>NW_026126576.1:5702500-8102500 GCF_943737965.1 Phodopus roborovskii
ACGCGCACGCACACACACACACACACGTGAATATGTGTGTGTGTGCGTGCGCGCGCGTGTGCGTGTGCGTGTGGATGTGTGTGAATATACATGGTCTGTGTTTGTGTGTGCGCGCGTGTGTGTGTCTGTGTTTGATAACAGCAAGTAGAATGTACTGAGGCATGTAGTACTACTTTTCTAGTTGCCGTGACAAAATGTTCGAGAAAAGTCATTTAGAGAAGGAAGCATTTATTTTAGACTATTTCCTGAAGATCTTGTGTATCCTGGTGGAGAAGTTATGGTGGTAAGAGCATGAGGGGGCTTGTCAAATTATATGTCCAGGAAGGCAGAGGGAGGAGAAGAATGCTGAGTTCACTCCTTTTTTATCCAGGTCAAGGCCCCAAATCATGGGAAGTGAGCCTGTGGGCCTGTTTTTGATGAATTTTCTAGATTGGGTAGATTGAGATAGGAAAACCTACCCTAAAATGGGGCAGCACCACAGTGGGCAGGATAATAATAAGAAAGCTAAGTACCAGCATTAATCCCTCTGTGTTTCCTGACTATGCATGCAATGTGAATGACTGCCTTCAGCTCCTGCTATGGATTAATAATTAAGAGAGAGAGCTAGCTATCTGCCTAAGCTATCTGCCAAACATTATAATAATATAAGCCCCTTTGTGCTTATTAGGGGCTAAACAGCTGTGGGACCAGGTGGGACAGAAACTCTGTCTCTAGGGGTCAGTGAGCTCCCGGATTGGTAGTGGTGCAGGATGATGACGGGTTGATATAGACAATCTACCTAGGCTTCTCTAGCCTTCTGGTTCAGTGACTTTCACCAAATGGCCATGCAGTTAGCAAAGGGTTTTGTCAGTCTGGAGGACGAAAGCAAGAGACAGAAATTGCAAGAGGGCAGAGAGGTAAGATCCAATAATCAGTCAGGGCATGAGTTGACAAGACCTGAATCCATTCAAGATTGAGAAGAAACAAAGGGAAGACAAGACAAACAATGGGATGTACTGTGTGCTATGAATAGCTGCAAATTCTGTCAAATGGAAGCTGTTTAAAAAGTAAGCACAGAAAAGAAGCGAAAGAGCTTATGTCAAGGCTGTGACTGAAAGCCAGGGAAAGGAGTGCATATGAAATGAAGATGCCCCAGTATGACCTTGAGCTGTCCAAGGTCACACTGGAAGTAGGCAGCCCAGGCTGCTTTTAAACAAGTTTGTTTTTTTTTTTTTTTTTTTTTTTTTTTTAAAGATTTGAAAGTCTGTTTTGGGGGATAGATTTTTATCTTGGCAAATCAGAAATCTGTATGGATTTTCTTCTTTCCAAACTTAAAGGAAGAGTGACTGGTAGATGCCTGCAACTTCCAACCCACGGAGTACAGAAAATCTACCAAGCTCTTCTTGAAAACATTGCTTTGAAGGCCAGGTTAACCTGACATCACTGGTAATGAGGTCTCAAAGCCAGGGTAGGTTGTAGACTTCTAAGGTGCTCAGAAATGTCTGTCAATGGCAATGATCAAGATTCAAAGTGGAAATAAAAATTCACGTGGACTTTCACATTCTTTTACCATAGTCACAGGAGTCTTTGGAAATACTGTAACATGGGAAAGCAAAACAAACAGACAGGGGGAAAAACAATGGCTATAGCAACACACGAGAGGCTGGGTCCTAGTGACCCAACCAAAGAGAGAAGAGCTGCAGCTTGGGGTTTCCTGTGACATTTATGCTCATTTGATGAAAGGCCTGGGCTGGTTCTCCTAAACTGAATCAGAAAGTAATCTACTGCAGTAAAATCAAAGAAATAATTTTAGTATGTGGTGAAGGAGACTTACATTATCCCAATAAGCCATGAAATATTAATATTACTAGAAAGCAATTAAAAAGCAAACAAATATCATCTTTTAAAGGCTGCTTTTATATGACAGAATTTGTTGTATGGCCAAATGAGCACTTAGCATGAATGAGGCTTCCTTATTTTCTCTCTCCTGTAGTGTTCTGAAACCTCTCACATCTGTCAGGCTGAAATATTTTAAATGTATACTTGTTCCTTATACATCTTCCTTGGATGTGAAGCATCTCCTGGGCTTAGTAGCAGCATTCTTCATAATTAGAAGTTCATTGACTGCAACGTCCATTCATTCTCAGGACAACTCATTTCATATCACAGCTACTATATCCCTTTGTCAAACATTGCTCAACTCACTGGGGCAAAAAGACTAAAAATGACTGTATAATTTACAATTAAATGTAATCAAACAACATATACATATGTCTATATATGTATCTGTATGCATAATATATGGCACTCTCACATTGTCTCTAGGCCTAGAGACACATTTGAGAATTTGCCTCTTTGAGGGAGTAGAGTGGAGGACAGGAGGAAGAGGAGATGACCAAGGAGTTAGATTTTATTTTGAATAATAACTAATTGCAGTTTGTGGAGGAAAAATAAATAAATAACTTCTTACAAAATAAACAGAGGCCCGGGAATACAGAAAGGTGGTTTGTGATTCAGTGAGTTGTGAAACACTGGTGATGGGAATAATAATCACTCCCAATGATGTTTGCTTTTTAATTGGGCTAAAAGACTTAATGGGAAGAGATGGCATTGTTATAGCTCAGTGGTTGCTGAAGTTATTCAAGTATGGAACCACCTGGAAGTTGTAATGTTCCCTTTGGCGCATAATGAAATATCATTACAAGTAATGTTATCATGAATGTACTTAATACCACTTACATAATTTGATTAAGTTTGTAGTACTTGGGGGTATTCAGTTTAATTAAATAGTCATGCAGTAAACAAAATCGTTTTTAAAAAGTAAGGAAATAACACAATGGAAAGCAAACACTTCCCTAAAATATGAACCCTGCACATTAGTTCTAGCAATTCTAAAATCCTTTGTCACTATCCAGCTTCTACAAGTCAACCACAGACAAATGAAAGAGTTTAAAAAGCTTTGTGGAAGGAAAAAGGGACCTTAGGAATGCAGAAAATTAACGAAATAGCCATGTTGTGCTCTGTATTTCCCCTACAAATTAAGAGTATTTAAAAACCCAGACTAATTTTCAAAACATTGACTAAGCAGTTGTATGGATTTTTTTTCTTTTTTCTTTTTCTTTCTTTCTTTCTTTTCTTTTTCTTTTTTTCTTTTCTTTTTTTTTGTACTCCTGGAGCCATTCCAATAGAAAAATAAAACTAATAAAGTTCTGCTGGTGTACAAACCTTGTAAAGTGTGAACTTAAGTGTGGGTACCTTAACTGTAGGGTGTTGTAAGGACCCTCATCAGAATTTGAATTCAAACAAAGCTCAAAAAGTGATGACAGTGTATGCGTTACAGCTTGCAAGTGTCAAATAAATTTTGAAATGTATTTGAGAGCCTCAGAGGTTGATTTATTTTCATGAAGATGGCACTGGCTCCTTGAACCTCTCCTGCCTGTTTTCTTGCTTTTATGCACAGTGAACAGATTTGAAAGAGCTACTTCATTTAGCAGATACTTTGCTATATCCTACCAATCTTGCTACATATAGCAGCATCCTTTAATCATCACTGGAAATACAAAATATGTTCAACTTCCATTACAAACATATTTATACAATTTATGTGGATTTCCCCCCATCCCTTTGGTTGTATATTAGCAGCTGGTTCAGCTTTACAAAGATCTCTGCAACTTTTCTGGAGTACTAGGTATTAAAAATTCTAATGAAAAAGAAATACCATTATAGCCAGGCTGCACAGGCATGTTTGCAAATGATAATGTTCTCTCACTATCTTAACAGTAACAGATACAAATTGCCAATGCAGTTCTCAGGACTGCTTGGCTAGACAAGCACGTCTTCCTGCTCATTCTTCCAATTTTCTTCAAGTATCTGATATGAAATCAGAAGGCTTTTGCAGTCTCTGGTTTCTTGATGATTAGCTTCAGATAGCAGAAAGCCTTGGGTGTTACATTTCTCGTTTTGATGTTGACCTTAAAGAAATCAGTTCTTCATAGTGCAACACCAAAACATCTTAGCGAGAGGTTCCTAATCACTCTTAGAGCATTGCCTTCACTCTAATAATAATGCCTATGACTTCTGTGAGCACCACCAAAGTAAGAAGGAAGGGCCTGTAAGCACTAAAACACAATGTCTTTGATGTCATCAGTCACAACACTATGGAAACAAACATATCAAAACCACTTACAAATGTCTAAACCCTTTAGCAATTAGAAAGACTGATTATCTGTTTGTATTTGGACATTTACTTTTAGCTTCACAAAATCCTTCACAGTTATCAGTTTTTATAAGGAGTGAACTGCTCTAGTACTGTAAAATATGGTAATCTGAATCCCATAGTGATGTATGTAAATTGCATTATAAACGGCATGATAAATTTGAAAATTAGACAGAAACTACTGATTGCCAAGTACACGACCATAAAATCCACGTGTAAAAAGTACCCGTGAGCTAAATATCCAAATGGAGGTATATTTCAGAGACTGTATAATTCCTTCAGAATGATGACATTAATTTCCCTTTATTTTTTAAAGAGAGTGTCTCTTAACACATTATTATTTTTTAAGTACAGCTAAGTATGTATTAGAAACTAAAGTGCTTCCATTTCTAAACTCAGTGTATTTAGCCTCACTTCAGAAGTAAACATGTTCTATGCTACAGCTTTAAAAATTGAACCTTAATTAATCTGTTTATTTGGGAATTGCTTTTCAAGCATAAATTAAGCCAGGCAGTTTCCTAGGTGTTTTAAATCCATGACAAGTAGGAGGGGTGCAGAAGTAAAAGTACTTGTGTGAATTATTACACATCAATGCCCAACTTTTTTTTTAACTTTAAATAAACAAATTAAAGCAAAATGAATAATATCATTAGGTTGGGCAAATGGAAATTACTAGAAAGATAATTCCTTCTTAACACTCCCAGAAAATTAAACTGTAACCTTTGTAAGCTAATTCTAGTAATTCATATTAAGAAGACAGTAAACAACAAAGAGCTGCAAGAGATACCTGGAAGGTAGATACTAACTCTACTTTAGAGAACAGATGTTCAAGATGTTGTAATTATCCTAAAGCACAAGTTGGGATTTTGGAAAAGCTTTGTTTTCATACTCCTGGTGCCCCTTTTCTCTATTTTTTACTTTATTTACCATAAAATGTTCTGTACACAGAATGCACAGAGCCCTTACAAAGTCTGAGGAATAGTAAAACAGAGGTAGGTACATGCCACTGTGCACGGACACAGAACACTTTGACTTAGCATATATCATCATACATGTAAGAGTTACTGGATTTCCTCAAATGTTGAGAATCATTTTTGTTCCATATCCCACATGCTCTAGTCTCACCATATGATGCTTTGCTCTGTGTTAGGACTTTGAGGAATTGCCTACAATATGATAAGCCTATGAAATGTGGCTTCTTGATTTTGGACATTTAGTCTCCAAAACCAAGTTTTGCTTTTAATATATACTACCCAAATTTTGACATTAGTTTATAGCAAAACAACATATAGTAGGGCAATACAGTACAAACACAGGTTTTGGTTGTTTAGGTACAGATAAATGGAATGAAGTAGAACTGTGCTTGCTGATTTAGGGATAGAGCCAAAGTAGAAAGAACAAAATGAAGTGAGCACACTGCGACCCTCAGCCTGCCAAAGTGATGTAGTCAAGTTACCCCTAGTTTCAGCCTGTCCTCTGCCTGCCAAAAAAAATCATAAGCAAAAAATGATGTCATCATTGTGTTATGTCCAGTTGGGAAAACAATTCTTTTAAGTGGCTGGATGTATCATTTAGGTCAATAAATATTAATGACCAAATAATGGATTTGCTATAGCAAAGGGAGAAAGACCAAATGAAGGAAGAGAGAAGACAAGAAAGACAGAGACAAGGCAAGGTGGCAGAGAAGAAAAAGATGGAGGATTTGAATGTGAATTTTTATTCTTCTGTTTAATTAAACTTCCCTGTAATAGCTAAGTCTATCTAGTTTAGGAAATGAATATAGGTTGATATTTGATTGAATGGCACATTACTGTGAAAAGAAATAATTTGGCATGTTATCTTCTTTTGGTGTAAAGTTCTAGAGGTGCCAGAACACAGGTCAGCATTTCTGAGCTGGAATAAACTGCAAATATTTTTGAGTTTGGAGCAATAGGGTGGCCCTTGGGGCAGTGTGGTCGAATGCAGCACCATTTCATCTTCACTTGCTTTATAGAAGCAGCAGCAGCAGGGTTCACAGGTGACAGAATTTTGCTGTTTGTTACCAACATCTTCTTTTATTTTAACTCAAGCATTAAATTCGTCAACATGGACTTTTGTAGTATTACACTGAAAGGTGATACTCCCTTGTGATCTCTTCTTGTGAGTGGGAGATCAACTCCAGTGAACATGCATTCTTGCATTGAAATTTGTCTGCAAGACATGACTTTCTAGCTAATTTTTTTCACAGCACTTACTCTTTCAGAAACCAGCAGTAGGCAATGTGGAAGTTTCCCCTGAGCCTTTAAGACCACTTGCAAAGTTCTTGTACCCAAAAAGTCTAGTAGATTCATGCAGAGCCAAGGTAGGGGAGGGTAGATAGATTGGGGGGGGGGGTGGACTGAGAATAGCAGTTTCGATCTCACTTCCCCCTCCAATATCTATCTGCTTTGTTCCAAAAGGTCATTTTCCCAAGCCAAGATGAAGGTATATGGACTCTCCACCTATTAAATGAAGGAAATGAATACACTGCTTTGATCCCATTCCAAGACCTCACATGACTGTGAGACTCCCTTAAGCCCTTTGTTTTTTAATGACATGTTTTTCTCTGGCATAACTTACAAATGCCCTTTTCCAGGCAACACAGTTTTCAGATAAATGTGACCAGAATCTGACTTTATTTATTCTTCACCTTTTTTTCTCAGTGGGCTTACTTCTCTTTATCTGTGTCTCAGTCATCTCCAGACATTGAAGACTCTCTTCTGCTTATGAGGGCTCCTTCATTTCTCAATTCTCAATGAAGATGTGAAAGTGTCAAAGTGCAGGGGACACCTGGGAAACCCTTCTGAGTTCAGCAAAGGGACTGGCTGCATGACAGTGGCAGAGCTACCTATTCCCAATGACAAAACCAGAAAGTACTGGAGATGTTCAACCTCAGGGCCTGTGTCATTCTTCTGGTAATTTCAGCACATAACAAAGGAGAAGACAAGACTGGGGAAACTGAGGAATTGTGCTGAAAGCTCTTGAAAACTAACAACAGACAGAAACTTTAATACGTTGGTGTTTTATGTTGAAGGGGGGCAGCAATTTTCTTCAGTTCTGTGAGGGTTTTTTTTCCTCCTACTTCATTTTCTAGATGGTGAACTATGAACTATGAACCAGAAAAGGTTTTAATTTTGATAAACTCTGATAATTTGGCATTTTATTAGTTAGTTATATATTGGTAGCATCTTTGAGAAGTTTCTAATTAAACCATGGTTAGGATTTGATTCTAGATTTTCTTCTGAGTGCTTTGATATTTTTCTTTTACTTTGAGGTCTATGGTTCACTTTCAGTTAATTTGTGTGGTTTAAGGATGTGTTTAATGTATTTCTTTTTGTACATGGGCATGTGGTTGTCTCCAGTTATCTCCATGCCCAAAACTATTGCTCTCATCTCTCCTTCTCTCTTGTCCATTGAACTGCATTTGTACCTTGGAATCCTGTGGAAATAAGTATGTGTAGTCATATTTCCGAACCATTAATTCTGGCCTGATGATCTTTTCAGCACTAATTTCACTCTTGTTAGCCTTTCCTCTTACTCATTTAGATTTTTAGATTCTGCAGATTATCTGTTTTTAATTTTCTGAAAATTTAAGTGATACCCTAAAAATAAACCCTACTGCTTTTTCAGACCCTCAGTGCTTCTCTGGGGGAAAGAATGCCTGTAGTTATTTCTCCATGCCATCATTCATATGGTTCCTCCACTTCTGCCCCAAGCGAAACACTAGTGAGGGGAATAGAGGTATAGGTAGAAGGAAATGCAAGGGAAAAAGAAATCCACTAGACTAGAAAACATTAGCTAAACCCTGAGAGCCCATGGCAGATGAAACATACAAGATCTAAGAAAAGTTTCAGAGGATCTTAGTAATACTAATTGATAAAATTGTTCCAACACAACATACATCTTCATTAAATGACTAAAAATTAATTAATTAATTATTAGAAGTAAAACAACACTAGAAAAAAAGTAGAATTGTTCCAGAAGAAAATCAAGCAAGAAATCCACATTTTAGATTTCAAAAGAAATCTGAAATAAAGAATTCTAAGACTTTATTGGGGTAAAGATGGTAAAAAATACTACCTATCAATTTAATATAATAATGAAAGTCTTGTCAGGAGAAAATACTACATTTAACTAAATACTCAAGGAAATATGAATCTATACAAGTAAATCCCATTAGGCATTTAATTCAAGAGGGTCAAAGGGAAACAATCCTTTATTTAAAAGGTGAATATAGTTGAGCATTGGTGGTGCATGCCTTTAGTCCCAGGACTTGGGAGGCTGAGGCAGGTGGATTTCTGTGTGTTTGAGGCCAGCCTGATCTACAGAGCTAGCGCCAGGACATGCTCCAAAGCTATATAGAGAAACCCTGTCTCAAAAAAACAAAACAAGATAAATATAGATATGAAAACATACAATAATGTTTTTAAAATTTGATGAAATGTCAGGAGAAATAACACTTGATGCAGAAATTCCATTTCAAATAGTGAAATCAGTACAGAGACACATCTGCACCCTTGTTTATAGTAGTCTTGGTCACAATAACCAAGAAATAGAGACAACTCAATCTATTTCAATTTCTGGATGATAAAAGAAATGGAGGACTACTCAGCAATAAAAGTGTGAAACCCAGGCAGTTAACCAAGGCCCCTGTGACCTCAATAGCTTCATTAGAAGCAGAGGTCCCAGGGCATCATCAATTTTCAGCCGCCAAGCCCAGAAGATCTAAGAGACTTTCCTGTCAAGGAAGAAGTTAGGAGAATGACCTTAACTGTCTGAGTAAAGTGGGAGCAATCAACTCTCCAATGTCCTGCTTGTCCACAGTTTGGGCCGGGCCCTGGTTGTAGGGAATCATAGAGTTGGCTTGGCATAGCTTCCTTGAGAGGCATATGTCATAGATTTTTCAGGTTAGAGTCAATGGCTCCTGCAGCACAATGTTTCTTTCAGTTCTCGAGAGACTGATGCACTCCCTCAGGTAGTAAAGTATTCGGGTCACTTTGTGTTTTCTCTGTATGATATCTTAGTACTCAACAAAGCATGATGGCTTGACAGGAGAATTAATCTTAGACATTAATCTTGTGTACCCAGTATGACTTGCAAACTTCAGGGTATCCTGGCAACTGCAACTGTATTGATCCTGCCAATTGCCATTACATTCTGTTTCTGTTAAAGACATAAAATATCTGAGTGGTCTCAATAAAATTGTCCCAGCCTCAGTTGTGTTGTGGTCCAATCCCCCCCCCCCAATATGAAACCCTATCATTGTAACCACATTAATATAATCGGAGATCATCTTGTGAAGTGAAGCAAGCCAGGTCTTGAACTGCTAATAAACACAATCTTACTAACATCCAGAGTCCAATGGAACTGATAACATAGAAGCTTAGAGCAGAACTGTGGTTTCCAGCTTGAGGAAATTAAATAAGGGATAAGTTAAGAAAGATTCACCAAAAGGCACTATGTGAAAATTAGAAGGAAAATTAAACTCTTAAATTTTATTGCAGGTAGTTTATTGTACATTACAACTATAAGAAAAGTTCTTTATCATAAAGAAATGACAAACATTTGAGAACAGATGTATGTTTGTCCAATTTGAATATTAATCAATGTATACATACATCGTTCAGAATATAACAGGCTATCCTATGAATACATACAATTACAAAAACACCTAAGGTTGTTCTTTTCATACACCAACAAGGTCTAATTATACTCATTAAGAAAAAGGATGAAAATAATCACAGATAAAGATTAAATTAAAAGAATTACATGACTGGTTTTTGTTTACTTTTGAAAATGTATTTTAATTACACTTCTCCCTTCTCTTTTGTACCTCCAAATCCTTCCCTATATTCCTAACCACCCTCATTCAAATTTATGACCTTTTTTTACATCACTGTTATTGCATGCATATAGATACATATTCCTAAATATAACCTGTTGAATGAGTTCACATAATGTTACTTCTAGGTATGTTTCAGGGTTGGCCATTTGGCATTTGGACAACCAATTGGTTTGTTTATCCCTGGAGAAGGTTATATCTCCTGCTCCCAGCTTTTCTCAGTTGCCTATAATTTTTATTGAGTGTGTAGGGTTGAAGCCTTATGGACTTTTTCCTTTGTAGTTTTTCATGTTCCTTAGTAATAAGACTAATTTTTCAAAAGCCTAATTTGTGACTATCTGAAATTTTTAAGTACAACTTAAAGGTTCAATGTATATGGATCTATAATATATCTACTAATGAAAAATGAGCCAATTTGGCTTTTTAATGCTTGAATTAAAATTTCTCTTCAATCGCTTGATAAAATTAAAGAAGAGAAGAAAGCTCCCTGGGAAAGGAAAAGTTGTAAACTTAAAACACAACATCTTTGGGCCTATTCCAAGCAACAGCTGATATCACTGAATAATATTAAACATTGACATTAGGCCTCCTGACCTAAAACTAGAGAAGACAAGCAGTATTGCTGCACTGATTTAAGGAGGAAACCATGGCTTTGTGTGGTAGATAACCTGTCCATGAATTTTCAGATGACACCTTTGCTTCTTTGTATACCTGCCATAGTCAGAGCAGCTACGTCGCCACCCACAAGTGAGATTTCAGGTTGCCTCTCTATTTCTAAGAGCACTTTCAGTACTCAGTGAGGATGAAAGAATGGTGAAGTATATTCACTTCCTAGAGTTAAAGAAGCTATGATGTCAACTTCACAGGGTCAATAATAACTCAAGAGAAATATTTCTGGGCCTATCTGTGGGAGAGTTTCTAGATTTGGTTCAGTGAGGTAGGAAGATTAACCTAAATATATGTGTTACCATTCCATGAGTTGGACTGTTAATAAAAGAAAAAAAAAATAAGAGTGAGAAAGCCAGCTGAGTACCTGAACTCATCATCTCTGCTTCTTGACTGCAGGTTCAATATTGTGAGCTGCCTCATACTCTTTCCACAGTGTCCTGCACCTTCAAACTGTCAGCCAAAATGATCCTTCCTTTCTTAGATTGCTTTCATTGGGTATTCTGTTACAGCAAAATAGAAACAGTGACTGAATATATGAGCTATACACTTTCCTCCATCCCTTTATTTTTACAGATCAAAGAAATGTTTAAGATTTAGAAAGTACACAGTGTGTATTTGATTCAAAGAGCATCTGTACTAGACTCCAGTATTCAGATTCATTCCACAGTTCTGGTTACATTGTCCTGGGAAGGAAGGGAAAATAATCCCAGAAAACTTGACTGCCTAAAACTTAAATATGTTCCAAGCAGAGTGAGACAGTGCTACTGATATTGGTTGCATTGATGCTTGGAGCTTTATGTCTCAGATTGAGTTTTCTTTCTTTCCACTAGTGACTGGACAGCTCAGTTTCATTCATTCACTGCCATGAAGTACTCTGCTCCTCAACGCTGGTCTCTGTCTTTTATATTGGCTCCTCACTGGAGTATGGGAAAGACATTTAAATTTATCATTAAATTTATCATTTCATCTCTCCATTTCAATAGAAAGAACATCTTATCCCCAAGTTCTCCCCTAACCTTCCCTAGGTGTTTGAGACTCAACAGCATTCCTCCAGTGCGAGTTCGCTTCTTTCTTTTAGCTAAAAATGAGGTATCCCTCATTCAAATTCTACTTTGCCAGTACCAACTCAGTGTCAGATATTGAAACAAATGTTCTGTATATTCATTGTAGTTCACTTGGTCTTAGAAGTGCTCACAAAATGATGGTCAAATTAGCAAGAAAAGATAAGACAATGAGAAGTGATCAATGCTAAGTGATGCACAATGCTAGTTGCTACTGTTTTCTAAAGCTTCACAGGACCAAAGTCTTGGTGGTAGGCTTGTCCTATGTTATCAATGGAATGCTCAAGGAACACCAAGAGATGAGAATACTATTACTTACATTTTACAGAGAAGTAAACTCAGGTACATGTCTTCAAGAAACACCCCAATGAGCACCTGCCCTGGGAGTCAAAAGCACCATGTTTTGACACCTGACTCTTCATTGCTATAATTAAATCTCCAGACTCACACACCAGATCATAGTAAAATAGCCAACTATTTCTTACTTGTGAATGAGTAAATAAAATGTCATGTATTTACACAACAAATTACTCAATGAACTATAGAAAAGAGTAAAATGGCGATATATAGTACATCTCAGAGGGCAGAACCAACTTAAGAATATTATATATTACATAAATTTCTTTTCATGAAAAGTCCACAGTTGGCAAAATATGAAGATAGATATCATTATGAGTTAGTAGCTACCAAGGGTGGATGAGGGGAGGGGTTTGGGAAAAATGGGAGTAGCTACTATGGACCATGAGATTTCTTTAGAGTGTTATGAAAATGTTCTAAAATCAGCTTCAGTTATAGTTTCATGATGTTTAATACATAATACCATCAAAGAATGCACTTTCAACTGGAAAACTTTACAGCCTGTGAACTATGTGTCCGTACATTTTTTTTTTTTTAATTTGGACTAGATAATTAACCTCAAAGTTTCAGATTTCAGTTTATGCTTTTTACCACATTTGTCAACCACCAATTCTTTAGCATACTCTGTTTTTCTGCAAGCTTCCCTAATTGGTTCATCATTTCATATCCATCTGCAGACTGCCATAGAATGAAACCTATGTGAAAGCTATCTTTTTCCATCATGTCTTAAAGGCTTAGTCTGGGTGGTATTTGCTGATCAGTGCCAGCTCGTTTGTAATCCACTAGATGTTTAAAATAAAGTATTTCTTGTTGAGAGGGGTTCTGGTCATAAAGAATAGACCTGTTCCTTAAACACTGAGGCTTTTATTTTAAACTAAATATTTAAATATTTAGTGAACTCGATATTTAGAAGGCTCTCTCAGACTGTTCTGCTTGAGTGTATTGCCATCTGCCTCATTTTTATTTTTGGAAAACTTTTTCTTCTTCTTCTCCTCCTCCTCCTTCTTTTAATTTTTGCATATACACATCTAGATCTCCTCACAAGGTTGTACATTTGTGTTTGTGTATATATGTTCATGTCTGCAGGAGGCAGGTGTGGGTACACATGTATGAACTTGCCTGGGGAGTACAGAAGTCATCATGTTTTCCTCAGTGAGAACTATTTTGTATTTTAAGATAGGGTCTCTCACTTTTTTTTCTTAGAATTCACTAATTTGGCCAGCATGTCCCAGGGAGTCACCTGCCTCCACCTCCTCTGGACTGTGATTACAAGAACATGTTATCACATTTGTGTTTTTATGGAGATTCTTTAGGCACTTTAGGAATTGAACCCTACCTTTAAAAGGATCCTTTTAAAATGCTATTTCCTACTACAAGTTGCTTTTGTGCATCGGTACAGTCCTGGAGACTCTGTGTACAATATCTTGGACATGCTGCAAGTATTTTTGACATTAAGTGTCATAACACACTAAGTGGGTTTCATTTCCATATTCCTACTAGCTTGCAGCAATAACTTGTAATAGAAATGACTAAATTTTCAAAAAGGAAATAAACAACTATGTACAGATTTATCTCTGTATGTGAATTCTTTATGTATTTTCATCTGTGTATGTACTACAAATATTATATGTTAGAATGTTATAAAATATTCTTTATAAGTATTCATGTGAATTTCCCCCAGTGTATAAAACTTTTCAATTTATCAATTACCAGAGGGGTCTGCTTCCTTCCTCACTTCTCTTTCCTTCCTACCACTCTCACTCCTTCATGAACTTTCCAAAAGAATAGATTAGAATCACTCTTCTGACACAGAAGAATTGATGACTATCTAGTTATAAAATAGCATGAAGGGAGCCTGGAAGTGTCAAAAAGACAGGAAGAGAATATTCTAACTAAAGAGGAATAAAAGACCTGTTCACGGAGCTCATAAGGATTGTTTTTGAGACATACTTCCTGGACATGTTCAGAAATAATCATACTTTATATCACTGGGGATTGGGTATGACCAAACACTAGTGAAGTTAGTGAAACCAGACATTCTGTTCTATTTATAGTCTCACTCTACTTCCACTCTCCATTCAAGTATATGAAGGCATCAAGAACGTTACTGGAGAAGTTGCTGTCTAGTGAATTAATTAATGTACTAATATTGTCAAGCCAACTCGTCAATGGGCAGTTTTAATCATGGAGATTTATGTCTTCTAGTTCTAGAAGCTAGAAGTCAAAGATCAAGATGTAACCCGAGTTGGAGCCACCATGGAAAGGTCTATTCTAGTCTCTACCATTGGCATCTTCTTCCCATAAAGTGCATTTCTGTGTCTATATGCTCTCTTCATAAAAAGATACCAATCACCCTGATGGCCTCACCTTAATATGACTACCTCTACCAATATGATAAAGGAAATCCTAATCCAGTTATAATCACATTTTCACATGTTGATAGTCAATAAAATTAAATTAGGAGAGAACATGTTAGCACACATTGAAATCATTGGTTAGTTTGAGTGTGATATATTCTGGAGTACAAATATGACTCACAATGTCTTGTATCATATGGAGAGCAAAACTCAAAGAAAAGTACATTCACTGAATTCAGCTGCAAGGAAACAAGTAGAGTCAATGTTTGTAGAATTTAGGAGATGAAAGCTATGGGGCCCCTGTCTTTTTAAAGCTTCCAATTCACACATGTGTGTATATAAATATTTTTTTAATAAAAAAAAATAGGGGGGGGGAGAAAAAAAAAAAAAAAAATATTGGAAAAAAAAAAAAGACTCCCAAAAGTTTAATTAAGATTTTCTGCTACTTAAGTAAGGGCCTCTGCCTCCCACATGCTGGGATTAAGTCATGTGCTACCATGCCCAGATGCCAAACCTGATGACCTGAATTCAGTTTCAAAAGCCCGAGGGGGGGGGGGGGAACAAAGATTTTTCTTGTGGCCCCCCCCCCCCCCCACCCACCAAACCAAAAAAAAAAAAAAGGGAGGGGGGGGGGGGGGGGGGGGGGTTTTGTGTGTCTGTTCTGAGTTTGTTTAAGAAAAGTTAATATTTTTTTTTTGTTCTGTTCTGGTTTGTTTGTTTTTCGACACAGGAAAACCAACTTGATTAATATAACAGGAAGTGATGCAGATGGCTTCTAAAGGCTTGTTCAGCTTCGTGATAATTACATTCCAAAATGAGTAAAGAGTAAATAAGTGTATCCAACATTTAAGATAGTTGATAATGATTTTTTGGTCTCATAGCATGTGAAATATTTACATATCTAAATCATTTTAGAGCATTTACATTTATTTGAAAAGGACTTGCATTAATGCTATAAAGCACACAATAAGTGATAACAATACAACCAATTTTCTAGTGGGCAAAACTCTGTTAAAATCTTCCTATAAATTCACAGCCTCATTCTAATCAAAATGAAAACATTATATGTCCTCACACTAGGAATCTTCATACAGGCACTTGACCAGGACCCTTCAGGAGGTTTACACATGAAAAAACAGAAAGAAATGCATAGGATATCATAGACAACAGTACACTTAGAAGTCACAAAAGATAAATGTAACATGATGCCCTAAACACAAAGAAAGGAAAAATGGGGCCTGAGGAGATAGCTCTATTGATTATTGACCTTGTAAACATGAGACCCTGTTTGGTCCCCAGAACCCACTTTTTAAATCTGGATATTATGGTGTATGTTTGTCATACCAATGGTAGAAGGGCCTAGACAGGAAAATCCCTGGAGTTTGCTGGTTAGAGTCTAGTCTACTTGATAAATACCAGTCAGTGAGAGACTTGGTCACCAAAAACACGGTGAAGAGCTCTTGAAGCACAACTGGTATTGTCTTCTTATTTCCACATGTACACATATGTGCAGACACAGACAAACACACAGATACACACACACACTCAGACACAGACAGACAGACAGACAGAAAGAGAGGAAGTGGTTATGGAGGGAGAGGAAGAGAGAAAGAAACCAGCATGATGCCAGAAAGCACTCAATTTGGATCATGATAGTGTATCATTTCTTAGTTGTGACTAAATTCCCATGAACATGGGATCTGTACATAGCAGGATAAATTGGGTAAGAGGTAGACAATAACTCTTCATAGAATTTCCACTTAATCTTAAACCATTCCAAAATCAAGAGCCCATTTAAGAAAATCCCATTTAAGAAAGTCACAGATTAGTTTTTCTCTGAAATCAATACATTAATGGCCCAAAACAAGGTAAAAAGAAAAAAAGAAGACTGTTCAACATCACTTGTCATTTTAGTCATTAAGTGCACATAGATTAAAAGTGCAATTGGATGTCACTACACACATATTGGCAGAATGAAAACAAAATCAAATAGTGATGATAGCAAGTACAAACAAGGATGTGGAGAAAGGATATTCCTCAGGGCTCTTCCAGTGAGAAGACAAGAGGTGGAAGCTGGTGCAGAACACAATTTCAGCATTTCTTAAAATCTTAAGCTTGGCTTGGTAAGATGACTTAGCAAATCCACTTCTAGTTATCTATTCAAGAAAAATTACAATGTCTGCTCAGAGCAGCACCATCCATAACAGGCAGATCAGGAACAACCCAGCTGTCCATCAAGCAATGATGGCTTACACATGAAATATGGCATATGCAAATGATAGAATATTATCTAGTCACAGAAAGTTATTACATGCCTCAATGTGGGTATGCCTTGGAAACTTAATGCTCGGTGAAAGAAGCCAGGCACAAAGGATGCAAATTAGTGTTTCTATTTATGTGAACTGCCAAGGAAAGGAGACACTGAAAATAAATCATTGATTCCCACAGTTTGGGGAGGGGGACACAGAGTGACTACAAATTCATGCCAGATTTCTTTCTGTGAGGATGTAAATGCTCCAGTTCAACTGCAGGATGCCCACACAACTTCTGCAATTTACTAAGACCCTCATTCATCTTCTTTAGATAGACAAATATTATGTTGTATGATCAATCTTTTAATAAAATTAGTAAATAGGCAACAGTAGAAAATGCAGGTGATGAAGAAAAGCATAACATGAATCTGCTTATTACAGATAATTCTATCACCTAAAAATACACTTTGATTTGTTCCCTTTTCAGTGTTATCATCCCCTGTTGGTTTTAATTATTAAAAAGTGTGGCACATAACAACATTTGTTTTTGTTTTGTTTTACAGTTGCTACATATGACAATGCAGAAAGCTGACTGTTTGGAACTTTATTTGGAGATGTTATATCCAGACTACCATCTCTATGTAGCATTTTGTACTTGTCCCTGGGGCCCTGAGGATATAAGTGATATAGAGTGTGGATTTCTGATCAATCAAATCAGAGGACCCCATTCTACCCCAAGTCAGGAACAGAGCCTAAAGCACAATTCTACTTCTCACCTCTTGGAGACAGAAAGGCTGTCAAAACAAGAGGAAAGAAAGGGAGGGAGGAAGAAAGAAAGGAAGAAAGAAAGAAAGAAAGAAAGAAAGAAAGAAAGAAAGAAAGAAAGGAAAGGAAAGGAAAGGAAAAGAAAGGATATCTTTAAGGTCATGAACTTGCATTTTTGGTTGAATGTAGTCACTTTTTTTTTTTTTTTTGGTCATGTAACAGACAAGAATAGAAGGCTTTTCTGTGAGACCTTTGATGGCTATACAGTGCAGAGAACTATCTATACAGTCCAGGAAGAAAGGGGTTCAAAAGTGGTCATAAGGTTGTCTTTCTTTCATTTTCCTTTTATTTTTCAAGGCAGAAGGGGAAAGTTTCAATGCAGTTCAGGCACCCTAGAATTATTCTGAAGAGCCATCTAGAAGCATTTAGCTAACTTTCTCCTTTAATCTTAAAAGAGTTCCTCATATCCCAAGATGCAACTTCTCTTATTCTGTGTCTAGAAAAAAATATAAATAATGACAAGTTTGCAGAGCCAAAGAAACTTGCCTGCCATAAAGTAGGACTGCAGTTTAATGTCACTTACTCACCATGTGCCCCTGTGCTGTTTTATAGGTAGGTAACAAGTATAGGTAATTTCATCCATCAGCATAGGTAATATGAATGAAAAAAATATCAATAAGTAAACTTTTCTGGTGACATCTTTTGCTAATCAAGTAAGAATTACTTGAAATTTTCTCTTACTGTATGTCTTGCATTTTCCTTCTGCTATGAACTTACAGTAAGATATCATGGCCTAAGTACTTTAATTTAATTCCAAAGACTCTAATTAGAAAACCTGAGTCAACATTAGGAATATACCCACAAGCACTAGGGGGCAATGCTAGACAAATATTACTGAGATTTGGGGAAACTCCAGTGAGTGTGGCTGGATGCTCATTAGTTTTGAATAAATAAAATTCCAGATGCAACTTTGAATATTCTGGCTGTGAGTACGAATGAATTTCTAGTCACTGCCTCCAGCCTGATTACAGGAACAAAGAGGGCAAGGTTTCCTTGATAGCAATCAACTCTGCTTCCTGCTTCATCAGGGCACTTTGCCCAGAGTGAACCTGGGCCAGCTTAAGAGCAAGCTGACAGAGTGAGGAGATAATGGCCTATGTCAATGTCAAGAATGTTCCTGGGACCAAAAATCAGAATCAAAGCCTTGACTCTGCAACAGGAAAATAAATAAATAAATAAATAAATAAATAAATAAATAAATAAATAAAGCTCACTCATTGTGTCCTGTAATTCCTTATTATGTATATGGGGAGAATTGTTTATACTAATTAAAAGTTGATTAGAATCTGACTGTCAGCTCAGGGTTTGGTCCTGGGGAGGTGACTTAGTACAATTCCTGTTGGGCAAGTATGAAGACCTGAGTTTGACCCTAGCACTCAAGTAAACAGGCCAGGCATAGGCATGCAAATCTGTAACTCTAGAGTGGTAGGGAAAGGACTGGACAGGGAGAGGCAGGCTCCTGTAGTTACTGTCTAGCCAGTTTAGTCAATTGTTGAGCCCTAGAGTCAGTGAGAGACCTTGCCTTAGAAATAAGGTGACAAGCGATCAACAAATACATCCAACACCAAACTCTAGCCCTACACTCTCACACACTAACATGTATGTTAACCCACAACAGTCATAGATTAATATACATATAATACATACACATTCAAAAATGATACATATACATAGAAAAGCACTCAAATGCTTATGTAGGCATCACTGTGATTTCTTATAACATCTATGGGAAGAGTTATTTATGTTAGGTAAATGTCAATTAAAATTAGATTACCAGCTCAGAGTTTGGTGCTAGGGAGGTGACTTAGTAAGGGCATTGCCTGCTGGGCAAGCATGAGGACCTGAGTTTGACCCTAGCTCTCACTTATTGCAGGTAGCTATAATAAGAAGCAATTAAACTGTGTTGGCTTTTATTTCCCTTTCTCTTTGGCAGTCTCCTTGTACAACAGAGTCATAGTTCTGCCCACAAGATAAATGAAAACCCTGGTATAGTTCAGACTAGAACAATAGTTTGCCAAGAAGATTCACTGAGCTGGTAACATCACAGCCACTTGGCAACTATCTACAAATTAAAATGCTTAAGTCTTCTGAATCACAGTCTATGTGGCTGGAGTCTACCAACCTTTTTTGTTTCATTTCCTTTTGTAAATTTCATTGACTGATGACAATATGTTTTGTGTTTAAGGTGTATGAGATGAACTTATAGGTGTGCATTGTAGAATGACTGAATTGAGCTAACTATTACATTCAGCACCTCAAATATTTACTTCTCCTCATTGAACTCTGAATCTTTGGATATCCCCTAAATTATCTCTAGTACCTGATAACTATCACTCCATTCTCTGCCTTCATTGGTTTGCCTCTTATATTCCAAGTAGCTATACAGTAATATGCTACAAGTTTTGTCTAGTAACACTGGCCTGGAAGACAGATTATTAAGTTTTTAGAAAATAATGATTATACAATTCCATATAAATTATAATCCTGCAGTGTATTATGTTATCTCTTTTGCATTTGCTTTACATAATGTACTCAAAAATCTTTACATTGTAAATATTTTCCAGAATTTATTACTTACTTTTATGTTGAATTGATTTAATTATTAAGTCTAGATTATAAAACTAATCAGGGATTCTCACTAAATATATTATATTATTATTGACATTGATATTAGAGCATACAGATGCATACTACTTCAGCTTACAAAACAGATTTCAAATAGAAAATATGACTAGCTCAAAAAACTTGCAATGAGTAAAAAGCCATGATTTCAACTTCATGTTTTTTTTTTTTCCGCTAAGACCAATATTCTCTCCATGTTATGCCTGGATCTATGATATATGAAGCTCTTTACATACTCATCAGTCCAAAAGTAATGTTGTCCAAATAATAGCAGTTAGGCAAAGTTATATTTTCTTAACATTTTATACTGTTTGAGGAACAACAGGTTTCATTGGAAAAAGAAAGAAGCAGATGGAGTTTCTGGAAAGTAGGATGAAATGTTTGGATATTTTGCGAGAGCAGATGAGGGAATCCACATGTGCAAAAGAGAAGATGGAAAGAGATACAAGTGAGTATGTAGTTGTGAGAATTATCATATCAGAAATATATGTTAAAAATCTGATCTTCCTGAAAAAGGAAGGAAAGAAGGCAGCATAGTTGGGTTGCTATTGTATCATTAAAGAAATAAGACAAAAGAGTTAGAAATACTGGAAATAATAGATGCTTTATATTAAGGCAGATGTTATTGGCTTCTTTCCATTTACATCAAGAAACTGGCATCTAAAATGACAGACTTCAGTTTCAGTATGTAGACTTAGGATGGTCAGTGTTAAATGCCAAGTTGAAATAATCTAGCATTAAGCTTTCCTGCATGATAGGGCTTTTCTGTCTGAAATATAAAAGATCTTCCACATTCCAGCCACAAAAGTGTTCCAAAAGTCTAAGAACCAATCATCAGTTTTACCATAGACATTTACCCCAACTTGGAGGAAAATAATTTATTGAGGCTCAAAGGTAAACTGTTCATCATGATGGTGATGTCAGAGCAGTGGAATTTTGTAGTAGATAAACACATCATATTTACCATCAGAAAAAAGGAAGTATTGAATTTGTGATGTTTCTCAGTTTCCTTTCTCAATGTATACATTTCAGGGTCCCAGGGAAAGTGAATGGGTTTCCCCACCTCACTTTACATAATCAAGCAAATCCCCAACAGGTATGTATGGAAGATATTCAGCTAAAGAATCCAGAGACCATTGGACAAATGAGACATATGAAGAAAAAAGACAAAACATCTAGAAAAATTGTCTCAAGAAAAAGAGTAAATTGGCCTATCATAAATCTTCCCAAATATTTTTTTCTTATTTCTATACAGATATATAATACTATTGATCATTTTGTAATCTCATCAAATTAAAGATTAAAAGCTGGCTTTAGAGTTGGAGAATGGCTCTCTCCTTCTTTAAACCCAAGTATCCTTGTTAAAGTAAAATATAAACTCTCTTGTCTCATGTCAGAAGAGTAATCTGATATGGAACAGAAGGAAAATAAAATAAATATTTAGGACTATTGTATTGCTACTAATCTCATAATTTTTGCCATGATATTAATGGTCATATAGACTAACCAATTCTAGAAAGTTTTTTTTTTTTTTTTGTCTACCTTCCTGTACATGATTTCTTGTTTGAGTCTATCAGTTTTCTATAGTGAACCATGACCATGCCTAAGAGTGACCACTGAAGACTCCAAAAGGAGGATGAGGCCCCATAATGACAATTTCATCAGGACTATTACAACACTATTTTGATGAACAGCAACAACTAAAAGATCAGCTTTGGACTATAAACTATTCATAACAATTTTGAGGGGACTTCCTGAGATGATCCAGCCTCACAGACACTGCTTGGAACAATTTCAAGGTGGCTAGCTGAGATGTTCCAGTTTCACAGACTACTTTAGCCAGCATTTGAAACTTGCCCCTTATAGAGATTGGACAACAAATGATACAGCTTGACAATTAACAAACATTTTTCTTTTCCAGATCTCCTAAAGATGTCATCACCCACAGACATCAGTAACTTTAAGAACACAACACCCACATCCCCAAGAGGTGTATGTGGGGTGTGTGTGGCTTTGGTCACTCTTTGGGTTATGGATATTTGTCATAGTTTAGGTGGATTGGTTACAAAATATTGTTGCTTATGATCAAGTAGACAGTTGAACAAAGGGGATTATATTCAAAGTTTTGTTTTGATTAAAGAGAGAGATGTGGAGAATCCAGATATGGTTCAGGGTAGATTACTGAATCTACTCTGAAAACAAAAAGGGAGGATATAGAGATGTTGAGATAAAAAGGTAGATTATTGAATCTACTCTTAAAAAGCAACTACTTGTTTTAGACATTTAACATTGGATTGGATTAGACTTCTGTATATTATATACATTTGTATATTATATACAAATGTTCTATATTGATACAAACTTGAGATTAATTTTGCTATGTTTCTAATATCCTAGGTATTGTATCTATACAGCTCATTTACAATGTAATACAAATTTATAGTCCTTGAAATTTATTATTATCAACTATATAATACAATTAAGAAATGTAGTTTAGTAATTAGTCAACTATAACAATCAAACTTGTAGTCACTTTCAGTTTGTTTACAAAGTCAAACTGATATATTAGAAAGATAGGTCATCTTCAAACACTTCAAAAACCTACAGAATATGGCATTTAACATGTTTAAATAACATAGGTTCTTTTGTTATGAAAAAGAGATATGTCTGCTCCTGGCAACAACAGTCTACATCAGAGAAGATGATTGGCATTGAAGAAACTCCAGATGGAGTTTGATTTCTTTATGGTAAAGGTCCAATGGCCAGAAACTGCCCTTGCCTTAATTGATGACAGTATGCTGTCCAAAACGGACATACAGGACACCAAAAGGAGTGACTTCAAACCTTGCCAAGACAAGGTGGTCTAGTCCTTCAGGTTATTCTGTTTCACAAAATGTTTTCAGATATGTTAGGCCTATTTGCTGAAGATGGATGCCCCAAAATTGCAGAGAAATCTTGGGTGACTGTCAAGGCAACCAACAGTTTTTGTCATTTCTTTGGAAGTCACTTGCTTGAACTTCCTGTTTACACAGTTAATATTATTTCCTTCTTGCGTCTCTGAGGGAGTTGAATACTAAATAGAATAGTTACAGTTTCCACTGTTTACCAGAACCAGTAAAGCAACTCACTATAGATTTATTAAGTGTAATAGGTTTAAAAGACTTAAAGGTAATTTGATATGCAAATTAGGATAGAAAGCAAATTAGCTACAAAACTTTTTAACTCATCAAGAAAGAATAGAGGGCTGCCAGACCCTTCCTGCCACCAAATTCCTCAGAGAGACCTAAAGGCAGAACAAAGCACCCAGCATTGGCTGACATTCTTGCCCTGCCCTTTCACTCTCTGGTAGAGAGGAGAGGGAGAGACCCCAGCTGTAACCACTGGAAGAAGAGATGGGAAGAGGACAGTATAAAAACACCTCCAACAACAGAAAGAGTTATATGACACCACCAGGGTCTAGGGATTCTATGCTAGTAAGACCTGAACATCCCAACACAGATGAAGCAGAAGAGAGTAACCTTAAAAACAATTTCATGAAAATGATAGAGGGCCTCAAAGAGGATATGAGAAAATCCCTTAAAGAAATGGAAGAAAAAACAAAACAAAAAATGCAAGAAATCAACAAATATCTTAAAGAAAGCAAGGAAATCCAAGAAAACAACAATCAAACAGATGAAGGAAACAATTCAAACAGTTCATTGCCTGAAAATAAAGACAATAAAGAAAACACAAAATGAGATAATGCTGGAAGTTAAAAAAAAACTGGGTAAATGATCAGAAACTAAAACACAAGTATGACCAACAGAATACAAGAGATGGAAAAGAGAATCTCAGGTGCTGAAGATAAACTAGAAGAAACAGATTCATCCACAAAAAAAAATCTTAAATTCAACAAATCCTTAACACAAAATATCCAGGAAATGTGGGACACTGTGAAAATGCCAAACCTAAGAATAATAGGTATAGAAGGAGAAGAAGCCCAGCTCAAAGGTGCAGAAAACATATTCAAAAAAAATTATAGAAGAAAACTTTCCCAACCTGAAGACAGACATGCCTATGAAAGTATAAGAAACTTACTAAACACCAAACATACTGGACCTCCCCCCCAAAAAAGTCCCCTCACCACATAACCACATAATACTCAAAATACCAGACATACAGAATAAAGAAATAATATTAAGAGCAGCAAAGGGAAAAGGCCAAGTAACCAAGTAACATACAAAATATTGTTGCTTATGATCAACATATCAGAATTACACCTGACTTCTCCATAGAAACCCTGAAAGCCAAAAGGTCCTGGATAGATGTTCTACAAGCACAATGAGACTATGGATGCCAGCACAGACAACTATGACAAACCAAACTATCAATCACTATAGATGGAGAAAACAAGAATTCCATGACAAAAACCAGATTTATATAATACATATTTAATCCACACAAATCCAGCCCTATAGAATGTTCTGAAAAGAACACTCCAACCCAAGGAAGTTAACTACACTCACAAAAACATAGGCAATAGATAATCCCACTTTACCAGAAGCAAAAGAAAAAACAGGGTAAATATACTCACAATACCAACAACAACAAATCCAAAACAAACAAAAATGGACAATTAATGGTGCTTAATTTCCCTCATTATTAATGGTCTTAACTCACCTATAAAAAGATACAGGATAACATAATGGATACAAAGACAGAATCCACCCTTCTTCCACATACAAGAAACACACCTCAACTTCAAAGGCAGACACTACCTCAGAGTAAAGGGTTGGAATGATTTTCCAATCAAATGGACCCAAGAAACAAGCTTGTGTAGCTATCCTAATATCTAACAAATTAGAATTCAAACTAAAATCAACTAGAAGATATGAAGAAGGTCATTTCATATCCCTCACAGGAAAAATCCATCATGATAAAGTCTCAATTCTGAACACCTATGCCCCAAATACAAAGGCACTCATTCATAAAAGAAAATTACTAAAATTCAAATCTCACATAAAACCTCACACACAGTGGGAGACTTCAACACTCTACTGTTACCACAGATAGGACCACCAGAGAGAAACTTAACCAAGAAACAAAAGAACTAACTGAAGTTATGATCCACTTGGGTTTTACAGACATCTATAGAACATTCCATCCAAACACAAAATAATATACCTTCTTCTCAGCACCATATGGAACTTTCTCCAAAATTGGCCATACACTTGGTAACATAGCAAACCTCAACAGATATAAAAATAACTGAAATAACCCCCTGTATTTTATCAGGCCGCCATGCTTTAAAGTTAGAATTCAACAACACAAATTGCAGAAACCCTATAAAATCAATTGCACCATTCCTGAGCCAAGGAAGAAATAAAGAAATTAAATATTTCCTAGAATTCAATGAGAATGAACACACACCATACCCAAACTTATGGGACACTTTGAAAGCAGTACTAAGAGGAAAGTTCATAGCACTAAGTGACCACATGAAGAAACTGGAGGACAGTCACATTAGAGAATTAACAGCACAACTGAAAGCTCTACAACAAAATGAAGCAAACTCACCCCAAAAGAGTAGACTCTAGAAAATAATCAAACTGGGGGCTGAAATCAATAAAGTAGGAAGAATAAACAATAGAAAGAATCAATATAACAAAGAGATTTTTTTTTTCAAGAAAATCAAGATAGACAAACCTTTATCCAAACTAATCATAAAGCAGAGAGATGACATGCAAATTAACAAAATCAGAAATGAAAAGGGGGATATAACAATGGACACTGAGGAAATCCAGAGACTCTTCAGGTCATACTTTGAAAACCTATACTCCACAAAATATGAAAATGTAAAGGGAATGGACAATTTTCTGGACTGATATCACTTAACAAAATTAAATTAAGAACAGATAAGCAATTTAAATAAAAGTTTCTGTATGGCAAAGGACACAGTCAACAAGACAAAATGACAGCCTATGGGAAAAGATTTTCACCAACCCCACATCAGAGAGAGGGCTGATTTCCAAAATATACAAACAACTCCAGAAGCTAGTCACCAAAAGATCAAATAATCCAGTTAAAAATTGGGGTATAGAACTAAACAGAGAATTCTCAATAGAGGGATCCAAAATGGCTGAAAGACACTTAAGAAAGTACTCAACATCCTTAGCCAACAGGAAAATGCAAATCAAAACAACTCTGAGATACCATCATATTCCTGTCAGAATGGCTAAAATAATAATAAACAAAACAAAACAAGACAAACAAACAAAAATACACCAATGACAGTTTATGCTGGAGAGGATGTGGAGAAAGGGAAACACTCCTCTACTGCTGGTGGGAACACAAACTCATACATCCACTTTGGAAATCAGTATGTTGGTTCCTCTGGAAAATGATTCCTAAATGCCCCTCAACTGAAGAATGGATGGAGAAAATGTAGTACAGTTACACAATGGAGTACTATTCAGCAGAAAAACAAAACAAAACAATGGAATCTTGGAATTTGCAGGCAAATAGATGGAACTAGAAGAAATTATCCTGAGTGAGGTAATGCAGTCACAAAAGGACAAACATGGTATGTACTCACTCAAATATGGATTTTAGATATAGAGAACAGGATTACCATTGTACAATCCACATTTCCAGAAAAGCTAGGGAACAAGGAGGACCCTAAGAGAGACATAAATGGTTCCCTTGAGAAGGGGAAAAGGAGCAAATTGTGAACATGGGGGAGTGAGAGATAGGAGAAAGAGAAGGGGAGATGAGGTGGGGAGAGTAGGGTATGAGGGAGCAGGAAAATTGAATCAGGGAAGAAGAGAGGAGAACAAGAACAAAGATACCATAATAGAGGGAGCCATTATAGGTATAAAGAGAAATATAGCACTAGGGAAATGTCTAATGATCTACAAGGATGACCCCAACTAACAATCTCAGCAATAGTGGAGGTGCTATCTACAATGCCCTTCCCTGATAATGAGATTGATAACTATGTCATCTTAGAGCCTTCATCCAGTGGTTGATGGAAACAGAAGCAGACACCTAGAGGTAAACACTGAGCCCAACTCCTGAAATCCAGTTGCCAAAAATGAGGAATGATGAGCAAAGGGTTCAAGACCAGGTTGGAGAGACCCATAGAAACTGCTGACCTGAACAAGGGGGAGCTCATGGACTCCAGTCTGATAGCTGGGAAAGCAGCATAGGACTGACCCAGATCCCCTGAATGTGGGTGTTAGTTGGAAGGACTGTGCAGTCTCTGGGGCCTCTGTTAGTGGATCAGTATTTATCCTTTCTGAGCCCATTCCACATGGAGGGTTACACTCTCAGCCTAGACCCATGCAGGAGGTACAAGGCCCTGCTCCAAATGAAATGACAGATTTTGAAGACTCCCAGTGGAAGGCCTCACTTTCTCTGGGGAGCAGAAATGGGATAGTATAGAAGTTGGGAGGGGAACAGGGGATGAGAGGAGGGTGAGGGAAATGGGATTGACATGTAAAACAAGCTTGTTGCAAATTCAAATAAATAAAAAAAATAAAAGAAATGATAAACTTTCTAGAAACAAACAAAGCTAAGGCTAGTTATTCATAAGTAAGAAAAAATTGACTCTTTGCTAGCATTTTTTTTGTACATGTTTACTTTTAAAATGATTTTTGTTTCATAGTAGTTACCACTACCTTGTAGTATCATGTACTTGGTTAGTTAGCTATTGTTGCTTCATTATATGATTAGAGTAATTCACACCAATACAGATGTTGAATACTTAAGTATTAAGGATGTACAATGTATCAATATACCATACTATAGTGTAGTATATGTGAAAGATATTTTATCCAACATTCATTTTATCATAAGAGGAAAAAAATACTAAAACTAAATCATATATGAATTTCATGTAATTTCTTTGTTTCAAATTATTTATGCAGTTTAGATCAAATACTTGGTATATGCTAAAATATAACATACTTAAGCAATTCTATGATAACAAAAATGGGTGAAATGAAATTCTATTTTTACTAATTATTTTGCCCTTCAATCCTATGATAATTACATTGACAATTTTAAGCAGCTTCTTGTCTCTTACATAAAGATATTTGATGAATTCTTGTTTTAAGTAGGTAAAGAAACAAACTACTGGATTTATAGAGTCTTCATTTCAACTCTGGAAGAAGCTAGCTCATGCTACTGGAACGTTAATCACAACAAATGTTTCAGGGCATTACACATGAAATTTGTGTGTATAAATCTGTACAATATATAAGTAAAGGAAGTCTCAGAAGAAAGTATTGAAATAACAAATAATTTTTTAAATTTGAAAATTATACTTATCTATTCAGTGTGTGGTCATGCATAAATGTGGGAGTCAGAGGACAAAGTGCATGAATCATTTCTATTTTACAGTGCTAGTCCTTGGGATCAAACTCAGGATTAGTAGCAAATGCCTTTATTTGTTGAGCAATTTCTCTGCCTCACACACTGTTATTTAACAGTGACATGAAGACAATTCTGCTCAATTTTCTTTTCTGATTTCAAATTTCTCAACATTAAGCTCCAAGTCTTCAAGCACTTGATGAAAAGACTCTGCTAAGCAAGGCTATTAAACTGGAATGGGACATTTCTTCTGTGTTTGATCCCAGTCAGTTCGGATTTTTAGTTCTACTCACAAAGAACTAATGGATAGGTCAGGAGTTTGAAGTAATTTTCAAGCCAGTGGCCCTGGAAATGATTAAAACCTTGGAGATCTTTTAACAGAACTAGGACACCGAAGAAGTTCAAGATAATTTGCCTGTGATGTGTCATTCATGTTACTACGAAGCTTTTAATTTTTATCTGATATTGAGTAATATTGCTATAGAACTCATGTTAATGAAATATAAACACTATAACAACTATATGTGGAAGTCATGAGACATAAACCTCAATTTTAGTATTTGGAAACAGAAGAAATCAGCTCAACTTTCTGATTATGCGCCCATGACCTTTCCCGTTTCCTATTAGAAGGTTGGAACAACACAAAAAAATCCATCTACTGAAATGCTGACATAGCATACACACCCAGCTACTTTCTGAAGGTTAGTAACAACAGCACAACAAATGGCAACAAGAACTTGGAGGAATCGTTAATTTATAGAACCATGTGTTCACTCAAGTTAGTTTCACTAGTGAACTTAAAATGTTAATGTAAAACACCATATTTTTAGAGCAGGTTGTTGTGACTCATACATGTAATTTTACTAGCTGGGAGGATGAGGGAGGGATATTCCATGTTGGAGGCCAGACTATGATACATGGATAGATTCTAACTAAAAAGTAAGATTGATAGTATAAATTTTTGTAGCATATTTCCAAAATCCTTTCCAGCTACATATTTGTATTTGTTTTGTATCTACAGTGTGTTAGTGTCTACAAAACCTGAATGTTATTAGTGTTGAACATCATATTTAAAAAGCAATTGATCTACTTATTTAATAATTTCTATTTCTTTGCTTAATAATAAAATGTAACTTTTTTTTCTTTACAGATTCTTAATGGCATTATTATGTGGTAAGTACATGTAACACATGTCTCCATTTAGACTTTTGTTTCTGTTTATTTTGGCAGGATCACTCTATATAGACCTGGCTATCCTGGAACTCATTATGTAGACCATACTGGTCTCAAACTCACAGAGCTATGTCTGTCTCTGTCTCCCAGGTGCTGGGCTTAATAACCTTTACTCTGCTGTCACTGTGAACTTGCTTACCCTATGTTCCTCATATAGAATTTAGAATATTTGTGGTTTTATGTGTGCTTATTTTACTACCATATTTTAAATATTCATCTACTTTGGGCTGTGGATAGACTTCTGTGGTGGAGAGACATTTTTCTTATGTATCAGAATTAAATTCAAATAACACCCATTGTATGCATTTATCACATTTTGTTTAAACTTAAATCAAAGTACATGAGAAAGATGTCAAGTCACAACCTCTGAGATAAGTTTGCTTCTGAAAGGGAAGAGAATGAGTAGAAAATAGATAATAGACTGGCTAGTGTAGGAAAACCAAGTAGGACAAACCAAGGCTGCAACAGCTTTGTGTTCAGTCATGTAGGATGTCCTGACTGTGAAAGACATAAAGTTAACAAAAAGTAAAGTTCAGTTAAGGAAACTCCCCAATTGGAATGCAGGGCAGTCTAACCCAGAAAACTGACCCAGGCCACTATGACTCAGTTTCCTGGAATTTGCTAACCACCTGCAACTTTCCATTTAAAAGGCCCTAAGATAGCTGGATACCAAGAATTTCCAGATTCCCCCAGGGAACTCAAGGAGGAAGAAACTGCCCTTCTGGTCAGTGTGTCAGCAGATGGTAAATACGGTTAAGAAACAAAGAGATAGATGCAACTCCGGTTTGCTTAGGCAAGATTAATTAGCACACCCTGAGGTCTGCTGACCTAAACAGTGAGACCATCCAGCCTCAAAAAGATAAAGAACATACTAGAACCCATGACTCTGGTCACATACTCAACGGCCAGAGGGGCATGACCCCTCCTTAAGCTTGTGGGTTTTGCATTTAAAAATGCCTGTGCCCGGAGAATGACACTTCTTTTTAGCCTGCATGCTGAGGGGGGCCCTTTGCACAAACGTTTCCCATTCATTAAAGCCTCTTGCTTGTTGCATCAACTGGACTGGATATTGAGTTCTTGGGGAAACTGACCGAAACAGGGAGACTCCTCATTCTGAGGGTCTTACAACTGCAGAGTCTCCATTGGGCACATTGTGAATAGAAACTATTGCTCATTTTAAAACCCCCTTTTAAGTTAACTTCTTTTTAAAAAGTCAAATAACCATTAGAACATGGCAAGAGTTTCATTGTTTATTTATTTGGTATTTAAAATGGGAAACAGACTGGACTTTGTGTCTAATTCTGATAAAGAACTTAAATAGTTGACCATGAGGTAGTTATCTAATAAGATATTGAAGAGGGTACTATTGTGGAAAGTCATGGGGATTAGACTAATCACATTAGTATGCTGAGGGACCAAAAAATTGCATCAGAGAACTGAAATCTAAATGGCAATGCATTTTTGCTTGTTTATTTTGTGTTAGGGTCATATTGCATAGTCCTGTTTGGTTTGGATCTTGCTATGTAGTCCTATGTGGCTTCAAATTCACAGAGATCTATCTACATTTGCTTCCCAAAACTGGGATTAAAGGAGAGAGCCACTGTACCAGACTCAATGTATTTTATAAAAGTATGACTTTGAAGAACAATTCCACCAAACTAGATTGACCCCAATTCATAGTTCTTCCTGCTTAGTATGCTGTCGTAGAAGAGAACCTGAGGGTTGCTTGGGAATGTCCCCTTTGCAACTCATGCAAGTATACTGGTACTTTAACGGCCAACAACACATGAGGCTTTCATGGAAATTCTCATGGCATCTTGTTACGAATATTGTTTTGAAGAAATACTCCAACTTGTGTAGTTTTCAGAAAGCAATCCTGGCACAATGCTCTAGAGCACCTTCTCACAGAAATAGCCTAGCATGTGCCTGTGTGTGTGCGTGCGTGCGTGAAGCGTGTGTGTGTGTGTATGTGTGTGTGTGTGTGTGTGTGTGTACGTGTACACGCGTGCACATTGTGAGGAGAAAACAACAAATGAGCCAGAGGTTGGCTGAGAGATTACAAAATCTCAGGGAAAACAATATTGGATTTGTTTCAAGTTAAACTATTTTCAAAGAACTTTCTTCTTAGTAACTGAATATTCTTAATTGATTGACATTTATAATCATTGACAGAGGCTTTCTTACTCCTTATTTTTGTGATGTTCATCTCTAGAAATGTCTTTACTTATGTGTCCTCTCTCCCTATCCCCTCCCTTACCTCTCTCTTTTCCTGCTCTACCTCTTGATCGCTTCTTGAAAATGCACTTATTTTTGTTACACTTGTCCTCTCTTTTGAATGAGAAAGAATCAAAACAGCTAATATATTGCTTTGGATATCATTACCAAGCATCAGGGGCTTTGGTGACGGGCACATTTATACTCACATGTGACACCTTATCAGCAATCAGCCTGATGAGGGAAATAGGAATTGGGGCAAATAAATGAAGGACCTCATTACATTGTTTGGAAATGGGATTTTGAGTCCTTTTCCCTGCAGATACATTATCAGGTCTTGTCATATAGTATGTTTATCATCTGCTGCTCTAGGTTGATGTCATTCTCAACCTCAAGTATGAATTTGAATTACAGGAAAGGTAGGAGATCTGATAGAGTCATCAGATGCTTTGACTAGTGTAATTACTTGACCTAATTTTGGAGTTATTCTTGTTCAGATGATCTTGCTGAATCTCCAGTACATGGCCCAGTGCTTCCTGTCAGCTCTCTCTCTCTCTCTCTCTCTCTCTCTCTCTCTCTCTCTCTCTCACACACACACACACACACACACACACACACACACACACACACACAAACACACACACACGCCTGAAGAATTCCTATACTGGGAAAGAATTATGCACTGTCCATGAAAATTTGTCTTTTGCATTTTTGTGTTTCATTTCTGGACCTGCATGGTTAGCTCTTAGAGCTCCTAGCAGGCAAATGTAGGATAACACAGGTGTACATATTACATATGTGAAATAAATTTCTAAAATCTAAGTAAATTTTTTTTCAATGGTATTTTTTTTAATCTAACATTTGTTTGTGAAGATGGGATATTAGCCTTTCTAGGAAATACTTGATGCATTCCATTCTCTTCTACTTCTTTTTTTATAAACAGTATATTGAAGTAAAGACTTCCATATGGTAGTTTAGGATAACTGCTAAGACTGAAAAGCACACAAAGAGTTGGGAAATATTATCAGCTGGGAAAGAGCTTTTTGCAAAAGTGTTGGGACCCAAGTTTGTCTCTCTAGAACCCATTCAAACAGCCAAGCTCAGCAGTGTACACCTGCAATTCCAATGCTGGGAGGCTGGACAGAAGGATTCCTGGAACCCACTTGCTAGCCCATCTAGCTAACTGATGAATTACAGGTTCACTAAAGATCCTGTCACAAAAAAATAATATGGAAAGCAACTGATGAAGTTGCCCTATGTCTGCTTCTGGCCTCTGTGTACATGCACACACATATACACTCACATTCTCATGTGCACAGACACAAACACACACACACACACAAAAAACGTACTTGCAGGTGTGGTAACTGAATCTGAGTTGATATGAAAGATCCTCAAGTAGATCAATTCATCCCACAGAATTATCATCTTATTATCCATGCTTTTTTAGTGTTATTCTTCTTTATATTTATTTATTCAGAGATATGAATTCAGTTGTCCATTGCTGTCTTCAAGACATTGGTTTTAGAACTCCTCCACTATTGCCCAAATCTGTGGATACTCAAGCCTTGTAACATAAAATGGCACAGCATTTTCATATAATCTACAGACATCCTCTTCTGTATACTTTCAATCATCTCTAGATAGACAGTATAAAACACAATGCAAATATTGGTTGTACATCATAGTTTGGGGGAATCATGCCAAGCAAAAGCCAAAACATGATCATCACAGATGCAACTTTTTCTCAGATTATTTTCAATCTAAGATTGGTAGAGTTCACAGAGGAGAAACTTGCTAAGATCTAGAGCTAACTTCATAATGTTGAACAAAGAAAGACATAGTTACTCTCTTCATGAAGTCAATAATCTGGAGACAAATAATAGAAATAATCTGTCCCAGAGGCATTTAACATTTACTATTGATTTCATATAATAAAATTCAAAGTATAGCAATAATGAGAACTTATATTGCATACACAATTGGCATGAGTGTTGGCACTATTTCAGGGTCATAGATATATTCTATTGTTACCAGAATTCTGACATGTGTATTTTTATTATCCTGTCTTTTTGTATCTGAGAAACTGAGGAAGAAGGTAGCAGACTCTGTTTCCCAGAGTCTGTTGTCCCATACACCAAAAGCAAGAGGAGTATCCCTGCCTCCATGAATCTAGGCTGTGTAATGCTAGCTAGTGCTTCATCTGGACTCTCAACTTTGAATGCTGAATGTTAACCCTGAACTTAGTTATCCTTCAAATTCCATGTTGATTGGGGAGAATACAGATCATTCAATATCATCACAGAATCTCTAAATGAGGAGACTACTTGGGAAGCAGAAAAAAATGAATGGAAGAGGGAATAGTGAGAATTTTCATTAGAGTTCAACTCAGAAAAATGCTCTGTTGTATATTTAATTGGTTATTGAAAACCATCTGTGATTTAACATCTCAATAAATGAAGACCATCTGTGATCTTACATCTCAATAAGTCAGGGATACCACTGTGAGTCTTGATTTATCAACAATGATCTTACAGTTACGAAGAGAAAGGAACTTGTTTTAATTCAAGGTCTGGTGTGCAATCAACATTTCCAATCATCCTTTTTGTTATGGGACTAGGAATTCCAAGTTCATCTTTACATCAGTACTTCCTGTGGTGGTGTTGAACTTTTAAACATTGATAAATTAGGGACTCAATCAAATTTACAGTATTGTCTAAAACTAGGTGAACAGAAATGGATTAAAAAAAACTATAAGAACTTGAATTTTAATTAGGTTAAAACAGATAAATATATTGGTCCATAACAACCACACAGGGTACAACTGACACCAAGCAAGACATGAATGGTTTCCATTATAAGAAGTACTGTAGCACATATGAAACTATTTAAAAAGCAAAGATATCTTTGCCTGTGAATTTGTCTTATGATAGCAAGCTGACATGTTTTAAAGGATAGGTTATTCCCTTCTATTTCTGGGATGTCAGGCTGTTTTTTTTTCTGCATGGCAACTTTGATGTAGACTTAGAAGATTTATGCACAGTGGAGTTGAAAAGAGATATGAACACAAAAGCATGAGCAAAAGGCAATTTTTAATATTTTTCATAGTTTCCAGATGGCATAGCTGCTATGGTTTGAATATCATTTGTCCCTGAAACTCATACATTGAAATTATGAGCCCAAGGTAATGAGAAGTGATTATGTTAGAGGGTTATAACCTTCACGAGTAGGATTTGTGTTCAATGATACAGTAAGAATAGGTTGTGTGTGATGTCAGATCCTCAAACTCACTGCACTTAGTCAGTTTCCTATCACTGCAACAAAATACCTAAAGAGTTGATTTTTCTCATTCCTGTAACAAAACAGCTGACAAAGGCAAGACAACCCCTCACAAGCAAAGCCAGAAACTGACCTAATCTAGATAAAGACACATGTGTGAGTCCTCTGTGTCATTCTAGACCTTGTGAAGTTGATAATCAACATCTTAGGTAGTCAGTTTATTTGACACATAGTTCAGATGTTTCAGTTGGTGGAAGGCTGACTCTGTTAGTTTGGTTCTATAGTTAAACAGTATATCATAGTGGAAGCCTAGGGTAGAGGAAATCACTCACTTTATGCCAGTCCTTCAAAACATACCTTCAGCATCCTCAATTCCTCCCTCCAGACTGTACCTCCCTCGATTAGTATCATAAGCCAATGAATCTTCCAACTTAAAGATTGTGGATGACATTTACGAATTAGTCCACATGAAGCAACTTTGTCTTGAACCTTCAACCCTCTAGAACTTGGAGAAATAAATTCATATCTCTTATAAGCTACTATAGTCACAACATCACTCTGAAACAACTAGTATAATGGCAATGCCACATAGTCTACAGATTCACTAAGCCTATTCTGAATCACCAGAACAAATGATGACTGGCTAAAGTGTTTTTAAAGAAATGCTGTCTTTCAAAGTAATAGAAACAGCTCATGTATCTGTGACTATGATACTTATTTTGTTTTAGGTTTTATTTTTGGAAGGGGGTGGTTCTCTGTGTAGCCTTGGCTGTCCTGAAACTTAGAGATTCACCTGCCTTTGCCTTCCCTGTGCTGGGATTAAAGGTGTGTCACCACAGCCAGCTGTTTCTATATTTTTTTAATTTAATTTTTTATTTAATTTATTATTTTACATGTTAATCCCGGTTCCCTCTTCCTCACTCCCTCCCTCCCAGCAATCCCCCTCTTAAGCATATACCCAAATGATCCACATCCACACAACAATGACATGTGATCAACTATGTTCATAGCAGCATTATTTGTAATAACAAGAACCTGGAAGCAACCTAGATGCCCCTCAACTGAAGAATGGATAAAGAAGATGTGGCATATCTACACAATGGAATATTACTCTGCAGAAAATAATAATGGAATCTTGAAATTCGCAGGCAAGTGGATGGCACTTGAAAAACCATCCTGAATGAGGTAACCCAATTACAAAAAGATGAACATGGTATGTACTCGCTCATATATGGATTGTAGACCTAAGGCAAAAGATCACCAGCCTATAATTCACACCACCAGAGGAACTAGGACACAAAGTGTTTTCTAAGAGATTCATATAAAGTCCCTCACAGAACTGGGAAGGGACAAGTCTCCCAGAGCACAGGGAAAGTGGGGGGGGCAGCGAATGGAGAAAGAAGTAGGAGAAAGAGAGGGGGAGGAGAGGAAAGCACGTGCGACTAGGAAGATTGAGTCAGGGTAGAAATAGAAGACAGGAGAGAGAGAGAACATAAAAGAGGGGACCATTATTATTTTGAAGAGAAAAATGAACCTAAAGAAAGGTCTAGAGACCTACAAGACTCCTGCCAACTAACAATTTGAGCTACCATAAATTCCCTCATCTAATAACTGTTGGAAACAGAAGCAAACACCCATACATAAACACTGAGTTGAACTAGAATCCAGATACAGATGGAGAGGACAAGACCAGGTTTCAGAAACACATAGAGAGAGCTGACCTGAACAAGGAGGAGCAAATGGGCCCCCCAGACTGATAGCTGGGAATCCAGCATGGGATTGGCTCAGGCCTCCCTGAATATGGGTCTCAGCCAGAAGGACTGAGCAGTCTAAGGGACCTCTAGATTTTTTTTTAAAAAAAGAACTAAATGCAAATGAAAAGCCTCTCCATTGCAGGTTATGGCTCTAGAAAGTACAATCAAAGTAGCAAAGCAACAAATTCTTCTGTTAACAAAACTTATATTCCAAGTCCTATAAAAATCCAACTAGCAATGCTTGGGGAATTGAAAAGGAATGCAGAAATAGACCAGAATCCTGTTTATACTGCACCATACATTGTATCACAAACAGACCATGAGACACTTTACCTCAACTGCATCCACCAAGAAAGAGCAAGGGAAGGAATGGGCAGTCGTGGGTGGTAAATCTCCTTTCAAAGGTTCCAATGGCTAGGTTCCATCTCTTAAGGATAAAGGAACTTTGAAATAATAAAGATTGTCTGCATAGCATTATTTAGACTATTTCCATCACAACTGTTTTAACCAAAAAGTCCCAATGCAAAAAGCTTACAATATGCTGCATTCATGCCTATGCTAAAAGCGAGCCACTGTGGGTGTAATGGTGACATTTCTCCAGCTCTTTGGTATTATGTCCATTTATATATCATCACCATGGCTACTGTGATAACATTTAAAATAATTCCAATGTAAATCCGACAGCACCTCATTAGGTTTTCTCAGAATCCCGTAATTAGGTAAGAAAAGACCGCTGATTGGAAGGTTAGAGCCAGGAAGGACAGGTTGAATTTCCACACTAACAATCACCAGGTCCCTTCTCCAAGGTTTTCCCTACTGTGGTCCAGGCTCCTTTCATGCTGGAATTTGCAGCCTGGGGCGTTCAGACTGAAGGCGTCAGTAGGGGGAAAAGAGAGCAACCCTGGGATTCCATTTCCTGTCTTTACATGTGGGGAATTGGGTGCCCCCGCACCTCCCAACTAAGTAAAGGAACTTGAGGAAGCTTCAAGGCTGCTTCCAGAAATGCTTTCCAGTTCAGTGAGGGTTAAGTCCTTGGATCTTATTTTTGTAATTTACCATGTTTGTTTTTCCTAGAAATTGATACAATTATGAAAGATAAAAGTGCCATTAAATCAAAGTTCTTTCTGGACCAAAGGCCACCTACCAACAGAACTGGATTGAACCTGATTAATATTCTTAATAATGTTTAAATCTATGGCTCCAGAGGTGAGTTTCAGTAACATACCATTTTTCCACAGACATATTCCATATTATGATGAGGTGAGCCACATGAAAGCTATTTAATCCACCACTGCAGCTGTGTTGTTTGTAAAAGGACATCATACATGCTCAGTTTGACATTCTTTGGAGTTTTAACTAGGGGAGAATGTTTACACTCTTGAAGTCTTCTGTAATGAGGAAGAATTTAGACTAATTGGCCAACCTAATAAGGGAGCTGATTAGTTCATAAAAACAGTTGCACTCCATTATTTGACACAGAATTCACAACTGTATCATATTTTAAGAAAGTTCTATGCAATTTTATAAGAGAACGAGAGTGAGGGAGAGAATAACAAGAGGGAGAGAATAGCACATTGGCAGAATCAGTGATTCGCTGGTTTTAAATGGGATGCTCTTCACCATAGAATGGACTTAGACAATTTGTGCTTAGAATCAAATTATCCAATCTGAGAGAGGAATCTGCATGGATGCGATACTCACAGCATGAGAATGAACAGAGGAACTGGCCAAGAATCAAACTGTGGTGTGCATGCATAATTACCAGGACTTAGTGCTTTATATAAAATTCATATTAGGACAGAATGCATTTATCATTGCCAATATCACATCGTTCCCTGCTCTTACTAATATATATATATATATATATATATATATATATATATATATATATATATATATATGTTCCACACTATTCACTTACAAAATTTAGAGACATAGAGGCTGACAATTTTAAACTTTTACAAGCACAATTGGACGTAATTGGTAGTTAAAGAGAAAGTACAATTTGGTTATTTCCAAAATGACATTTTGTTGTTACTACTGGGAGAGATATCTTAGGTGCAGAGCCCAGGGGTGCTGTGAGATATCCCACAATGTCCAAAGACAGCCCTGATACTCTGGAGGCTCAGATCCCTGGAGGTCTCACACAATATGCCAGGGAACAATATTCTCTCCAAAAGCAACTTATGCCTTGGGATGCTTTGCTGCTACTCCTTACAAAGACATGAATAAACCCAATTCTAAGGCAAAAGCCAGCTTAGGTGATAATTTCTCACAATGACTAGAGACAGGTCAGTGGACAGCCTTGGGAATGCCACCAGTGATGAATAGAAAGTGAGAAATCAAAAGAGAAAGGACCTTTGTTTTAAGACCGAAGGAAAATATTGCTGAAAAGGCACATTGGAGCTGTTCACACATCATTTCTGCTCCAATACAGAGATAAATCTGATTTCAACCACAACACTGGGCAAAATGGATGGCTTACATGTCATGACAAATACTAAGTCAGAATGAATTCACTCTTAACACAGCAAGTTCTGTGCTGGTGATTAAATGTGCCTGCTACCACAGGTCACACCATTCAAATTAACACATATATGCAAGTATTAAATTATTCCATGAGCAAGGCTAAATAGGTACTGGAAATAGGTACACAGATCGTATATCTACCTATCTCACCTAACTCCCTGACAAAATGGTTTAGAGTCTATGGGAATTATTGCTCCATAGAGAGGAGGCTTATGAAGTAGGTATTTTAAATTCAAGACTGGAATTAACTTAGCTCAAGTTAATGTTTCAGGATTTATATCAACACTGGTTTCCAGAAAAAGCTGAGCTCACACTGCAGACTGCATTTTTAAAACTCTGCTATCCTAAAAACACAAAGCAGCCCTCTTTGAGCTATAATCTCAAAAGGGTAGACCTTATGAACATAGCTTTATTCATAAAATGATTAGCCATTACATTGTAAAAACCAAATCATCCACAAATTCAGTTATCTCTGAAACAAAAGAAATGAAGCCAAAGGTTTGTATCTACTGTTAGAAATCTAATGAGGTGGTGGTAGGGGACAACTAGATGGCTCATGGGATAATGGCTTTACCTAGCAAACTGGAGAACCCGTGTTTAATTCCCAGGACTCACACAGTGAAAGGAGAAAACTGATTTTCACAAAATTCCCCTTATCTCCATATGTACTCCCATGGAAGCTCTGCACTCTCCACCTCTCCCAACTAGAAAAATGAAATATAATACATGGAAACCAATTAATGAGAAGCCACAGATTAGTGACTATCAAGAGTTTCAAACTCTTCTGTCTACAAGAGAGCATTATTGCTTCCTCAACTTACCCTCTGCCTACATCGTAATACTATTCTACTAGCTCTCACCATTCTCCTCGGCACAGGGTGGCTTGGATCTTATCAAACAGGATTTGCTCAGTTAGAAGAATTAAATTCTTCAATGAGCAGGCAGCCAAGCATTTTTATGAACTGCATTTCTCCTTCTTTTCAACACTGTGAATAACACCTGAATTTCTGTTACCCATTTATCTGGCAGCTTTTACAGCTATAATGTAAGTGCTAGTAAACATAAGAATATGGCAAAGGGGAAAGGACAGATCTTTATAAAGAAGTTTGGCAAAACTTGTATAGACCCTCTCACCATCACTAGATTCAAAGATTATTTTTCATCTTGCCGTGGCACAGAAGGAATACAAAAAGCCTTACCAATGGGCTATAAATCTATAGTATATAGATTCATGCTCTACAACATGAGGTTGTGTGAGACATTCAAAAACTCAGCAAAAGGCATTACTTTGTTTTTCTAATGGAAAGTTATCATTGCCTGGCTTATCTATTTATCAAATCTCTTTTCATGTCTTTAAACTATTGCACAACTCTTCAAGCTGTAGAATACTGATAACTGTGCAAATCATTCCTGTCCAATAGAAATGCAAATTATGTCCAGTGGAGATAGATTTGATTATTATTTCTCTCTGGCTACCAACTGAGCTTACATGTACTAAGTAAATTCATTCCAGCATTTCTGATCTGTATATATATCTCCTGTATGGATTTTCCTGTGAATTAGTACTGACATGTTACACTTCCTCTATTATTGAATTAACTAAAATATCTGATATGTATTTATTTTATGTATGCACAACATTGATGGCTATATTTTATTTTATAACAATATTTTAATATGTTCAATGTTTTAAGATTGGAAGACAATATCTCCAATGAAGTTTAACATCTTTTAAAAAAAGTTGGAAGTTTTAGCGATCAAAGTGAACATTTTCTGATGGCATAAGAAAGTTTTTATGAATCCTGGGACTTCATTGTGGGGTAGGGGTGGATATCTCCTCTGATTACCACGATCTCCTTTAGAATTTAGGTTGTAGAGATTATAAAAAATGTATATGTATATGTATGTATTTATGTGCATATATGCTGCACATGTTAGGGTATCCGCATAACCTAGAGAATGGCACAGAATCCCCCTGGAGCTAGAGTTAGAGATGGTTGGGTATCACCCAAAGGATGCTGAGAATGGAACTTAGGTCTTCTGCAAAAGCAGTTGTTCTTAATCACTTGAACCTCCTCTCTAGCTACACCACTACTTCAGTTTACATACATGACTTTTCACAGTCAAGATGGCTCTCCATTGAAGTTTTAGTTTTAAAGCAAATTCTCTGGCCTTAAGAGTTAAGTTGCTTATCTGTATGAATTCAGGAAACAGAAGAAATCACCACTCTCTACTGCTTTGTTTTAGGCAATGCATGTTATGTGTCTCTTTCCTGATCCCCTAGTTCTACCACACATGGGTCTCACACTGAATCCTGCTCTACATTACTCATCTTGTGTGGACCAGTGGCTTTCAGGCTGGTGCTTGCTCTAAATGATTCTGATTTACAAAAGTAAAGTTGGCTCCATTTTCAGTGTGATTGCTGAGATGGAATGTTTCTGTATCCTGTTTATGCAAGTAAACAGCCTCCATCTGTCCAATACAAGTGTGTCACAGCACATACTCACAGTTAATTTATTCATGCCAGCATACTATTACTGCCTATGAACTTACAGAATTAAATCAGGAACCCATAGATATGCCAAAATTATATAAAAATTAGGACTTGAAAGATATAAACACCTCTCCTAGATCATACAGAAGAAAGGGCACTAACATAACATCAGATAGTGCAGAGCACCTGTCACGGAGTTGGTTGACAGGTCATGGCATCTCCCCTCTTTCCCCATAAGTTCAAGTCAAATGTCATTCTTCCTGACTTAGGCATCCTGTGCCTTTTTATATAACTTGGCCTTGCCTTCTGTAGGGTCGGTGTCCTCCAAGACCTGTGAATAGAGCCATTAATAAATTAGCTAAAAACTCACAGTGGCTCTTCTAACCTACATTTACAGATTTATTCAGCTATACGGCTCTGTAGATATATTTATTCAGATATAAAGGCATTTTGTAATGTATATAATTGTCCTATATATTAAAGTATGTAAATGATAGCACAACGCATATTACTCTAGAGGTTATTGTAAAAACACATACTGATTTGAAATCTGTATGGCAATGCATAAAGGTTATTGTTATGACTAAAGAATAGCTGTCTATTGACACACAATTATTCCTTCTTTTCTTCTTCTAGAAACAGACTTGAAGTTATTGTACCACAGTGCACTACATCATAGAAGGACATCACAGCATTTGCTGCAGCTGTGCAGCAGAAAGGAAATTCTGTGCCTAATGATATTTTTACGTGTGATTAGTTTTAAATAATCAGGTAGATTTCTATTAGTTAGATTCTATTTTCCAAACAATACTATATGAGCATCCTAAATCCCACAATATTTTCAGTGGTATAAAAATTTTATCTTTTTTATTTTTGCCACATTTATAATTTATTTAATGCTAACATTTTTCTGTTTTAATTTGAATTTTTCTTATCTAATTCATTTTCTTCCTGCTCTCAAGAGAATAGAAGACAAAGAAGAGAACTAATACCTGATAAAAATACATACATTTCTTATTCAATACATTACTCCTTCAAGTCCAAGAGCAAGAGATACAGAATCACTCATGCATTGAAAGACAAAAAAATTAAAAAATGCACTTATTTTTAAAATGACAGGAGAGTTTATCAAGTATTTAAATATTCAAGTAGCCATGAAAACAGATGCAGTTGTATTTTTTCACATATTTTGCATACTTATTATGCTCTCTTTATTTCTGCTCATTTTACTAGCAAATAAGGTCAACTTCCACATCAGCGAAATAAAAATATTCCTTTAATTTATACACACACACACACATATATATATATATATATATATACACACACACACACACACACACACACTCACATACACACACCCTGGGAGGCCTGCTCTTTTTTGAAGGGAAATGGAGGAGGAATAGATCTGGGGGAGAGGGGATTGGGTGGAGAGGAGGGAAGGGAAACTGTGCTCAGGATGTAGTACATTAGAGAAGAATAAACAAAGAAATTAATTTATATATTTTTAGTTGAAGAGAATACTGTAATGTATTTTTTTTATTTTTGAGGAGAAATGGGACTAGGAAAACACATTTGCCTATACACAGTGTAATCATGTATTATTATATAATATGACTATGGTTTTATACTTTCATAAAATGTTAATAAGTTGGTTGACTACAGACATGCATAGTGTTATGTGTTTACTTTTATGATATCTGTTTATAATCAGAAAAGCAATTTGTGAGATCATTATTATTATGGCGAATAAGATCTTATCTATAACCACATCTCATAAAGCATACATTTTCTAGGAATCTTGTTCGGGGATGCTGGGTTTAATTGTCTTCAGGGATTCCCAGTCTGAGGTGCAGCTATACCAGAAGGCAGAGCTACTGTCTGTCTGATAGAGCGTTCTTCTGATATTATTGTAATATAAGGTAACACAATGGTGTGTGGGTCCATAGTATAAATAGCTCCTTGTGTGTACCTCTAAAACCCCAACGAATTGGCACTTTGCTGGCTTTAAGTCATATGGTTTTCCTTTTTAGCTGATTACTGCAAAAGTAAATTACAAGAGTTTGGTGTGGTCAATGGGACCAAGAAAGAGTTTATCTGCTAAACATGCACTCACCTCCAGAGCAGAGCATGAAACAGCCACTTTGAGCAATATCAGATCCATTTAGACTGTCATCACGAGACACAGAATTATATGAGCAAGATGGTTTCAACACTTTCAGTTCACCTTTGTGATTTCTTGCTCTTTTTTTTTATTTCTTGACATAATACCCAAGCCTTTCACTTTACATGAACTCACGTGGCCACTACTATTACCTATGCTGTCTGCTTCTAGACAAAGCATTCAAAAGAACCATCTACATTTAATGTTTCCAGTTCCATTCAGATGCCAATACAACCCTTATCACACTTCTATCTAGACTTTTCTCCCATCACTCTGTTGATACTTTGGGAGCCTAGCATGAATCTATCTTAAGGACTTTGTCCTTATAGACATTTGGATTATTAATCATCCTTACCTTTGAAAAAATAAACAATTTCCTATGAAAAAAAGACCCTGAAGCTTTTCTTTGAAAATGTGTGGGTGTAATTTTTCCAAGATGAATTTCTAAATCTGGAACCAGGCCGTCCCAGTTTATATCCTTCCCTATAGAAACTGTTAAATGAGTATTCTTTACTTTTAATATGGCCTAGCTTCACTGAAGTCCTCCTAGGTTCTACTATTGATGGACATAATTTTGGGGAACTTTTAAAGTATAGATTCCTGAGCCTCATGCAGGATCAAGACATTGAACATTATAGGTATAGATGACTTTTAAAATCTAGACAAGTGGCAAAAGAAACAACTTGAGCAACTTCCTCTTCAGTTTTCTCTTTCCCTACCACCGTTTTCTTCTGTTACTGTTCATAGCTATGCTGTTAAGACTTGTCTTTTCTCATCTCACATAACATCCCATGACTTCAATTATCACTGAGGTACTAGTTTATTCTACTTATTATATCCAAGCCTAATCTCTTCCAAATATATAATATGCTTAACATTCTGTATTCCCATGAAAACCCACAAAGAACCAAATATCACTTTCCTCCGTATATCTAGTCCCTCAGTGTTCTCAAACTTAGTCATTGGTGGCCACACGAGAAACCTCTTTACTTCCTTCTTTTGTAATCTTTCCTCATCTATTACAAAGCCCCACATAAATATCCTAAATATTTATCCATTTTCTCTACTCTATGTCTATAGTTACTACCCACATTCTTTTTTTTAATTTCATTTAACAAACATCTTTTCATTTTATATACCAATCCCAGCTCCCCTTCTCTCTCTTTCTCCAGATACCCATGGACAAAGATTGCTTTGTTTCTGATTGTGGAGGAAGAAAAGACAGAAGGAGAAATGTATAATTGTGGAATAAAAAGAATATTTTATTCATACCGAAGTGCAAAGAATAACCTCAAAAGTGTTGATATGTGAATAAATTCTTATAATAAAAGGAGTCTGATCTTCTGGATGAAGGAAATATGATAAACGTGGAATCATGAGACAACAAAGTCTTTTTTAAAAAATATGTTTTTACATGTCGCCCCTCTGTGTGTGTGTGTGTGTGTGTGTGTGTGTGTGTGTATGTGTGATCATGTACATGCATGCCATGGTGTGCCCATGGATGTCAGCACTCTACTTCCACTATATGGGTTCTAGGGACTTAACTCTAGTTGTTAAACTTGGTGGCAAGTGTCTTTACTCACTGGGCTACCTCGATCATCTAAGAAATAGCATCTTGTGTCTGGAAAGCAGAACTAGCTTGGATTTATCATTGAGTGTGAGAGAAAAGAGATGGAAGATAGATGCTGAAGAGAGAAGGTCATCAGAGAAGCCTACTTATGCATAAAGCCATAGATTCCCCTTACAGAAAGTTCTTCCTTGACTGTGTCTGCTCTGTGATAATTCTCAGTGGGATATATGAACCTGTAGGAGAAATGCAAGGGTTCAAAACCTCAATATTGTTATAAAGCTGTTGTAAGATTCTCAGAGAGTGAGTAGTAATTACAGATGTAGGTTAGAGAAAAATGAATAAATATTTAGGAGATTTATGTGGGGCTTTGTAGTAGATGAGGAATGATTACACAGAAATGAACTAAAGAGGTTTCTCATGTGGCCACCAATGATTCTCCTTTTTGGAATAGGAACTAAACATTTGAACAAAAATATAAACATTTCTAAAACAGAAGACCCTAACTATTAGGAGTTAGGGGTTGGAGAGATGGTTTATTGAACAAAACTTGCTACACAAGTATGAGGACTTGAGTCAATATCTCCCAACACCTTCATAAAAAGAGTTGGACACACTTATACCCACCAGTTATTCAAGCATCGAGAATGGATAAAAGTGGACTTGGCTCACTGAGATAAGCAAGTCTAGCTGAGTCATTAAACTCTAGGCTCAGTGAAAGACCATGCCTCAAAATTAATAAAGTATAAAGAGAAAAAGATGCAAAGCATTGATACCTGGCCTCCACCAAGCCCTTGTGCACATCGGTATGAGTATAAGTGCATGCACATACACATAAGAGTAGCTTTAAAAGTTAGCTGATTTTTTTTTCTTTTTTGTATTTGAGGTGAGTCTTGAGGAGAAGTTGTAGAGAACTGTGTTAAATGAAGACAGACTTGGAAAAAGCCTGATCACATCTGGGTAGCTCAGAAACACCCTAATCTGAATCCTTTAGTACTTTGGGGCAATTACTACCATTATGTAGATATTGTTCATCTTCTTTATTCTGCAGTATAACAGGCGCTTCAGCTCTAAAGTTTGTTGGTGGAAAGTGTGGCACTTAGTTATAACTTACAAGAGAAGGGCCATAGTCTTTATTGGTTGGTAAAGTATGGCAGCTTATCAGAAACATCTATACAGGTCTTGAGTGGAAGTAAAGGGCTAAGACTCAGCTATGTTCAGTGTGAGCAACTCTCCTGAACAATAGCTGGGCTTGATATTTATCTATGAGTTCATTTAGAGGCCTGTGGAGGTTTGCAAAGTCAGCATCTTGGGTTATCTGAAATACCAGATGCCTCTTTGCTATGCACATTCAGTAGACATGAAGACAGATATTGCTGAATTGGATTTCTGCAATAGGAGATTCAAGAATATGGCTTCAGGTTTGGGGAAGAGGTATTAGGTCATCTTTTGGTTTAATATTTTCAAATTGTAAAGGTGTTCTCTGAAGTTTTAGTGCTACCTAGCATTTAAAAGGTGCCTACATTTCCATTTCAAAGAAATGGAACATATATCATATCATGGGGTCTGAACACAGTTGCACAACTTTTTTGTAAGGGCATTTACAAGAGTTCTTCAAACAGTAAGAGTGATGTAGCAGATGTTAGTACAAAGGAAAGAGCAAATGAGGTGTGAATTATGGGGTGTTGAAGCTTGCATGAATCTCATTTGTTTAACCATCTGAATGGTATACTCCAGGTATTAAATGAGCTAGATACTATTGCACACAATTTTCTGAACAGTCCAGGAAGGTGGCTTAATGAACTATGCCCACTTGAATGTTCTCCTAACATCTCACCCCTTCAGCCTGACATAGCTTATTTAACATTTCTCCCTAAATCTTTTAAAGTAATGCTTTGGAAGATTATGACCTTGTCATTCTATTTTCCAGGTAATGTAACATGAGGAATTGTTAAATGATTAGTAATTTAATTAGCAGGTATATTAGCAGAGATTCTTTTGCAAATTAAGAGCGCACTTTTAATAATCACAGCTTGTGAAAAGAGCTGACAGTTTGAGGCGTGTGAATTTATGCATTTTAGCTCATCATAGGCAGTTGGACTGAGAGCTCAGATATCCTTGACTTTATAAAATATTACTTGTCTGCAAACAACACTAGGGTTTCCTCAGTTCTTTCTATGGCTTAATGATTCAATTGCATTAGCCATGCAAAGGTATGAGAAGTCAGTACGTGTCACTCTTACTGATCACATCTGAAATCAGAGGAAACCATTTATTCCTGATAGTGAATAGAGACCATAATTTAGTTTGCCAAGAGTAATGGAGGGTTCATGGTACATTTCTCATTAGCTAGATCAGTTCCCTTACTCACAGGTGAGAATTTTAGTGGTGTGGTGGGAGAAGTTAATTTTAACAGCTCACCCACAGATCTGATGTTCCTCCATCTACTTCTTAGAAATAACTGGACAGAAAAGAATCCTTTTAACATACAATGTTTTTGTGTCTGCAAAGCCAACAATTCCAGGGAAAATATTCTGACTTGCAGACAGTGTGGGTTGTTTAATAGTGTTTTAATTAAAGGTAATTTTACTGATGCCATAAATGCCATGGACTAAACAGGATTACATTTTCCTACTTCATTAATAGAAATGAATCTATTTAGGAATCTGCTAACATAACAGTGCTAGAAATGGACTGATTTTACATATTAATTAATAAAACATGGATGAACCCTCATTATTTACTTTAGATATTCTGAGAATTAAAAATGTATACTGTTGGAAAATATCCCAGGATTTTGATATGTGGAGAGCAAGGGAAAGATGGGAAGATTGAGGGAATTTGGGAAAGAGAAAATTAAGAGTCCAAAGAGATAAAATGGGGTCAGTATACAAGGTTTGGCCGCCACTCAAAGAGGTTAATAACATATCTGTTGGATGCATTCACATTTAACTTGTACACCATTAGTCTGCTGGAGTCATGTCCCAATCCGATGTATGATACCACTGGTTGCCTGAAATTGCCAACTGAGCTTTTCTTTTTCTTTTTTCAATTTGTAAATCAGCATGCTATGAATTTAATTTTATTGTTACTTTTCCAAGAAGGCCACTGTATCCCACCTAACAACGGTTGAGAATTTGGGCCTCATCAAGGTAAACCCTGAAATAAAGTCAGATTACACCAAATTTCTTCTCAGAATCTTTTCATGTTTCTAATAATATTCTTTAAAAGTTTTATGTTGGGTTATATATTAAGTCATGGTGTCACCCTCAGTCTTGGTGGGCCTGTACCTTGCATGTAGACCAGGCTGGCCTTGAACTCACAGAAATTTGCCTGCTTTTGTCTCCTGTGTAAAGGTATATGCCACCACAACTGGCTCTACTATCTGTTTGCTGACCTATAAACCATGTTTTCTCTTAACTAAAATCTTGACAGTACTTGGGTTGCCAAAGAACATCCGATGGTGCTAGAGACTGAATATTTTTCAGACATGGCTTGCACTCTTGCCCTCTTGTACAATATTTTTCTAAACACAGCAGCCAGAATGGTCTTCTAAATGAGTTAATTAAATAATATCATGTCCTACTCACTCTTACAAATGAATTCTATCAGAGTTAATAACCTCGAATTCCTTGCCATGATCCATAGATGCCCTGCTCTGACCATCTGTCTATTTTTAGACTTCAGTGGGCACTACTGTCCCCTTTCTCCAGCTCCTCCTAATCACTTCTTTTTTGTGATATATCTCAGACACATCAGAGTCTACTGTTTGGGTCTGCTACAAACGTGACTCCTTTTACATCGATTGTGTACTAAGACAACTAATAGGTATTAATGCAGAAAAGGAACAGGACTAGTACCAACCAAGGTTCATAGTCTTATTCTGAATAGAAAATATAAGCTAGTGTCTGAAGAATGAAATGAAAAACATAGAGAAGACACTTAAGGAGAAGAAAGAACAGCATTATGGAACACTTAAATAAGTTATTTGGAAAGGATGATAAAGAAGAGCCCAAATGTCCACTAAACAAATAAATGTAACTTGGACACATTGGCTAAAGGCTCTTCTTTCAAGCAAAATATATTCTTGTGGAGGAAGTCAAGTCATTGTAGGTAAGTCAAACATGAAAGCAGCAATTCACTGTTGACAAGTCTTAAAAAATTTAAAAATCATTGGAAGTAATGTCTTCAGGATGAACAATGAGTCATACTTTTTCATATCTTACTATCAATCAGTATAAAGATAAAGACAAATATTGCTCAAACGTTTTCAGGTTGGATTGATTATTGCTGAGATAATTAATAGCTACAGATATCAACAAATAGCCAATAATTATGTGCTAATTATAGTACTAAATGGTAGGCATTTAGCTCCACCTTCAGATACATATAGGGAGAAATAGTGGTGAATCACATACTAAATATATACCAGTATACCAGTATGTATTATATATAAATAATAGATCTAAAATATTGTATATATGAGAACTCTATTGAACAGATAGTTTTAGGAATGCCACAATATGGATGAGACAACTGAGAAAGTGAGTGGTTAATCATAGTCCTAGTTAATTAACTATTCCAGGGGTTTGTGCTATCTTAGTGACAAGCAGTAGTTTATAGCCAAAGCACTTGTTTTTAGCTTTTAAGTAAGTCAAAGCTTTTACTTGTTGGGACTGTTACAAGCTACCCTTACTGTGGATCAAGTGTGGAATGCCCACTCCAGGCTCCTGTGTTTAATGTTTGGTTCCCTGATGGTGGTTCTGTCTTAGGAACTGGAGGAAGCTGTAGAAGGTAGGGCATAGAAGGAAGAAGTGGAGCACTGAAGACATGCTTTTGAAGAGTACACCTTGCCGGGGCCCTTTTCTTGTTCTCTGCTTCCTGGCCACAGTACGTAGAAAGCCTCCTCCTCCACATGCTATTTATTGCTTTAGTGATACTCTGTCAAAGCTATTATGGAATGAATCCTTTGAAACTATAAGCAAAATAAATCTTTCTTCCCTCAAGCTGCATATGCAAGCTATTTTGTCCCAATGGTACAAAATTCATCAAGACAGCCCTATTTCCATTTATTCAATATCTACACCTAAGACACTGACAGTATTTTCATTTGTGTATCAGTTTTCTATCCACCCTTGCCATAGTCATCCTCTATTACCATTATGTATTCCTAATTGCAGTCTTTTTAAAGTCCAATCTACCACGTCAGAATCACAGTACTCATTCTGCCTCTTCCTTTCTCAGACTGAAATATGTCTTCATCCTGCATCAATGTGTTCTGTGGACAAGGCCTATCTCAAACCATGTGCAACTTATCCTCCATAAGGGTCATCACATTAATAATGGCTATATTTATTTAAGAAATTTATATGTGCTGAATTTACCACAAAATTGTAGCCTTGTATTTTATATATCCCCTTTTCATTTCATTCTTTCAGTAACCTACTATTATAGTTGATACAAGTATAGGTGTTGACCCATCAGGGAATGAAAAGTGATTACTACTGCAGATAACTTGAGACATGTTGCTCACATCTGTAAGGTTGCCAGTCGTATTTGTTATGGGCCAGGTAGACTCCTAAGACACAAAACTTTCATTTGTCAAATAGGTAGAGTCCAGGGGATTCAAGGACAAGCTGATAACCTTGTTCTGTAGACTTCTACCTAGATTCCAAATTATTCTATACATCTTTAGTCCATTAAAATAAGTTGAACGTTATTAGCTCTCTTGGCTGCTCTCCCAACAATACATGATGCATTATTTCTTGAAATACAGAGTTGGGCATAAGGTTCAGGGATGGGAAACATGATGTCTTAGATGTGATTCTTAACACTTGTGATGATCCTCCAGAGCCCCACAATGGGGCTTTTCTGAGAACAGTCCTGAGAACTCAGGAGTAGAAGCAAAACATCACTGGAACAAGGCTGTTCTCCCAATATCTCAACTAGGCTCCACATGGAGCCCTTTTCTTTTGCCATCGTTACTATCCATGACGGTTAAGTTATGATTCAACATGACTGGGCTACATAACACACAGATATTTGATCAAACTGTATCACAGTTTTGGGCTAAGGTGATGATGAATAATATTAACATCTGAATTAGTAGACTGCACAAAACCTATGGTGCTTTCCTGTGAAGAGTGTCATCTTAATCTGTTACAAGTCTACACAGAACAAGCAGAAGTAAGAGAAGATTCATTCTCTCTGATTGGTTGTAAGCTAAGACATGAGTTGTCTGCACTGGGACTTTAGAATGTATACTGTAGGGTTTCCTGGTTCTCAAGCATTTACACTTGAAATGGAACTTAAATGATTTTAAAATGAAGTTCTTATTATCGTTACTCCCAATTCTCAAGTTTCCAGACAAAGACTGGAGATCTAATGCTTACTCCTCTAAGATTTTAGCATACAGACTTTATGTGGTAGGATGTCCAAGATTTCCAGTAGTGCAGTCCAATTCCTTCAGATACACAAGGAATTCTAATAACATAGTATCAGATCATTTACTATGCAAGGATATACAGAAACACATATAAATCTGTTCATAATTGTTAATATATCTGTACTACTTGCACTTCTATTGCTGTACTAAATGCAAGACAAGTATGGGTTGGTTCATTTGGACTCAGAATTTACCTGTATGGTTTAATTTGGCAGGAGAATTATGATGGTGGAAACTTAAGGTCACATTTCACCTGCACTCAGGAAGCGAAGGGAGAGAGATGAATAATGGCACTCAGTATCATTTTGCCATTTAATCCAATCCACACTCCAGCCTATGGAACAGTGGTGATCACATTTAAGATGCGTCTTGCATCTTCCCACATCATTTAACTTAATGTAGAAGCTCCTTCATTGACACATAGACTAAAACAGTGACTGTTTCAGTCACTGTTCTATTGCTGGGAAGAGACACTATAACCAAGGCAATCATAAAATAAAGCATTTAATTGGGGGCTTGCTTACAGTTATATTGGTTTAGTCCATTAATATCAGGGCAGGGAGCATGGTGGTATGCAGGCAGTTGTTGCAGCAGTAGATAAGAGCTGCATCCTGATCCATAAGCAGAGAAAGGGGAGACTGGGCCTGGCATAAGCTGTTGAAACTTCAAAAGCCATCTCCAGTGATATACTTCCTCAAACAAGGAATAATTCTTCTAATATTATCAAAGTCCCACTCCCTAGTGACCAAACATTCAAATAGATGAGTCCATAGCGACCATTCTTATTCAAATCACCACATACACCTGGGATTTGTCTCCTAGAAGACTGTAGATGCTGTCAAATTGTTAATCAACATTAACAATATATATGTACACACACACACACACACACACACACACACAGACACACACACACCACAAGACCATATTACATTCCAAATTTCAGTTTCAATTGTATTTTAAATGAGAAACTAATATCTACTGCACAGGGAGTGTTCTTTTAGAGAATCTTTCCTTCATTTACTTGGCAAGTATAAATATTCTATCCATCTCCATATAGTTCTATTTCTGAACTCTAACTGAAATATTCATCTGTAAACTTCAATATCATTGAGCTGTTGAGCAAATCATAAAAGACAATTTGTAAAAAACAGCTTAGCAAAACACTACTTATGTCACAGTATGGCTTGTATCTCTCTACTCTTAGAGAGCAGTGACAATCAGTGGTCATGGATTCAAGGGCATTTGAAGAAAAGGGAACCCATGAATATCATACGATTGTCTTCCCTGATGCAATTTGACAAAATGCATATTGACAATTATTTGAAAGTTCTCCAGTCTGCTATTCTGGAACTAAATTTATATTAATTCTGAGTCCCCCAAATCCATACTCTTGAGAATAAATAGATGTCTGATGTGTCTCCTCTGCTGAGTATCGATTATACTGCAAGCACTGTTCTAAATGTATAACAGTGAAAAAATGTCTCTTTGTATAAGCAAATGAGACATCTAATTTCATTTTATTAGAGAATGAGATGACTTTCTTTTGACTATGTGATCTTATTTTATACTTCTGTGCTAGAGAGATAGTGTAAATAATTTCTGAAAGGGACATTATTTCAATCTAAGAGTATAAGTTCACAAAATGCTTAAGATTCTCTTTCAGCAATACATTTTCACACAAATTCCATGGTCTTGTTTCTCTTTTCTGATTTTATGTCTGTTTTTTGCTATATGTCATTGGGACTACAGTTGTCACTAGTCTAGTTAAGAATGACTCTTACACTGGCACTTCTTACTGCTGGATGTAAATCCTGTAGAATATTGATGATCATTTCTTCCTTCTCTTCACTTTCAACAAAAAGAAAGTGCCAACATTCCTTTAATTAATGATGCTTGTGGCACTTGGTGTTTGAATACCGATATGGGAATTGTCTACCAGATTATAACAGAAGTTCACAAGTTCCAACAATCATAAGACAACGTGAATGATTACACTAATTCATTTCAAAATATTAAAAATGGAACAGAATTCTGGACAGAAATCTTAAGCTACATATTTTTTTGTTCAAATTGTCACAAAAGTGGATCATTTATAACAAGTTCTGCCAATTTCTTGTACCAAAACTGAGAAATCTTGGTGACTGGTTGATCTGAGTTTAATCTCATCATGTGCCACTATGTGATTTAAACTATTTTTCAAGTCTCTATTTGGATATTTTAAATGGAAAACTAATACCAGCTGAACAGGTAGCTTCTTTGAGATAATTACCACTTCCTTTCCTTCCCAAGTATTTACTAAATGACTACAAACCAAGACTCTCTCTTATATGCTGATTGTCCCTTAGTGAGAAACAGCAGTCTTTATTTAAATGTAAATGATGCTCACTGATGTCTAATACAAGATGGTTTAACAGAACCCACTTCTTTAGTTTCCAAACCATTACATTGTGCTTTTGTGTGTGTGAGTGTGTGTGTGTGTGTGTGTGTGTGTGTGCGTGCAGACTTCAGGCAATTTACTTTATTAGCTTTTCTTTACACATGCCTATATACAAATAAGGCAAGGATTTGAGGGCAAGGATTATAACTTACAACTATCTATAGTTCATATACTGCCCAGCAGTGCTTTGGACCTTGGAGGCAATTGGGACATTGCATTAATATAATCAGTAGTGAATGAGGGGCATTTTGTCTGGGCAATGGGAAAGATGGAGAATTTGAAGGGCAGTGATTTTCAAATGCATACTCACTGACAATCTGTTAGCTTACACATTTTATTGCACAACCAACAATGCATTTGTTGAAAGATCATTGTTATAACTGTGGTATGACCATGTCCATTGTGTTTTCTTACGTACCTTAACCTGAGTAATCTAATGTTTCATTCTTTTTTAAATTTTTATTTTACATATCAATCTCAGTTTCCTCACCCTCCCTCCCATGCTTCCCGACATGCCCACCTGTCCCATTCCCCACTCATTCCACAGGGAGGATGATGCCTTCCAGGAGGGATCATCAAAATCTGTCAAATCATTTGGAGTAGGATCTATGCCCTCCCTCGTGTCTCTAGGCTATGGGAGTATCCCTCCACAGAGAATGTGCTCCTAAAGTCCTTTTGTGCACCAGGGATACATCCTGGTTCCACTGTCAGAGGTCCCTTAGACTACACAGTCCTTCTAACTGATACCCATGTTCACGGGATCTGAGTCAGTCCAATGCTGGTTTCCCAGATATCAGTCTGGTCAGCTGTCTCTGTGGGTTTCTGTAGCCTGGTCTTGACCCCTTTTCTTATCACTCCACCCTCTCTGCAACTGGAATCTAGGAGTTCGACTCAATGTTTAGCTGTGGATGTCTGCTTCTGTTTCCATCAGCTACTACATGAAGGCTTTGTGATGGCATATAAGTGAGTTATCAATCTCATTATCAGGGAAGGGCATTTAAGATAGCATTTCCACTGTTGCTCAGATTGTTAGTTGGGGGTCATCCTTGTAGGTCTCTGAACATTTCTCTAGAGTCAGTTTTCTCTTCAAATCTATAATGGTCCCCTCTGTTATGGCCTCTCTCTCTCTCTCTCTCTCTCTCTCTCTCTCTCTCTCTCTCTCTCTCTCTCTCTCTCTCTGTCGTTTTTTTTTTTTTTTTTTTTTTTTTTTTTTTTTGCTCTCGTATATTCATCCCCCAACTCAATCATCCTGGTCCCCTGGTCCCACATGTTCTCCTCTCCTCTTCTTCTCTTTTTCCTACCTCCCTCTCCACTCACTGCACCATCCCTCCCAATAAGCTCAGGGGATCTTATTCCTTTCCCCTCCTGTGAGGGACCTTGTATGAACCTCTTAGGTTCCTCCTTGAATCCTAGTTTCTCTGGCGGTGTGAAATTTTGCACTATGTCTAAAATCTATATCTGACCGAGTACATACCATGTTCCTTCCTCTTTTTGTGACTGGGTTACCTCACTCAGGATGGTTTCTTCAAGTTCCATCCATTGCCTGTGAAGTAATCTAATGTTTCTATCAGGAAAAAGTAACATCCTTTGAACAACAGAACTATTTTTAAATAATTACTTTTAACAGAAGGATTTAATGTACCTTTTCTCAAAATATAACATTATTTTTCCAAATATTTAATTGAAAAATTAATTCTATAACTAACAAATTTATTTTGCAATTTCTCTTGGTTCTTTCATATTTTTATGCATGCACATATTCATGTTCCCTATTTCTCTTTCTCATACACCCAATGTCCCTGTGTTCTAAAGCTGATCACTTATCCATACTTTATTTTATTCCAGTTTAGTTCTAGGAGAGTGCTATTAGTGAAGTATTGCTTGATCATTCTATCTAGAAATTTTTTGAGTGATGAGTATACATTTTCAGTATAATATTGTTTGATCATGTTTGGTAGGTATTAAGAATGTTAAGAATATTATATTTTTTAACTTTTCTTTTCATTATTTTTTCTCCTCTTTTTTTAGGACAAGGTTTCTTTGTATAGACCTGGTTGTCCTGGAACTCATTCTGTAGACTCCGATCATCTTAAACTTAGAGATCTACCTGCTTCTGCCTCCTGAGTGCTAGGATTGAATGTACATTATCATATTTCTAACTACATTTTTTCTTTTTATCAATGCCATTAAAGCAAGTCCAATAAAAATTAAATATCATTGGAAGGAAAGATTTATAGAGGTTTCAAAAAGATGGACTTGCACTTGAAATTTGCCATCTATTTAATTTCAAATCTATCCATTATGGCTATTCAAGTGTAATTTACAAAAATAAAACTCTACAGGACAAAGGGACTTATATAGTTTAATAACTTAGCAAGTTCTTTTTTTGATTAATCAAGTTTAGATGGAGAAAAATATGACATAACTATAAGATTGAGAAACATATCTAGTAAATATCAATAAACTTGCTCAGAATAGTAGTTTTCAATGACAACAGGAATTTCTTTTTCATTTTATTTTGTAATTTACATTTTATGTAGTTATAAGCTAGGTCTTACAAATTATATTCTAGTTCATGAATGATGTTCTCTTTTCTTGATTTGGCACTTACATCTGCCAAAGAGATGTTGATATTTGAACTCAAATGACTTAAAATCAACTTCCTTGGTAGGACCTTCCTAGTGAGTTTTTCTGCCACTCTAACCACTCTGTGATTAGACAGATTATTCTAGAATCTTTACTTCCTTCCCAGACAGCACTTCTAATCTTTGTAAGTAGTAAGTGAATATGATATCTTTCTGAATCATCATTGACTTTATTGGGACAGAATATTTCAATATTCTGAACACATGGATAATAGACCAACATTCAGTGAACGTTCAGTGAACATTGCACATACATTAGCCCCTTTCACAAAGAAGTGTTATTGGTATCTAATGTATCTACCTTAAGGAAATTCCCATACCAAGTGTGTTCACATAACTTGCATCCCAAGTACACTAGTTTATGTGACGTCATCTGTCAAAGGGAGATCTGACAGCTAAATAGATGTTAGCAGGCTTAGAGGCCACTGAGGATGGATCTGTCTCTCATTATTGACTTTGGAGCCCACTTCCTTCTTCTCTGGTAGTCCTATTTTGCCATTAAAATATAAGTTGGTGTATAAAAAGATGAAGGTTTGTGGGCTTTATTGAGCCCATTAAGGGATACCTACAGTCTCCTGGTCAAAAGAATGGAATCTGAATTATACCTCTATCTCTCTGTGGAATTCTGATCCTTCCCCCAAAGAAAAGCACATAGCATTATCTCTCCTGTTGATGGTTAACCCAATGAGCCTTTTCAATCATCTGGCCAAGAGGCCTCCCTTAGGAAAGTTGGCCCACTTAAAACATCAAAAGAAAATGGGAGGAATAATTATTCCCTTAATGAGATAATGTACTAACACAGAAGCTGCTCCCTCAGTTCAGTTATCTACATCTCTTGACTGCTAAGCCTGCTAAGCTAAGCTCTCAGTTTAAATTTACAAAGTGTTCTGTTTCTTTTCCTTTATTTCTCTTGTTCACATACTGGCTTGACAATCTGGCATTTCTTGATCTTTCTCTGACACCCATTCCCTGTCTGCTAGGTAGCTGCTTGCTGAGCTTCCCTGCTGAACATGCCTGCTTTCTTGAGTCCTAACTCAAAAGAGTGGGAATCATTCTCTTTACCTCCATCCACTAAACAACTGCTGAGACTTACATCTTGTCTTCCCTGTTGATTTTTTTTTCAAACACTAACCCAAGAGTTCTTACTGTTCCATTTGAGCTCATTTTGAAATCTTTTGTTATAAACAAGACTAAGAGCACAAATGATGGACTCCCTGTATATGGTGACTTGTGATGTCCCAGATGAAACTCTCCCAAATTTTTAGTATCACAATTACTTTAAGTCAGTAATTGTCTTGTGTATGCTGATGGCATTTTTGTAGCCTAAAATAGCCTCTTATCAATATGCAATCTTAGATTCCTATGTTACCCCCCCATCTTCTAGCTACATTTTTTTCATTAAGAATATAAGATTCTCTGGACAATAATGTCACACACCTTTAATTTCAGCACTCAGGAAGTAGAAGCAGGTGGATCTTTGTGTGTATGAGGCCAGCCTGGTATACAGAGCAAGTCTCCAAAGCTTTATAGAGAAACTCTATCTTGAAAAACAAAATGAACAAACAAACAAACAATTCAACTACATATTGCCTACCATATTTTTAAACATTATTTTTATTTATATGCATGCATTTATTTCTGAATGTATGTATGTTCATTGAAGCAACATGCTTTCAGAAGTCAGAAGAGGATGTGATATCTCCTGGAGTTACAGACAGTTATGGGAGCTAAAACTGAACTATATCCTTTGGAAAAGCAGTAATCACTCTTAACCTCTGATCCATCTCTCCAGCTCCTGCTTATGGTATTTTGAAATCATGGTATAGCAAGCAAAAGCCAGGCTTTAGCATAAAATACTTCTGGATCCATATTTCAACTGACACATGAATTATCATTAATTTATAAGACTCTGAACATTATCCTCATGTGAAAGTATATTTTCAAATAACTTTATTTTTGTTCACCTAAAATATGAAGAGAATGGAAGGTAATGACTGTCTACTTAGTAAGTCTCATTCATATTAGGCCTTTAATGAATGTTGTTCTATGTTATCTTATTTAAGCTCAATCTGGTAGATTGTTTCCATTGTTGTCCTAAATTATTGTTGATTTCCTTCTAATGTAATTCCATTTTGTCTGTTCACTGCGTTTCTAAGTGGATAGTTAGTTTCACATGCAGGGAGTACTGAGTTCCATGCTTGTGCATGTTTTTCATGGAAGGCTTGTTCAGCAGCCATGCTACATAAATCCTTGATTCATCCACATCCCTTTTCCAGGGAAAATCAATATTACATATAAAAATGAGATCTAACAGCAATTTGAACCAAATTTAATATTTTCAATACAATTTTCCCCTAGTTGCCTTGATGAATTTAGGGGAGGAGAAGAGCTGATGTGAATCAGATTCCCTAGTCTCATTTAATTATCTGTAACATTGTAGTTCTGGAAATAAATAAAAACAATATGATTCCAACCCACTAATTTCATTCTTTTAAAAAAGGAGAAATTTGTTTCTGAAGAACATCTTCTATTTAGAGAAATACACAGGATTCAGTGTTGTCTTTAAATTAGTGATCTAACCCTTTGGATAAGAAGTACTTATTACACAGGAGTAAAAATGAAACAAAAGAAGTCATGTGGAAAGGACAGGGTTGCATTGCCAGGCTGGAAAGTAATCAGTCTAACAATGTTAAAACATTGAGTAGCAAATGGATGAGAATCTTAACAAAGTATCCATAAATCAATTCCTTCCAAGGCACCTGTATGTTTGGGCAAGTACTGAGTATTGCAAGGAAGAAATTCTTTGGGAATTTTTTTTTCAGAGGAAATCATTTGACAGTTATTTGAGAAGTGGATGCTCTAAGTAATCCCACTATTTATTGCTAATATTTTATGTGAAATCACTAGAAAGAAAAGGTACTAACTTGTAAATAGTTAAAATATCACTTGAGATGGAATTAGTCCTGCTTGAGACCTTAACTGCTGAGCCACCCTGAATAGATCATGTCTAAATAATGGAGAAATGAAAATGTCAGTGGAATTATTGAAGGCAAATTTTCCACTAGAAAAACATTCATCCAGATAGCAGGAGAAAAGTCTACAATGTGGGTGGGGGTGTATTTAGAGCGGCTTGATGGGATTTTGAGAAATGTGAAGACAAGGAGTACAATATAGTAGGGAAAGGCATAAGTATATCATACTTGCTATTTTTTGAGAAGTATATGCAATTAGTATTTTAAGGACAGGCAGGGTGGCAAACTCCTTTAATCCTGGAACTTTGGACGCAAAGGCAGGTAGATTTCTGTGAGTTTGAGGCCAGCCTGGTCTACATAGTGAGTTATAGGTCAGCCAGGACTATATAGAGAAACTCTAGACAAAAGCCAAAAATACCTCATACTCTACAGAATTACACATTTAGGAAATGCATTGTTGTAATAAATAATTCAGGGCATAAAGGAGGTTGAAGTACAGTGACTAAGATATAATACATCAATATTATAGAAACATTTCATATTTTTTTGGAACATTTGACAAAACAGCTATAAATTTAAAGGAAAAATCTAATGCAGTTACTTTCAGTCATAAAACAGTGATAGTCATCTTTTGACATTTCAAGCAGTAATTAACTTAACTGCTATTTCCAAAACACCCCTCCTCATTAAGGACCACTGTCAACATAATTATAAGGAACCTGATCCTCAAGTCACTTTTCCATTATAATGATTACTGTGAAATAGCACTATTACCTTCTCATTTGAACAAAGGTGCTAACCATCTTTTGAGAGGTTGTCTCGTTTTCATTTTCACCAACTACATAAAATTTCTGGAGAACTACAATTATATCATAAACATTTGACTTTGTCATTATTGCTAACATTATTACAATATTCTAACAATAACCTGAACTTTTTGCACAGAATACAAACACAAACAGCTGTCAAAACCCTTTTTAAGTTATGAAGACATAGAAAAGGCCAACATTCTTGGGTTTTTGTCAAAAACAAAACAATCCACTATTTAATCATTCTTTATTTCTGCCTTTGAATTAATCTTTCTTTAATTACAAACTCCATACATTCCTGAGTGTTGTATTTAAATTCATATGCATATTATTTGGCAATTAGCAAGTGTTTTTAGTATATGCCCAGTTCAGTAATTCACCTGGCAAAGAGAAGGCTGGGCTAGCAAGAAGGGAGGTCAACAGAGTGAACAGTCTTCTTTCTACTGCCCACCTTTGAAGTTTTAGTTATTTTTATTTGTAACATGAGTGTTACAAGATATTTCTTAAAATATTTCTCTTTTTTCCTATTATTTCATTTTTCTTTTAGTAATTTCCAAACTTTCGCTCTTATGACGTATCCTTTTGATTAAGAGGTAGACTTGTTACCATTTAGCTGTTGGACTATGCTTTCTGGAAGGGGTCATTCTGGGACATGACTAGGCTACATACAGCTCTCAAAAGGTCACATGTCCAAGTTCTAGAGGTTGAGGAAAACCTGGGTCTTGAGCACCATGAATTTACTTCATGTAGATACTAGGCTCCCAAGCATCCAAATGCTTAAGTGTGACCAAACTAATAATAATTTGTAAAAAGTTTTGAAAGTTCCTAAAGCATGCTAATGACATATATTCCAATGAAAACATTATTTGTTTCTCAGGAAATTATGGAAAGAATTAGATTCATACACAAGGTTACTTTAAGCATAATTATCCACTATATTTGGCAACAATTCTTTTTAAATGAAGTTCATTCCACAATATAACACAGAATTATTCTCTTGGAATTTTATTTATTTATTCTAAAATTTAAATTTGGGGAAGACAATGTGTGCATAAAGATCATCTCTAGCTCTTTCAGTATGCAGACAAATACAGACTTGTTATGAAATACAAAGTATGGCCACAAATACTGGAATCATTTCCTAACATCTTAGGGACATACAGACTATCTCTATTATAAGCTTCTCACCTCAGTCATCTATATTTTATTAATCTAGTAGATTAAACAAATATCTCATTTTTAAAGGTTTGAAAGATTCCTTTATAATGTTTTCCACACACCAAAGTCTCTGAATTTATCCCCCCACACACTCATGGAACTTGGAAGTGGTGTTCAGTTTAGCTATCACATTTGTGCAACTCAGATTAGTCACATTGCTCTATAATTGCTGTCTATATACTGACCAAATATTATGCACAGAAATATTGTATTCAGTCACAAATATTTTCTTATATGTTCTGCTAAAGAGAAATGCTTATTTAGGATTTAATTTTTACCGCTTTATCACTAGTATTGTAACACACACACACACACACACACAGAGACTCATACACACATACACACCACTAATAACAGAACAGGCCTCAGTAATTATTGGATGAATGGACCAATAAGTGATGTTTGTCCTGCTTGGAATTTAATTTGCTCTGGAAGGTTTGCCAATGCCAAAATGATTGTCTCAGCAAGGTAAATAACAGCTATTCCAACCAGAAACCATTGAATATTGCTGCAATTAGCAAAAACAGGTAGGATCCAGGCACTGCTTGTTTTTTAAATTAGTTTTTGGTACAGCCTGTCCCTTTGCTAAATTCACACAGGGAAGGGGCCCATTTTAGATGCAGACAACCATGTTGTATCCTGTGTCATGCATCTCCTTTATGGAATTATCTTGATCTCTAGAACTCTCAAACAGAGCAGTATCACTCTTTGTTGAATCTACCCTGGAAAACAGGTGATAGCTCAAGCATTTAGATAACCTATCCATCAATGGATGATGCAATTCTCTTTATTTCTAGTGTTGTTACAACAAAGGCTATGGGTACAGAGCCAATATTCAACTACTTGAAATTCCAATTCTTACTCAGGTTGTTTATTGTTCAGTTGCCCAGAAGATAATGGCATTGGCTGCTATAATAACTGCATTTTTTTTATTTCAAAGCCTAGATCCAGTAGAACAATTAACAGCTACTCAACTGTTCAGCAGTGACCAGTCAGCATCTGCCTGAAGTAAACATAGAGATGTAGACAATGGTGATATGCCAAAAAGGACAGTGTGACATTCCTGACTTCTTCCTTGTATCTATATATGTTCCTCAGACAGGGGAGGGCAGAAAAACAGGGAATAAGGATTTCTTTGAATTTGCCTTTGTTGAGAACTAAATAGGAAAATCAAAAAAGCAAATTCAAACTCAATTAAAAAATTCCTTCTGCTTTCCAAGAACATTATGATTCATCCAGCAGAACAATCTCTGTTCTCCTGTATATTGTTAGGAACACTCAATGAATAAGAAATTATTCTATTTCATTCAAGTTCAATGACAGGCATTACAAGGATTAGAATTTCATTCCCAAGGAACCTAGAAAATATTGAAAAATTCATCAGTTTTAATAATTTACTATTATGATTAAGAAAAGAATCAGCAGTAGGCTGGGGAGGTGGAGCAATGGTTAAGTATATATACAGTTCCTGTGGAAGACCTGACTTCAATTCCCAGCTGTGGTAGTTTGACCACACAGGGACTGGCACTATTAGGAGGTATGGCTTTGTTGGAGTGGGTATGGCCTTGTTGGAGAAAGTGAGTCACTGTGGGGTAGGCTTTGAGGTTTCCTATGCTCAGGATATGGCCTAGTGTCTCAGTTAACTTCCTGTTGCCTGAAAGATGTAGAATTCTCAGTTACAGATACTGCACCACATCTGAATGTATCCTGTCATGTTTCCCACCATGATGATAATGGACTGAATCTCCAAAACTGTAAGCAAGATTCCTCAATTAAATGTTCTCTTTATAAGTGTTGCCATGATGTCTCATCACAGAAATAGAAACCCTAAGACACTAGCTTCAACATCAGGCCCCTCACAAATGCCTGTAACTCAAGCTTCAGGACACACACACACACACACACACACCCTAAAAAAAAATTTGCTGCCTGACTCGGACGAGGCCTGTCTGCAGCAGCCAACAGGTGCTAAGTTGCCTCTTGCTGCCGCTCATGGGGGGCAACTCCTCTCCTAGTGCCAAAGACATTAAGAAGATACTAGATAGCATGGGCATTGAGGCTGATGATAACCAGCTCAACAAGGTCATCAGTGAGCTGAAGGGAAAAAAATATTGAGGATGTCATTGCCCAGGGTGTTGGCAAACTTGCTAGTGTGCCTGTGGTGGGGCTGTAGGTGTTTCTGCTGTCCTTGGCTCTGCAGCTCCTGCTGCTAGTTCTGCCCCTGCTGCAGCAGAGGAGAAGAAACACCAGAAGTGTCTGAAGAGTCAGATGATGACATAGGACTTGGCTTGTTTGATTAAATTCCTATTCACCTGTAAATAAAGCCTTTTTATGTATCTTGCAAAAAGTTAAAATTATTTTTTGAGATTATAATATAAATACATAATTTTGTCCTTCCCTTTTCCTTCTCCAAACCCTCCCATAGAACCCTCCTTACTCTCTTTCAAAGTCATGAACTGGTTTTTCATTCATTGTTGTTATATATGTATATGCATATTATTACATCTATAATCCTAAATACAACTTGCTTAGTCTTTATAATGTTACTTGTACTTATGTTCTCACTTGGTATTGCATCACCAGTTGATGTGTTCTTCTCTGGGAAAGACTATTTCACTCATTGTTAGTTGCCTGTGCTCTTTGTCAAGGGTTGAGATCTCAGTAGATATTCTTTGGCTTAGAGATGACCATATATTACTACCCCTTGAGTGGCCTTGCATATTGGAGAGATTATATATTAGCTAACTACATTTGAACTTTAAAGGGTATTAAGGCAGTAGTTAACTGTGAATTTTGTCATGAATTTCATTATACATCTTCCAGTATATACATTTTTTTCTCTGAGTACTATCCACTTGGTTATTATTTTAAAGCCAGTTATAAGAAATGAGTTAGATCTGGATGGAATATATTATGAAAGAAATAATGGGTATTGAGGCAGCAGAGAGGATTACCCAGGGTATATTCAGCTGTATTCCTGGAAATATGAATTTATTTACATTGCTTTTATATTTCTTCAGTATTGTAAATACTGGATATAATTCATCCTTATATCTTAATTTATTTATATTATCTAATCACAGAAGGAGAAGGAATAATCTATTGATAAACACCAAGTTATTATAAATGATATAAATCAGTCTATAAATGTGGCTTTCCAGCCTACACATTTTCAACCATGTTACTGCCTTCAAACTTGCAATGAGCTATATTTCTCTCTTGAACACTTGTTTGATAGACATATAACAGAAAGCATTTGAAAAATGTTTTACTTAAGTTACTATATATATATTCAAAACACCCCAAGACACATCATTTTGTCTCAGTTGCCATAAAATTCTTTCAGGAAAAACTACTTCTTTCCAAGACATTAAAATCTTCTGGCTTGTGTATACACCTAACCCTCCAATTAGACCAAGTCAACCACCTGTCCAAGGGACCATTGCTAATAAGGACAACTCACCTTAAGTTTCTTAAAGGAGAAAGGCAGAATAATTAGTCCTATAGTAAGATAGTCTAGTTTCTTCTCTGAGTTATCCCTCCTGAGTGTGGTGATTATTAATATACTGTGGTTGGATCTAACAACTTTCTAGGCCTGAATAAGAATGCATTGTCTCAGTTAGGGTTTCTACTTTGAAAAGATACCATGATTACAGCAACACTTATGAAGGAAAACATTTAATTGGAAATGGTCTACAGTTTCAGAGAGGTTAGTCCATTACCATCATGGTGGTATGCCGGCAGAAATGATCCTGGAGAAGGAGCTAAGAGTTCTAAATCTGGATTAGTCTTATAGTCATATAATAATGAAAAGATGTATTTAGTCCCACTTTAAAATCCCCTATAGTCTATGACATTCTCAACCCTGTTTAATAGTTCCAAGTCTAAAGTCTCCTCTAAGATGCATGGTAATCTCTTACCTGTAATCTCCTATAAAATGAAAATAAAAAAGGTGATCACATACTTCCAACATATAATGGCACAGGATATAATATGCATTACCATTCCAAAAGGGAGCATAGTGAGGAAACACTGGACCTAATCAAGACTGAAAATCAACTGAGCAAACTCTGTACTCTTCATCTCCATGTCTGATGTCAAAAAACTTCAGGTTTCCAACTCCTCTCAACTTTTTTTATTATAACACACTTCTTTCTCTTGAGCTGTTTCTGCTCCCTGTTAACAGTTTTCGTTGGCAGGTACCCTATGGCTCTGGCACATCGACATTTTAGGGTCTCCAAGGCAATCCAAATATCACCTCCATAGCTTCATTCAATGGCCTCTGTAGGCCTTCATGCATGGACACCTTAACATAAGCTTGCCCTCGTGGTTTTCTCTAATGGCAGAGGGAGATTCTATAACCCTTTCTTCTAATCTTGATTATAAAGCCAGAACGATATGGCCAAAGCTGCCAAGTTCTGTTGTTTGCTGGGGCTGGAACATGGCCCCTTATTCAGTCACATCTTAACAAGCTTTCTGGATTGATGGTTTCCTTCACTGCCTAAGCTTGTTTGTACTGAATCTCAATCTTCAAACCAGGCTGATCTTAAACATTCTAAAGAACATGACCTCAAACTAATGGGTACTGACTTATTTAGGTTCTACCTTTATTTGCTAGACTAACATGTTGGGAATAGGAACTTCTGTTGGAAATGTAATTTGGAAATTTTACAATTAGCTCCTTTAACATCTGTGATATTGCTTTGAAATACTTCTTCAGGTGATCAGAGGACATGCTTTGCTTACCTTGGGCACCACTGGTGTTTGGAAGCCTGGGCTACTGCCTTTCAAAGCCCTTAGATGGGAAATACTCAGTTTCCACATTTCACTCCAAAGTGCAGAAATTGCTTAACTGTATCCTCCACCACTTTGCTTTAAAATGTAACCCTCTCAAAAAGCAAGCAAGTTCTCTCTTTCTAGCTTTAAATTTTTCCATTGGCTGAAGTATTCTATTATGTATTAAATAGATCACTTGTTGATCTCCTTGTTTTATTCTCTGTCCTATTGCCACTAAGAGACACTAAGAGACAAAGGCAACCCTTACAAAGCAAAGCATTTAATTACAGTTTCAGATGTTTAACCTTATCATTATGGTGGAGAGCATGGACAGATGCAGACAGGTGCTGAAGTAGTATTTGAGTACTAGCTACATCCTGTTCCATAGGGAGAGAGAGGAAGAGAGAGACACACACAAAGAAACAGAGATTGGAGAAACACAGAGATAGAGACAACAGACAGAGAAAGACTGGGCATGGCATGAAGTTTGAAACCCCAAAGTCTACCCCCAGAGGTACACTTTCTCTAAAAGGCTAATCATAATAAAGAATTCCATTCCCTAATGACTAAGTATTCAACTATATAAGCCTATGAGGTCCATTATTCAAACTACCACAACAATTCACAGGGAAGATTTTTGATTTTTTGTTTCATATTTTGTTTTGTTTCCTTTTTATTTTTATTATTTTTTATTTTTTTGGTATATTTTAACCTATTTCACCTCCAGGAATTAATAGAATCTAATATTATCCATATTGATTTGTTTTAAACAAATGAATATTTAAATGTATATTATAATATAGAACTTTGCAAAGGTTTGGATGGGTGAAATAAATTCAGAGTTAGGATAGGGTCAATTGAATTTAAGAAAGAATAATATAATATAAGGAAATAATGGAACTAGGAAGAATATACAACTAAATGTTCTCTAAATGTCTCAAGGACAGAGGATAAATAAGGGCAAAGAAAGCTAGATATGAGGTGTTTGATGAGCTGGTGGCATTTCTGGTTGTTTTGTCAGGGAATGCATCCTCATATAGGAAGTTCTGATAGGAAGTGCTGAAGTTTTATGAGTCTATTTATTATAATCCATTCTATCATCATTTATGCCACTCTATTACAGACCTTTTATTGTTGCTGTTCAGTACTGTATTTCCAGATCTTACAATAGCTTCTGATATAGCATAAAAATTTCATAAATATTTGTTTGAAATTTGAACTTCTTTATACAACTATTTTTATCTGGGACATTAAGAGGGGAAAATTGAGAGCAAATGATCAACCTCTTTAAAGTATATTTTCATATATTTTCAAGATGATTTCTCCTTGCAGTAAAATATTGAAATATATTTGGTGCAAATTATGACACTAAGATAAATGCTATAATATCCTGCTTACATTTTAAGCTATACTCCAGAGAGTATCATCTTGGATTTCATTTGTCATTATATATTCAGCATCTGTTACATGTTGGCATAATTCAAGCAGAAAAACACTTAGGTGTTTTCTTTTTTATTGTTGCTGTTTTGTTTTGTTTTGTTTAATTTCAGTCATTTGAACCCATTATCACTAGACTAGACTTCCAAGAGAGGAGTTTGGAAGAAAAGCAGATAACAATGTAAGCCACAGATGATAATAGATAGACTTGTGAAGGATAAAGGACCAAGGACAAAGGACAAAGTTCCAAGGTTTGACAAAGAGGAACATTGTAGAAGAATGTGCTGGTTAAATGAAAAATGTTCCTCATAGACTGTGACATTTGAAAACTTTGTTCCCAGTTGGTGTTATCTGGGAAAGTTTCAGAGATGAAACTTTGAAGGAGGTGGACTTTGAGGGCTTATAGGCTGACCCCTACCTCCAGTTTTCTATTTCTGTCTCATATTTAAAACATGATTTTTAGCTTCCTGCTGTCATGCCTGCCACTTGCTCTCATCCCTCCTTGCCATGATGGACTCTCATTCTTCTGGAAACATAAGCCCAAATAAAAGCTTCCTTCTATACCTTGTCTAGGTCATAGTATTTAATCACAACAGTAGGAAAGTAACAACACAAAGAGTCACCACAAAAGGTACTGAGTCTAGATGGTAGAAGTAGCATAACTTCTATTTTATGTGTTTAATGTTTAAAGATCTGAGCACATATCTCAATATCTTTGAATGAGAACTTAGTCCAGACGCGACTACATAGAAAGTATAAATAGGGTTCAATTCTCAACCACACCCATTGCTTAGAGTCAAAAGAAAGGACCATGCGAAATAGCCTCCAGATACAGCAGAACAGATAGAAGTTTCACTTATTTTATATCTATTAATCAAAAGAGTAAGTTCCTCATTTTATCAGTGACTTAGGGAGAAATAGAGTACACAAAAAGTATATTTTCCAAACCACTAAATGTAGTCCAAACATAGACAAACTGTAAACACTTGAACAAGACAAATCGTTTTGATCTTAACAATAACGAATTGTGTATATTAAAATTTTCAATATTTTTTGGTTTATATACACTCATTTATTTCTACCTGGTAGCAATTACTTAGAAAGAATAGATTGTAGTTATTGTTTGCTTCTAGAGGGTAGATTGGTTGAATGCATACATTTTCAAGTGACCACCCACTTCTTAGTGTAATATTGTAAAGCTCAATGTTAACCTGTAAGCCCCATCCTTTCAAGGACTAGGTAACTCCTGGAATGCAGGGAGTTCTAGTTCTTGGAAAAATAAGCCTCATGAGAAAACACAGTGGTGGTGTTTGTCCCTATAATCCTCTATAAAATGTGTCTTGGGGTCACTCAACTAGGAAATCCCAGGAGAGGTCTGACCAGAGCCCATCTTTGTCAGTATTTAATTAAAGTTTGCTATAAGTTTGGTATAGAATGGTGGAACTAGTTTTTCTCTTGTGAGTCTCAGGATTAACAGTATCTCCCTCCTTGCCTTTACAAACTGTAGAGACCTAAGAAATACTGTGAAAGTGCAGTGAAACCACAAAAATGGGACTTTCTGTGGGTAGGAAGAAGGGTTTATTGGGGATCAAACTGCCAAGGCTATCTCTCAGTGGGGATGGAGAGCTGGGAGGAGGCTGGAGAGGGTCATAGAGTAGAGTAAAATGACAGAAAAGTAAACTGACTTTATGTCTCAGCAGGGTGAGGTATTGGAGCTGATATCAACTGTTAGGGACTGACCAGGAGCTAGATGTCCTTGCTTAAGGTAGTTGACCTATGTGGCTGATTAAGGGGAGGTACCTGGTAAATAGAAACCACCTTTAGATAACCCCTTTTTCAGTAAACAGAAATCCACCTTTAGGCTTGTTTATCCAATAGCATTCCTTCTGTTTACCAGACTACAATCCTTCTGTTTAGGACAATGTCACCAGCACTGCCATTTTGGGGTGCTATTTTGGACCTGACCAACCAACATGTAAGGTAGTTTTTTTTCCTGTCATGTTATATTTTATATTTTGAAATATGGAAGCATATTTTAAATACTCTTAAGGCATTTATTAAAACGTTCTCTGCCAGAATTTCACATTAGCTTAAAATTCAATTCAGTCTTTACATTTCTCTGAGGTTGTCACTTCAGTGTATTACAAAACCCCCTTCTCCATCAGTCAGTGTGACCAGCATCCACATGAAGAGCCCCATGGTTGGCCTCTCTGTTCCCCAGGTGAACTAACTAGATGTTAATACTGCTCTGCTACAAGGCAACAGCTCCTAACTCAAACTCATTGGAAAGAGACTTATGCAAAGTGCACTTTGAAGAAGAGGTACTTTTTGCTTATGAAAAGAAACCAGTGAATCCTCTAAGAATAATAAAAGGGCGTATTTAACAGTTAAGCACATGATTTGGAGTGAAGAATTCGAATGTTGCTCTGCTGGAGGCTGCTTAATACTCTTCTTGTTCTTCCTGTGGGCCCCCTTCATCAGGTATCACAAAGCCTTCATCTATGGCATAAAGAATATCTACAATCCTTTGCAGTACAGGGTCATTTTCCCCCTCGTTCTCCTGGCAAATCAATTCAATGTTGGAGAAAGTCTCTCTCTTTCTCCAAGTTTTCAACAGTAAGCTTCAATACTTTGACCTGCTGCATCAATTCAGCTGCTTCGTCGTCCCCGTTGCCCATACCAGGGTCCTTCCTCACCATCCCTGGGCCAGCAGCCTTAGGAGCTGCAGTAGTTCTCTGTGTTGCAATTGGTCTCTGCGGAGCTGCACTGCTGGAGCTGAGAGGTTTCTTCGGTTTACTCAGAGCTGGAGCGACAAGAGAAGGAGCCATTGCAGTTTCTCTACCTTGTCTGGCAGCTACAGGGTCATACCATTTTCCATCACAATTTGCATCAAAAAACTTCTTGAACCACTGAACAAACTCAAAATTGTCCTGAAATTTTCCTTTTGCTAATTTATCCACAGGAATTATTTTGTCAACACCCATCCTCTTGAATCCTGCTTGCAATATTTTGAAGTTCTGGATATATTCATGTTCTAGCTTAGCCTGGAATTTCACTTTCTTCAAAGCAATGGAGCCAGGGAAGAACATGTCCATGAACTGACAGTATGCAGCCCCTGAATCTTTGTCAGATTCAGCTGCAGAGATTCATTGATTCAAGCCAGCATGTCATGTCGACTTAGGTTATCACTGGTGACTGACGTCGAGTACACATTCACTTCCATGTTCTGCTCTCAGGGAACCCGCATCCACTGACCGCGCGCCCGGCTCCGGTTCCGTCCGTCTTCGTCTCGTTCAAACCGTCGGACCCTCCATGTAAGGTGTTTTTAAAGATTGTTCATAACGCAGAGACACTGACACAGGCACACAGACACACAGACACACAGACACACAGACACAGACACACACACACACACACACACACACACACACACACACACACACACACACACACACACACACACACACTGCAAATAACCTCAACGCACACAATGCAAATAACCTCAGTTGTCCTTTATGTTTGTTTGTGTATGTGTTCATAGAGCATGGGGCAATCCTCAAGAATGCAAAATGTTCAAATATGGACTATAAACTTCCATTTAAAAATCTTTGAAACATAAACACATACGCCTCCTGCTGGCCTACTTTGATGGTTTAGCCTGGAGCACTGTTTTGGACCTCCACCACCACTGAAACTGCTCATTTTCATATTGTTAAACTTTTTATTCATTTCCAACTTCAAAACACTTGCAGTTAAGATGTAGGGCATGTGAATCAGATTGTTAGTCAGAATTTTTAGCAATATGCTGAAAATTTGATTTTATTTTCTTTTTCTTTTTTCATCCTACCTGGTCAGTGAGAGGATTCAAGACATCATGGGACACATGGAGAAGTGAAAGCTTTGGAATTCAGGATAAAACCACTTATCTGGGGTGTGTGCTTTGTATTCAAAAGTCATTTCAAATGAAAAGATCAGGTCTAATGGTGGATTTTCTCAGGACCCCAGAGCTTAAGTGGTGGCCTTCCTGCCTGAATGTCACTATGGCATTTACATGCTAATAGAATATTCAAGAATGAACTGGAGCCTGCAAGCAAGACTTCTGGATGTTCGGACTAGGAAAGGGGTTGGGACAACCAAAAAAGTCATGGATTGAAGACAAGGGACAGGTGTCTCAGGTTCTGACCCTCAGACACTTCTAAAGCAGGAGAACAACTACAGTTATTCTCTCTCTCTCTCTCTCTCTCTCTCTCTCTCTCTCTCTCTCTCTCTCTCTCTCTCTCTCTCTGAGACAGGGTTTTTCTGTGTAGCTTTGGAGCCTGTCCTGGCACTCAATCTGCAGAATCTGCAGACCAGACAAGGATTTTTAATGGTTTTGCTGGTCTATTCACCATAACAGGTTTTCCATTTATTTTATGCTGCCTTGCTTCCACACTATTTTCTCCTCATATTGTACAGTATAAAACTGACAGAAACAAAGTTTCTGAAAGCATTTAAGTGTAAGATATTTGGATATAATATTCCTCTCTAGAAGCATAAATCCTACTTTTCTGTTAATCACACTCACATTAAATGATTATAAAAAGTATCGACACTTCATGCAAAAGGTAGCCAATATATATATATATATATGTATATATATATATATATATTCTTGAAGAGATTAAAATGGATAGATATTACTACATATGGCAGAGAAAAAATTTAATTGTAGATAAAAGTTAGAGCATGTAGATAAAAGTCAGAGACATTTGGGAAGTCCTGAGTAGACATGACCCAGAGCCATGTGAGGAAAGGATGAAGGCAGAGGAGAAAGGAGAGAAGGGAACCAGGTGTAGCAGTCAAGAGAGCAAAGGTACAAAAACAGAGGATAACCAAAATGGCCGTGATATATAAATATATGTATATGTATGTATATGTATATGTATATGATGTATATGTATATAGTGTATATGTATATGTATATATGTAGTTCTGAGGGAAAAGCAGCCCAGCTACTGGTCTGGAGAGTTTAAGGGGGTTCAAGGGTATGGTATGTCAGCTATAACTTGTAAAATGTTGAGTCTGAGGGATGCTGGGGGAACCTGGCAGCCAGGTCCACTTTGATATGTTAAAAAGGAACCTGGTTATTTTCCCCAAGAGTTGAGACTTAATAATATTTGTCCTTGTGTGTGTGTGTGTGTGTATGTGTGTTTGTAAGTGTGTATGCGCATTTGTGTTTACATGTGGGTATATATATATATGTGTGTATGTATGTATACATACATGTACATATGTATTTGTATGTATACATAAGATATATATATGACCTACAGGTCAATATAAAATATTTGTATAAATATATATACTATGTAAGTTATACAATATGATCTATATATCAATACATGTATTATAAAATATATAATATGATCTAGAGGATATTATTATAACAATGACTCTTTGGTAGCATTGATTAGATCAGAGAAGGATTCAAGATCTTCTGTGCTTAGCTGGATATTGTGGGATTTGGTGTTAGCTTTCTATTGCAGTAATAAACATCAAGAGAAAAAGTAGCTTGGGGATTATTATTGCAATAATAAACACCAAGACAAAATGTTATTTCTTCTTACAACTCTGAGGTCACATTCCATTACTGAGGGAAATGAGTCAAGGAGCCAAGCAGGGCAGAAACCTGGAGACAAGAATTAAATGAAGCAGAGACCATGGAGGAAGGCTGCTTACTGGCTTACTTTTCATTGCTGACTCAGCTCACTTTTTTTTTTTTTTTTTTTAGATCATCCAGGATCACCTGCCAAGGAGTGGCACTGCCCACAGAGGGCTAGACCTTCCCACAATAATAGTTTAATAAAGAAAATACCCTACAGGCTTTCCCACAGGTCAACTTGTCTGGTTGGGAGTATTTTATTTTTTTGTTTAGGTTCTATCTTTTCAAATGATTAAAGTTTATTTAAAAAAAAAATGACCAGAGCAGAATATTTTATAAGAACCACGCAAAAAGATATATTTACCCAAAGATATATCTATGATTCTCTCTTTTGTAATGCAAAATCTAGATATACTCTCTAGAATTTCTGAGTCAACGAAGAGAGACCGTGTTCTGGTAATGCTTGGATTTTCTGAGTGTTACCAGGTTAGAAGCTGCTGTACTCCCATTAGCCTTGTTCCTAGACTATAGACAGTTTGACCTAAATTTTTGACATTTGACTAATATATAGGACATTTCAACCCCATCAATTTGTATGCTATTATTACCAACTATTGAAAATTAATAGTGACACACAGACCATTAGTTTTAACATACAACCTAAAAATGTCTAAAAAGAATTCATTTTTTCCCATAAAAAGGTGGGTGCTGGGTTAAAGTGAGCTCTGTCAGTGAAGTACACAAGCATTCCCAGACTCACTTAAAAAAGGAGGGTATGGGAATATCCATGCCTATAATTCTAGCCAAATGTCTAGGGCTCATGAATTGTGGTGGTTTGTATGAAAATAGCCCCAATAAGCCCAACAGGAGTTGAAATATTAGGTGTGACCTTATTGGAGTAGGTGTGGCTCTTTTGGAAGAAATTGTCACTGGGGATGCTGGGCTTTGAGGTCTCAATACTCAAGCCAGGCCCAATATAATGCCATTCTCTCTCTCTCTCTCTCTCTCTCTCTCTCTCTCTCTCTCTCTCTCTCTCTCTCTCTCTCTCTCTCTCTGCTCCCTGCCAATCCAGATGTAGGACTCATAGCTCCTTCTGAAGCACTATATCTGCCTCCTTGCCTCCACTGTGATGAGCTTCCTAATGACAGGATAATAATGAACTAAACCTCTAAAACTGTAACCTACCCCAATGAAATGTTTTCCCTATTAAAAGTTGCCATGGTCATGGTGTCCCTTCACAGCAATAGAAATTCTAACTAGGACAGAAGTTGGTTCCAGGGACAGGGATATTGCTGTGATAGGCCTGGCCATCCATACTTCTGTTTGGAAGAATATGGAACATTTTGGAACTTTGGATGGATCAATGGGCCCGTACTAGTAGGAACATGGCAGATACTGGTTCTGATGGTGATTTGCTGTATCAAGAGGTTTCAAAGGAGAATAATATCAGTGTGTGCTCTAGAGACTGATTTTGTGATATTTTGGTGAAGAATGTTGCTGTTTTCTGCCCTTGTCCAAAAAAAAAAATCCATCTGAGGCTAAATTGAAGAGTTCTGGATAAACAGCTTTTGCAGAGGAGAATTATAGACAGCCTAGTATTTACTGTTTTACTTGGTTATTAGTGGTCATGTATAGTTGGAGGTTTTCTGTCCTGCTTGTTAGTTACCACCAGAGCTTGTAAAATAACACTCTACTATAAGGCTTAATATTAATTATAATGTTTAGGCTAATGGCTCAGGAATATTATTGTCTAGTTCTCACAAATAAAATAACTGATTTTTACTAATCTGTTTATCACCTTATGATGTGGCTTATTGGTAATATTTTACCATCTTACACTTACTGTGACTATAAGGTGTCTCCCTGACCCTGTCTTCTCTCACTTTCTCTGTACTTTGATTGGATTCCTTGCCTGTCTCTAATCTACATGATTATCAGCTTTATTTATCAACCAAGAAAAGCAACACATACTCACAGCATGTAGAAGTACATCTCACATCATCTCCCCATTTCTTCATAATTAAAAAGGAATGTTATAATTTTAACAAAATAAAATTACATATAAAAAAGTTATCGAGAAAGAATTGCAATTACAATATTTAATCTATTTATATTTAGCAAAATAAAAGAAAATACTCTATCATCTATATTTTTAATGAGTCTAAAGTTTTGTTTTATTTACATTTTATCATAACTAAGGAAAACTTTAAGTGTAACCATTTGTCTTCAACTGCATCAAAGACCCCAGAAGGACCTAAGTAAACTGGAAGAGCATTGTAAGCAACTTTCAAAAATCTAGATATGACAGAGATATCTGGCTGCCTGGACAGTCACCCAAAGTGCTTGCAGGTTAGTGAGAAATCCTTTGTCAAAAACCAAGGTGTAAAGTAACCAAGAAAAAGATGGACAATTGTTCTCAGATTATTTACATACTTAATTCCAAGTACACCTCATATACATGTGTACATTTATATACATGGACATATATAGAAACTACACTGAGATAAGAAGCAAAGCAAAAGAATTCAGCCAATAAACAACGATAAAATACTCTATTTGTAGAGCTTCTAAGATACCTCGGTGGAACCAACAGAAATACTGTTCTCTTAAGAAGAAAACTTTGGCACAGTTTTTAATTTATTCTGTTTTTATATTTCCTCTCCATGTATTATTTTACATATACAATGCTATTTTCATATTAATAATAGGATAGAAAAAAGTGAATTCATTCCCCCTTTTATACAATTAGAGATCTTGTTAAGTAACCTGCTTGATGACAAATCTCATAAATATCAAAGTAAAAGAAAAACTATATTTATATTTTCTTTCATAAAGTCCTGGGAAATGGGGTAACATATACAATAAACTTTATTATGTTTTAAGCACTTCCCAAAACTAATAATACTATTAAGTGAATGCACTTTTATACCCAATTTAAGGAGGGACCATTTTGCTCAAGATCCCACAGTAATAGGGCAAAGGAGGGATCAAATCCAGGTCAAATTTCAGGAATCCATTACTTTAAGTATTTTATTCTACTGTATCTAAGTTGCTGAGTTTTCTCAATCCTTAAAATGCTTAATGCTTCTTAGTCATTTGTTTCTGGTCAGTTCACTATGGAACTATGAGAAATGAACTCTCTGGTGGGAATGGTCAGCTTTCTCCATGGATATTTATCCTTGGTTGCCATCATAGGATTATCTTACTATCATTTCTCTGGACCCAATTTGCTACTGTTTCTCTTTGTCTCTCTCTGTCTCTGTCTCTGCCTATGTCTCTCTCTCTCTCTGTTTATTCTGCTGTGTGTTATGAGTAAGGTTTTTCCCTCTGGTCTTTTCCCTCTGCCTGTGCCAGCCCCAAATATCATGCAAAGATGCTGTATTAGATATAAAGCTGTAGGCCAGTTACTAGTATCTTATTGGCTAGCTCTGTCTTAGTTATTAACCTATTTCTATTAATCTAAGTACTTCCATGTGGTCTTATCTTACCGGAGAAAGGGGCTGGCATTCTTCTCTCTGTGTCTTCCATCTCGAATCTCCTCCCTACTACTTCCTCTCTCCTCCTAGTCTCCTAGTCCCGCCTATCTTGCTTTCCTATTGTCCAACAGTGCTTTATTCATTAACCAATATGAGAAACATATTTACAGAATGACATTTCCTATCAGCAGTGTGTTTGTATATGAGCTTCCTTCAAGTGGGAGTTAGAAGAGGCAACATTTGCTACAAAGTGTAAGAAATCCCACAGCCTGGTCAATAGTCTTTATTGCACAGTCATGAGTGGAAGTTAGCTTCTCCAAGTTCTTCTAGTATTTAATCATATTTTCTGAGGTACAAGAACAATATATGTATATATGTGTTAAGTTCAAATACATCCCCATTTCTATATATCTTCTGAAAGAACCTGACATTGTGCTATCACAGAGTACAAACTTAGCTACCAGAACTTAGCAAATTGCTTTTCATTTCTCCAAATAAAAGAAACTATATTGGGGAAGAAATATCTTTTTGTTTATTATTTTCCAATTGTTACTTGGTATCAATCCTGAAAATATTCATACTATCCTGTTTCTACCTTGCATACAGGATCTAACTAGAAAGTAATTTATGATAAATATGGCCTCTGCTTTATTTTATGGCTGGCACTAAAAGATGAACTACAAATTAATGGGGTATTGCTAATTTTATCTCAATCAATAGCATCTTTGATAAGTGAGGACTGTCTATAAAGAAATTATATACTGTACTGTAAGCATTAATACCTTACACTAAACTCAATGTAAGCTGTATATAAAATAAATATTAGAAATTCACTACAAATATCTAGGAATAAGCTTACACTCGCCTTCAGTTTGAGTTATATGTGTTGGCTCCAATCGATATGATAATGAGAGCTATTTTCAAGGCCTCAGGAGCACATTTTGCTGCCAAGCACCAGAGAATAAATTTAATGGATGCTTTTCTGATAGACTTGCCTCATCTGTATAGCCTTCACATGAATTTTCAATTCAATTTCAACCTCAAATAGGAGCCCCCACAAATCCAAACACCTTGTTGAAGCAGCAGAAAATGAATTATGTGGATAACAATATTTCATCAAGCTGAAGACTCAGCTATGTTGCATCTACAGCAGTAAAACTATGTAAATAAATTGCTAAGTCACAATGAAATTGATGACTTGTATCTCATGTTTGAAAATGAGGATGAGTGGTTGAGAGTGGGAGAGAGAAATCATTTTTTGCTGGCACATTTTATTGTCATTTTTAAGTTCAAACAAGTATTGGAACTGAAATACTGTATTAAATTCAAAGAAATAAGTTAATAGGGTTCTATAAGTGGCTATGTGCAGTGTTTATAGGTTTTTAGAATAAGAGCTTTTAAAACTAAGATTTTCTTTCCTCTTCAATATTTTAGGAAAAGAATTGAATGACAGAGGTCATAATTTTTAGCTGATTGTTATTTTTTTTAACGTCATGTCTAACAAATAGGTCATGACACACAGAAGAGTATAGACAGACTAAGCTCCCTATTAGTTGTATTGCTATATTTCCTAAAACAAACTGGGCGTTGCACAATTTGGTTATTTTAAGAAAATTCAAAAAGATCAAACTCCAAAGAGTCAATAACAGCTTCAGATCTTTAAAAGGAAAGAAAAATGTCTGGGCTAGATAAAGCTCAGTGATAGAGCACTTTTGCCTTGCATGCTTGAGCCTCTGGGTCCAATCCCTGTGCTGGTTTGAATGAGAAATGTCTCCCATAGGCTCATAAACTTGAACACTTGGCCCAGGTTAACAGCAGCTTAGGGAGGTTATGGAACCTTTTGGAAGGGGTGGGGCTTTCTGGAGAAGAAGCATTGCTACAGGTGGGTCTTGAGAGTTTAATAGACTAATCCTACTTCTTACCTGTTCCTTGGCCACATCCTTTCTCTCTCTTTCCTGTGCGTAGAAGAAAATGTGATCAGACAGCTTCCTCCTCTTGCCACCATGACACACTTTCCCTGCTACTATAGACTCCATACCTCTGGAAGCATAAACTAAAATGAATACTTTGGTCTGGGTATATTACAATAGCCACAGCTAGCAATCTAGAAGTTTTTCTGATATCCCAATTCCAAATAAACAACATTTCAAACAAAAATTTAAAAGTCCTTACTGAGATTGGAGTCACTCACGAAAGGAAGCAGGGACACCAACACTCGCAAGCCCCTGCTCTGACCTGTTGGTATTTTCTTTCAAGTCCTTATATTATTTTGACAGATTGCATGAAATGTAGCTTACAGGTTCTGATGAGGGATCCAGGCTAGGTTTGGTTGCCTATAGCAATAAGGAAGTATTTCTACTACAGAAGGTAGGTTAGTGTCCACTCCTGTCTACTGACTCCTCTTTGAATTACAGCAACACGTGTCAATAGATGTTCATCACGGAAGAACAGATAAGAAAATGCAGCATCTGCCTTTAATACTAGCAATAGGGAGGCAGTGTCAAGTGGATCTCAGTGAGTTCTAGGCCAGCCTTGTCTACAAAATGAGTTCCAGGACAGCTAGGATTGTCACACAAAAAAACTCTGTCTTGAAAAACCAAAAACCCAGGAACTAAACAAACAAAACAACAACAAAAATTCAATACCTGTGTACAATGGATATTTTTCACTTGCTAAGAAAAACACAACTATGTTATCTGCTTGAAAGTGCATGCACCTGAAGGTAATAACACTAAGAATTAAATAAATATCATGAAAGCAAACATTTCTTTCATATGTTGATCTTGGGTTTATATATCTTCATAAACTCATGTATTGATGAGATGACAGTAGAAGCAAAGCTGTCTATGAAAAACAGAACCTAACAAAAGAAAGGGGAGAAAATATGAGAGTAGTGAGTATTAGAGGACCCGTGTATAGCACAACATATACTTGTATGAAAACAAGCAGATGTGATAAAATGTATAAATACACAAATAAACAAACAAATAAAAAGAAATGTTTCTGCTACACTGACTGTGTTTAATATTTTTGGGGATGTTTTTAAATTGAGAGTAGAACAATTTCTTTTTACACTTCACCTTTATACACCCTGTAACATTTTCTAAATGGACACAACTTTCTACCTGCTTTGTAATTGTTCTCTCCTCATATTGTTTGGGGGGGTTGTTGAGAGACAAGTTTTATCTGTAGCTTTGGCATCCTGGAACTAGCTTTGTAGACTAGGCTGGCCTCGAACTCACAGAGATCTACCTGCCTCTGCCTCCTGAGTGCTTGGATTAGAAGTGTGCACCACTACCACCTGGCTCTCTTCATCTTTTATGTCATTTCATTGAGACCCTGGGATGTTATAAAGAGTTTAAGGTGCATAGGAACTAACTTAAGAAGTAGAACCAATTTTAGCAGTTTATCATCCAAACTAGTGAGTTTTGTTTAGTAACCTATTCTATCCATCTACATACATACTTAATGCTGCTTGTTAACTTTTAGGCAGATACTAAGAAATAAGACTGGTAATATAGCTAGTGCTATATTGCTTTCAGATACAAGTAATAAATATTGGGTGTTTATTGTTTGTCAGGTATTGACCTTGGCTAATGGCACTAATGTAAATTTGAAACATTCTAAGGTAGTACTGCTATTGTCTTTATGTCGTAGCCTGCCCACTCACCCACCCATCAAATTTGTCTCCTAAGCCTATGCACTTTCTGTTCTTATACAGTGGGAAGGTCAGTCTAGATCCCTTATATTTACATATCAACTAACATGTAAATCTTTGGCTTATATATTCTATTCATATATTCACATTGGGTTAAATTAAAACAAAAAATAGAAAATCATTTCCACCAAGAGACTCCATGTTGTTTGAACATACTACAAGGACTGAACTCACAATTATGCTTCATAGCACATCTGTCATATTCAGTGCAGAGAAGAGCAGACCTAAGACCTCTATCAGAGAGTGTGCAAAATATCTATCACCAGAATCAAATTTTCTACTCAGCATGGCTTTCCTTTCTTTAATTCCCCACCAGTTGGTTACTGAAATGTTATAGTCTTTTTTGAAATCTCATGGAATAGATGTTATAGGTTGAATTGGGGATAGTGAGAATCGGAGCAGGAGAAACCAGATTGGGTGAAATGGAGGGAGGGAGAAACAGCTGGAATTAGAGGGGCATTAAGGGGCACTGTGGAAACTTACTGCTGTAGAACTTCCTGGAATCTATGAGGGTGACCCTAGTGAGAACTCTTAGGAATTGAGAATATAGAATCTTAAGTGGCCAACTTATGCATCCAGGCAAGGATTCAATTGTTGGACTGAATTGCATTTGGTTGAGTTGGCCCAAGGGGTCCTGTGGAAATCCCTAAACAACCTAAGCAGATGCCAGGACAGAGGTTTCATGGTCTGAAAACTGACAATAGGGGTCCCATTGCAAAGTAAAAACATACACACAGCTCATTGAATGTAGAGAGGCTCAGCTGGTGCTTGCATGGAGACTTTACTTCTATAATCTAGCATTTTTGTGTAGGGCATTACTCTGCAGTCTATGGAAAAATAAACCTGGACACTAACCCAGCCACTGTCTGCAAGATATGTTGAGGCAAAACTTGTAGGAGAGAGTAACCAATGACTCCTCTAATTTGGAAGCCCATGCCTACACCTGGATGACCAGAAACAAGAGGCTGGATATCCCAGTGACCTAGGGTAGAACCAAACACAATTGACCAAAAAACAAACAAATCAATGAAAGGATTCCTAATGATATTCCGCATACTCATAGAATGGTGCCTTGTCCAGCAGTCATTGTAGAGACTTTCTCTGATAGTAGATTGGTATACACATAGAGATTTGTAGTCAGACATTATGCGGTGTTGTGGTTTCACTAGGAATGTCCCCCACAGACATGTGTTTGAATGCTTGGCCCATAGGAATAACACTCTTAGGAGGTATGGCTTTGCTGGAGTAGGTATTACGTTGTGGGAGGAATGTGTCCCTAGGTGATGGGCTTTGAGGTCTCATATTCTCAAGGTCTGACTAATACAGGACACAGTCTCCAGCTGCTGCCTGTAGATCAAGATGTAGAACTCTCAGCCCCTTCCCCAGCACCATATCTGCCTGCTCTTTACCCAGCATCCTGTCTACCTGCATGCCTTCACGCATCTCACCATGGCAACGATGGACCAAACCTCTGAAACTCTACGCCAGCCCTGTTTACATGTTTTCTTGTATAAGTTGCCATGGCCATGGTGTCTCTTCACAGCAACGAAACCCTAACTAAGACATTGGGAGAGACAAAATTGGAGATCTCCATCTGATTCCTCCTCTCAGAGGTAGGAAGAGAGGAATGAAAAAACTGTAGGAGTCAGGGGGCGAATAACGGGCACTAGAAGAACATTACACACTGAATCAAGCAATCAGGGCTCATAAACTGAAATTGCAAGAATGGGTCTTACATGGGTCTGCCTCCAGCCTTCTGCATATGTTATATTTGCTTAGCTTGACGTTTTTGTGAGGCCACTAACAGTGGGAGTGGGTGTGTTTCTGACTCTTTTGCCTGTTCTTGGGACTCTTTTCCTCCTACAGAGTTACCTTGTCCAGACTGGTATGAGTGCTTTTGCCTTGTCTTGTTATGTCATGTTTGGTTGTTGTCTCTTGGAGGCCTGCTCTTTTCTGAAGGGAAATGGAGTGTGAGTGGATCTTGGACAGAGGGGAGATGGGAGGGAGCTGGAAGGAGTAAAGGGAGGGGAAACTGTGGTCAGGATATGTTGTGTGAGAGAAGAATGTATTTTCAATAAAAATTACACTTAAAAAAAGGAAATCACTGTGTAGAAATTGTGGCCTTATGTCAAGCTTTTTTTCTTATTTCATAATTGGTTGTACCTATTTTATATCTTAATTTGTCTTTATATTTGTTCTGCTGGATTTTTTTCCAGCTGTGTGTTGCCTTTCAACATACTCAGTTAAAAAGAGAAGCATCCCATCTCCAGAGAATCTCCCCCCAGTGTTCACATGCTGCAGTCATGTCTCTAACCTCCTTCTGTAGTTCCAGCTTAGTGTGAGTGGGAAGACATATCAGTGGATTTACTTCTCTTGGTTTACTGGATTTCTGCACAATGTCATCAATCTTGTCAATTTGGCTGCTCTAAGACATGTTGGCAAGTTCTTGCTGCTACATGGCTGACATTATTGCTATATTGCTTTGCCATCAATTCCGGTGACTCTGAGTCTTCATTTTCAATCATCTTTTGATGTCTCATCAATATTTTGCAAGACATTTTTTTCACTGACATATATTCTATATTTTAAGAACTGTTAGGTAGTAATGACACTGTTATTGCATTGAGGAAGCTTTGTGTTATGAACATGATGCATTGACAGGTTTTTATACAGTTCAAGGTTCATATTCTCTTAAGAAAACTAAAAAAAAAAGAAGTTGATTGGTGTTTCTGCTTCTCAGTTTGCAATGGTGCTCCCCAATAGCCTTACTATAGTCCAGTCAGTAGATTAATTTCATAGATAATTTGCAATTCTGAGGATTTAAAAAAATGAAAGTCATCTTTATTTCATTAAAAATGTAATCTTCATCAATATTGTATTAAAAAATTTCAAATTGCATTATCTAAGTTAAAACAAAATCAAATCCTATTTTACTCAACACCAAGTTTTCAAATTATTTTGTTTGTTTAAAGATTTATTTTATTTTATGTGAATAAGTGTTTTTCCTGTATGTGTGTATATATGTACTACATTCCTGATGGGCCAGAAAGGAGCTTTGAATTCCCTGGAAAAGGTGGGCATGAGCTACCATGTAGGAACTAAGCCTGAAACTTCTGCTAGAACAAGTTCTCTTAACTGCTGAGTCATCCTTCCACCTCTCCTCCAACCATCACGTTTATCAAGATTAACTCCTGTACTTAAATATGTATTTAATTTTTTGTTATTCTTAACTAGTATGAGGATGCACTAATGAGATGTGTAAAGGAGACGGTTACATCAAACACAGTACCTAGAATTTTGTTCACACTGAGCAAGCACATACTGAAAAGCAATACATGAGTTCAAAAATACATATAAGTCCACTGAACTGTATAATTTTAAAAATGATTGTTCTAGACAAGGGCTTACTATCTTATAATTCATTTCCTTTTAAAAATTTCTTTTCCTCTTTTTTTTTTTTTTTGTTAGTTTTTTTTTTCTTTGTTTGCTTTTAGCTGGTTGGATTTTAGCATTTCTATTGTTGTCTCCAAATGGAATACGAGCAAGGCCAATCATCAGCCAGGGAGCCAAATAAATCTCATTCTTTCTATGTGAAGTTCTGTTTACAGAACACGAGAGGAAAAATTTGCTAGACCTCTGCACCACAGAGGCCAGGCCCAACAGGTTGGTTCCCAAGACACACTGATTTATGCTTCACAAACCAGGTGCCAGGCCCTCCTCTAAGACACAAAACAATCTTTTGGCACTATATTTTGGACAATCCCTAGAGTATATCTTCTATTAGCATTCATACAGTTCACACACAAAGACACACACTTAGAAAAGTCAATCTCAAGTATATAAGATATGACAGTTTAGATTCAAACCCAGTTAGCCTGACTCATTATGTTGTTAACAACTTGAGTGTCCTGATAACATGATACCACTTATATATCTTCATAAAGAAATAATTGTGATGGGAGAGATACAACCATGGTGGATTAGTATTATTTTTGAACAATCACTATTATTGTTGTGTTATCCCAATGGATGGAACCTAGAGAGATAGGGGAACTATTTTTAAGTCTTTGAGGGGCTATCATTAAGTAAAAATCAGTTTATGCTGTTCTATATGATGTCAAGTGTTAGGCGTTGTGTTCTAATTTAAGCTTTATAGTGGGCATGCAATTATCTCTGTGGCAGTAGATCATAGGCTACTTGGTGAGCTAAAAAGTTTCTACTGAGAAAATCATGATTGCTTGCTAAGGTGATTAGGGAAGATAGTTGTAGATGAATACTTAAAAAGGTGAGAATTCCTTTAAAAAACAAAACTAACATAAGAATTAATAGGAATAAAAAAGAGTCTTTCCATAACCATGTAGTTATGTCCACTGCTGCCTGTGCATAATCTCATTTAATATTCACAGTGAAGTCAGTGATGTGCATAAAGTCAGGAACATCCTTCCTGTCTTATATATAACAAAGAATTAAAATGATGACTCCATGTCACAGACATAAAGAATGAGGCTGAAAGCAAGTAACTAACATGTTCAGCTATACAGCTGTAAAACAACAAAGACAGCGTTGATGCTTGGATTATTTGTATATTATATGAGTTGTGTGTGAGGATGTGTTCATAGAAGTGAAAGAGACCACAGTGAGCATTCCACAGAGTACCCACAGAGGTCACATGACAACTTAAGTATCATTCCTCATCTGCTAACTTGTTCGAGTCAAGATCTCTGCTTTTTTAACATTTCATATACAAGTATAGCTTCCTATAAGTTCCCAGGAGTTTTGTCTCCATATCCTATGCCACTATGGGAACATTAGGAGTACAGAGGTACTCTACTGCACCCAACTTTATGTGGCTCTAGAAATTCAAGGTTTTAGGCTTTTGTGACAAGTATTTTACCAACAGAGCCATCTCCATACCCCTGAACCTCTGACCTTTTTCACTTTCAGCAAAAATTATGAACTTAGGGAAGAAACTGAGAAAGTAAACAACTGGAAGAGAGACATGATGCCTAAGTTTAAGTTAACAAAGTAAGAGTCCATTTCTGAAGCAATCCCAACCACAGTTAAGGCCATGTACCTCTTATGATCTTTGGGAAAGTTTGAAGTCAGTAGACGCAGAAAGATAGGAGAGCAAGACACCAGTATTAGAACCACTAAGACCAGACCACGATAGCCTCACATTTAGAGTTTTTGTTTTAGGCATATTACTTTAGAGTGGACTTAGAGAAATTGAGAATCTTTAGATATTAGAGCTGGTGTGGGAGAATCACTGTGGAGAAATTAGTATATTTCTAACCTCCTAAATTTACTAGCATCGAGTCAAAGCAACTTTATGATCTGTGTACAAGGAATTTCATTTGTACTGATTTCCTATGGACAACTTTGAAGTTTGGATGGGAGTTATACATTCACTTTTTTCATCCAATGGTTGTATTCTAGTTTCTAAAGACCCATTAGGAAAAAAAAAGATGCAAACTTCTGGCTTCATAGATCTTCCATTTGAAGAGTAGATGAGACAAAAATAATACATAAATATTGATATGTGCTGGGAGAAGTGTTATGAGAAAGCAAAATAGCACATGGCAAATCGGTTGGCAATCTGTGAAGGAGCTTTACCATTTTCCCTCGCTTCAGAAAAGAAAGTATTTATGCAAAGGCTGAGGGCGGATGGAGAAGCAAGCCATGCAGATATTTCAGGGCAGACTGTTCTAGAGACAAGTAACAGCTGAAACACACTTGCTCAGAAGTTAATGTGAATTTAGGTTCCAAGAATGGCGAGGCATGGAAGGGAAGGGAACAAATGAGGGCTGAGGAGAGCCAAACAGTGACTTATGGACTTCTTAAAGTGCATTATTGCCCAGCTATATAAGGCCATTAGCATCTCTTCACATGTAGGAAAAGTCCTTCCAAAATACAGACTATAATATGATCATGAGTTACTTTACATATTAAAATTAGAAAATAGACACCCCACTATTTTAATACAATGGGTAATTGGGTCAGGTGTTTTGAAGAGAAGGGGAGAACAATTTCTGGTTCCATTCTCACCAAATAAATTGAATTAAAAGTTCTTCAGATAACTTATCTCCACCTGGCTGAAAATATCCCTCTGTGCATTGTTGGAATCATCTCTCTGTCCCATCTTCCTACAACAGCTCCCACAATGATTATTTATTCTTCTCAGTGTTTGCTCTCAATTTCAACCACCCCGTTTGACCAGTGAGATACATTTCATTTTTCTCTAGTGCAAACTTCTATTTTCCAAGGTGTTTCCACAAAGGGCTCTACTCACCATTCTATCTAAATTTATAAAATGTTCACCCAAAGAAACCAATTGCCTGAATCTGGTGAGGCTGCCAAGAAAACAAAATCATGTGCAAGTTGTTGCTTTCTCTTGCCTGATCTTTAAACAGGCCAAACAGAATTTGCATCAAGTTTTGTGAGAGGGAAATTGAGGTCATTGCTGAAAACAGTTCCACCTCCCACATCAGAAAATGATGTTGTTTGGGAAGTTGTAAGTAACAGTACACCGCTAGGTACTAGGTAAAGGGAACAGTTCATTTCTACATCTAAACCTAAAAGTAGAATATTCTTGAATTATGTGTAAGCATAGCCACACGTACGATGTTTTTGTTATGGATTACCTAATTGGCATATGACCTTAAAAATCTATGTATTCAAAATTCATTTTAATTTCAAATAAAGATGTAGATATAGAGAGAGGCATTCCGCAAAGAAATGAGAACCAGCAGAGAAAGAGGTAGTTTTGAATGAGGGAGTGGCGGTGTGGAAGCCAGGTACAATCCTTTGCCTAACCTTTATCTATTTGAACACAAAACATTTGCCCAATCCTTATCCATTTGAACAGAATAGAATACCATGAGATAAGGCTCAGAAGCAACCACTTGTCCTACCCTTAGAAAAAAAGTGGTACTATAAATAGGGTTGACAACCTCACAAACCTACAGCACAATAAAATCTAGTACTACACTGCCTACGTTTATAAAGATTCTTATCTCAGTTCAGGATAGCAAAAGAGTAGACACTCAGAAATGAGCATATGCACATTCATTCAAGAAATGCAACTGCAAAGTTTTCCATTCCTGCTATGGTACTCACACCTGAAATCAGAATCTTGAGTCTGTAAAAGGCCTAATGGATTGTAATCTAACCTTAACATTGCCAGGTGACTTGCCCACATGAAAACTATACATGCAGCAATTTGCAGTAATAATATCCCAATTGCACACTAAAACAAGGGGCAGGTTATGGACTCCAGTTTGACAGCTGGGAAACCAGCATAGGACTGACCCAGACTCCCTTAATGTGGGTGTTAGTTAGGAGGACTGGGCAGTCTATGGGGCCTCTGTTAACAGATCAGTATTTATCCCTAGTATAAGAATGGACTTTGGGAGCCCAATCCACATAGAGTAGACTCCCTCAGCCTAGACACATGGGGGAGGGCCTATGCCCTGCTCTAAATAATATGACAGACTTTGAAGAATCCCCATGGAAGGCCTTGCCCTCCCTGGGGAGCAGAAAGGGGATGGGATGGGGGTTGATGGAGACAACAGGCAAGGAGGGTTCGAGAACTGGGATTGATGTAAAACACGCTTGTTTCAAATTTAAATAAAAAATAATAAAATAAAATAACTTAGAGAAACTTTAAGTGACTGATGAAGGCCATACCTCACAGCAACTATTTATATTATCCACACATTAAATTCTCTCTCTCCTTCCCACCCCTCTCTCTGGCATGCACATGGGCACTCTTGCTCTCTCTCTCTCTCTCTCTCTCTCTCTCTCTCTCTCTCTCTGCATTCAAAAGAAAACGGCTCTAAACATTCATTTATTATTATTTGGTCTTTCTTCACAACTAACATATTAAAAATCTCAGTGTATCCCAGTGAATAGTTAGTGTTCAATTTTCCCAAGTTCTATTGATAATGATTTCAGTGTGCAAAAGAACTATAGTGGACCACAGGTCAGATAAATTCATCCAGGAAAGCTTCTGCATCTCCATACCAGAAATGTAATGATCTTTGTTTTTACAAAGTGATTGAATTATATATAATTCAAGATTGTGTTTATGATGGAATGACTTCCTCTCTCCTATTTCTTAAATCGTTACTCCATAAGGAAGATGAAGAACCTTGACTCTGCTCAATACTTCCGGGCATGATTATTACACGTGTTCTGCAAGTTAGTCTCAGGAATGGAAAAGGCTTTAATGGCAGGTGATAACTTTTGTTGAATCAACAAGATTGACTGGTCTCACAGTGGAAGCTCGGTGCATCAGTCATCTGCACTCCACAATAGAAAGCAGGGAAAAGAAAATATTCTTTCCTTCACTGGAAGGCTATTCTGTGATAATAAGAACAAAGAAAATCAGCTCTCCATGAAACCAGAGTCAGTCTTCCAAATTGTAACACATCCATCAGCAGAAAGTAAGAAATGTCAGATTGGAAACAATTGGCTAAATTGACTGAAACATCTTTTTAAAATTAAGTTTACATATTAAAGGAAGGATTAAAAAGGAATAAGCACTTTTCTATTGAGAAACAGTGGTAGTTCTGGCTGGGAGGGGGAGGAGGAAGAAATTGGGAGGAGTAGCAAGAAGGAAACTGTAATGGGGTATGTTATGTGAGCAAAAAAAAATCTATTTTTCAGTAAAAAGGGCAAAAGGAGACTAAGCACAGCGTTTTGTAAAATGTGTGTGCTTTCTTCCCTGTCACTTACTTTGCATTTCTAGGATTTTTTTTTCTTTACAACAGGTTTCAGTAATCTTGGCTACAAGTAGCAGAAAACAATATCAAACAGGCTTAAAAATAAAAGAAGACAGATTTATTGGTGCAAGTCATTAATACATTACAGGAGTAGCTAGCTGGCTTTATGAGCTAGTGGATCAAATGATCAAATAATGCCAGAGTTGGTCTTCTTCCGCCATTGGGTCCTGCTTTTCTCTCCATGCTATCTTAATTTTTAGTTAATTTTGCAACACATGATGGGTGATGGTATTCTCAGTAGCTTCTTACTATAAATCCAGTTACTTATCAGTTCATAATCAATTATGTATATTCCATAGCTACAATACTTATTGGCAAGATCTAAACTTGACACTCACCAGTTGTGCTAAGAGAGTGCTGGTCCAAGTTATATGACACAAGCTAAGAAGAAATAAGGGTGACTTTCCTGAAGGCTAATCAAAGTATTGTAATCAAATAAGGAAATAGGGCAATAGAGAGGTAAAAATAACACTCTACATGGAATTCTACCACATGTGCTTTTAATTTTAATATACAATTTCATTCAAGAGGTCCAAGGTCAATGGGAATATTCTATAAACATAAATGTTTTTTATGCCCTGGCAAGGGCTCTAAACACATGTATATTATGTCATTTTCAGTCTAAACAGGACAGTGTATATGATATTTAACACTATTAATACCGGAAACAGGATAATCCAGAAAGAGGAAACATAAGCAAAATCAGGGCTACTGTGGTAGTGAATACTACTCCAGTCTCCAATTCACTGCAAGTTTGCTTTATTGAGAAATACCTCTTTTGAGTATGGCCCTGTGATTATGCCTTGTATATATTCTGTATTTATTATTGATTTGAAGATTACTAAGCTTAGGGTTAATTAATCCAATCATGGACACTCAAGTTCCTATGAAAAAATACTCCTTTTTTTTTTTTTTCCAAAATGCAACATATCCAGGAAATGGATGAGCAAGTCCAATAGGTCTTTTGTGTTCATTATCATCATACATGGCAGGCTCTTGGGATCCAGCCTCCCAGGGTTGATCCCAAGAAAGCAATCACATGTCTGAAACTGACATCTTAGCTGTCCTAAATCTCATTTTGCGAAAGACAAGTGAGATAGGGAATATCTTCAGGATCGAAAGAAATATTTAGAACCACTTGAACATTTTCATGAAGAAACCATTTCTTCCAGTAATTGACACCCAGACCAATTTATCGCATAGACATTTAAACTTCTTGTCTCACTCTTGTTTTCCTTACACTCATCATTAGAAAACAAGCTTTACTCAAGCTTGTGATCTTGGTAGGCTGAGAGATTCACAGTATAGTATTATTTATAACCGTGAGCTGCAGTTATTCTCAAGCTTCACAAGCTCAGTCTCTTTACACTGAGTCAGATATTCATTATTCCTTACACTATGTTTAGCAGCCTCCCTGTTTTCAACCTACTACACGCCTGTAGAAGTCATCATTCTTATAACAATCAAACACGTATCGGACCTTGTCAAATATTCCCTGAGGTACACATTTGTTCCCCATGGATGACCACTGATTTAAACACTAAAATGGAGATCGGAGATTGTGCAAATAAAAACTTTATTACTTCATAACTTTGTACTTCATAATATAATCTTTTTTTTTTTTTTGTGACCTTCAAATTCTTGAAATTACTTTGGAACCCAGCACAAATATGGTGACTATTTTTTTTTAAATTTCTGAGAATAAAAGCTAAACCTTCAAAATGTGATGCCATTCTTTATTATATGTAACTTCAAAGGTAACAAGTGAAGAAAACTACTGCTTAAAGGGAACCCAGATAGACCACCCCATTGAAATGAAGACACCTTGGATTTCTTCTGGTCACTATAGCAACAAGAACAGAAGGGATTCAGACGCAGAACACATACACTCCAGCATGACACGTTTAATTTAAATCTAGATTAGCAACATTATAAAAAAGAAGAACCACACTGATGTAATGAGTGTACCCACACTGTCAGGTAATCACTGCACTTTGCTATGACAAGGCCAAGAGTCATGCTCTGTTCAAGAAAACCCTGGGGAGTCTGTAAGAGCTGGGAGAAGCAAACATTTTCATTACAATGTCACTTTGTCAAATATTTTATGTGGGCATGAGTTCCTGTGAATTTTAGGTAGACTTAAACATGGTGCCTCTTTAACAACAGCAGCTGCTCAAAGTTTTTAATATTTAAATATAGCTTTGGAATATTCACATATTCCAAGATAAAGAATCAACGTAATACCACTAGAGGTTAAGCTGTAGTAACAGTATTTTTCTTTTGTCTAAGCAAAAATTTAAAAACATAGTTAGAAATATTTTTAGAAATGGTTTTATATCTCAAAATTGGTATCAGAATAAAATTGAAGCAAAAAGTTGCTTAAAATAGGATTAAAAATAATTACTTAGGGTATATTTCCTGTTTTGTTTTGTTTTAATCATTCCAGTCATTGAAGACCATTAAGGAAAATGTATAAGATGATCTTTTCTATATATTTTTGAAATGGATGTAGCTTCACTTTAGTTTAAACACTTAGAATTTGAATCTCTTACATTAATAAACTTGGAGTTCTAGAGGTGTTTTCAGTATTTCTAACCATGGATAAATGTTTGTGCAGACTCAAATGTAAGTTGTAGTAGTAAAAAAGCTCTGTATTTCTCTAGAAAAAATGAAATCAAATGTGTAATTCAGCCATGTTGTTCAAGCAAGAAGTTTGTTTATTCTTCCAATTTTACTGAACCTAACATAATTTTAAACTGAGCTTTTGTGCAAGGGATAAAGTTACACCAGTGCCTATTCTCTTGTGTAGAACTATTCAAAGTTTCCCAAAATGTACTTGAATTACATTTTTGCTTCCTTTTCTCAAACTTGACTATTTTAATTTTAAGAGCATCTTAAATTTTATTTTGAATTTTAATTTTTCCATTAATTTTTAACTGTGTCTTGGTTCAATGCAATATACCAGTAACAGTATAGTGTAATGAATTGAAAGTTTAAGTAAGTAAAAAGCAAATAGGATTTTTCAAGTTGTGATAAAAGTAATCTTGATATTGTTATCAAAATATGTATACATATATGTGTGGGATTCATACTTAATATCTTATACCCTGGCCACTTTAATGAACCTTGTTCCTTTGGAATTCCAAATTAGTTTTTCATTAAATATTTCACATATGCTCAGTCAGAAAAATAACCAGTTGGCTTTATCATTTATAAAAAGAATAGCAAATTGTTTTAGACCTGAATAATAACATAAATTGCTGGTTGGAGATCAGATTGGTTTTTTTTATTATTATTAATTAAAAATTTTCACTTATTTTACATCCCAATTGCAGATTGCAGTTTCCTCTCCTCCTGTCCCCCTCCTCCCACTCTGCCTTCCTTCTACATCCCACTCCACCTGCTCCTCTTCCATCTCCTTTCAGAAAGGAGCAGGACTCCCATGGTCATTAACAACGCATGAAATACCAAGTTCGGACAGGATGAAGTTCCTTCCCCTGCACCAAGGCTGGGCTAGACAACCCAGCATGAGAAACTTGTTCCCAAAAGCCAACTTAAGCACCCCAGATAGGTCTTGATTCCACAGCTAGGAACCCCACAAACACACAAAGCTGCACACGTGTCACACACACTCAGAGGGCCTACGTTGGTTAGTCCCGTGTAGGCTCCCTAGCTGTCAGTACAGAGTCCATATGTTCCCAGGAGCTCACTCAGGTCAGCTGTCTCTGTGGGTTCCCTCCTATGAACTCGATCCCCCTGGCTCATACAGTTCCTCTTCCCTCTCTTCTGCAGGATTCCCTGAGCTTGGTCAAATACTTGGCTGTGGATCTTTGTATCTCTTCATCTGCTTCCATAAGTTGCTGGTTACCATAACCCTCTCCACTCTTTTTAGGAGACTTAACTGAGGTCACCCTTGTGTATTCCCGGGAGTTTCCCAGGTATAAGGTTTCTCCTGACCCTGAAATGCCCTTAATCCCCATCAAGACATCTCTTTCATTATACTCCCCCTCTGTCTAGTTCCGAACCCACCCAACTCAATCTTTTATGTTTCCAACACAAGCCCTGCACCCCCAAACTCCATCCCTAGTTTAGCTAGGATATCCCTTCTATTTCCCCTTCTCAAGAAGATCCATGTGACACTCTATGGGCTCTTCTAGCCTCTCTGGGGCTATGGATTGTAGCCTGCTTACCCTTTACTTTTTACCTAATATAAACTTATTAGTGAGTAGGTACCACATTTGTCTTTCTGGGTCTGGGTTACCTCACTCAGAATGATTTTTTGTAGTTCTATACATTTGCCTGCAAACTCCATGATGTCATTTTCCCCCCAAGCACTGGAAGAGTGTTCCCCTTACTCCACATCCTCTCCAGTGTAAGTTGTCATTAGTGTTTTCGGTCTTAGCCATTCTGATAGATGTAAGATGATGTCTCAGAATCATTTTGATTTGCATATCCCCATTGGCTAAGGATATTCACATCTCTTAAATGTATCTCAACCATTTGAGATTCTACTGTTTAGATCTCTACCCTGATTTAAAATTGGTTTATTTAATATTTTGATATCTAGTTCCTTGAGTTCTTTTTCTATTTTGGAGATTAGTCCTCTGTCAAATGTAGGGTTGGTGAAGATCTCTTCCCATTCTGTAGGCTGCTGCTTATGTATAAATATGGTGATAACTACAGTGGGGATGGAGATATGACTCAAAAGTCAAAAGTAGCTTCAAATACCTGTAGCTCAGTGCTAGGGAATCGAATTTCTACTTTTGGTCTCTACAAGTACCTGTACATACATACCATAATCACAAACAAACATATGAAAAAAAATAAAAAAAACTACTATATTCAGCTAAAAATAATATAAACATAGGGAATTTGACATAGAACCACAATTTGATATATCTTCAGAAAACATTCCTTAATCTTTTCCAACAAGGGCTTTGTAAAATAAATTAATATAGCCTTCAACCATTTTTCTCTTTAATTTAAAAGAGAAAAAAATGAAAAATGTAAAAACAACTTAAAGATATTCTCTTTCAGACAATATAACTTCTAATTATTAATTTACAAAAAGTGACACTTTCTTGTCCAACTATAAGGTAGTCATATGGAAATGTATTTTGAACTTTACTAACTATTTAACTTTTGATTGACAATGGAAAATCTGCAGTAAATCTGAAGCCTAATGACCAGCTTAGATGCACATCTCTAGAGAAAGTAGCAGGTGCTCACTCGCGTAAAATGAAAAGGAAATAAATTAATTAAAAATCCAGGATTTCACAAAGTAAGGCCAAAACCAAATTGTTTTGGAAGTATTTTTTTTTTAATTGCATACAGTGCCTGAAGTAGGTGCACACTCATTTCCTAAAGAAAGCTTTAAGTCAGGCCAGTCAAATTATTTACAAAATTATCAGGAGAAAAGCAACTTGCCATTCCGAGGAAAAAGCAGGTTTTCATCAGCCAAGAACTTTTATTTCTCTTTATATACAACACAAAGGGCCATTTTGATGTTGGGGTATAGAGTCAGGTACACTTCCAGAAGCATCTTCATTTCTCCCAGTATGTGTGATTTACCTGTAAGTAGCTTTTCTTCATTATTAAACCATGTAGAGCCACTTATCCTCATGCCCAGGATATCGGAGATGAGGAGGCCCTTGCATTAACAAGAAATGGGACACCCATGCCATCAAGAACCAACAAGAATGTTTTAATATATTTTATTTTTCAAGGCAAGATTTCTCTGTGTAGCTTTGGAGCCTGTCCTGGAACTCTCTGTTTAGATCAGGCTGGTCTCAAACTCACAGATATCTGCTTGTCTCTGCCTCCTGAGTGCTGTGATGAAAGCTGTGTACCACCATTGCCTGGCTAATATAATATTCTTTGATTAGGTTATAAAAACAAAATTGATAGTAGACCAAATATTAACTATTTTAAAATGGAAAAAAAAATCACTGTTGATTTCAATTTATTATTATCAATTGACAGTAGCTATTTGCTCTCTCACCTCTCTCTCCCCGTCTCTGTGTGTGTGTGTGTGTGTGTGTGTGTGTGTGTGTGTGTGTGTGTGTTTGTGTATGTCTGGGTCTCTGTGTGTATTTTTAAGTATCAAACATAAGCCCTTTTGCATGTCAGGCAGTTTGCCATCACTGAGGTACATCCTCAACATTAACATATATTTTATTTTCCAAACATTTTTAAGACCTATAAGTTTTCCATGCTATGAATTCAGAAGAGAGGGAAAAAACCTTGTGCCTTCATCATCTCTTTAGTCTGTTACTAGCTCAGGGCTGCAACACAAGTTCTCTGCTCTTCACTTTCTAGAAGTTTCTGGATTCTGCTGCACACTTGTTGGAGTCTTTAATAACTGTGGTTGACATCAGGCTTCACAACCATTTCTTTCTTCTCTCTGAGATACTTGTTAAGTTCACACATCGTTGCCTTCTTGCGTCAGGCTATACCTGAGAGACTTATTTTGAATAAGGAAAGGAGAATAAACATTATACCATTTAATTCATATGAAAAGTCTTTGGGATACAGAGATGGCTCAAAGCCTCTTCCCTCAGCAGGAACGGTTCTGCCCTATATGGTAGACATTCAGGAGTGTCAAGCTTTTGCAGAATTGTGTGTGATGGTTAATCTTGGTTGACAATTTGACAGGCCTAAAAAGAGGGAATCACAGCTGAAGAAAGTCTCCCATCAGATTGGTCTGTGCTAATGTCTCTGGGACATTTTCTTGATTGCTAACTGAAGTAGGAGGGCATACCCACTGTGAGTGCTGGCATACCTGGGCAAGTGGGCCTGGCCTGTAAGAGAAAGGTAGATTGCCACTCCCTGGAAGCAAGCAAGTCAGCAGATTTCTTCTTTTGTCTCTGCTTCTATCCCCTGCTTTGGCTCCTCTTGATGACAGCCTGTGACTAGTAAGCCAAGTGAAGCCCTTCCTCCTCAAGTTGCTTTTGGTAATGGCCTTTAACTCACAGAAACATAAAATTAAACCTGGCATGCATTTTACTGGGGAAAAAATGTTTATCTCACTACTAAAGCAGAGAGGCTAGAATAGTAAGAATCCCCCTGTATACATGGGTAATTTCATGTTTCCTTTTTTTTTCACCAAGAGAGATATATAAATGGTAACTTGTATGAGTCACAAGCTAACAAAATCTTTTATGAGACAACATCGGTTGCTGCATGTGTCTAACCCACTTATGAGCCAAACAGGTATTATGAAAGTGTGCTGAGATGAACATGCTGAATCTCTATAAAAGTTCTAGATAGTTTGAGACAATAATACTAGTTAGTGGCTTACAGTCACCATATGATGATTTTAAATATTGGATAAATGAGTATTATGAGGTTTTGTTAATTAATGTAATAGAACATATTTTAGAAAGTATGCTAACCCCTTAGTTTGTGTAATCATTCAATACAAATGAATAAAAGAGGATATATTGATTGATTTTGTAGCTCAGTTGGTAGAGTTCTAGCCTAGGATACAAGAGGCTATGAGTTTACTCTAGCACCGTATATTAATAAAAACAGGGGCCACACCTGTATTCTCATCAATGGAGAAGCAGAGGTAGGGGGATCAGTAGTTTAAGGTCATCTGAAGCTAGATCACAAGTTTTGTGGCTAATCTGGGCCACACAGGACCTCATTCCCAAACAAACAAATATTTACAAGCTCTATTGCTACTAGATGTTTCTGAATAATCATATATATAACTGGACTGAGAATTATCAATATATCTGGATTATTTTGGGGAAAATAATTATCACAATCCAATAAACAACAGGAGCCTCTGCAGAAATCCATCAAAGCAACACTGAGCTTGTATTGTGTAGGGATTCAAGGTGGTGATTTTATCCCCCCCCCAAAAAAAAAACTAGATCCAGAAGGTATCCAGATGTATGTAACATAGGGCTGCTTCCCAATTGGGAATCAGATCCGTTCTAGTCTTCCTGTATTGCCATCCTCAATAGATGGATTCTATGCCATAAACTAAAAAATTTTACTCCAATTCTCCATGCTGTTTTCACTTTTCACCAAGTAATGATGAGGCAATTGTTTCACTGTCCTTAAAGGTCATGACCTAGAAATCCCACTAGTTTCTTCCTTAGCAGACTGTTCAAATACATATCTGTTTACAAGAGCCTAGGCAATAGAAATTTTAGTGGAGTAGTCATATGTTTGGGAGCTTATATTATTTAAGGAAGCAAGAAAGGACCTGTTAAGCAGGCAGTAGTTTCTACCACAAACATTAACCTAGGTGAAAATGTGAATTTTACATCAATTGACGATTTGATATTCTCCATTATCCTTATTTCTGGATCACTGAGCCACAAAATTACATGCATATGCTGAGAACTGTATCACACTGAGACAGTTAAGTTGTGAAATCCTTACAAGGATCCACAGAAGCAGGGATGTGACCTTCTAGAACAGGAGTAGTTTCAGTGCAGAAATTAACCACTTGGAGGTACCAGGAAAACTTAGTCGATAGGCAACAGATGCACAGATAATTGATGGAGGAGAATTGGAAAATGTTAAAGCACCAGGTTTGATGCAGGAGGGAGACACCCAAAAAATGCTTGAGTGGAAAGGAGAAAGCCTCAAGAAACAGTGAATATGCCATGGGGAGATATGAAGGAAACTTTTCCTTCTCTTATTGAAAATGTATAATACTGGAATGGGAAGATGGCTCAGTTGGAAAAATAGTTGCTACATAAGAAGGAATACTAAAATTCAGTCCCAGGTTGTCATGGTGGCATGCAATTGTAATCCCATAACTGGGGAGGCTCAGGGTTTAATGGTCAACCTGTAGCCCTAGTACCAGCAAAAAATCCTGCCTCAAATTACAAGATGAACAGCTCCCGAGGAATGATGGCCAAGAATGGCTTTTCATACACACATATATGCATGCATGCATGCACGTGCATGTGCACGTGTGTGTGTGTGTATGCTTGTGTGTGTGTGTGTGTGTGTGTGCGTGTGCGCACACACACTTATTTTAAGTACTAAAATAAGTACTACTTGCAATGTGAGATTTTTAAACAGTGCCCTTGACTGATGAGCTCTAAAAAGAGAGAACACCAATCAAATACATACTGGTCCCTATCCTAAGCTCAGCTTGCCTTAATGCTGTTGGGTTAAAAATTCCCAAGAGCCCCCAAAACACAGCATCTGTATATCACAAACAATCTTACTCTCACTTTAAACAAAAAAATCGATATCAGGTGATAGTCATTGAATATCAAGTATTGTGTGAATATATGTGTTGTCTGACCAAAATAGAGTAGCAGCATCTATAGTGCCTATGAAATCTCTCAGAGGCAGGCCAATATGCTCATTCAGTGCTTGCCACACCCTAACATACCAATGCTGAGATCTAACAGAGAGGAAAGCACCCAAGGCTCAGGTTCCTACCAACAGACAGCAGATTCTCCAGCAGTGGTTTTCAATCTGTGGCTCGTAACCCCCATATGGGTCACTATCAGAAATCTGACATATCAGATATTTATATTATGATTCATAACAGTAACAAAATTATAGTTATTAAGAAACAACAAAATAATTTTATGGTTGGAGGTCACCATAACATGAGGGAGTGTATTAAAGTGTTGCAGCATTCATTAGGAATGTTGAGAACCATCGCTCTGCAGGAATGGGTTTTCTGATAAGCCCTCTAATTCAGTAAAAACTTTAGAAGTCACCGTTGTAATACAAACGCAAGACCATGTGATGCCAATGGTGTATTTCAAAGAAATGAGGGAAGAAAGCAGACAGAACAGCTTGGAAACAGACACACTTGTTGGGCTGCAGACAACGGTTGTACATCTATTTATACCTACAGTTCATGTGGATTGTGCCTCCAAACTGTCCCAGCTCTATCTTTATGGCATTTACCTCATGTAATGCACCCGCAGTCTCGTCATCTTTTATCTTGCAGCTGTCATGGCCTCCTGATGGCTTCTATTCTTACTCCTACAATATATTCCCCACAGAATAAGCAGGCTTCCTTTTTAAAATGCAAACTCTCTTGCCTCTTTGAAGATGAACATTTTTCAACAGCTTCTTAATCAGAATGGAAGAAAATTTCAAGCCTAGAACTCGGTGTCCATAAGTCAGAGAACAAGCTCTGTGGGTGTTCCACTCAACACACCTTGATGTCACCTCTGCTCAGCAGGCTTCCCCTACCTGGAATCCTTTTATTCCCCACTTCAGATCTCAGAGAACACTGGTCCCTTCTCCTCTATTTCATAGAAAAAAGGTTGCCCTATTCTTGGGTCTCATCTTAGATGTCACTTTTCAGAAAATAGTAGCTGTCCAACTTGGAGGGGTTTCTTTATTAAAATCATTGTTATGTCTGTGGGCCGTTAAAGTCACATACCATTTTGTGACACTTGTAATTGCTGTGGGAAATTGCTAAAGTTCCACAAGTTGGAAACAAGACTTGTCTGAAAATGCTTGTTTGGCATTGCCCACTAAGTAAGAAAATGAATGCTTAAATGATCAAGGATTTTTGTCAAATTGACTATAGAAGATTATTTTTGCACCTGATTTTTTATCTTCACAATGATTGAATGTCTATTGTAGGATGCCTTTGGGCATAAGTAAATAAAATTCAGACAAGTAAATAACAAAAGCTGCCTTTTGAAATGTAACTGTTCCTTAGAAAGGGGATAAGTACAGTTAATAACATTGAATAATTAGTTATGACCTGTAGAACAATAAAGAACTTCATGGTGAGTTGCCTTTGGTTTCTCAACTTTGAGTATGGCAGAGCACAGAATGCAGGGTGACTCCCAACATTGTTTCTTGGAAAGTTTGTGTACACTCACTTGTTACTGTACTAAGTTGTCAGGGCTTTTCCTGAAATTTAGGATTCATACTGCCTTAAGTAATGTTTCCTTTGCATTCATTAAAATATGTTCCACTTACCATGGAGAAGACCTCACTTTAAATAATCAGTTTATCAAGACATCGGGTCTTCAAACTATGCCTTGTGTGAAAAATGTATCAACAAGGCTTGGTGATACAATGGTAGAATGTTTGCTTACCATATGCAAAGCACTATCTCCTCTATGGTACTGCAAAAAAGATAAGACAATAAAATATAAAAATTTATCATCCATCATGTGTCAATTTTTTACAACCAGTAAGGATCCCATTACTTTGGTTTCTTATAAGTTATCTCAGTGAATTTCTAATTTCTGAAAGCATTCCTTTGACTTTAAATTTTTATGTACTTTTACATTCTGAAGAACAGGAATGACAACACAAAAGTATAGTATCATTTCAAATGGGGACAGATATCTATATGTAGATAGGTCAATACATCAGGTGAATTTCTGTGCAAAGTAGAGCCACTTAAAAATAGATACAGCTTTATAGTGAAACATTTTGTAGCATGATTTAATCACATATTTTTCTCATTGGTGTGCATTTGTGGCATGTTACATGTTTATGGGCAGTAGTGAATGTGTGTGGGTATGAGTACCCCAGATCAACACAGGGAGTCTTCCTAGCATTGCTCTGCATACTAGCCACTGAGGCATTATCTTTCACTTGAATCCCGAGATTCCTGATTTTACTAGTCTGGCTAGTAAGGTTGCTCTGATTAGGCTTATTCTTACATTTACTTAGAAAATTGTTTATCTATTAGTGAAGAATGGAGATAAATACATGCGGATTCAGTTTGTACTAAAATATTCCTGAACAGCATCATTTCATGTTTTAAATGACAATTCATCTTCAATAAATAACCAACATTTTGAGTTGTCAAAAAATACTGAGTTGTCAAAAGGGATGGATATTGTCTGTTTAGAGTGATAGAGATTAGATCCCAATTTAAATTGCCTAAATGGCAACAAGTTGCAATTTTGATAATTTCTGTGTTAATTAATGATGTTTCTTTATGGGTACATATTAGAAGAAGAGTTATATTAAAATAAAAGATACAAATATGTTAAGAAACATATAGATATAATAAATATTAGTGTCTATGCATATTATTATAGTTCCTACATGCAGAATTAGTTATTGATGTGTATTGATACTTTTCTTATTTTAATATGAGGTTTGAAAATATTTGTCATTGCCTAAACAGTCTCAGGATAATTTCCAATAATATGTGAAGTAGAAATGGCAAAAGCAGTGTCTTTGTGGTTTTAGAGTAGTGGGAAAATCCATTAGTCTTTCATCATTAAATATAATGTTGGCCATGATCTTTTCATATGCAGAACATTTTCTTAATAGTGCACATCCCATCGTGAATTCAGAAAATTAAAAGAGCTCATATAATTTATTAACAGAATAAAATTAGAAATACAGTATTCTAAATGTCATTTAAAGAGTGTGGCAGGATATCCCCCAAAGGATGACTTAGAAGACTTGGCTTTATTTTCCTGCAATATGTGTAGTGCAGATACAGAAGCTAAAATGTGTACTTATACATCAAGGGAACGGGGACTTGACACATTTTACCCCTATGGGCAGAGCTCTGCTCACCATGTTTACGGAATGCTGGTGTCAAGACAGATACCATAGAGAAACCTCCTACATTCTGAATTAGTTCTCTCTTCAAAAACTCCTTCCTACAAGATCCATTCAATACATTCCATTTGATTCAATTCATTACCAGAACCCTAGCTGTACAGTCAGGCTGATATACAACATGGGCTGAGCCATATAACTGTTCAGAAGGACATATTGCTTTTCTCAGTGAAGAAGGGTGAATTCACTACTCTGAAGGCAACCACCTAGTCCAGGACACTGTGCTTCATCATAGCAAAGAACAGAAGCCACCATCTTAAACACATGTATGCCTGTGACTTGTAAGAAGCACAGTTTAATATGTATTTTTGTAGTAACATGTATGAAACAGCATGTTTAAATGAGATTCTTCCCTGTCATCTGTGGGTGTGTGTCTTAGGGTTTTAACCACTGTGAAGAGATACCACGAACACAGCAACCCTTATAAAGAAACATTTAACTGGTGTGGCTTGCTTACAGTTTCAGAGATTTAGCTCATCATCATGATGGTCTGTAGGCAGACATGGCGCCGGTGGAAGAGCTAAGAGGCCTACACCTTGTAGGCAACAGGAAGTTGACTAAAAGCCGGTCACCCCAGTGACACACTTCCTCCAACAAGGCCACACCTCCAAATAGTGCCACTCCCTTCAGACCACCACAGTGGGTATGTTGGTGGGTACTCTCAGGCATGTACATGCTAAGGCACACGTATGGAGGACAGAGGATAGCCGCGGATACTGATCCCCATCTTCTACTTTGTTTGAGACAGGGTCCTTGTCAGCTGCTGAATATGCCTGCCTAGATGGCCCATGAGATTCTGTGACTCCCCAGTCTCTGTTTTCCAGTTTGTCATAATAATGGTGGGATTACAGACATGCACTAATACCATGCCTATCTACATGTGGGCTGTGGAATATGCACTTAGGTCGACACACTATTGAAGCAAGCATTTTGCCTATTGAGCTATCTCCCTTACCGGTGAATGAGATTCTTTAAAAAAAATTTTTTTAGAAAGAGTTTTTCCATCATATATTAAAGATAGCAAAAGCAACAGAATTCTATCCTACAAATGTAGATATTTCATTTGCCTAACTCAAGAGAAAGCAATAAATACATATACATAATTTAAAGCAATATACATATAATTTAAAAAGCCTCCAGACTGTTTTATGATACTGTTATTATTTTTAAATTCAGATTAAAGGATTAAATTTAGTAATAAAGATAATTTGGGGCTAAATTTAAAAGATCCACATGTTTATTATACATATACACATAATTAATAAGGAATAAATATTTCTAAGTCCTCCCTCTTACATTATTTATTATTAAGTTAACCCAATTTCTTAGCTTTTAACAATTACATTAATGTAATCTAAACTATGCAAACTCCTGGGAAACAGTGCCTAAAGGAGCCACTACCATCCTTCATTTCAAGGAGTAGAAGAATCTCTATTTACTGTTGTTTTCTTCATGCATTAGTAAAAACATGCAAATTTCACAATTAGGTACATTTTGTCGCCCAAATAAAAATTCTATATGCCAGAATCTCAGCTCAAGTGTGCCAATTGGTGAAACCAGCTTCAGATGGCACTCCATACTGATTGGCGTTCTTGCTTAAATCTCTCTTACTTGAAGGCTTAAAGTGTCATACTTCAGCTAAGTATTGTTTTCTCAGAATGCTTTTGATTTCTAACCAGGAGTGCTGGAAATGATGTGCTGAATGCTATTTAACACTGTTCCCCATTCATATCCCTAAAGAGAAATGAATCAAAGTAAGAGGAAATAGGAGATGGCAAATATTGCTACTTTAAATAGACCTCTCAGAACAAAGCAGAGAATCCTTTTTAAGACTATGTGTTTTGTCAATAATATAGAATGAGTAAAAAAGAGAAAGAATTCTAATACATTTATAAAAATATAAATTCATGTAATTTACACACACAGATAATTTCCTTGTATACACTAATTATAACCTAACATATTACAATGCTGACCTGTAAGGCAAGACATACACAGTGATACAAAAATATCATGGCAATTTATAGGGGCAACAAACTGCATTCTGATTGGGTATGAGGCCTCCTCACAGGAGGGATTTCATGCCTGGTCAAAAGTCTGTGACTGTGGAGATCATAAACCCTAGGGGATAACTGTTACTATTTTATTAAATGGTCATGCTCTGAAATTGCCTTCTAAATACTTATTTTTATGCTTCTAGATAGCTGCTTTCAACTCTGGTGAGAAAATTTTCTTTTTGCAGTGGGTAGCAGGTTATGAAGATGCTCCTAACTAGTCAAAGTTCTGACTATAAGTAATCATGAGTTCTCATCTCTAAATGGGTGAGTTATATCAACCTCTGCATACCTAAAGTTCTCGGTAAATGGAGGGATAAACAGTAAACTTGGATGAGAGCTGTAAAATGCTGACTTCTGGACTCAACATGGCTATGGCTCACATCAACTTACAGCAGTTTTGGTTACATGCACAAAGTAAAGCCAGTCATAATTCTAGCCTAGATGAGTGTGGCTTGTAAGGACCACTGATTGATTGGCTGATGAATTACAGACAGTTGATAGCTATTAAGGGAGGAAGAGTTATATTCTTCTGGGAAAATGAAAGGCTGTTGATATCCCAGTTGAAGGCCCCACACTCACATGTGTATAGGCAGCTATAATTGAACTTAAAGCTATTAATAACAATAAAAAGAGGACATAAAATTTGGAGGAAATGGGATGGTGGATGGATATTATCAAATACATTAAGTAAATGCATGAAATTTTCAAAGAAAAAAAATAAAGTATTATTTTAAAAAAAGAAATAAAAATTTACAAAAACATCAAAAATAAGAAGAAACACTCAAGAATATATTTAATCATTGAGGTCCTGGACCTGAAACTGTAAATCATAAAACATTGCTGGACTTATAGAAGAAAAAAGCAAAACAATGGAATGGCATTAGTTGCTGATGACTAAACATGACACTGTTTTGATGAGAGTAGAATCCAGTATAATCTACAGATTAAATATAGTCAACATCAGAATTCCAATGATGTTTTTAAAAAGAAAATAATCCAAAAAGTCTATATGTAATCTTAAAGGCTTCTCAATATTCAGTCTTAAAAAGGTATATAGTTGAAGAGTTAACACTTTCTGATGTTCAACTTATCACAAAGTTACAATATTCAAAACAGTATGGTATTTAGCATTAAAAATAGAATTATTGATCAGTAAAACTGAATGGAGACGCTCACCCCCTGAATGTGGTGTTAGTTAGGAGGAATAGGCAGTCAGTGGGCCTTCTGGTAGTGGGGTCAGTATTTATCCCTAGTATACGAATGAACTTTGGGAGTCCATCCCTCACAGAGGGATACACTCTCAGCCTAGACACATGGGGGAGGGCCTAGGCCTTGCTCCAAATAATATGACAGACTTTGAAGACTCCCCATGGAAGTCATCACCCTCCCTGGGGAACAGAAAAGGGATGGGCTGGGGATTGGTGGTGGTGGTTGGGAGGGGCGGTGGAGGAAGGGAGGGTGCAGGAGGGAGCTGGGATTGATATGTAAAACAAACTTGCTTCAAATTTAAATTAAAAAATTATCAAAGGAAAAAAAAACTGAATGGAGAACTCAGAATTAAACTTTCCATAGGGAGATAAAGAATTTTCAGCAACAGTGCCAAGACTGTTTAATGGGAAAAGACTCCTTTCAACTAATCACTCAGAAAACTGGCTGTTGTAATTTAAGAACAGTGATGCAGGAAAGAAAGACACCATGTAACAGGGTTCAAGCAGAGGAATTTTTTTATTAGGGAAAGGAATGGTAAAAAGGGGCAAGGGGAGGGGGGAAATCAGCCTCAGGAAACAGAAGCAGCAGGAGAGGGCAAAAACAGAGGTGAGGGGGAGAGGAGAGAGATGCATACAGAGAGATGGAGAAAGAGAGACACACAGAAGGGGACAGGCAGAGAGAGAAGTTTGGGTGGTGGGCAGGGCCCTTTAAAAAGGGAAGGTAGTGAGTGTGCACAGGTGGTGTTTTGAGTGGCTACAGCTGAGGATGTATCCTGTCAGAATCCCAAGGGCAGGCCAGTAGAGATGCCTGAATACTAATACTGGATATCTACATACAAATATAAACATTGGCTCTTGATCTTAAGAAATATACAAAAAAAAAAAAAAAAAAAAAAAAACTCAAACAAAAGCAAACATCTAATAAAGGGGAAGGCTAAACTATAAAATTGTTAGAGAACACAGGAAGAAATCTTGATTATAATGCATTAGAATGATTCCTTGGATTTGATACCAATATCACAGATACCCCCATCAGATCAGGTAAGCTGATCATTAAAATTCTAACATTTTGTATACCAGGAGAAATTGAAGAGTAAAAGATAATCCATATAATGGTAGAAAAAATCCCTTCAAAGCACAAAAAAAGAACCCCCCAAAACAAACAAAGAAACAAACAAAAACAGAGCAAAGGACTTCAACTGACATTTTCTAAAGACATAGTTCGTCAATGAACATGAAAAGATGCTCTACAATAGTGTGATAGTTTATATTAATTGTCAACTTGACAAGTTCAACAATCACCTTGGAGATATATCTATATAATACATTTCTGCATGAAATTGCATAGATTATAATAATTGAAGTATTAAGACCTGCACTAAATGTGAGTATCACTGTTCAATATGCTGGGGACCTAGAATGATACAAAGGAAAAAAAATCTAAGAAGCATCACCCCCTCCCCCAGCTCCTTAATTGTTGACAAATATGTTGCCCTGCTTTTTTTTTTTTTTTCCTAAAATTATGGACTTCCTCTTATTCCTTCCTTGAGTTGCTTTTTTCAGATATATTATTGCAACAATGAGGAAAGTCACTAAAACAAAATAGTGAATGTGGGGCTGTTGCTGCAATATAGGAATGTTCAGTACTTGGAATAGATTTGTGAAGGAGAGGGGTTTTTGAAGAATTTTGAATGTTAGTTGAGAAAAAAGCCTGTGGTCAATTTTGGTGATGTCTAGGAAAATCAGAAAGCTGAGAAATATGCAGATAGTAGGGGACCGACTCATAAGGTTTCAGAAATGAATGACAGCTCTATTGGTAATTGAAATAGAGGCAATTCTTGCTGTATTCAAGAACAGAGCATAGCATCATTCTCTCTGCATCCAAATAAATTGCAAAACAGAATTAAAAGTTAATGGACTAATTTCTTTTCATCTTTTCTTGCTGTGCCTCCATTTCTACCTCTTGAATGAGAATATGTATTCTTTACCATTATATATATGGAAATGTATAATTCCCACGCCCCCCTCCCACCCCATGGAGCTTCAGAGATCACAGATGCCTGAGTCTCAGAAGAGTTTCCATGGTTACACTTTTGAAAAGTGTTAACAATTACGGTGTCTTTTAAAGTTGGACTATTTATGGTATATTATGAGATGGCCTTGAGCTTAAGGGAACAAGTGAATAATAATGGCTTAAGAGTAATATATATAGGAATGAAGTTGTCAAGATATAGACTCAGAGTGGATTATATTGATTGTCAACAGCTTCTAGAATCATCATGAACATTAATTGGTAGGCCTCATCTATGAAGGATTTTCTAAATTAGGTTAATTGATATGGGAAGACACACCTTAAATGTGGGCAGCACCATTCTATGACTGGGTCCTGGGCTGCACAAAAAGATAAAGCAAGGTAAAAATCAGCATTTATTTCTCTTACATCTTCTGACTGCAGATATAATATTTCCACTCATCTTCTATTCTTGTCAGGATGCTCACACATCCAGAAGTGACTTATACTTTATATGTTTTCGGTCAGGTGGTTTATTACAGTAAAGAAGTAACTGAAATAACTATAATAATTACTATGACATCCAATTAAATTCACAATGAGCAGCAGCTTTTACAGAGATGTAATACTAATGTGGATATGTGTATGCCTGCATGATTTATATACAGAATAAACATGCAATGCCCATGGAGGCCCAAGAGGGCATCAGTTCCCCAGGAACTAGAGAACAGACTGGCGGTGTCTGATGTGAGAGCTGGAAATGGTACCACCAATAAAACACCTCTCTAGTGTTGAAGACAGCTTTTTAAAAATTGTGGAAATAACAAACTATAGAATGATCCCAACTAACAATCTGAGCAACAATGCAAAGGCTACCTTATATACCCTTCCCTGATAATGAGATTGATAACTAACTTTTATGCCATCCTAGAGCCCTCATCTAGTAGCTGATGGAAACAGAAGCAGACACCCACAGCTAAACACTGAGCCAAACTCCCGGAATCAAGTTGCAGAAAGGGAGGAGAAGGGGTCAAGTCCAGGCTAAAGAAACCACAAAGACAGCTGATCTGAACAAGGGGGAGCTCATTAACACCCCAGACTGATAGCTCGGAAACCAGCATTATACTGACTCAGACCCCCTGAACATGGTTCTCAGTTAGGCCTGGTCAGTTAAGGGACCTTTGACAGTGGAACCAGGATGTATCCCTGGTGCAGGAAAGGACTTTGGGAGCACATTCCCCATGGAGGGATACTCCCTTAGCCTAGAGGCAGGAGGGAGGGCCTAGTCCCCACTCCAAGTGACTTGACAGATTTAGATGACCTTTCCAGGAAGGCATCACCCTCCTGGTGGAGTGGGGGGGATGGAAGAGATGTGTGGGGGCATGGGAGGGAGGGAACTAGGATAATACGTAAAATAAGAAAAATTATATATATATATATATATATATATATATATATATATATATATATATTTAATTGTGGAAATAATAACTCTTGGTGAGAAAGTAGAAACTAGATACTATAAAATAGCACTTCTCTTATAGTTCACTGGATGGAATGTCCAATAAGTAAATAGAAACTATATATATATATATATATATATATATATATATATATATATATATCAAGTCTCTCCCTCTTTCTCTATGTGTATGTATGCATGTGTGTACATATGTTTATGTTGTGTATATGTGTGCTGTGTGTGTATATGTGAATTTTTGTATGTGGTGTGTGTGTGTGTGTGTGTGTGTGTGTGTGGTGTGTACTAATGCACCAATGCTCATAGAAGCATTATTCATACCAGTCAGTAAGTGAAGTAAATCTATATGCCTATTGTTACATAAACATTGTTACATAAAAATTACACAAGTGCACACATATGCATGCATACACACATATCAATGCATACACTAAGGTATATTTTACCCTTACAAAGGAACCTTATCTATTAGTCACACTGACTCACAATGAGACAATAGAAACTACACCATTAACAGTAGGCAGTAGAAAGTTATGTGAGGAGTTTGAGAAAACAATGATAAAATATAACTATTAATTCTATGGAAGTTAAATTAGAAGGAGGAGTCAGGAGGTGATGTTGAAAACCATAACAAAGGGAGAAGTGCAACAACAACATGCTTCTGAAAATATGAAGACTAGAACCCTGAGTTCATTTCAACCACAGCATGTTTAACCTAACAAGGTTATATCCTACCATCAGCTCAACAGTTGTCAAGTTCCAGGTATATGCCTCTACTAGTGCTAAACTTTCTTCCACTCATGCCAGCAATCCCAACAGATACACCTGGATTGTACCTTCAGAGAAAATATTTCCAGGCATTTTCCAGTAAAACCATTATGATGCCAATGGTAGAATGATGTCATCTGGAGTTAAAACACTATCTCTCATGCCTGATACCAACATTTATGCCCCCAATTCCCAAGTTGGAATTCCTCCAATGACTTAAGCATGGGCTGTTTGGGCACATGGTATTCTTAGCACATCCACTTCACCAACAGTCTGCAGTTACCAGCAGTCCTAGGAAATGTTGGTACAAATTGTGAGGTTTTTAAGTAGTTCCTCAACAATTACAGAATACTAAAAGCTTATATCCCCAGCTTATGCACACTCAATAGCTTCAACAACAAACACAACAAATAGATTTGCAAAGTCCCAAGTGCATGTGGTAGGTTGGATTACCCAGATGAAATATCTCAGTGGAAGGGTGATAAACATAGCTACCTAAAGATAAATGTAACCTTTTTTGATATCAGTAATTCACCATTTGGCTCTTTGGTGTCGTATAAACACAGCCATGTACTCCATCACAAGAAAGAATGAGACCCCTAATGCCATCTCATTGTTACTGTGGTAGTCATCAAAGCAGCCACTGTCCTGGTGCTTTGCCATCTTTTGGATAGGGTCTACCATGGTCTCTCATACCTCTAGTGGGAAAGAGACTTCAATAAAGTTGCAAGGTACTCATTACTGATTCTTCTTCATACAGTTTGTCTAGATTGGAGATTAAGCATTTGCTCACACAATTAATATGGTCAAGCTTCCATTTGGAAGTTTTCATTGTGAATTTTGCGTGAGGTTAGAATTTATGCTATGTGGCTGGCTTCTTTTTCAAGTTTCATCTAGGTCTATAGAAACAAGGTAGAACAAATGTGGTTTATTTACATTGTGAAGGCATTGGAACCATATGCACCTACTCCTATAGTGAAGGTGGGTTCAGCAAACTAGCCTTCTCAACTGGACAGTTATGTTTTCACAGCTTTTCAGATTCTGTTTATTCCATGTTCCTAGCCTCCAGTGAGGGCTCTAAGAGCTCCTAAGAATGATACATTTGAGGTCTGAAGATGCAACAATATTTAATGTGTTTATAACTTCTTGTGTTTAAGAAATATGACCAAGGTCATGCAAGTACCTTGTACTGTTAAACTGTAGTATAAAAACCTGAGGGAGCACATATGCCCTTTATTGATTTCCCAACTGTAGACCACTGCCTTAAAGGCTTGTGCAAATATGTATCACAGTAGCTATTTACATAATCTACATAATAAAATTCATAATTACCAATTTAAATAAAGATAAGGATGACATAATATTACTAGGATAAACCCTGGTAACATTATGCAACATGAAATATTGTCACAAAAGGACAAACACTGTGTTATACTCCTTCCGTGAGTGTCTTAGTCCATTTGAGGTATTGTAGCAAATGCATTAAGACTGGGAAGCTTAAACAGTGTTTTTTTTTTTTTCTCATAGTTTTAGAAGTTAAGAAGTATAAGAATGAAGCCCCTGCAGATTCTTTGTCTGGTGAGACTTCCTTCTACCTTTTTTGTCACATGGCAGAGGAAAGAGAATGAGAGCCAGACATAAAAGGATACAGAAGGAGAGAACCCTAAAGCACTCTTATGAATGCATTACCCTCATTCATATTTCACCACAATGACATTCCTTCCCATTCAAAAAGTCTGTTATATCATGAAATAAATGGTAGTTGATTCTAACATATAAATTTGAGATTGGATGCAAAACTTTTGTTGTTTGTTTTTCAAAACAGGATTCTCCTGTTTAGTCCTAGCTATTCCGGAAGTTGCTCTGTAGACCATTCTGATCTCAAACTCAGAGATCCAAACTGTTTAATCTTTAGCAACGTGGCTTAAAAAATAGTCACACCCATAAATGTGGAATGTAGAACAGTCTGCCAGGGACTGTGGGGGAAAGATATAGGGAGTTTCTCTACCTTTAACTTTTATTGTCACCATAACTGGATTTAGAATCAACTAAGAGGTTACTAAAGAGCATTTCTTGGTATGTGAGTACAAATTTGTGTCACAGTAACTATTTACATAATCCACACAATAAAATTCACAGTTACTAACTTAAATAAAGATAGTGGAATTCTAAAGAAATTCCAAGAGGGTAATGAGTGAGAACAAAGTCTCACTCTGAATGTTGCATGGGTGGTGGGTGTGCCCCCCCCCCCCAGCCCTCTGCTTCCTGGTCTACTATAACGCGAACTGTTCTGCTTGGTCTTTATTTCTCCATGGATAGACTGAATGCCATGAAACCATGAAGGAAATGAGCCTTTGCTCACTTCAGTTGTTTCAGTGGATCTTTGGTTACTGCAATGACAAAAGTTTCTAATACAGCAGAATACAGAATTTCTTTTTGTTTTTTTAAAAAAAGTTCCAAAATGGACAAACATGATGGTTGCATCAGTGCCACTAAACTGTACATTTAAAACATTTAAAGTAAATGTTATATTTTAGAGTTTATCACCACTTTTAAATATGTTCCATAGCTTATTACATCCATGGGAGTGATTAATTTTAAATGTTTCAAATATGTATTAAGAAATTAAACAAATAACATACATTGTGTTACTCCACACAAACAACCAAGATAATGACTCAGAATTTTTATCCCAATACTTTAGTAAATCATTGCCAAGAATTTGAAAAAGTGGTTTTAGAAAGAGTATTATTTAAACATCATATTTGTATCATAGCTATGGTTGTTTGCTGCAACTCTGGGTGATGAAACATGAACCACAAAACTCAACAAAACCCACAAGGAGTTTATTGGGAAAGGGAGCAAAGGGGAGAGGTTGGTGTCAGCCTACAAGAGCTGAAATGGAAAGAGAACAAATGGGAGGTGCTTGTTTAAGAGGGAAAGCTTGTACTGAGTCCTTATATAGTCATTTAATGCATGATTTCGCCATGCACCACAGGGCCCTTTGAGCTATCTAAGCATCTGCTTGAGTGTCAGTGTGTTTACCCTACCAGTTTTCTGGAGGCAGGGTCAGAATAATGCAAAGACATTAACAATAACATCCATCTTTGCATGTTTTTATATAAAATGAGGAAGCCACAGGAGAAAAAGCAGAGACTCTGCACCTGAATCAAAATGAGCAGACTATATGCATACTAGTATATGAAGTCTTCAATACTAAAATGAAATAATTCCTCCAACGATTCTAATTATAAAACAAATTTTATAGTAAGAGTATTAAAGAAGATGTTCACATGCCAAAGTTGATGTCATGTTCCAGTCTTGGAGTTTGACAGAGAATAAAATTATTTTTTAAATCAAAGCAAGTTAATGGGAGATACCTCAGTAGGAAAGAGCACTGGCTTCTCTTCCAGAAGATCCAGGTTCTATTCTCAGCACCCACATGGTGGCTCACAACTTCAGTTCCAGGGAATCTCACTCCTTCTGGCCTCTGTTGACACCAAATATACAAACAGGTGCACAGACATGCAATCACACAAAACCCCCATACACATAAAATTAGAAATTAATAAATTTCAAAAATAAATATCAAATAACTCATATTGAAATTCTTCTTCTGATTAGAAATTAAAATGAATCAGGAGACTTGCAAAACAAGTCTGTTTTCTCCCGATGATTTCTACCTAAGATAAAAGGTAGAGTGGTATACTCCTCAAAGCCTGTGCATCTGCCACATGACAGAACTCAGGCTAACAAACTGTGGCACTGCAGCTCCCATAAGGCAATCTTCCGAAGAACCTCTGCTTAGTTCATTTTTATTCACAAATATAAGGGGGAATCAGTCATTATTTCTAGAATAAAAGAATCTGAAATATAGAGGGTAGCTAATTCTATGATGTGAAAATAAAATAACCCCTTTAAAATCAGGAATATGTTTAGCATTTACCTATGGCTTTGAAAGTTAAATTTATTCCTTTCATGGAAACTTTATGGTTTGTTTCTTACTATCAAAGAGTATCTTGTTTTAAATGAAAAACTGACTCAGTAACATATTACACACATGTGTGTGCACATATGTGTAAGGAGTAAGGTTTTTCCTGCTGCCAGTCCCACCGCGGTGCCAGCCCCAAATAAGACACAGAGACGCTGTAATAGATATAATGCTGTTGGACAGTCACTTGCTTTTTATCAGCTAGCTCGGTCTTAATTATTTTTATTTATTGATTTTACAACCAAGTCCATTTAAATGAAAACAAACATTTATAGACAATATTTGGGAATTTGGGCATCATTCTTTCCAAACTACTTCCTGCTGTTAATGGGGGATTCTAAGAAGATGCAGAAATCCTGGCTGCAGTCTGTAAGGCTGCTTTGTCCAGCTATTGTGAATACTCTGTTTCAGGTGGTCTGGCTTGATCAAACCACATTAGTCTGGAAGGAATCCACATCTTTTATTTTCTGTGGAAACAAAAATAGAAATCCTTTTCCTCAGTAACTTATCCTTGAACTTAAATTTTGGAGTCAAAGCATTTATTTTTTTAATTTAATTTATTATTTTACATGTTGAACCCAATTCCCTCTCCCTCCTTTCTTCCCTCCCTCACTTTTACCTTCTCTGCCCTCTAACATGCACCCTAGCCACCCTCCCTTCCCATCTCCCCACCCCAATTCCATATGTAGGGCAATGCCATCCAGTTGGGGTCATGTAGATCTGATAGGTCATGTGAAGTAGGAACTAGGGCTTCTCTCCTGTCTCTAGGTTAAGGCAGTTATCCCTCCATGGGGGATGTGTCTGCAAGGACCTTTTGTGCACCAGGGATACATCTTGGCTCCACTGTTTGAGGTCCCTTGGACTGCCTGGTCCTTCTGGCTGAGACCCATATTCATGGGGCCCTGAGTCAGTCCCATGCTGGCTTCCCAGCTATCAGTCTGGTGGCCCTTTAGCTCCTCCTTGTTCAGGTAAGCTGTCTCTATGTGTTTCTGCTGCCTGGTCTTGTCCTCTCCATCTGCATCTGGGTTCTAGTTCAACTCAGTGTTTATGTATGGGTGTTTGCTCCCATACAGGTTTTAGATGAGGGCTCCATAGATAAGTTAGTTGTTGAACTCACTCTCCAGGAAGGGAATTTATGATAGCCTTTCCACAGAAGCTCAAAATGTTAGTTGGCAGCAGTCTTGTTCTCTAGACATTTCTTTGTGTTCAATTTTATCTTCAAACCAATATTGGCTCCCTTTTCCTCCCCCCCCCCCCCCCCCCCCCCCCCCCCCCCCCCCCCCCTCCCCCCCCCCCCCCCCCCCCCCCCCCCCCCCCTCTCTTTGTGTCTCTCTCTGTCTCTCTCTCTCTTCCTCCCCCCCCCCCCCCCCCCCCCCCCCCCCCCCTTCCTGTCTTCTATTTTTAACCAGGCTCAATCTTCCTAGTCGCATGTGTTTTACGTCCCTTCCCCTCGTTTTCTCCTACTTCTCTTTCCATTCGCTGCCTCCCCCTCCCCCCCCACTTCCCCTGAGCTCTGGGGGACTTGTCCCTTCCCAGTTCTGTGAGGGAGTTTATATGAATCTCTTAGAATACACCTTGTATCCTAGTTCCTCTGGTGGTGTGAATTATAGGCTGGTGATCCTTTGCTCTACGTCTAAAATCCATATATGAGTGAGTACATACTGTGTTCCTCTTTTTGTGACTGGTTGAGCACTGGGACAGAGGGTGGAGCCAACAGTCCACCCTACTTCTGAGACTTCTTGGAGGACCATTGATTGTTGATACTTGTTTATTTTAGGTTTGTTGATGGCATTGTGAATATTTTGGTATTGTGAATATATTTGTTCTGCTTTACCCTTGGTTTCTGGTGTAGTTAGATTATCTGTTGCCTAAATATTTGTGGGCATAGTTACCTTCCTTGGGTTGGACTTTTCCTTCCAATACTTTCTGTAGGGCTGTATTTGTAGATATGTATTTGGAAAATCTGGTTTTGTCATTAAATATCTTGTTTTCTCCATCTATAAGTGATTGAGAGTTTTGCTGGTTATAGTAGCCTGCTGGCATCCGTGGTCTTTAATACTTTTAGAACATCTATTCAGGACCTTCTGGCCTTGAGGGTTTCCATGGAGAAGTCAGGTGTAATTTTGATAGGTCTGCCTTTATATGTTAGTTGTCCTTTTTCCTTTGCTGCTCTTAATATTCTTTCTTTATTCTGTATGCTAGGTGTTTTGATTATTATATGTCGAGGGGTCTTTTTTCTTTGTTCCAGCCTATTTGGTGTTTCATATACTTCTTGTACTTTCATGGGCAGGTCCATCTTCACATTGGGAAAGTTTTCCTCAATGATTTTGTTGAATATGTTTTCAGCACCTTTGAGCTGGGCTTTCTCACCTTCCTCTATGCTTATTATTCTTAGGTTTGGCCTTTTCATGGTGTCCCACATTTCCTGGATGTTTTGTGTTAAGGATTTGTTGGATTTATGTTTTCTTTGGTCAATGAATCTATTTCTTCTAGTTTATCTTTTGTGCCTGAGATTCTCTCTTCCATCTGTTGAATTCTGTTGGTTATACTTGTGTCTGTAGTTCACTATTTTTGCTCATTTTTTCTATTTTCAGCATTCCTTCGGTTTGTGTTGCCTTTATTTTCTCTATTTCAGTTTTCAAGTCTTGAACCATTTCCTTCCCCCTGCTTAATTGTTTTTTTCTTGGCTTTTTGTACTTTTTTTTTACTTTCCTTAAGGAATTTGTTCATTTCTTCCACTTTTTTTGTTTGTTTTTTACTCCATTTCTTTAAGTGATTTTCTCACATCTTCTTTGAGGGCCTCTATCATTTTTATGATGGTACTTTTTAAGTCATTCCCTTCTGATTCCTCTGCTTTGTTGTTGTGTTCTGTGCTAGTTGGTGTAGATTCCCTAGATTCTGGTGGTGTCATGCTTGTCTTTCTGTTGTTAGATGTTTTCTTGTATTGCTGTCTTCCCATAGCTTCTTCCTGTAGGTGTTGATGGGGGTTTTTCCCTCTCTCTATGGTACTTCCTCGGTGGGCTTATGTGGGTCAGTGGTTCAATATCTGTACCTCTGGGTGGTTCAAGCTCTAAAGAAGGTCTCTCCACAGACAGGGACCCAGGGATGGGGTCAGGGATGAGGGTCCAGTAGAAGATACCTGCAGAAACTCAATGTGGTCCTGCAGACATCGGCAGGTCTCTGGGAGCGGTCTGAGACTCCAGCAGAGGACTGGAGGTGGGGTCAGAGATCAAGCAGGTGGAAATTACAGGTGGTCCTGCTTGGATAGGCAGGTCTCCTTTATTCAGAGTTGCTCTGAGAACTCCCCAAAGTCGCTGTCTTAATTATTAACCCATTTCTATTAATCTAAGTATTTCTATGTGGCCTCATATTACTCTACATGCTGAATCCTCCGTATTACTTCCTTCAATCCTCCTTGTCTCCTAGTCCCACCTATCTTGCTTTCATATTGGACAACAGTGCTTTATTCATTAACCAGTATGAGAAACATATTTACAGAATGACATCTCCCATCATCTCCTCTTTTCTGTCTAAAAGGGTTTTAACCTTAACATAGCAAAATATATCACACAATTATCAAATAAAAATCATAGTTAACAATATTTAGTCCATTAACATTTAGCAATATTTAAAGAAAATATTTCATCATCTATCCTATCTTTTTTTAGTCTACAGTCCTATATGTACCTCATCTTTAATCCTAACTAAGGAAAACTATAACCATAACTATTTGTCTTCAACTCCCTCAAAGACTACAGAAGGATAATATATAAACTCTAGAAATGACATAGACATCTCACTGCCTGGTCAGTCATCCTAAGTTCTTCTGTAATCTTCCATCTTCAGTCCATAGGCCATAGTGTATCTGGCAGACTCTTCAGCAAAGCAGGAAACTTTAAACTGTCTTCTTGTATTGGCAGTTTGTCAGTCACTTTTTTCTGTGTCCTTCAGACTGTCTGTCAGACACTTCCATGAAGCAGGAACTCTGTAGCAATGTCCATTTTGAATCAGCAGTCACTTTTCTGTGGGTCCTGCATGTCCAGTTTATACAGCATGAAGTCAAACAGTCCAGACAAGAGCAGTTTCTTGTCCAAATGGCTAGTCTTGTTATATTGAAAGCCAACTTCTTTGATGTCCATCTTCCATCTTCCTTTCTGGTGCACGTGGTATTGCCAGGAGTATTTATGTCTCACTGTCAAGAAAAACCCTAAACCATTTTAAATGCCATATTCTGTAGGTATTTGAAAGGTTTGAAGAATGCCTATTTATCTCAAATACATCTCTGTGTATCTTGAAAAACCTAATTAACTTAACTCTAAGGTTTGACTATCATAGGTAATTATCTATAATCTGTCTTACATTATACAGTACATTTCTAAATGAGTTATATAAACACAATACCTAAACAAAAGGAGAAATATACATATCACAAATTGACCTTAAATTGTATCAATAAATGAAAATCCATTCAAAAACAAAGTATTCATATCTATACCATAACTCCCATTTTACCTTTAAAAAGAGATTGGTTGTTGTCATTAACCATTTATAACCAACCCCATTTAAATGAAAACAAACATTTATAAGCAATATTAGGGAATTTGGGCATCGTTCTTTCCAAACTGCTTCCTGCTGGTAGAGGGCGCTGTCATGGGGATCCTAAGAAGAGGCAGATATCTTGGCTATAGCTTGCAAGGCTGCTAGGTCCCAGCTGTTTTGAATGTTGGATCACCTGCGACTCTGTTTCAGGGGGTCTGGCTTGATCAAACCACATTAGTCTGGAAGGAATCTATAGCTTCCATTTTCTGTGAAAACAAAAATGGAAATCCTTTTCCCCAGTAACTTGTCCTTAGATTTAAATTTTGAAGTCAAAGCATTTTTAAAATATAAAAATTGGATTGATCCAGCAGCATTTGTTTTAACAGTTGTTATTTTCTCAGCAGTCAAATGATTAAAGACAACAGAATAGCGTATAATATGCACAGTTTCTCTGTGTTTTCCATCTTTACGTGGCTTTTTTATTACTGTGTTTTTTCTACTTCAATTTTTTCATTTTTTGAGACAAGGTTTTTCTGTGTAAATTCCAGGTGTCCTGGAATTAACCCTGTATATCAGGTTTACTTTGAAATCACAGAGATCTGCTTGACTCTGTCTCCCAAGTACTGGAATTAAAGGCATGTGGCACCCCACCCAGCTCCTCGCTGTCTTTTTTTTTTTTGTTGTTGTTGTTGTTGTTGTTTTGTTTTGTTTTTTTAGAGAGAAGCCTCATGAATGTAATCAATGTTGTAAAGCCTTTGCATATCATAGTAATCGTTTTATGGTATTAAATAACAAACACTGGAGAGAAACCCTATGAAGGTAATCAGTGTGATAAAGCCATTGTCTAACTCATTGATCTCCAAATTCATAAAATACCCCATACTGGAGAGAAATCTTATGAGTATAATCAGTGTGGGAAAGCCTTTTCACAAGGCCTCGCTGTATTTTTAAAACCATTTTATTTCTTTTCTCTCCCAAACCTACATATATTTTAGAACACATTGTAAACCTTTAGTGCTTTTGCTTAATGTGAATCTGTCTTTACTGTACATCTTTATCTTTTTCTGGCCACGAGTCTTTTATCTGGTAAACAACAACATTGCTAAAATGAAAGTCATAGTTGTGTTAGCCACAGTCTATCCAAGATGGCGATGGGTACCTTTACCGCCAGCACTGAGAGCTGTACTCACCGCCTTGGTCTACGCTGCCATCCAGCAGCATGCTGCCAGCTTGGAGATATGGTCACTGCTATTGCCAGCTCTCTTGCACACCAGCACACCATTAAATTGTTAGCAGAGTTTCTTAAAAGCCTTGCAATTTTTTTTTTTCTGCTTATGCTGAGTCAGGAAACCGCCCTTAAAGGAGCAGCACCAATCTCTGCTTGAATCTAGCAACAGTGTCCAACCAAGAAAAATGCTGAATGGTGCTACCAAGAAAACTTGCTTGTCTCTGTTTTCTGTTTTTTTTTTTTTTTTTTTTTTTTTTGTTTCTAAAACCCTTTTTTAAGCTTTTGTTAAATTTTAAGTGGAAATTCTTATTAGCCACATTGCGGCACCATATTGATACGAGTAAGGTGTGTTCCCCCACCCCTGCAGCAGGTTGGTCACACTGCTGCACCAGCTCCTCTCTGGTCTCTACATGCTGACTTCTCCTTACTTCCTCGAATCTTCCTTGTCTCCTAGTCCTGCCTATCTTGCTTTCCTATTGGCCAACAGTGCTTTATTCATTAACCAGTATGAGAAACATATTTACGGAATGACATCTCCCATCACATTCGTGCACACACACACACACACACACACACACACACACACACAGAGAGAGAGAGAGAGAGAGAGAGAGAGAGAGAGAGAGAGAGAGAGAAAAACTATCCACATCATCAAAAGCTTAGCATGCCTAAAGAGAATCTTATGGAAGCTGAGTTAAAAGTAAAATTGAAACTTTCCTTTTACCAATTTGTGAACATAAAAAATATACATAATCAGTTTGGTTTCCAGCTTTAGTCTTAGAGAAAACTCAGATTGACTTATTGTTTTGAAGAGTAATGGGCTGTAAGCTTTGGAGATAATTGATATTTCTCAAGAATTACTCAGAATGGTTTGGTTAAAACACACACACACACACACACACACACACACACTTTTCTAATGTTGACTGTCAAAGACCAGGATGGAAAGATTGAGAAAAGACTATTGCAATATGATGACAGGCCCAATTTTCTTTCAGTAGATGAGTAGTCTTAGAATACAAAAACCAAATGTAATACTCCCAAAAGGACCATATAAAAGACATTAACTAGATTTAAAATCAATTCTGAGCCACAGAACTATACTATTTCCTCACATTTGATCATAGATATGGAGAGTAGACACAATTCTTTTTCTGTTACATGTGACCAAACCAAACTAATTTATTATTTCAAATAGTTTACATGTGAGTATATCATATTTTCAAGTAATTTATATCATTTATGATAGTGCTATGCCATTATTTCCATATCTACACACATGCATGTATATTTGCATTATACAATCTACTTGGGTGGTGTTTTCAAGAACTTTCCAAATCTACATACATGGATGTTCAGGTTACATACAGTGTGTGTGTGTGTGTGTGTGTGTGTGTGTGTGTGTGTGTGTTGGTTCTCTTTACTTCCCATCTCCCCCAACATAATACTGCCTATTTATTATTTGGAAATTTTATACATGTACTCTGATCACTCTCTCTTCCCATTTTTCTCAGGTCCATCCTTCCACCAGTATGCTCTCCCCCAAGGGAAAAAAAATACACCAAATCCAATTTGTGTGTTGTCCATACTCATTGGAGCATGCTCAAACTCCCAGTTCCCCCCCAACCCCCACACACACCAGAAGCCAACACCTGTGGAAAGCTATACTCCAGCATTTTTGTCGTAATTTTCTAGGGCTCTCTTCAATAGTTTCCTGTATTGGTGGTTTCTTTTTTTGTTTGGGAGGGGGGCTGTCACAGACACCTTCAATGTCCCCCATTAGCAATTATGAATCAGTAGTCATTATTACCACTGTAAAAGAAGCCTCCTTGAACATAACAGTCATCGGTATCACGGATCATGGACCTCTACATGGTTTCCAGCATCAGCATGGACGCCTCAGGCAGAAGAATGGAATACAGACCTTACTATGATCCTCAGTGGCAGTGGATCACAGACATCAACATAGTCTCCTGCAGCAGCCTTGCTCATAGACCCCAGCCTAGTCTCAGCAAGGAGTACAAATTTATTAGCCAAGCAATTTCTTGGTCTGGCATTTAAAGTTCTGATACTGTAAATGGGCCTTAGGTGGTTCATTCATAAATCACCACATTAGATTTCATCATGCATGTTTGATGGTGAGTTATACCTTTTTTGTTAAGAGTATTTACATACCAAACATCTCACTGGTTCCTAGATCATAACACAAGTTTGGTTTGATGCATTTATCTTACTAATATGCGAAAACATTGCCATTTGAAAACTGTGGACTGACAGCTCACTCATTTATTTACCATTTCAGGAACCTCTTAGGGTCCTTTTGGGAAAAGAGGGTGCCTCATTTCTTATAATTAATGAAGCTCTGATATGGCGTAAACTAGGCTATTTTACTTTGCCAGTTTCAGCATAATCAGGCATCCTTATTATCATATACTAACTCATTGATCTATGAAACAAAAGTGAGCATGGCATTTTCACTAACCTTTAGGTATACAAAAAGAAAATAGATCGTGACAAACAGAAATGTTATCTTTAAAAGTTAAATTGAGTAAACAAAATCTAGGTGGCTTATCAACAAAAACATCCTAAATACAAATTCTAGAATACATTATTTGATAATTATAATTCAATATTCAAGAATCAGCTTACTTGAGAAGACTTTATTCTTACCAAAATTAAGTAGTATAATTAATAAAAACATACAAGTGGTGATTTCAAGCAGGAAGTGAGTCAAATCACTGACTACACATGAGCTCCCTTTCAGAACATCTAAAACCAACAATGTCACAAAGGGGCAAAGTAATAATAATGACATTTTTCACATAATCAATTGTCATAGAATATTTCTCTGCAAAACAAAATGTACACTTTCAAGAATGTGCACAGCCTATAGACCAAGCAAAATAAATAACGTACATTCAAGTGAATTAACTATAAATTGTTCTAGATAAAATAATATAGATCTAAAAGTCGATCCAAATCAAATTGGAGATGTAATATAATTAACCTGCATGATGCTAGAATAGAGGTTGAGTGTCCTATATCTTGCAGGCAACAGAAAGTTAACTAAGATACTGGATGGTGTCCTGAGCATAGGAAACCTCAACGACCTCTCCCACAATGACACACTTCCTCCAATAAGGCCATATCCATTCCGACAAAGCCATACTTGCTAATGGAGCTACACTCCCTATGAAATTATGGGGGCCAATTACATTCAAACTACCACACCATAAGCTATTAAATAAAAATGCCAGCTAGGTCTGGAATACTTTCCTATGGACATGTTGATCAAAGAATTCCCAGTGGCCCTCTAAACAATATAGGATATTGTCATTTTTCTTGGTTACCCTGCTGCTAAAAACACAGAATGTTTTGGTGACATGACTGAGACAAACAATACTAGGACAGACTCGGGAAACTTCTTGTCTGCTGGCTAGTTTTCATAATTCCAGAAATGATATGTAAACTACTGGGGAGAAAAATCACTAATAATCATACCTAGCTGTGATCCCCGTGAGCTACAACAATGATTGGCATGCAAGATGTGCTCATGAATTAATATTATGCTGGTAATCACCCAATATCTAATTAGAATTTTGGAACTGTTGCACAGGAGGGAACTCATGCTTTTACTATAAAACTGGCCAAGAACCCATTGTTGGAGAGGTCATAGGCCCTCAGGGACAACCTACTGCTCTTGTGTTGCTAGGTACAGATTATAGGTGTCTAACTGCCTTTTCAAAGTATGCTACATCTTTATTCCTATAAATTAATATTGCTATAAACCTTCATCAAAGAAGCTTCTTTGTACAGTGGACAATGGTTAATGCAGAAATTTGTAAGTTGTCAAAATGCAAACAATAAGTGACAATAGTACATGGACCTATACTACTTGGTCCTAAATAGGACATCCATATCACATACACAGAGACCCACGCAGACTCGCCACACACACAGATAGAGAGAGAGAGAGAAAGAGAGAGAGAGGGATGGAGGGAGGGAGAGAGATGCATACTCACAGACACCTATACACACATAAAAACACATATACACATATACACAGACTTACAAAGACACACACACACAGACACACACACACACATACAAATACACAGACATACAGAGACACACATACACATTCACACACACACGCACACACACAGAGACACATATACACACATACAAACACACAGACATACAGAGACACACATACACATTCACACATACACACACACACACAGACACACATACACACAGACAAACACACACAGACATACAGAAACACACATACACATTCACATACACACACACGCACACACACACACGGCTCAGAGAATTCTCATAGAAGAAAGAGTAGAAAGATTTTTAAGAAGCATAGTTGGGAGTTATGGTTGAATATTATGAAACTCTTCTGGTCATAATGTGATAATGTGGCTGATGCAACTCATGAGCTCAGAGCAACTGTGGTTAAATGCACAAGATTGGTTCCATCACATTTTATCATGAAAGAGGGAAGAGTTTATATGGCTTCACAGACTGTAGACATTTAATAATGACTGGAAGAAGGAGGTCACTTTCTTCAGTGATTTCACTTCTGTTGGATCATAGCATAAAAGTTCTTATGCCTATAGATCTCCAGAGAAACCAGGCATGTTAAGTAAACAAGATAGTCCTTCCAATGGAAAAGATGTAAAAACCAAACAAAAACCAAATAACAACAAAACAATTCTTTCATTAAAAAAGCTTGGGATTAGAGGTAATTAATAGCCTGGTGACCTGTGTTTTCTGTTGGTCTAGGCCATATCAAACTCCTACAGCCAGGACCAGAGATACCCGATAATGTAAATGACACTTACAGTATCTGTATAGCTGGAGACTCTCCCAGCTCCCCAAACCAGGACCATAGGTAGCTAATAGCCAAAATGACTTCTATTTATACACAGAGACCAGGCCAGATTCTTCTGTAGGCCCTTAAGCTAATATAAGCAGCCCAACTCTGGACGAAATGGCATTTACACCAAGTCAAGTTTAAATGTAGTTACATTTCCTTGTGCAGCGAGGATTATATTACTCCATGAAAACTTCCCTGCTTCCCCAAAAATATACTGTCTTTTAAATATGCTTGACAATGAACTACCTGACCTAAGACTCCCAAAGTCTTGATCCTGGTTGACTGAATCACTATTTTTCATTATCATCTCTTTGTGATTCTCTTCCCTGCATGGATACCTACAGAGACTCCCTCATGGCCACTGCTGAGCTGCCCTTGTTCCTGTAAAGAACCTCCCACCAGGCTCATGCTGGCAGCACCATTACAACTCAGCTGCTGTCACAAACACAGAAGACATGTAGTAGGAAGAAGACTCATTCAAAAGGGACCCAGTGAGGAAAATAACAGAAATGAGGCCATGTCACAGTGGGTCAGAAGGATGAAAATCCATTACACATGTGTTTGACACTATCAAAGAATAAAAGTAAATTAATAATGGTTAAAATAAAGTACTACACAAGTAGAGACAAAGGCAATGCCACATCTATGGAACATTTAGCAAATACCACAATTAGAGGATATGTTTTTTGTGAATGCAAAATTGGTTAAAGCTTAGGAGAATTGGAAAAGGAGTTCTAACTGGTCTAGATAATAAAAGGCTGGAGTCAGATATAGAGGGAAATGCTGAGAGATCAGACAGAAGGAACAAGCCACAGCACACCTTACCTTCTAAGCATCTCCACAGAGAAGAGAGCAATTTCTGTTTCCCCTGCTTATATCCTGTTACAGACCAGCTATGTCATTTCCTACCTGTCTGTACAGACCCCTCAACCTTATGGTTACCTAGTGGCAAACTCCATTCTCTGACACCGAGACAGACTTTATTTGTTCAAGAAAGATATCACTACAGGGAATTTATCATTTTCAGCATTATTCACAAAAAAGGAACATAATGTTCATGGGGACAAATAAAACTTGGGATAAAATTTAGTGAAACACAAAAGAATGAATTACTAAACATTTAATAGCAATAAGACCTAATCATTTTATTAGCAACTCTATGCAGATCAATAAAAGGAGAATATAAGGTATTTGGATGGAAGATTATGTTGTTATTCTTGGAGATGATATGATCTAGAGGAAATTTAGAAGCATCTATTGACAAAGTAAAAGGCAAGAAAAACTCATTGCTAACAAAGTCAAGCTAATAACTACCTCTGGTCCTGGGGTTTGGACTAACCTATGGAATAGATAGGCAATAAAGAATACACACCATTTTATGTAGTTTATTCTTTGCGAAGTATCATGTTTGTATCTGAAAGTTATTAAACTATGAACTTGAATTTCATATAATTTTCCACAAGTATGGTCAACTGCATAAAGTAGATTTCAATTGTAGATATTCAGTGAGCAACTGGAGTCATCGTAAGTCAAAGAGTATTAGTTAATACTAAAAAAAAAAAAATCAAAGAAACAGATTTTGAATTTGGCTCTATTTTACAAACAGAAATAAATGTCATTAAATTGTTTAACTTTCTAAAAAATATATATTGAGGCATCTGGAGCTCTAAACTCTTTAAGATTGCACATTTTTATTTGCACAATATACTACCCAAAACTTTTCAATTTGCTGTTGTTTCAAATTTTCTTGATGATTATTTTTGTTGAAAATTTTGGGCACAGACTGCTTGCTGCTTAAACTCTAATTCAAAATGATTCTCAATTCATAGCAGCCATGAGCCCAGATGATTACATGCCTGAAAACATCATGCTTAGGGAGATAATATTGAATGCACATTGCATTTTTCTTATTTTCATGCAAGAGTGACTCAACCTGTCAAATGTTTAAAAATCAAAGGTAGACTTATGGTCCAAACATATATTAAATCATGTGCACAAATGATTCATAACAAAAGCCAACCCACTCCACTGGGCCAGCAGCCACAAACAAATCACAGCTATGCTTGAATCTGAGAGATCACTCTTCCATATATTGTTAACGATGAGATTACAAAGCCAGCAAAACAGAGTAGATAAATGAGTGACCATAAAATAGAAGATGTATGCTTCAGTAAGACCCAAAGTAATTGAAAGAAATTAGATCATCGTGGTATTTCTTTCTATTATGTCTAGCCTTTTTTCCCCAACCTCCCAGCAGAAGTAGATGTTAGAAGAGAAAATATTTTCTGACTGACACAAAATGCAGGAAAATTTGGCCACATTTGTACAGCTTAATCTGATTCATATGTTTTAAGCACATCCAAAAATAAAAACTGAAGACTAATTTGCACCAAGGGTGGGGGCGGGGCGAGTGCACAAAGCTGCAGAAGCAAGCAAATAATTTAAAATTTCAATATGTCATTGCAAATTTAAAACCTTCCAATGAGGAAATAATGCTATGGATTTGACTTTATGATTTGATTCCTTTTGGAACACCCATTTACATTTCAAATACTACATCTGACCTAATTACTTCAAAAAGTGTTGAAGTTGTTTTAAAAATTCAATTACAATCCCTAGGATGTTTTGTTTGCTGTAACTGGTTCCTTGTTGGAGCTCACTATCAGCTTTTGCAGTAGCTGAGCTCCCAGAAACCATGCACACATGGCACACATGCCATTTGAAATTTTGATTTGGGAGCAGAGTCCTTGGAGTGCTTTATTAAACTTAGTTTTGAAAATAGACAGTCACCATTCTCACCTTTTCTTTCATAACTGAACAATAACTAGACTGCTTATTTAAGCTATAAGTTTAAAACCCAGATGAGAAGCTTGGGACATGGCTCTGTTATTAAAAGTGATTTTTGTGCAAGCAGGAGCACCTGAGTTCACTCATACCTTATAAAGAGGGCATACATCTGTAATCTGAACACTGGACAGGTAGAGGCAAACATCTGTAATCCGGATGCTGGAGAGCTGGAGGCACACATCTGTAATTCTAACACTGGACAGCCGGAGGCAAGCATCTGTAATCCTGATGCTAGACAGTTGGAGGCACATATCTCTACTCCCAACACTGGACAGCTGGAGGCAAACATCTTTATTCCTGATGCTGGACAGTTGGAGGCACACATCTGTACTCCAAACACTGGAGAGACAGAGACAGGGTTTTATCCCTTTGTTCAACTATTTTAGCTGAAATAGGGAACTTCAGGTTCTGTGAAAGTCTCTGTCAAAAAAAAAAAAAAAAAAAAAAAAAAAAAGGGAAAAGCTATTGAATATGTTCACAGTAGACCTTTGTCCTCCACACAAGTGAATATACACATATATTGATGTTTAATAAGGATCAGGAGAAACATATAGGCCGAATAGAAGTTTATTCAGGGAGAAATAACTTATAACATAGACAGGTGAACACCAGCAGGTTCCTGGTCCCAAGGATGCCTCCGGATGTACTCCTGTCCCCATTAAAGGCCATGTCTCCCACTTCAACCAAGAAGGAAAGGCATGATGAACATGAAATAAAACTGGCTTCATTTCATTATGTTGTTTCACCCCTATGGAATAAAACTTCCCAAAAGCAGGAGTTATGTCTACTTACAAATGTATTCATAGCGTCTGTCCTGGTGTTTATTACATAGGAGATGCTCACTGACTTTCTACTGAATGCATGTGAGTCTGCCAAGCAATGTTACTTTTGAAAGCCAGGATCAGGGAAATAGTCCCTGAGCTTTCTCCAAAGATCTATGAGTCACTTGAAGAACAGACAGCACTCTAGATGTTGTCATTGCTTTATCTATGATTTATCAGAGTTCCTTCAACATTTTCTGCTCACAACCCAAGGTACATAGGATTATAAAGTAGGCATAAAGATGAAACCTATTCTTTTAATAAATTATAAATATATCCTAAAACAATTCTTTGTTATATATAGCAATGTACAACTTAATAAAGGTGGAAGCAAATTAGCATATCACTGAGATAAATGTATTTTTGTTTCTTTTTATTCTTGAGATCATAATATAATTACATCATTTCTCTTTCCCTTCCATCCATCCCTTGATTTCTTTTATGTTCGTCTTTTTCATTAAGAACTAAATTTTGGATATTTGTTTGATAATGTAAGAAACAGGGCATCTTCAATGTTTTTCTGAGTATATCAATATTTTGCTTTTGTAAATGTCAGTGCTGAGAATGTTGTTCCATGTAAATAGATATTTAAAAAGTGGCAAATGTTGGGGCCTATGAGATGCTCAGCAGGTAAATGCACTTAGGGCAAAGGCTGTGTTCAATCTTCGGGAGCCATATGGTAGAAGGAAAGAATTGACTCCTGCAAGCTGTCCTCTGACTTCCATACACACATACACTATTGCATCATATATATCAAACAAACAAGCAAATAAACAAATAAATGTTCAAAAGGTTAAAGGCAGAAACCATTGGAAATTATTCTCTAATACTGAGTTCAAATTCATTGGATAAGTTCTTTGGAAGTTTAATTTGGTTGAGTTGTTTTGTTTTAGCTGCTGGTAGTTGTTGCTATTATTTTATTATTTTTTTTCTGACAGTGTCTTTTGTGGCACTGTTTGGCCTCTAATATTCTACATAGCGATGCTAGCTTTAAATGTCTGGGCTTCTTGACATTATCTCCTGTGTGCTGGGATTAACAGGCCTTCCAGGAAGTTTTCTTCTCTGATCCTGTTGAGGATTTGCTCTATGATTTGGCCTGAGACTCTTCTATGCCTGTAATTCAAAGACTTTAATCTTTATATGGTATCTCAAATTCCTGAATGAACGTGTGTGTGTGTGTGTGTGTGTGCGCGCGCGCGCGTGCGTGCATACGTGCACGTTTGTTCACGAGCACTTGCATGTGCTTTAATTTTTCATATTCTTTGCTAGAATGTGTTCTGATTCATCTAGTTTTGAGTCCTGATATTCTATCTTCAACTTGATCCATTCTACTTACAAGGCTTTAACCTGCAATTTTGAATTGAGTTAGTAAGTCTTTCAATTCTATTTTCCCTTCAGCTTGAGCTCTCTTCAATACATCTCTTGTCAAGTCCTGAATTATCTTTGACATTTCAGTCAGCTATATTTTCTCTGCTTTCTTGTCAATCACTCGGGTATTTATTGGTATTTTTCTTTAAGTTCATGAAGCTGTTTGATCTTGTCTTTTTTTAAATGTCTTGAATTCTTGGATGAAGTTTATGATTTTTCATTCTTCTTTTCAACGCATGCATGGTACACAGAGAGGCCAGAAGAGGGTATCATACCCTCTGGACTTAAATGTTTGATAGTTGTGCACCACCATCTGAGTGCTGGGAATTGAACCTGGGTCCTCTAGAAGAATATTCAGTGCTCTTATCTGCTGATATTGAATTCAAGCTCTATGATTGCTCTTTACCATGGAGTTTATATAGGTAATTTTCAATGGAGAAACTTTCTCCATTGAGTACTAAGTATGTGGGAAGGGCATACTCTTGTCTATTATCATGGTTTAGTAAGGATCAGGATAAACAAATAGGCCAAATATATGTTTATTTATGGAGAAATAACTTACAACCTAGACAGATGAACACCAGCAGGTTCCACAGGATGCTGTCCTCTCCGCCTCCTGCCAGCAAGAGTGATGAGAGATGTCATTCTGTATATGTTTCTCATACTGGTTAATGAATAAAGCACTGTTGGCCAATAGGAAAGCAAGAGAGGAGGGACTAGGAGCAAGGAGGAAAGAGGAAGTAGTAAGGAGAGCCAAGATGGAGAGTCCAGAGAAAGCAGTATGCCGGCCGGCTCTCTGGTAAGAGAAATATATAGATCAGTAGAAATGGGTTAATACTTAAGACAGAGCTAGCCGATAAGAAACAAGTACCTGGCCAACAGAATTATATCAAATACAGAGTCTCTGTGTGTTATTTGGGGCTGGCGCGGCAGTGGGACAAGACCTGGCGGCGGGCAGAAAAACTGTACACCTTACAAATGGCTCCCACGTCTTCACCCTCAATGGGCATGGTCAATGCCACAGATGCAGACAAGGTGAATATCTCACTACAGTCTATCCATAATGTGTGTGTTCTTGCAATGAGTCCAGACTTTTAGATTTCTTTTCTTGACTGATATGAGATTCTAGACTGCTTTGTTGAGTGGCTTTTGTTGTTGTTGCTTAAGCCTGGTTGATTTTAGATCAAGTATGAGGAGTTGGTAGATCATTGCTTTAGGGACTCAGTATTGGTTTTGCAGTGGATAAATGGGGCAATTTAAATTGAGTGGTAAGCATGGAATCATACAGAGGAAACAAAAGGCTTAATCTATGTGGACCATGTGTAAGTTTTGCTACCTAGGTTAGGACTGGGAGGGTTAGGAAGGTATGAGTGGGCCAGGGTCTTGAGACCATGGCTGTGTGATTGAGGCTGGCCTGGAGGGTTGAAGATGATGCAGAAAGGCATTGTCCCAGGGATTCAACAGGCTATGCTGATTTACCAGTGTCTGAATCTGGCTAGGCCAGATAATAATCTAGTCAAGCTAGAATCTGGGAAGCTCACGAGACTGCACCAGCACACAGGATATAGACTTTGGGCCATGCCTGGAAGTTGGAATGTCCTAGGCAGGGTAAGGACTTTGAACTCACCAGACTAGGCAGGGACACAAAATGTGTATTCCTAGCTGTGCCTAGAGGCTGGATGTAAGCACCGGTACATATCAACCCTAACAAAATGATGGTACAATGGTAGATGACTTCAATACCACCTTCTCAACAACATATAAGTCATCCAGACAAAATCTAAATAGATAGACTCTGGAGTTAGATAATATAACAAATTGAAATGGACATAAATGACAACCACAGATCTTTCTACCCAAACACTAAAGAATATACTATCTTTTCACCAGCCCATGAACTTTTCTCCAAATTGATTATGTATTTGGATTCAAAGCAAGTCTCAACAAATATAGAAAAAGTCCAGCATTCTATGTTACTACAATGGATTAAAGTTGGATACTAACAACAATAGAAATGGCAGAAAGTAAAATTTTGGACACAGTGCTAGCTGGGCAAGCAGAGACACAGAAGGATTCCTGTGGCTTTTTGTTCAGATGCGCGCACACACACACACACACACACACACACAAGAGCAACTTAGAAAGACATACAAACCAAAATCTGGCCTTCACTTGCATACACATAAATTTACATGCACTCATAAATATGTACACATATGCAGAATGGGGCTTAGAGTTGTCTTCTTTGAATTGCTGGATTGATGAAAGTATATGTGGTCTTAAATCCACATATACTTCTTGATGTCCTCTATTGAGAATTCTTTCTTCAGTTCTGTACCGCAATTTTTTAATAGGGTTAGTTGATGTTTTGTTGACTAGTTTCTTGAGTTCTTTGTATATTTTGGAGATCAGCCCTTTGTTGGGTATAGGATTAGTGAAAATATTTTCCCAGACTGTGGGCTGCAGTTTGGTCTTGTCGACTGTGTCCTTTGCCTTACAGAAGCTTCTAAGTTTGAAGAGGTCCCATTTATTAATTGTTTCTCTCAGTGTCTGTGCCCCTGGAGTTATGTTCAGGAAGCAGTCTCCTATACCAATTTGTTCAAGGGTACCTCCTACTTTCTCTTCTAAGAGGTTCAATGTGGCTGGATTGATGTTGAGGTCTTTGATCCATTTGGACTTGAGTTTTGTGCATGGCAACAGACATGTGTCTATCTGCAGTCTTCTACACACCCTCATCAAATTGAGCCAGCACCATTTATTGAAGATGCTGTCCTTGCCATTGTATAATTTTAGCAATTTTGTAAAAAATCAAGTGTTCATAGGTGTGTGGGTTAATATCAGGAATTTTCAATTTGATTCCATTGGTCTACCTGTCTATTTTTGTGCCAGTACCAGGCTGTTTTCAGAACTATAGCTCTGTAGTAGAGCTTAAAGTCAGGAATGGTGATGCCTCCTGAAGTTCTTTTATTGAATATAATTGTTTTGGCTATCCTGGGTCTTTTGTTTTTCAATATAAAGGAGATTATTATCCTTTCAAGGTCAGTGAAGAATTGTGGTGGAATTTTAATGGAATTGAATTGAATCTGTAGATTGCTTCTGGCAAGATTGCCATTTTTACTATGTTTATCCTACCTATCCAAGAGCATGGGAAATCTTTCCATTTTCTGGTATCTTCTTTAATTTATTTCTTTAGAGCCACATAGTTCTTATTATATAGGTCTTTTACTTGTTTGGTAAGCGTTATACCAAGATACTTTATGTTGCTTGTGGCTATTGTAAAGGGTGATGTTTCTCTGATTTCTTTCTCTGTCTCTTTTTCATCTGAAAAAAGTATTGTCAATAGAGGAAATCAAAAAAGGCTGAAAGACACTTAAGAAAGTGCTCCACATCCTTAGCTATCAGGGAAATGCAAATCAAAACAACTTTGAGATACCATCTTACCCCTGCCAGAATGGCTAAAATTAGAAACACCAATGGTGACTCATGTTGGAGAGGATATGGAGAAAGGGGAACACTCCTCCACTGCTGGTGGGAATGCAAACTCATACAGCCATTTTGGAGATCAGTATGTTGGTTCCTCAGGAAAATGGGAATTAGTTTACCACAGGACCTGGCAATCCCCCTCTTAGGCATATACCCAAAGGATTCACATCCATGCAACAAAGACATGTGCTCAACTATGTTCATAGCAGCACAATTTGTAATAGCAAGAACCTGGAAGCAATCTATATGCCCCTCAATTGAAGAATGGTTAATGAAGATGTGGCACATCAGCACAATGGAATACTACGCTTAAGAAAAAAATAATGGTATCTTGAAATCCTCAGGCAATTGGATGGCACTTGAAGAAACCATCCTGAAAGAGGTAACCCACTCACAAAAAGAGGAACACAGTATGTACTCACTCATATATGGATTTTAGACCTAGAGCAAAGTATCAGCAGCCAATAATTCTCACCACCAGAGGAACTAGGATACAAGATGTGTTCTAAGAGATTCATATAAAGTCCCTCACAGAACCAAGAAGGGACAAGTCCCCCAGAGCTCAGGGGAAGTGGGGGGGGCAGGGAATGGAAAGAGAAGTAGGAGAAAACGAGGAGGAGGAAAGGAAAACACCTGTGACCAGGAAGATTGAGCCCGGTTAGGAATAAAAGACAGGAAAGACACACACACACACACACACACACACACACACACACACACACACACAGAGAGAGAGAGAGAGAGAGAGAGAGAGAGAGAGAACATAAAAGAGGGAGCCAATATTGATTTTAAAATAATATTTAACATAAAGGTCTAGAGAACTACAAGACTGCTGCCAACTAACATTTTGAGCTTCCGTGGAAAGGCTATCATAAATTCCCTTCCTGGAGAGAGAGTTCAACAACTAACTTATCCATGGAGCCCTCAACTAATGTCTGTTGGAAGCAGGAGCAAACACCCATACATAAACACTGAGTCGAACTAGAACTCAGATGTAGATGGAGAGGACAAGACCAGGCGGCAGAAACACATAGAGACAGCTTACCTGAACAAGGACAAGCTAAAGGGCCACCAGACTGATAGCTGGGAAGCCAGCATGGGACTGACTCAGGGCCCCCTGAATATGGGTCTCAGCCAGAAGGACCAGGCAGTCTAAGGGACCTCAGACAGTGGAGCCAGGATGTATCTCTGGTGCACAAAAGGTGCGAACATATCCCCCATGGAGGGATAACTGCCTTAACCTAGAGACAGGAGAGAAGCCCTATTCCCTACTTCACATAACCTGTCAGATCTACATGACCCCAACTGGATGGCATTCCTCTACATATGGAATTGGAGTGGGGGAATGAGAGGGGAGGGTGGTTAGATTGCATGTGGGATGGCTGAGAGGTTAAAAGGGAGGAAAGGAGGAAGGGAGGAAGGGAGGGAGGGAGAGGGAATTGGAATGAACATGTAAAATAATAAATTAAATAAAAAAATGCTTTGACTCCAAAATTAAAGTTCAAGTACAAGTTACTGGGGAAAAGGATTTCTATTTTTGTTTCCACAGAAAATGAAAAGCTGTGGATTCCTTCCAGACTAATGTGGTTTGATCAAGCCAGACCACCTGAAACAGAGTACCAGGTGATTCTACATTCAAAACAGGTGGACAAAGCAGTCTTAAGTACTACAGCCAGGATTTCTGCATCTTCTTGGAATCCTCCATGACAGTGCCCCTTACCAGCAGGAAGTAGTTTGGAAAGAACAACGCCCAAATTCCCAAATATTGTCTATAAATGTTTGTTTTCATTTAAATGGACTTGGTTATATAATATATATATATATATATATATATCCACATATACTTTTCTGAGCATTATCAACCCAGTGTAAGTAAGAGTGTGCCCACAGTCTGACCAGAACAAAACCTCAGACATGCATATGAACCCAGGGTTATCATGTGAGTACCATCTGTGTTCTAAACTCAACAAAAGTAGGTACAGAGCTTACCTGATAATGAGTGCTTTGAAACTCCCATGGGTGTCAAAACTCTGGCAGGCTCTATGTGAGCTCAAAGGAAATTATTGGTGTCCTTTTTAATCTGTGTTCATCAGGGGTATCAGTTGAAGAAATATAAAATCCTCGTGTATTTGGGTTAAAAGATATCATAACTTTCTCACTCTTGTGATTATGAACTTAGATTTCTTGACCCTGGCTTAGGAAATTTATTTTCCATTTTTCACATGATTCATGGACCAAACAGGGCAATGTGAAGTTTGCTGGGTGAGAGCAGATGTGATTTGTTGGAGTTCTTTTTAAGCAGTTAATTTTCTCTTTGGGGAAGAATTCTGTTTCTCGGCTTCTAGAATGACAACTACATAGCACAGACTTAACCCTTTCCTTATGTTTATGTTGTAACATTGCAGTGATTTTTATAAGTAGTAATTTGAAACTCAACAGCATAATCGCATTAATGTAGCTCCCTCATTTCTCATATATTGCTTTGATGATATGGGAACATGAGGAGTTCATGCAAAGGCTGAAGAGAAGACTTGTGTTTAAGAGCACTGGCTGCTCTTCCAAAGGACACAGGTTTTATTATGAGCATCAACATAGATGCCCATAACTACCTTACACTCCAGTTCCAGGGGATCCAATGTCCTCTTCTGTCCTTCATTGGCACTGTATGTAGCATATGATGCATAAACATACATGCAGTCAAATATACATACACACACACACACAGAGAGAGAGAGAGAGAGAGCAAAAATAAATAAAGATTAAAAATTACATTACAATAAAATGATAAAGAGACTTCTCTTCCAATCTTTAAAATTAAGGCCAAGCAATATATAAAGGTAATTCTAATGACATTGTGACAGCATCATGGTTTATAATAATGTGGGCATTTTACTTATCACTGATATTTGAAGTGCTTTATAGGAAAATTATTATGTTTGTATAGCAAACAGATTCCTCAAAATCTGCTAATTTGGATTAGGAAGGATGTAGTTAGGGAAGCTTTAAGACTCTTACAAAAGCCTCATATGTTAAGTGCTTTTCATTGTGATAAACACAACCTATTTCTCATGTATATGAGTAGAGAATATGTGATTTTATGTTAATCCTCTGTCAACAGCTGTGGATAAAATATTTTACTCATATGCCCAAATTAAATCAGTATACACATTTTACTGTGAAATAATGTTACCCAAAATGTTATTAAATGGTATGATAGAGTGCCTTATATAACACTTATTTTTTTTCTTTTTATCAAATATAACATAACTATCAGTAATCACATACTGGCCTCAAAATCCTTTAATTTGGATGTTACCTGAGACTACAGTCATGTTCTGCTAGGTAGTAAGTAAGTCAGAATTTCATATGTTTTGACCTCTTGTGTTATTTATTCATTTATTATTGTGTGTGCATGCATATGTACATTCTACAACACTTTATGGATTTGATTCTCTCCACTCCAGGGTGGACACCAGGGATAAATCTGTTACAGCCATCTTATAGGCCTGCTTACATTTTGTATCCTGGGTAAGGACAGATATAAAATGACCAAAATTATCTTGAAAATATTTGTTGCTTTGAAATAGTCCATTGGCAAGTGGCATTCTTTATAGAGAATTTTTGTGTAAGTGGACTGCTATGGATGAAAAGGCAAACTTAACACCTACTTATATGCAACATATTTTCTAAAACTCTGCTGGGACCTTCAACTATTGAACTCTGCAAACAGCCTCACAGAAAACATTGGCTTCACCTGCTGAGGAACTATGCAACTGTTGGCTATACAACACTATAGATCACATAGATTACTTATAAGCATAATTTTCATTTCATTTCATTTCATTTCATAATTCCAACCCCTAAACATTTTCACTGATACTAAGTGTTATGGTATTGGGATGTTTTTGAAATGTGGAATGTCCCAGACAGGTTCATGAGTTGTCACAGTTGGTCTTTAGAATCTCCCACTGACTAAGCTGCTTCAGGTTTTTAGGTTTTGTTTTTTTTTGCTTGCTTGCTTGTTTTTGTGCCTTCACCATCTTAAAGGAATCTAAAAGGATTATGTCCCTTGGATCACAAACCAAAACAAACTTCTCTTCATTTGAATTGCTTCCATTATCATTATGGTCTCAGTAACTTAAAATTCACTAAGAAACCATGTAAGGATTACGATAAAATCCAGATCCATGTTTCCATGTTATTATTTACTCTCTGTGGACAAGATAGTTTATGGACTCTTCAAGATCTTCTGCAATGCATCCCATAGAAGCCAGAAAGCTCCAGATCCCTATGCTGAGAAGCATCAAATCATTTTGAACATGCTTACAATACATAGGGTTTAAGATTCCGCCACTTTCTCTGCAAAACAAGTCATATTCACCTCTACATGGGGAGAGGCACATAAATCAGAATGAACAGTATTATCCAATTTTACAAAATCTCCATGAATAGCAGATAGATTACTCATGACCAGTATCTAGGCTCTGAAGTGAGAGGCATAAGAATTCAAGCTTCTTCCTTTCTTCCAGTTCTCATCTCCCAGTTAAGCCAAAGTCATGTAACTTTGAGCTTTATTATTTGCATGTGTAAAACAAGATCTTGTGAGAATTAAAATAATTAATAAACATAAATTTCCTCAAGATACAATCAGTAAAGCAATTGTAAAAAGCCAGAGTAAAGGTATTTACATGCAGAGATATGAAATGATTGCTTATTTGTTTATTTTTTACAAGGGATTAAACTAAGGACATTCTTGGCAAGTACTATAAGAATGTGATACTCTCAGCCTTCAAATATTTTTTTTTTTACCTAAAATTGTAAAAGACAATGTATTGTGATACATGAATTGAGGAATATATATGTTCACACTTGCATGAATGTATGTGCATGTGTATATACTTTTAAGCTTAAAATGGTTTCCATGTGAAACTGAGTATGTCAAGCCTCGTACTTGCATTAATATATACATATATTTGTAAAGATCAGGTTTTAGCAAGCATTTTCTATACAAAAATATGTAAATACTTAAGTTTGTATAGGTCAGAAAGTTTCAACTGAAGCAACTCAATACAAAACTTGTAACTCAAAAGCAACAATAAAGACCTGAGAGCTAGTAAGGGCAAGACACTGTTGGTATTATTTAAATCTCTGCAATGCCCTGTGACACTGTAGCAGCAAAAATAATTTGTATGTTCAAGGGAAGGGAACAATTCATTTTTCTTCAGGGACCTTTTGAGACATTGAATTCCACACAAGTTTATGCACTGTACCATCTGAAAAGAGATTTATTTTTTTTTTATGTCCATGAACACTGTGTGTGCACATACGTGCATGCATGCATGCATGTGTGTGTGTGTAAACTGTAGAGGTCAGAAGAGGGCATTTGATCTCTTAAACCTGGAGTTGTTGACAGTTGTAACTGGGTGTGCTCAAGTGCAACCAGTGCTCTTACATACAAAGCTGTTACTCCAGACCCCAATGTGTCATTTTAAAACAAAAGGTGGAATTAACCTTGAGAACAGTTATTTTCCCATGTTTATTTTAACATACAGAAACAATCATTTTACTTTTGTAGAAAAGGAATATAGCATGTTCTCTCCTCATACTGGAACACATTGGGAATGAATTTAATGGTGGATATAAACACAAAAGTGCCACCTAAATAAAAAGCACTGTGTTTATTACTTTAAAGCTGTGATATTTGATGAAGGAAGCCAGCCTAGCATCCGCAATCCAGGTATTTGGATTTGCCTAGGGAAAACCAGCATGAATATTTCCACTTACTTTAAACTCCTATCTCCTTTTCCTTATAGGGTTGAAACTCAAATCAACACTAGGTCCATGCAGTTTTGACAGCAAATCTGGCAAAGTTGCTCATAGAAATTCAAGTTCTAACTGGTACCCACAGCCTTAATAATTGATAGTATTCTAAAGTCTATGCAATTTAATAGGAAAAAATTGAAATGAAGAATAGACCTTATCTGACTTTTAAAATTTTCCAATTTAATTCTGGAGTTATTAAAGACTGGACCTTGGCCTTTTGACATTTATAGTTTCTGTAAATGGTTTACAGTTAGAATTGATCAGAACAATGTCCAGAGAAGCAATAAAAGTTCAAGCACTAAATTTGATTTAATTAAATAACATCAAAGATACCATGATAACACAATGAAATAGACAAATATAATTTTAAAATCTCTTCCATCAATAAATTTGGACTGAAAGTTCAGGTTAAACTTGATTGAGGTATATTAATCTGTTTTCACTAAAAACATATTTATTGATATTTACTTCAGAGGCAAATATACAAAATAGTTGTATAATATCCACTCTGACAATTGTTTATGACAACTGGTAAGAATAAACAAGGCATAAAAACATGAACAAGTACAAACATGATTGAACAAATCATTTTGTATCCATACATTAATAGAGCTATAGTTTACCAATATGAACAAATGTTGAAGAGGAATGAGTAAAATGCCCAGTATATAACCACCTTTGGAACATCTTGAAGATTTAGGCAGACTCATCAGTTCATGGATTTTTTTTAATCCATTGCCCAAGGAGTGATAAAAGTTGACATCGAAAAGTAGAGTTATTTTGTAACAATTAAACTGATATTAAAATACACAATGCCAAATATATTCTAATGAAGCAACTATGAACAAACACATAGTCATAGATAAGAAACATATATAGACTGGTTCTGAGCACACTGGTTCTGAGTAGGCAAGTCTTTACATACCCCACTCCAAATTTTCCTGTTTATACACAAGTAGAGTAGCAGAAGACTACTCCACCAATATAAATCAGACGACTGTGTGTGTTTCTTCCAGAGCATATGAGAGAAAAACTGAGTATCAAGGGAGCAGTTTAAAAGAAGTTCTCCAAGGATAAATGCAATGAGACAAAAGTTCCTGGGAGAAAAATAGAAAATGAGTTAATGTCACTGTGGGATACTGTCTTACTGAAGTGGCTGTAAATAACTTAGGGAATTTCCCTTAACCCATGGCTAGCATACTAAGTAAGCAGTTGAAACAAAACATAGCTAAAAGAACTGGTTCTTTAAGGGCCAAAGGTTACTGAAGTGTTTTTCCTGGCTTTAAACATGAGTCAGGTGATAGCTGAATAGCTTGTGCTTGTCCAAATTAAAAGTCTGACATTAAGTATCATATAAGATTACTAAAATAATAACATATCCAAAAGAGATATTTTCAATGAAAAATTACTACCAACTATAAATGTCATAAAGATGGAAAATAATACACACTTTATATAACCCTAGGATAAAAATCTGATATCTCACTTTTCCAAGATGGCAAGGAAACAAGCAATAGGGATAGCATGGAAATCATTTCTCTTGCTCCACATCCTCTCTACCATGAGTTGCACCTTGTGCTATTGATAGTAGTCATTCTGACAAGTATAAGATAGAATCTCAAAGTAGTCTTTATTTGCATTACCTTGATGACTAAATGTGTTGAACACATTGTTGAACATATTGTGCAGCCATTTGAGTTTCCTCTTTGGGGAATTCTCTGTTCAGTTAGTTATGTACCTTAATTTTAAAATTGGGTTAGTTGTGTCTTGATATCTAGCTTTTGAGTCTTTATATGTTTTTGATATTAAGCCTCTATCAGATGTGTAGTTGGTAAAAATCATGCCCACTTCTGTACGGTGTCCTGTTCAAATGATGGTGCCTTTTGCTATACAGAAGCTTTTCAGAATTATGAGGTCCCATTTATGAACTGTTGATCTTAGTGTCTGTGCTAACAATGTTTTGTTCAGAAACTTCTTTTTCTTCCTATGCCAATGAATTCAAGGTTAGTCTCCACATTTTGTCAGTCAGGCTCAGTAGTTTTCATTTTATGCTGGGTTTTTGATCCATTAGGAGTTGAGTTTCATGTAGGGTGATAATTATAGATATATTCGGGTTCTTGTACATGCAGCCCATCAACTTCAAGACACTGTTGAAGACACCATCTTCTTTCCAGTGTGGGTTTTTGGCTTCTTTTTAAAATATTAGGTATCCATAGGTGTATGGATTTATCTCTGGCTCTTTAATTTCATTGCATCAATTGTTTATCCACTACTGATGGGAGTACAAGCTTGTACAGGCATTATGGAAATCAATGTAGTGGTTCTTCAGGATGATGAGAATCAATCTCCCTGAAGATCCAGCTATATCACTCATACACTTGCTTAACCATGTTTATTGCTGTGCTATAATAATAGCTAAAAGCTGAAAACAACAAAGATATTCACATATAGGTGAATAAAGCAAATGTGGTATATTTATGCAGTGGAATACTACTTAGCCATTGAAAAATGAAATTTACAGGTAAATGGGTGACTCATCCTGAGTGAGGTTACCCAGATTTAGAAAGACAAATGCAGATGTGTATTCACTTAAACTTGGATAATGAGTTGTTAAGACAATCATAGCCAAGATACAGTCTGTAGAACCATAGAAGTTAGAGGTATGGAAAGGAACTAGCTTGGGCAGATAGATTGCCATAGGATAGGTATGGAAGTATGAAAAGGACTGAAGCAAGTGGAGAGATTAAGGGAAGAGGGGAATGAGTGAGGGAATATGGGGTGAGAGAGCTAAAAGTAAAGATCTTTTAGGGGGTAGTATATAAACTTAATACATCACAAGCTTCCTAAAATGTATACATATATGAAGGCAATCTACTTCTCTTGTGGCCAAATGAAGGTTCCGTTACCATCAATGGGTTATATCTTATCCAGTTGTTGGTCAAAGTAGTCCCATGGGAATCCCTAAATAATGCAGGCTATTGCTGAGCCTATTGGTTGGTCTTTACATACTGACAGCAAGGTCCTATTGCTGCAGACAACACTTACACAACTCACTGAACAGGGAGGAAGGTGAACTGGTTTCTACATAGAGACTTTTATCCTACATTCTACTGTCTTAAATACAGAAAGAATTCTGTATACTATTTAAGGAAAAAAATGTAGCAATCAATACAGCCACAAACTCTTTAATCTATGATGGTGTAAGTAAAAGAAAAGAAATGATGGAAAGTGACCTAGTCTGAGCAAAAATGGACTTAAATAACTGATTATAAACTGTCCTTCAGTTTAGCTCTGTGCTCTTTGTTTCATAATTAAGTTTGCCTATGCACATCCATGGTTGCTTCTCAATGGCACATAGGCTACCTCTGCTAATAGTCTGAGCAAAACATGAATTCTCCTTTAAAAATAAAAATGAACAAATGGTGCAATGCAGTGTCCTTGTAGATAATTTCTAGGTATATTTGCATAAATACCCATAACTGAACACTGAGTTGAACTAGAATCCAGATGCAGAGAGAGAAAGGACAAGACCAGGTTGCAGAAACGCATAGAGACAGCTGACCTGAACAAAGAGGAGCTAATGGGCTACCAGACTGATAGTTGGGAATCCAGCATGGGACTGACTCAGACCTCCTGAATGGGTCTCAGCTAGAAGGACTGAGCAGTCTAAGGGACCTCAGACAGTGGAACCAGGATGTATTCCTGGTGCACAAAAGGACCTTGTGAACAAATCCCCCATGGAGGGATACTCCCTTAACCTAGAGACAGGAGAGAAGTTCTAGTCCCTACTTCAAATGACTTGACAGATTTACATGACCCCACCTGTATGGCATAGCCCTACATGTGGAATTGGGGTGGGGAGATGGGAGGGGAGGGTGGTCAGGGTGCATGTGAGAGGGGAGAAAGAGTAAGAGGGAGAAGGTAGGGAGGAAGGAAGGGAGGGAGGGAGGGAGAAGGAACTTGGATCGACATATAAAATAAATAAATAATTAAAAAATAATAATAAACTTAAGTTTTAAAGAAAAATTTATTTTGCTTTTAAGGATCCCAAATTCTTTCATAAGGAAATTAATGGGCCTTTGCTGCCAAATGATTTAGACTTTCTAGACTCTGGGGTGAGATTTAAGGGCTATTGCAGGGGTTTCTATCCAAGAATTAGCTACACAGAGACAGTGTTAGACTGTTGCAAACACACGTTATTAGAGAACCAGAACATGGCTAGAGGCCACTCTTGGCATTAATATTCAAAGTCCTATTTTGCTAGAACTACAATATTCAGTCACTTTTCCCCCCAATTAGAAAATTCAAGAATCAGTCTATTAAATCAGATGGCCATCAACCACATATCTGAGAGAATATTAACCAGGAAAGTTATGTTATAAAATTTTGAGGCAAAATAGAGGTAATGAAGGAATAAAGCATGAAAAAAGTGATCTCTTCCAAGAAAGATTTCTGCTTATACAGAACAAGCCATAATTGGGTATTCAGTGAGGGGTGAGCAAGCTGAGCGTGGGTGGCTACAATTCTAGAGAGGTAAGAAAAATAGAGAAGGAAGAGGCAGAGTGATGTGACAATGATAACTTTTATTGTGCAATTTTGCCATGGGCTTGCCTCCCCTCTGTGCCTGACAATAACCAAGGGTGACACAAGTACACACATAATATCATGGGAAAAAGCTGCATGTATAACCCATAAGCCTCAGAGTATAAAGTGCCCTTTTTTGATGCCACATGCTTTAGATCAGACATGGGTGACAGATGGCTGCTCCTGTGGAGCCTTGAACAGTTTGTTTCCTGAAGGATGTTGTATGCACTCACTCACAGTACTTTCGAGACAGGCCATCTCTAGTCAATGATTTGTATATTTCATTTATCTTAATTTTGACAAGCAAAGATATATTAATCCAGAGAGTTGATAGACATTACACAATTACCATTTAATTTAATACATAACAGAAAAATTGAGCCAACTTAGAAGTAAAGAATAATATTGAGTAATGTATAAAGAGGTGTGATTAAAAAAATTAAAATTAAGATGGGAATGACAAAATTTTGAAAATGAAGTAATTTGGTAGTGCTATACTGGATCTATACTGAATACTTCACACCCATCTCAGCTCATTTATTAGTGAATTGGTCCCTATGATGAAATGACTAGGAGGCAGGTCAATCTTCGAGAGGGTTATTAAGTCAATGTAGGCATACCATCAAGAGGGATTGTGGAATATTCTTTTGGGGAGGCTACTTTTATTTATACTCCTCTTACACAATGTATGCCTTCCACAAACTGGCTTGCATCCCATCCTCTGGGTCCCCGCCCCCACTTCCCCGGTCTACCAGATCCACTGAGTCTCCATTTCCCTTCAGAAAGGAGCAGTCCTCTCAGGGACATCAACAAAATACGGCATAACAAGATGCAACAATCCTTCATCTCAAGGATGGATGAGGCAACCAACTAGGAGGAAAAGCATCTCACAAGAGGGCAAATGGGTCAGAGACACATCCACTGACTCCATTAAGAGTCCCACAAAAACACCAAGTTGAACAACCACAGTATATGTGCAGAGGGCTTAAAGCAGACCCACAAAGGTTCAGTAGTTGCTGCTTCAGTCTCTGTAAGCCTCTATGATCTCTACTTAGCTGATTCTGTCAGCCATGGGCTCCTGTGTTAGACGTCTCTGGCTTCTACAATCCTTCCTCCCCATTTCGGTAGGGTTCCCAAGTTCTGCCTAATGTTTGGCTGTGGGTGTCTGGTACTTTAATCCCTTCCTTTCTCTTATCTTTCCTGATTGGTAAACTGAGTGGGGGATTTTGTGTCCTATATTTTTTGCATGATGTGTGGCCTTATCAAAGGTGCAAAGTAATGGGGCCATCATGGATGGGAACAAAACAAGCCATTTATCTTTATGAATTTATTGTTGTAGGTCTTCTTTTAGTGATGGAGACCTGAATGATGTACATGACTCTTATTCTTAAAAATATAGACAAGAGAAAATTTTGACAAAATCTAGAAGAGATTAAACATATTTTAAATCAATGGAAGCAAGAACGCATCCATTTCACAGGTTATGGGGTGATGGCTCAGTGGGCTAAAGTAGTCCATTATCATCCCTATAAATCTTGGGAAATTCTAGGTAGGGAGAGCAGCCCACCTATGTCCAGCCTAGACTGTGGAGAAAGGAGAGCTCCTGAGTAAGTTAGCTAGCAAGCTAACCATACCCACAAGCTCTGAGTTTGATTTAGAAACTCTGCCCCAATGGCAGATAGAAGATAGAAGAGCGTGATTGGCAAAATCAGTCTCAGGCCTGTAAAGCTCACACACAGACACACACGCACAGACACAGGCGAGCGCGCACACACACACACACACACACGGGGGGGGGGGGAGAAACATGAAACCCACACATGCATACTACATAGAAACATACAATAAACTGTTAAAATAATAACAGAAATATCTTTTGTAAAAGCCTTGAAATTTGCAATTTCTCTGTGATGCTTTAAGTTTTAGTTTCAATTCCCCCCCCATGAGGATTTTTAAATGTGAAGTCATTAGGTCTGAAGGTGTGAGTAAGAGTTTATACAGGTTTATTATCTTCAAATCCCACATGAACTCCAATCCTAGAATTGTATCAAGAAGATACAAGGAGAGGAACTTAGCCCTACCTCAACTTGATATGCCATGCTTTCTTGATACTCTGTACTTTTCTAAATAGAAACAGAGGGGGAGTAGATTGGAGGAGAGACCTTGGGGAGAGGAATATGAGGAGAAGAGACAGGAGTAACTCTAGTTGGTAGACAGAATAAATGAATAGATTTGGTTAATAATAATAATAATAAAAGATAATGTCACCAAAACTGATAAGCTGATATCTCAATGGGCTGGAAAATGGCTAATAAGTACGATACTACATTTTCTTCCCAAATCATTCCTAGATAAAAGTTTTCCAAGTATTAGAGACGAGTAATTATTAATACAAAGCAGCCAAGAGTTTAAACCAAGAAGTAAAAATAATGCAAATTACATATGTGCATATATGTACATCTCTGGGCATGTATTATACATATTTTTGAAATGAGAGATTTTAATGATAAGGACAAATTTTTTTGAACAAAAGCAGCTAAAAATGAGAACTGTGACTCTACTGCTAGGGAAATGCCCAGAGATCTACTAACTATCTAAGCAATAGTGGAGAGGCTACCTTTAATGCCTTTCCACAATAATGAGCCTTCATCTAGTAGCTGATGGAAACAGAAGCTGACACACACAGCTAAACACTAGCCAAACTGCGGGAATCTAGTTACAGACAGAGGAGTGATGAGCAAATGGTTCTAGACCAAGCAGAGAAACACACAGAAATTGTTGACCTGAACAAGTGGGCACTCATGAACCCCAGCCTGATAGCTGGGAAACCAGAATAGATAGAAATGACCCAAACCCCCTGAATGTGGGTGTTAGTTAGGAAGACTGGATAGTCTATGGGGCCTCTAGTAATGGATCAGTACTTATCCCTAGTATAGGAATGGCCTTTGGGAGTCCATCCAACATAGAGGGATACTTTTTCAACCTAAACACATGGGGGAGGGCCTGAGCCCTGTTCCAAATGATATGACAGACTTTGAAGACTCCCTCCACATGAGAAGACTTCACCCTCCCTGGGGAGAAGAAAGGGGATGGGCTGGGGTTTGGTGGGGGTGGTAGGGAAAGATTGGAGGGTGAGCAGACTGTGATTGACATGTAAAACAACCTTGTTTCAAATTTAAATAAAAAAAGGCAAAAAAAAAAAAACCATAGAAACTTCATATTTAACATAGAAGTCAGAAACAATTAAAATTAAAGTATCTTATAAACTTTATCCTTTAAACTGATAATTTATATACAATAAATTATATTAATAAGAAAAAAGGAATATTTTACCAGCTCTATGACTGTGATCAAAATTTCCATCTTGTTTCAACTTCTGTGTCATAACACAAAGAGAATTATCTTTGTGCTATCTTTTGGCATTGTGATATTAAACAGACTACATGAAAAACATAGTAAAGTATTACTGGGACAAGATGAATGGGAAATAGCAAAAAGACTTTACTACTGGTATCAGTATAATAATGTCCTTTAAAACATATTTAATATCACAGAGATTTCACTTTCTGCTAACTCAATAATCAATCTGCTTAAATCACATTTTTCTTGTTTTGTTTTGATACAGTGCTTCTCTGTAGCTTTGAACCTATCCTGGAACTTGTTTTAGACCAAGGTGTCATGGAATTCACAGAGATCCACCTATCTCTGCCTCCTGAGTGCTTGGATTAAAGCCGTGTGCCACTACCACTCAGCTTACATCACATAAGTTTGCTTCCACATCTTATTCAGAACTACACATTTAACAGTTTTAGTAATATAGGCACTGAGTTTATAAAATATAGTAATTCTTACTTTAGTTTCAGAAGTTATAAGAAAAAATACTCTGACCAAAAAAAAAAAAAAAAAAAAAAAAAGCATCATTGGAGGCAAAAAGGTGGTTACAACTCAAGTTTATAGTCTGTCAATTCAGGAAAGTTACAGAATCAGACCACATCCACAGCCAAGAGCAGAAAGAAATCAGTGCATCCATACTGCTTGCTTGCTGCTGCTAATGCTCAAGTAGCCCTTTTTCATTATTATATGATGTAGGGCCAAGCCTACGGGGATGGTGGCACGCACATTGGGCAAGGTCGGTTAACAAGACTACCCTCCATAGGCGTGCCCACAGGGAACCTGATCTTGATAAGACAATTCTTCAAATGAGGGTCTTTCCTCTCAGTTGATTTTTTGATAGTGGCATTTTGATTTTTAAACAGCAAAGCTTGTCTGACCACCACTCTTTCTAGGAGTTTCCTCAGCACTTTATGTTCCAAGAACTTTTCTGATACTTTTCCCTGTGTATTTTCTTTGAGTTAACAACCTTTTCAGAATAGAAATGCTGCTTGGGAGTAAGCTTATGCAAGTAAGTTTGCATCATAAAAGCTGACAGTAAGTGGGTTTTCCAGGTAAAATAGCAAGAAATATAGCAGAGCTTATGTAGACATGTTCTTAGTCTATGTAAATTACAGGTTGCTCAGTATGGACTTAGCGTAAAGTGAAAAGGTGGGGGCTGGAGACATTAACTCCAGTCAGATTGTCCCAAAATCTGTGTGATAGTCTGAAAATTTCTGAGTTTATCCTGAAGGAAATTGAGCATGGCTGCAGTTAAGGTGGGAAAGCACATGGGCATCTTTACTAAATGTAGGGAATTACATGGACATCTTTGTTAAAATGCTTCCAGGGTCTATGTGAAAAGAATTTCTTACTTGTAGTCCCTGGACATCCCCTATAATCCCGCAATTCTGTAAAGTAGACTAGCACAAAGGCAAAGGAAAAACATTTACTTTTACTGAGCAACAATGCACTATTGAAGGGGCACATCTTTCCATGTGACAAATTTATTTACAATGCACTTATGATAGCTTCAAAATATTGACTTTATAATACTACAGGCTTTAATTTATGCTTCTAAAAATATTGCTTTGATGAGAGCTGGATGGACTTCTTCAACTACTCAGACGGATCTATGGTTCAAGAAAAGGTTATCACCAGTCTCTAAGGAAAAGGTGGATGTATATATGAATACTTATAAAGTTTGGATCATTGTTTGCACAAATGCCTATGTGTTAAAGGCTGAGTCTCCTACCTGTTGTGCAACCTTTAGGAAATGGAGAACTCTGTAGAGAAGATGGGTCACCAGGGAAATGTTTTAAAGGGTTTCTTGAGATCCCGACATTTCCCTTTCCTTTCTCTTTGCTTCACAGCTATTATGAAGCACACAGCATGTTCTGTCCTCATCTCTGTCATCATTTGTTGCCTAATTACTGGGCCAAAGGCAATATGGCCTATTAACTACAGACTGAGACCTCTGAAAGCATGAACAAAATAAACTTTTCCTCCCTAGAGCTTTAATTAATTCCAGTGTTAGTTACAGTAATAGGAAGCTAGTCACCACACACTCCTTAGACAGCAAGGTATGCATATGCCATGGGAGTGGCTGAGAGTTCAAATACAAACCAGACATCCCACAATGATAATTACTAACCTGGTATCTCTAGTTTTGTTCTACAGTGTTTGCTAGAAAGACTCTCCAAAAGAGCATGTTAAATTCTTCAAACCAGGCCCCAGATAACATTGGAAGCAGAAAGCCTTGGCAGGATTTCAGGTGGCACCTGTGTACACATGGTATCCTGGTGGATAATACCTGGTTTGGAGCTCTGTCCACAGATGCAGAGCTCTTCTAATTGGTAATAAGAATCCACAGCAACCAACTAGTTCAACCAATCAAATGTATCTCTTTTCCTCACTTAATATTTGCAGTCTCAGAGGAGACACTTCTCCCCAGCATGAACCAAGACTAAGCCAATCATTCCATCATCTTTCGCTGACAATCTGACCTAAGTTTGTACCATTAGAGAAACTCCCAGGGTGCCACAGAAACTAACTGGTGGGGTTTGCACTGGAGTTGAACTTGAAGCACTGTAAAAGATCTTCCTGCAATCATCTTTGCTACTTAAGTCAGAAGACTGATATCAGAGGAGGAATTGAGTATGCAGAAAACAGGGGAGGAACAGTCTGACCTCTGAAGACTGAGATAACACAAGAATTTGTTAACCCTTGAGGCAAGTGGTTTTCTCTTTATTAATGTGGAAAGAGAGAGATACAGAGACAGAGACAGAGCTAGGGTGCCTACAGAACAACTGAAGTTTTCTTTCTAGAGAGTTCCTAACAGGAATGCACAGCACTCGTATACTTCATAGGAAAAGAAGTTAGCAGCCTTATGTAGATTCATTTTATCCCCAATAACAAAAGTGTGTAAAATGTTATCATATAACATTTCAAGAAAGGACTCTATCCTTCATGGTTAAGGAAATTATCAAATCAGACACCATTTTGAGCTGTCAGATTTCACTTTGGGATTAAACCACTCCTCAGTAGAAACTGTCCACACACTACTGCCCTGTTTATACAACACAAACAATCTGTAGCAGAATCTCATGGGCCAATGGAAGAGATTCCTGGCTGAATGCATCAACTAATGTCTGTAAGGAAAAAGCTGAGGCTCAAGCATTTGATTCAGGCACCAATACCTGAGATCTTTGAAGAACCCTCTTCATTAATGGGTCCTTGAAAGAGTTCAACGACCTCTTCTACAAAACTGTGTGATGGTACTCTGCTACCTACTGACTGGTCTGTTTTGGGGGTTTCTACTTTCTAGTTACTGTTTAGGGTTTGGGAGCCATCATTCACCATACTCAAACTGTACCATGCACCATCAAATCTGAAACGTTTTACAAGTCAAGTTCCTAGGATTTAGTTTAGATTCAGTTCACCTGTTAGAAGACTCAGATACATTTGTTTGTTTATCAAGATACACAGGCAATTTTGAAGCATCCTGAAAGTCCTACAAAAGATCAAGGTAAAACTGATTCTAAGTAGAATCGCAAAAGAACATGAAACCTGTTATCTTTAAATTCCCTTTGTATTTGTGTGCGTAGGGCAACTTGATGATTTCTTTTGTGCACTTGTCTCTTCCTTCCTTCAGTACACTTAAAAGGGATTACACCTCATGGTGCTCTTAATATAGAGCAATTCAAGCTACTTAAAGGAACCAACCAGTTTTTAATTAGGAGTGCTCCTAAAGAAGAAGACATGGGACTCCTATGGGCAAACTTTATGCTGACTTGTCACTAGTCAGCAGGGGTTGATTCTTGAGACCACTTAGGCTATTTTTAAAAGGAGGAATTAATATACGGTTGAAAATGTGGAAAAGTTGCTGTCTTCGTGAAATAAACTCACTGTGAGCTGAGAATTCCATCTCCATGCCTCAGTCAAATTGAGTTTGAGTTGTGCACACGTTTCAGGAATAGGAAAACTAATATTTATCTCTTCTCAGATATGGGTTTTGGCATTTTTCTGGAACTAGCTGTAGAAATTGAGCTGCCAACATGTAAGCTGAAATGTTGCTGGTTCTTAGGAAATTTTTGCCAGTGGCTTCAGGTGAAATTGAGAATTTCTGGTTGTAAACTCCACATTATTGGACAAAGGAAGAAAATGCCATTAATAAAAGTTCCATCCTAGCACATGCACAGTTTCCTTAGTGTGCTAATTGAAGGACATTTTCCTATCTTTTTCTGTGGGAGAGAAAAGGCAACAGAGAGAAGGAAGTAGGAAGTGATGTAAGGAAAGAGAAAGAATGAGACAATTAGGAACAGAGGTGAGATTAGCTATGTTACCTATATGTATTAGAAACTCACAGAAAATACATTATAATTACAACAGTTCCCATTTCATATATAATTTTGCTCACATGCACCAATCAGGGTTTTATATAAGTGAGGCTATGGAATTCAGGCATGGGATGGAGACATGCATGTGTGGGGGCAGATAGAAACATGAGTTCAAGTCTGTGGCTTCTGCAACTGATTTTGGATCTCACTGGCTGTAGGGGAGGTAGGTCAGCCTCTCAGAGGAAGCTGAATGCAAAGTGAAGTCAAGGAGAAAATGAATCCTGCAAGGATTCGACAGAAACTATTAAGATGTGTGATGTTCTTGATCATGGCAAGAACATCTGAGATCTTCTGCCAAGAGTAAATAATATATTTGATGATGTAGTATAAATAATACATTAGATGTGTTTCCCCAGTGATGAGAAACACTGCTTCAGAATTTTAAATTCAGATGGTCAATAAATTGCCTCAAATAAGGCACTGCTGATCTAAAAGAAGAGATCTAGCTTCCATCACCCAGCTTTCAAGAAGGGGGTCATCTTGTTCTGGTTTATTTGTAGTTTATTCATTGTTTTCAGAGTTCTGAGAGTCAAACTATATATGCTACAAAGTGAACCAGAGTTCTTGGCCTCTCAACTTCAATCATCATGTATATTGAGACCTCAGGTGACTTTGAAGAACATTCATCATAACTCTGCAAATTGTTTTTGAAAGGAAACAGTGAATTTCAAGGTTTTTCAGTCAACTTACAGTAGCATTCTTGATTGCTCAAATGGAAGTGATAGTTCCCACCAGCAACAGCAATAATCAAACTACATTTCTAAAGATGACCTGTGTTTATTTTGATTTGTCTACACTCACATATTTCAAGACCATGTGAACTTTCGAAAAAAGAAAATCACCATTAAATCTTGAACTTGTGATCGAAGTTAAAGAAGTGTCAGACTTCCCAAAGGAAAGCATATCAGAAGTCATAAAGGATTACCTTCATCTACTCCAGGGTAGTACACTCCTATATTTACATCCAATATAAACCTATCTTTATCTATATTCATTCCTTGGTTCAGGATACTGAGTAAAGTTGCATAAATACAGTTGTTTGACCCTCTATTTTCAGCTCTTATTTACCCCTGTACTCTCTCTCTCTCTCATTCCTTTCAAGCCATGAATATGAAAGAAAATCATGAGAGGTATATGAGTGAGTTTGGAGGGAGGAAGAGGAAGGGAGGATGTTGTATTTACATTATAATCTAAGTATATATATATATATATATATATATATATATATATATATATATACTTTGAACTGTTTTTTAAAAAATGAATTCTTCTTTAACCATTTAACATTCAGTTTTCACAAATCTATTCCCTAGTCGCTCTTCACTAGAAACACACTGGTTCACTCACAGTCTTCTCAGTCAGTGTGGCAATAGGAAGGCTCCTTCATGCACAATATGGTCCCAGAGTATCACCACACTTGATCTGGAATAGACATTTCCACCACTGCCTTAGAACTGCAGAGCAAATGCTCCTGCTTTTAATGCATCTATGTCATGCTATTTTCTCGCATTGATCTTGTGGTCAGTTAAATTCTTTCAGGCTCCCCACATGGGCTACACAAAAGGCACTGTGCCATCCCTGTAACACTGCACAGCTGGACAATTTAGGCTCAAGAGGAAGTCATTATATTGTCATTTTTAGAGCTTACTGGTGTTAAAAACAGCAAGTTGAGTCCAATGGAAAATTCTTAGTTTCATCTACCTATAAGCACTTTAAGCAACAAGCACTACCTTTCCATAAGTCTTTGAGTCAAATTTTAAATTATATGATATAACAGCTAGTGCATTAGTTCTGACCATCAGCAGAGTGAGTGTAAGCTACCACAGGATGGGAATCTTTATTAACTAATACATCTCTAAGAGAGACCTTCCTCCATGTCTAAGGGTGAAGGAACTGATATGCCAGGTACTTCCAAACAGTAAATTATTTAATCCCTTTAATAGCTGTGTGTGATAAGAGGTTTACGTTCTTCCTTACAAGTAATGGAATGATGAATCTACTTTCAAACTTCATAGTGGATATTGGCTGATTAATGGGAATGGAATGTGTGCATGAGAAAAAGAAAACAAGGTGATATAGAATCAGCTTACATTGATGATCCCTCCTGGAAGGGGCATCACACTCCCTGTGGAGTGGATGGGGAATGAGATGGGAGGGGGCTTGGGGGCATGTGAGAAAGGGAGAAAGAGGGTACTGGGATCAATATGTAAAATAAGAAAAAAGTATATATCTATTTATCTTTATCTATATCCATATATGAATCAGCTTAAAACATTAAATATGACAAGAACCTATAGGAGAAGCATACAAACCTAAGCAATAAGGTCATTGTAATACCCAGGTCTGGACTTATGAGAAAGGCTTCATATTGATAAGAAAGTCAATGGCCTTGGCAAGAATATGTTGACCAGACCATGTATGCACCAAGGGAAGGTTAGTGCTCTCTATCAAGGGTCAAACTAATCTGTTGAACTGAGACCATCTCCCTAGTTAATGAATTACATTGCTTCTTCTTGAACTCAAAAATAGTCACTGGGAATATTTCCTTTTGTCATTTATACCAATGAGACAGTTGGAAAAGCTGAGACTGGCTTGTGGTAATATATTATGATTTAATAGCACTGGAGATCAAAATGCAACACCAGCTATAGCTGTAGAGCCACCTTTCAATCCCAACAGACATACTAGCTAGCCACAGATGCCAGGCTGTGGTGGTATATACCTTTAATACCAGGACTTGGGAGACAGGGGCAGACAGATCTCTGTTAGTTCAAGGCCACACTGAACTACACAAAACTGATCTCTTCTAAAAGAGAAACAGCTCACACAATGGTAATCTCAGCATTTGAGGTCACAGGCCTTTAATGCCATCACTAGGGAGGTAGGGACAAAAGGGACATGACTAAGCTAAGAGAGGAATATAAGGAAGGAGGAGACAGGGACTCAGGGGATTGTAGTCTGAGGCTTGGTAGAGAGCAATGGAGTCTGCATTGTACTCTGAGGATTCATGGAGAGAGGATCACCCATTTCTGTCTGAGGTAGAGGTAAGGCTAGTAGTCAGTTGCTTTGCTTTTCTGACCTTCAGTAGCTTTACTAAATCACAAATAATATATTACCACAATGGCCTGGCTTCCTGTGGCTCTCTTTCTGATTCACATTTTTTTTTTTCTGATATATACTATCCTACTTCCTTTTGTAGTCTATAACAGTTTTACACTAAGGATGGTTCAAGTAATTTATAGCAGAAACCCTGCCCCAACTTCAAGGTTTATTTTTGATATGGTTCTTATTATAACAGTTTGTATGTTTTTAAAAATATATTTTTGTGTACTCATGCATGCGGGTGTATGTATGTGGGTGGGGATAAAGGGGGTGAATATGCAAACTCTAGTATAGAGATCCAAAGAGCAGAAAAGGGTGATGTATACCTCTGGCTAGAGTTATAGGCAGTTACGTATTAGAATCCAAACTCAAGTCCTCTGCAACAGCAGCAAGCACTTTTAACTGCTCAGCCATCCCTCCAGTCATGTAACATTTTGTAAAACTGGTTTCAGGATTACTTACATTAAGTTTGCCTTCTTTTTCATGACATTTTCACATAGCACTGAAGTCTCAGTTACGTTAGTTTCACAGTAAGCTAAACAGCGGTTAAATATTATGTTGACTGACCCAGATGAATCAGTCTCCTAATTTTTGTCAAGGGACAAAGTGGTGGGACACACCCATCCTCTAAAGCTTGAAAGTTTAATACATTATCTAGGCTTCTCTTCCTCCATGTATAGAGCTTCAAGGTCTCCTGGTGATGAAACAATATCTTCTTGCTTCTTTTCCAGAAACGTGTGCAACTCTGTCTGTGAAAAGGTTTTCCTGGATCACCTAAAACATAAAAGAGTTCAGGTAAGCTGTCTCTATGTGTTTCTGCTGCCTGGTCTTGTTCTCTCTATCTGCATCTGGGTTCTACTTCGACTAAGTGTTTATGTATGAGTGTTTGCTCCTGTTTCCAACAGATATTAGTTGAGGGCTCCATGGATAAGTTAGTTGCTGATCTCACTCTCCGGGAAGGGCATTTATGGCAGTCTTTCCACGGAAGCTCAAATTGTTAGTTGGCAGTAGTCTTGTAGTTCTCTAGACCTTTCTTTGTGTTCAATTTTATCTTCAAACCAATATTGGCTCCCTCTTTTATGCTTTCTCTCTCTCTCTCTCTTTCTCTCTCTCTCTCTCTCTCTCTCTCTCTCTCTCTCTCTCTCTCTCTCTCTCTCTCTCTCGTCTTCTATTCCTAACCGGGCTCAATCTTCCTGATGTGTTTTCCTTTCCTCCCCCTCATTTTCTCCTACTTCTCTCTCCATTCGCTGCCCACCCCGCCATTTCCTCTGTGCTCTGGGGGACTTGTCCCTTCTTGGTTCTGTGAGGGACTTTATATGAATCTCTTAGAACACATCTTGTATCCTAGTTGCTCTGGTAGTGTGAATTATAGGCTGGTGATCCTTTGCTCTATGTATAAAATCCATATATGAGTGAGTACATACTGTGTTCCTCTTTTTGTGACTGGGTTACCTCAATCAGGATGGTTTCTTCAAGTGCCATCCACTTGCCTGCGAATTTCAAGATACAATTATTTTTTTCTTAAGAGTAGTATTCCATTGTGTAGATGTGCCACATCTTCATTAACAATTCTTCAACTGAGGGGCATATAGGTTGCTTCCAGGTTCTTGCTATTACAAATAGTGCTGCTATGAACATAGTTAAACAGATGTCTTTGTTGCATGGATGTGGATCATTTGGATATATGCCCAAGAGGGGGATTGCTGGGTCCTGTGGTAAACTAATTCCCATTTTCCTGAGGAACCAACATACTGATCTCCAAAATGGCTGTATGAGTTTGCACTCCCACCAGCAGTGGAGGAGTGTTCCCCTTTCTCCACATCCTCTCCAACATGAGTCATCATTGGTGTTTCTAATTTTAGCCATTCTGGCAGGAGTAAGATGGTATCTCAAAGTTGTTTTGATTTTCATTTCCCTGATAGCTGAGGATGTGGAGCACTTTCTTTAGTGTCTTTCAGCCTTTTTGATTTCCTCTATTGAGAATTCTTTCTTCAGTTCTTTACCCCATTTTTTAAATATGGTTGTTTGGTGTTTTGTTGGCTAGTTTCTTGAGTTCTTTGTATATTTTGGAGATCAGTCCTTTGTCAGATACATGATTAGTGAAAATCTTTTCCCAGTCTGTAGGCTGCCATTTGGACTTGTCCACTGTGTCCTTTGCCTTACAGAAGCTTCTAAGTTTGAAGAGGGCCCATTTATTAATTGTTTCTCTCAGTGTCTGTGCCCCTGGAGTTATGTTCAGGAAGTGGTCTCCTATAACAATTTGTTCAAGGGTACCTCCAACTTTCTCTTAACAGATGGATAGCTCGGAAGCCAGCATATATATTCAGGTCCCCCTGAATATGGGTCTCAGCCAGAAGGACTGTGCAGTCTAAGGGACCTTAGGCAATGGAGCCAGGATGTATCCCTGGTGCACAAAAGGACCTTGCAAACACATCCCATGGAGGAATAACTGCCTTAATCTAGAGACAGGAGAGAAGCCCTAGTCCCTACTTCACATGACCTGTCAGATACATGACCCCAGCTGGATGGCATTCCCCTACATATGGAAGTGGGGTGGGGGGATGGGAGGGGAGGGTGGTTAGAGTGCATGTGAGAGGGTAGAGAGGGTAAAATGGAGTGAAGGAGGGAAGGAAAGAGGGAGGAAGGGAGGGAGGGAGGGAGGGAGGGAGGGAGAGGGAACTGGGATTGACATGTAAAATAATAAATTAAATAAAAAAAATGCTTTGACTCCAAAATTTAAATTCCAGGACAAGTTACTGGGGAAAAGGATTTCTTTTTTTTTTTTTTCCACAGAAAATGAAAAGCTGTGGATTCCTTCCAGACTAATGTGGTTTGATCAAGCCAGACCACCTGAAACAGAGTACCAGGTTATTCTACATTCAAAACAGCTGGACAAAGCAGTCTTAAGTACTACAGCCAGGATTTCTGCATCTTCTTGGAATCCTCCATGACAGTGCCCCTTACCAGCAGGAAGTAGTTTTGAAAGAACAACGCCCAAATTCCAAAATATTTTCTATAAATGTTTGTTTTCATTGAAATGGACTTGTTTATATAAAATAAATGTAAAAAAAACATAAAAGAATTGTTCAAAGCCTCATGTAACTTCTTATTCATCTGGGTGTTCTTCTATTTTCTTGCTTAACTCTTTAAGTTTTCTTGACCAGCATCTATTAGTCACCTGTCAACCATGTCTCTGGCAGATGCAAATTTTTATGATTTTTCTTGATTTTGCCATGAGCTTAGGCAAACAAATACTCAGAGCTCTCCGGGCATGTGAATTTGGGGAATAATGTGCTCCAAACTGATTCTGCTCCTGCAAAGGCTACTGAGCCTCCTTTCAATGTATGGTGAATGAAAATCAGGTGGTTTTCAAGGATACCGGAGATGGGAGGAAACCATTAAGGGGCATGTGCAAAATCCATGGAGGGGGCTGGGGATGTAATTCGGTTGCATATCACCATGTATACTATGTGTAAGGCCCTGACTTTGAGGCCCAGAATCACAAATAACAATTGAATAAATCCATTAACCTTTGGCTTTTAGTATCTAGGGTAATCTATTAGTCTTTACTTGGATTAATTTTCTGAGGCCTGAAAAAGTAATTTTTCCTATTTCTGATTTCGGTGAATATTCCTGTTCTGGGCAAAAGCAGATTTTTGGGGAGCATTGTCACATACTTCAGAGGAGTCTCCTCTCACTTGCCTTTCAGATCTTGTGTTAACTTCCTTCATTGTCTAGCCAATGGCTTTCCTATGCATGTTGTTATAACCCTCTTACATCTGTTAATGTGTACTACCTTCATTTACATAAATATCTTGAGATTTTAAATAAGACTCTGGTAAGTTATCTGCTAGATGTCAAAGTTTATGCTGATGATCCTAATTTTGCAGAAGGAATCTCATAATGAGAAACAGTAGGAGAAAAACCTCAAAATTTGCAAAACAAAGGTTAAAACATTCTTATGTAGCTATAATAATAATCCATTTATATGCACGGTAAAAACTCACAAAAAGGTAAAGTAATTACAATGATTCATCATGTTTTTTTCCCTTTGGAAATGTGTCAAATGTCATTTTAGTTAAACAGAATTAATTATGAGTGAAGAGAGGAAGAGGGCAAATAACGCTGGGATTTGGGGGCTCTTCTTTGCTTATCATGTGACAGACAGATATTTTAATTTGAATAGGTTCAGGTCTTCAAGTCTTTTATTACACTGCCTCTGATTCTAATGTCTAAAGATGCCATACTACAAATTACAATCTTGTGAAAGCATCCCTTTCTGCATGCACAACCCACATGTAACAGTTTCATTCCATATGTGATATCAGGTATAGATATTTTTCTCTTCCAGAAAACTCATAATATGCCCATATTTGGGAATAGGCTCACCAGAGATATAGTTAATTAGCTAAGATGAGGCTATACTAGATTAGGACAGGCCCTAAACAGAGAAGGACATGTAAGTATAAAGGTTGAAACTGGACAGGTAGATCAGTAAAGTAAGGAAGAGTAGGGGTTAGGGGGAACACTAGGAACAAAGAAGGGTCATTTCCTAATAATTTCAGAAGAGTCATGATTCTGCCAAAGCCCAGTTTGAGGTACCTCATTGCAGCATCCTTCAGAAATTGGTATATGAAGCTTACTGTGTGGGAAATATAAGGCATTTTCAGGGGTAAATTAGAATACATACAATTTCTCAGTATTTTCTCCAGAGTCACAGACTATATTCTCCTACCACAACAATAATGTGATTCCATTTTAATTCTACTTTTCATTTAACACTATCCAAAATCTAACTGCTACTGTCTGATCTATGTCATTGGAAGCATCATTCAGATGGTGTAAGTAATTTTATTAGATGATAGGCTTTGATACACTAGTTAGTTATAGTTGTTCCTTAATTATGCATTGTGTATTGTGAATTTTTCCTTTTTAGAAATGTAGTGTGCTATTTGAATATGTAAGTGTCTTTAAATAGTGGAATATAATTTTTCCTTATTTTTATTTATATGTATACAATTCTCTTGTGTTCTCTCTGTCTCTGTCTCTCTGTCTGTCTGTCTCTCACTCTCTTTCTCTGTGTGTGTGTGGGTGTGTGGGTGTGTATTTGTTTGTTTGTTTGTATGTGTGTCTCTGCAAATACTTGTTTACTCAATGCCAGAAGAAGGTATTAAATCCCCTAGAGTTGGAGTTACAGGTTGCTGTAAACTATGTAACATGGGCTCTAGGTCTTTGGTAAATTATGGTATTTGGTAAGAGCAGCATAGGCTCTTAACTACTGAACTATCTTTCCAGCCCCTTCCCTTTTTTCTCATGTTCTAAATAATATTTTATTGGACATAATACATATGTAAAAAATACCTCAGCCCTTTCAAAAACACAATCCACTGTACATTCTATACATTGACAGAACTAGTATGCACTGCAAAGTTTTTATACTAATTTTCATGTATGCTTTTATTTGTTTGTATGTGCATGGATCTGTACAACATGTGCAAATGTGGAGATCAGAGAAAAACTTGCAGTTGTTAGTTCTCTCATTCTATTTTGTGAAATCCAGCAATTGAATACAGATCACCAACATTGGTGACAAGCATCTTCACCCAATGAGCTATCTCCCTGGAACCACACTAATTTTCAGCCATTGTCTTTCATGACCTTTCAAAGAAAGTCTACACATTAACTAACACCCAGTTTTCTTTGCCTCCTATCCACAGGCAATTACCAATATTCTTCCTTTTTCTATAGTTCCACTTCAGACACTTCTTATTAATGGAAATGTACAATGAAATCTACTAAGAAATAAGATGGTTAGTTCAATGAGATATAGGAGAATTTTGAATTACGTAAGTAGCCCACTGTGCTTAGATACATTTAATTTTTTTTTATCAAAAGCCTGTCATTTACTTCTAACATAAATTATGATGAATACATGTTTTTAGTTTAGTAAATTTTCTATTCATTACCAATGAAATGGTAGATTTATAATTTAAGAAGTTTTCATGGATGGATATTATCTTCTTATATCATTGGATTTATACTGTTACATCATTTTCATAAGAACTCTATAATCAATAATATATGATGTATGTCACAGCTCCACTCATCTCACATAAAATATCAATTATAATTCAATATAGTATATTGAATGACATACTTTTAATTTTTTTTGTAAAACAATTTGTTATTTTTCATAAAGTATTCTCTTTCCCCAATTCCTCCCAGATCGTTCCTACTTCTATACCCACTCAACTTCATCAACACAACAACAAAAAAAATCCCAGTAAGATAGAAAATATCAAAACAAAACAAAAAGCACACACAAAAACATGGAGTCTGATTTATGTTAGCCAACTACTTCTGGGCATGGAACTTGCCTTAGAGCCCTAGAGTGTGTGTGGTTGGTATATCTAAAGACACTGTATTGGAGACAAACTGATTTTCCCTTTTCTTGAGTATCAATTGCAAATAGCCTCTCACTTAGAGTCAAGAATTTTAGTCACTTTCTCTTTCTTCATGCTGGTTTTTTTTTGTCTGGTTTGAACTCGTGCAGGTCTTGTGTTTACTGCCATAATCTCTGTGAGTATATCAATCCTTCTGTGTCTGCAAGATGCTATTTCTTTGAAGTCATCCACCACTTCTGGCTCTTACATTTTTTTTTTTTTTTTTTTTTTTTTTTGTCTTCTCTTCCACAGAGATCTTTGAGCCGTAAGTTTGCTAAAAACATCCATTTAGTAATGAGTGTTCTGAAGCCTCTCAATTTCTGTACATTGTCCAGCTATGTATTTCTCTGTCAATTACTAACTACCACAAGAATAAAATTCCCTGAAAGGTTTGAGCAGTGCACTGATAAGAGTCCCAGTTTAGATTCTGTCTCCATGTCTGGCTGTAGGTCTTTTGGAGGAGGAGAGGAAAGATTGTAGAAGCCAGAGAATACAGAAGACAGGAGGAGAACACAGGCACTGAGTCAACTTAACAAGGAATCATAAGAGCTCACAGAGACTGAAACTGTAAACACAGAGACTTCATGGGACTGCTCAAGGCCCTCTGCATATATGCAGTGGTTGTTTCCCTTGGTGTTTTGTGGGACTGTTCACAGTGGAAGTGGGCGTGTCTCTGACACTTTTGCCTGCTCTTGAGACTCTTTTCCTCCTACTGGGTTGCCTTGTCCAGCCTCAATATGAAGGCTTTTCCTTGTCTTATTGTTTATGTGTTTAGTTGTGTTTGGTTGTTATATCTTTTTGAAGGGAAGCCGAGGGTGAGGGGGAGTGGATTTGGGAGAAACAGAAGGTCAGAGAGAGCTGTGAAGAGTGGAGGGAGAGGGAACTATGGTAAGTATGTACTGCATGATAGAAGTTATCTATTTTCAATAAGAAAAAAAGAAAGATTCACAGTCAAAAATGGAGTTGTGGATCCCTGGAAGAGTGCTTGTATGGGTGGCAGTTAGTCACAATGGAAGGAATGCTTTTTTTTTTCCTCTTTTCTTTTTAATTTAAATTAGAAACAATCATATTTTATATCTCAATCCCAGTACCTCTTCCACCCATTCTCCTATGCCCCCCACAGAAGCCAACACCCATTGCATCCCTCTTCTGCTCCATAGCATGGCTGAGGCCTTCTATGGGGAATAATCAAAGCCTGTTACTTCATTTGGGGCAGGACCTAGGCCATCCCCCATGTGTCTAGTCTGAGAGTATCCCTCTATGGGGAGTGGGCTCCCAATGTTCATTTGTATACTAGGTATAAATGCTGTTCCATTACCAGGGACCCCATAGGCTTCTCAAAACTCCTGTCACTCATGTATGCTGGCTTCCAAGAGGTCAGTCTGGGGTCCTTGTTCAGGCCATCTGCTTCTGTGGGTTTATGCACCACTCTTCTCTCTCTACAACTGGATTCCAGGAATTTGGCTCAGTGCTTAGCTGAGGTTCTTTGCTTCTATTTCCATCAGGTACTGGATATAGGCTCTAGGATGACATATAAGGTAGTCATCAATCTCATTATCAAGGAAGAACATTTAAGATAGCCTCTTCCCTATTGCTTAGATTCTTAGTTGGGGTATCCTAGTGTAACTCTGGACATTTACCTAGTGTCAGATTTCTCTTTAAACCTATAATGGCTTCCTCTATTAAAGTATCTCTTTTCTTCCACTGACTCAATCTGCCTGGCCCCTCATGTCTTCCTCCACCCTCATATACTCCCCATCTCTTTCTCCTAACATCTTCTCCCCCCCAATGCTCCCAATTTACTCAGGAGATCTTGTAACTCTTCACTTCTCTTGGGGCTCGTGTATGTCTCTCTTAGGGCCTTGTTTCCTAGCTTCTCTGGAAGTATGGATTGTAGGCTGGTAATCAGTTGCTCTATGTCTAATATCCATATATGACTACTCAGTCATATACCATGTTTGTCTTTTTGTGACTGGCTTACCTCACTCAGGATGATTTCTTCTAGTTTTATCCATTTGCCTGTGAATTTCAAGATTCTATTTTTTTCCCCACTGAGTAATACTCTATTGTTTAAATGTACTACATTTTTGTTATTCATTCTTCAGCTGAAGGACAGCTAGGTTTCTTCCAGTTTCTGGCTATTACAAATAATGCTGCCATGAACATAGTTGAACAGATGTCCTTGCAATATGAATGTGCATCCTTTGGGTATATGCCCAAGACTGGAATGTTGAGGTAGACTGATTTCCAATTTCCCGAGGACCCACCACACTGATTTCAAAAGTGGCTGTACGAGTTTGCACTCCCACCATCAATGGAGGAGTGTTCCCCTTTCTCTACATCATCTCCAGCATAAAATGACATTGGTGTTTTTTTTTATTTTAGCTAATGTGACAGGTGCAAGATGTTATCTCAGAGTTGTTTTGATTTGCATTTCCCTGATGGCTAAGGATGTTGAACACTTTCTTAAGTGTCTTTCAGCCATTTTGGATTCCTCTATTCAGAATTCTCTATTTAGTTCTGTACCCCACTTTTTAATTGGATTGTTTGATATTTTTGTGACTAACTTCTTGATTTCTTTGTATATTTTGGAAATCATCCCTGTGTCAGATATGGAGTTGGTGAAGGTCTTTTCCCATTCTGTGGGCTGCCATTTTGTCTTATTGACTGAGTCCTTCGCCTTAGAGAAACTTCTCAGTTTCAGGAGTTCACATTCCTTAATTGTCAATCTCAGTGTCTATGCTACTGGTGTTATTTTCAGGAAGTGATCTCCCATATCACTTTTTTCAAGGGTACATCCCCTCCACTTTCTCTTATAAGAGGTTCAGTGTGGCTGGATTTATGATGAGGTCTATGATCCATTTGTACTTGAGTTTTGTGCATGGCAATAGATATGGATCTATCTGTGGTCTTCTACTGGTCAGTATCCAGCTATGTAAGCACCATTTCCTGAAGTTCCTTTATTGTACAGGGTGGTTTTGGCTATCCTGGGCCTTTTGTGTTTTCATATAAAGTTGAGTATTGTTCATTCAAGGTCTGTGAAGAATTGTACTGGGATTTTGATAGGAATTGTAGATCACTTTTGTCAAGACTGCCATTTTCACTTTGTTGATCCTACCTATCCAAGAGCATGGGAGATCTTTACATTTTCTGGTATCTTCTTTCATTTATTTCTTTAAGGGCTTAAAGTTTTTGTTATACAGGCCTTTCATGTGTTTAGTCACTGTTACCTCAAGATATTTTGTGTTGTTTGTGGCTATTGTAATGAGTGATGTTACTCTGGTTTCTTTCTCATCCCCTTTATCGTCTGTATATAGTAAGCCTTCTGATTTTTTTTTTTACTTAATCTTGTATCCTGCCACTTTGCTGAAGGTGCTGATTAGCTGTAGGAGTTCCCTGGTAGAGTTTTTGGGTCTCTTATGTAAACTATCATATCATCTGCATGTAGTGAAATTTTGACTTCGTCCTTTCCTATTTGTATCCGCCTTGATTGCCTTTTGTTGCTCTAGCTAGAACTTAAAGTACAACATTGAAGAGATATGGAGAGAGTGGACAGCCTTGTCTTGTTCCTGAATTTAGAGGAATTGTATTGAGTTTATCTCCATTTACTTTGATGTTGACTGTTGGTTTGCTGTATTGCTGTATATTGTTTTATTATGTTTAGTTATGCTCCTGTTATCCATTATCTTTCTACGATCTTTATCATCAAGGGGTGTTGGATTTTGTCAAAGTCTTTTTCAGTGTTGAGCACTATTGCCTTGCCTGCAAGAACAATGCTCAACAACAGGATTCTTCTGCAGCTATGTTTATTGCGCGGCTCATTACAGCAAGTTGAGGGAAGACCCCAAGGAGGAAAAAGGGCTCTGCTTATATATGCTCAGAGGAGTTGTGTCCGTTACTGACAGGTGCAGCCCGCAACGGCCGTAAAGGTCACCCTATGATGTGGATCGCGCATCCGCGCCTTGCTGGCTTATGGACAGGAAACCAGCACCATCTTTGGGAATGGCACCAGTGGCTCTCTACATTTCAGTATCTAGTGAGATGACCATATGGTTTTTCTCCTTCAGTTTGTTTCTATGGTGGATTACATTGATGGATTTTCATATGTTGAACCATCCCTGCATCCCTGGGATGAAGCCTACGTGGCCATGGTGGATGGTTTTTCTGATGTGGTCTTGCATTTGACTTGTCAGTATTTTATTGAGCATTTTTGCATCAATGTTCATGAGACCTGTCGTGGCCAACCAAGAAGGAATGTTTAAAGGAGTAGCAGGGAAGAACTAAAGGAAACCTGGATTCTGGGTCTTCACCAAGAGAACCCCTATTCATTATCTCTCTCCCATGCTTCCCAAACATTCAGACCCTGCATGTATCACATTAGGCTTTTAAAAGTTAGTTAAAGTTGTTACCTGTTGAACTGGAAATTTAGCTCAGAATTAGAGTGTTTGTCTAACATTTGTGAGTTCCTAAATTCAATTCTTAGCATTGAGAGAATGAAACTGCAGAATACACAGTGCTAAATAAAACATAACACACACACACACACACACACACACACACACACTCTGTCTCTCTGTCTCTGTCTCTCTCTCTCCCCTCTGAGGCTCAAGAATCATTGTGGAAGACAGGACAGAAGGGGTGTAAAAGTCAAGGGTAGTGGACTACTCCAAGGAAACAGTCTCTTTTGAACAGAACAGGGCAGCCACACATATAAACATGTAACAGTGTCACAATACCCATGCAAGATTACACCAAGTTCCCAAAGGAGAGAAGAGAATTTGACACAGAATCCCATCCTTAGTTGTGAAGCAATTGTTAGCTGCTGGAAGATAGTCACTTTTTTCTGAGGGTTTAGTCCCTGAGAAATTGGCAAAGCTCCAGTGGAAGAACACTTCCAAGAATATTTAGGCAGTACCAATTGGTCTTAATGGTTAAAAGGACACAAATTTGGGTGGATGGGAAAGGATATGGATCTGGGAAGAAATGGGTAAGGGATTAAATGTGATCAAAATGTGACACACATGTTTGGAAATTCTCAAAGAACTAATGAAATGTTTTTTTTAAACAGGTAGCCTCTTAAAATAATAATAGTATATGCTTAATAAAAGAATGTCAATTAAAAGATAAAGAGGCACACAGAAATTACTGTGCACTTGGAAAATTCCAAGGCTTCCAAGGCTTAGGAATTGAAGCTCATTGATAATAATATCTTTAGTGAAATCATACTGCAGATTTTTAGACTCTTCATCTTCCCTAAACTTCCCTTCCTGTCATCAGAGCTACCAGCAGCCTTTGCCAAGTTAGAATATCAGTAAAGATAGTAGGCTTTTGACACCAGTTTCCCAGGTTTAAACATGAGCATTGTTATTTGTCATCTCAGTTCTTAATAAAATCACCTTTGGACCCAGCTTTCTTATCTGTAGAATGCATTTTTAATTATACCCCATATCATGATGTTACAAAGAGGATTCATTGAACTAAGACTTATTGGTACATAATTGAGTTCAATTATGTTGAAGGTCATGATGACATCCCAAATTTTCATTTTGTCACCATCTCCTATGAAATACATATTTTGTGCTGGTCCTGTATATAAATTTTCTTCCTTCATGTAGTCTAAGGATTTACAGTATAGGCATGAATAGCATAAGGTGAATAACCTTTGGTTTTTGAGACTTAGTTATTTGAATTGTAAAAGGATCTTTAGCTACTATATCAGGGAGATAAGCTGGAGCCTAGTGTAATATAAACTGTGATTATTCTTGGCAAATGATATCTTTTTTCTCTAAAATCCATTGCTCTAGACTTTATGTTCTTCCAGGGCTAGGAAATGTTCTAAAACACTTTGTTGTTAAGACACTTTGTTGTTAAGTACCAATTATTTTTCTTTATGTCCTTGTATAAATACTATCTTTTATAATTTGCTTTATTAATAATCTATGCCCTAGCTTATAGCTTGGCATGTGAAAAATATTTCATGAATAATAAAGATCAATTAAATTTGGAGGCAGAAACTGTATACTTTATTTAAAAGGACGAAATGATGTGTGAACAAATGTACTGAGTCTTTACTGTGCACAAAACATTGTACCAGATGTTTTGCAACTGCTTAATTAACATGTGATGACACAATCTCATTCTACAAAAGAGAAAATTGGGATTTAGTGCAGTCACACAACAACCCCAGACAGGGTCTCAATGTGTCTTCCTAAGTCTCTATCCATGCTTTTAATAACATCCTTGATAAATACCAACAGATAACACAAAATTAAAATTAATATTCCTAGAATAAATAGAAACATTTATTACAGTCTTGACCTTCTAAATTTCTTCCTCACATTATATTGCCATGGTAGAAAATTTTAAATCCAAATGAATGCAATCCAGACTAATGGAAGTTTCTGAGGATGGCTTTAAAAAACAATTTCACAGGTTAAGGATGAAGAAAATCTAGCAGGTAACTCCCCCAATGCATTTATTCATCAGTCATGAGCTCAGACAAACTTATTTTATTTGACATGCATCTCTTCATCTCTATCCATGCTTGTAGCTCTCATTTTAGGATGCTATCCTGGCAATAGAAAGTAAGGTTCAAAAAGATTTATTATGTCATTAATCAATACTCAGTGCCACAGAGCAAATAAACCACAAGCACGCTGAATCTGCTAGTTCAATTGTCTTCAGCTCTGTCAGCCAAGTTCTGAGGCTTGTGTATACTCTTCAAAGGGCTCAGAGTGTATACAGATGCACATCCATCAATAGAGTCTAGGTTAGCAAAATTAAAAGCTATTGAATAATAACATACCACCCTTCTCAGACATTTTTGATCTTGCCTTAATGTCAGGATACTGATGGGTGTAAGCTTATTTCCCAAATATTGCCTTCAGTTTAAGAAATGGTTTTCTAGTGCATAGAGTAAGTCATAGCTTGTTTATAAATAAATAAACTTCATTGAAGCTATTCAACTCTTAAGCAGCTACTTCTGTGGGTGGAGACATTTGTCACTTAACACTGATAAGTGATTTCTGCAGTTTACACAGCTCTAACTCTTGATATGCCTGAAATAAATAGAACTAACTAAAGTATAAAAAAATACCAAAAATTATTTATATTTAAAAATATGAGGCCCATTGAAATAGCTCAGTGAATAAAGGTACTTACACCATAACTGATGACGTGAGTTCTGTTTCAAGAGCCTACCTAGGGGAAGCAGAGAAATAATTCCCGAAAGGTGTCCTCTGATCTCCACAAGCACTCTGCATGTATATATACACATGCACATACACAAAAAAATAGGTAGATATAAACTTTTTATTTGTTTGTTTTGAGGCAGGGTCTCTCTACTATGTAGTTCTGGCTATACTGGGACTCTCTATGTAGACCACCAGACTAGCCTCAAACTCACAGAGATCTATCTGCATCTGCTAGGATTAGAAGTGTGCACCACCATACCTGACCTAGACAGAGATTTTTTAAAATGTTTAGACATTTCTGGAAAATCTAGTGTTATTGTCTTAATGACAATTATTCCAATAAAACTTTTAGCATCAAGTATTCTCCCTGAAATGTAATAAACAGAATGCTTTTGTTACATGGCCTTACTAAATTCTGATGATTTTAAAACTCAGATGTTTATATACTTTTATGTGGTCTATGTAGAACACATAAATTCCACAGTCTGAATGCTCAAAGGATGGAAATATGAGTATAAGTGATGGTGACAGAGTTAACTAGGAATTTCAGTAGAATAAACAAAGAAAAGAGATTGTGTGTACCAGAGAGGGCTATATAGCATGAGACATGGGACCCAGAAAGGACATCCTTAGAGTCAAGATTTCTGAACTCAGATGAAATGACATAGAGGCCATTGTATAAACAGTCAGTTCTGGACTAGAAAAAGCACAGTTTTACAGCCCTTGCTTAGCATGCATGAGACCCTAGGGTAATTTTCTAGTATCACAGTAAATGAATGAATGAATGAATCAATCAATCAATAAATAAATAAATAAAAAGAAAGAGAGGAAGGAAGGGCAGAAGAAGGGAAGGGAGGAAGGAAGGAAGGAAAGGTGAAAGGAAGGAAAGAGGAACCTGTGCATTCTACAAAGAGCTTAGGCTTCTACACATCATCTCATTTAATTGAACAACTACTTTTTGTCTAAATCCCAATTCTTCAGCTAAAATAATAATTAATGTTGAATATGATATTTTTCAATTTGTTATTTTATCTGAGCTTCAATATCACATTACCCTTGAAGACACATATCTTAAAATTATTCCTGCTTTTGTATTTAGTACATAGCTCATGACACAGCAGTTTTGCTAAGATTATATGCACACATTCATACATATAACAAAGGACATATAGTTAATTATCCTTAGCAGCCTCATTCATATTATCCCTCCCTCTTGGGAGATATGATTGTGCCCTTAGTACTGGACTGTACATGGACAAATGCACTCAGACAGTGAGGAGCTATCTAGCTAGGAGAATAACCTGTAATGTTAGCAACATAAATCAGATACAAAAGAACATATACCAGATGAATTCACATACACAAAATAACAAGAGGGAATTTTGTGCTGTTAAAAATTCAGCAGATTTGGCAGTGGGCTACATATCTACTCTAGGGGCTTTTATGGAGACTGCTAACATTTTAATATATAAAGCTAAGAATATTGATTGCGTGAATGCTCGTGTTGTGATACACACTGTGTTCTTAAGATGCAACACCAATAGTTAGACATATGCATAGTGCTTTGATAAGGATGATGGGATATCAAATATTTTCACCATGGATACAGTAGCTATTCACAGAGTACATTCTCAACAGGGCAAATAGTCTTAATAAGTATTTTATTGAATCAAAAACACTGATTTATCCATCAAACTTCATATATTTAGCCCTCTAATTCTGACATTATTCAACTAGATTTTTTAGAATCCTTAAGAAAAACCATTCAAGAGTCTCCCCCTCTTGCTATAGGTCTAGGCAAAGGAAGCAGAGAGAAGTACATGCTAAGGACTTTTGCATTAGAACAGAATGGGTGCAGGGCTTTGGACATAAGGAAGGCGGGGAATTCAGAAAAATGGGACCAGTAAATGAGTGTTTAAGAAGATTTGAAGCTTGTTTACTGATAGGGTTGTGTCATCACAGTCTCTTGGGAGATAACAAAAGATGTCTGAGCCAGGCATGAGTCTATAAAGGAGTGAGGGAGATTTTCTTTGGCTGTGGCTGTGGGGTCAAATTTAACTGTGAAGAATGGCAATATAAAGAGACAGTCGCAGTAAACAGTAGTAGCAGACACAAATCAATGTTAACCATCTTAAATTGCCTTCAGCCCCCTTCTTGTTCTTTCCAATTGCACAAACTCTAATTGCCTTAAAAGAAATTCCAATATCTGAAAAATTATGAATTAGACATACAACTATTATCTACCACAAGGCAGTTATGGGGGCACTTATTTTTTTCTTCCTCACTGAAGCTGCCCAACCACATGAGAAAATATACCAGCCTTTAGAATTATAGTGTAAAATATTTAGCGGGGTCAAATACTCATAGCTCTTAAGTATTAAAATGAGAATACTTGTCCCGAAGCACATAAAACTCCATTCTGAGTAAGAAAATATTAATAAATGATAGGATACTTAAATTGTACAGCCTGTGGCTTCCCTAGATGAAGAGCCAAAGAGTTCTTTATAAGCTTGTATTGGGAACATCAGTCATCTGCTCCCTGGTAGAAGGTAAATAAGCACACAAATGTCCTTTGTGCTGGCAGTCTTATATCCATGTTAATCTGTAATTAATTTAGAGAGCAGCATATATGATTTGGGACCAGATTCAGCTTTACCTCCTACAGCAGAGTAGTAAATATGATCATTAGCAGATAGAGTATGTGGATGACTGTTCAACTTACTATTATTGTGCCACATTGGATATCTGTTTCAGATTTCCGTTCTGCATGGATGGGTATATTATAATGCCCTGATGACCTTTAGAAAAACTCCTGATTAAATGCTGTTGTACTTCATTATGACATTTTTCTCCTTGTACTACCAGATTTGATGTGTACGACTTAATAATGCAAGCAGGCACGGATGTTAATAACTTCACAATTCATTGCTTTGCTATTTTTTAATGCACATGAAATTTAGTACAAGTTTCGCTGGCTGGAGGCTTACATGAATCATATAAATTAGAGGGTAACAAAGGAACGTATTAGCATTTGTTAGCTGAGATGCACGGATTTTGTTCTAACCATTTTAATATGTACTACAACTTTTCCACCCTCAAGTTAAAAAGCCTTTCAATTTTTCAACCAGCATCATAATTGAATTGGTTCTCTTTTCTGCCTAAGGATAACAATTTTACACTGATGGAATCCTTATTAGATTCTAGGGATTACACTGATGCTGGTGGTTTTTAAAGTCAAACAATTCCACTTCAAGGGACAAAAGGATTTCAGCTAAATTATAAGACAAATATAAAAATTGTGGTTTATTTGGGTAAGGAGATTGTTTAATTATTATTGGAAAATAAGCATAACACTATCTGATCATTGATTCACAGGAGAAATAGCCACATGCTGAGACAGCTCTATAATCGAAAATTCCATAGAGCAAAACTGGCCCCAAATTATTGCCATTTTTTATACAAGATGGTATTTTGTTGATTTTTTTCTGATAATCACTAATTTTTTTTCTGATAATCACTTCTGATAATATCTGTAAGATATTATATGAAGTAGAATTCATAATATAACACTTTTCTTCTTACAGAAGAGAATGTTTGTTTTTAGAAAAAATTTCTTATGCTATGAAATGGGACTAAAATGAACAGCTTCATATCCAGTTTTAAATATGTCACAGTTGTTTTCAGAACCCCAGTTACATACTGATAAAGGTATGAAAAAATGTTTCCATTCTACCAAATTAAAAACTCTATAAGTACAGTGATGCACAAGTATTAAAATGCCACAATGAAACCCATTATTTTCTACATTAAGAAAAGCTTTAAAGAAAAACAAAGTAAGACATATGATCTTTAGTGATAAGTGAGGTAGCCCTATAATTTTTTAAATAATAAATCTGAGAGGTAACAAAACTCAACATCCTAAATATAGCAAAATAGCAAGGATTGCACATTTGCATTCAGACTGCCTTGTTATTGGAAGGTCAATAGACTACTTTGCTATATTAGAACTTAATAGGAATCACATGTTAATGGCAAGAGTGACATTTAAATAAGTAAAATGCTGAATGGTGGGAAAATGCTCTGTAGTGTTGTTAAGATTTCAGTTCTGTCCAGGTTACAATTCTGCCTCCTCCACTTAGTAGTAACTCTCAGTAAAATAATCAACCTCTTACCAACCTCTTCTTCAAAATGGGAAAATAAGAATATCAGTGCTGCAGTCAACATACTAATTCAATAATGAATATGAAATGCATAGTACAATGCTTGACACAGAGTAAGTGCTTCAAAGTGTTAATTCTCAATGGCTATTATTTCTACCATTATGTTTCTTTCACTTGAATTGACTGATATCTAGGTGGAAATAAGTGATAATATCAATCAACAACCCTAGACTTTGGTCATTACATCATTGGAAAAAATCATTATGCATTAATTGTACTTAAATTATACGTTAAAGAAAAACTTTAGTGAAAAGAGGCTGCTGGATGGCTATTACAAATAATATTATAATATTAATATCTATCTCATATGAAGAAATGTTCAGGAAGTTCTTCGTTAAGATGGCCAATTGCTTCTGTCCTTCATCTGGAAGACTGGATTGCTCAAAGCAGAGATTGAGAGGCAGATAGTATTGGGTTTTCCAGGAGCATCTTGTAAAGAATTCATTCCTAAATTTTTTCACTGTGGTCCATAGACAACATTCCACACTCAGTACTGTACATTCAAACAGGAGGCTTGGCAGAAATTTATTATTTAACAAATATTTGTTGAATATCTACCATGCTTCCAGAATGATCCAAGACACCTCTAAATAAAAAGATCATTGTTTACCAAGTCTCATTTTTACCAAGAAAAAGAAACTTCACCCTATTAAATGCCCCCAATAAAGCCCCAGAATCTATTCAGAGGAGAGAAAGTCTATTATTAAGAATTGTCCCTATTATAACCCTCTTTTTTGAGATTACCAAAGAAAAAAATCTACAAACATCATCTGGTTTCACTAGCTGGCAGTTGGACTAAAGGTACCATTTCCAAGGTCATACGTGTTGACATATTATTACTTTCTTCCTAGCTATACGGTAGTCCTCTGAAATGTGAAATAGGATAATTTTGCCTAGGTGTCTTTGCAGAAATGAAAGGCCACTTTTCTTAAAGCATTTTCTTTACTCAAAACTGCAAATATCTATTAGATGACATGGATAAGATGACATAGGTAAGTAAAATAAAGGTAGCTGGCTTCTTAGCCTCATGATGTATTTGTTTCTTTTGCTACCTTAACCATTCTGAACCTATTATAGAATCTATAATACAAGTCCTGTGTGAACCTACTGAGTGTTTGAGAAATGCTTCATTTGTAATTATAAAACAGAATTGGCAGTGGTGGTGCACCCCTTTAATCCTGGTGCTCGGGAGGCAGGGGCAGGCACATCTCTATGAGTTCAAGGCTAGCTTGGTCTACAAAGCAAGTTCTAAGAACAGATTTTAAAAATACACAGAGAAACCCTATCTCAGAAAGGAAGAAAAAAATCCATTATAATGCAGACTAAACTTGACCTAGATTTTCCTAACCTCCACTTTTTTTTTTTAACCAGGCATCACAACCAGAAATATCAATAAAGAAGAAAAAATAACGTACATCTGACTTCCTAAAAGACTCTACACACCTCTACTCAGCAATGTCATTTTTGTTTCCATTTCATTTGTCTAACCTTTGCCCTCATTTGTCCTATCCTATATCTGTAGCCCCTCAATCTCTCAATGTAGAGAAGACGATTTATGAACAAATCTCCTTTTTATTGTTGTTATTCTTCGATCATTGTATCCATATTAAAAATCCTATGGTAAGCTTGCAGGCCTGAAACTGGTAAAGCTCTGTCTATTATCACTATTATTTTATTACTTCTATGTAGTTGCTTCATTATCTAGTATTATAGGTTCAAATCTTGGCCTCACTATCCTCATTAAAGTTATTAGTTTGTTTTACCTTTCTACTTTGAAAACAGGTTCAGGATACCATCAGTTTCTCCTTTGTATAGTATGGCATGAGCAATGATGTATGAGCGGTATGTGAGAGGAGAAAAATAACCAGAATGCAAGGTAAGTGAGGACCATGTTATTAAAAAATTAAGGCTATTTTTGGGATTATGTTTCAGTACCAACAGAGAAATGAAAGGATTTTAAGCAAGTGGGGGAAATTATCAGTCACAGGTCCTTTCACAGGCATGATTGTGTCTTGAGTATGGAAAACTGACAAGATATGGGCACAGAGAAATGGGTCAGGAGGCAGTGACCAAAGAAAAACATCACTGTCTTCATATTCATGGATTATAGAGAAAGGATAACATAAAAATTAAAAAGATAGAACAAATAGGATTTGAAATATTGAAAGATTAAAAGAGAGTAAACCAGTTATATGGTTATTTTCTCCGGCATTGACTGTGAACTACCAATGGTGCAGTGAGTAGTAACATGCAGTGAACACCTGCTGCTTTTTCTTTCCAGAAACATCACCATTGTTCTCTGACCCATACGCCTCCACTTGCTCATGGTTAGTAACTTCTTCCCTCAGCTCAAGGGTGAAATGTAGGACTTCGGACTAAATCTATGTGAGTACTTCATGTACTTAACATTGGCAGTTGTTCATGGATACCCATATAACTCAATTTAGAAAAAAAATACCTTCCTGAGATTTCTAATACATACTTACACTTTTGCCATTCCTCATAAAGCATAGATGTTCTATGGAGAGGGGCTTTGTAATATATTTTTTCCATTTGTAAGAGTCGCTGAAAGATGGCAAAGAGTGGTACAAAATAACAGGTTCATTATGTAATGAAGTGACTAATGTAGGGAAGCCAAGTCTGACACTAGAATGTAAGCCTCATAGCTAATGTAGATTTAATAGAGTGAATGCTCAGGTAATGATGCTTGCAACTGCTAGGAGATAAGACATACAAAAGGTTTTCACTTAAGGCCAAAGTATAATCAAATGCTTCCACTCCAATAGAATCTTGATTATTTTGAGAGAAAGGGATCTTAGTAACTAGTGGAAATATTGATTATTAGAAAAACCATTATGCTGAATAAAATGTAGGAGTGATATGATAAAGCTACAATGTAAGTAATCAGTTCATTTCTAAAGCACAGGAATTTGTAGGAAAGAATATGTTCCTGCTTAAAAACATTCCTGTCAATAATAAATATATCCATCTTATAAAATTGAAGTTGATGACTGGTTATATCATGTTCTCATTGAATCTCCACCATGTCTTCTGTGAGTACAAATGATTAAAACTACTTTTAGGACAATGTCAAGAATAGAGGTATAGCTACAGTTTATATTTAATTCTGAGGGTATCTAACTAAATGAGTAGGCAACTTTTGAGTTACATTCATATAACCATAATGCTGATAGTACATTGGTTTGATTTTTGAAAATCTGAAGCATATATCTATACATTAAAATCTCAGTGAGTTACTAGCCTCTCTGAAAACATTAGTCTCACAGTGACCCCAAAGAAAATAAAGGGGTTGGTGAGGTTCTACATTTGTATAAGCAAAAAGATGTTGAAGTACATAAAATATAAGATCAATTATGAAATACTAAGTGTTGAGTACAAGCAAATCATTCTAAAGCCATTCGTTTCTATGTAATTTAGAATTGTAAAATAGTAAAGGCAACAAAATGTTTAAAGAAAACTTAATAAATAAATTATATGTTGGTTTTCCTCTAAAGTTCATGGCCCATAACTTCCCCTCCTAGGCATTCATAAAATCCAGAATTTGTCTTTTTTTATAGTGAATCATAGAAACTCTAATTTCCTTCACCCTTTTCTGACACAATTTGTCTGATAGACAGTCAAAACTCCACTTCATAAGGGGTGCTTTCTTGCACCCTGAAGGGAAGACTAATCAACACATTAAAAGCACAGTCAGTTCTTCCCTCCATCTGTACAGGATTTCTTCACCCAGACTTTTAACACACATGCATATGGAATTAACTCTGCATGAGACACCTTGGACTTTGTCCATTGCATCTTTCATATGTGTGTGGGAGAGCCACACTGTAAATTTATTTGTTAGTGGGTGAGGTTAAGTCACCCCACATTTAGTGCCTATGCTAAGTGTGTTGTAAGTATGGAGTGGTAAGCACACTTTCATTCTGTCTTCTAATATGGTATAAGAAAAAGAAACCTAGTTTGATGGGTTTAACTAAAAGGAGGTTAAAGTAATCATAAAGCTTTAGGAGCTTCTTCAAAGTCAGGCTTATGGTAGTTTCTCAGAATGGGAATCAATCTACCTCAAGACTCAAGACCATACACTCTTGAGCATATATACTCAAAGGATGCTCAATCATTCCACAAAGACACTTGCTAAACTGTGTTCATAGCAGGTTTATTTGTAATAGCCAGAACCTAGAAACCTAGATGTCCCTCAACTAAAGGATAAAGATAATGGAGTATTTACATAGCAGTTAAAAAAATGACATCATGATACTTAAAGGAAATGGATAGAAGTAGAAAAAAATCATCTAGAGTGAGATAACCCAGCCCAGAAAGACAAGCATGATATATACTCACTTATAAATGAATAAAGGATAAAGTAAAGGATTACTATGCTACAACCCACAGCTCCAGAGAGACTGTGTAATAAGGAGTACCTGAGAAATGGGGTTGCATAGATCTCCCTGGGAAAGGGAAGTAGAAGGGATCTCATAGACTGGCAGTAGGCAGGGGTAGGAATATGAGGGATTGGGTTAGGAAGATGATGTAAGGGGAAAGTACTGGAAGAGAGGGCTGGAAAGGGGTGCATTTTGGGGTTAGGTAGAAAAAAGTATGCAAGGGAAACTCCCATGAATCTACAAGAATGACCCCAGCTAGGTTTTTTTTGGAATAGTGGATATGTAGCCTGAACTGGCCATCTCCCATGACCTGGTAAGACTTCCAGTGGAGTGATTGGAACACCAAACCAGCCACACAACCTTTGACCTACAGTGTGCCCTGCCTATGGGATATGCTGGAGTAAGGGTATTACAGAGATTGTAAGATTGGCCAACCAATGACTGGTTTAGCCTGAGACCCATGTCATGAGACCATGAGAGTGAGCCTACCCCTGACAATCCCAAGAGGGCCCTGACCCAGAAGCTCAGAGACCTAAGATAGGATCAGGAATGATTGAAAAAAATGTTGAAATAAAGATGCCTAATGATATTCTACTATACTCATAAATTGGTGCCTAGCCCAATTGTCATCAAAGGGCTTCCTCCAGCAACTGGAAATAGACATTAGGCTAAGCTTGAGTTTGGGAAATCATGCCGAAGAGAGGGAAGCAGAATTGAAAAAGTCAGACGGGTCAAAGACATCACAAGAAAGTGCACAGAAACAACTAACCAGGGCCCATAGGATCTCACAGAGTCCAAGCAGACAATCAGGGAGACTTTATGGGCCATATGTGTGTGTGTGTGTGTGTGTGTGTGTGTGTGTGTGTGTGTGTGTGTGTGTATGTGTGTGTGTGTGTGTGTGCTTTGCAGCTTGGTCTAATTGTGGGACACCTAACAGCAGGACCAAGGTCTAACCCTAATGCTTTGGCTAGCTTTTGGGAAATTATTCCCCATATTGGGTTGCCTTGCCTAGCTAGCCTTAATATAAGGGAGGAGCTTAGTCCTACCACAACTTCATATGCCATGCTTTGTTGATGCCTATGGGATATCTTCCTTTCTGTACAGAAACAGAAAGAGGGGATTGGTGGTACAGGTGGGACAAATGGGAAGGGGGAATGGGAGGAGAGGAGAGAGGGGAAATTCCAGTTGGGATGTAAAATAAATACATTTAATTAAAAAACAACAGAAGTCAATCTTTCTAAATGAAGTGTGCTTTCTTGTTACCCAAGACCCAACTGGGACCCATTAGGGGTGGGAACTGAGCAATGAAAAGCTATTGGAAAATAAAGCGATTACACACTTAACTCTCACTCTTTTTTTTTTTTTTTTCTCAGAATGCCCTGGTTAGCCTTGTGTTTCTTTTAAGGTTTCCTTTATTCTCCTCAATAAACTGCTTCTAAAGTGTAGAGCACAGATGAAAAATGTCCTACAAGATCTGGGTTCACCTTCCTACTTCAGGCTATCAAAAGAAGGCCTATTCTTTTGTTTCTGATTTCAAAAATACCAAGAGCCTCTTGTTGGTTTACTTGGGTCACACTTATGTAGTGTTCCTTCCTTAATACATGCTAGGCAACAAACAAGGTCACCAATTAGTCAATCCCTTTGTAAGTGTCAACTCTAGAGGTTGGAGAGGGAGGTCAGGGTCTATAAAATTAACACAAAGTGTTTTCCTTGTTTTTGCATTTTATGCTTCTGAATTATTCAATGTGGACAGTCACCACTTTTGAACAGGAACAATTATGAAAGAAAAATGATCTCCTATGTTTTAAGGGGATGTGGCCATACCAGGTGTGTTTCCACAAGACATCAGTACAGAAGGGTGTTACTAATAATCTTCTCAAGGTCTCACAAGAGGTAAAAAGTGCTCTGGCTAGGATATCCTGATTCAAACCTCCTTGGTACTACAACCTCTGCTCCAACACAGTCAGTTCACTAATGATCCTGGGTTGCAATAACACAAAGAAACATAATTAGAGACCCCAGTAAAAACACAGAAGTCAGTGATAAAGAAAATTGGAAGCAGAACCACATGTTACAGATTTCAGCTCACCCCAGGAGAATAGTGGGAACGCATATCCTTCCATGAGGAAGCCACTTACCCTCACTGATTTTAATTATGTAAACTGAATGCTCTTAAATCGGGGCATGCATAGCTTCTGAAATCACACATTTTTAAATATTTTGGTAAGAGTAACTAATAAAATAATAAGCTTCAAATATTAACCAATTTGTTTATGATAGAAATTTCCCTCCTAAGCTGTTTTAGTATCTGTATTACAAAGGGATTTTCAATATTTGAGGTCTTGGTTATTTATTACAGTATCTACCATGTCATTCAAGTAACAACGCATCACATTTCAATAAGTTTTCAAATCCTCCTTCATGGCTCATTAACATGGATGGACAAAACTGCAGAGGTCATAAAACACATAGCCTCCTACACTTAGTTGATAAATAGGTCAATCAGCTTACTGCATGGAAACAACATTCCTGATAAGCACAAATTGAAACCTCACACGTACTTAATTGTATATGGGGTGACCAACCTGTCAAGTGAGAAATAAGCCCCACGAATTCCAATAGTATCTACCACATGCAACTTCCCTACTATCCTACTTTCTTCTGGTTATATACTGCAATGGTCTCATTGCAAAACTGTCAATATTTCTTTCATTTAGGCTGAGACAGAGTGTGGTAGGAGAGATGAGAGTGAGTCCTTCATATGCCATGTCAGCTAAATCGTTGTGAAATATTTCTTATTATAAGACCAATGTTGAACCTTTCACAGTAATTACCTTACACTACTTTTTCTGATGCCAATTACACAGTATTATTATAGTTTCAGGTCACTTTGCCTCCTTTTTCTTCCTTTTATATTTTTTAAACAAATATGTTTTCCAGATTCTAAATGTTCCTGAGTTTCTTTCCTGGTAATCAAAAATGTGTCAGGAGATTTTCTGGCATTCTACCCTGGTATTGTACTGTTTGACATCACTCAGTAATGTTTGCACAATGAACAAACAATTGTTACTCTTCAGTCTCCAATATATGTCAAAACAAATAGCTACTTCAGATTTAGTTTTGATTGAGTGACATTTTTATGTAGTGTCATGTTTTCCTTTATCAACCTTAGCTTCCTGGAATGAGAAACCTCAAGACCAAATATTAGCTCTCTTGTTCCCCAACTCACTTTATCAACTTGTCAAAGTCATGAAACAACTTGTCATGCCCTACCTAGTCAACTGTGTCATTATCTTCAACAATACTGCTGTGAAAATTGGACCCCGTTTTCAAGATTGTGACTTCATAATTAATATTTTTATTGAACTTTCACTTTACCATATCTTCAGGTTTGGGGATTGCTGGTAGACTATAACAAGACTACACTGTGTGATAATATTTTATAATCTGGGTAATTTTTCACTCAAGGGCTGCATAAGATTGGACCCAGCAATAGTTTATCACAAGTCTTGAGTTCTCTATCAGGGACATTGGCGGTTGCTAAGAGAGAAGGTGTTATTTTTTTCAGTAGTGTAGCAATAGCTAAGTTATACTTGTTCCAACAATCTCATTAAATTTAGTGAGTGATACCCCAAAGGAAACACAAAAATATTGTAGATGACTTGCTGTGAAGAAAGACTCAAAAGGAAGGAATGGAATAAAATATGTAGCAGAGAGGGTCACGAAAGTGACTAAAGTTTATCATGTAAGTGTAGGAGACTATCAAACAATTTAAATGTATTTCTTCATATAGAAGCTCATTAATTTGTAGAACAAGAAAAATGAGGAAAATGGTAAGTTAATAAGCAAAGATGCAGGGATATAGACTCAATAAATCTACTGGAACACTAAAAACAGTAACTAAAACACTTAAAAATTCATAATAATTTGTTTTTCTAGCATTATTGTAGAATCTTATAAAAGATGGAATTCCAAACCTGAATCAGGTGGGCCTGGCCCTCAACATCAATACCATTTCTCACAGTAGAAAATTCAAAATTTTTTCACTCACTTAATCTGAATTCCTGTTTTCATTTGTTCGCTTTCTAGCACATATAGCAAAAGCTAATATAGACTTGCTTGGTTATATCAATTATTCTTTTTCCCCAAGTTTTCATTTTTCCTTTGATATAGAGAACCATTCTGATATAAGATATTTAATGTAAAGTATCTACTTCAACCTTCTTGGATGAATAACTTTTGTAATATGGTTAAGATTTAAAGAGGAGAAAAGAAGCATATATTTGAATCTTGGTAGTCCTGAATTGAAAGGCAGAAAATGAAACAACCACATTATAAAGGAATTAACTTACAAAAAGTGTTCACCATGTTCAATCCTGCTTCTCTTTCAACTCCCCACATATACAACATAAACTCTTGCTTATTATTTTAATCTAGCTCTTGATGAACAATACACAGGACCCAGCATCAGCAATTAGCCAGTGATACACTATAATAAATACCCATAAGATTATCTTTATCACCAAAGCTGTTCTAGTTTGCTTTCTATTGCTGTGATAAACATGACCAAAGCAAAGAAGAGAAGAATTTATCCAGCTGACACTTGCACATCACAATTCATCAGAGAGGTAATTCAGTATATGAACTCATGGAAGAAACCTTGAAGGGGAAACAGAAGTTGTGGATGAATGTTGTTTACTGGCTTGCTCCACGTGACTTATTTAGCTTGCTCCAACTTCTCAATGGGCTTGGCCTTACTGCATCGATCATTAATTACGAAATCGTCCCATGGGGTTGTCTACTAGCCAATTTGATGGAGGTATTTCCTCAATTGTGGTGTCTTCTTCCTAGATGACTCTAGCTGACAAAAATACAAACAGAGAACCGAACCAGAACAAATGTCAATCAACCAACTCATTAATCAGATAATAAATTAATAGATAAAAATAACAGTATAACCACTGTGTAATCACATGTGCTAGGAATAAAGCAGTCTACACAAGGTAACAATGTCTACTCAGAACTCCTATCCTAATAGGAAGGAGAAGTGTAGATAACATCTAAAAGTAAGATAGGTAAATACAGTGTATAGAGATGAGGAGAGAAAATTATTTTACACAGTATTATCTGAAATGGTCTTTTGACAAGGTGATATTTCAGCAGAGATCAGCAAATAATGAAGAATTGAGCCGTGTCAATATTAGAGAGATATGGAGATGCATAGTTGGTCTGCAAAATGGCTGGCAAAGCCAGATTTCATGGAGCATTGTGAGTATAAAGAGAGTAGTAGAAAACAGATAACTTAGGATGGTGATCAAAATGGAGAGGAGCTAAAGATCCCATGGGACTTTATTGACAAGTAATAAAGAACTGGTGAGAACAGGAGATAGAAACCAGACAAGTAAAACATGGACCCAAAGAGTCACAAGACAGTCCATGCTGGAGGCCAGGATTGCCAGGAAAGAGCTCTGTTTTCTGTTTCTGGACTGAAACTGAGAAGAGGAACCTGGATACTTCATGGTTTGGTCAACCGACTCATATGTCACTCACCATACAGCCAGTTCCTGCTGTGAGTACTTTAAAGTACATCCAGACTGAGAGGTCACATTGGTGATTTTCTGTGAATCCCTCATACTACATAGGAACATATTATATAGGAACCCTCTCTTCCCCTTTTATGAATCCAAAATAGATTTCTCTCTAAAATTCAACTGTCAGTAGTATATGAAATTTATTCAATTTTGTGAGATAATGACCTAAAAGCCACTGTCTCAAGGCAGCATTGGTGGCCAACAAAATTATTTTGATTTTCTTTCTTTCCTAACTAAAGGTCAACATCAATTATTATAAATGTATATCATCTTCCTACCCAAGTCACTGGGGGAGGGGCAACAACAACAACAAAACACTAATTTGTCAACACCTTCCTCAAATGAAACTTGGTGTGATATCAGGGAAGCTTTAAATAATAAGATATAAGTGAGCAAGAGATATAATTTACTGTGAGAATATGGGATTGATACTCATTGTCATGTGAAATGTAGTTACACAATAAAGAAGGACATGAAAATCATTCACAGATTGCTGAAAAGTGGACTCACATCATTTGTCAACAGGAGAATCCAACTGTAAGCCACAATGACAGCCAAAGGACTGAAACACAACTTTGACAGTATGAGTACTGAACAGGAAACAGAACAACTGGAGCCCACAATGTCAGGAGTTTGAGTGCAAATTGTCCATTCATTTAGGACAGCTGTTTAACAAATTCCACAGTAGCAAAATATAGGCATTTACCTTAATGTAACAATTCTAGGTCTGGGGTTAGGCCAGACTCAAATGAGCATACATTTGCCAAAATTTGGGTGTAATAGAATATTCAAAACAGGAAAAATATGCAAACATTACAAAAGACCCATCACTACATGACAGATATTCTTATATCACCATTATCTTTAATCTATATAATGTAATTCAATATAATAATTTAAACATCATAAAATATTTGCTTCATGGCAAATTACACAAATAGTGAACTAAAGAATCTACTCTCCAAGGGCTATATCATGCAGAGTTTTATTCATGCAAACTATAAATAACAAAGCTAATGTGTATATTGGAAAGTATGGTGTTGAGAAGCATCGAGGAGGAGTATCAGGCTTAGTGGGTGCTGAATGACCTGGGTATTGATTACAGGGTAGGCCTTTTTTTCTAGAAATATTCATGGATCTGTGATCACATAATTTAAATGCTAGATGATATAGTGCATATTAAATAAAACTTTTATTGTAAAAATAAAACATTTTGATCATCTTTAAGAACTAATTATGTTTTTTATCCCTACTAGAACATCTGTCATGAGAAAATTTAAACATAGTTTCAGTTACTAAGGTATTCAATAATTAATTTTTCTCAGTCTTCAAAGAGGATTTTTACTTTTATTTAATCGATGTTACTATTTTATTATAATTTTGCTTTAACCATTAAAAAACAAGGTAAGTAAACATTTGGAATGGAATGCTTTTGAAAATAATGTTTCAATATTTAGCACTAATTGTACATGTTAGTTCAAAATGCTTTCATAAATAGAACATACTTACAACACACAAAACCCAGGTTTACTTTTTTAAGTACTTTTTTTATTTTTATTACATATATATTTCTCTTTTCAACCAATTTCCATTACTTAAACATCTCAATATTTTCTTACTAGTAATCATTAATTTTTGGACAAGAAATAAAATTTATTTATTGCAACATTTATTTGGTAAGGCTGCAAAGCAGATATTAATATCCTAACACACACACACACACACACACACACACACACACACACACACACACCCCGACCACACACACACACACACACACACACACCCCGACCACACACACACACACAGTTTATTTCAGTAAGAAGTAGCTGGGTGTGGTTGTAAGATTGTAATCCCATCCTGGGGGGGGGGTAGTGTGCAGTTCAAGGCCAGCCTGGTCTATACAGTAAATTCTAGGCAACTCATGGTTGTATAGTGAGACCATATTTCTATATAAATAACAAACTAAAATGAGACAACCCATCCTAGACATCTTGTTTAATCCAATTGAAAAAGTGCATAGTCTTTGCTAAGAGTAAAAGAAGGCTTGTGATGCAACCCACACCTGAGAGAACAGGCATTTGGATTCTGAGGGTAAAGCTAAATTTTCCTCAGAAAAAGGTAAGCATAAAGTTGAAGACATCAATATACCAAATATACCAAATGATCCAATCAAAAAACATGGGGCACAGATATAAACAAAGAATTCTCAACAAAGGAATCTGAAATCACTGAGAAACCCTTAAAGAAATACTAACATCTTTAGCAGTCAGGGAAATGCAAATCAAAACTATTTTGAAATTCCATCTTATATCTGTCAGAATGGCTAAAATTAAAAAAAAAAAAGGCCATCCATTAACTAATATCTTTCCTTGAACAAAGCCATCTGGTTTAGCTTATTTATTCCTTATCAAAGAAAATGAGGTAAGGGAGAAGGGTACCAAAGGAAAGGGTATCAAATATTTTGAGGGCCTTGTAGAAGAACAGCTGGTTGCCTACCAGCTTCAGAGACCTTACTTTCTCTGCTGTCTATTCTTTGCTCTTCCTCAATTCTGTATTTATTCTTTCTGAGTCTTTATTTCTATTGTCCCCAGACATTGGAAATTTAGTTTGCATCTGGAAAAGACCTAGTCTCCTGGACAGCGAGCCATCAACTCTGATCCATACCAACATTGCAACAGTGGCATGAGCTTCTTGGGCAGTAATGTACATCTGTCTGATTAGATTTAGGGCCCAATCAACAGGAGGGAATTCATACCTGATACTATGAATCTGGCCAAGAACTCATGATTATAGAAGTCATAAACTCCAGAAGAGAAATTACGACTATCATGTTGCTAACTCAATAGATTATCTAGCCTTCCAAATATTTATCCTTATACTCATAACATAGTTCACCTTACACTACTCATCAGAGCAGCAACATTTACAGGGGTGGAGGCTATTATAGAGAATAACAAATGATCAAAGTGTAGACAGTAAATGATTGTTGAGTGTTTATTCTCATGTAGGACTTCTATATAAAACTGCCTCCCCATAAGACTTAGGGAACTCTGTAGAAGAGAGAACAAAAATGGTCAGAGTAGAAACCTGCAATACAGTATATTCTGAATATGATATGCTGCTGTATTAATGAACTCTTAACAGCTGTGTTTGTCTACAAAAGACCTGTGAAAGATACTTCTAGCTAATTTTCCAACATGGATGTGTGTGTGTGTGTATGTGTGTTTGTTTATTTGTGTGTGTGTGTATGTGTTGGGGTGAGCAGGGGCATCTTAATAAAATGGCAGTATCTTCTTAATAAGACCCCACTCATAGCCAAGATGCTATAAGCAGTTATCAGTTACCAGGGAAAATAATGTCAGTTTTCTTCAGTGGTAGTGCCTCAGGTAGATTTCCCATGTTACAGTGGGCAGCAATATATGCATGTGCATGAGGGCAAAACTAATTAAACTCAACAGTCTATACATTAAAATACATATCAATAATAATACAAAGATATACATGTGGACATGAAATTCAGAGGTAGGGGTTAGTGGTACTTAGCATGATTTAGAGATGGAAAATGAGAGATGAATTTGATAAAAAATACTGTGTTTATATATGCAGTAGCAAAGTAAAACTATAAAGTGAAGAGATAGCTACCAACATCAGGCTTTGGTCTTTACAAGTGTATGCATGCATGTGTAACCATGGGGGGGGGACACACACACACATACACACAAACACACACACAAGGAGAGAGAGAGAGAGAGAGAGAGAGAGAGAGAGCACACAGAACAATTCAGTCCATAATAACAATGTGGAGAGTCAAGGTATCAGGAACTCAAAGCAACTAGTCATGTTATCCATAGACAAGCATAGACACAAATAAATTAACACAATGAGAATTGGTGTTCAAATTCCTTCTACCAGTCTTACATCACTCAAAATGCCTTGCTCAGGAATGGTCCCACCCATAGTGGGTTTTTCTTCGTACAAATCAAGCTAACTCCATATAGTAATGTCCATAGGTTAACCTGATCTAGACAGATGATTCAATATTGTATCAAGTTGACATAAGGAAATATTTTTCTTTTATTAAACAAAAATATTGAAATTAAAATTTGACTTGACCAACTCAACTTATTGTTTATGGAGTTGCTTCTCCCATGTTAGCCTAGCTGGCCCACAAAATGCTAAGCAAGCAAAGTGTAGATGTTATAGAAATGTGACTTACCACAAACAACATAAAGTATCTTGGGGTAATGCTTACCAAACAAGTGAAAGAACTTTGTGTCTTTAAAGAAAGAAATTAAAAAAAGATACCAGAAATGGAATGATCTCGCATGGTCTTGGATAGGTAGGATAAACAAAGTAAAATGGCAATCTTACCAAAAGCAATCTTCAGATTCAATGCAATATCCATCAAAATCACAGGATATTTCCTCACTGACCTTGAAAGGATAATAATAAAATTTTTATTTGGAAAAACAAAAGATGCAGGATAGACAAAACAACCATGTACAATAAAGGAACTTCAGGAGGCATCACCATCCCTGACTTCAAGTTCTACTATAGAGCTATTTCCTTGAAAACAGCCTGGTACTGGCACAAAAATAGTCAGGTAGACCAATGGAATCGAATCAAAAATCCTGATATTAACGCACACAACTACGAACACCTGACTTTTGACAAAACAGCTAAAAGTATACAGTGGGGGAGGAAAGCATCTTCAACAAATGGTGCTGGCACATCTGGATGATAGTGTATAGAAGATAGACCCATGTCTATTGCCATGCACAGAACTCAAGTCCAAATGTATCAAAGACCTCAACATAAATCCAGCCACACTGAATCTCTTAGAAGAGAAAGTGAGAGGTACCCTTGGACAAATTGGTACAGGAGACTGCTTCCTGCACAAAACTACAGTACCACAGACAGTGAGATTGACAATTGATAAGTGGAACCTCCTCAAACTGAGAAGCTTCTGTTAGGTAAAGGACACAGTTAATAAGACCAAACGGAAGCAACCTAGATGCTCCTCAACTAAGGAATGGATAAAGAAGATGTGGCACATCTACACAGTGGAAAAAACAATGGAATTTTGAACTTCACAGTAATAAAAAGAGGAACATAGTATGTACTCACTCATATATGGATTTTAGACATAGAGCAAAGAATCATCAGCCTATAATTCACACTACCAGAGAAACTAGTCTACTAGGAGGATTATAAGAGTTTCATACAAGGTCCCCTAGAGAAGGGGAAAGGAACAAGATCTCCTGAGCATATTGGGAGAGGGCATCATCAGTGAGTAGAGAAAGGCCTAGCAGGAAGAGAAGGGTAGGAGAGGAAAGCACATGGGACTAGGAAGATTGAGTGAGGGGAGGAGAGAGAAAAAGGAGAGAGAGAGAGAGAGAGAGAGAGAGAGAGAGAGAGAGAGACAGAGAGAGAGAGACAATAAAAAGTGGGAGCCATTATAGGTTTCAAGGGAAAACTGACTCTAAAGAAATGTTCAGAGAACTACAAGACTGACCCCAACTAACAATTTGAGCAACAGTGGAAAGGCTACCATAAATAACCTTCCCTGATAATGAGACTGATAACTAACTTATCCACCATCATAGAGCCCTCATCTAGTAGCTGATGGAAACAGAAGCAGATAGCCATAGCTAAACACTGAGCCAAACTGGAGTCCAGATGCAGAGAGGGAGATTAAGACCAGACTACAGAAATACACAGAGACATCTGACCTGAACAAGGAGGAGCTAATGGGCCCTCAGTCTGATATCTTGGAATCCAGCATTGGACTGACTCAGACCCCCTGAACATGGGTCTCAGTTAGAATGCCTGGGCAGTCTAAGGGACCTCTGACAGTGGAACCAGGATGTATCCCTCGTGCACAAAAGGTTTTTGGGGAAAGTTCCCCATGGAGGGATACTCCCTTAACCTAGAGGCAGGAGGGAGGGCCTAGTCCCTACTCCAAATGACTTGACAGATTTAGATGACCCCTCCTGGAAAGCATCACCCTCCCTATGGAGTGGGGGTGTATGTGAATAAAATGGGAGGGTGGTTGGGGAGCATGGGAGGGTGGAAGAGAGGGATGGAGGGAGGCAGGAAGGGAGGGAGAGGGAACTGGGATCAATATGTAAAATGAGAAAAATAAATTTAAAAATGTAAAATAAAAGAGAAAACAAACAAACAAACAAAAAGAAAGAAATGTGACTGAATTTTGCTCACATAAAGGATCTGGGGTCACAGTAGCTTCTGAGTAGCCCTGTCTACTCGGGCTAACTACTGTGTCACCATGCAGTGTGCATTGTCTTGCTGGTTTTATACCTTTGGACTTCCTTTTCAAGGCTGCTCATTTTTAATACTGATTTATTTTTATAATACTGTCTACCCAGAAGCATTCTAATGTAATCCAACCACTGGGATCTTACTTTATTTGTAATTTCCTGTCAACAATGACAATGATTATAATAATTGTTTTAGCTGTATAAAGTACCTACCAAAATAAATAGTAAGTAGATTTGGGAAAACACAAATATTTACTAACTTACATTAGTATATGCAAATAAACATCACATTTACATTACAAATATTTTATACATGGATATAAAATATGTGTTTTCATGGATTCATTCATAATCTTTAAACTTTGTATTCAGCTGTATTTTTGTAATATTGTAGGAAGATTTTATAAGATTCATTATATAAAATATCAGCAACTAATGAAGAAGAAATAATGATGACTGTGCACTGTAAAATGGATTCGAGTGCTAATTAGACTATAGCAGAAATGCTTACTGATGGCTTTTAAACACCTGCTTGGTAATTTCTAAGACTGGATATTACTTCATTTAACAATGTACCCATAATCAGAAGGCAGGCTTAGGATTAAATAATAAACCTGATACCATATACTGTGCTTTCCTTTTTAACCCTTTCTTTTTCTTACACTTTCCCTCTCTTGTGCCTTCTTCTTTCTTTCATTCTTCCTTCCCTCCTTCCTGGGTTCTTATTTTATTTTATTTTGCTTTTCCAAGGCTGAGTTTCTCTGTGTATCCTTAGATGTTCTGGAACTTGCTCTGCATATAAGTGCTCAAACTCAGACATCCACATGCCCACCTCTGCCTTGAGTGCTGGTATTAAAGGCATGTATCACCAAGTCTGGCTTCTGTATTATTTTACCTTTTTCCCATATTCGTGGAATTTAAGGAGTGATGATTTCATTTACAGAGGAAACAGTAGATTAAATGCACTTGTCTCTCAGGGCAGAGTCCAGACATTATTATGAATTTGGTTTTCTAGAATAGCAGGGCAGATTTAGGAAAGAGTGTGTGCAGGGCCATTGGAAACTCTTTAGGTGGAGCTGGCAGGGGAAGGATGGTGAGTTTCAGGGCTAAGGTCTCCAAACTAGTCCAAAATTCAATTTAGGGTTTCTAGGTTGGCATCCTACATGGAAGCTTGTTGTCTCATGTAATTTATAAACTATGTGACTGTTACTCCACTGACATATATACGTCATTTTTAGAAGTATGGCAAGAGTATAGAATCCAAGATAAAGACCACAGTTAGTTAGAACCAGATGATGAGTGACCCATCACTATTCAAAGGACAGTCCATGGACTAATATCTCTGTGCTGACCTTAGAGGTCATTAGAAAGCTATAGCCTCTAACTCCATATTAGATCTATTAATCAACATGTGCATTTTTGTAAAATCATCATATTATGTACATGTACATTATAGATAATGTAGAAACCAACATATTACTATTAATGAATCCTCTAGTGGACCTTTAGATACTCTGTGACACTCTAGAATCATAACAACCATGCCATCTGTCTCCAGCCAATATCAGTGATCTTGTAGTCATAAAATTTATATTCCAGAATGCTCCACTTTATCTATAGAGATACTTTTATTTCTCAAAATGTAATAAACTTTTAAATTAAATTCTTAATTTCTCTCCTAGAAAACAATTCCAAAAAATAAAGATGGACAAAAATATATGTTTAGGGTTTGAGAGTGATGAGTTATTTGTTGAGGTGTATAGGTTAATATAGGCATGTCTGAATATAGAATAACCCTCCATTTGAGTAGATTCATTTTTTTAATTTAAATTTGAAACAAGCTTATTTTTCATGTCAATCTTAGTTCTCTCTCCCTTCTCCCGTTGTCCTCCAACCCCCATCCAATCCACTTTCTGTTCCCCAGGGGAGGTGAAGCCTTCAATGAGGGAATTTCAAAATCTGTCACATCATTTGGAGCAGGGTCTAGGCCCTCCCCCATGTGTCTAGGCTGAGGCAGTCTCCATTTATTTGGAATGGGCTCCCAAAGTCCATTCATATACTAGGGATAAATACTGATCCACTACTAGAAGCCCCATAGACTGCCCAGTCCTCATAACTAACATCCACATTCAGGGGGTCTGGGTCAGTTCTATGCTGGTTTTCTAGCTATTAGACTGGGGTCCATGATCTCCTCCTTGCTCAGGTCAGCTGTTTCTGTGATTTTCTCTAGCCTGGTCTTGACTCCTTTGCTCATCACTCCTTTCTCTCTGCAATTGGATTCTAGGAGTTCAGATCCATATTTATCTTTGGGTGTCTGCTTCTGCTTCCATCAGCCACTAGATGAAAGCTCTGAAATGGCATATAAGGTAGTCATTAATCTCATTATTGGGGAAGGTCATTTAAGGTAGCCACTCTACTGTTAGTTAGATTTTCAGCTGGGGTCATCTTTTCAGATCTGGACATTTCCCTAGTGACAGACTTCTCTTTAAAACTATGATGGCTCTCTCTATTATGACATCTCTTTTCTTGCTCTCCTCTATTCATTCTCTGGCTCAATTTTCCTGCTGCTTCATGTCCTCCACTCCCCTCCTCTTCTCCCCTTCTCTTTCTCCTAACTTTTTTCTCCCCCCAAGTAGATTCATTACTTATAGGCAGAGCCTGCTATTACTATAAAGGAAAATTCAAAAAATAATATTATGCTAATAAATTATAAAGGAAAAAGATGGAGAACCTATAGGTTAAGAGACATAAAAGCATGACTTATTAAAATAGATATGACAGAGCTAATGTGTATAAAGATGTACTTGGATGCCTAAAAATAATAAAAATAACATCATAAAGATAGAGTAATAATGAGGTATAGGCAGAGAACATGGTTAAAATTGAAAATGACTTTAAGGCACCTGAACAACTAACTCTTCTTCTTAGAACATTTGAAATAGAGATTTGTAACTACTTTAATGTAAAAAAACAGAAAAAGTCTTGTGGAGAGTTCAAACTTACCTAAGAGATTATCTTACTTTTCTAAATAGTCTTTCTCTTAAAGTTTGTCTAGGGTATATTTTTCAAGGATGGCTTTGAAAGTCTGGAGGTCTCAGTTTGATTCCTGGAACCCTTATAAAGGTAGAAAGAGATAACCAGCTTCATAAAATTGTCCTCCGATCTCTACCATCAAGTTGTGGCATGCATTCACAAACACACACCATGCAAGTACATGTGTATGTGTGTGCACACATATACACACAAAAAGAATTAAAATTTTAAGCAAATTGGAAAGAAAAACATTCATGTGCTTAATAAAACAACCTGAAAGAAAATGAACAGTGAGCACACTCCATCGTAATTTTAGATGGATTCTGTATTTAGTTATTTTAAGTGGTCCAATATTTTTATTTTAGCATAACATATTGGAACATAACATGAAAGATGTACAGTTAAGATTCCCAGAGCCTTAAATGACCATGACATAAAAATGGTGACAATTTATTTATCTTCATCTGAGTGATAAAGGTAACCATAGCATCAACTTCAGTGCTTTTTAAGGACTCTCTTAAGTATTAAGGGTTGTAACAAATGATCACTAGCATGAACCATCTATTACCATCATACCTATATGTTAGAGATAAAGTGAAAAATTGAACAGGACTCTAGGAAATCTAACAACATAGACTGAGTCCCATTCTAAGCTGGATTACTATTTTCTCTCTCATTCAAGAAGCCACATAGTGTTCATTCAGGAAAAGAAAATGGAAATTAGTTTCTACTATCGCTCTTAACATTTGCAACATGAATCATTATTACTTTCTTAATATTACTGCTTTAGAATAATATTTTAAATATTGTAGGGAAGCTTAAAGTGATTTGGAAGTTTAATATCAACCTGTTCATCATTTTCCCCATGGCCAGTCTTCTCCTGCAACCCCAGCAAAATATATAGGCACAGGTGCATACCACACCACTTAGAATAACAACTGACTACATAGGAAAATGTGCAAACCACAGCAGTTGGAAGAACAGACACAGGAACAAGCCACATCAGTTGGAAGAAAACAGGAGTAAATACTGGTATAAGAATAGACTTAACAACTGAAAGAGAAATATGGTGCCACCAGAACCCAGAGATCCCACAATAGCAAGACCTGAAAATTCCAATGGTGCTGGGACACAAGAAAATAAATTTAAAAATTATTTTATGAAGATATAAATACTTTTAAAGAAGAAGTGAATTTTTCCTTAAATAAGTTGAAGAAACAGCAAACAAAAAAATTGGGATTTGGAAAAAAATAAATAAATCCCTTAAAGAAAGCCAAGAAAAACAATCAAATATGTGAAGGAAAGGTTCAAGACTTGAAAACTAAAATAGAAACAACAAGGAAATCACAAACTGAGAGAATTCTAGAAATGGAAAATCTGGGAAGCAAATAGGAACTACAGTCACAAACATCACCAACAATATAGAAGAGATGGAATAGAGTCTCGGGTGTCGAAGATACAATAGAGGAAATAGATTCATTGGTCAAAGAAAATGTTAAACCCAATAAATTCCTAATACAAAAAATCCAGGAAATCTTGAACACAATGAAAGAACAAACCTAAGAATAGTATACATAGGAGAATAATCCCAGCTCAAAGGCATCAAAAACATATTCAGTAACATAATAGAACAAAACCTAAAGAAGGGCATACAAATAAAAGTACAGGTGGCTTGCAGAACACCAAATAAGCTGGACCAAAAATAAATAAATAAATAAGGTCCCTCACCACATAATAATCAAAACATTAAGTTTACAGAATACAAAAAGATTTTTAAGAACTGCAAAGGAAAAATACCAAGTAACACATAAGATAGACCCATAAGAATTACACCTGACCCTCAAAAAAAAAATGGATAAAGACAATTGTGATGTTTCTATACAATGCAAAATTACTCAGTAAAGGAAAAAAAACAAAAACAAACAAACAAAACTGTGGCATGAAATTTGCAGGTAAATGGATGGAACTAGAAAAAGATCAACTTGAGTGAGGTAACCCAGACCCCCCCCAAAAAAAAAGACAAACATAGTGTGTACTCACTCATAAGTTCATGTTAGATATAAGCACCAGAGAAGCTAGGTAGCAAGGAGGACCCTAAGGGGGAAGGATGGATCCCCCTGAGGAAAGGAAATAGATGGTATGTCATGTCTTGGGTAACTACCAAATGATCCTCACCTAATCATAGCACTTCATTTCCCAGTGAGAGTCTATTTCCAAATGAACCATCTCCCAATCTGGCATCAACAAACATGTATACACACATGTGACCCAAATGTAAACATTGAAACATGCACATGCACAAACATATAACAACTACCTGAAAATCTTGATAAGTGCTTTGGTTAACTGATGAATATTGAAAGGCACATTGTAGTATTATCTATTTTGCATATTTGGAAACAATGATTAAAAATGTACTGAACTGCCCCTATAAATCCCACTAGGAAGAAGCCATCCTAAAGGAAGTACATGACACTTTTATTGAAGTTTAATGAGGCAAGTATCCTGACTGGTTTATTACACATTTATTTCTCTCTTTGAGAACCAATGGAAGAAGTTGTAAATTTGATAGGTTAAAAAAATTATAGCAATGTGCTCTTCTAATATATATTTCACTGAATCATAGTGAAGATGGCCTTGACACTTTCCATATTTATTAGTTTTGTGAATGTCTTCTATTCATACTTTGACTGATTATTCTATGGGGTCATTCATCTTTTATCATTATACTCTCTGTATTCTTTATCCAGCCTGGATATGAATTCTATTGTATAATACACATAAAAGTTTTCTCATTTTTATCTAATTATTCCTCATACAAAAGATGTTAACCTTTATTCAAATATATATATTTCCTTGTAGTTTCTCTGCCATTTAGTAAACTTCACCATTGCATGTATTATTTTCTCTTCATTCTTTTACAATTCAACAATATATCCAATGCATAATGTATTTTATGTTTTAATAATTGTGTTTTAAACTTGCTTAGATGCATTTTACAAGTCAAGATTCAACTTCCATACAAATTTTCTGTTTTAGTTATTCTAAAAATAAATCCATCTATCTTAATGTATTTGATTTTTCTCCTCTTCATAGTTGAATAATTCTGGAATTGAATATTGTCTGTTATAGCCAACAACCATCCAAATTGCCAATGTCTATGTTTAAGCTTCCATAGAGGAAAATACTATTCATCTCTAAGAAACAAATGTGCTTGGTAAATTCAAAGAAAATAGCTGTAAGCTTGCTCTGTTTACCCTCACCAGATGAAAGAAGATATCTACAGTCCCCTGCAGGCAAGTATGTTGTTGTTTTCTTACACCTCAAGGAGAACTAGATCACATTGCTACAATGTTATAGCTGTGGTGCTATGGTCATGAAATTCCCATGTGAAGCACAAAAAGTCTAAGATGTTACTAGTGTTGGAACTTACATGTTAACTCCCATGAATATTAGGTTTATACCAACAGGAGTCCTTCACAGGAACAGATGTTGACAGACTTGGTCTGGATCTCTTGTAGGAGCAGAGTGGAAATGAAGAGTATCTGGAGTTCTCATAAATAGACAAGGTCTTGTAACACTTCCGTTGTCTAGAAAGTATTGTGATTCCAATATAATATAGTAGTCTCTGTGGAGGATGGTCATTGGTATCTATAACTAGAGAAACAGGAAATCCTCTAAGGTTGAGAATTTACTGACTTTTGAACAAAAATCCCTAAATCATAACTTGGTAAACAAGAAAAGATAAACAACAGGAGTTTTGAACTCAAGGTGGTGAGTACCAGAATACAGTGTTTTACAGATACAAATGAATCACACTGGACTATACCACAAGAACAACCAAAATTCCAGGGCAGGGGGAGAAATGGCATGTGTTGATCAGAGCCAGTGGAAACAACTTCAATTTGGGAGAAAGACAGGATCACAGATGAGTTATGTAATAAACCAGTCTAATCCCACAAGTGACAATAACCTGATGGAGAGAATATTCTAATCATGGTTGGATACAGGAACAGAGGGGTGATAACTCTCTAAGAACACACAGACCTGCACAGATAGTAGCTGCATCTTTTACCACTTTAACATGTGGCAATAGCTGCAAAACCTTGTATGTCTTGAACTTCCTATTTTACTTAAAACAAGAGAATGAATAAGACACTTCCTCATGAATAAAAATACTGCATCTCTTTTTTGTTTATTTATTTATTTTTCTTATTTTACATATTGATCCCAGTTTCCTCTCCATCCTTCCCTTCCTCCCTCTCTTTCACCCTCCCATGCCCCCGACCACCCTTCCATCCTATTCCCCCCACACACACACACATGTAAGGTGATGCCATCCAGAAGGGATCACCTAAATCTCTCAAGTCATTTGGAGTAGGAACTAGGCTCTCCCTCCTGCCTCTAGGTTAAGGGAGTATCCCTCCATGGGGAATGTGCTCCCAAAGTCCCTTTGTGCACTGCATCTCTTTTGAATGTTATTTGTGTTCTCTTACATCAGTGAATGCCAAGCATATATCATTCTGTTATCCTCTTTTTCTTCAGGCAAAATGTATCTTCTTCATGCACAATCACTCTATCTGATTGCAATTATCCCCAAGTAAGACACTGTTTTCTAATTCATATTTTCCTTGTTCTATTTCTCTTCTCCTCAAATATTCTCATTTTCTGTTGTCATTTTTCAATTAATGCTTGGAATGATTCCTCACAAGATGAAAGAAGAAATCTAAATTATGTTGAAGCACTTGAAACAACATTTTCTGGGCATAGACCAGCCTAGAAAACTTTCCAAAGCCACTTAAAGATGTCACAACCTGGGTGTCTTAAAATTGACTAGAATGCATTTCTCCCAACTTTTGAGGCAAATAATTTCAAGATAGAGGCGGCAAAATCAATGTTCAGTGATAGAAGGGCCATATGTTTGGGTCATGGAAAGTACTTCCTTGCTGTTCTATTAGTGTGGGAGGTGCACAGTCAATGTGAGGGGTATATAGAGAAACAGATTATGACAGCCTTAATTACTGGCTACTTTTTCTCTATATCCAACCACACATGTGTACTGGCTTTACTTTCATAACCTTTTCCCCTCCAAATACAAAAGTAAGGGGAATAACCAATGGGCACTATCTGTTTTGTCCTTGTGGCATTTGGTTGTACTTCAGTTTATTAGGTTCCTGGGAAAATTGTTCACTACATTTTTGAATTCCTGTTCCTGAATTTGGAATTCTGAAGAGTGTAGTGATGCATAGCTCTCTGTGTTACATAACTTACATTCATAATCTTATGGGATTTCAGGTATTTTAAATACAATATTTAAATCAACAATTGTCTTAGAGTATATACAACAACTCAGCACTATGACAAAATCAAAACCTACATCTCATGAAGAAGTATCCAAAGGATCTTCTCAGAAAGGAAGATGCTAGGACTTCTTTTCATATACTATAACATCATAGTTTAATCAACAGCTTATTTCTATAAAATATCAGTGGTTGTATCTGTAAATAACCAGTAATAGAAGCTATGAAGATCAAGAAGGAGGTGATGCATTGGCAACATTGATAGAATGGTCACCCTCTTTCAACACCTTCTAATTCAAGGGGAAGAAAATTCTTTAAAATGGAGCTAATTCATTAAGAGATTGCTTATTAATTAAAGCACAGCCTTAAAGGCACATGGCTGAATATTAAAATACCACCAAAGAGATCAGAAAAAAAAGCCAAGGTTATTGAGGAACCTAACTGACTCTAGGTGACAATACAAACTTTACATATCCAGCTTCATGTTGGAGAACTATCTTCACAAACTCAGAGTTGGAGACAGCCCAGTGCTCTACAGTCAGTGAGGGGAACATAGCCAATGAGTTAAAAATCTTAGAATCGTCATGTTCCCTCCTGAACAGAGGGACACCATCCTCGTTTGAGTACTAAGTCACATTTTCCTTTGTCTCCACCTGGTCTTCTTTACGGTATAAAAGAGAACTTCAAAGATACTTTTCCCTAGTCACAATCAAGTATCTTTATTGTTACATCCCTTTCCCTTGCACATGACTTCCAGGTTACCAGAACTGGCGAAGCCTTTTGTCTGAGCTGCCTCAATAAGTCAACTTTCAGTCTGTGATGACCAGTTGGACTTGATTGGGTCTGAGCAGGTCTGTGAAACAAAAATGCCTCTTTCTGCTATTTAAGACCCCTGTATCATTGCAGCAAGTACATGTAGCCTTAATTCTTTCATTTTTACCTTCAGCTTTAATCAGACATCCCATGTTGAGTATCTAAGCTACTTTTCTAGGATCAGGTAAATTCCTAAAGGAATACCATCCAGTCAGATCTGGTGACATGCTTTCCAAGATCTATTTTGTTTCTTTCTCTATAACAAAATGTACCATTGACTGAACTCTCTTGAATCAATTAAGCATTTTATTCTCCAACCTCTTTTAGAGCTAGATGTCACCATGTGAGTAACTCCAAACAGAACCACAAACGATATCTGTTTGTTACTGTTTGGGAGTACTCTCTGGAGTTGCAACATGACTCCTATCCCTTCCATCTTTTCCTAAGGTCTGGATCTGACATATAATGGACAAGTATCCAAGAAACTAGCTTGGGATATGAAGAAACATGTTTAAGATATATCTCTCCCAGGTCTCTATAAACTTTTGAAAATTACCAGACCATATTGGAATCCTAACTATGAATTCCAAATGAGAGAAAAATGATGTTTTCCTTTAGTTAAGATCCTTTGAGAAACATCTAAAGCTAAATGCAAACACTTCTGATTTATTTCCAGAGTAGACTAAAGAATCTTCTTATGTCTTAATCAAGTTTTATTTTATTTATTATTTTCTCAAAATTCTATTGAGAGTTTGTACAGGGGGAAAGTTTTCAATCCCATATTCTTAATCAGTCCTAGGAAGGTTAGGAGCTATATACTATAGTTCAAATACCAAGACACTTTCACAATTGGTGCAAAAGAGTCCAGTCAATGATACATGTTTTTATAGAGAAAAAAAAATAGCCAAGTATTAAACTCCTTATATTTGTACTACCTCATCTAAAAGGTGTATGGGGTAGTGAAAGGAGAGAAGGGATTTAAAATAGCTAGCAGAGTTACCAGAATATACATAGAACATATATAATATACATTTCTCAATGACATTTGGAATCAAGGGGCTCTCATTTAGTCTGTTTCAAAGATTATCCTCCTTTATATAAAATTTAGTACGGAAAATCATCAATAGAAAGTCACCTAACTATAATGCAATGGAGGTGAATATTTGCATAAATCAAAAAAAAATGAACAAAGAAACAAAAACTCTCAAAGTACTCAAAACGTTCTTATACCCACTGGGTAATAGGACTGTGGATAACATCTATGATAGAGAATATTTATCCAGTGCTTTGTCAATGTTTGCTTTAGATGCTGGGATCCCCCATTATGATATTTATAATCTCCTGTTAAACTAGAACTTCGGTGTACAAATTATTGAGCAGACAAAATAGTAATAGATTTTATCTTTCAAAAATATAAGTGAATTTTTGGCTAAGTTTGCTATACCAAGTATGGATTTTCTCTTGTGCAACAGGGCCTCAAATCTAATAAGAAAGTGGTTGGTTACTCAACAACCAGTTTCACTATTTCTCTAGTTGGCACATCTTACCAGGAATAATTATCTCATAGAATTTAGGGTTGACAAGTGAACAAGACCGTTGTTGAATTTTATCCTTCAGCAGCCTGCCTAGCACTTTCCATGACCATGAAAGCTACATGGCTAAGAGGAAGGCTATCTATATCATGCATACATGATGTGTGGTATCTTCAGCAATAGAGTGTTTTGTTTGTTTGTTTGTTTTGGGTATTTTTGGTTTTCCTTTTTTGGCTTTTTGAGATGGGGTTTCTTTTTTAAATTTAACTTTTTAATTAATTTTACATACCAATCAGTTTCCCCTCCCTCTCCTCCTCCCACCTTCTTCCAAGTTACCTGTATCAACTCCTCAGGAAGTGTTAGGCCTCCTATGTGGGAGACTGGATTTTTTGTGTAGCCTTGGCTGTCCTAGAACTACTTTGTAGACCAGGCTGGCTTTGAACTCAGAGATCTTCCTACCCCTGCCACTCAAGTGGTAGGATTAAAGGCATGTTCCACCACCGTCTGGCCTAGCAATACTACAGTTTTGTCATCTAGTTCAAGTGTGTAACCAAGAGGAATGTCAAGATAATGTATTGTTTGGGTGTTTGGGTGTTTGGGGTGTCACCTGACCACCAGCTCATAGGGAGGTAAGCCATGACTATGGTGATATTAAGTGGAGGTATGTTAGCACATGACATCAAAAACAAAAACAAAAACAACAACAATACCAACAAACAACAAAAATTAATTGCTGAAAAGTAACGTGAAAAACCATCTGTATGTTTCATTTTAAAAGCAATTGCATCTTATCTCATTCTTCCCATATATAACGCTCCAAGGAAGCTTTCCAAAAATGTAATGACTATGACTTATTTTTCTTAGTGATTTGCCTTTTCCTAGACAGAACACTCTCTGACTTCTAAAGCACCTATAAACAGCTGTAGAGATTGACTTACTTAATAAAAATTCAGTATGAATGTAATCACAAATCCTGTTAATTATTGAGTCTTTAAAGCCTGTTGCAGCATCTCCAACTGAACAGTTTATAATGACTACAGCAGACTGTTAACATGCTCAAGCTTATATTTTATGATTTTGACAATTAGCAGTGACTATAAAGGTCTATGACACATACTCATTTGGAATTTTCTTTGAGATCTGAATTTAAATTGCCTGCCTGGAGCTGCTGGAAGTGGAAATCTCAGAAGTAAGTCACATGGTGAAGTGACTAAGACATCTGGTTATTCAGTATATCTGTGATTCAAATACCTACATTCTTTAGCCTAAGTTCAAAGTAAATGAGTATATTCTGATCCACATGTGGGGTGACAGATAACCTAATGCAGTGATCTCAATCCATCAGGATTATTGTAAGCAGTCCTTAAAAGAGAACTGGGGCCATCCCAATAATTTTAACATACAAACTGGAAGTACACAGTATTAGTATTATTTGAAAATCATTGATAAGAAGGATAAGGCCAATTTTATCTATTGTAAGAAAATGGCAGCTAAAACTTCAAAGTGGAATTAAAAAAAAAGAATCAATGAAAATTTTCCTAAAACAATTATAGTTTTCCTGAAACAGTTTGTTAGAGAATAAACCAATAAAATAGAACTGTCTGCAAGATAATGTTCTTTGTGCAAGTTGCCCAAACACACTTCTGTTCATGTTATCAAACACTTACTTCTAAGACTATTACCTTTACTCCACCTCAACATCCCTTACTTTCACCAAGCCACCAGTCAAATTAATAAAATGAGTTGAGTTAATGTGAGGCATTAACTCTCTGTGATTGGCCTTAGCATTGGCTTTTTGACAGAATAACACAATAGGTATAACAATCAAGCAGATATGGGGATAATCCATACCCTTTTACTTCTAATAAAATGATAATTCTTTACAAAGACTTATTTTATTTATTTAATGAGTAAATGTGTATGCCTGCATGAGTTTATGAGCATCATACGTGTCCAAGTGCTCAAGGAATGCAGAAGATGCTTGATCCCCTGGGTATGGAATTACTGGATATGGTGCTGGAACCAAAGCTGGGGTCTCTGCAAATGCATTAAATACATGCTCTTAACTTCTGAAGCATGTCTCCAGCTCCAAAATCATCACTTTTTTATTTGTGTTTTTGTTGTTGTTATTGTTTTAGTTTATTTTGTTTTGAGACAAGATCAACTATCTAACCCAGGCTAGCCTCAAACACAAACTTACAATCCTTGAGCCTGTTAAGTGCTTAGATTACCAGCATGTACCACTATGGTTGGCTGAGGATTTGTTTTGCTTAAAGAAAAGATTGGGCAATCTTATTCATTTAAAATGTAGGATCATTGACACATTTTCACAAGTTCTAATTACTGAGCACTCCAGTCAGAAAACCTGCTTCACTGAGGAAAAAGCATCCACCATGTAATAATATCCCTGGTCAGAGTGAATGCCCTTGTTCTAGACTGCCTCTGTTTAAGCTAGACATGGTATCATCAACTGAGGACACAAGGATTTGAGAAGCAGGAGTACTGAACATTCAGCTAGGTAAAAATATTACTGGCATTTTCTATTGTGTTATATTATACATATATGGCATTATAATTAATATACAAGCATTTGTTATCCCTATCATCTCCATGTGTTTTTATGTCATTACTAAGCTCTGAGATGTTGAAAGGCAGAACTAACACAAATATCCAGGGGAATATCTTACTCAAATTTTTAACAGATTTTTCTCATGTCCCTGTTATCTAGATTCTTCATATGTTAATTAAGAAAAGTTAGATTTAATCATATTTCTCCTTTGGTCCTTAGAGAAATAAATGGTATGTATCATCAAATCTCTCTACATATGAAACTAATGATCTAAAAATCCTTACCACTTGGTCTTTCCTTTTTCTCTCATTTATTTACTCAATTAAACACTTATTCCAGTCACTGACTAGTAATCAAGACTACAGGTAAACACAAGGCCATTGCTGTCCTTTGGAACTGACAATTTGTGAGCAAAATGTAGGTGTGTAAAAGGGTATGAGATTGTGTCTCAAGGAGCTTTCGAATTACACAGGCAAGAAACAACAACAACAAATATGTGAAAGAAGAATGGTGATTGAGATACTAGCTCATGCCCTTGAGTGCAACGAGGCTGGGCTACATGCTGGAAAGTATATGGGTCACAGAATGGGAAAGCTTAGGAGCTGTAACATCCACAAAATTTAATCATTGAGCTTCATCTTGAGGACAGCAAAAACTACCTGAAGAGTGGCCATCTAGATGTGGCAGGGGAAAATGGGATTTTAAGAATATTTTCTTTGATGATTGGGTGGAGAATGAATTCAGAGAAGTCAGGAGAAAGCAAAACCATGAAGAATTAGAGGCTAGTTACATGGTAGATTGTACTACCACAATGACACTGAATGTGGAAAAATTGGGAGCAGTATTATTAATATTATTCAGAGGGTATGTATGACCAAGGTAATGAGGTATGATGTGGTAAAACAGCTTTAGAGACTGAAAGAGACAGAAGGATCAGATGTGTGAATGATGGTCTCATATACTCCCAGGACAAAGAAAATGATTGTTGTTGTTGTTGGTATGAGATGCTCATGTCTCACCCCAAGGCAGATATCAGAAATGTTCAGGTCCCTGTTAAAGTTCAGAAAAATTGACTTGACTTATAACCACATTTGGTAATACTATCCATAGAGGAAATACCACATAGTGGTTAGGGTAGTTTTTTTATATCAAAAACCTGGGGATAGAACCAAAGACACGATGAATCTTCCAGAAAAGAAAGACTGAGCCTCACAGATTAGCTTGTAGTTGTCTTCTCTAAAAGGATTTACTTGCTTATTCATGAGTACTCCTATAATAGCATTAGTGTTATGGTTTCCCTGGTCTTTGCGTAGAAAGAAGGAATAGGCAGAATAGATTTCCATTTAATTCTAACTAGATGACTGACAGAAGGCTAGAGCAAGCAGGAATGGATCGATCGATAATCAAAACAAACAGTAGCTCAATCTTGCTTTGGAGACTTCTTTATGTATTTTGGTTTTTACTCTAATTACTTGGCACTCTAGTAAATTGTTTATTGTCCAGTTCTATAAAATTAGTTGTGATTATAGCAGCAGTCAACATGGTAAAAATGCTATGTCCTGATCAGCTTGCTTGGATAATGATGTTATCTGCTCAATTTTGAGTCACAGCTATGAAGTGACATTTCATGGCATTTTGAAGCTATAACCAAAATGTTTAGACTACAACCAGGAACCAAGAGAAATCCATTTCATGCTAAGAAAACCACTGCATTTTTCATATTTGTACACATATTGTGTTTTCTTGTACATACTAACTTGAGAGGGACAGTCTCCTTCAGCTAAAGGAGAACAGAGGTGTCAGAGCAAATATTCACTTGAGAAAGAAAGAATGTCTTAAGGTAGGTTACTAAAGAGGCTACCATGAAATAAAATATCCTCTGTAATGTGAGAAAAAATGTTTCTTATCTCCTTGTCTTGACTGAAGGAATTCATGCTGCCATATCACTCCAAGAAGCTCTACACTTTACTGGGCATTTACTAGATTCATTTTGTCCATAATACATTCATTGTAGTGCAATGTAACTTACTCAACCACTTTGAGAGGTGGGAGCTTTACACATATCCATCTACTTTTATATTGTAAATATATAACTAATACTTACTTTATATTTAAAATAAATTTATAACATACACACACAACATATGTTTGTGTATTTACTGTAACTGTACTGTAACTGTCAAAAGTGAAATGAAATTTATGCCAAAGCCATGGTCATCCAGCTGTTAAGAGAATTTGTGAGACTTTGTGTGAGCCAACATTTCTGTTCTTCATTTTCAAGGAGTAAGTTCTTTCAGAATCATTCCTGTGTAACATATCATGAAATTCTTGGGATTGTTTACCCTTGTGAAACTAAGCATCTAAGTTAAGAAAGAGAATGGAAAAGGTCGCCTTCAAAAAGCTTCAGTGCATGAACTTGCATGTCCTGGATGTACAAAGCTTGGTCTCTGAAGACTGCAGAAATGTTTTCTCAGACTGGATATAACAGCTGAGAAATGCAGCAACCCAGAGAGCAGCAGCAGCCTCCATTGCAGTGAAATACTTGTCTTTGAAAATCACTAGTCCCCAAGACATTCAGTTCATTTTCCAACTGTAAATTATTTAGAAAAAGGCATCACCTATGTCATGCTAATAAATCCCTTGCACTATTTTTCATCATATTTATATGAGAATGTGAAAAATCTCCATCTTCTCCTCCTTTTTTTAGCCAAAATAAAATACAGGCAACACTGCTGGGAATTTTTATGTGAAAGCACCAGAGTTATGTTTCCAAAAATAATCAAGAAATATTCAAATCGAGTCTTTTTGTATGTGAGTAAAATTGATTAACAGCCTAACATATTTTCAAGCCAGTGGGAATGTTAACTTGGTGGGAGAGAAGAGTACAAAGCTAAAACTTGCAACCACACTGCTCACTCATTGTGTGTGTGTTGTTTTAGTGCACTTCTTTTCCATAATGATTCCAAGTAATAAAAAGAGAATTATACTAGAAATTTCTCGTGGAAGTGTGTACTGTAATGAAGTGGACTTGCATAAAGTTTCTCCTCCACCCAGAAGATGAAATGTGTAATTCAAGAGAAACCTGGATATTAACAGATCCTATATCAGAGCAGAACAGCCTTAGCTATAAATGAAAATTTCAGAGAAATACAGCCAACTTTAAAGTGCTATTCTTAGAAGAAGTTTGGAGAGGTACGTGGTAATATTTCAGTTAGACTATTTCCTTAACATGTGGACATGCTAAGGATGACTGGATACTTTTCCTAACCAATAAATAAATTAATACAGACAAAGATCAAAACAAGGTATCAGAAATGTACCAGGCAGTGTTCATTTTGCTACCTTCTTAAGGAATGTTCTTTGCTCCTTAAATTTGCCATAATCATGATCACTCAATAGCAAACCTAACATGCTGAAATTCTCTAAGTGTCCCTTTATATCACCAACACAATGTCCTTCAGCCAAGTTTAAAGAGTCTTAAAAGACTCTGTAGGCATTTGTGTACTTGTTTCTAAGATACTTTCTTATTAATGCATGTCTATATTTCTGGAAATTGGACAAATAGAAATTCTTAAGGAGTAAGCACTTGAAATAAATTAACCCACAAGTGTTGATGTCAACTCCTGTCCATGAATCTCAGTGTCATGTCCGGTAGCCTCATCTCATAAGGAATCATATGGTTGACATCAATGAAGTGAAAACTGTTTTGCAAATGTGTAATTATTTTGAAGAGGGATATGCTGGTTTTTATAAATGAACTAATTTGTTCATTTATGAGACCCATTGCTTTTGCACTTCTGTGCCTTTGCTATATCCTCAGTTTTAAGGTTTGGGCAGGACTTGGAAGACATAGACAAGGAGAAGTCATATGTTTGAGAACCTGCAATATAAAGGTCACAGGAGTTTGCTTCAGGATTCACTGACTGGCCACAAGATTTCTGTGATTTAACTTATCATGCTGTCTGTCTGTCCATCATAAGGAAATCAAGCCGAAGACATGAGTTGAGCGTGAAAATGTGGGGTAGATGTCCATGTGGGAGTGACTCTGATGAGAGGTACTATGGTAACTAGAAAAGGATAATGAGGGTGACTTTAAGAGTAATTAGGGGAAGAGAACAAAAGGCAGCCAAGCATATACTGTCAGGGTCCAATAGAGAGTTAGAGGGCTAAGCAGTGTGAGGTGTGAACAACCAGGAAGGGAATGGAGGAATTCCTGTGGGAGATTGTCCTAGGAAACTAAGTGCAATCAGGGCAAAATTGAGTATCCCTGTGACTGTCTGTTCCTACTGTTTTGCTATTCTGTTATCACTGTGAATCCATGGTGTCTTAGTTAGGGTTTCCATTGCTGCCATGAAATACCATGACTAAAAGCAACTTGGGGGAAGAAAGGGTTTATTTTGCTTACTACTTCCATACCACAGTCTATCACTGAAGGAAGTCAGGCAGGAACTCAAAGGGCAAGAACCTGGAGCGAGAAGCTGCAGCAGAGATTAAGTGTTGCACACTGGCTTGCTCCTCTTGGCTTTCTCAGACTGCTTTCCTAGCCAACCCAGGACCATCAGCCCAGGACCCATGCCTGGACACTCCAGCATCATTCACTGATTATATAAATACTGTACAGGCTTGCCTAATATATGATCGTGTAGAGGAGTTTTCTGTTAAAATCCCTGCTTTCTGATATCAAGCTGCCCTAAAGTCTAGCTGGCACATGTTGGTTTTCCTGAGAATGACCATGCAGAGAATTACATTCAGTGCTTCTCTTGCATGATAAAAATGCTACAAACTTGGCAAGTCACACCATGTCTCTGGATCTCAGTTACAAAAAGTTAATAATGCCCCAAGGGAAAGTTTTGTGTTTCTTATAATTCCTTATTAGTAGACAGGAGTGATACATTGAAGTAAAGATTAAGTCAAAATAAAGAGAAAGGTTCAGGACTAAAATCTCATTTGTAACCACCAGACTGCTGAATACACTGATTTAAAGTCAGGCCTTGTTTCATAGCAGAAACCTGCTTCTAAATCTAGTGTTATTTTGTCTTCCAAGTTGTACTAAAATTGGTGATGCTTATTACATTAAAACTTGCTATTGCCACTTGGAAGCATTAAAGTTGCTTAATTAAAGCATTTGCTATTTAATATGGCACTCCACACTATTGCAGGTACTTGACAGGCATACACGGGATTCAATGACTTGTCTTTTTTAGTTCAGGGACTGGAACAGCTTCTCCTTTTAAGCTGTACCCATAACCTTCCAGTTTGCAAAGGAGATTCCCTGCAGTGTAACATGAGTATCCCCAAATCTTATTTTTGCTTCTGCTTGTTTAGTCTAAAATGATGGATTTTTAATAACTATCTAATAAAATATTCTTGCTACAGCCCTAGCCAAAAGAGCAAGAAATAATTTTCCTCTGGTTGGCTAAATAATGTTTTAAACAGGGTGCCTGGCATATGGCTAAATGTTTAACTATTGAGTTTTGTGTAAATGTTGAACTTAGTCAAGAAGACGTTTCTATGATTAAAAAAATATATTAAATAATCCTACAAAATGTATTTTCTAGTGTATTGACTGGCATCTAGAAATGTTAATGTTCACTCAGTTATATAGGGAATAAAGCAAGTACTAAATGAGTAAACAAATGCTGTTGTGGTTTTATAGTTTTAAAGTATTACAATAAATGGTTAAGAGCATATCAACCTCTACAGGTCCCATCTATTCCTCCAAAAGCTAATTCAGGGCACAAGTGTTTCTCTCAATGGACTGCAAGAGGTCCTCTCACCTTGGAAATGTTCAGCAAAGTTAGCTGACTTCAATTTATTTTTCCCTCCTGAGGAAAGAACAGTGTTTCTATAGACCCTTACAGCATCTGGAATGTACAAAAGTTAAATATCACTCAATGTCTTAAACAAAAGATGTTTTATTTGGGATCAAAATATTTCTCTAAACTCAATAGTGTTTCATTAATCATAAAAATAAGGAAAAGATGCTTGGGCAGAATGAAATCCTAGGATCTCAAACCAATAAACTTAATTTTATGCTTTGTTGTTGCTCTTGCTAACAGGCATCCCAGTCTCCTCCAGGTGAGGGCATGAGTTGCCCTGACCCATCCACTAGCTCTGTTTTCCAAAGTTCAAAGAACCTCTTGGTGTTAAAAGTTGAAAACCACTATTAATACTGTGTCTATACCACTTTAATACAATCTCTTCCCTACTCAGATTCTGTTGAGTAAATAAATATTTGAATCAACATTGTTATTTTTAAGTCAACAAATAAAAGTTAAAGATCAGGGAAAAATTTATTGGCTGTGTATCAGTAGCATGGTCATCTTTTATCCACTTAGTTACCTCAAAGTTGAGGCTGTAAATTCAAACTCCCTAAAATGCCAACTGGAATGTGTCTGGCACTATAGTTGTTATTGCAATGTTGGGTTCTAGATAATGTCATGACTAAATTCAGAAATATCTGAGGCTATTTTTAAAATAAAGCTTCTCTTTTTTAAATGTAGCTTGTTATATGGCTAAAAACAGAGGAGCCTTGTTCAGACAATTCTGTATTTATCACATCTGCCATGTGTTGAAGTTTGAGACCCATATTTGAATGACAATCTTGTTTGCTTTACTGAATATTTACAAATACAAATTAAAGCACCACACTGACTTTACTCTCCTACCCCAAACAGCTTCTGCTGTGTTTATAACATCAGTAAACAAGACAGACAGCATCAATGCTTTTAGCACTTAAGTAGAGGACAATGGAATGACCAGGCCTCTACTCTGCTTCTTTTCAAAAGGAGTGATCAAAATTATTTTTAAATCCTAAAATGAAAATTCAGAACTGCTAGTATAACAAATGGTTGGGAATATCCAAAGTTATATACTAAGGTAAACTAAAATTTTCAAGTCATGTAGATGGTCTAATTTAATAATGGATGCATAAAAGGGAACAAAAGCACACACACACACACACACACACACACACACACACACACATACACACACACACACAACCCTACCTAAAGTAGAACAGGCTATTCAAAGTAAACTGTAAAGGCAAGCATTCAAAGTCAGGGCAGCCATGTTGCCTGAGAGACTGCTCAGAGGGGCTTCTTTATACAAGGCCCACTTAATCCTTCTCTAAAGCAGTCACTGACTGACTGTTAGCTGTATTTAATTATTTGCTACATTGTAGTTTGTAAAAAAAGACATATGTGCTAAAATCTTGACAGAAGTAAGATGCAGGCCTTGTGTGTACTGCTGTGAAATATTAATTAACAAGGAAATTAATGTCTATAATGACATCATGCCTCAGTGAAAACCACACTGGGAAGTGACTCTCCCAATAAAATACTATATTCTAGTCATACTTTCTTAGGATCACTTAGCAGTGTCCATTGACAGTATCTTTGACTATTAAATGTGTCTATCTTCTGCACTATCAATCTCAGTTTTCTAGATGTTGTGTGATGTTGTCTCCAGTAGATGTGAACAAAGATGTATCCACTCCAGACAGAACAGGACAACATACTAAAGAAATTCTAGAAAGGTACATTTGATGAACCATATACTTTATTTGCAATACTTAAGGAGCCTGGTGACTCAAAGGCAGCTTCATAATGTGAAGGCTTACTCCAGCATGGTTGATGACTCAGGGAAGCTGTAGCTCAGAGCTCCCTGCTTGCCTGATGGCTGCTCCGTAGGAGACACTTGTCTTCTGTAGCCTGGTGGATTTTATAACTTTCTGAGCTCAAAAATCCATGTAACTTTGTGAACTTATTGGGACTTATGATCCTCTTTCCCAGAGAGGACATTTCATTGTGGAAGAAATAGCTAGACAACACTAGAAAGCAATAGCCACACACAAAAATCATCCTATAAAAGTGTCCTCTGTCACACTGAAGAAGAAAAGGCAAATGACCTGCATGATTAATACATATTTTAGACTGTGAGGAAGTGAGAACTGTGAACTTTTTCAGTGAATCTAAAGCACATATTAGGTATACTGAAGCTACGTAGTTCTATCACTGGATCATGTATGCAGTCACAGAGGCTGTGTACACAAATGGACTTGGGTATGTTATAACAAAGCTTTATTTATAAAACAAGTTGTGGGCCAAATTATGTGAAAGGGCCATAGTTTTATTGTTTTATACTTCAAAATGTCTTTCTTATTTATCATTTCTTTAGAAATATATATCTATTGATTATAGTGTAATAGGTTTAAAATCTATTGTTTATAGTGTAATAGGTTTAAAATATTTTTAATACCCCAAAGATGTATTTTACAATTTAATTTTATCATTTTTATTCTAATTGACTCCATATATTGCAGTGAACCTCTATACAAAAAGAATGATCTTTTTGAAGTTACTGAGTTTTGGTTTAGGGTTTTACATTTCCATTATCAATTATAATTTTATGGACTTATCTATCACACACATGTACACACACACACACACACAGGTACACACACACACACACACACACACACACACACACAAACTAAGACATACTTGAAACTAGAAAAAACAATTAGTTTCATATCCTTTTTCATGAATCATGTGTTCATTTGCTTGCATTCAATCCTTCCTCAGAATCTAATTCTAATATTACCCTTTCTTTGTCTCCTTTCTAAATAATAATAATAATTATATATGTATGTATATATGTGTGTGTGTGTGTGTGTGTGTGTGTATGATACAGTCTGGGATCCATGAGCTCCCCTTGTTCAGGTCAGCTGTCTCTGTGGATTTCTGTAGCCTGGTCTTGACCCCTTTTCTTATCACTCCTCCCTCTCTGCAACTGGATTCCAGGAGTTTGGCTCAATGTTTACCTGTGGGTTTATGTTTTGTTTCCATCAACTACTAGATGGTTAGTTGTCAATCTCATTATCAGGGTAGGGCATTTAAGGTAGCCTCTCCACTATTTCTCGGATTGTTAGTTTGGGTCATCCTTGTAGGTCTCTGGACATTTCCCTAGTGTCAGTTTTCTCTTCAAACCTATAATGGCTCCCTCTATTATGGTATTTCTTTGCTTGCTCTCATCTATTCATCCACCAACTTAATGTTCCTGGTCCCACTTTTTCTTTTCTCCCCTCCTCTTCTCCCAAGTCCAAATGGATCAAAGACTTCAATATAAATCCAGCCACTCTGAACCTCTTAGAAGAGAAAGTGGGAGGTACCCTTGAAAAAATTGGTTCAAGAGACTCCTTCCTGAACATAATACCAGTAGCACAGACACTGAGATTGACAATTAATAAATGAGACCTCCTGAAACTGAGAATCTTCTGTAAGGCAAATGACACAGTTTACAAGACAAAACAGTAGTCCACAGAGCAGAAAAAGATCTTCACCAACCTCACATCTGACAGAGGGCTGATCTACAAAATATACAAAGAAGTCAATAAACTAGTCACCAAAACACCAAATAATCTAATTAAAATGTGGAATACAGACCTGAGTAGAGGATTCTCAATAGAGTAATCCAAAATGGCTGAAAGACACTTAAGAAAGTGCTCAACATCTTTAGCTATCAGGGAAATGCAAATCAAGGCAACCCTGTGGTATTGTCTTACTCCTTTAAGAATGGATAAAATGAGAAACACCAATGACAATTTATGTTGGAGAGGATGTGGAGAGAGGGGAACATTTCTCCACTGCTGATGGGAGTGCAAATTTGTACAGCCATTTTGGAGATCAGCATGGCAGTTCCTCAAGAAAATGGGAATCAGTCTACCACAGGACCCAGCAATTCCACTCTTAGGCATATACCCAAATGATCCACATCCATGCAACTAAGAAATCTGTTCAACTATGTTAATAGTATCATTATTTGTAATAGCAAGAACCTGGAAGCAACCTACATGACCCTCAACTGAAGAATGGATAAAGAAGATATGTTACATTTATACAATGGAATTCTACTCAGCAGAAAAAAAATGGAATCTTGAAATTGGCATGCAATGGATGGAAGTTGAAGAAAACATCCTGAGTGAGGTAATCCAGTCACAAAAAGAGGAACATGGTATGTACTCATTCATATATGGATTTTAGACATAGAGCAAAGGATCACCAGAGTACAATTCACAAAGCCAGAGAAGCTAGGATACAAGGAGGACCCTAAGAGAGTCAAACAAAGTCCCCCACAGAAGGGGAAAGGGACAAGATCTCCTGAGCATATTGGGAGCAAGGTGGGATAGTGAGTGGAGAGGGAGTCAGGATGTTTTCTCTCCAGAGCTCTGAGGCTAAATTTGAGGTGTGTAAGTAATGTGATCACTTCTCAGAGGCTTAATTTGAGGTGTGTAAGGGAGGTGATCCCTTCTCAGAGCTGTTTCAGCTATCCCTGGTCTTCTGTGGTTCCATATGAATTCTTGGACTGTGCTTTCTCGATCTGTGAAATGCAACAATAAAAATTTGATGACGGTCATTACATCGACTAGGTATATTAATTTTTGCATTATAACCATTTTAAGATATTAATTCTGCCAATCCAATCTTCTTTTATTTTCTTTTTCTTTTCTTTTATCCTTTTTGTGGTTGTTTTATTTTGCTTTCCTTTTTGAGACAGGGTTTCACTGTGTAGTCCTGGATGCCCTGGAGCCTACTTTGTAGACCATACTGGCCTCTAACTCATAGAGATCTTCCTGCTTCTTACTCCCAGGTGCTGGGAATAAAGGCATGTGTTGCCATCAATTGGGTCTTATTTACTTTTTCAATATCTTAAAGGTTTTATTACAGAGGTCTTTTGTTTCTTTGGTTAGGTTTATTCCTAGGGACTTATTTTCTTTTTTTGAGCTAATTACAAATGATATATTCTCCTTAATTTATTTCTTCAAGAGCACATTGTTGGTATAGCTACCATTTTTTATACTGATTTTTCCCCTATGACTTTACTGTGTTTATTTATTTGATTTAAGAGTCATTTAGTAGATTCTATGGATCTTTTAAATATAGAATAATGTTCTCTCTAAATAAGGACAATTTTCTGAAATGTATTTTAGTTCATTTCTTATCACTCATTACTACTAAGCCAGACAGCATTTACATTGATTTTATAACCTATTTGAACTCATGCAAATGAGGGAGTTTTATGCATTACCTTTAATTTTTAAAGGCATATAATTGTCAAATGGTGGGTTAACCACTGTCGCAGGGCAGATGAAAGACATCTTGAGCATCATTGGTCTCTGTGGATAGAGGTCTATTAAAAAGAATGTTACTTTATAAAGAGAAAATACCACATTAGTTACTCTTCATTAAATAAAAAAACCAAAAGCTGCTTAGGAAATATTAAGAGCAGTAGAGAGTGAGTGAAAAGAAAAAAAGATGAGCTATGGCAACAACAAGCACCATTTCAGTGCACTTTATTGATCATTAACCTTTTGCTTTAGGAGACATCTGAAAATAACAGAGAAGTGTGTTATTGACTCAACACGGAGCCTCTAATGATGCATGAGAATGTATGCTCAAAAATGTCAAAGGGCACAAGAGAAATCATATATTGACAGATAAAATGTTTTTGATATTGTGTTATACAGGAGTAAAAGGGCATCCAAGCTACAATTTCAACTTGCAGTGCTGGCTTGCATGATTTTTTTCTGGTATTTAGACATGTTAAAATCAAAGAGTGGTCCAATATAATGTAACCTTGTTTTTAGACACCATTAGATAAAACTGATAAAATACCAATGTCATTGACCTTTTTTTTTTAACCAAATATGATTTAAAATGTTAAGGATTCACTTAGGTCATTTTATTAAGGTAGTTCAACACTTTGCCAGGATTTTTATAGGGTAATGTTTGGCAAATATTGGAGTGAATCAGGCATATCAAAGCATGCATGAATCTTAGCTTTTGTTTCTTTTGGAGGAGAGAGAAACCATAGTGTTGGGTTATAAGAAATTGAGCTGGTATCCAACTAGATGCTTCACCCCAAATATTACTGTTCATGATGCTAGAAGGTACTCTGAATGCTACTGGAGGAGAAAACTAATCAATGTCATCCAGCTGGACAAACCTCCACCCTATATCCGAGACATACCTATAATATATACCGGTGCAATAGCAGTGTAAATGGTATGGGAGTAAGCAACCACTTTAAAAACTGTATTTAATGCCCTTCCCGGAGAGTGAGATCAACAACTAACTTCTCCATGGAGTCCTCAACTAATGCCTGTTGAAAACAGGAGCAAACACCCATACATAAACACTGAGTCAAACTAGAACCCAGAAGCAGATGGAGAGGACAAGACCATGCGGTAGAAGTACATAGAGACAGCTTACCTGAACAAGGAGGAGCTAAGGGCCACTAGACTGATAGCTGGGAAGCCAACCGGGGTCTGACTCGGACCCCCCCCCTGAATATGGGTCTCAGCCAGAAGGTCTGAGCAGTCTAAGAGACCTCAGACAGTGGAGCCAGGATATATCCCTGGTGCACAAAAGGACTTTGCAAACATATCCCCCATGGAGGGATAACTGCCTTATTCTAGAGATAGGAGAGAAGCCCTAGTCCCTACTTCACAGGACCTGTCAGATCTACATGACCCCAACTGGATGGCATTCCCCTACATATTGTATTGTGGTGGGGGGTTGGGAGGGGAGGGTGTTTAGAGTGCATGGGAGAGGGTAGAGAGGGCAAAAGGGAGGGAAGGAGGGAGGGAGGGCTTGGGGGGAGGGAGGGAGGGAGGGAGAGGGAACTGGGATCGACATGTAAAATAATAATAAAAAAAAAAAAAAAAAAAAAAAAAAAAAACGCTTTGACTCCAAAATTTAAGTTGAAGAACAAGTTACTGGGGAAAAGTATTTCTATTTTTGTTTCCACAGAAAATGAAAAGATGTGGATTCCTTCCAGACTAATGTGGTTTGATCACACCAGACCGCCTGAAACAGAGTACAAGCTGATCCTACATTCCAAACAGCTGGACAAAACAGCCCTACAGACTACAGCTAGGATATCTGAATCTTCTTCGAATCCCCCAAGACAGCGCCCCTTACCAGCAGGAAGTAGTTTGGAAAGAACGACGCCCAAATTCCCAAATATTGTGTATAAATGTTTGTTTTCATTTAATTGGACTTTGTTATATAAAATTAAATAAAAAATACTCTATATGCATAAAAAATAAAAACTGTATTTAAGTCATACTCTGAGAGATATATCTCATATCTGACACTGCTACAGAGGCCATGAACCTGAGACTAGATAGATCAGAGGCTTAGGCAACAACCCATTTCTATTATTATTCTAAAGGAATATAGTAATAAAATGACTCTGAACACCTAGATCAGTGCATCACTCAGTTACTAATAAGTATGATACATGTTAGAAATACAAAATGAGCTCACTCACATATGGTCTCCTTTAGAGATATTATCATATCTAAGTAATCAAGTAAATCAAAAACTCATAACTTTCATAAAAATATTGTTAAAGAAAAACCATACAACCATTCAATATAAACTTAAAATCCAGGTAGGTAAGTGGGTCAAAATACCATTACATTAGATGATGTCATGTCAGTAACAAAAAAAGTCAAAGGTACACTTTATTAAATAAATATAATTTTATCTGAGATATATCTGAAATATATATATATATATAAACTTTCTAATTGGATGTGTGTGCATATGTGTATATATGTATAAATATGTACATATAAAGTTGTGAAACAGATCTATTTTCTAAAGAGTTTGCTATTTACAAATTTGACTGCTTCCCTTATCCATATCACATTGTTATTTTAGAGACAGAGCTCTCAGATTTAGTCTTGAATACTTTCTGTTATTTCATTAGTCAAAGAAGCTAAGGTGAAATCATGTGAGAGGAGAGGAAAGAGCCTCATATTTTTATTTTTATTTTTATTTTTTATTTTTATTTCTTGTCTTTTGAGACAGGGTTTCTCTGTGTATCCCTGCCTGTCCTAGAACAATATCTGTAGACCAGGCACGTCTAGTATTCAGAGATCTGCCTGCCTCTGCCTCACAAGTGCCTGGATTAAAGGTGTGGGCCATCACTGCCCCACAGACCTTCATAGTTTTATGAAGCAATATAAACAAGGGCAGCCATTTTTTACTGGCTGTAGAAACAAAATGGGGAAGCTAATGACGGGCAAACACTGAAGCCTTCCCTTTCTATTATGAGCAGTAATAACCATTAGTTTATCACTAATTCACGAGTCAGACAGCAGGACTGCAGAATGTTTTAAAGAACCACACACTAATTCAAAGCATAAATTTATTATATCTAATAATTTCTCCCTTATATTTATGGTGGCCACTGTAATATTTCCTTCATAGACCATAAAAGACTGCCTATCCTTGTACACCAATTATTTGGCTGTACATATATCCTTTAGTAAACTCTCAAAAACTAAATGGCAATCCTTTAATTGGATTTATTTCATTCACTGTGTTTAATCAAAATTGTGTGATCTATCTTTACATGAAATGTCTAGAAATGTTTACACCCCATAATATGTTTTCCCTTTGGATACATTATCTGACGTTGCGGTTGAAAACCTGAACATTCTTAACTTCCTGTGATTCTGATTAAAAGTAGCTGTGGAGGGACCCAGTATCTGCATAGAGATCTTGAAAGAGTCCTTGTTGTTCTGAAAAACCTTTCTCAAATGCAACTCTCAGTCCAAACCATTTCTAGGGACCAAGGGAACAGTACCTCAGCTCATTAGTTCAGCTCATCAGCTCTGATACTCTAAGGCAGGAGATTGTATGAAATACTGGCATTTCTAAGCCTCCAAGACAGTAAAGATCTATATGCTATGGAGATCATGCATAGAGCCCACTGAGCTCAGCATTATAGACTCAAGAAGCTGTCAGAGCAAGAGAGAGGTAAAAGTCAGAGCACAATGGTTCAGAACATGTTATTTCTCTATGTCTATTTTATCTTACAGTCATTGTAGTTAATGTGGTGCTATATGCAATATTCCAAAACTGAAGTTTCAAATATTCATATGACAAAATAACTGTGGGCATGAAAGGTAATGGGTATGAATTTTTTTGATTTGTTACAAAACATATACATGTATCACAAATCACTTTGTAAGCCATGAGCATATACATTATAACTGTCAATTAAAGGCAAAGCTTTTCTCTAGAAGCTGCCAAGAATGACTTCAAAAACATCTAAACATCTTATTCCAATCTAGCTTATTAATAGGTGAAAAAAATTCTGGGATTTTTTTTTTTTTGCTTCTGGGAGAGTGACAGATATTTTGAGATGTGACAAAGGATCTCAAGTTTATCTGTATGTTTAATTAAGGATCTTTTCTCCAAGTCAAAATGTCAAGATTAAATTCTGTTGTCATATTAGAATTGGTCTAAAATTCTCCAAAGTTGCCCTGAAGAAGCTGAATGCTGTGATAAGATGTCATGCACTTTTTATTCCTGTACTGAGAGTCACAGTTACTCTTCTTGCATATACAAAGGACTTAAGATATCAAAAGCACTGAGGCATGAGAATATTCTAGAAATACATAATTGCAAGGTAGGGTACTTAGTGTTGAGTGCTTTGGGATTCATGGCCATAAAATTACTCACATATGATTTTGGTGAAAGGCTGATGAACACACAAGCGTGCAGTTTTTCCCTTCTGATAATCCCTTTGAACCTCAAAGAGGGCTGTGGGCAATTCCTTCCAAGAAGGAATTTGCTCCTCCAGTTTTTACATTGAGCAGCAAGAGTGCAAATGGGATAAGAGGAAGTAATAGAACACATGGGTTCAATGCACTAAGCACTTTATGGATACAGAAGTTCATGTAAAGTGTCTTGTTTCAACAAGATTCTGAAGAGGATGCAAAGGAGAACTCGGACATAAGGATGGGGCACTGAGACTTGTGGCTTCATTTCTGAATAAGCGCTTTCTAAGTGCCACTGTGGTAATAGTGACTATCGATTTTCAGGGTCTGTACACAGCCATTGCATGTGAAGGGACGTGCTGCATCATAGAGGTGAGGCCAGGGTCTGTCAGTATAGCCCTGGCTGGGCTTGAATTTATAATCTTCCTGTTTCAGTTTCCAGAGTACTGGGCACTGTATAATTTCTAAATCTCATGAAATAGAAGCAGAAAATTTTCATCTCTATTTTGTAGTTGAGGAAAAACAACAACAAAACCCAACTCATTAAATTTATATAGTCTCCTCTGGTAAATCTGAATACTCAGAGCCACTGTGAGCAAAAAGAAAAACTTTTTACTTCTTTTAGAAGACATTTTACTACCTGACTTTGAAACATACTACAAAGCTGCAGAATTCAAAATAGCTTGATATTTGACATCTAAAAAGTCCAACGGAATAGATTGGGCAGTGTATCAGATTTTCCCTCACTGATGTAATATCTGTCAAACAACCTATGGGATGAAAAGTGTATTTCAGCTCAAGGTTCTTGCAAGTTTCAGTCCATCACTGTGGAAGGGCACAGCCACTCAGAATTCCTTGATTTATAGCAGCCAGGAAGCAAAATGAAGGTCTGTGTTAGCAGGCTCTCTCCTTTCTCCTTTTTTATTTCATCTGGGGCCCTCAGACCACACTTCCAATATTCAAGGGGTACTTTCTCCCCCAACTACTGGCCCACATATCATTCACACATGGAAATACACTCACCCCAGAGATGTCCTAAATAATCTCATCTACATCTCCCACTTCAATAAAGTTCATAAGATCAGTCATTACACAGAGCACAGAGGTAAACCCAGGGATCGTTATACACTAACTACCCACAAAAGTGCTAAGCATGTGTACTGGAGAAAGGACAGACTTCTCAAGAAGTATTGTTGGGTGGGAAAATTGCATATCATCATCTCAAAATGGCTTAATGCCTTAAATGTAAGATGGGAAACTATGAAACTTCTAGAAGAAACATAAGTGGGAACGTTTTAGAGTACTGGAGTGTAGATTACTTTTTTCTGAACAATACCCACAAAAGCACAGGAAACAAAAGAAAAAAGGGGTTATACCAAATCAGAAATGTTTAATGCAGCAAGAGAAATGACAGGGTGAGGAGAAAAATCTACAGTCGGAGATGATGATTGCCAAGTACATATCTGGCAAGGGTTGCTGTCCATAATGTCTACAGAACTCAAAAAACTTTACTGCAAATGATCATCTGATATGAAATGGGTAATATATCGAATGAGAATGGCCTCCATATGCTCTCTTACTTGAATGCTTTTTCAGTTGGTGGGACTATGTGGGAAGTATAGGAGGCATGACCTTGCTGGTGGAGGTGTGCCACTCAGGGTAGGCTTTGAGGTTTTAAAAGTTCATGCCATTTCCAACTAGCTCTTTCTCTCTCTGCCTTGGGGCTGTCTCAGCATGTGCATGTAAGTTCTCAGCTACTGCTCCAGCACCATGCAAGCCTACCTGCCTGCTGCCTTGTCTCTGCCATTCTGATCATAGACTTTCGCCCTTTGAAACCATGAGCCCCACTAAACATTTTCTCTCATAGTTGTCTTGGCCATGATGTTTCTTCACAGCAATTGAAAGGTAGCTAAGAAACATACCTTGCTACAATTTTTTCAAAATATACATAAAACATTGATGATCAAGATTTGAGTTCAAATGCAAACCACAATATCACCTCATTACAGAAAGTATAGTTATTATCAAGAATAATAATAATAATAATAATAATAATAATAATAATAATAACAGAAAACTGCAAAGTAGAATAATACTCAGCTATGAAAAGAAGGAAAGCCAGTCATTTGTCACAACAAAGGTAGATCTTAGGATTACCCCAAGTGAAATAAACCAGTCTCAGAAACTGAAGAACAACCTTAACTACTATATTTGTGAAGGCTAAGCTATCACAAAAATTGAGACTGGAAGGTCACTAAAGGGTGAGAGAGGGGAAAAAAAGGAAACAGGGGAAGGCTATTTAAGGCACACTAAGTCACAGCTGTATGAGAGAAAGCCACTGTGGCATGCCACTGATCCAGCAATGCCTTTCATATTTCAAAATGCTGGGAAGGAAGATTGTAAACAATCCTACCATAAGACAATCACAAATGCTTGAGAGGAGAGGTATGCTTAATTTTCTACCATTACACATTATACAATATATTGCAACATCAAGTTGAGTGGCAACTCCTAGGATTGTAGGCTGGCTTAATCCAAATCACAGAATCTTAATGATTTCCCAAAATGTCCTCCAATATTACTTGAAAGCATGATTTATGTGTAACTACCAGGATGGATTGCTGAGCTTGCAGTTCCGCATAATTTCCTTCCCACCACTAACCTGTTGCTTAGATTTGGCAAAGCTTCCTTCAGGCAAGTTCCCCTCTGCAGCCAGTCACTTCCAGATTCTCAGGGAGCACTAGAGTTCCCTGCCTCTTGGCTGGCAGCTGAGTCAGCTAGCTCCCCCAACACCTGTAGCTCGTTAGCCACTTTTCATGATTTCATGAAGCAGTAAAGAGGATTCTCTTTGAAAACTTACATCATCTCACCTGAGGGATGTGCAATTCACTTATTAGGGAGATTACCATTGGCTGCCTTCTGTAAAAGGTAAATGTGTGCTGACATGAGTTAAACGTTTACAACCATTATTTCACTGGGAAATGCACATAACCACTGTGGTGCATGGAATAGGAATGGCCCCCATGGACTCATTTTTTGGAAAGCTTGGCCTATAGGGAGTGGCATTATTAGGAGATGTGGACTTGTTGGAGAAACCGTGTCACTGTGGAGACAGGCATGGAAGTCTCAGATGCTCAAGCTGGACCTAGTGTGGCTCACTGTTTTCCTGCTGCATATAGATCAAGATTTAGAATTCGGTGTTTCTTCCCTAGCTCTGTGTCTGCCCATATGCCACCATGCTTGCTGTCATGATGATAATGCACTAAACCTCTGAAACTGTAAGCCAGTATCAATTAAATGTTTTAAGAATTGTTGTGATCATGTTATCTCTTCACAGCAATAGAAAACTAAGAAATCCATATACACTTTCTTTGCCTTTTTTTCCTTCTTTGTTTTATAATTATCCTTCTGTACTAATTTTAAAAGGGATTTGGTCCAGAAAATATTTTCATGGTTTTAGATTGAGTATATTGAGACCAGGGGATATTTAGTTTTGATTTGTACATCAGTCATAAAGATTTATAATGTTCAGAAGTATTGAGTTAAACCCTAATATTTTCAAGAGAAATATTTTTTTGTGCATGCTAGTCACATTTTCCTCTAATACCTGCATATATGTGTATACATGCTTTATATACTTATACTTATATACATACATTATTTATATACACATATGTATGTGTATGTATACACACACATACTTTGCTAATATTCACCCCTATCAGCCTGTCTTTTCCACTCTTCTTTCCTGCTAGTCCTTTTTTCTTCTCAAATAGCCCCATTTCTTTCTTCAGTAGGCACAAAGCTTGAACTATATACATTACTCCCTGCCTTGTTAAAGGTGCATGTGAAACTAATATTTAGTGCAATTAGGCAACTGAGTTTTGGTTCATAGGCTCTTTCCATATCTTTTATTATCTCTTATAGAAAAGGAGAGACTTTGAAGATTGACTGTTTTTTTTTTTTCCTACTGAAAAGGCATAGTCAGAAGTGGCAGAAAGACAAACAACTGCATTTAAATTCGGTGGGGAAATGGCCTTTTCATTTTGTAGCAACAGCCAGTGAGGCCTTCTCAGGAACTTAAGTCCCAGCAAGATCTATCCTGCCACTCACTGGCAATGACTTGGAAGTGTGACAAATTCATCCTAGGAAGAATATAAAACAGTATATAGGATTCTCAAAGATGTCTGGACCCTACATGACCTCTGGAGGCTAAACCTGTTGGCTCAACATGCTTACCCTGAGTCCATAGTTCTGACCATTCCTCAGTGCCAGGAACTTTTCAAGCTGCCAACTGAAAGTCTTCAGAAGCCCAGAGCAGCTCAACCAGGTGAAGTGGCCCTTGTTTAAATGCCATAACTACAATTCCTGAGCACCATATTGAGTTATATATGAGCTTTATTGGCAGAACAGTACTAAACACCCTTAAAAGACAAGTCAAGCATTCATCTTCTGCTTTCATACCTTTCTGAATGACATCTGTGAAAAAGTCCTCTGGCCTTCCCCTGCGGTCTCTTCATGAGCATGAGGGTCCTGCTCTGAGTGACTAAGAATTTTGTCAGTAGAAGCTAAGCTTGTTCCGTATTCACAGAAAGCTCAATTAAGATAGCACTCCATTAAGGCCTCAGTGCTTAACAACCATTCCAGCATATACTCTAAGAGTCCTCTTCCCTCTCCTATTTTCTGTTGTTCTTTCCCCGCTTTAGTATAAGAGGATCCTGAGAGAAAGGTCTGCCCTATCTCAGACACAGAGGGCAGAGACCTGAAACTGAGTGGTCAGTGCACCACAATTTGTGGTGTACTTTGTTCTAGTGAAGATCTATTAACTCTTAAAAGAATGGTCCAGAATCTGAAGCATAATAACAGAACAGTCAGTATTATTAATTTACTACACAGTGGTTTTGAGTAACCATTAACCAAAGTCTGATAAAAGATTCATGAAATCACATCTGGTGTGTGTGTGTGTGTGTGTGTGTGTGTGTGTGTGTGTGTGTGTGTGTGTAGACATTTGGAAGAATTAGCCTATATATCAAAGGTCACATGTTTTTCTAGGAGCATCATTAGGATTCTAATCAGACTCTGCTGCTACTTCTTCCCAGATATGTTAACATCTTCAACACAATGTGTCTGCTATTTTAAATGATTTATATATACTGTATAACATCCCTTATTTTCCTAAGGGCCATAATTTATCATCTGCAGGAATGATACAGGAGGAAAAATGACAGAAGTAAAATAAGAAAACTGGATGGTTATTCCTTCAAGTTGGTAATGAGCATGGAAAGAGGAGCCCCCTACAAGGGCAGTGTGGTACAGAGGTAAACATCCCAAAGAGGATTCTGTGTTTTCATCTTTAAACTTTATCCTGGCAAAACCATTTCCTCTGAGGATGTTCAGGAAAGGTGGAGCTGATGCATGAATCAGAATGACAGGGACATTTCACTTCCTCATTAGCCAAGTACAGTGTATGTTTTACATGAGAGTTTTGTGTCTGTCATTTTCTACTAGAAGCTGGAGCATATGTGCTCATTTGCCAGCCTTATCATTTGTTGCTGCCTTTTCTTAGTCTCCTCAGGTAATATCCAATTACATAGAGCCTGATTCTCTTCCCCACAGTATTGATGATCAAGGTAGAATCACAGGAGCTAAGATCATTTCAAATGGTGGAAGAGGAATAAAATAAAAATAAATGCTGATAAGTATGGGAAGAGGTCATCCTTTGCAAGTGTAATTTTCTTATCAGTGTATGGATTCTCTGTTAAGTCGAAGAGGTAATTATTACCTGAATGTAAAGTAAGTTGTGTTAAATTAAGGTACAGGTCTAAATAAAAACCAAAGTAATCTGACCATTGAAAATGCACTGTAGTGTAATCTGTTTACATATTTTCTTTCAAGAGAATGGTAGCATTTACTAATTGCTGATTTCATAATTGCTATTGTGGGTTGGTTTTACTTGCAATATTTACTGAAGTATGTCCAATTTACAATGAATATCCACACTTTTTTCTTTCATTTTTAGGAAGGATAAAATGTTTTAGAAAGAATGGGCCCAATTAAGATTAATTTTAAATAAAAAGCTGTCATTGTGCAAATTTGAACCAGCAGGAGGGATTTTAATTGGAAAAGAGGAATTTGAAACATTCTAATCATTTCACATTTTCTTCATCTTACTGGTTGGTTTCCACTGAATGTGGCAAAATGATTGAAAATCAACTTGTGCCATCTTCAAAAGATTTAAAGTAAAAGTATAATGCAAATTAATTAAGAATTTTTAGGTTCCATGATTATGTGCTCAATAAAAGAGGAACAAGGTCCACTATGAATTCAACATAGGGAGGCCCAGACCAGACATTAGCCGGGTGTGCTAATGTTAAGAGGGACAAAGAGCTCCAACCCACTTAATGTTCAATAGTTGAAACTGAATTACTTTGAGTTGTATTTTACTATGCCTGTCACTGAGTGACCTTGTGCAAATTGCTAACTGTTCATCATCTGTGAAATGGGCTTCATGGGACCTAACTAAGGACATGTTGTAAACATTAACTCAGGGTGTCAAGGAGAAAAAAACAAGGAACTTTCTGTTAAAAATAAACTGAATTCTAGAATCATCTCTTCTAAAAGCTCTTAGCATTATGTAACCTTGTCTTTAATACAATGAAATTAAAAGATAGCCATAAAACTACCTTCTGAAGGAGGTCTTTTATTTTCCATGGTGATTGATTTCCTACCTATGGCAATAAAGATAATAGTATGACTCTGTATGAGTTACACACACCAATTAACTTACTAGCTCCCTACTCATAAATGGGTAGTGTCAACAGTTTCAGCTCACCCACAAGACATTTTGCACGAAGGAGCATAGACAGAAGTCTATGAGGGGAATTCTACCATTCCTGAATTCTTCAGCCAGGAAATTAAAGGCTTTTAAACTTCAGCAAGAGCCCATGATCAGCAGTTCCTAAAAGATGGTCTCTAATCCTTCTATGCCCACCAGCATTAGACATTAGGACTGCTGAGGGCATAATCTCTATCTGCATGCTCTCCAGGTATTTGCCTTTAATTAGAAGACACTAATCTAAACCAGGCTTAAATTTAAACACACACACACACACACACACACACACACACAAACACACAAAGAATGAGAGATGTGGAGAGAGGGAGAAAGGGAGAGATAGATCTCCTTACTGAGTTTTCCTTCTTAATTCTTCTATACCCAAAGTCAAATTTGAAATTGTTTACTACTTCAAAGCTGAATCATTATTAAGTTTTTATAAATATTTAGAATGTCATGTATCAGAGTGATTGTTTCAAGTAGTCTAACTCTGATTCCAAACAGAAAAGTCTACATAGAATGTGGTACACTGACACTGTTTCTAAGAAGAAATAAACGCTTTTGCCAAAAAATTTGTGAATTTCTATACATCCCAAAAATGGAGTGAGAAAAATTCGGCATCATAATCCTGTTAGAAAAGTTTTCTGCTTCTTCTTTCAAGCCCTGTGATGCACACATGACTCATATGGAATGTATAGAGATCACTGTCAGCAGATCATAAACAAAAGTTTTTAAAACATTCCCCTAAAAGATGTAAAGTCAAATGTTGACTGAAAAAAGGAGGAGGTGGAGGAGCAGAAAGAGCAAAAGCAACAACACAAACTTAAGGAAGGGCAGTGACATTGTCACTCTAATGAGGTCCCCCTCTTCTCATGCAGATGTTTCCCTCCACCAAAACCACAATGAGCAACACAGAAGTATTTGGATTATTATAAATTTTATTAGAATAATAGAAAATAATGCATACACATAACCATAGGATACACACACGGGAATTTAAAGAGTAAAATTTAGACTTTTCAATATGAAACAGTGTCGACATCTCATGGAGATATACTGATAGAAAAAACAGGAAATGAGAACTGCCATCTTGCAAAAGTAAAGTATAAGAACAAATTCTAGGAGTCGTCAGATAATAAAAAGGTATAGTTCTGTTTCATGGACTGTAAAGCACTGGGATTGTAGAAAGTCTTTCCACACTTTTGGACTGGGAATAACAATGATCATATGAAAACAACTAGTCATTCAGATTTCTTCTGGATATGTACAATATATACAGACTCTACAGAGAAATGTAAAAAAAAAAAAAATCATTCTCCTTTTCACATCATGACCTTGTCTTAAATGGAATCTCCAAACGAAGGGTAATATCAGAATTTGGCTAATTTTTAGTGTTTCTTGAGAGATGCTCCATTGTTTTGTAATTTTTCTACCTTTGGTAATATGAGCAAATTCTAGCAATATACGAAATTGGTAGGCAAGAGGTAAAAAAATTGATTTTGAATGTCTCACACCCAGCCTCCTGATTTTCATATAGTTTTTATATATTGCTGTGAAGTCATGTCTTTCACACTCTTTTGAAAACCACATATTGAAAGACTGAGTCATCTGTATCAAAGCCAGCAGCATCACCATGTTCTATTACAAATTTAACTTGGTAACAATGAAAAAGCCTGCCTGACTTGATTAGATAGACAGGATTTTGTTAAAAAATCATCTCTGCCATCCAAACAGAGACAGGGCCCCTTAATGGAATCAAAAATTGGAAATGGAGAATTGTGTGCATTTTGTTTCATATTTGGGTTAAGATACAGGTTGTTTCTTATTTTCCCTACCAGGTTTTTTTTTTTAAAAGCCTGAAAGCTTATTTTCACATGTGAAGGGAATGAACTCTTAATTATTTCATTTTAATTTTGAGACAGGATGAAATATATTCATTTCCAGGTACCATCTTTTTCTTTATAAATATGAACAGAAACAAAATATGTTATAATATTCACTCAGGTTCAGTTTCCATCTTCGAATGAGACAGATAATCCTACTGAGAGCATGCAATTCCAGCAAGCTTCGAAAAGGAGCCTGGTTTGCATGTATGTCACTGTAGGAAGTTCATGTAATTTTCTGCACAGACACACCGCTTGTAGGAGAAACATGTGCTTTTCATATTCTCCTCTATGTTTTTTTTTAACAGCTAATTCTTGCAGGAAAAGTAGATGGGAAAAATAGTAACCCCTCATTTCATAGAATGAATAACAGAGACAACAGAACAAAATGACTAGGGGAATGTCATAGCCATACAGCAGTACACTGCAGCAAATGTCACTTGCTCAAGCTCATAGCACAATACCCTGTGGAATCACAGGCCACACCCTTCCAGCATAATAACTGTCCTTGTGTATTTTTACTCTGAGGGATTCAAATTGGCAATTTAAAAACGATAGGTGATATTGTGACAATGGGAAAAGAACATTTGGAATAAATGAGGAGTTCTTTAATGTAGAAAAACAGTTTATGTTAGTGTGTGTGTGTGTCTGTACTGTATATGCATTATTTGTTTCTACATATCAAATGTGGGTTTTGTGTGTGAGCGTGTGTCCTGTGTTTGTATGTGCCTCACATGTAGGCAGCAATTAAACTATAACATTAGAACATTTATATCAAAAGTTTGCAGTATGTAATTTTCAAATTCCTTTGGTTTACCAAGCAAATATTAAGGCATTTCAGATTCCTCTAAAAGGATTTGCTGTTTTTATTATATTCATAATTTACCTATAATGGAGTAGAAATTTAAAAACACATAGCTGAAAAAAAAAAAACATGCATAATCACTGTTTCAGAAAGCACTTTTTGTGGTAACCAATTAATTTTCCAGTAAATAATAATAAAAAAATGTCTCTCACCACAGAGCATCTACAATAAAGAACAGTAGGACAGATATGTAACCTGACACAGGGTGGAGGTTAGAAATGGCTGATGTGGATCCTCTTGCATCCATACCTGTAAAAGATGATACATGGTGTGTTAGTAAAGGCGGTCAGGACACTACATACTGAGTGCTTCTGTTCTCTCTGGAATCATGCTGAAACCCTGTGTTCAGCCCTGATGATTTTCATGCTATCGTAGTAGTCTTGCAGGTCTTTGAAACACTGGACCCTAATCCAGGCTTTCCAGGTAACTCAAGAATCTTAAGCATCAGTTTTGCCACTCCTTAGATTTAAATTACCATGTGAAAAGGCCAAGGCAACAGGGATGTACTGAGGCCTTTTAGGGCAGATCTTCTTCCTCCTAGTCAAAAGAATTGACTATGCATTCTATCACTATGCCTGGGCCTTTTCATTCCCTAGTCAGGAGTCCACTCCCCCAGGAAATCTGAATATTCTGAAGTCATGGTAAAATGGGAAGAATAATTATTCCCTGAATTTGATGATATACTTTTACTTCCCAGAAGACCCTTAGTGAAAATAATTAAAGACCTTCTACCAGGCAGCATGGTGGAGGCTAGCTATGTGGCATGCTTATTTCTGAGTCCCAATTAATTATTTTCCTTTGTCTCAGTTTTGGACAATGGCCCAAAGACTAAGCAAACAGTTCCAGACACTCTGGGTTCTCTTACTCATTCTCAGAGGCTCTCATTCTCCTTTTTGTTGCTGTTGTTTTATCATGAGGCTGCTTGGTGGCCTTAATGACAAAAACCATGACCTTTCCTCTTCCTGTTCTCCATCTCCAATCTGCCACCTGCCAGTTTGACAGTTTGCCTGCCCTGTTGCTTTTCTCCTAAACTCTAATAAAATTGCACTCAATTGAGTAAGGAGTCCATATCTAAATTCCTTTGATATTAACAATAAGAACCCAAAAGGGGAAATCTCAGTTTCTGTTGTAAAATTTGGTATGGAATATTTTGCAAATGTTTGTAAATCTGGTAGTCTAATCTTCGATTTTTCTGTCCTCTGAAATCATGAGAAACATTTTTTGTAGTTATAAAACAGGCAGATCATGATACTTTCATAAAAGTAGTTTGAAACTGACAGTAGTGATGCAGTCGATAATACCAGCACTCAGAAGGCAATAGACAGATCTCTGAGTTCAAAACCAGTCTGGTCACAGAACGAGTTTCAGTACAGCTAGGGTTTCTACCTCCTCTCTAAAATACAGTAGTATGAATGAACAAGACACATTAAAAACAAGAGTAATGGCTGTTCTATCAAAATTAAATTACAACACAAGCCTAACCTAGAATCACAGTTATTCCTTATTTACTTCTGTAGCACACACTTTGGCTGCTAACAGTACCTGTAAGTCACCAATATGTCCAAGTGTTAGTAAATGACTCCAGTCTGTTCATTTCATACACTTAAACTTTAATTGGAATTGGAAAAACAACTTCATCATCGTGAAAATGATTAGACTTGATTACAAACAACTGGTAGAATAATTTGATAGTTTAATTAAAGAAAGATTCATTGGATAAAGGTTTAGAAAATCGGCTTGTCTCTATGCAGACACATTTTATGCATGATATGAAATAGCATCTTTGTAAAATGTTCAGTAGAAACTCCATTTTCAAAGACAACCCTATATAATCACCTGACTGCACAAGATCAGCAAAGGGTTAGGTGCTCCAGACTAGGCAGTTGCTGCTGAATGGAAACAGGCAATAAAAAGAGGAGAACATGACTACTCCTAAAGTATGGGGAAGATTATTATTGTAGATGTAAGGGAGAATGCAAGGCAAGGGAAAAGTGGTCCTCTGTGCTTCTCTCTGCAGAAGCACAGTGCTTCCTTACACTACCAGCCCTGCTGCCTAGATTGTCATTTTAACTCTACAGCTCACACTACTGGAGAAAAAGAAGTATGTGCTCCATATTAAAAAGCCAAAACAATCAAGACTGATGAGATGGGATGAGCCCTGCTGTTGGTGAAGACCAAAGTTCCATTCACAGCATCCATGTCAGGTTGCTCAAAAGAATTGCCTATAAGTCCAGCTCTAAGTGATCCGAATGATATTCTCTTTTGGCTCAGAGAGGCACATAGATAGACTGACAGGCAGGCAGACAGACAGACAGACAGACACACACACACACACACATGCATGCACACACGCATGCATACATGCTCACTCGCACACACATACACATTTTTTTTTAATCTTTAAAGCAAACTTAAAGTGCTCATAATAAATGTAAATCTGTTTCTCTTTTGGCCTATTCAACAGTATCCATTGAATTGCATAGATTTGGGGGATAATCCCTAGTCAGAAATGGCTTTCACAGACTGAGTCACACAGTAAAGTGCTGGCATAATTATCAGTCATTTTCCTAGGATATTTGGATTTGTGTATTTTAGTCAAGATATTTTCACAGAAAATGAAATTTTTCCATGTTGTCAAAATTTCTGCTCTTCAGTTGCTAATATCAGCTACTTCATTTTAAAGATGAAAGATTGTAGTTGCACAGAAGTATAACTTCTGTGAAATTAAAAAAATAGATACTTTAAGATCTTGTTTCTCTGTCTAGTACATATAAATGGATTATGATGTTACAAATATCAATTTTTCTACAAAAGACCCTATATTTGCCTGCAATTAGAAGGGGCCAATCAATTCAGAAATGATAGGTTCACACTATGTATCTAGGGCTGTCCTTTAATTACAACCACATAGCCTAGATTGATTTGGACATTAGGATCTTCCTAGTTGTGACTTTTGAGTCTTAAGATTATTTGCTTGAGTTGCCACACTTTGCAATATTAAAAATGTGAAAACATCTCTGTGGCTCAATGCTACCCCTTGAGAAGGGTTTAGGTAAATTGGATCTAGGCAATTAATCTCAAGGAAAATATAAGGAGAACTCAAAATAAGGAGTTAAAATAATAAATTTTGCTAAACAGTGTTTAATGCCTTTTCTTCTCCCATGTTTTTCTCCCATTCTTATAGCCCATGCCCCATGCATACCAAAGGCATGCTGGGAAAAAATGTACAGGCAGCATGTCAATCACTGACTCATTATAAGTTACATTGATAAGTGATGAGAGTGAAGTAGGGATTGAGTTCAGTCAGCTTACTGGTTATTCTTGGAATCCTGATCTGCTCACTACTGGTGCCATCCCCTCCATCTGTAGTGGCCTTAACTTCAATAATGTAGTCTTCTTTGATTGGCAGCAAAAGTTCAGCTGAAGTTTTATTTGTGTTAAGTACTTGCACACTGTTTTGACTGCTAGTCCTATAGAAAACCTAGGAAACATAAGCAAACATACTTTATGTATAGGTAGCTCTTATGTCCTTTACAAAACTGTCACTTCAAAAGGACTTGTCGCTACACCTCTAGACTATAAAGTGCACTCCAAGTTTATGGATCTTAAACATGGGTAAACACAGTGGAATCATCATGTTCTCAAAACTGAGGAGGTTGGGTGAGTTCTGAACTTCTTCCATGGAAAACCTCAGGTTGGGCATTGATGAGTGATATAAAATAGAAACACCAGGAAATTATGGGACATTTTGTGAAAGGAGGACACCCTTGTTCACGAGTCTGATTGAAACCTATCCCAGCCTTGAAGCAAAAATTTTTAACCATTTATATTTGTTATAAAGGAAGACCACATAAAACTGGCATTCTGTTTCTGGTAGATGATTTGTATAAAGTAAAAGCTACTCAGGCTTTATGCAAAAGGTATAAGATTTTGGGTATGGCCTGGACTCTGGGGAGGGCTACACTTTTTCATCAGTTATCCTCCAAGGATCTTAAACAAAACTGCTGCTTTTGTATAAAGCAAATAGATGCTATTTTCTAAAATTCTTGTGAGCTAGACTTTACCTTACCAACTGCAATTCCACCAGTTGCCTCTCAGAGATCTCCCAACACTATCATTTAAGCTTCCAAGCAACCTTGTGACTACAGTAATTTCAAAGCTCAATGATATTTTACATATTATTATAAAAAAAAAAACAATGAGCATGACCCTTACATGAGGAAATGGTAGCTACACTTAGATGTGTCTTATTTTCTGTGCATCTTCTTTAAGAAGCCTACATCCATGCTCTAGAGTATATAACCTGGGCACCTTTCTTTCTTTTAACTCTAAAGATTAAGATTACTTAACATATCATTAATAAACCCAACTCTGCTTCATAAACTGGATAAACTAAAATCCCTTCCTGGGTTGAATTTGTGAATATTGTTTAGCCTGTGCCAGCCTCCACAAAAGTCCAGGGAACTCTTCAGGCTGCTAATGATGACAGTAGGAAGTCATGCCTACTGCCTCTTCTCCCCCCAAAATACTTCTCTTTGCATAGATAGAACAGACACAGCCATGTGGAGTGTGTCTTTTGTTAGTGCAGACAAGGAATCATGGGCAAAACTTACAGATGTTTTTAAGATAGTATTTGGTGAGCATTGAAAGTAAATATTACAAGTTATAACCATTGTGTTTAAATTCCATATAAGCAAAATTAACTCACATAACAATATTTAACAAGTCAGATATTTTGAGGAAATGCTCTTTAAATAAAAAGCTTGATATTTTTATGTGAAAATTAGATTGAAACCATATCATTTACATCTTAAAATTTTTCTTTCCACTTAGCTTTCCTAGGAGTACATTTGCAAAGTTGGGAAATATAAAGTAGCCTAAATCACAACTGACCTTGTAACCTGTTACCTCTGATTCATTCTCCATTGCTTTTACTTGTTCCCAATTAAGTAACACTTTGGTGTCCGTAGCATTCCAAATGACATTTCCTGGTGGCTGACTGGGAGCTTGACATGCAAAAATCAAAGAGAAATTAAAACCGATTTAAGCAAGAAGTCATATTTCATATGGAGCACACAACTGAATATTCTAGGAAGTTCATGGAAGGAGAGGATTCTCCTTGGTAACTCATGGTGCAGAAATGGAATAAGAAAACTTAGGAGGTGCTTTAAAATATTTCCCTATAAATTACTGTGCTTAAATTAAGAGAAAAGTGGCTGTACCATACCATATGATACCATACCATACCAAATGATACAATAAGATATATCATACCATAAGATACCATAGAATATGACAACGTATGATACCATACAATACCACACCATACATACCATACCATACCAAAACATGTTGAAAGGAGAAGAAATGTAAACCCTCTGTCTACTACTAGTGGGCTGCTTGTTGTTGAGTCAAGCAGGGCAGCCATGGCACTTGCTTTGATACATACTAGAGACTGAGAGAGATTGCCAAATGAGCAGAATAAAGTCACAGGAAATGAAATGTGGATGATTTTTAAGCCAGTCTCCTTGTATGATGAGATGGGGAAAACGTGAGGCAATAAAACATCAGGATTACTCAGATTTATTTTCATGAAGTAATGGCTACATATATGAAAAATCACAGGAGAGAGTCCATATTTTAAAGTCATCATTTTCCAAGTTTAAATCAGGTTTTGAGAAAAATATGCAAAAGTCTAAGAAAGTTAATGAAAATTGAATTAGAGACTTAATGACACTCCCTGAATTTTATAGACTTGAGTTTACAGTTAGTTTCTTCACAAGATCACCAGAGTGTGTGTGTGTGTGTGTGAGTGAGAGAGAGAGAGAGAGAGAGAGAGAGAGAGAGAGAGAGAGTTGTGTGTTACACTGGATGGAGTAGGAAGTGGCAGGTTCCATTTGTTTACAGAGAAACATAAGGAACTCAATTTCTTTTCAATTACAAAACAAAGATACGAGATATGTTATTTGTCAACAGAATCACAATTGTCTACAATACTACTGAAAGAGTTCATCCTTGTAAATTAAAACATAATATGTGATTTGGATAACTGGATTTGCAATGGGAAAATCTAAAAGAGTGCCTTTCCACAGAAATTTCTGAACATCATCATTGTCTCATGCCATGAGGGAAATACAGCTGAACTTAAAGAAGGGAAAAGTTCTCAGATACATGATGGGATGAATAACCTCATGAAATATGACATTGCCTACACATTCTTTATTTTATTGTGCCACAACTAATATGATTAAATGTTTTGTGCATTGATACTAACAATGAGTTTAAGTCAGCTGAGACTGAGATATAAGGCTGTGATAGCAAGATCAATGGCAGCAACTTAGGGTTGAAATATTAATCAGAGTGTTCTGGTCACTCTATCCAAACATCATGAATGAATTTAGAAATTCATCCTGAAGTTTGTTATCTATGTGGCTTACAGTAGTACATAAAGTGCAGGTTTGATTTGATTTGATGCAATACAGATAACACACTTCAGCATGGATTGTTCTATCAACATATGTTGTGCGGACAGGTTATAAAAAGTTCCAATTATTTGGGATGTATTACCTACACCAACACCAGCTTCAGAGAAAAATGACTATAAATGGTAGTTTGTCTTGTATGAATCTCAAAACACATGAGTTCAGACTGATGGGAATATTTTTTTGAAATTGCAAAGGAGGGGAGGAAAGAAATGATAGAAAAAAACACTATGAACAAGAATCTTAAGGAAAAAGGAAGTTTAAAAAAAAATTTCCCCCTTGCTATGACTACTCTTCCTGATTCATTTCACTGTCTCCTGATTTAGTCTTTTATTTATTTATGTATTTATTTATTTATTTATTTCATTTCCAGGAATCCACAAGGATGACCCCAGCTAAGACTCTAAGCATCAGTGGGGAGGGTGCCTGAACTGCCCTTCCCCTGTAATAAGATTGGTGATTCATTGAATTATCATCATAGAATCTTCATTCAGTAACTAACAGAAGTAGATGCAGAGATCCACAAGTATTCACTGGACTGAGCTCCCAGAGTCCAGCTGACTTGAGGGAGGTGCAATATTATGAGCAAAGGGGTTAAGACCAGTTTCCAGAAAACCCACAGAAACAGCTGACCTGAGCTAGTGGGAGCTCACTGAGTCTGGATTGACAGCAGGGGAATGAACCTGCACAGGACCAAATTAGGCCCTAAGAATGTGGGTGACAATAGTGTGGCTTGGTCAGTCTGTGGAGCCAATGACACTGGGACCCAAGATTTATCCCTAGTACTGGAACTTGCTTTTGGAGCCCATTCTCTTTGGAGGGCTGACTTTGCTCAGCCCAGATATAGCGGGAAGGGCCTTGATCCTGCCTCAGAGTACTATGCCAGACTTTGTTGACTCTTCATGAGAAGTCTTAACCTCTCTGAGGAGTGAAGAGGGTCAGGTGGGTGGATGAAGTGGGTAGCAGAAGGAGGGAGGGGGAGGGAGTGAGGACTGGGATTGGTATGGAAAATAAGAAAAGATTGTTTAAAAAATGACAAAAATATACATTTAAAATTATGTACTAGTATATGTCTACATGTTTTTATTTTTGACTATATGTGCATATATACATGTGTAGTGGTATACACAGAAGTCTTAAATCACTGAATCCCCTGAAACTGGATTTACAGGGTATTGTAAATTACTCAACCCCACGTAGGCACTGGGAAGTGAATTTGTGTCCCCTGGAAGAGCACCAAGCACTTTTTCCTGCTGAGCCACTTCTCCAGCCCCCAACTTTGCTTTTATTTATTTATTTTTTATTTTACATGTCAATCCTAGTTCCCTCTCTCTCCCTCCCTCTCACTTACCCTCTCTGCCCCCTCACATGAACCATGCCCACCCTCCCCTCCCATCCTTCCACCCCAATTCCACATGTAGGGCAATGCCATCCAGGTGGGGTCATGTCAAGTCATTTGAAGTAGGGACTAGGACTTCTCTCCTGTCTCTAGATGAAGGCAGTATCCTTCCATGGGGGATGTGTCCACAAGGTCCTTTTGTGCACCAGGAATACATCCTGGTTCCACTGTCTGAGGTCTCTTAGTCTCCTCAGGCCTTCTGGCTGAGACCCATATTCAGGGGGGCCTGAGTCAGTCCCATGCTGGATTCCCAGCTATCAATCTGGGTGGCCGTTAGCTCCTTCTTGTTCAGGTCAGCTGTCTCTATGTTTTTCTGCAACCTGGTCTTGTCCTCTCTGTCTGTATCTGGATTCTAGTTCGACTCAGTGTTTAGGTATGGGTGTTTGCTTCTGTTTCCAACAGGTATTAGATGAGGGCTCCATGGATAAGATAGTTGTTGATGTTACTATCTGGGAAGGGCATTTATGGTAGCCTTTCCACGGTTGCTCAAATTGTTAGTTGGTGGCAGTCTTGTAGTTCTCTAGACCTTTTGTGTACCAGGAATATATCCTGGTCCCACTGTCTGAAGTCCCTTAGACTGCTCAGGCCTTCTGGCTGAGACCCATATTCAGGGGGGCCTGAGTCAGTCCCATGCTGGATTTCCAGCTATCAGTCTGGTGGCCTGTTAGCTTCTCATTGTTCAGGTCAGCTGTCTCTATGTGTTTCTGCAACCTGGTCTTGTCCTCTCCATCTGCATCTGGATCCTAGTTCAACTCAGTGTTTATGTATGGGTGTTTGCTTCTGTTTCCAATAGATACTAGATGAGGGCTCCATGATGGTGGATGAATTAGTTGTTGATCTCACTATCCAGGAAGGGCATTTATGGTAGTATTTCCATTGTTGCTCAAATTGTTAGTTAGTGGCAGTCTTCTAGGTCTCTAGATCTTTCTTTAGGTTCATTTTTCTTTTCAAACCAATAATGGCTCCCTCTTTTATGTTCTCTCTCTCCCTCTCTCTCCTTCTCTCCCTCCCTTCCTCCCTTTCCCCCCCTCTCTCTCTCCTGTCTTCTATTCCTACCCTGACTCAATATCACCAATTAGCTCTCTTGCTACCATTGGTAATTGCAACATTGTCTGGGAAATTTGTTTTTGCTTTCTTTTTTGAGACATAGTTTGTTTGTGGTTTTGGAGTCTGTCCCGGAACTAGCTCTTGTAGACCAGCCTGGTCTAGAACTCACAGAGATCCCTTGTCTTAGGGATTTTTAATGAGAGAACAATTATTCCTGTCTCCAAGCTTCAAAATCTGTGCTTAGTAACTACCTGTAATGTGTTAGGCAATATAGACTGTTCTTTGGTAGCAGTTATTTAATCTTTAGTATGCTACACCACAGTGATATTAATTTATGTAATCTGTCCAACCCAGAGAATTAAGAGAGATAATACACATGTGTTTATAGCATCTCTCTTCTTAGTCAAGGGTGAAGACAAACCATTTACAATTTTCTATCAACAGGGGAATGGATATACACAACATGTTAATGGAAGAGCTATTGCTTACCTTAAAAAAACAAGGAATCTACCATATGCTAGAACATGAAAGAAGCTTGAAGCAACTAGGCTAAATGAAATAAACCAGTCCTGAAAATATAGTAAGGGGTCTGTTGTATGAAACTTGCACAGGAGTGACATTCAGGGACAGAAGGGAATTCTGATAATTGTCCTCACATCAGTGTCCATATCCTTGACACTATTTAATTGTACATGGAAGCCTAATGTGGCTTCGGCAAGCAGCAAGATGTACAGCTTCAAAGCCACATAGTGGGTATTTGTAGGCATGGCCTCAAATAAGGAAGTGTAAAAGTTCTTGGGATGACTAACAGTGTATCCTGTAGCACTTCTAACTTCATGCTTGGTGTTTTCCCCCCATCCCAAAGTACAATCTACAACAGCCTGAATAGGTCAGATCTACGGGACTTAACTCGACAGGTAGTCTATATTTTAAAATTACTTGTCAGGTTTGATGCCTACATATTTTTTCTCTTTGTCAAATAAACTACGATTTTGACAGTGTGATATAATAGGAAAAAAACAGAAAAAAATATAATTCATTGTATTTAAAGGTGATGTTTAATTGGATTTATGGAACAGCATGAAGTGACAGGTCCGAAAATTCCTGAAATAATTTAAATATCATACAACAAAGTATAACTATTCTAACGATTTTTGTTGTGGTGGTGATGGTCTATCTTTAAGCATCCATCATGATACTTTCTGTGTTTGGTTTTCTAACTTTTGGACACCAGATTTATTAGAAAATCCAGTTGTTCTATAGATGTCTGTCTGCAAAGAGGTGATGACAGTGACATGACTATGCCTGGTGAAGCCAGGGCAAAAGACACATTTATCAATGAGAAAAAAGACAGCTAAATAAATGGTAGCCTGTTGTCAAGGTGAGATATTACACATATATGGTGCTTTGGTTTTATTCTTGGTGCAGTGATAAAACCCCATGATGGAAAAGCAATGGGGATAGAAGGGATGTATTTTAGTTCACAGTTTCAGGTTACAGTCAGTCATTATGGGAAAGTTGAGGCAGAATCTTGAAACAAGTAGTCATATCACATCCACAGGCAAGAGCAGAGAGAAATGAATGCATGCATGTCTTCCACTCAGTTAACTCTCTCTACCTTTGTACAATTCAGGACTCAATACTTGGGAATGGTACTATTCCCCTTTAGGCTGGATATTCATACCCACCCCCAAATGAGTTACCCACAGGCCAACCTGATCTAGTCATACAATTAATAAGATTCTTGATTCTAAATTGTGTCATTTGACCACTATAACCAACCATCACACATGCTTATATAATACATGGGCAATTAAACTTACAGCCACAGAGAAAACATCTGTAGAATGGAAATCCAGGAGCACATTCTATGAGGTACTTAATGATGATGTGTTTGGGTTATGGGATTATAGCTGACTCTTATTATCTACTCCACAATTTTGTTTTGCAAATTTTCTATGATGAGTGGATTTCACTGGTATGATATAGTATAGAGGCTGCTGACATTTTTTCAAGAACTGCTGTGCAGTTTTTCAAGAATGATGTTTCCATAGGGGTGATGCTGGCATTTCCTTTGGAAATATGGAATTTTAAGAGCCCATGCTTGCTTTGGTCAATTATATAGAACTCAGTATGTTCTCAACTTGCTTTCTTGGCCACCTGAGTATAATAAGATGATTTCCCTGCAAGTGAATGTTAGCGCCAGTAACTGAAAAGGACATTTTGCACTTAGAATCTGCTTGACAAGATCATTGCCATTTTAATTTTAATTAATCACCATTTTAATTTATTTAGGCTGGTTTAACAAGTGCTATTGTGAGAAAATGAAATAACCTTAAGCTTTCTCTCTATCTAATACTGAAATACATATTGTCTCAATCACTGAAACTATTACAAATGGACCCAAAGCATCATACCATAGGAAACTAATTTCTTAATGATTTACTTTTCAAATTATGCATATGTATGCACTTGTAAAGGTGTTTCCAAGGAGATTTAAAAGTCCTGGAAAACCACCCTGAAGGTGGGCAGCACCATTCTGAGGCGTGTGGTCCTGAATTAAATAAAAATGAGAAAAAGAAAAGGTCAGTTACACACCAACATTCATCTTTCTCTTCTCCCTGATTATGGATGAAATGCACCTATTCTCCTGCACAGAGTAAACTTAACATCCACAAAACTGAGACAAAACAAACCCTCCTTGAGATTTCCTCAGGCGTTTTGTCACTACAATGAGAAAAATTAACCGATAAATTCCTGTGTACTGTACAGGTCCGGCAATGTTTTTCAAGGCAGGGACACTGGTTTTCTAATAATTGGTCCACCCACTGTTATTAACCTAAGAAGTCAGTAAGAAGCCTATGCAGTTCTCAGTGGAATCATCATCGAGAATCCTGAGAGTTTGATCATTCAAAACTAGACAATGAGAAGTTGATATATTTGCTATCCACAGGAGTAGATGAGACCAAAATGGTGTCATTATAAATAGTGGCAGGAGTTACAGAGTCAACCAGTAGTTATTGAGTCTAACTATTATTATTAGAAGGAAGACACAGCTCAATGACTAATAAAACAATAATGCAATGAAGTAAAAACTTCCCTGAAGGATTTGATATTCTGGCTAAAGGGAAGTAGCAGTAAATTAAGTATATATGTAGGGACTGGGAAGATAGCTCCTTTGACAGAAATGCCTACTGCCAAACCTAATGACTTGAGTTGGATCCCCCTCAATGCATATGGTAGAAAGTGACATCCAAATTTGGCAAGTTATCCTCTGATCTCAATATCTATGCTATAGGACTAATATCCATATAACCCAATCACATGTGCATATAGAATGAATAAAATACAATAAAAAAACCAAACACATATAAAATGGAGCATATTTGGTGATGATCGAGGGTATGTATTGAATAAAACATGGAAAGAGACTAGACTATTGGAAGATGACATGCTATGAGTTTAAAAATGTCAGTCAGGCAGTATACCGAAGTGCAGACCTGACAGAGACAAGGAATGCATCATGAATATCTAGAGGAAGATTTGTCTAGGCATAGGGGACAACAAATGCTGGGCTTCTGATGTGAACGTGCAATGAGCAAGGTAGGGAAACAGTAAGAAATGAGCGGTTTGGAGCAAGAACTAGAGGGAGGGTTTTATGTATTTTAAGGGTTTAACACCTATCTCCAATGAATGGTAAGTGAATGGGAAGGCCTGAACAGGAGAGTCATGATCTTAAGATCACCCTGGCTTCGGAGTGGCAAGCACTGCTTAACTGTAGGTGGCCACTTCTAAGGACAGATGATCTAGATCTCTAGAGTTAGCAGCTGTGTATGCAGTGTGTGTGTGTGTGTGTGTGTGTGTGTGTGTGTGTGTGTGTGTGTGTGTGATACCCAGCTGGCTGTAGAGCACTGGAAATACCATATATGGCCTTCTGTGGGTTCAAGGGACTTAGACTCAGGGTCTCATGCTTGCTTACTGAGCACTCTCCCCACTGAGTCATTCCCCAGCCCACAGGAAGTGGCAGATTCAGAATCAGAAGTCTATTAATTCTAAGTCATTGTAGGGGTCAAAATTAAGAATAAGCATGTGGAGGGGGCATGGCTAATGGGTAAAATACTTGCCTGATAAACTTCGAAAAATGCTCAGAACTCAAAAGTAGAAGAGTAGTACCGTCAGTAAGTTCTCTTTGTACTTCAAGCATGGTCTGTGGCCTGCACATGCTCCCACATAATATAAATACACGGACACACACACACACACACACACACAAACATACACACACACACACACACACACACACACACACACACACACACACACACTATAAAAGAGTCAAGGATGCCGAGATTTGGGGCCTAAAGAATAAAATAATCAGGTTGGGTTTGTTGAAATGGGGAAGTTAAAATGGATAAGAGTCAAGATGGAGGACAGGAAGGTGAACTCAGCTTGAAAAAGACTCAGTCTGAGATCCTACTAGATGACTTTTGAAGATGTTGTTGGCATGAATCCATTAACATTGCAACCAGAACTGCTATTGGTGGTTTAGCATACAGGCAGCTGAGTATTTGTCCTATAGATTCATTTTTTTTTTTTGAATTCTGGACATGAGACTGCCAATATGATCCCCTTTAGAAATCAACATTTTCTACCACTTTCAAACCATCTGCAAATTTTTCTCATTAGATGCATAATCATAAGAGTTACCTCTCTTTGGCTTCAATTACTGAAGAGGCTAATTACTGTTAAGTTAAAGATGTTTTTTAGAAAGCACAAGTGTTCAGATGCCAAAAATTAAGTGTTTAATGGAACCTATAGTACTTTGCTTATTATTTTTCAACAAGAAACAGCACCTACAGTCTGCACTGGTGGAAATTCTCACATGCTGAATTCCATGATTACAAGGACACACTGCTTGCAAATTTTAAACTAGACTGTAAAAGGCTACAGCATATATTTTGAATTCACAATGTGCAGTCAAGAGGAAGTGTGTTTGATTAATAACAGTACTTCAAGCTGGACTGCTTCTACAGCTTTCATTTACCCACTCAGTCATCCAGTCAGCATTTAATGAGAGGCTGACATGTCCTGGAAGTGGACTGGTCATGGTGTCTGGGTGAATAAGGCACACAGAACTCTAAGTTCATCAACTGGAGGAGAAAAAAGATACCACACTGGGAATCAAAAATGGTTTCTCAGCTCTTTATACCTGAGGCACCACACAGAAGATTTCTTCAAATGATAATCATGTGAGCCTTGCCAAAAATTCTTAAATAGGACTTGAAGCTAAACCTCATTAATGCCTAGGATGATTATTCAAGGCTCCCAGTAACAACATCAGAAATAGCTGTGAAAGATGCCGTCTTATTCTATTTTGGTACATGCTTTAAAAATCACTAGCATAATTTAAAAAAAAAGAATGGACATTCTTCATATGTAATTTAAACATGACTGAAGAATTTATGAAATTTCCCATACAATTTAAAAAACTTTTGTTAGCAGCATTTATAGAACAATGTGTAGACTCGTAAACTCTAGCTGAACTTCAACACTGGAAGAACACTATTTTAAAGAGAGATTTAATTCACTTGGGTAAATTCCCAAGAGACAGCAGCTGTGTCATCAATGCATTCCTGACTACCTCTGGGCATATTACCCAGTCACCCAACACAGAGCAAAATCTCAATAACACTGGTTTTGAAAGGAATGTCAACATTCTATATATGAGCTTGGAAGAGAGAAGGAGACAATGTTTCACAGACTCTGAATGACTGTCCCATCATCTACTCCAACATCTTTTTGAAGGGATCTAAATTTCCTGTGGCTCACTCATTTCATTTCTAAAGAGAAGACACAAATAGCTTCCAAGTCAATGTTGCCATGAGAATTAAGAATCAGTACATGAACAGTATTATGAACTGTGAGCAGAAATTGTTCATAAATGTTAACTGTTAAAACCATTATTATCATCATTGTTATGCATACACTTGCCTTTCCATGCTGCTGTCTCTCCATTATAAAGGAGTTTTTTATGAGTTCATTTCATTCACTGTATATTATCAAGATACTCTTATTAACACATAACACCCCTTTCCTGTTGTTTCCCTAGTGGAGTAAGTTCATCACTGATAGCTCTGATATCATAGTTATTTTTTTCAGTTATTTTTTATTTTAGTGTGTGTGTGTTTGTGTGTGTGTGTGTGTGTGTGTGTGTGTGTGTGTGTGAGAGAGAGAGTATACATATGAATGTGCTATCTCACATTATGAAATCAGAGGACACTTGTTTTGAGAGAGTGATTATTTTCTGTTCTCATGTGAGTTCCATGAAACTCAGCTCTTCAAGGTCAGAGACAAGACCCTTTATCAACTGAGCAATCTTGCTAAACCGTAGTCTTGTCTTTTAAAAATTCCCTAGTAAGCAATCACATTGATTATTAAGTTAGAGGTTGCACAAATGTATTTTTGAATTAAACTTGCTTAAATGTGTTTTTGAAATCAGTGTTTTTGATTGATGCTGGCTTTGCACATGTAAATAATGAGGAATACTTAAGCTTTAGTAATACTGAATTATTATCAAGAGAACCAAGTATCTTTACTGAAAATTTATAAATGCAGATCATTTTTCAGTTTATATATTTTCAAATAGCACACTCTTGTTCTGTGTGTAATTCATAAGAAATGGACCACACTTTCCCTAGCAATTAGGCAAGGATAATGTAAAATCCTCACATTACTGGGTTGCTTACAAATGGATGCTATGGAAGGAAATAAATGACTTTGTTACTACACTGTTCCTCTGCAGTGTTCATTATGCTAATAAGTAGCTAGCCATGCTTTTTCTTTTTATAAATAATGCAAGGATAAACATACAAACTTCCTCCATCCAATGACAGTGGTTAATTAACATCAAAAGTAGTAAGATTACACTTCATATGTACTTTAAGTTACCAGTATTCTAATACCACTTGCTTATAATATTCATCTGTATATTACCAGCATTCTTAGCAGTTTAGGCAATGAGTGTATGCTTTCAAACAAATTTGGACTCGGTAATCTGCAAATAGATGGTTCAAGTGCCAACCAAGAACAAGAATCATCTCATTTCTGTATAAACTTAGTGAAACACAGAGATTGACTGAAGTAAACTTTGAAATTAAATCAAGAAAACAATGGTGAACAAACAAAAGTACCAGTGTACTCAAGGAACTTAACCCCTTTTACCTCATTTTCCTCACTTTTTCGAATTGAAATCAGAAGGGAATGATCATCAAGTCTTTGGTAGATGAATTTTCTTAGCCACTTTTACCTATAATCACTATGACAATAACAGGAACAGTTTAAACTCAAGTGTGTGTGTGCTATGAGAAAGTAACCAAATGCAAATAATTGACTTTCTTGATGACTAATGCAATTATAACATCATCACAGCTCCTGAGCTAAACTGTGAATACATAGGTACCACAAACTCAGCTTGGAAGACAACACTGGCATTGCTTGTTAGAAGTTTTAGTGTGTCACACAATCTGATTATTATAACCTCTTAATTGATTACGGAATATTTTACAGAATGTGAGAGAGAAAGGCTTAAAACCAATCTCCCGGGTGTTGGCGTCAGCTTCCAGTTATTTATGCTTACCACAAGGTTCAGAGAGCTAAAGACTATGAGGTGCACCCAACAAAGCCTACCACACTTGCAAAGGAGACTGGATGGACCTAAGACAATGTACATTATGTTCAAAGGGAAGCTCTACTCAAAGAGTTAGGGATATTATTATGAGAGTAGCATTGTGCAATCCTCTGGGTTTCATCACTTAGTGGCATCATCACTGACACCACAGAGTCTTTTTCTTTACATTCTGAAAGTGGAAAAATGGAGTCTACTTACGAGTTTTCTTGGTGGTTGCATTAACTGTGGCACTGAAGGGACCAGAGCCTGCACTGTTGTAAGCCCGGACTGCTGTGTAATATGCCAGGTTGCTCTTCAGGCCCCGGAGCACAGCTGATGTCTGATTTCCTGCCACTTTCATTTTGCTGGATGATTCTTCTTCTTCTTCTCCATTGTTCCAGTACTGCACCTGGTGGACAATAGATACAAAACATGCAAACAGCTGGACCAAATACTGCCTTTTCCAAAATTCAGTCATTTTCATTAACATTGGCGCTGTGATGCATTTTCTTGTTTATTCCACCAGCATTCCCAGGAGGCCCACTGTGTGCCAGGTGCTGCACTCAACCTTGTCACAGCTGTTGGTATACAGAAAATGGAATGAAGAAGAGTTAGATAATAGTCATATAAACAAATGAAGCAGGATGTGAGTACAGTCAAGTGCAGGATTGCAAGCAGGAATGCAGAGGAGTAAACTGACATTCTGAACAACAAACACGCTGTTGGAATTCCCATTCTTTACCAGAATAGCCCAAGTTCAGATCTGCAATGCTGGACTGTATTCATGAAGCACGAATAAACTCCACGGGAAAGAAGAGATTCCTTCTGGGAAGAAAGTGGAGGGTCAGGAAGAAAAATCTGAGAAAGAAGAGTGACCACTGGAATATCCCACAGCAATTCCCAAATGTCACCAAATCTACCTGTGCATGCAGCAAAAAGCAGGAAGTAGGCAAAGCAGCTATTTTAAGTATAATCATGTTACAATATGTCAGTCACACGGTCTTGCTATTCTGTGATATGCTAAAACGGTTTCAGATTTATTAAACAGGCATGGGCCTTAATGCTATAAAGATAACAGAAATAAACCAGTGATGATATTCAGCAGAAAGGGATGTGAAATCATGTAGGCAGTTGGTAAAATGCTTGCTGCACTAGTATGATCAGTGCAGTTCCTATCCTTAGCACTCATGGCAAGTACTGATGACAAGCACCTGTAATCTGAGTTCTGAGGTACATAGAGAAGAGGACCCCTGGGGCTTGCTAGGCAGTAGGTCTAAGCCAATCAGTGAGGAAGGGACCCTGTGAGGTGGGAAAAGTCATTGAGGAAGATAACAGATATTGACCTCTGTTCTCTACAGGCATCACACACACACACACACACACACACACACACACACACACACACACACACACTATACAGGTATTAAATGCTTACTATTGTGTGATAAAATGCTCCTTTATTTGTATATAAGTACAGATTCTTCATGAAGTAAAAACAAATCATCAATGACAAACACAGAAATAAAAAGCCTATGTAAAATACAACCCCATGTTGGGTAGGAATAAGAATAGTTATGAACATTGGATCATTTAATGTAAACAATGAAGTTAAATAATTTTTAAACCCAACATCTATTTTTAATTTGAATACAACATAACTAGCAACAGATCTCCATACTCACAACCTTAAAACAATGAACACTGTGAGGACCAGGCTATCTCTGGAAGCATACACTAGCTCTGCCTGTTTATAGCTGTGGTAGATCAGTTGCTAGAATGTTCACTAAACAAGCACAGAACCCTAGGTTCAATGCCCAGCACCCCTGGGTGTACTGATTCACCTCCTCAATGCCAGCACTCTGAAGCTACAGGCAGCATGCTCAGTACTCAAGGATATCCTTAACTACATAGCAACTCCAAGGCTAGCCTAGGCTAGAGATGGTGCACGATGAAAAGTAAAATATTTAAAGAGCAGAACTCTAGTTATTGAGTAATATTTGCTCAGTTTTGAAATTCACTATACAATACTCTGTAGATCAAACAAATCATGCTGACTAGTTAGATAGTATATTGCTTTTAGCCCTCTGAATAAAAAGATATCAGAAATTACTATATTACTATATTTTTTCAAATGAACATCTATAAATTTATTCCTTAAAAATAATAGCACAATTGAAATCTCATGTTTTTACAATAATATTCCTAAATTAACAAAATAAACAGTTCAGCATTCTCTTTCTCACCATGTTATGAGGCCCTTCTACCCATATATGTGCTGTTTTGATGCTATTTTTGTGCATTTTCGAGAGAACCTCAGCCCGGGTATCTGAATCCAAATCTTTAGAAATGAGCTAAATATGATTTTCTTTATAAAGTCACTGATAAGCAAAGTGTTAACAGACACCAACATCTTTTATAAATCTTATAACACCAATACTGAACACTATATATACACTGTGAAGTATAGATCACCTGCCTGGAGGACACTATCTAGCTATTTTCTAGGAACGACATCTAATCAATAATCATAACAAAATGTTATAGTCAGCCGGAAAGTTTTGTGGCCTTGGATATAACACAGGTTGGGGAATGTGTCACATAAATCTATGTTATAATAATTATCACTTAACACATGATGCAGGAGAGGGATAGAGAGATTTGGTAACTCAATCAAGATCCTGTTTAACTTCTGGTTTCTTGTTAGTTTCTAATTCATGAGTCATAGTTTTTGAGATATCAAATTAATTCAGTGTAAGCTGCCTAAAAAATATGCCTTGGGAGACTGATGTAAAGAAGAAGTAAAAATAATTCACAATTGGCACGTGAAGTCTACTTTTATAAACCAATTTATAGAGAGTGCTTGAAAGTTCTTGTGAACAATACATGTTAAAGTACTATAACTCATCTCTGAGGATTGGAGGGATTTATTTTTAGATTGTAGTTGATGATAAGTATTAGAAACATTTAGACACAGAGAAAATGTATGCTAACGTTGGACATAATACTAGTCAATGAAGAGTGACAATTTTCTTAGATAGCTGTAAAGAGGTGAATAAAAATAAAAATAACCAGAGTCTAAAAATAAAAGGAGTTGGAAATTTCTTATAAGCAATTTTTCTGTAAGTACTCTAATATGTTCTATAATATTTTTCATAAAAATGCATTTTTCATTGGTTGTTTGTTGTAGAGCTAGGGATTAGAACTAAGGGTATTGTACATATAAGGGATCTACCTAAGCTATATTTATTTTTGGACCCTTTTTTAACTTTATTTTTATTTATTCTTTGCATCTGTTTCATCATGCATCCCCATCCCATTCATTTCCTGGCCCTTCTTCCACCCTCTGTTCTTGTAACCATCCACCAAAATAAATACATAAATAAAATTTAACAAAAATAAAAAATGAAAACAATCTTGTCATGGAAGCTGTAGTGTGGCACTGTGAGTCACACAGTAACCATCTTTATCCATATATCTTTTTTTTTTCTATAGGCAAAATTATTATTTTATATTTTATTTCTGTATTTCCTCAAAATTACATATGCAGTACAATGTCAGATCATTTTGGATCCCCTAATTTCAAAAACAGGTTTTTTTATCCATTTATTTTTATGTACAAGTGTTCACTTCAAAAAGTCATTGGTCTGGTTTGAGGCATCTGGTTTCTGTTTCACTATTGATGCTGTGCCCTCACTGGGACTCCTGTTGCTTATCCTGCTGTTTCCCTGCATCATGGAGATCCTGCATTAGGTGTGTAGCATCAGACCCTTCATGTGCTCCAGCAGAGTACAGATGGGGTGGATATTGGGATGGGTCAACTCATAACCCTGGTTCTGGGTCTGGGTAGTTGTAGGGTTGGTTAGCCCACTATTGCTGCCCTGTCTTCACCATTCGGGAGAGTGCCCCCTGCTCCTTCCTGGGTAACACAGTAGAGTTTAGCCCTGAAGGTATAGGTGTGGGAGAGCTGACTTAATGAGACTCTGAAAATTAAAACTAAAAAGAGGCCGAAACCACCACAGTGAGATCTCCTTGATAGTTCACCCCTTACAGCCAGGAGCAAGGGGCAGGGCCAGTTTTCCTACCTTTATGTCCTCAATGTCAGCTCACTGTGCAATCCAGGATGGCCTCGAACTAGTAATCCTCCTAAGTCAGCTCCCCGAGTCAGCTGTGTCAGCAGGCCCAGCTGCTAAATAATTCTGCATTAATCCATTTTCCTTGGGAAATGTTCAAGATTCAAATAGTGTCAGCATTCCCACTGAGAGAATATAATATCTTCTTGCTAACGTAAGGTTTAAAGGCGCTGCTTCAACAAGGAGATGTGAAGAGAAAAGTGTCTACAGTAAGGGAAACACTTTGAAAATGTGTGCCAAAAAAAGAATTGCTATGAAGTTGGGAGACCAGGAAGGAAGGTTCTATTAAAAAAAAATAAAAGCAGAAATTCAAGTGTTGTAAATGACTAATTGTACCAAGAGTCACAGGTGGGATAGTAGCTACTAGCCTGCTAAAGTAGACTAAAAAGTCATCATCTTTACAATATCCAAGTGTATGGCAAAAGGGATAAATTCATTATGCAAGAATAAAAATAAAGTCAGCTAAATTTGAAAAGCAGCAGGCAGAATTGAAAAGAAAAATTATTAGAAAATAAAACCATTGATAATAATGGAGATAAAGAAGCACGGTGGAATCCAGATCATGGTCCAGAGGAACAAAAATCATTATGAAAGTGAAGATCTGAGACATGGAAGATTGGCTATTTAGAACTAACTGGAGTCCTGAAAAAGGGACTGGGAAAAGAAATCAACATTCAAAGGCACATGAATGTGATGTTACAGAGCTTGATGGATGAAGTCACCTTCATCTTATAAATTCACATAGAGTTTACTGTGGGGAAAATAACACGGGAAATCATATGAAAGGAGGTGATGAGGGGTCAGCTGTGCTTCTTAGCTACTGTACACAGCTGGACACCTTGTAGGTCTGCTGGTTTGCCTCTGTAATGGTAGTGAGCCATTGCTCCCTAGTTATCTGGAGAGGAAGCAGTGTGTGTGTGTGTGTGTGTGTGTGTGTGTGTGTGTGTGTGTGTGTGTGTGTGTTTGTGCACGTGTGCATGTACTTCATTGCTAAGGGCAGTTTCACACCATAGGAAATGATTTATTTATTCTCAGAGCTCTATTACTGAGCAAGTACCCTCCTTTAACACAGTCTCATTTCCTACATTGTTGGTTAACCTCAGTGGATCACAAGTTTCTTACAACTTCTGTAGAATAAGATATTTTATGGAAGAGAGAGGGCATTTGTATAACTGTCATATGTGTTTCTTTTATTATTAGCTATTGGTAATCTTTCATGTGTATCATTTATAAAAGAAACTTATCCATGGTTTTAGAATTTCTCTAGAACCTTGGAACAAAACATGGTTGAATTGTGAGGTAACCTGGATCAACACCATTGAAGAATAGTCCCCTCTTTCCTTCACCAAGCTGAGTATTAAATTCCAACTGTCTGAGTATCTATGAAACTGTATTGCTTTAATTTGCTGATGAGATAATGCAAGTTTTCTTTTCTTTCCTTTTGAATCATAAAACCATTTTGCCAGTCAATACAATTTAATCCGGGTAAATAAACAGAAACAAACTGGAAGAATGTCAGGATTAAGAATGTTATCTCTATTCCTGCAAATAATTTAGCTACCCCCAAAGTAATACTCCTGCTGTGAGGCCTCTTTATTATCACCACAGCAGAGATTTCAGTTAATTTAGCTATAACTGAAATGCAGTACATAAAGATGCTGTACTGAAAAATGGTGCCTTTGCTTAGCCACTAAAGAACAGGTATTAAATCAAGAACACTTTTTTAAACAGATGAAAGTGGTTATGTGCATGCTTAGAGATTTTCAAAAGGATGGGCATTTTAACATAGCTGTTACACTGAGCACACTGAAATAAACAGAAGGCATGAAAAAAATGCATTGATATATTTTAGGAAAACAAGTCCACATTTATCTTTTACTCATGGCCAATCTGTTCTTGGCCCTAGGAGAGTCATGTGGAACAACATCACACATCAATCTGGCTCGTTTCCTGCTGTCATTTCATTGGACATCATTTGGACAGGGTGTCTAGCAAAACCACAGTCTACATGGGAAGCAAGACCTGTGCGTACAGTTACATGGCTGAAAGCCAAGCCTGCACAAGATCCCTATTCCTTTCCACTCCTGTCAAGGGGCACTGCAAGAGCCTCTACCACAGAACAGTCTTCCTCCCTCTCTAAAATCTGCACCTACTAAATGAAGTTTGCCTAGATTGCATTATATAAATATGTCTCAGTGGTCTGCATCCAATTTCCTAGGTTCAGTTGAGTATGTGAATTCTTTGCTCAGTAACAAGGAATGAGCATAAAGTCATATGACTTTGCTTCCATTCTCTCAGAGAAGGTACTCAAATATTTAATGAAATGTTAGGCACTAAATACACTCTGCACAGTTGTTTAGAACAGAGGGCTGGATGAAGACATCAAGGAGTCATAGTAAGGCATTCTTTTATGGTGTATTCCTCTGTTAACCTTAAAAAAGTCTATCAGGTTCTCCCTAAATATGCCATGTTTAGCTAGTTCATATGTATAGGTTTATTTCACACACTGAGAAAAATTAGTGGGTTTACATTTCTTTTAAATTAACATGTAGGAATTATACATACTTGTGTGATGGTTAATGTAGATTATTAATTTGACAGAATATATAATTATATGGCAGAAAGGCCTCTAGGGGGATTATCATGATGGCATTTAAATTAAGGAGGAAGACCTACCCAACTATGGGTGGCACCATTCCCTGTCTAGGGTTCTAGAATGAATAAATGGGAAGGAATACTGAGCAGAAACACAATGCTCTCTGCTCCTTACTGCGGACATAATGTGGCTAGCTGCTATGGTTTCCTTGCCAGGTTGGACTAGAACCTACAACTCTGAGCTGAAACAAACCCTTTCTCCCTGAGTTGTTTTGGTTGAGGTATTATATCATAGCAATAGGAAGAGATACTAAGGCAAAATTAATGACACAAAGTGTGGTATTTTAGTGTTTGTATACTTCATACATTGGTACATTCATTGCTCAAACCAGAGTAATTGGTATTTGCTTATCATTTCTCTCTACTATAAGAATTGTTCTTCTAGTTCTCCACACACACACACACACACACACACACACACACACACACACACACACACACAATAAGTTATTGTAAATGGTATGAACTGACAGCAGCTGTGACTGGATGTACAAGACCTACAGAAATTCAGTGCAGTGGATGGGGCTTGTGATGCCTCTACCCTAGCTGAGGAGCTTTGGTAATTGAGAGCTGTTGACTGATAGAGAGTCAATTGTCAGGGTGTGGCACTTGAATGAGGTTATCCATGCTCTAGTAGATTATCTTATACACCCCCCCCCACACACACACACAGGAAAATACTACTTTCAGCCTTGATCAGAGAAATTGTTCTTTGCAGTGGATCATGGTGAATACAGAGACTCATGCTTGCTCAAGTTCCAAAGAATATGCCAGTGTACAGTGCACAGCCCTTAAGACAACCATTTTAACCATGGACCAGTGCTGGAGTTATCTATAATGGGCTTTCACAAGACTAGGCTTGTTATCAATAGTCAGTCATGAATAAGGCTACACATGTGTCCCTTACCACGCTCTTTTTTTTTTATCCTTTTAATATATATATATATATATATATATATATATTATATTATATAACCAAGTCCATTTAAATGAATACAAACATTTATAGACAATATTTGGGAATTTGGGTGTTGTTCTTTCCAAACAACTTCCTGCTGGTAAGGGGCGCTGTCATAGGGGAGGGTGGTTGGAGTGCAGGTGAGAGGGCAGAGAGGGTAAAAGGAAGGAAAGAAGGGAAGGAGGGAGGGAAAGAGGGAGGGAGGGACGAAGTGAGGGAGGGAGGGAGAGGGAATTGGGATTGACATGTAAAATAATAAATTAAATAAAAAAAAATGCTTTGACTCCAAAATTTAAGTTCAAGGACAAGTTACTGGGGAAAAGGATTTCTACTTTTGTTTCCACAGAAAATGAAAAGCTGTGGATTCCTTCCAGACTAATGTGGTTTGATCAAGCCAGACCACCTAAAACAGAGTACCAGGTGATTCTACATTCAAAACAGCTGGACCAAGCAGCCTTACAGACTATAGCCAGGATTTCTGCATCTTCTTAGAATCCCCTTTACCCCTCTCTTAACTCTTCTCTGGAGTGATAGTCCTCATTGCTAGCCCACCAGGCTGCAATGAATAGTTGATGCTCATGCTCACACAGATGGCCCTGGTTAAACTCAGTAGGTCGCAAAAGAAAGCAGATATGATATGGAAAAGGTATTTATATGCAGGAGGATGTGGTTCATGGGGTGGGAGATTAAAAAGTGATGGAGGTGAGAGTAATCAGCATGCATTATATACATGTATGGTATTGTCAAAGTATTCTTTTTACAAATTAAAATGTTTGAAAGAAGAGGAAGGAAGGAGGTGATGAAGAGGAGGAGGATGAAGAAGGATAAGAAGAAGGAGGAGAAGGAAGAGAAGGAAGAGGAGGAGGAGACGTTATCAGTTTATATCATGTAAGAACTGTGTGATCTCTTCTTCAAGCACCCAATCTCCATATACCTATAGACTTCTGCCTCTTCTTGATGATGTCTATCTCTCTTGTTGGTATTCCAAAGGGCACCAGGAAGGACATGAGCCCAGGTATAACTGCTATGCAGATAAAGTAATTGGAGCCCAGGGAAATGAGCTTCTCAACTAATGCTTGGTCAAATCAAAAGAAAGTTAGTCTTGATGCTAATAACAATGTGTGCACAGCTTGCCACATGGGCTGTGATCAACCCTCACTGATATGAGAAAGAGGCAGGAGGTATTAACAAGTTCAAAGTCAAACTTGGAAAACTGCAACCCACAAACTCAGCCACATGACTGATAATTAATTACTCTGCTAAGTCATTTATACTTCCAGGTTAATTTTGAAATAATTGCTGAAACTAAGAAGGTATATTTTTATCATGTTAGAATTACATAAGTGAATTCTTAACATTTCCCCCACCAGTTCATGAATCTCTTAGCTCATTTTCTTTTTCTTTATGCATAACACACACTTGTAGAATATATTTTCAATCATATCATCTTTTGCACACACTGTGTGTGCTACGTTTGAAGATCCTGTTTATTATGTTGGCCCAAAGAGGTAAAATGTAAATACATCTCAACTCAAAAGTTTATATATGAAGTCTCATTATCACTGTTCTTGTAAACCCTTGCCCCCTGCCCTACCAGTAAGAAAGACAGCTCTGGGGTCACACACTCTATTCACACAGTAGACTTATTTTATTTCCTTTTTTCAGTGAAATTTGAATTCAAAGGCCAACATTTAAAACAGAAATTGGAAGCTGTAAGTCTTCTTTCTTTTTAAGAAGTAAATGTATTTATTTCACATCCTGGCCACAGTTTCCCCTCCCTCCTCTCCTCCCAGTCCCTTCTTCCCACCACCACCACCTACATCCCCACTCTTCCAATCCACTCCCCCACCATTTCTGTTCAGGAAAGGGCAGGTCTCCCACGAGTATCAAGAAAACAAGAAAATGTGCCATATCAAGTTGCAGTAAGACTAAGCACTTTCCCATGTATTAAGGATGAATAAGGATCTTCCTTTCATTTAATTCTCAAATAAGCCTGTGAGTTATTGGCTAGTATATCTCTATTTAAAGTGACCCTCAGAGAGCTTTATGGAAGTGCTGAAACTCATTCCCAAAACAGAAATGTCTAAACTGCATTAATGTAATCATCTCTGGAAAACAGGAACAAGCAACTAAGGGAAGTTCTCTGTTTTATATGGGGCCTATCCTCTCACCCAGGAAGATCTAACTGCATGAAAATGCTATAACCTCTATTAGAGGCTGTGGTGTTTTCCACTAGGGATCTTTGATTTTCTGTCAACCACATGCTCACATACTTTCTCTGACATGAAATCTATTTCCAATAGATTTTCAATTCTTTTTCTGAATGACTCTTCAACAGCTAAATTTATATATTAGAAAATCAGGGCTGAGGACACAGCACAGTCAATGCACAGCTCATGTGTCCTACATAGTTCAGTCCCCAGAATCCAATGCAAAAAGCCAGTGCAGCTCTGCTGGCTGTCATTTCTCCAGTTCATAATTGTTGTATGATTAAACTCCCATGATAGTGAGGCATAAACACGTGAATACCTGGAGCTTACTGGTCAGCTAGTCTTTCTGAATAGATAAACTATAGGTTCGGTGAGAGATCCCATTTCAAAAATAGAAGGTGCAAAGAAACAGAGGAAGACACCCAACATCATCTTTAGGCCTCTACAATCACAATCACGATGACAGTCAGAGTCATGCACGCACACACACACACACACACACACACACACACCATGGAAATGTCCTGTGCTAACAGTTTCCAACAACCCACACTCTGAGGATGAAAGCTGGGACTGGTCAGTTTTTCTAACATTTGATCTTATCACTTTAGTTGCAGCAGTGTGGGGCTATTCTAGGTGAATGAGAAATCAGTACCGAATGCCTTAGCACAGCTGCTCCCTTCTGTGGTCTTGCCATGAACTAACTCAAGCTCTGCTTGGGAATTTAAAAGAAATGTATTCCATAAAGATCCAAAATTGTCCATAATTTCTTTCTCAGCATCTTACAAGACACACAGAATCATCTACCTGACATTTCTTACACAATAGAAAGAATGCTGGGAAGGCAAGTAGTTATCAGACCAGGTGACTCCATTCTTCCTGGGTTTCTTCAAGCTCTCTTTAAAGAATAAAGCTTAGGACTCAGTATCTGCTTGAGAACATTTACTGGGACAAAATTGGCAAATAAACATCTTAAATAGTCTCCTTAGACCTAGTTCCCAACAGGCTTTTTATTTTCAAGAGCCATATGTTATAAAAAAAAAAAATAGCTTCCACATGTTAGCTTGTTTAACTTCCTGAAAACACAAAGCTTATGAAACTGTCCATACTGCAGGGACTGGCTTTACCTCCATTGTTTTCCAGCCGTGCTCTTACTTGCAGCCCACATAGCCTCACTGTCATTGTCACAATCAGCCCTCTAACCTTTGAGGGACCACTGCATACATCCACTTCCAAACCCAGAAGCTTGGATTCTCACATTCTACTCTATCTGGCCCCCTTTCAGAGGCTGGTCATGTCCCTGCTGTATTTTTATTGTGTTTCACACTCTTTACCCTCCACCTCCCTTTCCTTATTAAACAAGAATCTCTCTCTTTTTTTTTCTGATTTGGTCTCTCTCTATCAAAACACATTCTTCAAAGGCTTAAACAGAAAAGCTCTCCCCTTGCTAATACTTACTAAAACGTGTACATTTCCTACATGTTTTCATCCAGTGCTTTTAAGGAGAGTTTGCAGAGCTCATGTTTACTGAACTCCTGGTAATTCTGGGAAACTGGCCCACAGCCTACACATGAGCATCACTGCTCTTCTGCCTGTCCTTTCTCTAATTCACTTGTTAATATTTATTTAACTCAAGCTTTGTTTGCTTACAAGGGATGGAAACACTCAGAGCTTATCAAATACAAAGAAACTTTAATGAGAAGATGGGTAAAGTGGAAAAGAATCTCAAGGTTCTTCTATTTGTTCTTTTTAAAGTTCTATAAGTTCTTGCTTGCTTTATCCTTCAGTGTAACACAGGCGTATATTTGTTCCCTCTCACCTTACCAGCTCTGAGCGGCATGCCTGTAGAGTTAACTTGCAAAATATGAAGTAAGTTATGAAAATGACACTGTACCTTGAGGGGTATAATGTCTATCCTACTTACTTAAATATGTCAAATAAAAACCCCATTGATTTTGATGGAATTTTTATAGACCAGTTGCCATCCTGGAACATAAACCTGTGGTTGCACTGAAAAGTAAAAGATGTGTTAAGCTTAACAGTTGTGTTAAGCTAGCATGCCCATGTAAGCCTGTCCAAATTGCCTGGTTGCTCCAAGAGGCAGTGTGCTGGTTGTTTTGTTTTGTTGTCAACTTGACACAAACTAGAGTTGTCAGAGAAGAGGAACCTCAAGTGATAAAATATCTCCATCATATTGCCTTAGGAAAATCTGTAGGACATTTTCTCTACTAATGATTAATATGGGAGGGCCAAGACCACTGTGGGAGATGTCATCCCTTCTTCATGTTGTGGTGAATTATATAAGCTTAGAAGCAATGGGAAGATAGCCAAGAAGTAACAATCTTCCATGGCTTATGCTTTTGTTCCTGCTTCCTGGTTCCTGTTCTGACTTCCATCAATGACAGAGTGTGGACCGAGACTTATAAGGTGAAATAAACTCTTTCCTTCATAAGTTGCTTTGGGACATAGTGTTTTATTACAGCAATAGAAAACCTAAGTAAAATAGGGAGGTTCCTATGAAGATAAATGTTGGTAAAGCTGAAATCACAATTATCATTCCAATAATTTTGTTGTTTAGTAAATCTTAACATTGGCATTACCACTGCACTTTACTAAACATTGGATCATTTTATCATTCAGCACCATGTGTGAGATACCCCTTCTAGGCCATCCTGAAGTCATCCTATTCTGATGGATCCCCTTTAGTGATGTCTACACCATTCAATCTCAGTGGGAAATGTTTATACTCTTTCCATGTCTATTTACTTTCCCTTTAATTTCTTTATTAAGCTGTCCTAAACTTGTAGACCCTATCAAAGTGGCATGTCCTTTTCTACTCAAACATTTGTTGTCTTAAAGACTTATTATGATTTTCATTTTATTTGGTCTAAAGATACCTCTCTTTAAATATTTCTTCTTATTTCACCAAATACACAGATCACTGCAATTTAGAGTCATGTCACAGATAGCTAAATATGCTAGAGACTGGAAGAGAATATCACAGAGCCACAAGGACACCAAGAAAATAGGCAAACAAAACAAAACAACAACAACAAAAAAAAAACTAGGGAATATGCTCTCAAGATGATATATACACTTGCTACTTTGGTTCAATCTCATTCTTACTATTTTAGAAAATCCACATAGAAGATTTAGATTACATGAATTTCCTTCATATTTATTTTATGAACCTTCTCCACTACAGGGCTGAGTTAAATAATCAGATGGGACAATGTGCCTGCCAGTAAGAAAATATTTGTCTAAGATGTTAATGTTAATAATTTGAAATGAAACACAGTGTAGCAACATGCAAATAAGCATTCATTCTAAATAATTTACCTCATAGCCAAGTAAATGTCCATTGCTCAACTTCCAGGGAATTGTGTTCCATGAAACTTCAATTTCTGAGGAAGACAGGCTTTGGGCAGAGATATGGGATGGGGCTACTGTAGGTTCTATTCAGAAACAGAAATTGGAATACAATGATAATGTTGGCCATTGAATTGAAAAATCATCTGACATCCTAAATTTAAAATTTTTCAATTTAAATTTCTGAGGCAGGGCATTAGAATGTAGTCCTAACTGGTCTGGCACTTTTCATGTGGTCTAGGCTGGTCTAGAACTCCCAAAATCATACTGCCTTGATTCTAGGGGCAGCAACTGTCAGAATGTACCACCATATCTGGTTAAAACTCTTTAAATAATAACAATGAAAACATTGATCAGACAAAGAGCTCATAGTATTCTGTAAAAGTATTTAAAACAATTTGATATCCTGAAAATATAGATCCTACTCTTTGTGCTTAGGAAAAGGTGATTTCATAGTCATTAGTTTTTCATTGCCAACTTGCCATAGCAACCTGTATTTCACACCTTGGACTTATTTCCTTGTGTCTTCCTTTTCTCAACCAGTCCTTTTATTCTCTCTGTCTTGTCTTTGTTTCCTTCTCCTTCATCTCACACCAGGAACTTCTGTACCTATAAATGCTACTGACATTTTATCATGTCAAACAAAGGCCAAGGTCAAGTCAATGTCATTAACTCATAAATACCGAGTGAGTACCATTTTTAGTTTAGGTGCAAAGGAAGTAGAGATTTAAATGGGATAGATGGCAAATGCTGTCCAAAGAATCAGTAGAATTGTCAATGGTATCACATAAGAAATCCTCTTTGTAACAAATATTCCTGGGTTTTATGGGGTTCATAGAGATTTGCTTTTCTCAGAATACTGGTTCTTAGCAGACATTTCTCCTCTTCCACATCCATTTCTGCATTAAATGGTTCTGAGCCTAGACCATGGCTACATGTGGCTGAAATAGTATCAGGTTTTAAGGATGGGCACAATGTGTTCTCTATCCAGAGACTCTCAAAGTGGAGCAGAGAGACAACAGTACTTAGAAACAACCAATCCAGCATTGGCAGTTTAGCACATCAGAACATTTTCTGAGCTCCTTGGATTGTGGTTCTTTGGGAGTTCACTGATTAGATTTTACTTTGACTCACTGGGGTGCTGTAGCATATTTGTAGTATTATCTTGTTGCAAATGATACAGTAACAGTGACAACAGAGGGGGAGGTGACTAAGACAAGAATGTGCAGAAAGCTATTAGTATCTTTTCATTTCACCACCAATACCCAGGTCTTAGGTGCATGGGTAGGCAGTATCTGAAAACTTCTTGGTTCATTACTAGGAATTAATTACTAGGAAGTAATCCTGGTCTGCCCTTTTAAGTCTGGTAGTTTCTAGAAAATTGGTCTGGCTATAAACATTAAGATCTCTCTTTTGAAAAGATTCTCACAATTTTTATTCCCCCAATTTATGGAAAATGAAACAAGACTAGATGTGGGGAGTCTTGGTTAAACTGACTATGTTTATTATTATTGTTATTATTATTAGAATTACCAACTTTACCATGTTTTATAATTCATTACCAAGTCCGAGAGCTAGGGGATACAACATGCTATCATAGTTCCTTAGTTGAGAATGGTTAAAGCCAAAGTTCCCTGGGTGAAATTGTTTTTTCCATTTACTAAATATGTTTTAGCAAATTCATTCACATCTTTCATCAATCTTCCATTTGCTCATTTCTAAATGGAGACTAATAATTGAATCTATGCTTCAATCTTTACCTGAAAATTCAAAATGGCAATGCTTTGCAGATGTTGATTACTTCATATAGTGTGGTATGAGATAGAACTTGATAACTAACAGGGCTAGCATTCAGTTATCGATACCTCAAATGTCTATTTACCTTGATTCTCTTAAGTTCAGTATCATTTTATAAAGAGGGCTTGAAAGAAAATATTATGTCTCAATTTCTTGAGGAGTTATTCAAGAAAGTCAGAATGACTGTGCAGGTTCTAAGTGAAATATGCAAGTACAACAGTTGGGGGTCATCCTTCAAAGATACACATTCTACATCTCTTAAATATCACACTCCTGGTTCTCATTAACCGTCATGCTTCTGCCCTTTGCTGAGGCCATAGGAAATATTGTTTACAGCTCTGTGTCAGGGTACTTTGAAGGGTTGCTTAACTTTTACACCAAGAAGAAAAATGAACTTTGGGAGGTGACAATATCCCATGGTTCACAAGATGAAACTCAGGATTAGAATGTCAGTTTTAATCGAGCATTATGCTCTGTGACTATCCATTGAGACTTAACATTTCTGGTCAGGTACAGTTCACTGTTATGACCTACATTGGTAACCAACAGCTTTGATGACTGCTCTTTTGAAAAAAATATGTATCTCTGAAGTCACAAAGAATAATCAAAATGTTTTCTAAAGTAATGCATTAATTAGATTGGAACTAAAGCCTGTATACTTTCCATACCTTCCTCTGCAGAGAACACCGTTGTTACTGGGCTGAAGGGCCCTTCACCTTTGTTATTATAAACACCCACTTTAACTTCATATGGTGAGAAAGGCACAATGCTTTCATTCCTAAAGACGTATTTTGGGTTATCTGGGGATGTCACCACTGTCTGGATCCAGGTGGTAACCCCAAGTGGGCGGAAAGCTACCACGTACCCAAAACCTCCACCATTCTGTAGTTCTTCAGGGACTGGCTACAAAGAAATGACAAAATTAAATCATTCTTACTTATAAGGTTAGGGCAAAAACAATTGAGATATCACTTGTGGACTTGAATATTATTAAATAGTGATCTATATGGAATTAAGCAGATGTGTTTCAAAAGTGAGAAGATCACCCATGAGACAGTCAGGGGAGCTGTTTTTAGATAATCATATGGCATTCATTCATAAGCATCCAGATAATGAATTTGCACCTTCCTTACTTATTCAGATATTAGAATATCACACAGTCCAAATGTGAGTTTCTAATAATTTAAACTTTTACTCAAGAACACCTGTTATTTTAAGACAAATAAAAACATTCAAATCCATAAATGCTAATTTTATAGGAAAGGTCATTCCTGGGTATTATAACTCAGTACAAAAAAAATATATATAGAAAGAGGAAGTGACTACAATGCACTAAATTTAAAGCTGCACATGATTAACTAAAGACTCTGATGGGAGATGTCATTCTGTAAATATGTTTCTCGTATTGTTTAATGAATAAAGCACTATTGGTCAATAAGAAAGCAAGATAGACAGGACTAGAAAACAAGGAAGAGAGAGGAAGTAGTAGGGAGGAGATTCAAGATGGAGGATGGAGACGGAAGAATGCTGGGGCCTCTCTCTGGTAAGATGAGACCATGTGGAAATACTTAGATTAATAGAAATGGGTTAATATTTAAGACAGAGCTAGCCAATAAGAAATACTAGTAACAGGCTAAGAGCTTTGTATCTAATACAGTGTCTCTGTGTGCTATTTGGGGTTGGCACAGCACTGGGACCAGAAAGGCAGGAATACTTTACTCATAACAAAATGGCACCCAACGTGAGGCTCAAACCTATGACCCTAAGATTAAGAGTCTCATGTTCTACAGACTGAGTTAGCCAGGATCCTCCTCAGACCTAGTTCCCTAGGTCACTTCCACCCGTTTCCATCCCCAGTGGCCGTGGTACTTCTTAGAGGGACTAGACTGGAGGAAAAACTACTTGTAACAAAACTCTACTTATATTCCACTGTTGAAAAATGACACTTGGCTTATTAACACCTTCAAATTTCACAGAGAATTTAGTCTTAGTGTATTTTAAATGTTAACTTTGTTGTTAAAATATTTCTTAATTGTGACATAAACTACGGCTAAGGGAATAGCTAGGAAGAGGCTAGACACACAGAGTCAACTGTTAGGGCCTGATCCTCAGTACTGCATGTGGAAACCACGTGATTTTGATCAAACTTTTTATTATCTCCTTGCCTTCCTATTTTTAGTGATACCATATTGTAAGTATGGAATGAAAACAGTGCGTATGAATGAGAGGAAAAGTGACTAGCATAGACTACAGCTGGGTCAAGAGCAGTATCACAGGCAACAATGCCACTAAGACCAACATCACCACTACTAGCTGTAGTACCATGGACCAGCGTGATGACTATCTCAGTTATAAGCACCACTATAACCACTACCAACAACCCCAAAGTTAAATGCACAACTCCTTGAGGGCATTCTGCAATCATCAGCACCAGTATTTTTATCGGTGCTGAGGATGCTGGGATCAGCAGCATCTATTCTTAAGAGCACCGGATGAGGACCTTGCGTGACCCACATCCACATTCCTAGACCTTCTATTTTCACCAATGCCACTAGCTCTATAGAAGCACCAACACTACTCCTGACAGTACCAACATCACCAAACCCACCAGAAGAAGTACTAACAGTTCCAGCAGAACTACCAATACTACAGGCAACAATGCTAGTTATATCAGCACAAACAATGGTATCACCAAAAACAGGGCCATTGGTGACACTGTGAGTATCATCATAAGCATCATCCACAGCTCCAGAAACACTGGTGATAATAATACCAGGCCTACCACCATTTATACCATCAATCAGATCAACCCTAGAAGCACTGTGACTTAGGCTACTAGAGGCACTGCTGGTTCCATAGGTACCATCAACAGCACTGGTACCACAAGAATCATCACTACCACCATCACCACCAAGAATACTACTACCAAAGTACCATTACTGGGACCACTAATTTTATCAACATTGCTATTAGCAGTACTGATATCCCCAGCAGTATGTGACAATTACTACTACATCAGTGCTGTTACAGACACCAATGCCACTAGCACCACTACCAGCACAGGAATACCAGTGCTGTCAGTATTACCAGTAACAGAGTCAGTGTGACCAGCATTACTGCAAAAGTTACCAAAAAACATCATCACTAATGTCTAGTGCAATTATCAGCATGGCCACCATGACCATCAGCACAACTGTTATTGCTACCATCAATACCACCATCAGCACCATTTGCACTATCACCACAGCTACCACCAGTATAACCAGTGCTATGGCCATTACCTGAACTAATGACACCAACATCACCATCACTATCAACATCAGCATCAGTACCACCATAATCACAAAAATTTACAGGAGCACAAGTATCAAAAATGCCACTAACACTATAACTGTCATAGACACTATGAATTATGACCATACCCACAATAATAAGTGCCATTCCCAGCATCAGTGGCAGCACCATGTCCTTGTACTGTTTCTAGCACCAGACCCAACAATACCCCAAGCACTGGCACTATTAGTGCCATCAACAGCAGCAACAGTATTACCCTATCTGCAACATGATCAACAGTCCATACTACTCCCTATTCAAACATTAGTCCTATCACCAGCACAAGAACACTAAAACTGGCAACAGCACTAGTCTTATCACCATCAGCATCACTTAGCAGCACTACTGTCACTCATTCCACCAGAAAGGATGTCACCCAAACCAATACCAATGCCATCATCAGTGCCATCAGTATTTATATATTACTACCACTAGCAAAACCACCACTCTCATGGTGACCACCACTGCCACCATCATCATAACCATCAACTTCATTACAACACACCATGACACGTTTTTGATTAGTGGATGAAAAGCAATACCCTAGTGGGAAAGATGTTGCCCAAACACTTACATCCCAGGTTATTACTAGTTCAGATCGGCTTCCACCTCCTCCGCTGACCTCAGAAGGTGCCACTTCTGGAGCTGTGTGAGTAAGTGACACAGAAACAAAATTCTACTTTCATACAGTAATATTTGAAAGGAGACACATTTACTATAAAATATTATATAGATGCATGTGTTTATGTACATTTCTAAATCTCATTAGTAAGATCATCAAACTTACTTATATTCACATGCATTTATGAAACATTTTGGAATAGTCATCAAATTATTTTATTTACATGAAATCATAAATGATTCGGAAATCTCTGAACAGTAAGAAAAAATATAACCCAAGTGAAAGCTACTTTGCCACTAAGGTAACGGAAAAAAAAAAAATGAAGAAAAGTGATTTCCCATGATTGACAGGAAATCAGTTTAGTATGGAACTTCCAGACTGAGAAGGAAGTCTCAGCATGGCACAAGCTCTTGAAAAGAGTGACACAGACTGGAACCCTCTGGTCCTGCTAGGAAGTATTTTGATAAAACTCACATAGATATCAGCTTTCTCACTCATGCTGAGAACCTTTTGGTTTATAAATTCTAAGATAAAAGAAGAATATAAATTCTATGGAGGGCCTTTGAAATGTGCATTGCTGGGTTTGCTGGATGCATGTCAGATAGACCTAAATGCACATAGTGTGAACAAGTGAAGATAACAGCCAGAACAGCTTCCCACAATACCTGGAACAAACAAGAGGTATGCTCTTCTGAGGGAAAGGGCATTATTAAAAATGTGCAAACATATTCCATACTACTTTGACTTAGTGCTTAAAGTGATGCATTTGTTTATGTCATGGCTCAATTTAATTAATATTAGTGATTCTGCAAAGGGAACTCTTAATGTGCCCATGAGTGCTTCTCAAAAGGAATGGCAGGTTTGCCTGCTAACTTTTGAGTTTTGATGAAAGCATATTTTTAGAATTTTGAATGTATCTTTGTGACACATGTTCTAGTTACCTCATATAAGTTCTTAAAGTGATGCTTTCTCAATCTAATACTTATGGAATCATAATACACTACCAATTCTCTGAGTGTGGTGGCACACTGACTTTTCTCAGCAGTATATCTCCAAGTGGTGTTATCAGAACAATTTGTCAGCACTTCTTATAAATGAAAGCAATGTTCCTCCTGCTAATGGGTAACTATGTCAGATAGTAATTATAATCTTAGGTGACAAAAACATATTCAATTAACACACACTAATGATCATCTGCAACTGATGGAACTCTTGAAATGCCACACAACATCAGAACCACTTACATGTTTCTTTTGATAAATGCCATATGGCAAAGTCTGCCATTAAAAATGTCATATCATTATGACAATGGGTTATTAAGACAGATCTCTTGGTGTCTGTGAGACCAAAGCTAATGGAAATATACACCCAGGTAAATTCATTAGCCCATTACTCAGAAAACAAAACACTAACCTGCCTCTTCAGTCCTTACTTTTTCTGAGGGTAAACTGGGTTCTCCGCCTCCGATTTTGTTACTGGCTACTACCCGAAATTCATATTCTACCCATGGGTTTAACTCCACGACAGTAGCTGTATGTGTCTTGCCATCAATGACCTCAGGTACTATAAAGGAACAGTTCAGAAGGTCAGAGTCTGCCTGTGCCAGTGTGCAATTGGTATGCAGATCTCCAAGTTGCTGCCTTCCTTCTGCTTCTCCCATCTACTTTACCTGTTGTAACCGTTTGCCAGCCCACGGAGAAAGGTGTCCTAGCCTGGACTGCATAGGATATAACTGGGCTGTGGCTGTCTGTGCCTTCTGTCCAAGAGAGCTGTGCTGTTGTATCTGTAATTTCATCTACCTTCACATTTTCTGGTGGTCCAGGTGAACCTAAAAGAGGCAAAACTGCAAACAGCATCCCCAAAAGTCATCCTCCCCTACCAAAGTGAGGAGGCTCACACCATCACTTTTAACACCTCCAGCTGATCCCACTTTCCAAAACACGTAAAGGGAGAGGCCATTTTACTGGCAACAAAACTACCACTTTGTCCCCATTCCCATTGTTAGCTGTGATATCTGGATAGGAAACTATGATTCATAATACCATGTAACTCACTGAGATATTCAGCAGTATCCCAGTATCTTTCTAAATTCAGCATCTTCTGCACCTTTTCAAATTCAGTACCCTCTGCTTTGGGTACTGAAAGCACAATGTGGCTTGCTACCTGGATATGTTTTCTTATACTGTGATATGCTTTGGACATTTGTTTTTCAGCCTAGCAGTTAACCAGTAGTACCCTAGATTGCAACTCAGGATGGTGAATTTTCCCATTGCTCTGGATAATACCTAATCTTTTGGAGGAAGACACACATGTACCACATTCTCTTTCCTATTTAATACATGTGCTGAGATGCTCAAAAACATATTGGCTTGGCAGAAGCTGTGCAATGCCAATTATAGTAAAAATTATTCGAAGGGCACACTTGAAGTTTTCATTCCTTTGAATTAACACATTCTTATTGTCCATCTTCTGACTTATGGGTGTCAGGATAACCTCAATAGAATGCCTTGCATTTTGTATAGTATCTCACCATGGCTTTCCTCTAGTTAGCAATGCTCATGAAAAGCATTAAGGTAGGCAATATAGACAGTATTACTGCTTACCTCTCACTATGAGCTCAGCTGCTGATGAAACACTGTCCACCCCTGTCTGTACCATACACACATACTTCCCACTGTGTTTCAGTTGAATGTTTCTGATCATTAAATCACCAGACGAACTCTATTGGAGAAACAGGTAATGAAACATTATTGTATTTAAAAACGCAAAGGATCTTGAAGGCAACACAATCCATGGTTAGAGAAAACAATGTGCTTTTCAAAAAACTGAAATCATAGAATGCCTGGAAACTAAGACAAGTTCAAAACTATGCATGATGGAATACACATTTCTATATGCATATAAAGCATTTCTCTGGGTATTTATGGCTTCAAAGAGAAATGAGGGCAGAGATTATAGTCTCAGTTCTATTTACTTCCAACAGGCAACACTTCTTTTTATATCCACTGCTTAGCACCAGCTCAGTTCTCTCTGGTTACAACCCCACTGCAATTATCTGCCTGAGAAGAGGAGGAAACATTTGGGTACCTAGTGGGAGATAAATACAGCATGGCAGGGGGATTACCATGGCTGAAACATTTTCCTCTTTTCCAAATACATTGAAGCTTAAAAGACTAAAGTCATCTAATTCCTAAAAAAGCTACAGAATTTAGAGCAAGGAAATATGAACCCTCCAAGAAATTAAAGCACTTTAAACCTTATAAATAATAGTTCTGCAGAAGACATTTGTTGGCATCCCTTGATACCAATTAATGGAACAAATGTGTATCTAAATGCTCAACTTTAAAAGGCCCTCATTTAAAGAGAGTATGAATTCACATCTATAAAGTGACTAACTGCAGGTCAGTTTCCCACATTAGTGAAGATATAGACTAAAATAAGAGCATCTGGAAAGAGAAGCCCTTTAAGCATGATCGCCACTTCATATTCAACCTGGGAGAAGAAGAGGCAGTGTTTATCGTAGTCACTAAAGGGAGTTTCAGTCTTGCATGTGCCTAGAATTTGTGGCAAGAGGAACTTGACTGTTCTAATTTTAGGTAGTTCCGTAAAATCTGTTCAGGCTAATATCTCCCATATTGTTCCCCTTCCTGAGGGTTGCTAATGGGCTGTGTATTCTCTACTGGTTGGGTCTTATGGCTTTAGATGGGATTTCTGGGGTACTGGGAGAAGCAGCTGTGAAGTGATTGATGGCTGTAATTAAATGATAATCCAGAAAGTGTTCAGTTTGCACATTTCTACTTTCCTGGAGTTGAGCTTTTTTTTTTTTTTTTTTTTTTTTTTTCATTCCCTCTCTTCCTCCCTCTTTCTCCTCAGGGTTATTTAGAAATGTTTCCCCGGAGATAACTATCCCAGCCTGCTGACCTTTCCAAACTCTTTGGGTTTTATGAGCTCCGCATACTCCAAGGAGTGTGCTTATAATTTCCATAGAAATCTCCTCTTTTCCTTGAAGCTTTGCATCTAGTAAATGCCACCAAGCCACTAGGTGAGGCCTTTATTCTTCTCTGTCCCTTTATTCTTATTTTAAGACAGTTGGGCTAGAGAGCATATAGCTGAACTTTTCTTATCTGCTTTGCCATCTGGATGTAACTTTTAGGTGCTCTGGCTGTTTGTGGTTATAGAATGAGTAAAGAAGAGATTGGGATATTAGTGTTGGGAAACTGGAATTCAGATGACTTTTGGTACTGAAGACTAAAGAAAGAGAAATAGCCAATCTTGAACATAAAACAAAACTGAAGAACAACAAAAATATTTCCCTAAGAAATGCAGCTAGGTTCACCTGCAGAGGATATATAATAAAAAAATCATGTTTGTAAAAATGTCTTTATTATTAGTTTACGTATATATGACTATTTGCCATACGTATATGTATGTATTGTCTGTGCAGGTCAGGAAAGGGTGCTGGATGTGGAACTTATACAAGGTTTTTAGCTACCATATAGGTGCTGAAACCGGAATTGGGCTGCTTTGCAAGAACACTGAGTTCTTTTGCTCCTGAGCCATCACTCCAGACCCTAAAACTATTAACCATGTCCTTGAGAATAGAACCAATGATGAAACTAAGATGTGTAGACAATGGGAGCCATTGATTGTTTTTTTCCTGACCAACATAGAACATGTGGAGGACATTCTAATTGCAAAAGAAAATTTTGCAAAAATTAAGAGAGATCTTCATCTTATTGTCACCTATTCCAGTAAAATATTATTTTGTACTATTTCTGTTTCCAGAACCTATGTGTTGTCATTGAGCAGATCTCTAGAAAAAACTGGGATCCTCCTTAACAAAACCATGCACAATGCTTCTTACTTCAAGAGTCCTGTCTGACACAGTCTCTGCTGAATGGACATTGCTAAAGCCACAGAAGGCTTAAGTGGAATAAACTGTGTTTATGAATTAAAATGTACAGTACAGGTAAAATAAAGCCATATGGCACACACTGTTTAGAGACAAATACAAATAAAAGAGACACTTTCAAGACTTGTCAAAGAAATAGGACTGGAGCTATTAATGTTGGGACAAGAAATCTACACAGCTCCTTCTTGAGTCACCTGAAATATCACCTAATGCAGGGTTATATGTACAAACATTTTCCCATTCATTCTGTTCCTTATGCTTTGCCCCAAGAAATACATGTGTATATCAACCAAAGGAAATTTATAGGGAAAACAGAGAAACCTAATATTGTAGATGACTTACTTAATGAAATACCTAGTCATAAATAAAGAAATAATAGATATAGATTGATATGGTTGACTCTAAAAAAACATAAAACTTAAATACAAGTTATAGCTTTTATCGCATGAGAGTTGTAGATTATGGTTACCTTTGGGGTACCAATTGTCTTTTGCTTTTTGCTTTTATGGTCAAATATTTTGGTAACAGGAGTAGAATGTGGGGTCTCATGTGTGCTCAGCATGAACTTCCCCCACTCAATTGCATCCATAGTTGGTTTGTTTGTTTATTTATTTATAAACAAGATCTTCATACATCTAACAGACAGGCCTGGAATTTGCAATCCTTCTGTTCTAGCTTCTGAAACAGCTGAGAGTGTAGGCCCCTCCTACTAGTCTTAGTAAAAATGTAGAATGAAGGATTATGGGTTTATTTTGTGTCAGGTAATTAGATTTCACACTTTGATAAAGAAATAATGGCTGTCAAAATATAAGTAAGCTTATATACAATTATACTTCTAAGTGCTTGGCTTTCAATGTAACTATAAGCCAGTGTATTCACATAATAAGACTGCAGTTCCTAACTCTAATTTCCTCATAAAATATGATATTTAACAATCAAAATTCAAATCAAGGTGTTATTCACGTGTCCTAAAATTTGTTATTAAGATGTAATTACTTCCAGTGATGCCAAAATTGCAACAGAAATTCTATAAGGAAGATGTACATTATCAAAGTGATCATCCTTTCGTCTATCATTTAGACTCCTTTAGAGAACTAAGTTGTTGGTTTACTGTAATGGAAGAAATTATATAGGAATGTCAAAAACATCCAAATTAAATTAGTCAAAATCAACAAAGTCAAACTATTTTCCAATAGGTTTATCAAACACTGCCCAATATCAGAGTATATTTAGATACATGTTGCTTGTTTTCCAGGGAATGGGTGTTCAATCGGTAGTTGTAGTGGGCAGGCTGCTTGCAACAGGACAGCAGTGAATGCAGCACAATACAAACTCCCAAACTTAAACCATTACAAAATTGTTTACGGTAACTGTTTTGTAACTTGATCATGCATTTTTTATAGAGTGTATTACACAGATGACAGTGCCATGTTTCAGTGTCACACAAAATCAACATGTGTGGCTCTTCCTATTTGTCTGCATTTATCTCTTCAAGTTTATGTTAGTGTGTGGCTTATACAGTGTTATCGCAGCTGCAGAACACCTGTGAACTTAAGAAGTTACATATAATTAGTGGTGACTTGGTAAGTAAAACACAATGACTAATCATATCATTGAAGACTATGGGTTTTTAATATTAGTGAGCAGAAAGGTTAATATTCTCTTAATTGATTATTAAGTGAACTTTGCAACCCAACTTCATTGGGAAAGGAGATGAGGAAGCCCCCAACTTTGCTATTTCCTTGTCAAATAATCTGCATGATAGACATAAACACAGTCTCTTATCCAGCATTCATTTTATTGTATTTATGTATTTTTAATTGAACTCAACTGTAGATGGATCATGAACCTCAATATTAGACCAGATACACTAAATTTCATAATATAGAAAGCAGGGGATAGTCTTGAATTCATTGGCATAGGAAAAGACTCTGAACAGAACACCACCATAGACACAAAGAATTAAAATTAATAAGTGGGATCTCATTAAATGAAAAAATTCTGTATGGCAAAGGATACCATGTTCAGACTAAGCAGCATGTTATAGAATGGGAAAAGAATTTTACCAACTATACATCCAATAGAGGCCTAATATCAAAAATATATAAATATATAAAGAAGTAAAATAATTGACATCAGGTAATTATCCAAAATGGGCTACAAATATAAACAGAGTTCTCAAAAGAGGAAGCACAAACATATTTCATAGCAACAGTGGAGCCAGGATGTATCCCTGGTGCATAAAAGGACTTTGCGAACACATCCCCCATGGAGGGATAACTGCCTTAATCTAGAGACAGGAAAGAAGCCCTAGTCCCTACTTCACATGACCTGTCAGATCTACATGACCCCAACTGGATGGCATTCCCCTACATATGGAATTGAGGTGGGGGGGATGGGAGGGGAGGGTGGTTAGAGTGCATGTGAGAAGGCAGAGAGGGTAAGAGGGAGGGAGAGGGAACTGGGATCGACATGTAAAATAATAAATAAAATTAAAAAAAAAATGCTTTGACTCCAAAATTTAAGTTGAAGGACAAGTTACTGGGGAAAAGGATTTCTATTTTTGTTTCCACAGAAAATGAAAAGATGTGGTTTCCTTCCAGACTAATGTGGTTTGATCACGCCAGACTGCCTGAAACAGAGTACAAGCTGATCCTACATTCAAAACAGCTGGACAAAGCAGTCTTACAGACTACAGCCAGGATTTCTGAATCTTCTTCGAACCCCCCCATGACAGTGCCCCTTACCAGCAGGAAGTAGTTTGGAAAGAACAACGCCCAAATTCCAAAAGTGTATAAATGTTTGTTTTCATTTAATTGGACTTTGTTATATAAAATAAAATAAATTAATAAAAAAATTAAAATAATTTTAAACAGTGAATTTATAGTTTATGAAGAAGTATAGGAGAAGCAGAAAGCAAACACAACCTGCCTGTTAAAAGGCAGGGAGCTCTAAAATATGTTTTAGAAAATTCCACTAAACCATGATAATTGTACAAAGAACCTAAAATTACAATCATGCAATTTTCTTTGTCAATTGTCAATATATCTGGTGTCCTAGATACAGTAAGTAAAAGGGAAGGGGAAATGTAATTACTGTCCCAAATGTGTATTTACTGAAGTATCATTTCAGGGTATATCAAGGAAAAGTTATACACAAAATCATCAGAAATGTATAAAGGCACGCTAATTATCACCAATTCTGTAGATTTAATAAGGGTCAATTGATCACCAATTCCAAGAAATTTTAAAAGTGTTGGAAATAAGATGAATAAGTTGAGGAACAATGCAAAAAGATTTTATGATTTGCTACATTATTATCAAGTTATTTATGTTATTAAAAACAAAATTTATGCCAGACTTGACGAGGATATCTCTTTCAGATTTTGCATTTTAGTGTAACTAACTGGTTTTAAATAGATTGAAATAGAACTATACCATATTTTCTCTTCCCCATTCTCCCTCAAGCTCCTCTTACGTGCCTTCCCTTGAATCCTTCACATGCCTGCCCTACCCCTTGCAAGTTGATTTTTTTTTACTACTATTTTATTGTATTTTGTAAAGTGTGTGTGTGTGTGTGTGTGTGTGTGTGTGTGTGTGTGTGTGTACGTGCACACACACACACATGCATGGGTGCACAAAAATATACAAAAATACAATATGCTGAGTTTGTTTTTGTTATTGTACATACATGGCTTCAGGTCTGTCCACTCTACATTGGACAACCAATAAGAGGCTTTCAAGGGAGATGCTAATTTTCTTCCTACCAGCAGTCTTTGGCTGCCTGTAGTTATTTGTTGTGGGGTGAGACTCTGCCCCAAGAATTTTCCCCTTGCACATTAACCAATTATTTAAATTAATTAAACATACATTTTCAAGGTTAAAAGCCTTAGACATCTCGGTCACCCTCGCATTCAAGGTGAAAGCATTCTTGTCATACAACATTTCAATTTATAAGTGTTCCTAATGAAACTGAAATTAGAGCAAACTCAAATTAAGGCAAACAATTTTATGCATTTTGACATAGGCAAACACAGGCTTGCAAGCATCCAAAGATATGTAGCCTTATTTTACAATATGATAAAAATAATTTGAAAATACGTTTGAAGACATTAGAATAGATTCTCTTTAGTCTTAATAATACAAACTCAGAGTCAGCTATCAGGGGCTGAAAGATGAGGGATCAGAGAAGCAGAGTGGCCAGCTGCTAGAGTTCTAACCTCTCCCCAGAATGTCTCCTCAGGCTGCATCCTCAGACTGACTGCTTCCTCAGACTAACCACACCTCAGATTACTGCTCAGACTGCCCTGAGTTCTTGTTTCCTCCTGTCTCATTTTCCTCTCTCCACCCAGCCATATCATTCCTCTCTCCATCTCCTTAGTGTTGAGATTAAAGGTATGTGATCTTAAGTCCTAGGATCACCTTGGTCTGAGCTCTGTTTCAGTTTTCGACTGGATCAATTTCATGTAGCCCAGGGTGAGTTTGAAGTTATATAGATCCATCTGCCTCTGTCTCCTGATTGCTGTGATTAAATATGTCCACCACTGCTTGCCCTCTGTTGCTAACTAGTGTGGCGAGCTCTGTGCCCTGATCTTTGGGTAACCTTTATTTGTTACAGCATACAAAGGATATTTGGAAAATATTTGTATACATTTGTGACACTATTTTAGGGTTTACATAAATCTATCATCTAATAAGTTTTTCAATGGAATGAATAAAGCTTCAATCTGACATTCAGCTTAAAGAAATTATTACTTGTCTCTTTACTAACTTGTACAGGACCTGTCTTCACAAATGATACATTATTCACTTCACAGCAATACCTTATTCATGCTACCACTACTTTATGTTAGCAACTACCTTTAAGACTGAAGCACACTGCATGTAAAATTAGAACCAAAATGTCCAATGAGAAACTTGAGAACCCATTGACTACAAGTACTACCATCAAACCATACATTGATGTATTTATTTTCAATTACAATGTCATATATCTCACTAATTTGCCTCATCCTATTCTTTTACTATTTTAATAAAACATTTAAAAAGTAATTATGTTTTATTACTTAGACATATTCATTTTCTTTATTAGATATTGCAATCATAGACCTGAATAGTTTTGTATATGCAATAATGCATAATCAAGATTGCTTTGTGAGAGCATTTTGCTAATCTCTGAAGGTGGATATGAAGATTATCCATAAAATTTTGTTATTATTATTTTCTTTTGTTTGGTTCATCAGCTTTCACTGGTACTTGTATATTCTTCTTTATCCAATATGGCCATAGCAACCAAAAGGCTACATACCCATGATCTGGTGCATAGGATATCTAAATAAAGCAATATAGAGGACTGATAACCTTGCAATAATTCCTATGATCACTAATAATCTCTGAATGCTATCTATGATGTTGTTAAAAGCATTAACCAGAAGTGTCAAACTTTCGTTTTCTTCATCTCCCATTCTCATTTTCCTTAAAATTTCTCTCTCAAAGCTCAGCACTGGGATACTAAGTTTTCTAGAAATAAAGTAATTTTCAAAACTGCTACCTATAGGCTTACTGGAAGAAGAAAATTGACAGAGCTAGGTCTGTTCTAATGACTGACACAGAAGCTTAGGGTATCAGAGAATGTTCCACAATTCATACAGACTCAAGTTCCTTCTAATAGGCACTGCATTATAAAAAATAAGGTAACTTCAAAAGCTCTTAAGCACCTACTATCACACTTCAGTTACTAGGAACACAATCCTGAGTGGGGAAAACAGTGCTTATATTTATGGAGCTGACAGCTAGCAAGCAGGGAGTAATCAAATGACTACACAAATTGATGTAAAATTATAGTGTGGGAAATGTTACACCATGCAGAAGAAATCTATAGTTTTCTGGGGCTTGTCTCTCAACTGACAGCTGAGCTGATATTTGTAATAAAAGTAGAAGTTATCTAGGAAAAGAAGACAAAGAAATGGTCTGCTTCAGGGCAGGACATTCATGAGAAATCCAAGGCATGTAAGGGGACAACTCATTGGAATGAGTCCTAAAGAGGTGGGTAGCTTAATGGATCTGGGACATAGTGATGATATGGATACACTATGCAAATTATCAGCCTGCAAGCATGTCAATTAAGCATCAACTTGATTGAAGAAGGGATGAACTAAGAGATTCCCTATAGTCAATCCTCTGGAAAATTAGTTGACCCTTCCCCTAAAGTAAGTAGCACATTCCAGGTGTGGCCCAGATTTAGAGATCCAGAGGAAAGACAGGGCTGCCTGCCTGCATGGATTGGCAAGCCTGTCATCTATACCATCCTTTCTGTTGCTTGCTGATATTGCTGTCTCTTTCTGACATCAGAACATGATTTTTTTCAGCTTTCTAATGGGATTGAAGATCAGAGAATCTCCAAACCTCTTTGACACCTTTGGTCAGCTTCTCCAGTGTGGTCAGCCATTTCATAATAAGCAGCCCTCACCATGTAAGCCTTTCCAGAAAAATTACCTTTTCTAGTATGTAGTTATTTTAATGGTTCTTGTCCTTTAGAGACTGGGGATAATACTCCAGGAAAGTAAAGTGCACTGTGGCTATTGTCAAGTTCATCTTTATATGCTTAATCATAGTATGTTTTTGCTGTTTGGGGTAGCTACATTTAGGATCAATTCCTGAGTTTTGCTCCAATCCCTCCCCTCCCATGCCCTTTTCTCTCCAGTTTTCATGGTAGTGGAGTTGAGATCAGAGTCATGCAAAGCTCAGTATGCATTCTGCCAGGGAGTTACAACTCTAACCTCTAGGATCACTTTCAATTATTTAGATAATTATATATATTTCCCCTATAAGAACACTGATTCCCAGAACATACTATCTGCACACATCCTAAATTGATTTACAGGCAAAACCACTTTTTGAGATTGATATTAGTAAAATAACAAACAGAAAAGAATCATTAATTTTTTTCCTTTGTAGATAATGATGGTAACAAAAACTTTGCTGCAACGTCAAAAAACACTCATCACTGAGAAAAACAGTACATGAAGAGATAACTGACACCAGGTAAAACCCAGACTATTACCAGTAATGACAGGTCTGTATGCCAAGAACTGAGGCACATATAACATATATTTTGGATTGGAGGTACATCTCATATTGACAATGGGGTATGGAATTTTAATACAATGGAGTAATTCCTTAGGAAGCTACAGTACTTCCTAAGGTAATGTGACTGCCAGGCTCCCAAAGAACACATTTTACTATTTAAAGAGGAAGAAACATGTTCTGATAGCTAGTTTTAGAAGATGGGATTTAGTAAGTGGTCTTCTTCCTTTATCACTGAACACAGCCTGTTATTAGCAGGTGTCCCACATTAACTATCCAGTAGCATACTCAAGTTTTTTTCAAATGCTAATATGACATGTAAGTCAAATAACAGGTTTCTTTTTGTATATATTTTCTTATTTTACATATTGATCCCAGTTCCCTCCCTTCCTCCCATGCCCCCTGACCTCCCACCCCATCCCCTCCCCACTCCATGGGGAGGGTGGTGCCTTCCAGGAGGGATCAACAAAATCTGTCAAGTCATTTGGAGTAGGGACTATGCCCTCCCTCCTGCCTCTAGGTTAAGGGGAGTATCCCTGCGTTGGGAATGTGCTCCCAAAGTCCTTTTTGCACCAGGGATACATCCTGGTAACACTGTCAGAGGTCCCTTTTAGACTGCCCAGACATTCTAACTGTTCAGGGGGTCTGAGTTGGTCCCATGCTGATTCCCCAGTTATCAGTCTGGGGGCCCGTTAGCTCCCTCCTTGTTCAGGTCAGCTGGAAGATTGAGTCAGGGCAAGAATAGACAAGAGAAAAAAAAGAGAGAGAGAGAGACCATAAAAGAGGGAGCCATCATAGGTTTGAAGAGAAAACTGACTCTAGAGAAATGTCCAGAGACCTACAAGACTGACCCCAACTAACAATTTGAGCAACAGTGGAAAGGCTGCCATAACAGATTTCTTGAAAACAATCAAGTCTGTAGAAGTTCAGGAAACTGGTTGCTGTTCTTTTCTCTAAAGGTCCCTGAAAGAGTGGATAGAGGCACAACAAACCTCTGCATTGATTGCCAAAGGAATTACACCTTGTCCCTCATCAACCAGATGTGTCAAGGTCACCTTCTTTATAAATCTACTCTACCTACTCGTGGAAAGGAAAAATATCAGCAATCATTCAGCCATTCTAAGAAGCCAGACAGTGCTAAGCAGTTTTAATTCTTCTGACTGATTAATGACTTTGTCGTCAATTGGTTGTCTGGGCAGGTGATATGTAAGGCATGTTTGATGTAATCTGTTAATATAAAAGTTTGTTCAATGTTCTTTGGAACCCAGAAATAAGAATTCTCATTCCATTACGTGATGTAGAGTCTCAGCATGCCCCTTCCTAAGTGTTCTGAACAAGTGACATATTTAGGTACACACTAACTTTGTTGAACACTGCATATTTTTTTTTAGGTTTTGCAAAGTGTCTGAGTTGCCCCACAGATATCAGCTTTTAAAAGTTAAGTTCATGACTGTAACTCAGGAATGATTTTTCCTTCAGTACAGTGTCGCATATTCACACAATTGCTCGTTGTCATGGAAGTTCTCAGAAGAACTAGTCTGCTATGTACCGGGGATGTCAACCCAGTGTTTCTTTCCCTTGAGTCATTATAATAACACCTTTCTAACTTTTATGACATTTTAATGTTCTGTTATTTAATTTTTTCTTAAATGAACTAACTTTATTAAACTTAATTCAACATGGAAATTGCTATTGTGAATGTGATTTATGTCTTACATACGGATCTGATCACCAGATAACAGTTAACTGATGAAATAAAGGTGAATATAAATGAATAGAAAACAATGTGCTTGAACATTATCTGAGATGTTGGAAAAGGGAATTATCTGGATATTGTCAAAACCTCTGAGACAGAGATCTTTGCTCTGTTAATTTAAAAAAGAGATTATCCAGTATTAGAAATCGATAATCATAAACCTACTACCATACTTAACTGTTGTTCCATAATTAACCTAAATGATTGAAATAAAATGGAAAAGGAAAGAGATTTATTCTATGAGCTATTATTTAATATTGTCATTCAGCTTATGGTTTATGTCATTCAGCTGATAATCTGTTTGGACAATTATTTTCTGATATTATTGCATGATATTGTTGTTATAAAAGTTGTGATCCATTTTTCTTATTTATTTTTCTTATTTTACATATTGATCCCAGTTCCTTTCTCCTCCCTCCCTCTGCCCCTCCCTCTTTTTCTCCCTCCCATGTCCCCCCGACCACCCCTCCACTCCACAGGGATGGTGATGATCCATGTAAATTCATTAACTTCAATATTGCTTGTTGAATATTTGCTTGAAGAATCTTTTAAAAACTTTCAAAAATGTTCAAGCTATATCCAAAGAAATTATGTTAGAATAAACTGGGAAGAAGGGGCATTTAACATAGCTATAAAAAGCCAGCAGGGTCAAAAATCATTAAACCTCCTGGGATTTTATATGCCTAATAACCACTGTTTGAGGAAATAAAAGGCTTGAGATCACTGCTCAAGTCTTTCTCAACCTTCAAAGTCTAAACTCTTTACTTAATTCTAAGCTTACTTTTAACTTAATTCTACACTGTAAACTTAAACAAATCTAAATTAATGAATGTGTGAAATAACCACTAAGCTGGGGTGTACTCTGGTGAAATAATAATCTGTTAAAAGCATTTCTGAACATATTTTTATCCTGGGAAACAGGCAAGATAAACACTATTTGTGTAATATAGTAGGAGCCAAGCACAAGAGTGACTTCTCGACATTATGCTACCATTGTATGCTGATGGCATTGATATTGTTCAATGAAATTCATGAAAACAAATCAATAAGAACATATGTTCTTACAAATATACATAAATGTATACAATCTACATCATTGTAGGATGACTCTGAATTGATTAGATATTAATTTTATGGAATGGAAATATTTTGAGCCAAAGGAGCTTACTTTGAGGAACCACTTAATTCATGGATCACATAAATTGATTTTGTCTTTCCTTTTATATGCATAAAGTATACCAAGCACATAATCTGTCCTTTGCAATATTCCTTGTACATAGGACTGGAAAGCTCAGAGAAGTCCAAGGTATGCTAAGCACCTGTTGTTTACTTTCACTATTCATCACTCACTACTCAATCCAGAAATTAGTTGGTGGCTTAAAGAAGGATAACTGATTCTGCTCAGAGAACATCAGTCAAGACAGTGAAGTCATCACTGTGGAACATCTCATTAACACACCTGGCTTGATTAGGGGCTGAGAAGCTCATTCACATGGCTAGCAAGTTGGGGTGCCTCTTACTAAGTTCATTAGCACTTGTAAACTGGGAACCTTGGGTGAATCTCTGAACAACCTGGTTTTGTTTCATAATATTGCAGTGCTGAATTCCTATAAAGACTGCAGATGGAATTTACTTATATTATTTATGTGTTTAGATTCAGACACTCTACAGCATCACACCAATAGTCCTTTTCATGTCAGTCACCATCATCTACAAAGTTTTAAAAGGAAAGGGATGGATAGACTATACCATTTGGTGGAGATGAAGGTAAAAATCATCCTCCAAGAAAAACAAATTGAATAAGGAACATGTTGCTGACACAGCTGGAATATAAACTTGCCACATCACTTTTGGTGGCCAGCGTAGGCTGTTGGCAGTGTTTGGAGGGCACTGCATCCTAGAAAGGGCTCACATAATCCCAGGCATGTCTTTGGATTCTTTCAATAAGTTCTGCAAAGGAAGAAGAATTGTACATGGATGGAATTTATTCACCAGTATTTATCCTGGCAGGCTGTTCTGAGTTGACTATGCCAAGTACCTAAAATAAGTTTTTAAAAAGTAGCCAAATCCTGGACTAGACATGCTTCCTTTTATGTCAGTATTCTGTGTGTGGTCCAGAAAGGACTCCCAAGGGCTCAAAGAGAAGAAGATGATGCCCCTCTTCAGACAGATCCTCCTAGAGTGATCAGACTATTTTCAGTACAATCTCAGGTTATTGTATTTCCACAGCCATCCTGCTACTTTAGAACTATAATCGATTTGTGATCTCAAAGGCATATTCAAAAAGGAAAGGAAGAACAGGCTTGATATTAATGTGACTATCAATAGATTCTGAGTTAAAATAATCCAAAAGAAAGTATTATAAAACCAGATTTTATTCCACATAAACTCAACCACTTAGAATTTCTACCGTAGTTCAAATGTTCAGGTCACCCCATATGGCCTATATCATTAGTTGCTTTTCCTGTTGCTGATTTTAAGGGGAAAAGGGTTTATTTTGGTTTGCTGATTGGTGGTATAGGCTATTTCAAGGGGAAAGTTGAGTCAGCTGGAGCTTGAGGTGATGATTACATTGCCTCCACAGTCAGAAAGCAGAGAGTGATAAACACTGGTGCTCAGCTTGCTTTCTGCCTTTTCCTCATTCTAACACAACAGTCCACAAAATAGTGCTGCCAACAATGAACGTGGTAGGTCTTCTCACCTGAATTATGTTAATCTAGATAATTCCATATAGACTCCTATAATGGGTTGTCTCCCAAGTCATTCTAGATCCTGTCTGGTTGACAATGTTTACCATCACAGCCCGTTTCGTCTTTATTCTTCCTATTGTTAGTTATGTTCAGGTCAATTAAATGGTGTCATTAAATATTAAATATTTCTTACAACATAAAGTGATTTTCTTTCTGAAACTGCAGTACAAGGTCTAATACAATATGGATAGTATGACTCACATAAGAAAGTAACATGTGCATTAAAAATCAAGCTAGTTACTCAGACCTTTGACTTCTGCTTCTTCCACTTAAGGAGTATAGAAATTGCTACCTTATCTTAACAAGGAAAAGAGCTGAAGAAACTTAAACAAACAAAAAGAACTTTTCTTGGCTGCATCATGGAAATGAGTTCACAGTGCAAACTGATAGGACAAAAAACTAATCTGGAGATTCATCATTGTCGAAGCAGAAACCCACAAGCTGAAATCTCCAAGGAAACCAGCATCATGCAAAAAAAAAAAAAAAAAAAAAAAAAAAAAAAAAAACTCTGAACTGTGATTGACATATTGCTGGACATTCAGAGCAGCCAACTCAGCTGAATGTGGATGATATTTTAGGAGGCCATTTAGAGGTAGCCTTCCACAAACTTTTACTTTCAGAAACCCTCACAGTTATTATCCAAAGAAAAATATCTTAATTTCTGGCTAAAGCAAAGACAATGATAATGTCACTGTTCTGCCATGCCCCTTAGGAGTGTCTGCTCTCAGAAGCAATTGATCCATCAGACTGATGCCCTGGGTTTATCAGATCCCACTCAACCTGCACAACTCTCCAGACATCCAGACACATGTAACAGGAAAAAAGCCTTGAGCAAAAGGAATCAAGCATATACTACAGGGATCCCAGCTTAAGTGCAAGAAGAGTAAGAGCTTCTTTTTATAGAACTAAGGAACACTATAGAACATATCCCTTGCCTCTACATCTCATAGCTATATTACTAAAGGTTTACTACCATCTTTTTTGTCAATATAATACTTCCATATTTCACAAATAAGTTATGTGGCATATAGAAGGTAAAGTCAGTCAGAAGAGACTGAAGAATTGTCTATAAATGGAGCATTGGAATTATCACACCAGCAATATCAAAACAAGATTAATATCCTGAAGATACCAATGAAAAAAATAAACACACATGAACACATGAATGAGAATTAAGCAGAAATGTTATAGAGATCAAATGATGTAGCAGAAATTAAGGATGACATTTTTATGGGCTCATTAGAGAATGATGAAGCTCAGAGGGAATATATATATGGTTAAGGTCATAACAAAAGAATTTTAAAAAACAAAATAAAAAAGTGCTGGAGAGACAGCATGTATGAGGTTCTGCATTGCAATCCTCACTACCAAAGGAAAACATCTTTGCTTGGCTGCTTGTGCCTATAACTCTAATACTGTGGGCAGAAAAGGCAAAGATAGGATGATCCATGGGACATGCCTGCTCTCTAGCCTAGACAACAACTGCAGGCTCTAGGTTCAGTGATAGTCTCAAGAGGGAAGTCAGAGAGTGACAGAGCAAACATACTTTATCATCCTCTAGTTTCTACCTGTTGATGTATGGGTCATGCATCAATAGGCAGACATGTATATAGGCACACACATACACTTAAGATAACAACACTGTACAGGACTCAAAAAGGATACCTTGTAGGATAAATGCCAAAGACAGACTAAAACACACATATGCCTAGTACATAAATCCTCAGAAAACTGGCAAAAATAATCTTGCAGGAATTAAGGGAGGAGAGAGCTATATTCCTTTCCCATAAAGAAGTGGGTAAGAATTACATCTTAGAAACCAGATTAGGTGATCACTCACTGAGTATTCAAGGATTGAGATAAAAACCACCACTGTCACAAAACTAAGTAATGGCAGCAGCATCTACCCTTCTTAAAATCTGAACCCTGGGAAAGCTTCTTGCAAAGGGAGGAGGGAAAGTTAAAAGCTTTTAGAGAGAAGAAAACTATGTTTGAAGCAGAAACATAAATCTACATTTAAAAGAAAGGAAGAGCAGCAGCAGTGTGAAGAGTGCAAAGGTAAGGTGAAGAAGTTGGTTTGCTTAGGACTGAGGAGATGGTTTAGGAGTTACAGGGTTTGCCTTGCAAGCAGAGGGCTGGATTTCTGGAATCCACTTGAGAATGTAGATTTGGGGATGTAGAGGTGGCTCAGTGGTGAAGAACACCCAATGTACTTCCAATGACTGGGATCGATTCCTAGCATCCCCATGGTGGTTTCCAACTGTATAACTCCAGTTACAGAGGGCCTGATGCTCTCTCAAGTCCATTACAGGCACATGGTTCAGAGACATATATGCAGGCAAGAAACATTTTCACAAAAGATAAATCAATCAATCAATCAATCAATCAATCAATCAATCAATCAATCAATCAATGTTGGCCTTGGTAGTTTCCCTGTAGTGGTAGCCTTGAAAAGTGTAGAGAGGAGTTGCAAAGCTTAGCCATATTGGAGTCCTAGGTTTGACTGAGAAACCCTACCTCAAAGAATAAGGTAGAAGAATGATTTAGGAAAGTTCTGATAATGACCCCCAGTAGGTGAACATACAATGTTCATTTATGTACATGAACATACAAAAACACATGCACATATGCCATATATATATGATATATACACACATATATATGATATATACATACACACAGGAAATGAAAAAAATGAAAAATTCTGTTACTCATATTTAATTTAACAATTTATTATTTGTTCAGGTTAATAGAAACAATGTATTAGATCATGGGTAAAATTGTGTATGTGACTGTATGTGTGCTGATGTATGCTTGTACGTTCATGAACAAGTGAACTGAATTATAATAAAACAAGGGATAAAGGGATAAATACAGGGCTCTTTGTGTAAAGTCCTTCATTTTACTATGAGGTTTTGTGTTATAAAGTAGTATTTCATTATATACCATACCTATAAATACCCTACCTACTTGAAAGCAGACTTGAAGCACTCTGAAATTGGTTGGGATTAGTTACAAATAGATAGGAAAATTGTAAGAAAAGCACTGAGAAATGTAAAAATGTATAAATGACACAGGTTCTAGTCTTTTATCTTTGATGAACAATAAAATCTTGGCCCCAAGAGTTTGCTCAGTGGCTAAAGGTACTTGCTGTCTAGACTGAAGGCTGGTTGTGATCTCTGCAATACACATAGTCTAAGCAAGTTGTTCTGTTACCTGCACATGTATGCTGTGAAATACATGTAATTCTCCAGATGCACATACATATGCCTAATAAAATCAGTAAATGGAGAATTTAAAATGAAAAAAGTAATTCATTTCTCAGGAGGCTGAAAAGTCCAAACTTAAGGTTTCCGGCAAGGGCTTTATTTCTAGCTCTGAAATAGTGCCATTTTCCTGCATCCTGAAAATGTAGACAGCAAGATGAGGGGTCTCTATGCCTTGGAAACCTAAGCATTTCCCAAGGCTAATTTCCTAATACCAGCAACTTGGTAGTTAGTTTATTAAAGATACTTCATGAAGTTTACAAATATTCGATTGGTAACAATAATCTAAGAATGAATGAAAATGGTATCATGGAAATGTTTCACAAAAGGCAAATAAAGTGTGGAAACGAAAATAAGAAGAAATAATAAAATAGAAACCAGTAATAACAACTTAGATGTTAATTCAGATTTCTCTGAGATCCCTTTGCATATTAACATCTTAAGAGTATCAGCTAAAAGGTATAGAGGGTGAGACCTAGCTATATATTGCCTATAGGAAATTTACCTTAGCTACAAAGATGAATTCACATTTAAGCTTCATGGATGCTGAGTGATACATCCAACATTTGATCAAAAAGGAAGTAGGATTATTATGTGGGGCCCACTGTGGTTAAGTGATCAGGAAATTACCAAGGAAGGAAGACTATCAGGACTAAAAAGGCCCACTAAGATCTGAGGAAGTATCAATTTCCCAAGCAGATACAGTTATCATTTATTGATTAAATGTTTAAGAAAAGAGTATTAAATATATATGAAAATCTGACAGATTTTCTGTCAGGAAAAATAGGCAAATAAAAAATTATATTCTTTTGCCAGAAATGCATAGCTATCAATTAGAAATTAAAGAAGGATACAGTTAAATTAAGCATCATCCTCCATCCAATGGATTTAATGGCATATATACATTACTTAATCTAACAATGTCAGACAATGCATCTTCTCTCCTAAAGCATTAAAATTCACCAAGAGAGAAACAATTCTGGGCCATAAAACATACCGTATAAATTTTAAAGCATAGTGGAGCTGGTAAGGTATCCCAGAAGGAAAGTTCCTTGTCATTCAAGTCAGGTTACCTAAGTTGGATTCCCAGAACTCATATAAAGTTGGAAGGTATCCTTTGGTCTATAGATGTGAATTCACAAGAACACATACATACACATATACTCAAAGATGGTAACTAAAAATAAGAAATATTAAGTATATAGGAATATTAAGTATATAGGAATCAAACATTGTCTGCTCATGATTAATTGTAATACATCTACATAATACAAGCAAAGAATATAATGAAAAATTATGAAAATATTTAAGTTAATGCAAATGAAAATAAAGATATCAAAATTTGTGGGCTGGAGAGCTGTGCTTAGGGGAAATTTACATCAATGAGTGTGTTTATTACAAAGCAAGGATTTAAAAATCAATCATTTATGATTTTAATTTAGAAAATGAGAGACAGAAGAGCAAATTAAATCTAGAAGCAGAATATAAGAAATAAATATCAGAGAAAAAGCCAGTGAAAATGAAAATGGAGATCAATAGAAAAAAATCAACAAAACCCAAAAGGCAGTTCTTTGTTAAGGTCCATACTATCAATATGCCTGCAGCCATGCTAGCACAACAATGGAAAACTTACATGCTTTGGAACTACCAGACAGCAAAGAGGACATCACAAAATTATCCACAGATATTAAAGCACGATGATGAAAATCTTTAAACAACTCTTTGCCCATAAATCCAATAGCACAGGGGAAAAGGACCAATACTTTGAAAGATACAACTTGTCAAATCTTATACAAGAGGAAAGAGACAATCAAAACAAGCCATATCAAATAACATTATTGAATCAGGAAGTCTAAATTTCTCCAAACATAAAGAAGAGAATGAGATATGTTCAAATGTGAATTCAGTATTATCTTTAGTAGCAAGAAATTACACAATTCTCTACAGTTTTTCTACAAGAGGAAGCAGAGGAAATACTTCCTAATTATGATGTTAGAATAACACAAGCCAGAGAAAGCCACTACAAATAAACTAGTCGTACAAATACAGATGCCAAAATCCTAAATGGATATTAGCAACAGATTCCAACAATGCATCTGTGTTTCCATGACTAAACTTGAATATACTACTAGAAATCAAGCTAAAATAAGACATAAAAAAGATAAAAGATAAATCAAATGGAAATGAGGAAATAAAAATTTATGTCACAGATGTGATAGTAATTTATTTAGTGTGTGTGTGTGTGTGTGTGTGTGTGTGTGTGTGTGTGTGTGTGTATGAAAGAATCACAAAATCCACTCAGAACTAATAAATGTTGCAGGACAGGAGGTTCTTTCTTTCTTGTGTACTAGCCATGAACAAATATTTGAAATAACAAATCTTACTATTTCTGTCTGCACCAAAACACTGAAATACTTAGGCTCAAAACTAAGAACACACCCACAAGTGCTATGAAGAATAACTGCAGAATCTGATGAGAGAGATCAAGGAACAGAAGAAATGTAGATAGCTTACATGTCAACTCCTTCCATCTTAGTTTTCATGTTGGTCACATTGTCAGTCAAATGCCTAAGATATTATTTTGTGGACACCAATAATATATTTGTAAAGTTCACAGTTGAAAGCAAATGGTCCTGAAAGTCAACTTGAGAACAAAAACTAGATCACTGACATCATCCAACCTCAAGATATATTCTAAAGCTACAAAAATGAAGAGAGGGTTTTGAGACGTGATAAAAGAACAGACAAAAAAGACAGATCGACAGAGCAGAAAAGATAGTACAGAAATAGCCCTAAAAATATAGTCAACCAATATTTGACAAAAGAGCAAATGAAGTACAATGGACCAAAGGTAGCCTTTTCATCACATGGCTACAACTGGATATTCACATGAAAAGAAATGAATTCAGATTCAGGCCTTATACTCTGCAGGAAAATGAATTCAAAATGGATCATAATTCTAAATAGAAAAATATCAAACTCACAGGAGATCACATAGGATAAAGTCTAGATGACCCAGGGTATGGCAAAGGCTTTATAGGAATAACAGCAGAAACCCTATTCATGAAACAAAAGGCTGCCAAGATGGTCATGATCAATTTGAATAATTCTTATCTGAAACTTACCAAGAGAACACAAAGTTACACCACAGACTGTGGAGAACACTTGCCACATCTAATGATGATGGAGTTCTGTGCAGAACAAACTATAGCCCACAAAACTCCACAAAAAGAAAAGGAGCACCACAGTCAAAAATGAACACAGAACAAACACCTCATGCAAGAAAATGCACAAGTCACAAGTAAGTACAGAAAACATATTCTACATTGTATGATATTAGGGGAGTTTGAATTAAAACAGATGAAAGACACAGCACATGCTTATTCAGAATATGAAGACACAAAGTATCAGTACAGCTGGAGGGAAAGCAGCAAATTTTGGTGACTGATCTTGGAGGGCATTGAGCAAATTTCAGAAAATAGGCATGGTCTTGTGATAAGATATAGCCTTTGAATATCTATGTTCACACAAACACCTTCTCATGGATGAATATAGCAACTTTATTTACAAATGACAAAATAATCAGTGATCAAGATAACCTTTGGTAGAGGAATGAATAACTTGCTGGTTACACATGGAGAGTGGCATAGTGTATTGATGTTAAGAAGAAATGAGCCATGAAGACATGAGAATACATAAATTTGCCTTAAATGGATAATAGTAAATGAGATAATCTAATTTTAAAATGACTAGATACAACCTGATAACAAATACCTGGCATTCTTGATGATACAAAAACTTGGGGAACAGAAAAGATGCATAGTTGTCAAAAGTTAGAGAAGAAAGGATCATTAGGCAAAAATGCAGTCCCCTCTTTGGGCATTTTCTGTAAAATATGAAAATGGTATACACATATGTGGCAGTTAGTTTTATTTGTTAACTTGATATAATCTAGCATCACTTACAAAGAAAGTCTCAATGAAGACTATCCAGATTACTTTAGCCTGTTATGTATGGATTATCTTCACCGCACTGAGATAAAAATTTCCATCGATTGTGTCACCATTCCTCAGTTAGGGGTGAGGAGCAAGGAAGTATTGAGCTCAACATAAGCACATACACTCACATTGCTTTCTGTTCTAATTCCAGATAGACTGTGTCCAGTTGTGTCAAGATCCTGTGGTTGTGACCTCTCTAAAGTGATAAACTATAACCAGGAATTCTGAGCTAAAATAAACCTTTTCTACCTTCATTTTTCTCAATTATTTTATCATGCCAACAGACAGTGAAACTATGATAACTGACCATACATTTGTTAAACTGAGAGTGTACAGTGTTGAGTGAACTTAAGTATAGATTTTAAACTTGTGGGGGATAATGTACCAATGATGATGTACCAATTCCATCAACTACTGCAACTATTCCATTCTGGTGAGGGATGCTGGTGAAGGGGGTTGCATGTATTCATATGGAACACATAGAGAGTCTACTTCCCCCTAAATGTTGGCCTAAATTTTCACTAAATTTGCTATTAAATATAGTTTACAAATTACAAAATCACAGTCAATATATTGTATTATTTAATTTAAATATAATGTCCAGACTGCACAAATATTCAGAGATAGATAAGAGTCACAATAGGTAGAACTTTGAAAAGAAAGTCAGCTTAATGGTGGTTGTTGACAGCTATGAAGTTTATATGTCAATGAAGTTGATAAAAAGTTCCAAACACAGAATAAATAAAATGCAAAACAATAAATAGCACAGATTATTTTTATTGTAATTTGGTATAATATATTTCTCCACTGAATTTATTAGAAGTAGCCTTATATTAGATATTGCACTCCTACTGTAGGATTATCTCCTAAACTTTTCTGATTCTTCTGTGCTCAACAAACAAACAAACAAACAACCCCACAAAAAACAAGGAAACAAAACAATATTGAAAAGTATATCTAGCTCTTGCAGGAACATTGGTTTCTACATCAAAGGTGATATTTAGTTTTGTATTTGGCAAGCCACATATTCCTGGGGTTGAACTTTATAAATGGGATCAGAAAGCTGTAAGCAATAGAAAATGAATTATTAATGACTCAGTTCTTATAAAACAAGATATTTTTGCATTACTGCATCTAGATCTTAATAGGCTGGTATATCATATGTAAAGATACACAAAAATACCTTCTCCACAATGAATATGTTTTCCAATTTACTAAAGCTGAGAGTGAGTCCAATATCAAAACTACCAGTATGACCTATAATCAATAACAAATATTCCTATCAAGCCAAGCCCTAAGAACTGCTCAGTGATGTGATGTGATTTTTTCTATGGGGAAATATGATGAAATCCAGTGTTAAATGACTCAGAAAATTCCCTTAAGTATCTGATTTCCTACAAAGTCTCTCCACAAAGCATATAATTTCTAGCATCTCATAATTTTCATTTGTAACTCTCTAAACATTAGTCCTAAAATATTTTCTCTAAATCCCACTCAACCCTAGAAAGGTTATGAAAAATCTTAGTTCAGAAAAGTTTGCGGTGGGATGTCCTTCTGTATACTGTGAATAAGTGTTGTTTTTATTGGTTGATGAGTAAAGCTGCTTTGGCCAATGGCCACACAGAGTAAAGGCAGGTGGGAAATTGGAGTGGGGGCAGAAAGAGGAGGGAGGGAGAGACAAAGGCAGAGTAAAAAAGATGCCATATACAACACACTGTGGCAGTAAGATGACAGGATATCACCAGTAAGCCATAGGCACATAGTGATACACTGATTAGTAGAAATGGGTAATATTTTAAGGAAGAGAGGTATAAAGCCATTGGCAAAACAATTATGAATATATATTAAGTCTGAATGGTTATCTTCTAAGTGGCTTCAGGGACCAGGCGGGTCAAGTAGGACCAGGCTAGACAGAGAAAAGTCTGCATCTATAAAAGTTAAGCATGCTTGATTAAATGTAAATGAGAATTCTTTTCATGAATGACATAAAATACAAAGTTGATGGAAAATTGACATAGAGGTGAAGGCATTCCTTATGAATCAGCAAAAATTATATAAAGTATGAAGAAATAAGTGCATGTTGCAAGTCCATAAAACTAAAGTCTTACATTTTAATTGAAGAAAAGAGAACATGTTGCTCTTTTTAAGAAGGAGGAGGCGATGAAGCCAATACTGCCAGCCAGAATTTACCCACAGATACTGATATTAAATATATCTCTTTCTTACTTGTTCTCAACTGATATTTTCACAGCAGTTTTCAGGATATTAGTGTTAATCCCTCTATTTTCTCCCATAAGCTTGTTATCTATCAGTTGAGTTAGCACAAGCCTGCTGGATTGCTTGCTTTTATTGTCAACATCCTCAAATTCAAATCACACCAGCCAGGAGCCTCAGCTGAAGAACTGTCAGAATTTCCTTCAATATATGGAGAGATGCATCCTAGCTATGTGGGCCGACATCTTTATCAGCTAAGGACATATGAGGTTGATAGAATGTTACCACACATACACTCCCCATACACGTTTCTCAAATGGCCATGTGTAGTCACACACATTATCTGCATTTACACAATAGTATAGGAAGCTATCTTATTATGACAAGGGAAAAAAAAACTCACAGAGAAACCAATGTCTTCCAGATCTCATGGAAGGAGAAGACACGACAAACACTAAAATCTGATGTGAAGAGATCAGAACAAAGGAATGGAAACTAAGTGACTCACTTACTCATGAATATCACAGAATAAATGCAAATTCCTCAGGACTCGTGTAATAAACACAAATCCATTCATATCCTACATTGCCTGTGAAGATTTATTTGCTCAGGATACTGGACTTAAGCACTTACTGATGATCATTGAATGATGCAACTTCCATTTGTGTTATTGGCACAGATTGAAGCAATATATTTGGATCCAGCCTTTTATTTTGTTGCTATTTGTTTCTGATATTAAGTTAAATAAATTCAGAATGCTTCATTCTGACATTGCAGAAAGCTGTGACTGCTATTCTAAAATCCTTTGGTTTAGTATTCTAATCTACAGAAGAGTTATGGAGACTTTTGACATTATGACAATACCTGGGATTTATTTTTTTTTCTTTTTCAGATACCTAATGTAGTCCCAAAAGCAATTAGCTGAATCTATTGGTTCAAAGATATGAGTCAATTTTCTGTAATGTAAACTATTCCCTCCATTAGCAACATGACTCTTAGATAATAAACCTTCCGTAAGCTACCATACCACTCACCTCTTCTTTGTCCACATTTTGCTGTGGTGAAAAAAGAATGTATCTATGAATATACCAGAGAGAGGGGGGGGTCAGGGAGGGGGAGACAGAGAGGACAGCAATTGAGAAAGAGAGAGAGGAACATACATTCTAGGTAATATTGTGTAATCTGCACTGAATACAAAATCAGGAGACAAGGATTGTTATGTAATTTCTTTTCCATGCAACAGAAAACTGATTTACTTAATTGTTTGTGCTTTAAGGGAAAGCCATTTTGCATGGCTTACTGTTTTATACTTATGAGAGAATATTAAGTTTCTAATAGTGCGAGTCAATAAAAAAAAAATCATAGGTCATGAACTTTCATGTTGTGTAAGGAACAAAAGTGACAAGTGATTGCATTAGTTTATAATATCCACATTTTAGACACTTAACTCTTCACAAAGATAACTTTATGTCCTGTGTACAAACCAGTCATGCTGTGCCAATCGGGAGAGTTAAGTTACACTATCAATTTGAATGTGTTTAACTCATCCTACACAATTAGTAGCTATCCAGTTGAGCTTTTAAGCATTTGTGCATATTACCATCAAACTGCTTTGGTTTTGGAATGTTTCAATGTAAATTTATTTAGCATTAACTAACACAGGGGGTCTTGTATTGTATAAAATATTGCAACAGATCATGATCAAGATGACAAATTACAACGTTATGACATAAAAGAAGTAACTAATACTTCAAATTGAAGTCTTCATTTATCAATTTAAAACAGGACAACTTGCTTAGAGAATTTTTTTTTCAAGATAGATATTGGGACATCCATAAAGGTAACTGGAGGAATGTATTTTTTTCAAGATTCTTCACAACTTTAGGCAGTACCTCAAGGGACTCAGATAGAGTAGAGTGCTAATTTGAGAATGTTGACATAAATTTTTCCTGTTCTTATGGAAGAAATGAGTGACAATTTTCAAGTGGGCATTCAAAGGAATGAGAAAAAGAATCCTGAGGATTTGTAACAATTGAAAATATTTTCAAAGCCTTGAAACAGGGAGAACAATTAGAAAACTAGTTCTCCTCAAACTAAAGAAAGCCAGATGATGGAAAACAGAAGTGGTATTCAATTTATTCCTACTTGTGACTTGTTATCTAACACCACATTTAAATATTTTTCTTTTATATGTTTTAGTTTCTTGGAGTTGTTGTAACAACGACAGCAACAACAACAAAAAACATCAACAATGGCTTAAACTAACAGATGTATTTTTCTCTTCCAATTCTGTGGGCTGCAAGTCTTCAATAAGACTGCAAATAGGGCCATGTTCTCTTCGGAATCCTTAGGGGTAGGTGTCTTCTAACTTTCTCCAGCTCCTTGGGATCCCAGGTATCCATTGCTTTGTGGGGTAATCACTATTCCCACTGTTGCATATTACTCCTCCTTGTCTGTCTTTCCATAGTGTTCTCTTCTTTGGGTATCCCTATGCAAACTGCATTGTTTTCATAAGATCAACATTTATATTCAATGAAACTCATCTCTCTCCAGAGTGACCTCATATTAACCGAATGAGTATTTCTGCAACATTCCTAGTTTCTAAAGTACAGGGCTCTGAGTTTTGGACATATCGTTTAGGAAGACAGAGTATAATCACAAGGAGAATCATAAGACATAGCATAGGACTCTGAAATATAATATGGCTATGTGTATATATGTATATACTTAACGAGAAACCTTGGTCAAAGAAATATCACTGAGTTGGCCATTGTGTGATTGTCTGCTTTATGGAAGCCTACACAGTGAGTTTACAGACACAAGGCTCAGACTTGACATCTTTCCAAATAGAGTGATCCTCTCCAGGGCCAGAGTGCCCCACAAATCGTCAACAAGGCTGGCATTGCTCAACTAAGCTCACAAATATCGACCCAGCTATGAAGACTTTGGTTAGCCTTTTGATTCAGTATGAACTTATTTCTTAGTTATTTTTCAACTATTAACTTCATTGATATATATACTTTTTATTACTTAGACCTACCACAATTGAGACAGAAAGGAAGAAGACATCTGAGAGTATTTGCATTATAGAGACAAACAGACAAGCTAAGGTCTTGAAACTCTAGTACTCATTCTCTCCATGACTCAGACAGAGAAATTATTACACTTTTCAAATCCTGAGTTTGTATAACTGTGAACTGAAGAGTCTTATAGCTAATGCCCAATGAAACTCTAAAGATTGTTTTTGATTAAGCATCTCCTGATGAATCTAGACGATTGTAGTAACACAGTTACCTTCTATTTCATCACAAATTGGGTATTTGAAAATGAAATACTTGGATAGAATACCCACAACAAAAATTTTATGAAGAACAACATTAAATATAAATGGAAAATGAACCATTTTTAATTATAGTTATAGGTTAAAGGAAATGTTCTTAATATCTAATTATTAACAAAATAAAATTAGACTGGACTAAAAGAATCCAGAAACAAAATATAAAATTCACCAACTTGACAAGTATTTCTATGTGTTGCCTGCATACCAGATATTTTTGAGAGGAAACTTGTCATAGACCCATATAATAAAAAGAATATTAGAACAGTAACATAACTTACTCCACCAACTTTCTCAAAGTGGGATCCATCTTTCTTAAAGTCTGTAAGGGCTCCATTGAAATACCAGGCAAACATAATATCCAACAGGGGGTCATGTTGCACCTGGCAGGGTAAAATGACGCTCTCACCAACAGCAACATCCATGTTAGAAGGGGCCAAAATTATTCTGGTTGGTTCTGTTGGGTAAGCAATATGTAAATAAAGAAAATTTCAATGGGAATGAAAGTAATTTTATAGGCACATTGTTCATCTGATTTAGAATGTATATATTTGCATAACATGAGAGTACATACACATCTATGTGATTAAAAGTCTTCAAGATTAAAGTGGCATCTTGTTATAAAGTTATGCTATATTTTACTGGTCTCACAAATTTTTCTTATGAGAATTAAGATATATGATTTTGTAAAAGATACATGTGCAGAGTGCTCACCTGCAAACAAGCTATATTAATGACAAAAACCTCAGTTTCATAATTTTGTGAAATACGAGGGTAGAAATAGGAATTACCCCATTCTCACAAATCTTCAACAAGTAGCAAATGTATTCAAACTAAAATGTAAATAAGTTCAAAATATCCTTGTTTACATATTTGGAAAATAAGTCATGAGAGGCTCAATATGCCAAGCCCCTGGCTTACAGTGCTAATGCCCACCTACACATGTTCCCCTGTTACAATCAGGTACATTCCCCTAATAATGAACTCAACTGCTCTTGACTCTACCTTCCCACTGTTTCATAGCATTTTACCCTGAGACAACAAGACTCATCAAAGAACTGTATGTACAGAGAGTGTAAATTAACTTAGGAAATTAGCCCTTCAAGCCAGTCTAGTACAGCTTTTAGTCCCTCATCTGCTCTAGTCCCATCAGGGTCTCCAGGAAAATCTGTGCTGTAATATCCAGTGGTAAAACTTTGGTCATTTACACCTTTAACTCTCACAGGAAGCATTTTATCAGTGAGCTTTGCCCTTAGTCTTCATCTTGAAGTCATTCTGGATTCCTTTATCTTCATGAACTTCCCACCTGATTGAATAGCACTTCCTGCTGAATTTATGCTAAATTTGTGGAGCTCCTAGTTGCCTGCAGAACCATCTCTTTGGTTACTATTGGTAATTTTCACCCCTGCACCCTTTTTGGTAATGTCTACTGATCTTTTTGGGTTTCTTGTCTGGATCTTTTCACTACCATCACAACAGAGCAGTTCTTTGAAAAGCAAACTTCTATGATAATATTTCTCTGCTGAAAACACTCACTGGCTTCTCTTTTTCAAAACGGATTGAAAACAGCAGTCTTAACAAGTCCATAACATGTCTATATAACTGCCCCTAGAAATCTGCTAACACTTCATTTCCCTGAAATCTGTTCCTCTTGTGTCATCCTAGCCAACTGGAGTTATCCTGTTTTGCCTCCAAGTAACCCCATTTTCCCACACTCATATTTACTTTCTCAGTTGTTTGCATTTTCCTTTTTAACAATCTGTTTTTTCTTTATTACTCTATGTTCCTTCCTGTGGTAGAATGTAAGGTTCATAAGGAAGTATCTTTGCCTATATTCCCATTGACATATCCCAAGCACCCACCTCACAAAATGCTCAACATTTAATTGAAAGGATAAAAGAACGAATAAATATCCTGAACATTAAGAGAATGTAATTAACATCAAACGTTTTTTAATGAACTTGAACTTATCTAGAAAAGACAAATTATAATGAAACAGGAGTACTCAAGAACACAATGTTCTTGGCCCAGGGAGCCAGCAAAGTAGCTGTTATGTTCATTATTGTGTCCTTGGCTATGACAAATAAGTTTAGGTATCATACCTTTTCACTTGAACAAACAAAGGTTCTGACTGCACAGTGTATTATGTAGGTTGAGAAACATGTGATCAATGTCTTCAATTTTAACTAAATATTTTTTGAGAAGACTGACATTAATACAAAGTATTTTGATCAAATCCATTCACACCCCCTCTCATCAAACTCCTCCTATACCCCTCCACCCCTTTTCTCCCTCAATTTTATGTATACTCTTTAAACCCACTGAGTCTACCTCGTGCTGCCAGTACATCCATAGATATTTATATTTTTCCTCCTGCAAAATTCAGTTTACCTTTCCATAAAAAAAAAAGAAAAAAAAAACTCTAAGAAAAGCACTCACCTGTCACAACCAAGTGTGTTGTGCCATTTGCTTTCCCAAACTGGTTTTCTGCTATGCAGGTGTAGGTTCCAGCATCAGCCTTAGTCACATTCAGAATTTTGAGGCCCCCATCATTTAAAAAGGAAATCCTAAAGTAAACAGAAAGCAAAACAGTAAATTTGCAATAGTCATCCTTAGAATATAAGTGGTATGTTTCTTTCATAATTCATTGCTTAAAACAGTAATTTGGTATAGTCTACAAGTACATAATTTTTGTGAATTGAGGAAATGAAAAGAGAGTCACACACACGTGTGCGCGCGCGCACACACACACACACACACACACACACACACAAATGCACATACACACACACATGACAGAGTTAAACAAGAAAAGAAAGTATGTATGTATGCATGGTCATGGAGCTACTGAAAAGAATTTTGGTAACTCCATGGGTTTAACTCATGGGTCTTGTGTATTCTCATCGGTCTAGTATTCTTAAAGATGTAGCATATGACTGTCTCATTAATGAAATTGAAATGACTGTCTTACATGTAATGTGCTGGGATGACAGTGTGAACAAGACAATAATCTGGTATTCCATTAGTAATATTAATTTTGAAAGACAAAGACAATGAAATGCTCAGGAAATGTGTGACGTACAGGTTTCAGGGAAGCATTTTGAAGGAGAGAAAGAGGATAATATAAAGGGGGCAATTGCTTTAGGTATCATTTCTAAGAGCAATAGTTTATTTGCACTGGGAAGGAGGAATGCGACAGCATAACATCTCATTTACCTGATCGCTATATCTTTATTGAACAACATGCCTGCTCGTAATTACAATCTCTTTTTTTCTGAATTCCTAAAAGCATTACCACACCTTGCATTTCACACTTTAATGTTTCTTATCTTTCATGGTTCATATCTTTAACCAAATGTGTTGAATCTGCGCAAGTAAAAGATGAGCTTTTTCAGAGGTTTGCATCCCACTGTCAGCATTGTACCATATGCAAATCAGTCAATAAATGTCTATATCCCTATTCAGTAGAACATGCAGGGGAGATGATGAGGCATTATGTTAAAGTGGAAATTCTAAACCAGATCTTTAAATACTTTATACACTTTATATGCACATTTTACATATACATATGTCATGTCATTATGTACACATACACAAATAATGTCACTGATTGCTATCTAGTGGGGATTAATTGTAGGCCATCTCCAGAGGATATCAAGATTCTTATATATGAAGGTGTAAAACCTATATAATCACTATAGTTATTTATTCTTAGACTTCTTATAATTAAAACAATGTAACTAAGACAGGAGTAAAGAGAAAATGAAGTTGTCACATATCCAGTAGAGCTTTGGTCAGAGATGCTTCTTATTGTGATCATCAATGCACAGAGATTTGTTGCTGTTCAAACTACTGAGAGGAAGCAACCGTGAATGTTCTGCTACAGATGAAGCATCTATTTTCAATCCCACATCAACCCCCACCCAGACCTTAGACTCAGAAAACATGAAAAGAGAAGAGAAATACAGAATATAAGGGCTAGATGATTGGGGGAATGTGGTAAATGCTGTCTTCTGGACATGACAGGGCTGTTGCACACATGAACTCACAGTCACTGTGGTTACCTGCACAAAATTTAGTTAAAAATTCTAGCTAGAGAAGGGAAAGACACCTAAGGCCCAAAACAAAATTTAGTTAAAAATTCTAGCTAGAGAAGGGAAAGACACCTAAGGCCCAACCCTAGCCAAGGAGTTACTGACAGTTGATGGTTGATTGATAGAGGAGGGACAGTCACTTTTCCTCAGGAGTGTGGCCAGGGAGAGGGTCTCCCAACTCCAGTGGATGATGTCATGTTCGTGTCCATATGGCAGTACTAATTAGAAATACTGTGCTAAAAACAAATGATCAGCAGGCTGGAAAGATTGCTTGGTGGTTATGAACACTTGTCACTCTTGCAAAGGACCTAGATTTGGTTGCCAGCATCCGAATAGTTGTGGCTCACAATGATACCCACATTCCATTCTTTTTAGATACTCTCTTGTTATCTCCAAGGACATGGGGCATGAACATGGTATACATACATACATACATCCAGACAATACACTCACATGCAAAACATACAATGCATAAGAAACTTTAAAACTACATGATATTGAAAGGGAGATGTAATGGAGGTTCTAGGAAAATTAGGAAGAAGGGGATAAAGAAAATGGAGGGTACCTTTGGTCAAATTGAATACACAGCATGGAATTTACACACAGTAAATTTTATAAAGCAGCTGAAGTTTCTTTTTCAAATCAGGTAGAAGAGGGTATCAGAAACTCTGGAACTGGAGTTGCTGACTTGGAGGTGGTAGAATCCAAGGATGCAAAGCATGCTTATGTGAGTGCCAACAGTGTCTTTTACACACATATAAACACTCATATATATTTACATATGTAGCCATGCACAAATATATGTGTATGATATTGTTTCACATTTTTATATATGTATCTGAGAGGGACAGGTAAATATCATGAGAGCCTGCCCTAATAACTCAGTTAAGAAGTGAACCTTGGTCCCTCCTTTTTGGAACCAAGCAAGCAGTATCTGAGGAAGAGCCATGAAAAGAAAATCAATCCCAAACACTTCCAACAGTAAGGACAAGGAGACCTGGTATATGCAGAACCAGGCCTGAGACAGCCCCCATAGTCATTATGTACTAGGAGAGCCAACCTCCACAATTAATAAGCTCAATGTAATAACCAAATAAGGATAAAGCCAAGAACTTGTCCAGGCCTACCCAAAATAAAAAACTATAGCCCTGACCAGCCCTAGCCAATTAGAATGTACTAATATGTTGCTACTGGCTTAAGCCAAATCTAGATAAAATTACCTAACTGCCTTAGGACATCCCCTGGCCTTGGTTGAAAGGAGCCTGCGAGCTCCTGTTGGGGTTGTCACCATTTTGCCTTTATGTAAAATGGACAGCCCCAGCATAGTGGAATATAAACAAACTTGCTGATTGTGTAAGTCAATGATGGGCCTTCTGTGGGACTCTAACTGTATCATAAAGACACAACAGAAGATAGGTGTATTGGTTTGAAAAAAATTTACCCCGAAGGGAATGACACTATTAGGAGGTGTGGTTCTGCTAGAGTAGGTATGGCCTTGTAGAAGGAATTATGTCAATGTGGAGGTGGACTTTGCGGTCTCATATATGTTCAAGACACTGTCCGGTGTCTTAGTTCACTTCCTATTTCCTGGGCAACTTGTAGAACACTCAACTACTTCTCCAGCAACATGCCTGCATGCCACTATGTCCCACCACGATAATAATGGACTCAACCTCTGAACTGTAAACCAGCACAATTAAATGTTTTCCTTTATAACAGTTGCTGTGATCATAGTGTCTATTCACAGCAATTGAAACCCTAACTAAGACAATAGGATAAATAATAGAAATTACTTCACTGAAGTAAAGAAAGGAAAACTATACTACTAGGGCAGAAATAAACAGAAATGGGGATGAAGGGAAGGGGGGAGGACTGAGAACTAAAAAGAGAGAGTGAGAATTCTTACAGAGAAAAGGCTCAGAAAAGGAAAGAGAACAAAATCAAGGGAACTGTCCCACATTATTTTGATTACTAATCCTTTCAGAAAACAACCAACCAACCCAACAAACAAACAAAAACTGGGGCCAGAACATTGCTACAACTGATTGTAATTATTGTTGCCACTAAAAACGAAAGTGAAGATTTACTAACTATATCTAACATATAAAGGCAAGGGAATCTAAAGCTCATGAAGGCATTCAAATGAAGATGCTCCTAGGATGGAGCTAGAAGGAGAGGCTTAACTGGGATCCATATGTAAAATAATGTGTGTGTGTGTGTGTGTGTGTGTGTGTGTGTGTGTAAATATAACTGGAACCTACAACCTACCACTTTGGAAATTAGTTAAAACAGAGCAAAAATGTCTCATTAATTCAATAAACACTGAGCTAAAGTTTAGAGATTCTGGGTTTGGAACCAGGATTGGAAGATAATTAGTTCTACCTATTGTCTCATCCCATGAATTTTCACATTTTAATACCAATGTACAGAATACTCAGATATCAAGAAATCCTTCATGTGTGCCTAGTTTGTATTGCAGCTGTTGTTTGAGTCCCAAAACCATGAAAAAAAATAGGGATGAAACAAAATAAACAAAGAAATCCTACAGTGTGTTATATGCAGTACAATATTTGAGCAAAGCTATCTGCACGGCCTTGGTGAAATGAAGGAGAATTTCAGAGGCAAGCCTAAGATTTTAGGAACCATACAAGGATCCACAAAACAAATACATTGACTCTCACAGAATGTAAACTCTGTGTGTATCATAAAAATTTAAGTTAATTGGATATTTTCTTCCTAAATTGGTTCTTCTAGTAAGTTCTAAAAGGCTCACAGGGCATTTTGCACAACATAAAAATAAACAATATTCAGTAAATGGATGGAGTAATTGTTTCTCAACAGAAATCCTTCAATAACCCAGGCTTCCCTACAGAGACTCGAAGTGAAAATTTTATACCAATTCACTATAAATGACATTGTTTTTAAGCTTTCTGGAAACAGGCTTCTCTGCAAGTGAACAGAAGTGAAAATGTGTATATCAATGAATAACACTGGTCTTGGCACAAGAAGTTAAATGAAGATGGATGAGATTAACATTCAGAAACATGGTACTGCAGTTTGCTTTGAGAAATGTGCAACTTAAACAATTATGGCATTTGAACTTCTTGATTAGTTTTATAGCACACCTTTATGTGTATGTTTTATTGGCCTTTCTTTTTATAGTAAGAGGTTAATTATTTCATTTAGCTTTGAGAAGTCTGCACTTAGTTTGTGATGAGGAGATGTGATTGCTCTTTGTTGCTCTACTGGTTTATGCTGTAATTCAGGAATGGCATTGGATTTATGACTTAAACAAAACAAAACTTTTTTCTCAAAAGGTATACTATTGTCCAGGCAACAATGACCTGCACTTTATGATGACATTTAAACATTCACAATAGCACAGTGTGTTTTCAAATAGGAAAACTATGAAGCCTTCTATACACAAAGAAGAAGATCTGAACATGTTGTTATTCCTTGGCTTATGAGCTGAATATTACAGTAATTTATTCAACTTGAGTTTTTAACAAACACACTGCAACTGAACATTTTGTCAGTAAGTACATCTCAGTGGAGATGAGCTCACATGAGATCACAATGATTAAACTGCTACACAGAAGATAACAAGGCTATTTTGGATAGTACTTTCTGAGCTTATATTCCACAAGATTGATGCTTACAATTAGCTGTAGGGGAAGAGTTTTCACAAAGAATATATTACAGGATAAATAGTGACAGCTAGAAAAAGTAAACATATATTGATATAAATTTATGAGAAAATAAATGTCATAGAAAGAGCTTTGAAGATGGTGTATTTTTTTCCTTTACAACTGCTCTGACCCCCATCATAGTCAATAAAATAACTGCTCCCCTTTTGCTCAAAGATCATCTACAGACAGTATTTAGAAAAGTAATATTAGAATTTCATTCTTTTAGCTATACTATGTGGTCTTTCATCTTTTGAATCTAACAGTATTAGTTTAGTGATTCATCAGAAAGAAAAGTCTCTCAGGAAAAGAGAAACAAAATGAGAAAGCCTCATCATTTAATCATCCTGTCTTTTGAGTGAGCCCAGGGCTAGTAATAAATGCTTTGTTACTTTGCATGATGTTCAACAGGTCCCAAATATGCTGAAGATAACAGAGCTTGGCTCAAATCAGTAGCTTGTAGAAACACACCGAGTTCATGTGCATTAACATGACCTTGTATTTAGAAGGAAATTGTCAACAATTTGGGAACGTTTCCTCTTCTTGTATTCAATATTTCAAAATACATTTGGAACTTATGTCACATACAACTGTACCAAAATGGATTTTGTTGAGTCAACTGTTTTCTTCTAATACCACAGTTCCTGAAATCTACAGGGCTCAGGCTCCTTTTACAAGGGAGTATTTGTGAGATTACAAATAATATTCAGACACTTTGAGGAAAGGAACACAGATTTGAATAAATGTGACATAAAATTGTTTGATGGCTTGTAAATTAATCAAGAACTTCAAAGATTATTAAGACTCAAAGGCTCTCCATATTTGACATTCTGTATTTCAGAGATGAGTCCAGTCAATGAAAGTAAAAAACAATATGTGAGCTTCAGTATTCTATGTATACAAATATGATGTAAATTTGCTTAAGTGAGCAAAGATGTTTTACCACTACTTATCGTAGAATGAGGTAGATTATCTTGCTATCATATGTGAACAACCACTGGGTGTCTTTGTGGTGGTGGTAAGGGAAAGTGCCCTGCTTCATGACAAGACAGCTGGAGAATACAGAAACTCTATGCCCTGGAATATCAATGATGGAAAGGAAGTAACTGAACTCTAATGTTGGAGTCCTTCACCAAAACCGGGGAGAGAAAGAGACATTCTCTAGGAAGGGCTTGATAACTTTTACTTCTTTGAGGTTCTCTCTACTCTGGATCAACAATAACATTAAGGAGTAAGAGGCTTATGTTGTAGACACAAGGGGAATTCCATCAAGGCAATATCTTGTAGGCTGTGAGATTATCTGACTTGCCCCAAATGGCTACTTCATTTTGGGACCCAACATTGATCTATTTTGGGGGGTTCCCTGTCTCTATGTTGTGCAGTCTTGATAGGACTATGAATGTTGTGACCTGTTCTAATGTTGAAAAAGATAGACATGGAAAAAAGTTATATTTTCCAAATTATATTGAGTATGAATTATTTAGGGGTTTCCTTAAAATATACAATCAAATTAGGTTAGAAATGGATTATAAGGCTTTGCCTTCCTAACAGCCTTTCATGTACTACCTAGCCTGTTGAAGTATGGAGAATATTTTGAAAAAAACTATTTGAAACTCTGCATAACAAAGTTCCTCATAGAATTTTGATTTTGTGGCAAAAATGCAAATACAATTAGTTAATTCATCCTAGCACTGTTAGGGGCAAGAAATCACAATGCCTATTTTCAAAATATCTGGCACCCTTTGTGTTTTACGTCATAACCATATAGGATCTGTATATGAATTTAGTAAGTTTTTAATATCTGTACACAAATTCAACTAGCAGTTCTAAATCCTCAAGGATGAACCTTACCAAGCATTAGTATTTAATATGTAAGTTTCAAATAAACACACTTTTCTCAATAAATACAAAGAGCTCAGACACAATTTTAATATATAAGGACAAAATTTAATCAAACATAAAGTGTGCACTTTCGCCTAAACTGGCATTGAGTTCTTGGCAGCTAGAGGCATTTTACCCCTACTATTCCAACTTCAAGGTCATCATCTTTTATAGATATTCATCAATATTTAAGTGGTTCATTTATAATTTTATTCAGCGTCTCTAACATTCTTAGGGCAGAAAGGTCTTTAAGCTCTTAAAATATCTTAACATTCCTCTGCATATAACAGATATATGGATACATACAATAAAAAATTTTGATACAACAAAGGAGATTTCAAGTCTTCTAAAACTCTTTGGACATCAAAATAAGAAGCAAATTCTATGATTCACTTATAAAATCAGCACAAATGTTTGGGAAGCCTTTATGTCATATACTCTAGTGACATAACTTGAAAAATGCCTGACTGGCTCATTTTTTTATGATTATTTTATACATTCCATGATTGCCACCTTGAATTTTTCTTCATAAAATAAAATTGGTAATATTGTGTCACTAAAATATAACAGTTTAGGGTAAGACATTTGCCCACACAACGAAGCTGTCTTTTACCTGTTCTCTGAATAATCTCAATAATGACAATGACAATATTCAGGAGTGGATTCTGGTGATTTGCCATGTCCTTAAAAGAAAGAAATTCAAAATTCTATAAGCATTTGCTTCTTCATTTTCAGTTTGGGACCTCTATATAATCTGGAGCCCTGATTCTGAGTTCACATTTAAAATAGCTTTGATTTGAAGATTATTAAAAATATGTAAGTAAAAATTATTCATGGAAAGAAAGCTGAATGAGGTGTGGTATGTGTGTTCCATTTATTCCCCAGAATGGTTGAGCCATTTTAATATTCGAAGCTTCTTGAGAGTGCAGGGGTAAAAGAAGCTTTGAAGTGGATTATATACTTATGCATATTGAGTGCTGATAGTATATTACACAATGTTCTCTCTACAAGGATCTTCTGGCTTTGAATATATGCATATGTATTTTTGGGCTAAGCAGGTGTTGTACATCACCTTATGAAGTTGCTACATCTCATGTGGGCACCATCTCTGTTAACTAGCCATAGATTTTCCTCTGGCCACTTCTTGGCACAAAGCTCCATGTAAAAATTCTCTATCTGTACTAAGGAATGGAAACATGGGCCTAGACTCTGTAAATAAACTGCAGAAAATCATCCCCTGGGTATTTAAATAAAAAACAAACAAACAAACACGCAACCTCTATAGTAGTCCTTGCTCTGAATTAAGCAACAATTTCCTGGTAAGAATTTATAAGGTTCAAATAAAACTTATATTCTAGGAAACTAAAAATAGGACATAATATTATTTCCTCAAGTATTCTCTGTGTTTATTCTGTATGTAGTTTATGTGTGTGTGTGTGCACACACACTCACATGCATGCATGGCCTATGTGTGGTAGGAGAGGTACTTCTATGACATACCACCTATAGTGGTTAGAGAAAAAACTGGGTATCTATCCTTGCCTTCCACCTTGTTTGAAATCAGGTCTCCCTTATTGTTCTCAGCTGTGCACACAAGGCTGGATGTCCTTTTTTACTTGCACAGAGTCTTGTCTCCTTGTCCTACTGCCTCTCCTGGGCATTGAGAGTACAGAATCCTGTTGTATTGAATATGATTTTTTTTAAATTTTACTTTCTCACATAATACATACCAACCACATTGTCCCCTCCCTCCACTCTTTCCAGTTGCCCCTACTCTCCTCTCCCCAGATATATTTCTCCTGTTTTCCTTCAGAAAAAAAGGCCTCCTAGAGAGAGGTCAATTGCATGTAGACAGAACATGGCATGTAGACAGAAATATAGAAAGTGAAGAAGAGGAAGAATAAAAACAATGAGAGACAGAAGCAGAATGAGAAAGTTTGAAAGAAGAGATGGGCATGAATGAGACTGAGAGGGATGGGGAGGGGGTGGAGAGAGGAAGAGGGATGGAGAGAGGGGGGTGGAGAGAGGGAGAGGGATAGAGAGAGGGATGAGGTGGAGAGAGAAGGAGGGGGATGGAGAGAGGGAGAGAGATGGAGAAACTGAATTTAATAATTGGTTTTGGGCAGAGGGTTGTGACATTTCTCCTTTTTTTCTCTTTATTTTATTTATTCATCTCTCATTACAATATATCCCTACCATAGCTCCCCCACACACTGACCTTCCCCCTCCCCTAGCTCTATTGCCCCTCAAAATCCCTTCAAAAAGAGCAGTCCTCCCATGGGTATCAACGGAACAGGGCATTACAAGATGAAATAAAACTAGGCACAGACCCTCATATGAAGGTTGGATAAGGCAACCTAGTAGGAAAAAAGTGGTCTCAAGAATAAGCAAAGGAGTCAGAGACAGCTCTACTCCCACTGTTAGAAGTTCCAGGAAAACACCAACTAACAACCATAATATATTTGCAGAGGATCTAGAGCAGAACCATGCAGGCTCAGTAATTGCCACTTTCTGTCTCTGTGAGCCCTTATGAGACCTGCTTAGTTGATTCTGTGGACCATGTTCTTCAGGTATCCTAGACCTCCCTGGCTCCCCCTATACCTCCTACCCTACCCCTCTTCAGCAGTGTTCCAGAGCTCTAAGGAGGAGGGTCCTGATGGATATCTCCAATTTAGTCTCATGACTTTTATAATGGTTCTGACCTCACATTGTCAGGCTTTCATGAGAAGTGTTTTACCCGCTAAGCTATCTTCCCAGCTCCTATGTGTACACTTTACATGTTGTTTCAAAAATGTTTTGAGAGACACAAATCAATTAAATAAATTATAAAATGTGAAGTTTTTCAAGCCAGCCGAGGTAATGAGGAAATAATTAATATAGTGAGGTATGCATAAGGTTCTATAATCAGTACACTGGAAAATATAAGTCTTCTGTTAAATTTTAAATTACAATAATTTTATCAATTAAGTAAATTAGTAATTACTAAGGAAATAAAGTGCCTAAAATTACACTATGCTAACATTAAAGGATAATACATTGATGAGAAGGCTCCGTGGGTCACAGCACTTGTCTCCAAACCTGACAGCCTGAGCTGAGTTTGATTCCTAGAGCCCATGAAACAGAACTGACCCCATCCAGGTGCCCTCTTATCTCAACAGGTGTTGGTGGCATTTGCAAGTGCATGCGCATATCCTCTCACACATAATACATGTAAAAATGAGTTAGAAAAATCTCTTTTAAAAATACAATGAATCTTTATACATTCTATATCAAACATACATTTAGAGAGGAAGTTTCCTTGTTGGCATTTTTAAAATTGAGCTTGCTAAGCTATGGGAAATCTGTCTTGGTGGACTAACTCAGAAGAACTGAAACAACACTGAAAATTATGAATAATTTTTTATGTATCATAATATAGGAGATAAAATTATTAGCATTCTGAATGTTTGTTTCCCTTTATGAATATGTGGTAAAAATGATTTCCACTCAACCATCCATTGAACTAAATATCTGACCACACATTCACTGATCCATTCAGTCTATTCACTCATCCTCTTTGAAACAATTCAGGGAGAGAAAAATATACTAGTCAACACTGCTCATATTTTAAATAGGCAATCATAAATAGAAACCCATAAAATCAATTTTCTTCATTCCCAAGAAATGGTTGCCATCACTTAAGTGAAGAATTATAGGTTCTTTTAAAATATGGGAAGCTATCCAAGAAAGAATAAAATTAGCTTTCACAAATATTTGTTGAGTACTTACAATATACTACATGTTTTGAAAAATACAAATGTGTGAAAGAATTAGAGCCTCTGCTTCAAAAATTTGCAATCTAATAGCCATATCCATATTCATATAGTTCATGCATAACCAACCCTAAAATATAATCAATGTATATGACAATACATATCAGGGTTGCCCATCCATCAAGCTATACTTGCATAATACACAATATTCTATTCTCCATTTTTGTTATTTTGTCCCTCACCAAACTTCCATAACTCTTGCTCTATTTGACCAAATGTGTCTCTTAATCAGATCACTGTTTCCTTCCTCTCTCACAATCCAGACTTATTTTTATCTCCCAACATCTGTCCTAATTGGGTCTCTCTCCTGAAAGATATTTTGTACTCCAGAACTTATTTTTGTTTTAACCTACCCACATTTCTCTTGTGAAGAGACATGTCTTTCTCCTTTGTACTAGATCCTAAAGCCCAAACCCATGTATGGCACATGATGGTAATGCAGAAAGCATCCAAGTTGGGCATACTACAGGTTTCCACTTCACATGCTTCTCTAGAATCATCATCTTCCCCCATTCAGATATTAATAAATATCTAATAAGTGAGTGAATGGACATGGTCAGGGCTGGAGAGATAACTCACTAGTTACGTGTTTACTCATTTAAAAGTGCTTACTGTTTTTGCGAAGTACCAGGCTTCAGTTCTCAGCAACCACCTGGTATTGCAAAACCTCCCATATCTCCAGTTTCAGGGATCTGACTCCCTTCCTGAACTCTGTTGGTTCCTGCATGGACATGGTATACACATATTGTATTTTAGAGTGACTTGTTGAGCAGTGGCAGTTAATGGAACACACATTGAAGCATATGGAGGATCGTGTTTGCAAATGTTGTTGTATTATAATGTCCAATTGTATGAGTGACATAAACCACTAGGGTGTTCAGGGAAAAGAAGAGCCAGTCCTTTTGTGGTGCTACAGCAGTTGCTGACGAGCATAGGAATAAAGCCAACCTGAGTAGCAAGGTGGACCTTCTAAAATCAAGAAGACAGATTCTAATCAGAGGAAAAGTCAGGAGAATAAATGAAGAATGTGGGATGGGATAATTTCTTTCTCCTTCACAGAGGAGCTGATGAAATGGTTAAGCAGTTATAAGAATTTGCTGTCAGATTTGAAATAATTGAGTTTGATGCCTGGGATATACACAGTGGACAAAGAAAGCTGATTTCTATAAGTTGTCTTCTTACCTCCGTTTATACATGGTAGCATGCATGTCCATTTACTTGCTTTCCCTGAAGTAAATAAAAACTATTCACAAGGCAATCATATATCTACATGTACTCCATTGTGACTATGTAAGACAATCAAGATGAATTAAAGATACAGCATCTCCCATTCCCAACCATAAACATGTTAGTAGATGAAAATGAAAGTGCACTTCATTTATTATTTTTTCTTATTTTACACATCGATCCCAGTTTCCCCTCCCTCCCACCCATGCCCCCTGACTCCCTTTCCCACTCCCACCCCTGACTGCACAGGGAGGGTGATGACTTCCAGGAGGGATCATCAAAATCTGTCAAGTCTTTTGGAGTAGGGTTTAGGCCCTCCCCCTTGCCTCTAGACTACAGGAGTATCCCTTCATTGGGAATGTGCTCCCAAAGTCCTTTCGTGCACCAGGGATATATTCTGGTTCCACTGTCAGAAGTCCCTTAGACTGTCAGGCCTTCTAACTGAGACCAACATTCAGGGGTTCTGGGTCAGTATAATGCTGTTTTTCCAGCTATCAGTCTGGAGGTGCGTGAGCTCCTCCTTGTTTAGGTCAGCTATCTCTGTGGGTTTCCGTAGCCTTGTCTTGACCTCTTATCACTCCTCCCTCTCTGCAACTTGATTCCAGTTAATAAATAACTTATATGCCATTATAGAGCCCTCATTTAGTAGCTGATGGAAACACAAGCAGACACCCACACCTAAACACTGAGCTGAACTCCTGGAAAGTGCTCTTTTATACAGTTCTGAAGATTGTCCTGAACAATGTGTGAAGCAGGAAGCTAGACCATAGTCTGAGATGTATACGGACACATGTGGGAGTTTTGGGGTTTAGTTAGAAATTCTATACATCAATGAATAGAAACTGTGAATAGGTAAGTCATTTAATTTTAGCACAAATTTATTATTTGATTCTGAAACCCTGAACTTTGAGATTCATTGATCATCTTTCCCTTACCAAAGTCATAAGGCTAACAAAAGATTTCTAAAAGTGACCTAATTTTCGTAATCCTTAAAATCTAATGGGCAATTATACAATTAACTATCCCACAATCATCACACAACTTAACTGATGCAATTTGAGAGATCACTTGTCAGTAGTTTCCTTAAAATACATGGTGATAGAATTTGTTTCCCTAAGGTTAAACTATACAAAAGTCAATTCACCACTCTAAAAAAGATGGTTCCTTGTTTCATTTCTCTTTCTACTTAAAGTTTGTTACCTTTGCAATATCCAAATAATACTAAGGAAGAAGTCAATTCATATTAAATTACTGGCCGGTCATTATTTTAGCTAGATTTTTTTGAAGTGCATGAGTGAGCCACTATGCCTTAATACTTTTTTTTTTTTAATCATTATGGCTGACATTCTGTGATATAAATGAGGTCCAAGATTTAAACAAATGTTGAAGACAGAGACATAACTAATTTTTCCAAATACTAATTTTTCAACTCAACCCTTGTTGATAGAGTCAAGTAAATATTACCCAACAGATTGATGAAGGCTACAAGTGTAGGATTCTTGGCCCTGGTTTATAAAAAAAAAAAATGAAGCACAGATTTATAAGTCACGCAAATGCTGATTTCATATGGGTGGGCAAGTGGTGAAACAAGATCTAATCCAATATTTTCTGCTTTGTTGTTTCCATATGCTACAATTCAATCAGAAAATAGATAAAATATAGATGTAACTTTTTATATAGAAAATAATGTGAAAAACCAGCAACATACTTCTTGGCAATCAGGCACAAATAACTCACTTAAATAAGACTATACATCTACACAGGGAACTCAAGTTCCTTTGTGACTCAATGAAGATGTGCAGGCTGTGACAGTGTTTCTTACAGAGTATGGCAGAAAGGCTTTGGTTTTTATGGCTGTCTATGAATCCTATGGCAGACCAAGGTCTTAAGTCATACCATCTTTACTGTTTTCACTCATAAATTTTGTCCCAGGTAGTTGGAATATTAGAAAAGTAGATCCTCCCTCTTCTTCCAGTAGAAATCAAGGGGACATTGAAGTCTGTGCTGATATAGCAAACCACAAAAAGAAAACCTTCTCTTCTTTCTGAGACTCTTGACTCAGAATGCTCAATGTTCTCTAAGAACATTGCAGTTACTTAATGTTGCTTTCCTTGGAAGGATATGGACAGTTGCCATCTATGAAGAACTTAGGTAAAGCTATCTTGTTTTGGAAACTGGTATGAACTTTGGCACAGGAAAACACATATATGACTAGTCTATTTTCTCATCAATGTAGTCCTCCTGTTTAGATGGTGTTTTCCCCAGTCTGCTTTGCTCTATTTCAGGTCCCTGTGAACCACTGCTCTCCAATGTTATCTCCTTGTCCCTTATCTTTTTTGGGCTTCATGGAGCAGTGGGGTAAAAATCTCCTGCTTCCTGGACAGAAGCATGGCATCCAGTATCTGTAGACTGTCCACTTTTTTGCTTATTGTCTAAGATTAACCTTTAGGCATTTAGGTGAAAATAGCACCATTGGTAGACTAAATTGTATTATCACTTTAATCATGCATTCTGTCTGTTGAAAGCTCTTGAAGCTTCTTATTCATTTCACTATCAGCTACTCACTCTAGCACAAAATAAAGATATGACAAATTAATGGACAACATGAAGTACCTTCCCTCCAACCAAAAGGTTGATAGGTACTTGCTAATCAAATAGCAAGTAGTTCCTTCAAGTGCCAGAATCACAGACATTAAACAAAACTCCCTTTTGTTCTTCAAAGGTAGATAGTTGGAAATTGATTTTGAGTTAAAAACATAGAAGGTAAATGGTTCTCTGAGATCTTAGTAGTGGCCAGAGATACTCAATCCTGGGGGTTCTGTCAAATGAACATAGTCACATAAGTAGTATTTAGTAAAAGCAAGAATTATGTATTTCCCTTTCCAATAAATAGTCCCTGGAACCCAAAGTCATACTACTTAAGTGATCACAATAATCACTCCTTTCTGCTCCCAAACCAGAGCATTCTCTAGGGATGCAATGTTTATGGAGTCATGCAGTATATGAAGCATAATGAATTTTAAGGACAGTTTCTATGTGCAAAAAGATAGATGAAGGATTGGATACAATACTTTTAAAAACTACCTACATTATGGTTATTCATATTTGAAATATGTCTTTGCTATTTTTCTCAACAAAACATTTCCATAACTGCATAGACAATCTGGAATAATTTTAATTTGTCTAATTAGGAGCAGTGGACTATGCTTGGACTTTCCTTTGAGTTGTGGCCATTTCAATAAAATATTTACTATTAAAAGCAGTGGTATTCACATAAATGACATAATTTTTAAAAGTAATTGGTACATGCATTTTAAGTACCATTACGTGGTAGGGAAGAGATGCTACATATTATATCAAATATGCTAACTTGTTATTTCTTCTTGTAAATCTCATCTCTACATATTCTCAAGTCTTGTTTCCAAGTTTACTTTGTTTAAGGGAGGCAAAAAATCCAGTTTATCTGTCTTGAAAATGTATGATTTTAGGTGAATAAATAAATGAGAGGACAGTAAAACATAGAAACCTGGTAAAATATTGTTGGATGCTAAAAGAAAGAGGACATTTTTTTTTCTCCTCAGAGAACTGCTTCTTGTGGCTTTGTGTATTAGTGAATGATAGAAGGAATAAGTCTCTACTCAGTACTGAATGCTTGTAATTTTGAGGCTTGGAATAGTTTGTTACAGAACAAATGAAGCTCACCATTACTAAATAAATCAAGTATGAGATGAAAACAGGCCTCTGTACTTATGACTTGATTGTCTATGAATTTCAGAGTATTATGTATGTCCTCTTCTACTAAAGATATCTACTTTCACAGACAATTATGTCTGCTGCTCCAGATTAGGTATCAAATCTACATTTATAAAGATGTCCAAATTTCCTCAAGTCTTCCATAATATCCAATTCATATTGATATTATTCATCCATTCATCCACCCATCCATCTTTTGTAATTATCTATACATCTATCATCCATTTATTCACCTATATGTCAGTAATGTATTTGTCTAATCTAATCTATCTTTCTATTATATCTATATCTATATAATCTTTCTCTAACTAATATACATCTATCCACTTATCTACCTACCTTTCTAGCAACCTACTGATATCTATTTTTCTATCTCCATACCTATTAGCTCTATTCCATTTATCCCTCTGTCTACCATCTGTCTGTCCCTCCATAATATCTATCATTTATTTTATATCCATCCATCTACATATAACCTACCACTAATATCCTCTCTTTTTTATCTCTATATACATGCATCTATCTATCTATCTATCTATCTATCTATCTATCTATCAATCATCTACCTGTAATATGTTTGTCTGTTTGTACATCCAACTCTGCAGCTGGTCTTGTAACAAGCACTTCATATTTAATAAGACTCAATGTGACCTCAACATATTCTTCTCAACTCTGCATTTTATTTATAAGTTTCTTCACAATATTGACTCCATCTACCATGATCCATGATGTCTGAATCAGTAATCTAGGACTCCTATTTGCTACCTATCTTCACATACAATAACAAACCCAATGAAGCACTGCCAAGTTAAGCCTTTTCCAACACTTCCAGACTTCTCTGTATCCTCACTGCTATTTGTGTAACTATGGCCATACTACTTTCTCACTCAGCTTGGTGAGTTACTGATAAATGACAATTGTTTTCAGTCTTCCATCTCCTTCAGCCCACCAGCAGCACTATTTGTCTTCTTTTACATAAATTTGATCTTATTAACCCTGTCACTTTGCTTTATTCTGTAGCTTCCCAGTGCTATGGGGAAGAATAAAAGTTATGTAGGTTCTAGTGATACAAACAGAATTACTTCCCTTAGGCAAAGAGTTAAAGGGAGCTGCCTGAAGGTGCTATTTAAAGAGGAGAGCATAGACTCTTATGAACTCAATAGCCACTTTGAACTTAATATTACGTAGTCCTCAGAACATAGATAAGTTAAATTATTATTTATAAATTGCCAAGTCTAATGCATACTGTTATAGCAGGTGGAACAGATTCAAGTAATATCAATCCATGCCTGTCACTGGATCTTTGCATGTTGCTGTTTCTAGTTGGAACATTCTTCTCTAGCAAATCCCTTGCATCTTTCATGTCTTGGTATAATTGTTTTGTAAACTTGGTCCACAATGTGGAGATGTAACCTTCTCAGGGACCATTGAATAGCCTGTACTTTGCCAGTAGAGTTTTGATGTAACTGCTTTATCACCTGTCTGGCCACTGAAAAGCAACAAAGAATAGCAAGTAATTTTCTGGTAAAAACCAAATATCTCATGCCTGACATGCTTCCGGAACTCAAACTGTTTTCAAATGTATAAACAAAATGCAGTCTTAAGAGCTCAAAAATTGTCAGGCAATGGTGATGCATGGCTTTAATCCCAGCACTTGGGAGGCAGAAGCAGAGGCAGAGGCAGAGGCAGTTGGATCTCTAGGTTTAAGGCCAGCCTGGTCTACAGAGTGAGTTCCAGGACAACCATCACTATACAAAGAAACCCTCTGTTGAAAATCAAAATGTTTCTTATGTCCAAAAGCATCAGTGGTAGTTTCTCAGTCAATCTACCTCAAGATTCAGAAAAATCACTCTTGGGCATATACACAAAGGAAGCACACTTATACCACAAGGACACTTGCTCAATATGTTTATAGAAGCATTATTTGTACTAGCCAGAACCTGGAAACAGTTGAGAAACAACTTAGAAACCCATCAACCAAAGATAGATAAGGAAAGTGTGGTACATTTACACAATGGAGTGCTACTCCACCTTAAAAAATGGTAAGTTCATGAAATGTGCAGTTAAATGGATGCAACTAGGAAAAAATCATTATGAGTAAGGTAACCCAGGCACAGAAATTCAAACATGGTATGTCATCACTCATAAGTGAAGACGAAGTAAGGATATTTGCTGCCAGCAGCCTCCATTCATAGAGAACTGGCATTTGTTCCCTCTAGACTCTGATAGAGCAGTAACCATTATTATCTTTCTCCTGAAAAAAAAAGACAGACTCCACAATAGTCATGGGACATAATCCCATGTAGTAGGTACACATGTATACTACCCAGCTTCTTTTGCTGTTATTGTATCTAAGGGAATTTATGATTGGTAAGGTGAAAATGAAAGTACCAGGTGGAACTTCTTGAAATTCCTTTAAAAGATGTTCATATTTGTACCTTCTTCCAGCTCTTCCTAGAGCTGCCACTCAGCAGAAGATGCTCAAGTAGTCCTCTAGATTGATGAGGTACACTGGTGGGGCACCAAACCAAGGGCCTGTGTCTCAATGGAATCATGCTAGCCTGGAATGCCTATCTTTAAAAGAGCACCCAAGCACTGAGCATGCAACCAATACACAGAGAACTAGAACTTCCTTTAGTTATAATTTCTTTAATATTGTACATGATAAAAAAAACCTCACTTTTACTACTGAACGTATCTACCAATATAAGGTGTGTGTTAAATGATTATATCTTTGTATATAAGGCAAACAGGTAATGTCTCTTTTAGTAGGTAACTGATCCTAAGACATCCAACTAGCAAGCAAGCAAGTTGCAAATTCCTGTTTACATTCCAAACTTACACTGTTTCCCAAGACATCTTTGTATAATATGCAGGGTAAATCTCTCCTTGAGTGCCTGTGGCTAAATCCCTTAATCATTTTTATCCCCATTTAAAATTAAGATTATAGACCACTGTTAAGAATGTATACTGCTGTGAGGACAAGTGGGGTTACCATTGGGCAAAAAACTGAAGTCCTTGTAAAAGAGTCAATCTATGACTCGTGCACATAGTCAAATGATTTAGTTAGTTACCTAGGAGGCCTTGTCTTTGAATCTTAATAAAGATGTCTCCTATTATATAAAGGAACAATTGCAGCATGTGAGGTTTTATGTAATTTTATGAATATACCTCCAGACCTGTAATCCAAAAGCTGTTCATTTGCAGTAAGGCTCTGTGTGATTTAAGAAAAGGAAATCCATGGACCGTGGCAGAAGATTTTAGTGCTTGTTCAATGTCCTCTCACGTCCCAAAGAAATGCTTGTAGTTCTATGATTGAAAAAGCCTGACATCACCCCCATGATGCTAGATTCCTGCACAAAAGCTGGCACTGAAATATCTCAGTGGTTTGATTCCACATTAGCTGAAGGAAGTTCAAAATTTCATCAGTTTGTGTAGAGTTCTGTATGAAGTTTCCTATTTCTGCTATAATCAATCACCACAAATGTAAGCCCCCAAACATTAAAAAAAAAACAAACAAACAAACAAACAAACAAAAAAAAAACAGAATAGGTCTCACTGGCTAAAATTGAGGTGAGGTGGTGACAGGGCTGAATTCCTTCTAAAGACCCTAGAATCATTTGTGCTTACCCAAACTGTCACAGGTGGAAACCTGTTTCCTGGCAAGATGGAAACAGTATCTCTGTCAGCTGTATTGTCCAGTCTTTTAAGCATCAATACACTGCAAGGACCAGTGTTGCTTTAATCCTTACCTGCTTGCTCTAACTGTCCTTGTGCCTTTCTCTTCTTTTACTTAACTTCAAAAGCCCAGGTGATGTGTTTGCTTCTACTCAGGTTAATTATGCAGATTAATTTCTCTATTTTAAAATTAACAAATCAGAGCTGGCGGCTGGTTCAGTGAGTAAAGGTTACTTGCCATCAAGTTTGACAGTATGAGTTTAATCACTAGAACTTACATGGTGGAAAGAGAGAAGTGATTGCCAAAAGTTGCCACAGGAACAGAGTGGTACATCTCTCTCTCTCTCTCTCTCTCTCTCTCTCTCTCTCTCTCTCTCTCTCTCTCTCCCTCCCTCTCTCTCCTTTCAGATGTGTACATATACTCACATACAAGTAAATGACTAAATAAATGTAACAAAACTTGTCAAACTTAATTTCTTATTTAATTTCATTTTGTCACTTGTATAGGTGACTCTTGCTTGTCAACATGACAAAATCTAGAACCAACTGAAAGATAGAGTCAGGGCATGTCTTTGAGGGAGTCTCTAGATTGGGTTAAGATGGGAAGATCCACTGCAAATGTGAGAGGTACTATTACATGGGCTGGGATCTTGGAGACTTCAAAAGGAGAAAGGATGCTAAAAAGTCTTTCTGCTTCCTGCTGTCCTCTCCATGATGGACTGCACCCTCAAACCTCAAACTGAAAGCCAAAATACACTCATCTTAAGTTGCTTTTTGAGCCACAAGAAATGTAACTAAACATCACTTAACCCAACAAAGCTAGGTTTCCAGGGCAGGGGCATGGGCCCTATAGGCCTAATACTCAGTTATGACAAGCTTTGCTAGTAGTGTCTAGGAGAAGTAAGCATTTAGTCAATAGTAATAGTAGCCACCAATACACACTTACTCTCTGGCAGGTATTGATCAGCAAGCTCAATGGGTATTCATGCATTTAAATTTCATAACAAGCCTTACAATATTAGGCAATAACTTTTACCACCATTCCCTTAACAAATGAAGAAATAAGACATGGAGATTTGGGGACACTTCATAGAGCCAGTAAAATTCATAAAGAAGACATGAACCCAGATGGAACAGGTCCAGAATCCAAGATTTTAATTAGGTCTCCTTCTGTCCCTTCATTCCAGTGTTGTAATGAGAAAATGAAGAAAGCATTTGCTTAAATTAAATTGAGGAACAGCTAAATTATCCCAAAGAAGCAGACAACAATATGTTCATTTCCCTTGAATGGGTCATTTTTACCATCTTCTCTTTTGTCTTGGGATATAGTCTCACATATGGGCTATGCACTTCTCAATCCTTTTGGATGAATGTCCCCAGAGGCCCACAGAAGACTGTCCTTGCCAAAGCAAAGCATTTTAGGAAGAGAAAGATTGACCAGGATTGAAAGCTCTAAATAGAGCTTTCGATAATGAAATGAGAGTATTAATGACAAAACTACCAGTGTTCTGATTTGTAAATACACTACATTCTGCTGTATGCTGAAGTATTACATTCTATACTGAAAACCTACTTGCTGGCAAACACAAGAAAGAAGAAAGCAAACGAGTGTTTTATAGGGCAGAATACCTTGACTGCTCCCGCACCATCGTGTCTCCCTTCTTCCAGAAAGAAAGTGCCCTTGGAGAGGCTCTGGGTTTGCAATCCAAGATCACCAGGCTGCCCACTTGCACCTGAACCATTTTTTTCATAGGGTTCCTTGAAAAATCTGGAGCAGAAGCTAAAGGGTAGGGGTGGAAAGAAATGGATTGTTGGTTTAAGAAGAAAGGTATTTTCTTAAAGTCCCTGTTATTTGGAAGGCCCACCATATCTGTGTTTTTAAATTCCACATGGCATAAGAGATGTTGAGGAATACAATGCTGAAAAATTAATTTGTGCTATTCTGCTTGTGGTCAATTTCTAAATCTCATTTAATGTTCACTGTGAAGATTAAAAAAAAAAAACAAAACAAAACCTCAATCAGGTTTTTTGTTTTTTATTTGTGTTTTGTTTTTTAGGAAACTGTTTACCATAGCTTGCTTAGGAAAATTTGACTCATCATGACAATATTGGTCTCTATTGATCCTTAGGGTACAGCACTTAGTGAAGATCTGTCATTCAGAGGGTGCTGGCCAAAGGTCTTAGGTTGTACCATAAAATTCTCATATGATTACATTTAACTTCCAAGTTGAGGAAAGAGGACACAACACAGATGTAATGTTTAAGGATGTCATATAAAATTAAATACCACAATATGAAGAAAATATTGTGCTTCCCAGTAAAGCCTATGATGTCAAACTTTAGGCGACATAGAAAGATGTGAGATGTCATTTAAAGAAAATGGAATGCAAATCAGAAAGTCACTATTCCTTTCACTGTATATGTATAAACAAGGTTGGGACCCTGATTACCTCCCCAAATACAGAATGGACTCTTCTTTTCAAATTAAGACAGGGACTCCTTTTCTTTCCAAGGCTAGCTTGCAGTCAAAATTCTCTTACCTGGAATCCAAACTACTCAGATAACAGACATGAGCCACGACACCTAGCTTCTTTTGTTTCCTTTCTTTTTTAAAAATAAGATTTAATTCTTTTTTATATTATATATATGAGTGCTTTGCCTACAAGCATGTAAGTGTACCACATGTGCCTATAGATATCATAGGGAGGAGCTGGATACTCTGGAACTGGTATCCAATAGGCAGTTATCTGCCATGTGGGTGCTGGGCATTGAACCAATGTCCTATGGAAAAGCATCAACTTCCCTTAACACTGAACCATTTCTTCAGCCTCTACCCACCTGGTTTCTAGTGCTCTCTTCTATGTCAAATCCCAGTGAAAATAACTTACCATTTGGCATATAGGCATTTTATAATTATTACAGTATGTGATTGAATATACCTGTTAAACTACTGCCCTTAAGGCTTAGAGAACATAATGGAAGAATAGAGCAGCAATATTATAAGAGTCAGAGGACCAGGAAATCTCCTGTGACATTGTATCTAGCTCTATGGCAGGGAAGCTACAATCATGAAATCTCAGTAATATGACTGCTTAAATAAGACATTAACTATTCCAACAACAGTTAACTTCCCATTATAAATGGGGGAATCTCATGGGGCCCCAGTCCTAGATGAAGAACCATTAACAAGGATAAGCTCTATGGTTAATTGTGTACTACTAAGTGGTCAGCCCTAGAAACACATACATATAGGCAACACAGAACAGATTCAGCAGGTTTTATTCATGTGTTTACTTTTTCACATGTATATGTCACTACAATAATTAAAAAATAGGAGGCTGTGAACATTGAAGGGAGCTTGGGTCATGGAAGCACATTGGAGGCTAGAAAGGAGGAGAGGGAAGGGAAATTATGTAATTATCATTGAATTAGCCTTGTAAATTAAAACCCTGTGGGAAAAAGTTTTAGTAAAACAATAGGGATCTATATTTGATACGTATTTTTAATTTACACATCTTCTACTTTTCCATATAACAACCATACACTATAATAGGTAGAAATCTATCTTATTGAAAGAAGAATTAGACTATGCCTCTGCAGGTTTTTCATACTACAAAAGTGTGGGCTTCAACTTCTATCTGTGTGTGATGCTCTACTGCTTTTATCATAATGCTTCTCTGACACTGATAATAGGAGGCAGATTTTCACTGACAAACCTGCAGTCATCCTGATACACATGAACCATTTGCAACCTTCAGGCACCAAAGACAAGAGACCTCTTCTCATCAGTCTTAGGTTCTCCAACATCTCTCGGCACTTGGTACTCACTGCATAAGCATTTGTTGTGAGTGACTCTCATGCATTATATAATATTTGGCAAACTCTCTATCCTCTCCATGATGTCTATAGCATACAAAACTTCCATCTTTTCTCCAGTAAAATAACAAAAATTATCCTCAAATATTTCAGAGTATGCCCCAGAAGAAATCCTTTTCAAGCTGAGAGCCACTGACTTAGATAAAAAGTGCCTCTGATTCTTCATGTCATTTACACCAGGTCAGTGACAGGCAATGACACAAATAAGGGTTGATGGGGCCAAGAATGTAGTAGTGACACTTGCATTGAAGCAAACAAGAAAGTCATGCTTCTACCACTGAACTGAGAACTCAGAGAATTGGGAGGTATTCCATTGAATAATTGTGATCCTTAAGTCCTTGCTCAAGATATGCCCAAATCCAAACTTCTCATCTTAATTTCTTGAAAGTCAGTTCTTCCTTCCTTCTCCATCTCCCTCTTTTCTGTCTGTATTTCTTGAAAGCATGGCATTGTATTTTCAGTTATTTGTCATGGCAGTGTCCTTTGTATAAATGCCCTAAACACTACAAAATAAGTAATAAGTCATAATCTCAAATGAATAGTGGATCATTGGTTAATTATACCTTCAGTGTACCCCATACTTGGATCCCCAAATGGGGTTCATGAAGACAACTTTGCTGTTTACTTTTGTGGAGTAGCAATAGAGAACACCAGAATCCTGGTAAGAAGCATTTCTTAGTCTAGGATACTATGGCTGGGTAATAATCCATTACAGGTGAAGGAACTTCTTTCTCCTGGCTTAATTCAACACTGGAACCTAATTCTGGTCACTGTGGCTGCTATTCCTTTCACATCATTTAAAATACACTTGTTTGTTTTAGCTTGGTTTGGATTTGTTGTTTGCTTTGTTTCATATTTTTGAGGTCAGGTCTTATTCTTAGTGTAGGTTGATTGGTCAGATGCCTAGCACTCCCTATTTAACACAGCCAGGCCTCAACTCTGTGGCAATCCTCCTGCCTTCATTTCCTATGTCCTAGGACACTAGTGTGCTCCCTCATTACAAACCCTGAAAATGAAACGATAGTGTGGATATTATTAGGTGGTAGAGTAGAATATAACAAGACAATATTATAGGTTCTGGCATCAATGGAAGATTAGAGGAAAAAAAAAAGAAAGATTAAATATAAGAAATCTAGTCTTACCTACAACTTTGAGCTCAGCACTGGAGTAGATGAGTCCATGCTTGTTTTCTGCTATACACTGGAACATTCCAGAGTCAGTCACATTGAGGTTGGATATTGTAAGGGCACCATTTTCTATCTGTATTCTCTCCTGGATTGAAAATAATATTTCTTGCAGGTAAAAAAAATTAGGATTAAAATAAACAATAAACACTGTTGTCTATCATTTTAATCAGACAAAAGATATTGCTATTTTCCTCAGACTACTAGGTAGTCTGTCCTGAAATGTAACCTTTTTCTTCATTGAAATTGAAAAACATGTTTTAGATACACAAGTAAAAATCAGAAAATAATTACCAAAACCAAAGGTGAATGTGGTAGCCTTTTCATTTTCATCTGCTTAATGATTCAGACTATATTAAAAAATGTACTGGAAGGTTAATTTTCATCTTGGGAGGTGGAAAGTTTTTTTCATTACAATATTTTTACAGTTATGTAAGCATAAGATATTATAAATTCTGTGCACTAAATGGAAACCCACATTTTTAACAGTTTTTATTTCAAGTATGATGGTTATATATAGAAACATAAAGACACATACTTGATTTAGTACATACAAACACACACAAAAAAGCAGAAATTATAAGGCTGGAAAGAGGAAGTGAATGAGAAAATAATTACACATCTACGGAGGTAGCCAATTAACAGATACATTTACTTTCTAGATACAAGACCAAGGTATAAAACAGGACAAGGAAATTAAATCCCATGTTTAATGAAAGTAAAAAATTCTCTAAATTTTGATTAAAGCAAAACACAGGTAACCTGAACTACTGTTTATATTAATATTTTTTCAATGCAAAAATCATCAATATACCTTGAGTTGCAATGGAAAAGAAATCTAAATGAATGGTTGCTTTTATATGATTCTCTTGTGTTGCAATTTGCATTTTAATTGCCCCTGCAGGCTCTTGTGTTTGAACATGAGAAGGCTATGAATCTAGAACCTTTAGTCTTGCTAGGACAGGTGAGATGTTTGTGGGGGAGTAGTACCTGAGGATGATATCTGCTTTGGTCCTAACTAAACCCTGATTCTTTCTGCCTTAACTTCTCATCATACCTTCCTCACCACGATGAACTGCAACTATATACTAAAATAAACCATTTCCTACTTTAATTTCTTCTGTAGAAGAAACTCTACTCTTTGAGACTAGATGCTAAGTTACCTTGTTGTATATGTATAGATTTGTGTAGATGTCCATGCAGGTGTGCAAGGAAGCAAACGATAACCTTGGGTGTCTTGCCTCAGGTGCAGTCTACCCCTTTTCCTTCTCTGTAAGACAATGTCTTTCACTAGCAGATATCCATGTGTTTCTATCTACCTAATCCCAGAATCACAAGCATTTGCCGTCATACTCAGCATTGTTCTTAACATGGGTGCTAAGGATTGAACTCAGGTCCATGAAAAAACAAGCAGTTTACCCACAAAACCTTCTCTTGAGTCCTGGCTTCTGGAGGCTAAAGGAAGCATACATTAAAAAGGCAGGAAGAGTTGGATGAAGCAGGTGCATCACCTCACCTCTAGCACTAAGGCATCTCCATTTTTCAGCCATCGATAAGAGGGTTTGGGCTTCCCACTTGCCCGGCATTCCCAATAAAGGCTGTCCTCCACAGCTATTTCCACATCTCTTATAAGTTGAACCCAATGAGGTTTTGCTATAACCAAGGAAAAAAACAGATAATAGAATGATAAGAGATTCAAATCATACAGTAAATAAAAAATAAATGGCTCATAAATGAGTACCAGAATATAAGTTATGATTAACTAATGGGCTAGACTAGAATTATATTTAGTTCACTGGCTATATAAAACATTTCTAGACCTGATAATGATGTTGTAATGTGTTATATCTTAAGCCAACTTTGTTGTGCTTTCTTTATTTTCAAAATCCTGATTGCTAGATTACACTCTTCAGAACTCTATTAATAGATAATGATGCAGGTACAGAAAATTACTTTCCTCAAGTAAATTTTTGAATCATAAAATCATCTCATCTCGATGACTTCAAAGTGAATGACAGTAGCTATTGGCCTTAATTATTAACTAAATATTAATATCCACAGGAAAGAAACATCTATGGTTAAGAAAAATATTTTCTTTGAGATAAAAATACCTCTGAATTAAATACAATGTAATGGACAAACGTATACAACCCTTTGTGAATTAAAATGAAAGCACCAAAAGATGGATAAGTGGATTTAATATAAATTGAGATCTTCCATCAGCAAGAGATATAACTGAAACTACTTCAAATTATGTATGCAAATTAGTTGGATCAAAGAAATTAATGAATTCCACTTATGTTTTGCAAGGCACCTGGAAACTGCTATTTTTGCAGATGAAAGTGATATACCACTTCCAATGGAAGCCACTCAACACACAGTATATTCAGCCAAGTCCCAGCTTGCATTTCAGATCCAAACCTGGGAGGTGAGATCTCTTAGAGGTTTCACGTTGCATTATGCATGTGATGTGTGCCACGGGATCTGTATTTGCATCTTCCATATGGAGCAGCAGTTTATCTATTTCTGTTTAATTAGAACCACAGGAAGATTTGTCTTTCCTTTCTGTCTCCTAAAATTTACTTTTTTCCCCCAAATAAAATTGAAAGGAAACTGTGACTACTTAGGTTTTTTGTTTCTGCTGTTTAACAAAAATTGTTTTTCCTATATGAAACACAGTTAAGCCCAGACGACTCCTTCCACTTCATATTAAAATTTCCAATTTCAGGAATTTTTAGACCCACCTGGAAGGACACTACAGTTAGATTTGGACAGAAACAGCTGAGCAAGGCCTCCAGTGGATATCTTTGTGGGTGATTCTAATATTCAATATTCTAATAGTTTTCTTCTCTAATAGAAGAGTAAATTGGTTATCCAAAATAATCTGAAGATTAGAACTCCTTTATTCATCATGATTTTTCTCCCTTAACCATAATCTGACATTTACATCCTCTATCACACCAATTTTACAAGCAATATTAGAGCAAATTATCAGAGTACTACATGACACTTATTGATGCCATGATATAATTTTAAGGTAAAATTGTAGGGCACCTTTAATTAAGCTCTCTCTGTCATTTACTTGTAATTTATTTTTAGGTACATAAAATATTGTCTACTGAATGGACTAAGTATGGCAGATGCTATTGATTTCCTCTCATGCATCAATTTCCATTCTTCCTTATAACTAAAATATCTCCAGTCTTGATTTCTTCTTCTTTTTTTCTGTCTAGTTCACATTGTCTATGAAATCTAAGGAGGACTGCTTTTATGCCCTGTTCCAAAGGGATGATCTTGCCTAAGCCTACTTTACCTTGCTACTGAGAACATTAGGGATGGACATCTAAGCAGGGGATTAGTAGAACAGGGAGATATGAGCACCCAGTGTGGTGCTCATTGGCAGCAGCCACTTTAGGATTGTACTGGCAATTAATGTGTAGAAAAAAGGAGAAAAGAAAAAAAAAAGTAGAGAAACTGAGCCATAGCCTGATGTTAAGTACTGGAATGTCAGTTTAGCTTTAGATATGTTTTCCTGAGGGGCATATGGTACCTATTTGAGCAGGGATTATACCACATAAAGTTAAAAGCACTGAAACATTGACAACATCATTTTCAACCTGTAGGACTTGACCCTTAGGGGGTCAACCGATGCTTTCACAGAGGTTGCCTAAGACTATCTGCGTATCAGATATTTACGTTATGATTTATGACAACAGTGGCAAAATTATAGTTACAAAGTACCAATGAAAATCATTTCTTGGTTTGGGGGGTTGGCATAATATGAGGAATTGTATGCGGGGAACCACTGATTTAACAAGTCAGAAATTTTCTTACAGTGGTCATTTCTGAGTGTTCTATGATGGAGTAGATGAGCAGAAAAAGGAAGCTAAACAAGGGTAAGAAAAATACCTATTGTAAGGGAGACACAGAGCCGCTCAGCCACAAGGGTGAAGAATTTATGGTAACACCATGATTGCAACCATAAGCACCACCACCACCATTATTTCCTTATCATGCCACCAACATACAGCCACTGATATACAGGAAATGTTTTATATATTAAAATAATCATGAGACAAGGTGGGAAATTTACAGAACATAATGACTCCTGCTATTAAAACATTCATTCATTTTGCCCTTGACAGTTTCTGGAACCCTGTAACATTCGAAACATCAATATTGTCAGCGGTAATCTATTTGCGACTTCATTGAGGGAGGATCTCTAACTGTTTCTACATTTTTTACAGCTGTCTTAGCAAACAGTTTCCTCCCCTGCAGCATTTAAGTGCTCTGTACACACCACCATGGAAAGTTGTTTCAATTACCAGTTACTAAAATAAATAGACTATAACGCAATTTGCCCTTCATAAAGTTGGTGAATTCTTACTGGGTTTACAATGTTTCTAATAATTAAATTGCAAATATATTCAATGGACTTCCTTTTTCATGCATTTTACAGATGCATTTTGCACGACAACATATTACCACTTTCCAAGCTATGTTCTCATAAAACCTAATGGCATGTTTTAAACAAAAGGAAATGTAAAACACAAAAAGAATACCTAATTTTCTATAAAAAAAAATAGTCCTCTAAATGAAAGAAATGTTATTGTTAATTCTTCAAATTGAGTAGTTAGTCAAACAAATGTGATTACAAATTAAAGAAAGCAAATAGACTACAGATATATTATTGGATATTGGATAGTGGAATATCCCCATCCAAAAGAACATCTTCACTTAATTTGGTTTGTCTAATGTAATAATTGCAAGTTTTCCTCAACAAGCTGTTTTATTCTGCTTTACACATAAAGACACAAAATCAGCACTTCTAGAGAAGAAAGTGGTCAGAATTGTCTGTTTAAGTGTGTGAAAAGTCATGACTAGAAAAAAATGAAGGATGTCATTATCATATGAATCACTTTCACACTGTAAAAGGTATATGTCTTCAAGTTGGTTGCAAAGTTGTCTTTCTTTTTAATTTCTCACTTCTCTGATGTTTGTACTTGCTTAACAAAATGAGAATAAAATACAGAAAAGGACAAATTAAGCCTTGGTTTTCTGCTATAACTACCCCACCCACCAAATCAGCTATGAGAGAACAAAAGGTGTAAGCTAACTTTCCCCACAGCTGGTCCTTACCGTAGTAAGTGAGCCGCCCTCTTGCCACATTTTTTCCTCTTGAGTTTTCAGCAATGCACTCGTAGGAGCCTGTATCTTCCTGTTGGAAGTTTGGGATTTCAAGCACACCATTGAACTTCCTCAATTTAATTTTGTTGGGAAATGGCATGCCATCACTTCTTCTCCAATTAATCTGAGGAACAGGGCTGATAAGAAAATTGCCAAGTCATTTGCTCTTCTCTGGAAATCTTAAGAGACTCAAAAACAGAAAGCTCTGGTTAAGAGAGTCAAAGAAACAGGTTTCAAAGGAAGAACACTTCCAACTGTACATTCTATAAATGTGTGCAAAGACTTAATTCTTGTTCTAATGTAGCCCATACTTGCTATTCACTCTTGATCCTTCTGTTATAATTCCTGATTGGTAGTTACAGGCACGTTCTACCACTCCCAGTTTATATTTTTGAGATGATATTTTAATACAATAAACTATTCATCTTTGCCTGTCAACTCATGCTTTAAGTGCAGAAACTATGACAAATTAACATGACGAATCTTTTTTTTTCCTGACTTAGTTTATGGAATTAGTACGGCATTTTCAATCTCTCCAATTTTCTTTTGAAGCTCCAAAATATAACATGAGTATACTTTCCTGGATTCAATTATTCTTTGCTTGTAAATAAACTTTATAAAACATCCAAAAGCAAACAAAGATTAAGTTCTTTGAAAAAGAAACAAGATAATATTGACAATCCCTAAGTTAAATTCATAAAATGGAAGAGAGAAGAACCCAGGTGACAAAATTAGAGCCAAATGGTGCTGTTGTCTGTTAATTGAACTTTCTTGGCCCAGCTGGCCCCTGGGTCCTGCCACTGCTTTAGCCCCCATATAAACATACAAGACTTATATTAATTATGAAACTTTTGGCCAGTGACTAACATTTCTATTGGCTAGCTCTGTCTTAATTATTAACCCATAATTACAAATACATATATTTCTACATGGTCTTATCTTACCATGAATGCCAGACTCAGGCACCTTCTCCTCCTGAGATCATATTGTGACTCCATCCTACCTTTTCCAGAATCGTCCACCTCTCCTAGTCCCACCTATCTTGCTTCCCTATTGGCCAACATTGCTTTATTTATTAACCAATAAGAGAAACCTATTTACACAATGGCATCTCCCATCAGTTGTCACAACAAATTCCTTTGAAATCCAGACCATTGGTAGTAAACAATTCAACAAATTATACTTCAAAAAGTTAGAAAACCTAAAAGTAAAGGAAAAATTTGCAAATGTGCATGACCTACCAAAATTAAAGCCAGAAAACATTATAAATAATTTATACACATAATTATAAACAATGAGATGAAAGCTGTAATCATAAGTTCCTGCATAGAGCAAATGCACAACCAGATGGATTTACAGCCAAATTCTCTGAAATTCTTAAGGAAGTTCTCATTCTGATATTGCTCAAGCAAATGACAAAGAAGAAAAGAGAATGAACACTACCAGGTTCATCCTGTGAAGCCAGTATTAACCTGATACCAAAGGCAGATAAAGGCATGCAAAAAAAAAAAAAAAAAAAAAAAAAAAAAAAGAAGAAGAAGAAGAAAGAAATAAATCTACAGACCAAATCCCCATTCTAACATATGAATTTAAAAAAATTATTAAAAAAGAACTTGCAAACTGAATTCAGGAACACATAAGAAGATCATACATCATGACTAAGTGAGCTTCATTTCTGAGATGAAAAGTTAGTTCAATACACAAATCAGTAAATGTAAGGAAAGAAATCTTATAATCATTTTGATAGCTGCTTAAAAGACATCTCACAAAGTTTAGCATTCTATCAGGATGAAAATCATGAATACTTTAGGAAAATATGTATCATACCACAAAATAATAAAAAGTTCATATAAAATGAACTCATAGTCAACATTACACCAAAATGGAAGAAAGTGAGATCATTTTATACAAAATGTTGTATCAGACAAGGATGCCTGTGGTGGTCTGAAAGAAAATAGCCCCAAAGGGAGTGGCACTATTAGGAAGTGTGTCCTTGGATTAGGAAATCATATCACTGTGAGGCCAGGGTTTTTATTTAATTGTTTATATCTTATTTAATTAACATCTTTTCATTTATTTTACATACTGAAATCAGTTTTCCCTCCCTCTTCTCTTCCTGTTCCCTCCCCTGTCTCCTTTCTATCCCTCCCCATCCACTACTCCTCCAGTCTCCATCCAGAAATGGGCAGGCCTCCCATAGGCTTGAACAAAGCATGGAGCATCAAGTTGAGGCAGGACCAAGGTCTTTCCCTGTATCAAGGCTGAGTGAGGTAATCCAGAATAGGAAACAGGTTTCCAAAAGCCAGCTAAAAGCTAGGGACAGGTCCTTATCTCTCTTCTAAGAGTATTAAAACAGATCAAGCTACACAACTGTCACATACATGTCGAAGGCCTAGGTCAGTCTTGTGTAGGCTCCCTAACTGTTGGTACAGAGTCCATGAGCTCCTATGAGCTCAGGTCAGTTGTTTCTGTCGGTTCCCCCACCAATGTTTTCTTTAGAAGTTGCCATGGTCATGGTGTTTCTTCACACCAATAACAACCCTAACTAAGAGAATGACCCTCTCACTTCTTCCATAGTATAGTGCTCAGATCAGTCTTAGCTAGAACAATAAAAATGATAAAGGCAGTACAGAAATAAAAATGGAAACAAATTTCAAACTATACTTATTTGCAAATAACACAGTTGTATACTTAAAAGACCCTATCAAAGTCATTTTTAATAAACTTGCAAGGTACAAAATAATATATAAAATTCAATAGATTTCATCTCTACCAACAGTGAACTTACAGAAAAATAATTAGGAGAATATGTCATTCATAATAGCTTCAAAAAGTAAACTACCTAGGAGTAAGCCTAGTCAAAAAGATGAAGGAAAAAAAGACACTAAATGATGTACCGACCTCCCATGTCCCTGAACTGGAACAATGAGTATTATGAAGCTAGCTAAGCTCTCAAATTTAATCTATAGACTCAATGGGATGCCTATACAAATTGCAGTGTCATTCATCACAAAACTAGAAAAAGCAATCCAAAAATGTGTTTCTACAAAAGATAAGATTCAACAAAACAGTCCTAAGGAGAAAATATCTAATTGGGTACACCACAATAGTTGGCCCCAAATTACAATACCGAGCTATAATGGCAGAATTAAGAAAAGACAGGTAGACAAGTGGAAGTGATGGGAGATGTCATTCTGCATATATGTTTCTCTCATTGGTTAATAAATAAAGCACTGTTGGCCAAAAGGAAAGCAAGATAGGTGGGTCTAGGAGACAAGGAGGGAAAGAGTAGAGAGGAAACTCAATATGTAGTGACTTGAGGGAGAACAACTCAGGACCCCCTCTGTGGTAAGATAAGACTACAAGGAAATACTTAGATTAATAGAAATGGATTAATATCTAAGACAGAGATAGCCAATAAGAAACACTAGTAACAGGCCAACAGCTTTATATCTAATACAGTATTTCTGTGTTTTATTTAGGGCTGGCGTGGCTGTGGGACCAGGCCAACAGGAAAACATACTCATTACATGGAAGAGACTAGAGTAACTTGATATAACCATCAAATATGTGGCCATAGAAAGGTGTCAAAAACATATTGAAAGAAGATAGATTATTCAAGAAATTTTGCTGGCAAAATTGGATATCCACAAGCAGGAGAACGAAATTTGATTCAAAATTGTTACCCTACACAAAAAAAAAAAAAAAAAAAAAAAAAAAAAAACATAAAAAACTCAACTGAAAGTCTATATTACTAAAACTTCTAGAGGAAAACAGTGAAAAGGCCTTTCAAAATACAGATATAGGCAAGAATTTTCTGAACAGAACTCTAAAGTCCTGGGAACCAGCCCCAAGAATCAATAAACAGGACTGCATGAAATTAAAATGCTTCTATGCAGCAAAAGAAACTATAAACAGAATCAACAGTCTACACAATGGAAGATAATCCTTACAAGGTATATCTATGACGAGGAGCTATTATTACAAATTTACAAATAATTACAAAGATTAATATCAATGAAATAGCCAGTGAACAAATGAACAATGGAATAATTAGGCAATAATCAGAAGAAGAGACACAAATGCTGATAATATTTTTTAATCAATACCTAATTTATTATCAAAGAAGTCCAAACTGAAACCATTCTGAGATAGCACTTCATTCTAGCCACACAGCAATCAAACAAATCAGACTATTGATAATAGTGAAGATGTTGAGAAACAGAAACCCTTATTCATGGCTGGTGGAAATGCAAACTGGTACAGTCAATATGGAAATCCATATGGATGTTTAGCAAAAATAAAATAAACAAAAACAGAAAGAATATATAACTCAATTATACATGTTTTGGGCATATATCCAACGGATTCCACACCCTATGACAGAGATACTAGTTCATCCATGTTTACAGATACTGTATTTGGGATATCAAAAAGTGGAACCAGCTTAGATGAGAATATGGTACATAATCAGAATGAATTTTATTCAGTTGTAAAGAAAATGAAATTTGCAGAGAAATTAGTAGATCTGAAATGTACAATATTATATGAATTTATTCAAAATCAGAAAGACAAAAATAGTATGTTCTTCATACATGGATTCTAAGCTGTCAAGTATATATGTGTATATGTCTTTAAATACACACCCCACACACACACAAATACACAGGTGCACATATACATATATGTTTAGTTATAGTCTTAAAATCAAAAAAAAGGACATCAAGAGAGGGAAAAACAGGTAACAGAGAAGTGTAAGGTAGGCAAATATACATACATGGCATGAAAGAAGTGAAGAGAGATGATTGGGTAAAAGTCAGGATCAAGTGTAGCAGAGGGTGGAAGAGAGATGGGGGAAGGGAATTTATTAAAATATTCATTTTTAAATCCATAGTGATATTGATTTAATATCTTGCATTATACCTTAAAATAAAAATATTTTAAAGATATAAATAAAAATAAATAATTCTACCAAGAAAAAAGTAAAACCCACCTCCCTTCCTCATAGTAACCTAACATCATGTGGGATTATTCAAGAACTTACTTCCCAAGGGCAAAACATTCCAACTTCACAGTTGAACCTTTAGCTGCTGGAAGAGTTTCTGGAAACTGGACTTCTATTTTAGGTTCATATTCACCCATGATGCCTGTGAATTCACAATACAAAGTTGGAAGTGTTAGTGTTTCCTATGACATTGTTTTATGTTTGTAAATAACACTTTATTTGGCTTTCCTTTAAACCTACTATCACTTTCAGTGATTGAAATGGCTCACTGGTACTAAACTACGCCAAACATGTACCCTGAATAACATTTTAGAAATCTGGATTCAAGGGGTCAAAACACTACAACATGCAACATGTTTTAAAGAAAATCATTGAAATGCTATATTCGATGTGAACATACCTATTCAAGCTAACATCTGCATTATATTAATTATCACTGAAATTTCCTATGGTACAAAGATTACAGCAGGTAATTTACTATACCTGACTTGAAAGTGCTTCCGTATTTGTTTGTGAGGCATTATAATATATGAGAGAGATATGGTTCACTTTAATAAGTCGACTAGTCAGGCTTATAAATTGGCAGTTCCTTTTTTTTTTTTTTTTTTTTTTTTTTTTTTTTTTTTTTTTCCTCTCCAAAGTCCCATGTAGTCCATGTTGGTCTTAAACCCACTGTGTAGCTTGAACTCCTGAACCTGTCATTGTTTTGCCTCCAGCTGTGCAAGTATAGGCATGTACTACCATATCCATTTTGTCCAGTTCTGATGATCAAACCCAGCAATTGTTCTACTGGCTAGCTATAGTCGCAACTTCTAAATGGCCTTCTTCTGAATTTTAGATACCCCTTCAGAAGTGATCAGGGAGGTAATGCCACAGAATTTTTCTTTCATGATTTTATTTTAGTGAGACTTTTTAGCTTATCACAGAACACTTACAAACTTTAAATAATTTCATCTGATCAAAATGAAGACAAGTGACTTCATGGGGATTTCATTTTAGGTCTCTTACCATCAGAGCGCAACACCAAAGGGGTTGGGGAGCCCAATACTCTGGCGTTTGTCACAGTACTAGTCACCACACATGTGTAATTTCCCACATCAGATGACTCCACCTTAGCTATGTAGAGGTGCCCTGTCTCTTGAGAGACAAATCTCCGACTGTCTTCTTCAACAAATGATGGATACTCGTTGAAGACCCAAGCATATGATAGTTCTAACAAAAGTTAAGGAGAAATACATTTTGTTACTTATCAAAGTGTGCCAGACTCAGAAGTGTACAAAAATGGTGTATTTCTTCAAGTTATATAGAAGAGCGGTTAGGGGAATGATTCGGCATTCATTTTATATTATGATGGACAACACTGCTGATTGGCTGATTGGCATTCTATTGTACACAGCACCTTTGCTTTCTTCCTTGTCTCTGATCTAGGTTACACTTTTATATACCTGGCTGACTTTGCTGTTGCTCCCCTTTAATTTGTGTCTTTAGAATTCTATATGAGTAAATTATCAATCATATAATAGAAATTCCCAGCATCAAAGTTATCATTATTCCTTAGCTACTTCTGAGTAACACACAGTGATGCAATCTCAATATTATTTCTCTTCCACAAACTCTGCCAAGCTCTTGGTTTTTCAGGCTCCTGGGTTATTGTTTATGCTGTTCCTGAGCTTATAAAGACTTTTGTCTTTCTTGTTTTTTCTTCTGCCCTCCCTCCATCCCTCCTTCCATCTCTCTCTCTCTCTCTTTCTTCCCTCTTTCTCCATCCCTTCCTTCTTTCCCTCTTTATTTCATTCATTTTTTTGGGGGGGGAAATAGTCATATATTCATCAATATACTCTTGGGTCCCACAAAGACTTTTATACAAGTAAATAATATAATTTGACTATTTCTTCACATGTGCTAATCTCACCCTTTTGCTCCTCCCCCTCCCAGTAGTCCCCTATCCTAATGCACTTCACTTCTCCTTCCTTGTCATATATACACCATGGTTTTATGTATCTATGTGATATGCAGGATCCACAAATGTGAGAGGACTCTATGCACTGTTTGTGCAAATGAACATAGTCCAGTCACCATGAAAAGCGGTATACAGAACCCTCAGGAACTTAAAAGAAGATTCACAATATGATCTCTATATACCACTCTTAGGTATTTCCATGGAAGACACTACGAAATTAATACAGAGGAATTTTTATGTTAATGTTTTTGAAGTATTATTTATAATAACTAAGTTTTGATCTCTTTCTAGAGATGTACTAATGAAGAAAATATGTAGAAAATAAAAATTTTCAGCTATAAAGAAGAATGAAATTGTGCTGTTTGCAGTAAAATAGATGGCTTTTTCTTTTGTTTCCACTTCTTTAATCATCAAACCTCATTGAGCTGACATAATGTCAAGTGGCTCATAAAGCAGTATCAGTCAATTCCAAGGAGCAATATCTAGGCTTCAGTCCATGTACGAGAGTGACTCCCAAGAATTTATTTTAATTGTGTGTTTGTGTGTGTGTGTGTGTGTGTGCATGTGCACATGTGCACATAGTTACTTTGAGAGGCCAAAAGAGGTCAACAGATCCACTGAACTGGACTTAAAGGCAGTTGTGAGCTTATAGACATGGGTGAAGGGAACAGAACTCCAGTTCCTTTTAAGAATAGTGTGTGCTCTTAATTGATGAGCTACCATTGAACCCCCTAGAGAATCTCTGAAGTTTATTCTAAAGTAAGAATTTTATCATCAAAGATAAAATGACTAATTCATCAATTGTCCCTTTGATAATAACAAAATGATGTCAGCTTTTCAATTTCATCCGTGGTGCTTGGAATCAAACCCAGGACTTGGCACATAATTTCAAAGTGCTCTACCATGAGTTATTCTCTACCTTGATGTCAGTTTAAAGCCAACTGCTCCTATTGCCCCTATTAAATGTATTTAACAGGTCCTAAATAAGCATTTTTTGAGTCAAGGAAGGACATATTATGCCATAAGGTATGAGAAAAAAATCTACTAGGATTATGTTTACCAATTGTGGGCCAGTGTAAACAACTGTTTCTCAAGGAGCTACATCCTCCTCTTCAAGAATGACATCTACATAGTATTAGGCTTTTGGTGTTTCTATCTTCAAAGAATAGAGAGCTAAGTGTTGAAAGGCATAGTTTCTGTGTTTGCTTCCTTCTTCCTTGGCTCTGTTTTCTTTTGCAATTACAATAACCTACAATAACCTTACTTTCATGGTTAATTCCCATAAAAGTCTTCCAAAAGATTTTCTGAAAACATATGCTATCAATATAAATTTAATGAGGTCCAAGTAAAAATAGATTTGAAGTACAATTATACTGCTGAAGTATCTTTTAGGAAAGAATGGGCAATTACATGGTATAAATCATGATGAAATGATATGGTAAGTTTGAGATGCTCTGAGTTTCAGGGGAGGAGAATATGAATTTCTTTCATGACTGAAGAATAGATAAAAATATCAAGAGAACACTCAAACAAACAAGGATGAAAGCCCTTCAGGGAGAGCACAATGTATATAAAAGGCCAGCAGAGTAAGAACACCTGAAGAACTTGGTAGTAACATTCCATGGTGAGGCCAGTAACAATGTCCCACTTCAACTGAGGAAACAAACTGCACATGGCATATTCACAAACAATGATTTATTTTTCCAAAAAAGAGTGAAGAATATTTTATGATGTTCTAAGTCAATGGTGAGATAGGAAATTCTAACTCTAATCCCTCTCCCTTATGCTGTTACAGGTCCTCTTTAGTAATCCCTTTCAAATCTGATCTCTTAATCTTATTCAGTGTTTATTTCCTAGGAACCTGTACTGCCTTGATTGCGGACAGTGAACAACAAGCTTCTCTGTATTTAAAACTGTCCCTTCCCTTTGATCTGAAAGGAGGCTCTATTCAGGATCATACACTTCCTTTCCCAGGAATAATTGCTTTTCTCTTTAATTCTCATGGAGATAATACCCACATCTCACTTCTAGGTTTTTCAAATATGCTAGCATTTGTCCTATAGGGCTCTTTGGTAGCCCTTTATAAAACAGTATAAAACAGTATTAGGCTCTCTGCCTCTGATACACACCCCCCCACACAAACAATACAAAACAAAAACAAACAAAACCACTCGAAATTGGTTTACTTTTAATGCAACTCTTACCTCTATGAGGTAAATTAGTGAGTAGAAGGAATAAAAGCCTCACAATCTAAAGGGCAATTGGCAAGAAGTTGCTGTCTGCAGCAGTGAGGACTCATACTCTCCCATTAGGAGTTAGTGTATCAGGCAGACACAGGAGTCTATCACACACCTATGTTCTAACAGCCTCTAAATTAAAGAGACTAACTCTAACCTTAAACAGTCACCCGGTACTAATTTATATACAATCTTCATTAAACCATGCATCATAAATATTTTACACCATACAAGGTGATGTTAAAGTTTCCTAAGCACTTCCTTTCTCTAAATATCCCAACAGGGCAACTTCTAGAATGCTGTTAGGCAATCATTAGTGTGGAAGTAAATAATAAAACAGAGATCCTCTCTAGTACAGCCACAGAAAAATCCAGAGAATGATGATTCTTGACAACAAGCAAATGAAAACAAGAAGAAACAGAAGTACAGAGAGGAGGCCTTGCAGCTGGAAGAAGAAATACTTGAAATACACTTTGAGATGCGAGTAGGGGATTTTCTATTTTTTTTTTCATTTTAGAATTTACATTTTTAATTATACAATAAAATATTTCATAAATATACAGGCTGAGAATTCTTTTCAAAGTAAATTTTTGTAGTTGAAGTAGTCTATAAATCAGGTCAACTTTTAAAGTACATTAAAAATATCAGCATTATACTAAACTTAAACTACTTTCTTTTTTTTTTTTTTTTTACTGTTTTTTAAATTTAAATTTGAAACAAGGTTGTTTTACATGTCAATCCCAGTTCCCTCACCCTCCCATCCTCCCCTATCACCCCCACCAACCCCCATCCCATCCCCTTTTGTTCCCCAGGGAGGGTGAGGCCTTCTGTGGGGAGTCTTCAAAGTCTGTCATATCATTTGAGGCAGGGCCTAGGCCCACCCCTATGTGTTTAGGCTGAGAGAGAATCCCTCTATGTGGAATGGGCTCCTAAAGTCCATTCGTATACTAGGGATATATACTGATCCATTACTAGAGGCCCCATAGACTGTCTAGATCTCCTAACAAACATTCACATTCAGGGGTTGTGGGTCGGTCCTATGCTGGTTTCCCATCAATCAGACTGGGGTCCATGAGCTCCCACTTGCTCAGGTCATCTGCTTCTGTGGGTTTCTCCAGCTGGTCTTGACCCCTTTGTTCATCACTCCTCCCTCTCTGTAACTGAGTTTGGCTCAGTGTTTAGCTATGGGTGTCTGCTTCTGCTTCCATAAGCTACTAGATGAACACTCTAGGATGCCATATCTAAATCAAAGCTCAGGTGTTAGCGTATTATGCAGAATAACTGACCCCAGTACTCCACAACCAGCTCTGCAAATCTAGGGATATATCATTAGACATAGAAGAGGGACTCTGCAGATGGAAGTAACATAGAACATTGAGATGGGAAGGTTTTCCTAGATTATCAGAGTGGGTCAAGAGTCACTATAAGGATGATAATGAGCAAGAGACAGAATGGTTGCAGCTAAAAAGAAGAAATTCTGCCACCAAAGCAGGAGTTTCTAAAAACACAGGTATTTTAAAGTCCCATAATCTAGAAAATGCTGTGAAAGCAGGTAGCCTGTAAAGGCCATACAGGGCAGGCAACAGAGGTTCTCTCAGCCTCCAAAAGAACAGTAGGAATACATATATGCATATATCTTGATGTTTAGCCAACTAAACCTTATAGTCTGTTTCTAGACTTCCATATATCTGTGCTGCTCATTTTGCAAGAACTTGTCAGTGTAGCACTGGGGCAGCTAGATACCTGGCCAAGGGACTATGTCAAAGACATGCTGTTAAGGACATTGCAGTGAACCTGAACGTGCCTAATGTAATCAATCACAGGATCCTTCTAAGGAAAGACACACAGGAAGGTCAGAAAAAGGGCTGACTAATGAGCAGAAGTCTGAGGGAGGTGATTACATGCCCGAGGACAAGAGCCAAGGAATATAGGCAGCCACTGGCAGCTGCCAAAAGCAAGGGCAATGAAGGCTTGGCCAAAGTTCTAGGAAAGAATTCAGCACAGGCAATTCCCAGTACCGTGCTGTCAATCTCAGGAAATTCCTGTTGAACTTTAATGTTGTAAAACAAATCCATGCTGTTTTTCATAGCTGTGTTGTGGATTAGTAACTGCTATAATAGGAAATCTACATAAATGATAATATTCAACAACAAATAAATATTTACAATGTTCCCCAGATTTATTTCTGTAGTTATAAAAGCTCCATGCCAAAAGCAGTTTCAGGGAGAAAGGGTTTATTCTGGAGCACAATTCCAAATGATAGCCCATCATTGTGGAAGTTAAGGTGGGAACATGGAGAGCCCACAGCCACAGTCAAGAGCAGATAGGATACATGTATACTCAGCAGTGCTGTCTCCTCTTTATACTTACACAGTCTAGGAGCCAAAACCATGTGCACAGTGCTGCCACAATGGGCAGGACTTCCACTTCAGTTAAACCACCCAAAACAATCCTCACAAATATGCTCATGGGCTCACACGTCTAGATGATGTCTTATTGAGACTCTTCCTGGGTGACTCTAGATCATGTTAGTTGTTAACTGAAAGTAATAATGACACAATACCATATAGGTTGAATAAAATTCCCCAAATAACAGAAATGAAAAGAGATTATATGATACTGGAGTTAGTGAGCCAAAGGGGGTGGGATCATGTTTTGAAGAATACAATAATAAAACTTCCTATACAGGAGGAGTGACATGGAATAATCCAAAAGAGAGAAGTAACTACAACTCTTAAAGTCAACTAGGGACTACTTTTTATAAATATTCAGATGATTAACGACTTAGAGAAATGATTCATATCTCTGTGTAATTGTGATCACAGTGTCCTGAGAAGTGAGTAGAAGCCTATACCATCCCCAGTGTTTATAGATATTTTTGTTTTAAGGGAAAGATCTCCATCAAGTTTTCATTTGCTGCTGTATGGATATGTTGAAAATCTTAGGTCACATATCTGATTAAAAACATTTGAGAATTACATGATTTATTACATTTTGACTAGTTTAACAATATCTACTGTAATGCTATGAGAGTTTACTTACAAAAACTTCATTTGCAATAAATGTTAATTGAATACTGCAAAGCCAAATATGTATCAGTTCAATGCCCTTTGGGGTATTTCAGCCTAATTTTATTGAAAATAATAAATAAGCTGCAAACTATAGTAAAATTGTAAATTCATAGACACCAACCAATGAACTAAGCTTTACAAAACCTTTCACAATCTCTTAAGGAAATAATAAGCATACTATGGTTAGATAACTTGACCAGTAGGCTTTCTATTAACAAAGCTATAAGGATTTTAGGAATAGAAAATATTTCTTTTAACTAAGGAGTGAAGGATGTCCAACAACCAAAGCCATAATAAAGAGAATAAATTCTGAAATTCTGCTTTCTGTAAAGTAGTCCATGACGGATGATGTCACTTTGTCAGCCACATTCCTTCCCAGGTCACTGAAGTGTACAACTAGTCAATTTAACATGAAATATGTCACTCTGGTGTTTACCTGGAGAAATATTAATAAACACACTATGGACATTTAAGGGTTTGTTTCTAGTTCCATTATGAAATTCTATTACAAAAGAGATTTAATCCTGAGCCAAGACATTTTCTAGAAGAAATTCTGTCAAACAAAAATGCAGTTAGGCAAAACTGTAAAAGTAAAGGGCAATTTTCTATGGTGCCAACTGGGGAAGTCTGACCTATTTTTAAGATGAGACATATTTAAAAATGCAGGGAAGCATACTTGATGACATTCAAGATTTTATCAGTGATTCACACAATTGAAAAGAGAATTCTGCTCTGAGGTTTACAGGTGATGCCACTTGGCTGACAAGATGGATACAGTACACTTCTCATAACCTAATATAAGGTGAAAACCAGAAAGGCTACTCAGGTGTTAGGAGCTGGCATGGGGCATCAGAAGCATTCCTAACATTTCAGGGGGCTGTTTTTCAAAAGTTGTTTTATAAATTGTAATGCTATACAGCGTATATAGCAGGTTTCTCTGGGTCATTAGGAATATCTATTGAATCCATTTTGACTTTGAGCCCTAGTAAGTCTGACTTTTGAGTTTCTATGCAGAATTTTATTAGGACCTGAAATGATGATGGTTTTATGCTAGTCCCAGGCTGACAGTTAGGATCCTTTGCATGGCTAGGAGTCAAGGCTTATTCTCAATTGCTTGTAAACCAAATAGTTTGGAGCATTCTTTTCCCCTTCCGTCCCCCACCACTATCTAAGTGACTTGCCCCATTTTTTCTCTGGTAACATTGATATAATGGAGTTTGTACCTCCATATGTCCAGGGCACCTGTGAAGGTCACAGTGTATTGCTTTTTGTATGATCTGCATTCTTTTTATCATGCTATTTCCCCTGTACAATCACCATGTCAGGCTGTTTACAATGGATTGATCTTATTCTTCCTTATTTTATCTAAGGCAATCTCAAGACAACAGGGTAAAACTTGGAACCATATTCAGTGGCAGACTGTCCATCTATGGTTTTTGATACCCAAGGCTTTGACTGACAGATATCCTTCCTCCCATAAAGCTGGTGAAATCATACAATTGCTAAAGAAATTGGTTTACATTTCCATATTTGGGAAATGAATTTAAAAGAACTAGTGAGAATTATTGTCAGATTTATGCATACATATGATAAGTTGTTCAGGCCCCAGATAGAATTTTCAAGGAACTTAATCCCCAGTTTAAATGGAACAGGAATTCTAGGTATGATGTTGGGACTAGGGAAGAAAACCACAGAACAACAGTTAAAACATTTGTATTCTTCTTTCTCATCTTTGACAAAAATACTTGGTTAAAGGAACTCAAAGGAGGAAGGATTTCTTTTGACTCACCATACTGGGCACTGTCATGACAAGGAAACCATGAAAGCAGAAGGGTAAGGCAGCCAGTTACATCCTGCAGACAGTTAGGGAGCAGAAAAAAGGGAATGCTTGACCTCAGCTGCCTTTCTCCTGAATCATTTTTCTGGTCCCTGCCCAGTTGTGCTACCCACATTCTCGGTAGGTCTTCTGCCTCATTTAATCCTTTCTAGAGAGACGTTTCTTATGCCAATCATGACAGTATATAAGACAGAATTTGCTGCTTCTCCAGTTTTAGTATATAAGAGTTCATAGATCCTGAAGAAATGTGAGAAAGCAATTTTAATATGTGTTCCAAACTAATGCAGGAAACTATCGATTTCACAACCAACACCTTCTTGTCCAGTGAGAAGAAAGTGTGTTGCCATAGGAAAATTTCATGATACCATGTGTATGCTTGTGTGCACACCTTAACTACCTGCCCAAGTGCTGTGTCTTTGTAGTCCCACTTTCCTCCTCACTCACAGTAACTAGTGGGCATTTCTTAAGGCTTCAGTGTCAATAAATAGCGTTTTCCTTTTAAGTGCAGTCTAGGAGACATAAGAAGCCTTTCAGCTCATGGGAGTGCTAATTGGAGCCAATTATACTTGATTGACCTACCTTGCTATTAAAATGATATGCAAAATTTACACTGCCCTTGCAAAATGGAAATTTTCCTCAGAACAAACTAGCTACAGGAAGCCTTCCCTGTAATGAATCCGAAGGTGGTGCTTTTGAGTTACAATCCCCGCATCAACTCTAAGAGGCTAATTCCAGGGAGGGATTTTGCAGGGCTGCAAATGATACAAAAGAACCCCAGAGCAAGGAAAAGGGGCAATAAAATAGCTGAAATAATTAAAGGTAAAGGAATCAAGGAACAGCATTACAAAATGTAGCCCATTTCTCATTAGATCTGATTTTTCATTTATGAAAGTTTAATCTCCCCTTTTAAAGAATGCCATGGGAACATGATTGCTCTCTTTTATGTGCCTGGGCTTTTAAAACAAAATAAAATGTCCATTTTCAATGGTAAGTAGAAATGAGATCATTAGAAGATGAAGTCACCCTACTGTATGATGAGGCTCTCAGTTTTAATTCCTTTCTCTTCTGTGTGATTGTGCTTGTGTGTGTGGTATGCATGTATGTATGTGTGTGTATGCTGTGTGTATGTGTGTGTGTGTGTGTGGTGTCATCTGAGATGTGTGTCTGTGTGTGTGTGTGTTATGTGTCTGTGTGTATGTGTGTGGTGGTGTATGAGGTATGTGTCTGTGTGTATATTAGTATATGTGTATGTTTTTGTGTCTGTGATATATGTGTATGGTGTGTGTGGTATGTGTATGTGTGGTATGTATGCATGTGGTGTGTGTGTAAGGTGTGTGATGTGTGTATGTGTGTATGTTGTGTGTGTGTGTGCATGGTATGTATGTGTGAATGTGTGTGTGTGTGTGTGTGTGTGTGTGTGTGTGTGTGTGTGTGTATGTGAGCTTTAATTGCTTTCCACTCTATTGATCAAGACAGGGTCTCTCCAACTCAGAGTTAACTAGTCCATCTAGCTAGCATGCTCTGTGGATCAGTTGTCTTTACCTTTAGAACACTGAAATAGCAAGTCGGCCATGCATACCTGGCACTTGCAGGAGTGCTCTACATATGAACTTAGGCCCTGTGCATTCATCCAGAATTTTTAGTCACTGAGCCATGTCCTCATATCTATAAGGGGCTTATCACCACTGCTATACACAATTCTGTGGGAAGTTGGACATATTTTTGAACTTTATGTTTTCCTTTTCTTCTTACACACAAACACACACACACATACACACACACATGCATAAACACCTACCTCTGCTGCTATTATTTACCTTAGTAGTACACCAAACATTTTAATTAAACCTTATACCTTTATCGAGCAGTGGAGGCACACAACTTTAATCCTAGTAATCAGGAAGTAGAGGCAGGCAGATCTTTGAGTTTGAGGCCAGCCTGGTGTACACAATGAGTTCCAGAGCAGCCAGGGTTACCCAGAGAAACCCTATCTGGAAACACTGAATACAAAACAACAATAAAGACCCTTACATCTTTGATCTGACTCTCCTGAATGACAGGATAAAATATAAAGAGATGGTTCCATTATAATCATATAATGAAAACTGTGCAAAGGCACATACTTTTAGGTATTTGATTAAATATTATGCTTGATTATCAAATAAATGAAGGGCAAAATTCATACAGACATCAATTATTAACAGTAATTTCCCTTCCAGTTGGGTGGTGTTCTCAATAGATGCCAGTTTCTATGGTCCCAGAGGATGTGTTGGGGTTCACAAGGGTCTCTTGTTCAAATTCAGATTTACATAGGAGATTGCAAGCTTTAAAGAAAATTATCAGAAAACAACCAGACAACCAGAATTTCCCAAGTTCTCTCTTCTTATACTAAGTAATAAACAGACCCAGCTTCACTGTCTTCCCAAACCTCTTTAATTATAGAAAAGCAGACACATGAAATGAAACATCTATCACTTCAATCTTGCATCTACTTCTCTATGATTTTAATAACACAGCTAAATGAAAGCTCTGCTGAGGTTGGTTAGGCAGTGCATAAAGAAACACAACGAATCTACTCAAATCTTCTTTTCACTTGAAATTTTTATTTTCTTAGTATTGTTCTATTATAGAGACTTTAAATGGATTTGTATTTTAATTGGAAGGTAATACATTTTAAAATAGTATAAGCTGCAATGTTTTTATACTTGCATATAATTTGTTGTCTTGATTGGATGAAGCCAATTTTTATTATCTCACACATTTATTGTTGTATGGTCAACCTTTAAAAGTTGACTCATTTGCCAATTATAAATATAGACTATATCATGATCATTAACAATAGTCATCAAAAATATTATTCCTGTTTCTACCTGAGTCGTCACACCTATTGATCAATTATCTCCCTACTTACAACTCTGACTCTGGTAAATGATCATTCTGCATTCCCATGCATTCACTTTTTTAGATTTTGAATGAAATTGCATAGCCCACATAATAAAGAATACTTAGGGAAAAATGAAAATAGCAAAATGATCTTTTAACATCCATACTGTACCCTTAAGTCTCTCCAAAATGGTGGTTGTTTATTATACCTAAGTCTGTACAGTTAGCTGGGCCATGGTGGTTGCATGCATTTAATCTCAGCACTAAGGAGGAAGAGGCAAAGGATTTCTGTTAGTTCAAGGTCAGCTTTGTCTACAAAGCTATACAGAAAAATCCTTTCTGGGACACCAAACAATAAAATAAAAAGAGTGTGTGTGTGTGTGTGTGTGTGTGTGTGTGTGTGTGTGTGTGTGTGTGTGTGTGTGTGTGTGTGTGTGTGTGTGTGTGTGTGTGTGTGTGTGTGTGTGTGTGTGTGTGTGTGTGTGTGTGTGTGTGTGTGTGTGTGTGTGTGTGTGTGTGTGTGTGTGTGTGTGTGTGTGTTGGCAGGTAAGAAGGCCAGAAGAGAGCATCATATCCCTTGTAGTTGACAGCATAGGCTTTTGTCGGATGTTCAGTTTGTTAAAATGGGTGCTGGGATCTGAATTCTGGTCCTCATTATTGCTAAGCACAGCTCCTTAACTACTGAGTCCTAATTTCTCCTCCAATTATGGTCATTAACACTTCCACTTTCCAACATTCGGCCGCCTTAGTATTTACTAACCCATGGTTTCAGTAACAGGTGGCTGCTCTATTGGTCACTAAAGGTACATTGTAAGAACTAAATAGTAGTATCCTTATGTAAATTATGTCAAGGAATCATTTGAATTAATGTCTTCTATAAACCCAGTGTTTCAAATCCATGCTGACATCTTTTACTGTACCTGCTTTCTGGGCTATAGTCTTCGATTTCATTTTTAAAGGGACAATGTTTATAACAGACTCATGTTCTGATATAAAATATCCAGTGCATCATGTCTTCATTAGGATTTTCAAATCTTACAAGGACCAATGAGGCAGGCAGAGCCAAGGGCATGAAAAGAAAATGTGTTCCAATTCAACTTAAAACCTTAGTTTAGCACCTTTCACTCCATGTACAACTGCTGCAAATCTCTCTTCACGGCACTCAACTGGTCAAAATAAAATAGTCTTTAAACTCATTCAATTGTTTATTACTATCCTAGAATGATGAAATTATTTTGAACTATCCCTAAGTTGTAGTAGAGATTTTTTTTTAATTTACTAATTCAATTAAATTTCTTTTCATCTTTCCTAAAAGACACAGCTTAAAGTAGAATTTCTAAATACATCACTTTTCTCTTTCTTTGCCTTGCTCTGGCTCCAAATATATTTACCTGAAACAAAATAAAGAAATATCATGGAACCACCTGCTTCCTCTTTCAGACATTTCTGCATAAAGAGATGCTAATAAAAGGAACAGGCCTGACTGTGGAAAGAAGAAAACAGCTGTCCTGCAAGTTTTCTTCCACCAGCAAGATGAACAGTTCTCCCAGCAAGTAGCAAATATGTAGAATTGTAATGGAGAAGCATTAGATTCCACTTTGATCAAAGTCATGCATAGACTTACCTAGGAATTCTAATCTGTTTGACCTAAGTATTCACTGATTCTACTTCAACTGCAAGGAGTAGGAATTTTATCCTGCCATGACTGATTCAATATTACATCTTTAATCTAGTCTCCCTAACTATATAGTATTTTTATATCCCAAATTAACATCTGGGAAAACAGTTGTTGACGTCCTGACTGTGCTGATGACAAAGCACATAGTGCTTTTATTGCTTTCATTAGTATCATCTCAGCTAATATAATATCTCTCCTGACCTGAGAACTCATGGCAGAATGTGTTCTGGGTGAAAACTGCACCTGTGTCCATTACCCTGTGACTGCAGTCCTGTGTATCTGGACACCTTTCTTGTCTTTCTTCAAGTCATAGGTTGTGTTGGGCTATGAGAATGAATAAAGTGCTCATACATATTTTGGCTCTATTTTATTTCAACAGTATCTAATTGAAAACTTATGAGCATATTTATATCTTTCATCCTCTATTTTATTAATTCAATTAGCTGCCCCATGGTTGGCAAGCAATGAAAATATCTTATCTGGTTTTCAATTTGCATTAAGTCATGGAATATTTGAAGCACAGTGTTTTACATCAAGTGACCTCATAGCTCTACTGTATTTTTTGTTCATAGACACCTATGATTGGTTAGCTCCTAATAAATTTCACTGCTTCTCTTTAGAGCAGTTTCAAATTTGAGTTCAAAAATCTATGTTTGCCCCGTTCTTCTGAGGAAATGGAAAGCATGACAATGGTTAAGAATCAGCAATAATAAGTTGGTAACCAACTCCCACATGGTAAGAGAGTCTTTAATGGTGCCAGGCATTGTACTCTAAATTTATTTTTGATCTACATTTATAAAGGACAGAATGGAGTGCTATTCCTGGCACCATTAAAGGGATGTTTCTACATAAAAATGATTTATGTAGGATAAAACAAGTTCAAAAAGTGCAAATACTGTTCACTATAGATTCACTCTTCACTAAGTCATCTTTTTATTGCCCAAATTAAACTATACTTTCCAGGGTACCTTTGAAAGTAGCAGACAGTCTTGCTTTACAGTTATGGGATTTCAGGCTTGGTAGTGAGTTTATATTCTAAGGATGAATTTTGGTAAATTACCTCATCTCTTTGATCTCAGCTTTAGTCTTACTGTAAAATCAAAAGACTGCAGCTTTGGTTACTAACCTGTAGGACGTGGATTCTTTAGGATATGTGTAATTGTCATGAAAATTGGAGTAACTATATGCCAGCTATAGCTGGCAGTTGGTAGAAGATTTACATTCTCTCATATAGAACATATGAAGTTTTGCTGTTTTCTATGTTAATTATATTTAAAACAACTAGCAATACACGCCATTCAAAAGGAAACAAATCCATTATACCTTAAGGAATCATGTAATTAAGTTTTCTCTCAAAAAATAAAAAAAAAAAATAGGACTAAGTGAAGCTCAGAGGTAGAGTAACTGGCAAAAATTGAATATAAAGATGAATAAATTTGATGACTTACTTTGAGCTACACAGAACCTCAAAGATTTATACACATTAACTTACTTATTTCCCCATTTTTTTTTGGCTGAGTCAGTGAAGACTATGAAAAGAGGATTCCATAATTCCTCAGGAAGATTTGTATTTTAGAGCCAGGTAAGTAGCTAAATAGATAAATAACTTTTGCTACTCAAACTTAATGACTTCAACCCCTAGGACCTATATGATGTGAAAAGAGAGAATCAACTCCCCAGAAGTGTCATCTGCCCTCCATAGACACACAGAGTGGCATGTATGTGCCTCCAAATCTTCCCCTTTTTCTTTCTTTCTTTTACTTACATGTACATACAACATGCATGCTACTTACAAAAAAATAAATAAATAAATTGAATTTAAATTTTCAAAAATATAGAAGAAAGACTTTAAATTTGGAATGATAGGTGATATCATACATGATTCACAGGGCTGCTTCTCTTTTCTCTATGGAATTACTCAACCTTGGGAATAAATTCAAAGTATGCCATCTCAAATCAATTCATGAATTCAATAGGATCATGGATAGCTAGTGTTTAGATATTATATCTCTGCAAACTTTCAAAGAAGTTTCACTGTATTTAAAAAAAAAAAACAATATAAAGGGTGAGAAAAACATGGATATCCGACAGATAAAACCCAAGCAAACAAACAAAAAGAAAAAGTAAACATCACAAGCATGATCTAACCTCAAAAGCTACCACACTATGAAAGTCAGAGAAATTTTTATTCAGGCAGTATCTGTTTTTTTGTTTGGAAAGTGAAGACCATTATAATACCTAATATCATGAGCTCATTCCATGGATCATTTAAATAAGAAGCCACAGTTCTTCCTATGAGTCTTGTATGATTGCTTCCAGGATCACCATGGATTCCAAAATCTTCAGATAACATGGTATAGTTATGAAAAACATAGGCCCTTCTGTGTAGTTAAAATAGTCTTTAAATTGATTGAAATATATGATATCATACAAATACAATGTAAATAGTTGTTGCATTGTACAGATGGTCCTTTACTTAAAAAGAGGCTATGTCTTGATGAATCCTTTGCAAACCGGAGAAGTCATTAACTGAAACTGTGTTTATTTCAGGTAGCCTACAGATACCACTAGTTAGTAATCCAGTACTACAGTCATTGCTGTTTCTCTCATGATTGGTGGCTGGCTGGTAATTGTGACTGGATGCCATTGCTGAATTTTTCAGCATTGTAGAATGTTTGAGCATATTGATAGTCAAGAATAAAGCCAAAACTCAAACTTTGAAATCGAGCTTTCATGGAATATGTGTTAACTTTCACACTTTGGTAAAGTTGAAAACTCACATGGAATGAACCATCACAAGTCTGTCATTTAGGGAGTATTGACAACATAAAAATATCTGTACATGGTCAATATAGACACATTTCTCAGAATATTTTTGACTCTCAGTGGGTTGAATCCATGGAGATCAGTATTTGGAAGCAGAGAGTTGACTTTACATAGAAAGTACATACAAGCGAGGAGGACAGAATGTGTAGTCAATAAATGTAGTTAGGGTTATTGTCTTCAGTTTGCCACTATCTTGCTTACTGTCCTTTGTAGAGATCTTACAAAAGAGTCAAACATTAACAACATAGATTTTTGTAAGAGAAGCTGAGTGCTGGGTTAAATAGGCCATCTCTGAACCAAAAACTAAAGGGTAAGTGATGTCAACAAACTTAGGATGATGCAGGGCAACATGGATTCTCTGCTTTGCTGACCGCAAGAAGCCATAAAGTGATAATAGAATGTAGTATCTGAGCCCTGGGGTCAACCAAGTTGCACAACAATGGGAGCTGTTTTCCCAGGGAAGTTCTTGAGGAAACAATGCAATAAACTCTGTCACATGTATAGTTCTTTCTATACATTGAATGCAATCAAGCAAAGAATAAATTACCATCAAAACAACCAAAATGAACGGATATTTATAGTCAATGTCAAATAGAAGTATATGCAGAAAAGCATAAAGCAAAACTTTACTCATAAAAGTATGTAAGCCAGTCTCAATTTACTAGGAAAAAAATATCTTGTCTCTCAGAATAGAAAGCAAATAAAGCTAAACTCTGAGTGTCACTGTTAAATTAATGTGACAGAGTGAAGAGCACCAGAAAGGCAGTGGGTCCACAGTACAGGTGGTAGAAGGGAGCTAGGGAGTCGGCGTTTGCTTCACTGTCTCCGTTGCAATGAAGACTAGAGATTTCTGGGCTTCTATTTCTATCTTGTTTTTGGAAACACTTCCAAATGGGAATAATTGTGTCTAAATGTCAGATGGCTGTCTCTAATCTTCATAGAAACACATCACACTCTTTTGAAGACAGGGAAGACTGCTTTGCCTTTCAAAACAGAACAGCTGTTCTTGAAATATTCACTTCCACACTATTGTCTTGAGTGGGATTCAGATAACAAGCAAAAATGAGGACAAAGGCCCCTAACTCAATTTAACTTTAGAACTGTGATAATAACATATGGAAGACAGTAGGAAAATGAAATTTAATTTGTGTTTGACATTCCAGTGTCACATGTAGGAAATGAGACATAGATAATTTACAATGGTCTTCCCTTCTCTTCAGGTTGATGAATTTTCTTCCTGGAGTTGAATAAACCACAAGTAATTAATGGCTACTGAGGGAGAGGAATCAGTCTTTGAAGACAAGCTCCAGATAGATTAACCATTCTCAAGTGGTCAGGCCTAAATTCATTACACATGAATAATATTTAAGAAGGCATCATGTTGTATTTACACACACACACACACACACACACACACACACCTGTAATTAGCAAAAAAAGAAGAAGTCAGGTCATAAAGTTGAGAGGGAGTAAAGGAATACTGGAAGAAGTAGATTATGGATAGAGTATGGGGTGAAAATGACATGTATTCAGTACTCATGTATGAAATTCTCAAACATTAATGTTTTAAAATAAGAATGTTTAAACATGTATTACTGCCAATAGTCACCCTGGTGGAAGGTAGAGGCATGATGATAGCCCAATACCGGTTCTCTTCACAGGCAAACAGTTCATGGTAGTGCTTGCTGACTTCTGGTGAAAACAGTTTCTTTGGTGTTAGGGATATGATTCAGCTGAAAAAACACACTTGCTTTTAAAACAAGATGTCATGAGTTCAAATCCCCAGCATCCACATTAAAGACATGTGTGTATGCTCTGTGCATCTAATCCCACCAGGTGGAGACAGGTGGGTCTTGCTGGACAGTGAGCCCATGCAAAAGGATGAGTTTCTGCTTCAGTGTGAGTTCCTGTTTCAAACAATAAGGCAGAGAGTAACATAGGAATATACCGAATGCCACCTTCTGCCTTCTGAATGGTGAGACATAGGATCACAAACTTACAGAAACTCAAGCATACACATCATGAGTCCATGCACATGTGTTCACTCCCATACACACATACATAGTCTTCAATTATTACAATTATTTCTCTAAAGAGAGGCACAGAACAGGTAAGGCAAAGAAGGATTTGCTTTAATGAATTTGAAAAGAGATTATATTTACATAAAAGTATATACTACAAGTACTGACTGAGACCCTAATAAGTTAAAATTTTTTTGTGCATTTAAAACATTCAATATATATGCCAATTATTTAACTTTTGATGGAATTGTCAAATCACTAATGTTAGAAATGAAGTGTTGTGTTTTTAAATGAGTATAAAACTAAATGAAAGGAAGTTTATATCACACAAATACCTGTTGAATAACTATACAAAAGGAAAAGTTTAAAACTAGCTGTTAAGAAAGAATAAAACATTTAATTTTATAAACAACATCTTTAGCAATAGAAAGTCTACTAAACACTCTTACTTTGGGCAATCAAACCTAAAAAATGATTTTGTAATGGGTGCATTAAATAATGTTTGGATCCACAAATTATCCAACCCTCTTTGCTTTATGGGTTCATAGGGCACCCCAAACAATTGCCTACAGACATATGGACAAGAGCAAAATAGCCTGGCCTTTTAGAACCTCAACAAAGAAATCACTGGTAGTGCACACAGCAGGAGGAGGGCCTGGATAAAATTCAGGGTTTGATGTAGACTTGAAACAGCTAGTCCACTAGATTTTTCTTTTTCCATCTTTCATGCTTGTTACCACATTTTTAGTTAATTATTGATGCTCATCCCCACTGTTCTCTGTATTGGAGATCAATATATCTGCTCCTGGCATTTGTCCTACATGACTGATTAATTTTTCAGTTTGGTTTCACACTGTCAACAGCTTACACTGACTTTGAGTCCAAATTACTGAGGGGAGAAATTGAAAAGTGAATACTTGAAGTGAAATTTAATTATTAGAAATCACTGACCTTCGTCTCTCAGATACTACATGCTCTAGTAGGGAGTTATAGGCAACTAACATCAGCTTCTGTACTTGCAGAAAAATTTTGAGACTAAATAGCAATGATGCTGTCACCAAATTAACAAGTTAGACTAATTGAGGAAGCTATTTTGGTACACAGATAAAAATAAATGATTCAGTACCATAGAAGAAAAGATGCACGGTGCATGTCTACTTGCTCACAAGATGAGTGTGAGTCTCTCTCTCTCTCTCTCTCTCTCTCTCTCTCTCTCTCTCTCTTTCTCTGTATCCCTTCTCTCTCCCCCCTCTGTGTCTCCCTTCTCTCTCCCCTCTCTCTGTCTGTCTCTCTGTGTTTGTGTTGTGTGTGTGTTATGTGTGTGTGTATATGTGTGTGTGAGTGTGTGTGTGTGTGTGTGTGTGTGTGTGTGTGTTTGATGGTGTGTGCACACAGTGGCCAAATGTCAGTTGCTGCTGTCATTCTTCAGGATACCTTGTACCTTGTGTTCTATATGCAATCATTTGAAAGGAATAACTAACAGAGAGATGACTTAATAGTAATAATAGATACCAGGACTGGCAATACTAATAGTTGTCATAGTTACCACAACTAGTAATTAAAGATAATGAACTTTTTGCAGATATGGAATTAATACCACTAATATGTTTATTCACCCATTCAGCAAGCCATTTTTCAGGAAGCACTGTCTCCATTGTATAGGTCATAGCATTGAACTCCATAAAAGCTAAGTAATATCCTATTCATGGAAGTGGAAAATGTACACTTTGAGCCTAGCTTTAAGCCTAACTCCCAGACCTTAAAGTCTGAGCAAGTCTTGGGTTCTTTCAGTCATGCCTTTTCCCTTGTCTGGAGGCAAAGACAAAATAGAGATTCAAAGACCATAGACTCCTTATTCTGTCTGAAAGAAATAATGAGCTCCTGAAAGACACAATTAAGATTTCTTAGGAGTTAAGACTAAGCCTGTAGCTTTCTTTAGATACAGAACCCCTATTCACATGCCCCTCTCACTTCTTGCTGTTGTTCAATGGCATGGAGAATAACATTAAATGGGCTTCAAAATGTACTCTGAGAAGAATTTAGAACAGAACCCACCATTTGTTATCCAAGTGATTTCCTTAAAGATCTTTAGAGCCCAATTCTATCAGCAGACTCCTGGTTCTAATAGATTCATATCTCCAAAACCCAGAATTTTGGACTAAGGCACAAAAACAGGCTTTTGTTATAGGGTTTGCCTATACATAAAGAGGGGAAATGCTAAACAATTCTAGCAGCGTGCTACTCTATACTTCCCTGCAAGTCTTTTTTTTTTTTTTTTTCATGCCCTGTGTCACTTCTACTGTGTTAAGGCCCCAGACATCTCTGAACTACAATGGAGAATAAAAGAAAAAAAATAGACATAACCCATTTGGAAACTGAGCAACACAGACAGAAAGATGGACACTGGATAACAGTGTTCCTTCTCCAAAAGGAATGTACATTGACCTCATCTTCACATGCAGGGACAGCCTGACAGGTAAGTCAGATCAAACTTACCACCTTTCTTTGCTAATGGTATTCATGCACTCATATGCTCACCACATATCTACATAACACTTAGCAGATGTTTTCCCAACATTCACTGTAAATGGATCAATGCAATAATAATAAGCATAGCAATTAAATAATAATAAACATCACATTCAGCAATGTTCAGACAGATGGGCTAATGTAACTGGGCAATAAGAATCATTATGTACAGGTTAATTTGGGTGAAAAGACAGAACTAAAAGACATTACACACCCTGAAACTGTTTTCTTTCCCATTTATTAGTTTCTGTGACATTCTTCTATTTGTCAAGTTGTAATAAGATACCAATCTTAGCCATGAATATTGGAGATGTGTCTTACCAGAAGAATTAAACATATAACAATTTATAATAGGAATGGAAGGGTTTTAATACCTTTGGTTTTGCCAGCTCAGTAAAGATTCACTATCAACTAGGGATGTACACTGAAGTCAGGATGTTTGATTGATAGAAATAGCCCTTCATCCCCATGTAATCTCTCCTTTGTTTAACTGCATGTTTATTCCTAAAATATGTCATCTTTTTCATGTTAAAGAGAGTATGAAGTACCACTGTAACATAAAGACACAATATACTAATAACTGATATGTCAGTGTTTGTTATTCCAGGAACAGTTTTAATCTGATCTGACTTATCTTCTGTTTGACTTAGAGAGAATTACTAACTCTGAGCGTGAGTTTCTCAAACTAGGAAAAATAATTCATAGTGTTTCTTCCTTCCTACAAAAGCAAATTAAGGGAAGGAGTTTTATTACAGCTCATACTTTGACGTATGTCGTCCATCATGGCTGGGACATCAAGGCATAAGCATTTGAGTTAGCTAGCAGAGAACAGTAAACATATGCTGTTACTTAGTTCCCTTTCTCCTTTATAAAGGTTAGCCTCTCAGTTAGGGAATGTTTCTACCCTTAGTTGGCAGGTCTTCCCACAACAATAACTGCAGTCAAGATCATCCCCTGCAGACATTGCCTGAGTACCATCACCTAAGTGAGCATAGACCTTGTAAAACTGATGATAACAGTTACCATCACAATGCTGATGATGTGATGAATAAATATTTAATGTCTATATATTACATCCTTGTGGCAAATAAGAGGTGAAATTTGGTGTGTTCAGGAATATATGGTTGTAGACTTGAGGCACATTTTAAACTTTCAATTAATAATACATATGACTTTTATAGTTATTATGTTACATATGGATTTAAAACAATATATTGCAATGGCTGGATGCTTTAACTCATGAATGTAAAGAAAGAACCTGAAATAAAAGAAGGCCCTAGAAATGGCTAAAAAGAAAGACTCATGAATGTAATGATAGAACCTGCAATTAAAGAAGGCACTAGAAATGGCTAAAAAGAAAGATCACTGGATAAGTCAGAATGGGAAATATAGCGACAGAGAATGAGGAGAAAAGACAAGCAAATGAGATAGTACAAATGAGGTTCTTGAACATTAACCATTTAATTTAGATGACTAGGGAGTATTCCTTTATTGAAGCAGGACAAAATTAGGTGGACGTAGATCACCAATCAGAGAAATTGGAGGTGACAAGGCCAGAACATACTGGGAATCTATTCAGATATCCTTCTCTTGCTTTCCATCCCCCCTTAATTTCCTTTCATCCAAACAAAATACATTTCCAAAATACACTTCTTTCATAATATCCTAAAAAGGAACATGTTAGAAGAAAAGCTCAGTTACAGAAAGGCAAAAATTTAGGTATTAGGAAGCCAGGCGGTGGTGGTGCATGCCTTTAATCCCAGCACTCGGGAGGTAGATCTCTGTGAGTTCAAGGCCAACCTGGCCTACAAAGTGTCAAGTCAGCTAGGCTGTTACACAGAGAAACCCTGTGTCAAAACAAACAAACAGGATTAAGTATTATGTAGAGAGAGAAAATAGCAGATGAGGAGTAAGGTTTTTCCACCCGCCGCTACTCTTGTCCCGCCGCCGCGCCTGCCCTAATTAACACACTGAGACTCTGTATTAGATATAATTTTGTTGGCCCGGTATTAGTTTCTTATCGGCTAGCTCTGTCTTAAGTATTAACCCATTTGGGCTGGTCTATGTATTTCTCTTACTGGGGAGCCGGCCGGCATACTGCTTTCTCCAGACTCTCCATCTTGACTCTTTCTTTCTACTTCCTATTTCCTCCTTGTCTCCTAGTCCCTCCTATCTTCCTTTCCTATTGGCCAACAGTGCTTTATTCATTAACCAGCATGAGAAACATTTACAGAATGACATCTCCCATCACAAACAAACAAACAGGATTAAGTATTATGTAGAGAGAATAGCAGATAGAACTAGAGCTGGTCGTGCACCAGTGTGCGGAGTAAGAAGATAAAGTAATTCCTCCACTTCAGCAGCTTAGATTCTAGCAATAAGAGACAGCCCATTAATTGGCAAGCACATACATATGTATTAAGGTGGTATCAAATTATGAGTAAAGTTATGAAGATTATATTGAAAAGTTAATGAGGCTGGAATTAGTTTGTTCAGGATAGATAGGGACAGGCTTCAATTTGTCACCATTTACAAAAGAGCCTTTTCAGTCAGAAAACTGAGTACATTTTTATTAGATTTTTGAGATGTTTATTAAAAGTAATTTGATTATATTTGCAACCTCCTCCTAATTAGTAAATATCCTTTCCCTACATGCCCAACTTTGTGACCTATTCTATTTTTAAAACCTAACAAGTACAACTTTTATATACTCTTAGATGCATAGCCTTCCTTCCAATGGAGGGTAACATATCTACCAGGAAACACTGTCTGTCTCTCTCCCAGCAGCTATCTACCACCAATGGGTCCTCTATTAGTGTGCTCACTTCCTTTCTTCATGTTGAGTTTTTTGTCTGTCTGTCTGTCTGTCTGTCTGTTTGTTTGTTTGTTATAGTGCCCCATTGTGTGTGGAAAATAGTGCTTCTGTAGTCATCCATTACCTCTGGTACTCAAAATCTTTTTATCTCCTTTTCTGTAACTACTGCTAATTTGCAAGAGGAGGACACTGATATGGATGTCTGTTCTAGGGATGAACACTCCACAGTCCCACTCTTTGCAACTTGAACAATTGTGGGGCTCTGTGTCAATTATCATCTATTCAACAATATGGGTTAACTAATGAGAAATGAGTGATTAATTAATCTATTAGTATAATGATAAGTAATTAGGAGGGGGTACAATGCTGTGCCATTTAGCAAATTGCAGTAGTAGGGCCCATGAACTGCTGAGTCACATTGCTCTGTACCCTGATAATGGTGCCAGGAATGGGTTTCTTCTTGTGAGGAAGGCCTTAATCTAATGAGAAAGTGGCTGCTTACTCTCATAACATCTATGTCACTACTGTACCAGTGGGAATGTCTTAGCAGGTTAGTCATTATTGTGGTTCTCAGACTTCCCAGGTGGTAATAATGGGGATTGCTTTTCTACTCAAGTGGTTTACAGAGCAACTTTTATGACTTTGAAAGCTGTCTAGTAAGGAGGAAGCTTCCCTTTGCTTGATTTCTCCATGTTCTACTAAGGTATGTGAGGTCCTTCGTGGGATGATTTTATCATATAGTGTGGAGGGAAACCGAGAACACTGTTAATAACCTGTAATATTGGCATGTTCATGGTAACTCACTGCCAACAATTTTAAGAGGAATAAACCATCCCTGGCACTGGATTTTTTTTATTTGCTAGCCTGTGGCATCTATTATGGGCCTGTGGCCCTATTAGAGAGTAATTCCACCTAAATTACTGCCTAAATTAGTGCCCATGTGCATTTATATATGGAGGAAACTTTTGTAGTGGGAGGTTTCTGTGTCATTGTTTTCACTATTGTTTTTGGTATCACTAGATTTGGGCACTTTGTTTAAAATAATTTATTTGTATCAAAAGTATTTTCATACAATTTATTTTGATCATATTCTTTTCCTTCCCCTGACTTCTTAAATGCTCCTTCCCATCTTTGTACCTAGCTAACTTCATGTTCTCTCTGTTGTACACACACATTTTCTGAAAAAAAAATGAAATAATCAAAACAAAAGCAAGCAACTAAACATAATGATGACACAAAGAAATACTGAAAACAAAAAAAAAAAAAAAAAAAAAAGCAAAACAAAACCCACTTAGAAAAACTTAAATTCTATTGCAATTCTATTTCTGTCTCAATTAATTAGTCCTGGGTCTATCCTGTAATGTGGTTGATACCCCTAGGGATACCCCATTATAGAAAACTGATTTTCCCTTTCCTGGAAGACATCAATTTCAAATAACTTAGAGATTAGCAGTGAAGAGCTTTAGTTTCTTGCCCCTAGTATCCTTCCCTCCTATCCTCTAATCCAGTTTAATAGCTCTTCTTTCCTTTACTTTAACTTATTATACTACTGACTTGTATTTTTCCTCTCTTGAAAGACCTTACTTCCACATGGCCCTTATTAAATTCCCTGTCCTTTATGAGTATTCCATATGAAAAATGCATATCTGAAGATTCAAAGCCAGAACCCACAAATAACAGAAAATTTGTGACATTTATCTTTTTTGGGTTATCTCTCTCAAAATGACTCTTCACAGCTCTACATATTTACCTCAGAATTTTCTAATTTCATTTTTATTAACAACTCAGTAATCTTCCATTGTGCAAATGTGCCATGCTTTAGCTATCCATTCATCAGTTTCGTTAATGGTCATGTATGCTATATACATCTCCTGGCTACTGTAGAATCGCAAAGAACATGGACAAGGTGTTACAATAATAGGACACAGTCCTTTGAGTGAGTGGCCAAGAGTGCTAAAGCTGGATTTTATGGTTGATGTTTCTGGTTTTCTGAGTAACATCTACACTGATGGCAATGGTTAATGCTCCAAGCTCCAGTTTGCACTCATGTCAGCTGTGAATAAGTGTTCCACTTTCTACACCCAAAACAGCATTTTCTGATTTATTTTAACTTAGATGTTTTGACTGGAGTAAGGACAAGAAAATCCCCACAAATAGAATGGAACATGTTTAAAACAGATTGTACCATTCTAACAGATAAATAGCTTTATTCAGCACCCATCTCAAGGGATCAGCTATGTATTCCTATGGTTTGCTTGTGTGGAACACTTTTGCAGTACACATTATATTTTTAACTTGTTCCACATTAAGATATAGCTATGTTGTATTTGTTTCTTTATGTTTTCTAATTTCTTTGATTCATAATATATATCTATCCATTTTTAATTACTCTGTGCCCTAGGAATATAATATAAATTACTTTCCATATTACAACCACCCAACTAATCCCAAAGGGAACACCTTAAAACATCAGTCTATACTGAATAAATAAGAACAGTTTTGTTATAATACGGACTAGAAGCGAAAGACACTTTCTGACTATAATTTCATAATTTAACCAAGTAACACAAGAGTACATATTAGAATGCACTCCATGATACATACCAAATGCTCATATGCATCCCATTGCTGTGTTTCCAATTCATATGCTGCAACATCCCACAATTGTAAAAATTAGTTTGTCAGTCTAAAGCTATTTGATTTCCTCTTATTCTTGTATTCTGTGTTCTTTCTCAGACACACTGGTGAAAACCTGGTTCTCGGCCTTCGCTGTTCATTTATAGCTCAGTATTCTGAAGGAAGACATAGGAAATGGAGAAGCCACACTTTTCTCTCATGGAGGAGAAAGGTCACTAGTTACAATGAACACTAGGACAAAGTTCTCAGTACACTGGGTTTGCCAGGTGGGAGAAAAAGACAAGAGAGAGACAGTGTAGCATGAATTCAGTGGGACGAAGCAGGGTGAGCATGGTGAATGAAGAGCACGTAGGGTCTAAAAGTGTACTCAGACCACAGATCTACTAGATGGTACAAAATTCCTTACCTCATTTGCATAATTTATTAATGTTGAACAAGATCTTTTACCATCAGTTACAATACATACTGATTGCCAAAAGGGTCCTGTATATTTATGAAGTTAGTAGCAGGAGAAATTACATAAACAATTGTAATTCAATTGTAAAATTTGGAGACCTTAAATTACAATATATAAAAAAATCTTAATATCAAAATGTAAAATATTTGATACAAGAGATAACATGTAGCAGATTTAGACAGATGAGAGTACTTGGAAAATGGCGTATTCCTTATAGGAAAACTAAAAAGAATAATAATCATAATCTTAGCTAATTAGACACTTTGTAGAGATGCTCTTCTCAAAATAATATAAAAATGAGTCTCAACAATATAATGGGATTTTGATATTTTATGTTTATGAAAAATTCTCAATTAGTACATAAAAAACAGAATAGTAAATCAAATTGCTATTAAAAGACTGTAAGTGATCACTGGAAATACTGTATGGCAAGTCTCTAAGTGTTTGCCACATATTGCTTAAGCATGTGACATAGAAAACATATCTAATTATGAATCATAATATTCTAAAGCTACTAAAACACAAATATTTTCATCAAGTGCAGACAAAACTGACAAAGAATATAACTCAAGTGATATTAATGGTGTATATATGACAATCTCAAAGAAATAGGCAAAAAAAAAATGCTTTGACTCCAAAATTTAAGTTCAAGGACCAGTTACTGGGAAAAAGGATTTCTATTTTTGTTTCCACAGAAAATGAAAAGCTGTGGATTCCTTCCAGACTAATGTGGTTTGATTAAGCCAGACCCCCTGAAACAGAGTACCAGGTGATCCTACATTCAAAACAGCTGGACAAAGCAGCCTTACAGACCATAGCCAGGATTTCTGCATCTTCTTAGAATCCCCCATGACAGCTCCCCTTACCAGCAGGAAGTAGTTTGGAAAGAACGACACCCAAATTCCAAATATTGTCTATAAATGTTTGTTTTCATTTAAATGGACTTGGTTATATAAAATAAATAAATAAATAAAAGAAATAGGCATGATGATGATTATGCTGACTCTTCTAAATTCTTGATGCAAAGAACAGTGGAGGCTATCCTCTTGTTTAACTCCATATATAATAAAAAATGATATTTTAAAGGAAAATGTATCTGTGAATTCATTTGACTTAAGATGGTACAGAACGAGAAAATCTTAGCAAAGACTTCTTTCTTAGCCTTTATGATAAATGTTGAAAAGAACCACCACAAACAAGAAGACCACTGCTTTCTTTCAACTCTTTGTGAGTGTTTATTATTTTTAGTTACAGAAGAAGATGAGATTTTCATCAGTCTTTGGTAATCTGCTGTGCTGATAAATAATGTGATGTGCACAGAAGTTCTTTGAAGTCATGGAAGACTGTATAAATAGATGACACTCATTATTTCAGAGAAATTTTTGAAAAATGTTAAAGGAAAATGGAACATATATGAATATGTGATAAGATAAAATGGAAATAATTCCAACTGATATGAGTTTTAAAGTCTTTAATTCACTTAATGCCCTAAGAAGTCTTGATTACATATTTGCTTGTATATACCCACACTACTTGTTTTGTTCTCAGCAAGCTTTTATGACTTTTTCTATATCTTTGGTTCTGTTCTGGAACTATGGTGCAAGAACATCAATTTCATCTCTCTGTCTCCATAGTGTGAGGGGAATTTAAAGCTCACAAAGGGAAGAATTCATGCAGCAGAGCCCCACCAGTTCAATTGGAAGCTACAGGCAATACATGTTTTCTGGTAAATGTAATCAAAATTGGCTTGATTCAGGGAATGCACAATAATCAATCGTCATCAGATTCACACCACCTGTTATACATTTAGGGAATAGAACACCCCGAAGACCTTAACAAAACATCCAGAATATGCCATTTTCAATGAGTACGTGCTTATGATTGTTCTAACACTTACTAAGAGTTTTATAAGAGCTTTGAAAAAAATAATACTAAGGCTGAGCTAACTATTGAACACTCAAGCTCAGATTAGTCATTTTAATTTTGCAAACTTTTTTCTATGGAAATGGTAATATATCCTATACTTCACATAGTTATTTTCCAAAGTAACTTTGAAAATGATCATAAGATTATTTAGTATGTAGATTTTAAACCAAAATAGGGCTGGTGAGATGGCTCACTAAGGACAGGTACTTTCTCCCAAGCTTGATGATCTGAGTTCTGATTCTAAGGCACATGAAGTGGGAGGAGATAGCTGAGTCTCCAAAATTGTCACCCATCTCCCCTATGTGTGTACAAACACTCACAAAACTCATCCCTCACCTCCACCACTGTAAATAAACCAATGCAATAATTTTCTTTGAAATGACTTTCCCCCCCCCCCCCACTTTCTTGACTAACTTTTAAAACTGACTTAGTAAAGCTGCTGAAATGTCTGATTCAAACTTTGTTAAACAGTATATTTTTAGCACAGTAAGTTGTAAAGATGTAAAATTTCATGGTATGAAATGCATTAAAGGTATCAGCTAAGGTAAATGATGGGTATCTTGTTTAACCTTTACTTCCTACCTGTTCACTTCCATTATAACTTGTATAGCTTTTACTAGCCAGTTAGCAAGGAGCTTAAGAGTCCTTCCTATGACAAGCAGCATGAAATCCATCACCATAGCTCATGAACTTTTGTAACTTTGATGCCTAGCATACAGTCTCTGGAAATAGTGAATAAAATAAGCCAGTTACATAAAAGGAATTGAAATGAAAAACAAAATCATGATATGTCTGCATATGTATACTTGTATTGTACAAATACAATGGCTAGCTTGTGTTTATGGAGATTTATAAATCCATCTAAAAATCATCAAACATAAATTTTTGAGTGATGTGTCTAATTAAAATTTGTCAGTAAACTTTGCACAGGAAAGATTTTCCAGATCATCATACGACTCTTCTACAAAGATCCTATTACTTTTGCTTTTAACTCATCTTAATTTATCTTCAAACACAGGAGGTGTCCCTTACCATCTCCATTTAACAGATGGGAACACTGAAGTTTAGACCTGCTGTTGTTAAATTGCTTTCTCAAGGAAGAACACTCTCCCAGTTGGGGTCACAGAGAAGTCTGGCATCTCCCATTACTCTTTCAATTATAATCTGCTTCCTAGTCATTAACACATTTGCTTGAGCCTGCAAAATAAGCATCCTTTGTAGGGTCGGGAGTAGAAAATTTCCATTTGAGAGAGACTTATTTCAGAAAGTTTTATGTGGACTTGTAATTGCATGCCATTATGAAAATCATTGCACCATTTTAGGCTTAAAAGAGTAATTGTGATCAACAATTCACCGCAACTATGGCAACACGATATTTCTAGCTGTTTACTTTAAGGAATTAGAGGCTATTTATGGATTAAGACTGCTATAGTTTTTATACCAGGTGACCTTTACAAGGATAGAATCGAAGCTTTATAAATCAGTGCTGGCCATAACCTTGGTACACATGGGTATATGTGAACATTTCAACTAAACAGCAGTAAATGAGACACTTTGAGCATTGATTGTATACTACAGAACTATTTCAGCACAATACCCATTGCTTCTTAGATTGTGGAGCAGTGTTTACTAGGCAATGGTTAATCTTCTGCCATATTAACTGGATATACAATTACTTAGGAAACACACTTTTGTGAAGATTTTTATGGAGTTTAAGCAAGAAAGGGAAACCTATTCTGAATATGGGCAGCAATATTCCAGGTGTGGGGACCAAACCTAATGAAGTAGATAGAACCCAGGAGAAGGCAAGCACAGTGCCAGCTTTCACCTCTGCTTCCTGACTACAGATGTCATGGTGGCCAGCCCCCTCAGATTCCTGGGGCCATGTTTCTACACCATGAGGGACTGCACCTCAAAAGTGAGTTCAAGTAAATCCTTTTTTTTTAATGATAAACATAGCACATTATAAACTGAGATTAAAAAAATAAGGAAATTTTTTAATCTTTGAATTCAACTTAATCATATCCTCTTGATATTCATCTCTGTGCTGGGGGTGCTAATACTTGTGGAAGAAGGGCAATCATGTGACCTCGTGGTAGAAATACTTAACTAAGTATCATAGTTTGTTCATTTTGACACGAATTTTTTAATTAATGAAAGTGTCCAAAGAGGGTTGGGAAAATGATTGGCATGCAAATATGAAGAACATGATTGGATCCTTAGGACCTATGTAGAAAAAAGAAGTGGGCATAGTGGAATATTCATGTAACCTCAGCTCTTGGAAAATGAAGACAGGTAGGTGGGTCCTTGGGGCTTGTTAGCTAACCACCCTAGCCTAATCAAGATGCTACAGGACAATGAGAAATCCTGTCTCAAAATAACATAGAAAACTCAAGAGGAACAACAGATATTGACCTCTGACCTTCACATTCATATACATACACATGCATGTGCACCTTGCATGTGTATTCACATGTGCTCACGCTCTCTCTCTCTCTCTCTCTCTCTCTCTCTCTCTCTCTCTCTCTCTCTCTCTCTCACACACACACACACACACACACATGCACAGGCACACACAGAGACAGAGAGCAGGATGGAGGGAGGGTATCCAAAAGTATTTTAATGTAATACTTAATTTTTCCTTGTTATTTATTCTTCCGTCTAAATCACTCACAGAGTGACCTTTTCTTTAAACTCAACTGTTCACATTCACTTTCTTCCAGCTACTTTTACTAAAACAAAATTCACCTCACCAGACCATTATGCAGAACACAAGTGGGGGGGGGGTGTCTGGGAAAGTATCTCCCTCTTGCTAAGCCTGAATGGTCTCTGTTCATTCATTTTCTCTTCTCCCTCCAAATGGTCCTAAGGGAGCCAACTTAAGGTATGGATGGGACATTAAAATAATATTTGAGTTCTTAATAAGACACATACTAAAATATATGACACCCTCATTCCTCTTGATAAATACAATCTGAGGAACATAGTTTTACACTTAGAGTGTTGGCTTTCAGCATCCTGATGTATGCCCACAGCTAAAATCAGCAGATATGAAAGGGATCCAGTGGCAGGTAAGAACATCAGTGAGTGCTCCCAATCCTGATCATTTGGTCTTCTTCTCATCTCTTAGCTCTCTGCTATCCAGTGTCTCATTCTTTTTCTCCAGAACAATCATTCTTCTAAAAGTTTCCATCTTCCCTTTGCTATGAAACTTTTCTATCTGTGAGCATTTCACTGGTTTTAAATAAGTGGCTTTGGTTGGGAAACAGTGAACTAGGAAGCCAATTTCCTCGTTAGAATCTACTCAGAAAAGAATTCAGATCTTTTATGTGTCTTAGTCCGTAAGGTGTATTTCCTCTGCTTGAGATGTGTAATGTGCTAGGGCACAGAAACAATTTGTGTTGGAGCATCTAATCCACTACATGGATACATTACTTCGTAAAAAAGCAAAAGTTGCAATAAACTTCAAATAAAGGCAGGGGGCTTCAAAGGAATCCTTTGCTTATAGTAGCTACATTTGGAATGTATCCCACATCCTCCCAATGCCCATGGTTTTCTCTTCCTTCTTAGTGAAAAATACAGAATCCCAAAGGCAAATGTGTGGACATTTGCCATGTACAGGTGAGGCTTCTGACAACTGAACAGGCTTTAACAATCATTTATTTCTTTTCTATCAGTGGCTTCCCAAATCAAAATTTATCACCCTAGATTGTTACCTGGATATTATTACCAGGCATTAAAGTCATATATGATATACCCCTATCCAGCGCCTTATAAAACCAGGGACTATAAAGTACATGACATATTTACTAGTCAAAAGAAAAATATAATCTATCACCTTAATGGAAAACATAACATTCTAAACCTTCTAGAAGATCTGAAGATTACAACAATTATAAATTCTTTTAGAGTAGCATTATACAGATTAAGCAGGTTAGAAATAAAAATATCACTGTATATTCATATATATGTATATATATATACATAATATGGATGGAATAATAATTAGTGATAAAAAGAGGCTATGGCTTTGAAAGAGAGCAAGGAGGGTTATAGAGGAGGTTTTGGATGGAGAGGAGAGAGAAATAACATAATTATATTAAATATATTAAAAGAAAATAAAAACTTTCAGAGTTAATCCAAATAAGTCCTTAAATGGTACAGGAAACCCCGCAGTAATCTATTTGTTCCAGAAATGTAGGAATAGTATAGTGCCTCCTTACAGAGGACGATAAAATGTCCTCACTAGCCACTGTCTTCTCTAATCCCTTCAGAGGGTTTCTCCCAGAGTGGTATCCTAGGTCACTGTGGGCTCTTGTCCCCTGGGATTGTCTTGCTCCATAATGGTCCCCAATACCACTGGTTAATATCATTCTCTGAGAGGATCTCACTTTTCTTGAATATAAACTTTTTTATCTCTTATACTTTACTTTCCTGTCTCTTAAAATTCCTTGGGTGGGGAACTCAAGGACTGGGCCACTTAGGAAAGATAAGAAAGAGAGAGAGAGATCATGTATGGTATGAGGATATTTGTATCCATTTTTTTCAACTCTCATACTTACACTTCAAGATAACAGATCACTCCACATGAAAGATTAAAGTACCAGGAGGGTCAAATCAGGATGCAAACACACATATTATGGTGTTACAATAGCAAATTGTTATCACTAGAAAAATGAGAAAAGGAAGGCTATTGCCACGAACAAGAAGGGTATTTGTTACAACTAAAAGGGTAGGGAAATGGAGACCCAGAAGTCCAGGCTGAAGCATCTATATACAAGCAAGTAAAGAAAGCAAACTATGGACACACTGGTCAATCCGTTGTGCTGCGATGACTATGAATCTAACCCAGGACTTCTGCTGAGCCTCACTACCACTTTTCTGTAATGTGTTTACCTCGAACACAAATTTGGGCACATTCTGAACAATGTGATATATACACTGTAAGTCTATTCTTTTTCCATACACAAATTTTATCACACTAACTCATCATTTCCAAGGAATCTTTTGATCTCTCCTAGAAAAGGAGGTGAAAGAGACAGAAGGGGACCTGTGATCTCACTACACCACAAGCAGATCTTGAGCTAAGGGTTTGCAGCATCAACATATAATGAAGCATCAAATGTGTATCTTGCAAATACTAATAGAAGATGTCTCTGTAAAACTGTGATAGGAGACAGGGGTGTGTGCAAAATTATGTGAAGCAAAAATGACCTTTCTTTGTTTTGAGATATATTTGACTCCTTTACTATTTTTAAGAATCATTTATCTCATTAACATAAAGGGCGTGAATTTATCCTCAGATTCTTTCCCTTTTTTTCTCTCCTCTGGTTGATTGATTCTTCCTGCTCTGTCCCTTCAGGACTTCATTCACCCTAGCATGGGTTGGGGTGCTCTTTTTATCATGTGACCCTCCTCACAATGTCTGCCTTCCTCTGTGTTTACTTCCATTTGGCACCTGTAGGATTTTCTGCTCAGTATTTTCTTTGAATGTCACTGGGTACTTCTGAATATTTTTTCAAAGATGTCTTTCCTTAGAAAGTGTTCTCTCGAATATACCAGGCACAACACACATACCAATACAGAGAAAAGCAACCACCTGTACAGCAGAGTCAAGGTAATCTTTATAAAGTCCAGTGGTAAATATCAGGAAATTTCTTTCTTACACAACTACAATAAAAAGGGAACATACAAACATTTGCTCATTCAGCAACTTTCTATGTTGACTCTGTAATATGCTAGGGATACCACACATATAGAATGGAAAGAAGAGATAGTCAGTCTTTAAATTTTCTCAATGTTCCACCCTTTATTTGATTTACCTAGGACACATTGCTCATACATGACCATTCATTTCTATGAGTATTTGTCTTTTGTCTATAATTACACATTTCTGTCCCAACAGAAAGTCAAGCCCATTTTATTCTCAGAATAATTGTGAAAAACAATATTTTTAATATAGAATTCAGAATGTTTTCAGACACCATGCTGTGGTAGAAACAAGGATTGCTATTATGAACATGTGACTAAGAATGGTCCTATCATACTACCACACACCATGTGATTTTTGTTGACTCATGTGACCCATCAAATTCTTTGTTCCCTTCCTATGAAATAGAGAAACAGCACTAGAATTTTTTTATGGATAGTTGATGCTCAACACTTGCTACAAAATAAAAAGATTATAAAATAATGTTGATTATTTCTTGATTATTGGTGTCTCTATCTTTTTTCCTTATTGTCTCCTAGGTCATCTTAGAGTAGAGGAAAGTAAGTGTGGGGATGATCCAAGTATAGGACTTTAATTACCAGTTGTATCCAACTGTGCTCTCAAAAGGATGGTCATATCTCTAACGTTCTTAAGAACAATGCTATATACAGACTGAGATTCATTTTCAAATACACACATTGTATAGTTACAATAGCAAAAGTCCAAGTATTGCAAATGATCATCAGTAGAAAAATTGAAGGCTAATACACCAAACATGAAGGATACTTTTTACAGCTAACTACAAGGGTAGGGAGATGGAGAACCAGTAGACTAGGCTTAAGCAGCCATATCAAAATAAGTAAAGAAAGCAAAGTATGGCTGGTGTTATGGTGCCCTCCCACACCACCAATCCACAAAGGGCTATCCTGAGTCCCTGCCTGCGGGATCCTTAACCCCCATCACCAGTGCTCTCCTAGAGGTCTCCAATGGAGAGTGCCAGGCCCCAGCTGGATCCACCTATCCACCTATCCACCCTGAAACATTCTGGGTCCCTGCCTGCCCCCCCACCAGGCCTCTGCTAGAGATGAGTCTGGGACCAAATAGGGTTGAATCCTGCCCCCCCCACACCCTTCCATGGGAACTCCCTGGATTGAACAAATTTCTGGAACTATCACTTACCAAATTTAAATCAAGAACAGATAAACAACTTAAATAGACCTATAACCCCTAACAAAATAGAAGCAGTCATGAAAAGCCTTCCTACTAAAAAAAGCCCAGGTCCAGATGGCTTCAGTGCAGAATTCTACCAGAAATTAAGGAAGAGCTAATAACAATATTCCTCAAATTGTTCCACACAGTAAAGACAGAAGTTTCGTTACCAGATAGTTTTTATGAGGCCACTATCAACTTGGTACCCAAGCCACACAAAGAAACAACTAAGAAAGAAAACTACAGACCAATATCACTCATGAATATTGATGCAAAAATACTCAATAAAATACTGGCAAACTGAATCCAAGAATACATCAGAGAAATCATCCCCCATGACCAAGTAGGTTTCATGCCTGGATTGCAGGGATGGTTTAACATATGAAAATCTATCTTCGTGATCCATCATATAAACAAACTGAAAAAGAAAAACCATATGATCATCTCCATAGATGCTGAAAAAGCCTTCAACAAAATTCAACACCCTTTCATGATAAAGGTCTTGGAGAGAACAGGGATAACAGGAACATAACTAACATCAAACTGAATGGAGAGAAGCTTAAGGCGATTCCTCTAAAATCATGAACAAGACAAGGCTGCCCTCTCTCTCCATATCTCTTCAATATTGTACTTGAAGTTCTAGCTAAAGCTATAACACAACAAAAGGAGGTCAAGGGGATCCAAATCAGAAAGGAAGAACTCAAACTGTCTCTATTTGCAGATGATATGATAGTTTATATAAGCGACACAATAAACTCTACCAAGGAAATCCTACAGCTGATAAACACCTTCAGCAAAATAGCAGGATACAAGATAAACTCAAAAAAATCAATAACCCTACTTTATTCAGACAACAAAGGGACTGAGAAAGAAATCAGAGAAACATCACCCTTTACAATAGCCACAAACAACATAAAGTATCTTGGGGTAGAATAAATAAATAAATAAATAAACATAGTAAAAATGGCAATCTTGCCAAAAGCAATCTACAGTTTCAATGCAATCCCCATTAAATTTCGAGCACAATATTTACTGACCTTGAAAGGATAATAATCAATTTTATATTAGAAAACAAAAGACCCAAGATAGCCAAAACAAGCCTGTACAATAAAGGAACTTCAGTAGGCATCACCATCCCCAACTTTCAGCTCTACTGCACAGGTATAGTCAGAAAAAAAAAGCCTGGTATTGGCACAAAAATAGACAATTAGACCAATAGAATCAAATAAAAAATACCGATATTAACCCACACACCTATGAACACCTGATTTTTAACAAAACAGCTAAAAGTATACAATGGGAGGAGGAAAGCATCCTAAACAAATGGTGTTAGCACAACTGGCTGATGGTGTGTTGAAGACTGCAGATAGACCCATGTATATCATCATGCACAAAACTTAAGTTCAAATGGATCAAAGACCCCAACATAAATCCAGCCATACTGAACCTCTTAGAAGAGAAAGTGGAGGGTACCCTTCAACAAATTGGTACAGGAGACTGTTTCCTGAACATAAGTGCAATAGCACAGACACTGAAATTGACAATTAATAAATGGGACCTCCTAAAACTTAGAACTTTCTGTAAGGGAGAGGACACAGTTAATAAATCAAATGGCAGCCCACAGATTGGGAAAAAATCTTCACCAATCCTACATCTGACAGAGGGCTGATCTCTAAAATATACAATACAAAGAACTCAAGAAACTAGTCAACAAAACACAAAATAACCCCATTTAAAAATGGGGTACAGAACTGAAGAAAGAATTCTCAATAGAGGAAATCAAAAATGCTGAAAGACACTTAAGAAAGTGCTCAACATCCTTAGCTATCAGGAAAATGCAAATCAAAACAACTTTGAGATACCATCTTACTCCTGCCAGAATGGCTAAAATTAGAAACACCAATGACAACTTAAGCTGGAGAGGATGTGGAGAAAGAGGAACACTCCTCATTGCTGGTGGAAGTGCAAACATGTACAGCCATTTTGGAGATCCATATGGTGGTTCCTCAGGAAAATGGGAATCAGTCTACCAGAGGACCTGGCAATCCCCCTCTTAGGCATATACCCATATGATTCACATCCATGCAACAAAGGCATGTGCTCAACTATGTTCATAGCAGCATTATTTGTAATAGCAAAAACCTGGAAGCTACCTATATGTCCCTCAACTGAAGAATGGATAAAGAAGATGTGGAACATTTACACAATGGAATAATACTCTGTAAAAAAAACAATGGAATCTTGAAATTTGCAGGCAAATAGATGGCACTTGAAGAAACCATCCTTAATGAGGTAACGCAGTCACAAAAAGAGGAACATGGGATGTACTCGCTCATATATAGATTTTAGAGATAGAGCAAAGGATCACCAGCCTATAATTCACTCTGCTAGAGAAAGTAGAGAAAGAGGTTCATCTAGGGTCCCTCACAGAAGAGGAAAGGGACAAGATCTCCAGAGCACATGTGGAGTGGGTGGGTCAGTGAGTGGAGAGGGAACTAGGAGAAAGAGAAGGGGAGGAGAGGAAAGCATGTGGGAAAGATACATCTATACACCTGACTGTTCTCACTATGGGCATCTGCCCCTCCTTCCAGTAATGAATGTGTACTTTACTGATTTCAAAATCATTGAATAAGTAATTTCTGTCCTATCTGAGACACTGGGTGCACCCTACTGCTGACAGTCCTATCATAAAGCACCTGTTTGGAACAGTCTCTAAAAGTGTTTAAATGTGGCTTTTATAGTATTGTCTCAGGACTCATAAACATTGTTCAAGGAGCCAGTAAAAAAAAATTAGTATTCTACAACTTTGTGAATATAAAAGTAAACCTTAATTCTCTTTCTATGTAACTGCCACCATCATTTAAAAGCAATATATAAATGGTTTCATAGGTAATGTGTTTTGAGGTTGATGTATTTGATGCATAAAGAAATAGCAATTTACCAGATGAGCAATGGTATCACATGCCTTTAATCCCAGTTCTTGGGAGGCAGAGGCAGGTCGAACACTGTGTGTTCAAGTCCAGCCAGGTCTACAGAGATAGTTCCAGGACAGGCTCTAAACCAATACAGAGAAAACCTGTCTTGCAAAACAAAACAAAAGCAAAAATAAACAAACAAAAAACCCCAGCAATTTACCACAAAACATTAAGATTTTGTTGGAGAGTAAGTAAACCACAATAGTGAAAGCAAAACTTCAATGTAGTAAAGATACTTTTCAAAGATAAAAATATTTACAATGTTTTATTTAAGTAGTGTAGTAAAAATCTCAAAAAAAAAAACAACAAAAAAACAAGTATACCTAAAAGCCATCATATATGTGAGCAAATTCATGTTCATATATCTTTAAAATAAGATGCATCTGAATTCTTTCTCCAAATATCTAAAAGAATTAACAGGCATGGCATTTAAATATCATAGGAGAAAAATGACAGAATAAATTAGCCAAACATTTCAGGCCATGGTGAACACACTTGTAATTTTTGGATTCAGGGGCCAGCCTCTGTTATTGAAAAGGGTTTGTCTAGAAACAGAGATAAATTTGACCCTAGAATAAATATATTTATTTATCAATCTACATAAGTGAATGCTGTATATGATAAAATGACAGTTTCAAAAGTTGGGGACAGAGATGCTTAGCTAGTGAAGACAGCTCTAGAATAACTATATACCTGGCAAAAATGCCAAGTTTCTTTCTTCAAACTTAAATTTAGCAATGTATGTGTAAATATCTTGAACTGTTTACATTTCCTGGATGTAACCCTGCAAGAAAAAGTGCTACTCTAAGTAGTTTATTTATATTACTATCTGTATTGTACACAGAAATCTTACTAAGATTCCTCTTCCCTCCTTTTTACACAGATAAAAAACTGAAATTCAGGGAAAGTGGATGCTATTGTCTTGTAAAGCAACTTGTAAAGACAGATCCAGAATTAGGATTTAAAGATATCAGAATCTAATGTTTAGGCATTTTAATTTTGCCAACACATCAACGATATCAAATTTCAAAAGGAAAATGCATGTTAGAATATCACTTATATACTGACATTAAAATTATTGAAATTAAAATATTGAGACATTTTATGTAGAGATAAGACAACTACAAAACTTCAGATAGAGAATGAATATCAATTTCAGAGACATACTGATGCAAGACTTTAATACTCCAGATGCAAAATGGGTAAATAAGGAAAAATAAAGTATATGTAACTTTAACAGCTGAAAAACTGGAAAACATGCCAATATGAGAAGAAAAATATTTACTATCAAAAAATAAGGAATTATTGAAAGGGACTATAATTATAAGGAAAATTCCCTTTAGAAGATGTAAAATATGTATTACTTTGGTTGCACTAAGTAGTGCTCAATTTCAGAAAAAGAACAAAGTGTGAAGCCATATTAGTACAAATGCACTCAAGTAAAGAGCCATCAGTGCAAAAGCTAGTGTAAAGTTAATATAAATGAAAACAAATTTAAAGAGAAAATAAGTAGTTCAAGTGATGTTTATTTTGGCATTGTGGTAGATTTTGTCCTTGTTATTTAAGAGATTAATTTTATGTATTTTATCATCTAAAAGAACAACTAAAAACTGCTTATTTTTGTTTTTAAGGGATAATAATAAAACATAATAAGATAAAACCAACACTCATAATTTGGAATTGTACCAAACAAACAGAAGGAAAAAGAATCCAAGAAAAGGCATAAGACTCAGAAAATCATTGACACACACAGGAGTCCTATAAAAACACTAAACTGGAAGCTATAATATATACACAGAGGATCTGGGGCAGACTTGTGAAGACATTGTGCATGCTGACCTGTTTATTTTTAATATCTCCATGGGAAAAGTGAAGGTTCACTTTGAAGTCTTAATTTGTCTGTCTTCCCCACTTTAATTTTACACTCTGGGTATTTTTTTTTCCTGTGTGTAATTTGCTTTAGCTTCTAGTAGTATCTTCCTTAACAAACTCTGTAATTTCAACAAAAGGGAAAGAAGATGTATGTGAATAGATGTATGTGAAAACATGTGCAGTGGAAACAGCCACCATCTAAAGGAAAGCATCATCATCTCTTATGGCATCCAATTAATTATTTTATTTGTGCTAGAGTCAGAGCACAGGGAATAGGAGATTTGAAGCAAAGAACTTGTACCGATTAATTTTCTTAAGGACTGAAATGGCAACTGCACTTTGTTACACTGTATGTTGAAGATTACACAAAAGAAGAGATTCAGCCATTTCTTAAACCAACAGATCTAAAGAAAGAATAATGAATCGGAATGCTCCATTCTTCCTCTGAGATGCCCAGTCTTCAATGTCAGTATCAAAACAAGTATTTGTTCTACTTAATGCTGGTAAGGAAACAACATAGAACTGCAGAGAAACAATGAATAGCATGAGCATTTTGTCTCTAGGCCAAGAGAATTACAACATTACAACCGAGGGTCAACAAAGGTCTGGGTAAACCCTGACTGTGCCATGTTTTAAGCAAAAAAAAAAAAAAAAAAACCAAAAAAAACCTTTGCTTGTGCAAAGATATTTTCAAATCATGTATTTGGAAAGCATAGATAAATATTTAAACTATAAACAGCATTGAAATTATGAGCAGTTTCATTTTAATGAATGCTAAAAACTCATTAACATTTAAGGGAACCATTTCCTCCTCTAATAAGAGCATCACAGAGACTGTATAACAATGGCCTTTACAGTGCTTGTTGGTGGCTGTGAGCAGTATAGCGGGAGTCTTTGATTAGATTTTCTTTACTCTGTTATTTTCTAGTTTAGAAAGGATTTCCTGAGCAATAAGTGGCTTCCTGCAGTCAGCTTATAACTCAGGTAGGTAAGACCTTACGAGATAGGTCATCAACAAGACTTGAATATGTTCTGCTTCAGAGTAGACACAGCAAACTTCAAGGTAACCTGCCTTGAAGCAAATTACTATCCCACTGTTCTTGCAACTTTGTATTATATTAATCCCTGGATTTATGACTATGAGTATCTCTTATGTACTTTTAAAAGTCTGATGTAACTGTGCTTAAGAAAAGGACAACAAAATTCTCTAGAACACGAGGTCATAAACCTTTAATAAAAATGTGTGTGATGAGTAGTTTTGCCTTCTGGGTACAGCAGCAATGGTTGGCTCTTTAAGGATACCAATGAAATAAGAAGGAATATATAATGCTCAGAAGGCAGTTTATTTCAAATTATTGCAAATGTAGAGAGAGTGGAAAGATGTTCCTGTGCTTAAAAAAGTCATGATTGAGACCTGAAAACATATATTTTTTCTTTTTCTTCTGTATGTATTAGCATGCATGCAGTGTCAGAGGTGTTTCGTGTGTGTGTGTGTGTGTGTGACTTCTTACTAAAGATTCATTTCAAAAATGACCTAAGTTGTGGGATCATTATCTACTGTAAATTTGCTGCACTCAGTCTCCCAATGCACAGAAGAGTCTGTACTGATCTTTTGAAAGTAGATTTAGCATATTCTAAAACATTCCCTAGAGTATGTAGATGAAAATGTATATTCAGTTTGTAAGGGATATCTCGTAATTTATTAAGCCAATTTTGCAGTGTATGTGCTTGAAAATTCTGTTTCCAAATTATATCCCTATAGCCCATCCTTCATTCTATATATGAATCCAGTATCACCACTGTCCTTGAGAGACAATTTGAATTTGTTTGCTCTTATGTTGTTAGCCTTCTAGGATAGTATAACTACTCACTCTCAATTCCAGTACACATATTAAATTTAAATTGTTTAAGGTATTCTAGTTTGAACAGTCAAGATAGCCATCAGTATTTCTTGTGCAAACATGAGAACCTGAACTTGGTCCCTGGAGTTCCCCAGAATCCATGTAAGGAAGTTGGGTGTGGTAGCATGCAATTGTCATCTAGGCGCTGTGGAAGCAGAGGCAGGTGGATCCTTTGTACTCACTGGCTGGCCAGTTCAGTTTAATGGGTGAGTATCAGGTACCTATGGAGACTGTGTCTTGAAAAAATAAGGTGGAAGGCACTGGAGAAAGGCCACTGGCCACCAAATATATAAATACATACATACATATCTATCCACGCCTAAAAGCTTATCTACTTGATTGCCAATACACTATGTCTAGCTCAAAAGAGGCTCTAGCAGGTCTTACATGACAAGAGAAATCAGCACAAGATCCTTGTATATTCGTAAGGTTCTTGTTATCAGAACTCATCTCAGTCCCAGAAAAGTATGTGGGAAGCCTGAGACCGCTCTGTCACTTATGGTCCTATATATACAAGCTGGAACTTCACTTGGAAATAGCTGACTACAAGCTCAACAGGTAAAGAAAAAAAAACTAAATAAATAAATCAAGCTTTACCAGTTACAAAGAGCAAATCAGGTAACTGATCATGTAACTAAAGGGTTCCTATTAGATTATAGTCAAATGATGGAAATGCCTCATCTAATGATAGCAAGTAAGACCAAAAGACACAGTAACCTGTAAGCTGACATTTCAAATTCAGCATCACGTTTAGCCTGATAGAGCTGGTGATTCTCAATGTTTATGGTAGAGTGCTCTCCTCTTCTCTCAGGTTTCAATGCCACTTTGTTCACGATTTTTTTCCTACTCAAATAAGCTTCCTAAGGTCTACTTTGCCTAAGGATTTCCTTAAACTATTCCTATATCCCGCCTACAGGTTGTTCAATCTCCTATTATAATTCTTTCTAGAAATAATAAATAGTTCCTACTCATTTGAGCAAAGTACTTACATTGGTTCTAACTCCTCACTTCTTATGAACACAAGATTTCCAAATGCTTTTTTTGGGATCGCTTGATTTAGCTGAAGAGCAGATGCCAGACTTTGTCCAAGGTTTCAGAATTGAACTTGATTGCTCACTTAATTTTTAATATCATTAACTATTTTTTATTTGGTTATTTATTATTTATTTTTAGGCTAAGGACCCAACCCAAGGCAGGGCCTTATACATGACAAATATTCCATCCCTTATTTACATCCCAGCATCTCTTTCCTGCCATTAGGATGTTGTGATCATGACACCCTGGTGTTAGCACACTATTCCTTTCTATTTAACTGTGAATTCTTGTTGATACTTCACAGCTTATACTACATATCTCCACAAGTCCACCAAGTATCAGAGACATTCATAGATTCTGTAATACCCATTGTTAAATGTAGTATGAGACCATGTCTATTGGAGATAAGCAATTTGCTCCTAGATTCCACTCAGGAAAGATTCAGAATACCTTAATGGCATCCTTCCATGGACGTCAAGATCTTCCTTAAGTATATAATCTTGTAACAATAGCCCATAAATTCTTAGTAATTATAACAAAATACAAAAATCATATCACTGGTTAGACCACAATTCTTCAAACTCTGTTTCTGACTTGCAGACATGAACCTGAGACTCAAAACCAGTTTCTGAACCCAAAAATAACTTTTATGCCTAATAGGGCAGGTTAAGAAAACTCACAGACTCTGTTACAGCCTTGGGGAAAAGGTATCACATGAACATCTGTAAGAGTATGGCAGTTTCACATTTGTGCTAAGAATTAACATTTCGTGTTTATGCCAGATGTCAGGTACCCTGCTTTTTCTCTGAGCTGTCAAAAAGCAGAATACTGAGAGAAAAGGTCAAAACATCCTGAGGGATGTCAGTAGTGCTTAAAAATTGTAATGATGGAAAAAGTTGCCTATATCTACATCTATCACCACTTCAGATGTCAATTCACATCAAGTAGAAACAGAATGGGCTTTCATAATAGCTTTGTGGAATGTAATATGCTTTGGCACTAGAGTCGAAAACACACCATCGTTACTGAATGCCTGCCAGAGTGGGTCCCATTTTCTGAAGATCAATGATTATAAATGATTGATGGTCTGCTTTTCCTACCAGCAAACACCAGCCTGTTGTTATTACTAGAACAGATGTAAATGTGATCTGCACATAATTAATTGAATTTACAAAATGCCAGAAGTATATTAACTAGTCAAAACAACCTTTTAATTTTCTCCCCCAGATTTCATAATGATGTAATGAAGAAGCTACCCACAAACATATTAAGACATCTGAGCTAAGCTCATTCTGAACAAATTCTGGCAGATAGACTTGTTCTCAGATGAAATAAAAAAGAGCCTTCTTGCCTCCTCTCCCTCCCTCTTTCTTTCTTCTCTCCCTTCCTCTTTTCATTTTTATTCTTACTTTATGCTATAATTTTCATTATGTTGCCTCAGTACGGAATTACATCTTCAAGTAAAACTCATATGACAGTACAGTATTTAAAATATTTGAAGGGGAACATATAAATATTAGAGGATTGTACTCAAATTTGTACCTTAATGATATTAAAGGCACAACATTCTGTATAGTGTATTTTGAAAATGAATGCTATGGTAGTTCTTCCAGCTCAGTAGCCATGTCCTGACTGGAGTTCTAATCAGCTCTGTCCTGTAATATTCTGTGAACAAGGGCTGTGTTTTCTTTAGAGAACAGCCACATCTACATTTCTCTCATCAGATATAGAAAGCCAACCTTGTCCAAGGAAAAGCTCAAGGAAACAAAAGTTTTTTTTTTTTTTTTTTTTTTTTTTTTTTCCTAGCATCTCTAGAATAAACTTTAGAGGGGGAAGCGTTCATACTCTTCTACTAAACCTCTCACTATTAATAAAAACACTCATGAAATTTTCTGCTAACTAGGACCCAAGCATTCTCTTTGGATAGCACAGGCTGATGGGACTGAAGACAGAGTCTGTAGGGCACAGGCTTTGCAGATTTACTGCCAAAACTTAATACAACAACACCCGCCAGAATCCTGGAACAGAGCATGTGCTAAGAAACTTTATAAAGGTGTGTAAAATGATGAGTAGTGTTGCTGTTGCCAAGGATAAATGAAAAGCTGCAAAAATAGAAATTCAATGAGTATTTTATAAATTCACAGGCGTGGGTCTCAAAAGGGAAAATATCTATAGTCAATGTAATGGTACTAGGGATATGTATTATTCTAGAAATAAGTGCTCTCTCTGTCTCTGCCTCTCTCATTCTCTCTATATCTCTGCTTCTCTCTATGTCTCTGTCTCCCAGTTCGTGTGTCTATGTCTCTCTTTGTGTCTCTGTATATCTGTGTATCTATCTACCTACCTACCTACCTACCTACCTACCTACCTACCTATCTATCTATCTATCTATCTATCCATCTATGTGTGGGAAAAACCTTTCAGTGTTGGGGATTAGATCAAAGTCTCTAGCATGGTAGGTGATCACTCTACCACAGATAGACCTATATTATCAGACTTCTTTTCATATTTTAGTTTAATTCAGTAGCTAATGAAGATAACTAGGTTGATCTTGAGTTCCACCATGTATCCTGGGCTGACTTTCAACTCTCAGCCTTCTTAAATCAGCCTGCCAAAGAGCTGGTTATAATCCTGAATGATAGAAAAAATTCAAAACTTTCCAGACTTACATAAAATTTCACACAAGGAAAAACAAGTCATTCGCTAATGGCTTTATGATGTCATGTAACTTTTCCACTCATTTTTCTCCAGATAAAATCAACGGCAAACATTACAGAAACAATGTTGATGCCTAATAAATCCCCAGTCTTTACTCTTCCACAACTTTGTTGTATTTAGCTGACTGATTTAGCCTCACTTTGGGGACATACAACATTTGCTAAAGAAAAGTAATGATGTAAATTAGGCTACAAGGGGAGATGCTTAATTAGTGCTGAGAATTACGTAAAACAAATATGGAAAAATCCAGAAGGGTTGAGATGCTCCTGTTGGGTACTGCAGGCCTCCAATTTCCTATAATGATCTATTTTAATTAGCCTTGTTGGGAGTTATTTTATATACTTCCAAATTTAATAAAAATATATTTTCAATACTATAAACCATAAAGTTAAATGCCTCAAAGACTGTGCTCCTTAATAACATTTAGTGAATGAGGCTTACTCCTTTTTTAAAAGTTAGAAATAATTAAAGACCCTTGAAAGAAATATTTTAATTGCAGTGTACAGGATAGAGAAACATTAAAATCATGCTGTATTTGACCCAATAGTTTGAAAACAGTTTGACAAACTGACCAAAAATAGCTTATGGGTTTCCTTGAAATTTTTAAGGATATAGTTTTTATTATTTACTTTTTTTTACTTGCATGCATATATATACAGTTCTCACAGAAGCCAGAAAAAGGCATTACAATGTTCAGAACTGGATTTTCCATGTTTTGAGACATGTTACATGGATGCTGGGAACTGAACTTTGGTTATCTTCCAAAAACAACAAGTATTCTTAATCTCTGAGCCATTTCTCTAGCCACAGAATTGACTTTCTTCATGGCAGTGATCAGCTGGAGAAGAATAACACAGGATGTTCTTGGATGGAGCAATCTTTTGTCCAAAGCTCCTCCAGGTTTAAGCCAAATGACATGTTTCATTATATGTTGTGTTCTGCTCTCTTCTTGGTTGTGTAACAATGTAATAAACCATTTACTATATGTGAGTGCTTCTGATCCTGGGATACTAAATGACATTCTAAGGTTAAGTTTGCTATTTTGGACAATTAAGTACTTCCTTTTCACATTTATGGCAAGGCATTTTGAGGCCCCTTTGGTCATCACTTGGGAAAGTATTATTCTGAAAATATAAATGGGAGCCAGAATGATGAATAGACTGTTGATGAAGAAAAAAGGCCTTTAGGCAATTTTCTTTTCCCATTGTTAAAATGGCATGTTCCAAGTAAAAGTAAATCTTTATGAAAACAACAACAAAAAGACATGTTATAGTTAGCTTTAATCGTCAACTTCACAAAATATAGACTCATCTGCAAGGATGCATCAGTGATATCAGGTTGAACACTGGGCATGTCTATGAGGGATTTTTCTTTTTATGTTAATTGGTATGGAAGACTCAACCCAAAGTGGATGGCACCTTTCCATGAATAATGACACTGGCTGTTTGAGAGTAGAGCAGTAGACATGCATACATTCATTCACCCTGTTCATCAGAGATGTGAGTGCTAGCTGCTTCAAGTTTCCATTGCCTTGACTTCCATGCAATGGCAGATTGTTACCTGGCATTGTAAGACACTGAAGATATTATTTTTCATTCATATTGCTTTTTCAGGGTATTTATCCCAGCACAAGAAATGAAACTGGGACAAGTCACAAGAAGTTTGAATGGCAGCTAAGATTTGGATGACATAAAAGGAAACAATCTTTGCTATCCTAAGACAGTGAGACCCTGGGATCACTTGTTACTGCACCATGACTAGATACTGATGGATAACAGAGCAAATTTCATATTTATAGTGAAAGTATCTCTGTGTGAAATATGCAAAATAAACCTGTGTCTCTAATGAACTTATTGGATATTAGCAGAAAAGCTATGGTATCAATTTGTTGGAAACTGAGGCTGGATCTATGCTCAGTTGGTTGAACTCTGGCTTTCTCTTGGCTGTACACTTAGAACCTTCAGTTATTCCACAAAGGTTTGATGATTTAGCCCTATTTAGCAAGATCAGCCTAGCATATAGCCACTAGCCCAATCACCATAGTAACATTTCTTGTTCTCATAAGTCCTGATCTTTCCACCCATGTCAACATCCATTCTTTGTGATTTTCTATATTCTGCTTACAAGAACACCTGGTCCTCAACTACTCTTCTTACCTCTCCTACCCCTTTTTCCTACATCTTTGCTCTGTTGACTATATAAGCTCTGGGTAGAAAAATAAAGTTTGGCACTTGATCAGAATTCTGTCTTGTGATCAATTCCCCTGCACCTCTTTCCCCCCATCCCCTTCTTGGGTTTTTGGGTTCTAGGTTTGATGGGAGATGTCATTCTGTATATGTTTCTAATAGTGGTTAATGAATAAAGCACTCTTGGCCAATAGGAAAGCTAGATAGGCGGGACTAGGAGACAAGGAGGAAGGAGGAGTCAAAATGGAGAGACTGGAGAAAACAGAAGTAAGGGTCCACTCCCTGGTAAGATAAGACCATGTGAAAACATTAGATTAACAGAAATGGGTTAATACTTAAGACAGAGCTAGCCGATAAGAACCTAGTACCTGGCCAACAGCATTATATCAAATACAGAGTCTCTGTGTTAATTGGGACTGGCGCGGTGACGGGACCAGACCAGCGGCGGGAGGAAAAACCTTACTCCTTACATAGGTTGAAGTCTCATGGGCCGAAGCATCAATTAAAACCAGCTAAGGATGTGTGTGTGTGTGTGTGTGTGTGTGTGTGTGTGTGTGTGTGTGTGTGACAAAATTCTTAACTCAAAATAGCTATATTTTTTATGTTGGCAATGTGGTTTCATTGATAGAATGCTTGCCTAGCATGGACAAACTCTAAGGTTTAATACTTTGCATGACATAAGCCTACTATGGTAATGTACAGTTAAAATCCTAGTACTACTCAGAACTAGTGGGAAGGGACTGAGAATTTCAAAGTCATTGATTACCAGAATACATTTTTTTTAGGAAAAAAAAAATCTTTTTTTAATAACCATCCTCAGCTACATATCAAGTTCAAGGCCAACCTGATATATTGGGACCTTATCTGTTTTTTAAGAGAAACCAATAGATAATTTAAAATATAAAGTATGCCATTCATTTATGTTATTTACCTAAACCCCAAAATATCCCCCTCAAAAAATATTGTGGTCATTATTCCTTCTTAGGAATAGGCTTAGAAACAGAATATGGAACTCTTTATTGAAACCATGATTTACTTCATGATTTATTGTCTTTAAAACTCCATATCACTTCAAGTATTACTAACACAAAAGGTATTTTTAAATAAAAGCAAGGTCTAGAATAGATGGAGATCAGGTTTGAAATTCCATCCCTAAATTATTCCTCTAGTTTTATTTTCAGGAATCTATCCCTTTAGATGTAACAAACACAGGTACTATAAGACACAAATCCAAACAATTGCAAAGTGCTAAGCAAACTTATTCAAGTGCTGGGAAAAGAGCTGAGTTTCTGTGTGGACACACAGATGTAGTTCATGATTGGGTATCTATCTGCTGCTCCACTCCTGGGCAGGTACAAGGTATGCCAGGGAAATCTCAGCTACATCATTAGGTTAATAAGCAACCTTAGTCTCCAACTCAGCTGAGGCTAGTGAAAAAACAATCTTCTGGCTAGGAAATGTCTGACTTTTGAATAAATGAGTATAAATGCCTTGTTCACTTTGCTATTTAAGTCCAAATATCTACTCAAATTCACCCATTAGAACAAAAACTTTAAAATCATGTGGCCTGAAGACAAAGTATGGCTGGTGAGGGTTAAAGATCATCTGGATGAAAATTCCCCAGAGTCACCGGTGAACAATGCAGATTTCTAGAGTAACACCTCACTCTGGGGTCTAACCTGGGGCCTACAGAACATGATTTTACTATGTATTAGGAACAGCCAACAGCCTAGGAGGCAGCTGCTGACAGTCTCAGAACATTGTCCTTAACACCGAAAATAGAAACTGGGTGTCCACAGGCTTCAAAGCATTATTTTTAACTTTTACTTATTTATTATTATTATATATATTTTTTGGCAAGGACTGTCTACCTAAAAACTTAAAGGTAGCAGAAACTGGAGAGCTGTAGCAATTCAATTCCATGTCCTCTTAGGCCAAGAATACCAGAAAACTCGGTCAATATTCTCAACTCCTTAGATCCTAGTTAAAGACATATATCGATAGTGCTGGCAAAGAGATTAAGTTCAAGCCAGGACTATTTAAAAAGTCTCTCTCCTTTTCCCTGTTTCCTCATGTTCATGCAAATTGTCCAGGTGGAAGTGCTGTGGATGAATGAAGGGCTGGTAAGGTCAGAAGCCCTTGATTTGGATGGATATGAGTGAGATATACTATTCAAGTTAGCTAACGCATTTTCAGGTTTCTTTATTCACACAGGTTCTCTAGACTTGATTAAAACACAAAGATCAAACCAACAAAATGATTCAGTGGGTAAAGGGGCTTGGCCCCAAGCCTAACAGCCAGAATTCAATTGACAATTTAAATTGGATCATCAAGGGGAGTTCAAACCCTCAGATACTCAAAGTAGAAGGATAAAAACAACTCCCCAAAGTAAATTAATTCCCATTTTCCTGAGGAAGAGCCATACTGATTTACAAAGTAGCTGTATGAGTTTGCACTCCCACCAGCAGTGGTGGAGTGTTTCCCTTTCTTTACATCCTCTCCAGCATAAGGTGTCTTTGGTGTTTTTGATTTCAGCCCTTCTGATAAGTGTGAGATGGTATCTCAGAGTTGTTTTGATTTGCATTTCCCTGATATTGAGCACTTTCTTAAGTGTCTTACAGCCATTTTACATTCTTCCATTAGTCTACCTCAAGATCCAGTAATTCCACTCTTAGGCATATATTGAAAAGACACACATTCATACAAGAAGGACATCTGTTCAACTATGTTCATAGCAGCATTTTCTGTAATAGCCAGAATCTGGAAGCAACCTAGATTGCTGACCCTCTCAACTGAAGAATGGATGGAGAAATTGTAGCACAATGGAGTACTACTCAGCAGAAAAACACAGTGGAATCCTGAAATTTCCAGGGAAATGGATGGAACTCTAAGAAATCATCCAGTCACAAAAAAAGATTTAGAATTTCTATATACCGTGTTTGTGTGTAAGATGGTGCTTAAAAATATTTTAGTTAGAAACAGGTAACCATCAAAAGTATTTGAAGGAATGTTTAAAAAATGCAATTTGAGATAAAATAAAAACATATACTCAAAGGTTGTAATTTATATGTGCATAATAAATTTAATATATTTTCTATACTTTTAATTTTAAAAAGTATTACTTGTACATCTGAAGCTGAAACTTCTTGCTGTATGGCTTTGTGTAAATTCTATAACCACTTGAGCCTCAGCTTGCCAGTATTATAATATCAATCATTCATTTCTTTAAATAGATACAATGTCATCTTGAATATCAGCACTGTTACTGTCTGTCATTCAAAGGCTACTTAGTTTCAAGGAGATCACCTTTGTGACTCCCAAGTGACCCAACATCCTGAGAATATGGGAACTCTTAATGAACTGTCAATGTTCTGCAAGGTGAGCCCACTAAATTACATTTGGAGACTGGCTTGGATAGGACTCAATCACAATTGAGTTGAATATATCCTAACCAGTTTATTGCCAGATTGCTCATAGGTATACCCCCCCATTTAATATCAATTATTTTTAGATACAACAGCAAAAATGTTCTTAGATGAATGACGTGTTTCACACACCCAGTTATTTGTTGGATATATCAGCAATGAAAATAAAGTGGATGAATGGATAGAATGATAGATACATAGATGGGAGGAGGAAAGGAAAGATGGAAGGTTGTCTAACTCAATACTTTTAATTCATAATTTCTACAATTAAACAATTTATATTAACATAGGATTCCAACTATAAAATGAATGTGCAGCAACTGAGTCTATTAATTATACCAACTATTACTCTTTAGAGATGAAATGGTTTGCAATAGGCTATGATTCCAGCTGAGGCTTATAATAGGTCATCAGATCCAGAATATATTTGTGTGGATGTCATTATGAATCAGTTAGGATTTCTAAATCTGAATAATGTTAATGGTCACATCAGTGTTGACAGAAAAAAAATTAAATACTTATATAATTGTGATATGTTATCTATTCAGTCTACAGGTAGATCCTCAACTTCTTTGCCTACCGCTTAGCAAGAAGCAATAGATTAGATGCAATGTGCTGTAGTTTAGATGACAAATCCTTCATAATCCAACAATAATCAGGTTCTTAATTCTACTTTCAGTTTTGATGAGGGCAGTGACATGATAATGTAGCTACCTAGCATTCTGCCTTGGATTCTGTTTTGATGAAAATAGAAGACAACAGTTTTGAAGTGAATCAAGTCTACATTCTGTTTAAGGGAAAACTATGATGACTTTCAGAAAGGCTTTGACTCTAACATTTAAAGAAAGCTTCTGTTTCAGGTGTGACTGAGTTATAAACAGTGAATTGTAGTTTAGGAAAACTGAGTTTATGAAACACGTGGAAGCTATGGTTTCAAATAAAAGTATTTCGGGAAATTATTGTTTAGAATTATGTACCTATTCACATTAGGTGATGGGTCTTTCTGTCTTGATAATGTCTCCACTAACTCAACAAATTTATACAGAGATGAAAATTTTTATTTGGTGCCATCTAAGCTACCTGGGATGACTTTTACATTTTTGTCCATTCATTTTGGAAGGGAAAAAAAAGCAATAAAGATGTAGCTCCACAGGGTGTAAATCCAACACCATCTGTCTGTGCAGCTTGAGTTCTCGCCTTGGTCACACCAACACTTTACACAGCAATTTTTAGCACAAAGTTGCTTCAGCCTCTACTACCTGCTGCCTGACACCTCACACCCTCCTTTGCACATCCCAAAGGCTGTGTTATTAGAAGTGGATGACATTCTACAGAACTGAATGCTCAAATGCCTGCATGGAGTATAGACACGGCAAGGTGCAGCAGAGAAAAGTTTGCTGGTGAAACAGTAGGACAGGCATTGAGGCTTTTATCCATACACAATAAATTTTACCAGCCAACCTTGAATAAAATCAACTCATTATTAAAATATGTGCATGGAATAACTTGATTAAACTATGAATATCTGTCTGATTAGAATTTTTAGTATGAGGTGTCTAAACACTAGTCTTGTGACCTTGTTTACAACAAGGTGATTTTACTCATGCATTGAAGTTCCTAATAATTATATGATGTACAGCATCTACATAGAAATTGTACTAATTATTAGTATTTCACATTGTTGGAAACTAGATTAGTAATTACTCTATAGAAAACATGACAGGATAAAGGGAAAATTAAGAAATTTCTCATATGACAATTCCTCTGATCAAGGGATTTATGGAGACAAAAGTCAGATTTCTAATTTCCTCCAACCATGAGGGAAAATTCCTTTCATGGAATTAGATAAGTAGATGACTGTTCTCAATCAAAGCAACCCAGGTTGCAACATGGAAAATTAACTAGATTCTTAATTTGAGCTATGTTATTTCATCTCACCACTCTACATAGATGGAAAACTATTAATGTATTCAAATAAACCAAAAGTTTAGAAATTTATTTCACAAAAAAATTGAAAGGCAATATTGGAATCTTCTGTATGCTAACAAGGAGCTTACCCCTGACCTACACCTGAAGCCATAACAACAGGTTTCAATACAACTCAACTGTGACCAATTCTATTAGGAGAAATGCTACAGTGGAAAGAACAATGAATGACAAAACAAAGATAGAAGAGTAATTATTAACTGTTGGTAAACAGCAGAGCTGTTGTTATTTCTGATTGTAATGCTGACAGGAGGAAGATTAAAGTCAAGAGCAACTGCAAACACACGACATACTCCAGCATTTGGTCTGATTCTATAACCAAATGAGTAATCTCTGTACAGTTATGATTCTTTTGACTCTTGAAGGGTTCTCTGCAAAAAAGATAAGAGACAGCACTGAAGGTATGAGAAGGATCTTTTAGATTACATAGCATCCAGCGATGATGAAAGGATGCATGGTGTGTATAATCTAGTGTTTCTTCGTGCCTTTCTATTTCTGTCTCATTGTGATCCACTGAAGAGATCATGTTCATGATGGTTTGAGATATTCATAGATTTTGTGGCATAAAACACCAATCTAATGATGACTTGCATCCATGTCCATTGGTGTCATGGACTTTAATTCTTCAGTAATTTTCTATTGAGTATGAGACATAAAGCAAATCTTTGTTAGAGACCATGTTTGCTTCCATATTACACCCTTGGGATCAGGAGCCATGGATTAAAATAATGATCTCTTTTATTTCTTGAACTCTGGGATAATCATTAAAAGGCCAGCTATATCACTTCAGCCTTAGGACTTAGACAAGAGTTTTATGAGACAATAAAAATATACAAATTGGTTAGAGACCTGGCAGGCCACGAAACAATGAAATAAATCATGGTGAAGAGTACCTAAAGGACATTGCTTCAGGCTCAAATATGAGGTGGATGGTGGGCTAATCTCAGTGGAGACAGAATATTTTGACCAAATGAGCTAAATACATGCCAGTGGAAGCCAAACAAAGCAGCTAGGTAAGGAAGAAGGCTGAAGGGCAGAATAAGATAAACAGGTAAAGCACCAGGGACTTTGCAAGATGCAAGAGATAGTTAAAATCCTATTGCTGAGTGGTCTATGGACTAGCAGTGGAATTTTTTTCAGGAAAGCCTCTTAGAAACACAACATCTAGACTCACCAGAACAGAGCCTGCATTATGTCAAGACATGGGTTAATTAATTTGCAACTAAACTATCAGTCTCTGATGCATTGGCTAGAACATGCCTGAACTCAACTTTGAGTCAACTCAGGAAGGGCATTCATCATCTCATAAAACATTACTTACTGCTAGTCTCTATGTGATTCTTCAAAGAACAGGCATGGAAATTATAGCAAAGCCACTAATTCTGTTGCCTCAAATTTTTAAGGGATAAAGGAGAAAACAGAAGAGGATAAGTAAAATGGTTAGGAGATGGGAGGAAGAAGAAGAGGATAGAATGAAGGGAGGGACAAATAACTAGAGGATTTTTGATAGACATATAAAAACTACTACTGTAGAAGCTTATATATATATATATATATATATATATATGTGTGTGTGTGTGTGTGTGTGTGTGTGTGTGTGTGTGTGTGTGTGTAATTTAAATGAACTTTCCATATAACAAGAGAGGGTATATCATAACTAGAAATCATATGCTACCAAATCAACCCCCCAGTAACAGAATTAAGTCACAGCTTTGTAAGTTGTTGCCCAAAGATGCTCCATGTATCCCCCCTCAAACTACAAGCTATCATTATTGGTTACCCTCCACAACTTGCTGCTAAGACCCTATTGCTGAAGAAAATAAATACTTACAGTAATAAACATGGAGAAATATAACTAATATTGAACCAGAAGTTTCACCTGTACTGGCCAGCATTAACAGTGCTAGAAGGTTCTACACAAGCCCTAGAGGACAAAATTATTCAAAAATGTCACCCACTTAGGAACACTGTGTTATGACCTATAATAAAACCTGCCTGAAAGCTATGCCCACTCATACAATAATGGCACGAATGGTAGGGAAGTAACCAACCACTTTTTTAAAAATTGGATTTAAGCCCTATTACATGAGATGAAACCCATATGTTATGCTGTTAATGATGCAAAGAACTTGACACTAATTAGGTCATTGTCTCAGGGAAAAACCTATTACTATTATTCTGGTAAATGAACATAGTGATAAAATAACTCTTAATGGCACATTGCTATACCCATAGATCAGTGCATTGCTTCTAATTTTGAAATATCAGAAGACCTTGGCTTAGGCTGGTCTTATAGAACATTCTGTGTCTTTTCCTTTGCAAAATGGCTACAGGGCTAGCTTAGAGCATCTGGTCAGGAGTGAACAACATGGTTGTACTTTTACTACTTATATCTCTGAAAGTCTTGATAGGCCATCTGTCCTCTTATCAATACTTGGAAAAATTTTATATAAGTTGGGTGGGAAGGATTTATGATAGGGTTTTCTCTTACTTTAAGCCACATGAGTCATTTCTGGTGAAGATTTCACTCTCATCATCTCCAAGAATGATCTCTTATATTCTACCTTAGATTAAGATTCACCTTATTGTCTACATAACCAAGAGACTCTCACTTGCAGTTGATGCTTATAAACCATTTTACTAGCATACTGCTTAATATCTGAGGAAAACACAATATTGGAAGCCATTACAACTAACATTATTTTCATGATTATCACTTCTTTTTCATGCTTGCTTCATTAGGTCCCCTAAGAGGGACTATGAGAGGAGAATCAAATGTGATATATAGCTCCTTATCTCACCAAAATTAATGCTTTAAAATATTTTAGCCATAGAGAAAGAACCAAGAGGAAATGAAGCAATAGAAAGTAAGCAAAAATAATACAAAGGAGTAAAGTGAGAGAAGGCTAAGGTTTTGAGGATTTCAGGGAAGAAAACCTCAGTTGCCCCAACAAGGGCCATGAGCTCTTAGAAACTGTTTTCATTGATTGTATGGCTAAGCCCTGAACTCACAGCTTCATGTGCTCTGAGATCTGCCTCTCACCCTCTACAGAATTAAAGCCCTTCAGTCATCTCCAAGCAGATGAAACAGCTGAGGTAGAAAGTGTTCTTTCTATAAAAAATCTCTAAATAACTATGTCGACCTGATTGGTACCTAAGATAGTCATTAAGTACTATACCTTGGGAAATAAGTTAGTTTTTGTTTTGTTTTGTTTGTTTCCTCAAGAGCATCTTTAATATTCTGGGTCTACAAAATTTTTCATTTCAGCAATATGTTCATGTGTTCAGCAGATACTTTGCTTCATGTTATAAAGCAACTTGGTGCTATGCAATTGGGCAGAACACAAATGCTGGCCTAGGTCTACAGTCCAATAATAAATAAGCCAATTATGTCAAGACAGTGGATATGGATTATGTCACATCATTGAGGAGATTTGGATCAGTAAAACGCACATCCTTTATATCTAAATCTGATATATTTTTGTTTATGCTACTCACTGACTAATACTCCTGCATTCATCTAAAGGGTTGATGTGTGTTATTTGATGAAATTTCTTCTTTCTTCGCCTACAGTCTCATCAGACTTATATATTTATTTCATGAATGTGGTTTAATACTAAAGAGAGGACTGTGTGATACCTCCTCAAATGCCGAAATAAATCAAGATGTTCCAAGGTAGAATCACAGAGCATGGCCAACAATTGGTGTCTCTTGTGTTGCAGTTCCGGCAAGAGAACTTAGAATTGGTCATCCAGCTTCTTAGAGCAAATCCCAGAAGCAACCCTGGGGTGTGAAGTGCAGGTCTTGCACTGGAACCTCAGGCATATGATAAGCAGATTAGAGAATGGTACTCACCACCGGAGTGTGGTGGGGGTCCGCAGAGAAGGACAACCCCCTGACCTTCTCGGACTGACACTGTGCTTCTCATTCTGGTCTTAAAATTTTCAAGATCTAATTTAAAAAAGAAAGCAAGAAGGACTTTTCAGAATAAAAAACAACACATTCTCTTTCCTTGGAGACAAATGTTAAAATCTCCCCCAGGGAACCCCAAGAGAATGTTTGCATTCAGGAAGAAAGGTAAGACTTGATGTATTTATTAAGCTCTCTAGGAAATCAATTGTATAAATACAATACAAATATATATATATATATATATATATATATCCATAGACCCTATGCTGCTGTAACAGGATTACAATGGTATGGAGCATTCAAAATAGCAAAGTGTATGTGAGAATAAAATATCTACAAAAGATGATTCAATAAAAACAACTAAGTATACCACCATTGGAAACAGGATGGCCATATCCCCTCAGCAACTCACTGTATTCTAAAGACAGTCAACTCCACTGTCTGTCCACCCACTCCCAAACATCTACCTTATAATACCAGATCATAACCAGCCTGTACAAATTTTATCCCTACCTGTAATTATTTCTAATTATAGAACAATTTAAAAATAGACAGTTTCTAGGTAGCAGTCTGATTAATGTCATGAAGGGCTGTATAGAAGGTACATATCGCTGGGGAAAAAACCAAGTAAGTAGAACTTTGAATGCAACAAATTAAATGAATATGCTTACTTTTATTTATAGCTGAAGAAACACTTGTTATTTCTACAATCGCCCACAGTATGACTTTCAAGAATTCAATAATGTGTTTTTTTTTTTTTTTAAGGATCAATCAATGGCAAAAACTATTTTTATTATTAGCAGTAATTTTTACTAAAAGCATCATTTCTTCCTATAACAACTAAAGATAACACATATAGATTTAAACTTCCTAGCTTAACTAACCACAGAACAAAAGAACTATGGACTTCTTCCTTTTTTTTTTTTTTTTTTTTTTTTTTTTAATGGTAAAACATTTTTTTCTTATTCTACTACACAGGGAGGGTGATGCCTTCCAGGAGGGATTAACAAAATCTGTTAAGTCTTTTGGAATAGGGACTAGGCACTCCCTCCTGCCTTTAGGGTATCCCTCCTTGGGGAACCAAAGTCCTTTCCTGCAAAAGGGAGACTTCCTGGTTCCACTAAGGAGGTCCCTCAGACTGCCTAAGCCTTCTAATTGAAACCCAGGTTCAGGGGGTCAGAGTCTGCCTAATGCTGGTTTCCCAGCTATCAGTCTGGTGGTCCATTGGCTCCCCCTTGTTCAGGTCAGTAGTCTCTGTAGGTTTCTGTAGCCTGGTCTTGTTCCCATTTTCTTATCACTCCTCCCTCTCTGCATCTAGATTCCAGTTTGGCTCAGTGTTTAGCTGTGAGTATCTGCTTCTGTTTCCATTATCTAGTAGAAGAGGGCTCTATGATGGTAGATATGTTAGTCATCAATCTCATTATCAGGGAAGGGCATTTAAGATAGCCTTTTTTAAATAACTGAAGCCTATACAAATTGTTACTCTTTTCTGAGTTCCAAGTAAATCCCACAATAAACTCATTGTGACTAGAAAATTGTAACTAGAAAATACTATGCTTAATTAAAAGTCTATGCAAGAAACAGAAGAAAAATCTGTTTCTCTAACTTCAAATAAAAATGTTTGAGAATTACACATGAATTACCATGCATATATGAAAAATTGCACTATACACATACACACTAACACACACATACACATACACACTTTTATACACCCACACTCGTTTCTTAGCTCATAAGCACTTTATAAAAAGTCTAAGTGCTTACAGTGCAGTACAGTATACCCCAGAGCATACCTTCTGTAATAAAATTTAGAAAATTCCAACTGTCCTTTGAAACATAAAAAGACAAGGACTTATTTTCAAACTGATAAAAGTGTAATCGATAGACATTTAGAAGTATTCCAAGCACCATAAATCAGTACAACAGGCAAATGAATTCTTGTATTTAAGATTTTATTGTTATTGAGAAGTAGTATTGATTGTAGAGTGGAGGATATGTCACCAATCGAACAGGTGCAACCAGAAAAGAAGGGGATTTAAGGATTCATTTTAGTTAGAGGCTGGTCTACAGAGATGTATGACATTATAACTTTTTATAGATGCAGCTAAGATAAAGATTCTTAAAATGCTAAAACTCCTGTAGTGTAACCAAGTTGTAGCTTAGAATATTGAACTTTTCAAATATTTCAATGTCAAGTAAGAGTAAAATCTACTCATAGCAAAGAAATTTCAAAGATGCTTCCTAGGGAGCTAAGTAGATATCATTGTTGCTCTTTTACTTTACCTTGTTTTCTTCTGCTTACATGCTTTTATACCTCTGAGATTCTTAATATTCTAATTTTATTCAACAGTACTATGTATATGAAAAAGCAATATGCCTAGGTAGACAAGTGGAGTCAGAGGACAACTTTTCTAGTTGGTTTTCTCCTTTCACCTTGGGACCCAATGTCCTTTCCCTGGAGAGATCTACTCCAGGATTGCAAGGCAAGTGATATTACCAACTGAGCCTTCATACCAACCTGACATAGTAACTTTTTAGTCACTAATTTTAGCCAGCAACCAAGCACACATGAATGAATAAGTGAGACAGAAAGAAATGAAAGGAAAGAAGGTAATTCTATTTAAAAATTCTCTTCTACAGGTGAAAATATCTTTTGCTTACACTCAAATACTGTTTAGCACAGACTGGTCTGCCATTTCTATCAGTACACTGTCCTGTAAGGGAGAATAAGGGGACATTGCCTTTAATTCCTGATATGGATAGTTCATGGGACATTAGCATCAGTCCTATGAAAAAACAGTAATAATCTTGGCTCCAATGTGTTTACCAGAACATCACTGACAGCAAGTTTCTGTCACTGTAGTTGAAGTTTTCCCCCTAAAGCAGCATTTCCTCAGTGTGTCTTAAATTTCCTAATTATCTTTACCAGGGACTTATTTCAAAATGCAGGTATCTGACAATCACTTAAAACTAGCAAGTTTTCACGCGTAATAATCTCACTGTTTGAACCTGAAACACACTAAATTTTCCTTTGAACATGTATAAGATTTGATCCAAATTAAATATCTCAATTGTTAGAGAATCAATGAAAGTGTCTGTAACACAAATAGTGTGATAAGATGGTATGAGAGATAATTCATAGAGTTGATTCTCTGCTGAAGACTTGTGTTCAGTTCCTAGCACCTACACAGCAGATGACAAACGTCTATAACTCCATTTCAAGGGGATCTGATCTCTGCTGGCACTGTATGTACAAGATACGCATTAATACTGTTAGGGAAAACATCTTTATACACAATAAAAATAAATAAGGAAGGGTGCAGACTGCCAATGACCGGCTGACAGTGTCCAGGTGTAGGATGAGAGGGAAAAAAGGAGAGAGTAGAGGAGGAGAGAGGAATCTGGAGTGACAGCCAAGGGCCACAAGGCTAAAATGCCAAAAGGAATGGTAGCCTAAATAACTGAAGGAGGAAAGTGGAGTGGGAGAAAAGCAGCCCAGCCCTGTCTCTGGGCTGGAGAAGTTTAGGACAGGGGAAGCTTATACCAGCCCAGAAGACTCTAACAGATAGGGACTGAGGGATGCTGGTAGAACCTGGAAGCCACCTTCAATCAGTTTTGATATGTTTATAAGTATCTCAGCATTTTGTTGAGGGTTTGAAACTTAACATTAGGCAAGGTACAGAGAGATTTTCTTTCTTTTCTTGAGACCCCAGGGGATATGGGGAGAAAACAAACCCTCCTGTTGGTTAATCTTGGTTGCAACCTTGAAACCTAGAAACAACTAAGAAACAAAATACTGGGTAGGTCTATGGGTGGGAGCAACTTCTGCAGCCCAGCTAGAAGGAGGTCTGGGCTTTTGCCTGTCCACCTTCATCCTTAGCTGGTTATCATATATTTTCTAACCAGGAACTTGTGGATACACAGAATCTCATCAACAAACTGAATATAAAAGCAAAGAATAAATAATATGTACTCACTCATATACGGATTTTATACAAAGAGCAAAGGGTCACCAGCCTATAATTCACATCACTAGTCTGTCACTTTTTAAGCAATCTATTGTCTACACATAATATTGAGTTTTCCTCATAAAATTGATACTACATTTAATAATTGCTAAAATATTAAAAATGAATATCTAATGCCCTATTGTTAACATGCACATTTTTGTTTTTATTCAGTGCATCAACAGATGTATGTGCATACTCATGCATATGCTTATGCCTGTGTCCTGGGTATCAACACAAGAGAGTATGATCTCCAACTCTGAGTAAAAGTGTGAAACTTTACCCATGTCCTAACCTCCTTCTCTCAAATTACATTAAGTGCATTTGTTTTCAAGCACCAGTTAAAAGTACCCACTCTATGTGAAGAAGATACTCACAGAGCATTATAGATGTTTACTATTAGGTTGGTTTGCTTAACAAGGCTAAAGGTCTGTGCAGCAGCCTCATCCTTTTCTTTCTATTCACCTCTTATTGTACCTGGTCAGGAAAGATAGCATGCCTTAATCCAAACCCCTCTCTTGCTTGCTCCTCTGCTGCCTTTTGTGCAAGCTGTTCTATTCTTTAACAATATCCACTGCACTAATAACACTCAGTTATTAAGAAATATCCACCAGCCTAGAAAAGCAAACAAGAATAATTGTTTTAAAAGAATAAGTTCAATTAACAATCTGAATTTAGTTCTGCTACTTTCAAACAATAAACCCCTCTTTTTACGCAGCAGTCAGGAAATCACTAATACTTTACAATTTTTTTGTAGTTCTTGTCTTATCATACATCTATTCAAAGAAACACACTGGGCAAGCACACACACACACACATACACACACACACACCTCCATTGGATTATATATTAATTATATTTATAACACTAATTTTTTTCCTTTCTTTATTTCTTTCTTCCTTCCTTCTTTTCTTTTCTTTCATTCTTTTTTTCTTTTCTTTTCTTTTTTCCTCTTTGTAGCTCTGGCTGCCCTGGAACTCACTCTGTAGACCAGGCTAGCCTTGAACTCACAGAGAGCAAATTGCCTGCCTTTGCTTCCCTCAGTTCTGCAATTTAAAGGTGTGCACCTCGACTATCCAAAATAACACTAAATTTTTAAAACATAGTTAATGCAGAAAAGTGAAGAAAAACTGTCTTTTAATGGCTTAATTTATTTTACCTATATGTATACAATTATATACATATCAATTTCTGGCTTAACAAATATATTTATGCTTTCTTTTGTAGAAAAACAAAGAACTACTTGTGTTTTCTTTGAAATAAATAACTCACAGCATGGATAATGTTTTTGAAAATAGTTCCAAACCAACAGTGATGACCACATTTTGAAAGTCCATCTGATCACTGGATGTGATGGCACATGCTTGCAATATCAATACATGGTGGAACGGGACAGAAAGGCCAAGATATTGCAGCCATCCTGGATCTACATAGCAAGATTCTGTCTCAAAAATGAAATGAAAGGGGAGAAACATCAATCTGATTTTTATGAGGCATTAGAAAAAAGTGGTGTTATTACAGACCACATTACCACTGTAAGTTAGACTATTGTGGAATACAATCTTTGAAATCTATGCTACTTGGACAAGTTTTCAGTACTTGGCCCTTTCACTTACTAACAGCAACTCACTAATCTGGAAATGAAGAGATCGTATAAAATGACATTATTATGAAAATGGGAACAGATAGCACTACTACAACACATTTACCTTAATTATGTTCTCAAATATTTTAAAAAGCTTTTTAATAGGCTGGGTTAAAATGTCTCAATGGCTCCTTTGCAAAGCCCTAATCACTCATAGGGACTTCTCAGACTCTGATGTCAGGTTTGTTGTCCTAAATATGCAGATAGTTTTGCCTGTGTTGGAAGCCTGCTGAGATCACTGTGTGAGAAAATAAACACAAAATTCTTGGAACACTTTAGGGGATCAATAAGTGTTAGCAAATAGCTTCCACTCTCCAGGCAAGGAGAAGCCTATGTCTCATTCTAACCACAGTCTAGCCAGACTTATCTGTGATTCACGGAATGCTAATTTTTATGTCTTTTGGAAGACTAAGCTGCTTGACTCTATTTTTTATTATACTCCCGCCTTGGGCAAAAATAGTTTCTACTTCTTCCCCTTGTACTCAGTCAAGTAGTTGCTACATAATATTGTTGATTTCAACACCTTATGAGATGAGTCTTAAAGCTCTTGATAGCTGCTGTTAATGTAATTGTAATAATAGAGATAAGATGTATGGTAAAACCTCACTTCTGTCCATCCAAAAAGAAGGGAAACCAAAATTTGCATATTGCAATAATGCTCCCAACTTTATACCTTACCCCTATGCACAACCGTCAAAGAAACCTCTCCCTGACCTTACTAAGAGCAGTTTCTCTTCAGTGATTCACTCAGCAACACCATGCAATAAGAACATAGTTGACATGTGGCAAGAGCTCCTATGGGCTGGTATGAGTGAGCACCCTGGTGAGGACCTAATTAAGTTTACTTTTTTTTCTGTCACAACTATTCATTAGTTAGCATACAAAATTAATGGGAAATTACTTTTTCTTTAATTAAATGATCTATTTATACTAACGGTCTTCATTGAAATACAGAGGGCCATTAAAATTTATTTTATGAACTATTTTATGAACTATCTGAAAAGAAATACCTCTCTAATTTCAGAGAACTTGACATTCAATATTTTAAATTTTTATTGATTTTTTTTAATTTAGTACATGAGCTCTATGTCAACATCATCAACATCACTTTCAATTCATTTCCCAAAGTCTAACTCCTACTATGCCCTCCCTCCCAAATTCATGATCCTGCCTTCTTCTTTGTTTTATGTGTATGTGTGATGGGGGATGTTCTTCTGAATATATAATTCTCTTATTTGTTGATGAATAAAACACTGATTGAACAGGAGAGGCAAGATCATAGCCAGGACTAGGAGACAAGGAGAATGATGGGGAAAGAGGCAGAGAGACACTTCGAGAAGATGCCATGTAGAGGCCAATAAGATAGGTCATGCCAAGCTTTCTATGCCAGGTAGAAAGACATAGATTAGTAGTTACGGGTTAATAATTAAGAGAGAGATAGCCAGTAAGTAGCCTTAGTCATCGGCCAATAGTTTTATAATTAATATAGTGTCTGGGTGCTTATTTGGGGCAAAATGTATGTGAGACCAAGCTGGAAGGAAACTCCAGGTGTGTGTGTGTGTGTGTGTGTGTGTGTGTGTGTGTGTGTGTGTGTCCTTATGTGTATACAACCTATTGAGTAAATTTCACATTGTTCATATGTACATATGTCCAGGCATGTCCACTGGATTGAACAAACTTAGTAGGAACTCATTGGACAACCTATGTAAGAGGGCATCACTGACCTCTCACCACAATTAACTATAGCTCTTTACCCAGGTGAGTTCTTGTGGGATTTACCCACCCACATTGGCCTGTTAACTGGTGGTGTCATTATACAGGTCTTATTGACATAAACATATTGTTTAGTTTGGACACTATCAACAGGTATCCTGGTACTCTGTCCTATGGCTTACAGTCTTCCTCCTTCACTACTGTAATGTTTTCTGACCCTTGGCTATAGGAACTGAGTTATAGATCTATCAGTTGGAGCTAAGTACCCCACCAACACTTATTCCCTGAATTTTGAGCAGCTGTGCATCTCTGTAATAATCTCTATGTGCTGAAAACTAAGCTTCTTGGATGAGGCATGAGAGCTGCACTTATATTTAAGTATACGTATTTAGAATATAGTTAAAAATGATATTTGTTTAGGGAAATAGCAATAGAATGTTCTTTTCCAGGATCTGTTCCTATCCCAACATAGGAAGTTATCAAGGTCTACAGAATTATGCATAAATTTCCTTCATTGAACCAATCTTGAGTCCAGTTAGATAGCTGTTACTTGTCCCCAAGATTAAAAAAAAAAAAAAAAAAAAAAAAAAAAAAGCACCAATGATGTACTACTGGATTTTTTTTGTTGTTGTTGTTGCTGTTTTTATTTTTGTTTGTTTCTCATGCCTAATGATATATAAATGTGTATGACTAAGGAGAGTTATGAGGATTCCATCTTATGATTCTCTTAATCTGTGAGAAGGACCATGCTGATGGAACTATTCATAAATTTGCATGAGCAAACCAATGGCAAGAATAGAAGGTATAGCCCAGGCTGGCCTCAAACTAATGATCCTCCTGCCTCTGCCTTCTTCAGCAAATCCTACATGTGTGCACCACCATGTTGCTCCATAAAATCTATTGTGTACTCATCTGTCATTTGGCAGCCTTAGCCAGTTCAGTAGTTTTCACAAGAAAATAATATAAACACTTTAGCTAACACATCATGAGCATTTTTTTATATCACTCAATAATTTCAAAATGAAAATGCTCATGTTTACTGTTTGGTCAAAGCTTGTGCCCTTGTCTTTACCTTCCTAGGAAGCACTCACAAACCAGAGATGCAAAATGCTTTCTGAGGAAAATGCTAATGGCACATCTCATTTATGAGAGATCCAGCCCCATGGGCTTTAAAGCTTTTACAAGCTTCCAGGTCCTTATGTCTTTCCAACTTCACAACCCAAGATATTTGTTTCAACATTTGAGGGAGTTTGGGAATACTGTACAGTACAGGGTAGTCTTTATATTGACTACAAACAATCACCTATTGATCTCTGTCCATATTAAACATGGCATCCTTTTACAGAACATCAGCTGACAATTACAATTAATTTTACTTCTGGTCTTAGCTTTTACCCTGGATGAAGTCAACAAGAACTCTGATCTATTGCCAAATAAATCTTTAGTATTTTATTTTTATTTTTATTTTATTTTATTTTATTTTTTTTGAGGTAGGGTTGCTCTGTGGTTTTGGAGGCTGTCCTGTAACTAGCTCTTATAGACCATGCTGGTCTCGAACTCACAGAGATCCACCTGCCTCTGCCTCCCGAGTGCTGGGATTAAAGGCATACACCACCACCACCTGACTAGTATTTGATTTCTCAGAAGAAGAAAAAGGAGGAGGAGGAAAAGAAGAAGAAGAGAAGGTGTTTTTAACCTAGTTACAGTGTCAGGAAGCATTCGCTTTCTAAGCCAGGAAAGAAGCAATATTACTCAATGCTATGTTTCCACATCCAAATTAAAGTTTATGCTTTTAGGTGCTCTTTAAACTTGGAAACTCACACCTAAGAAGCTCAAGATCATAATATGTGTCCTACTGTAAGGTCTTATTTTAGTATGTTGATTGCTTTCAGTCATTTAATGAGCTATTCAACAGATCTGCTGAGGTGCTTCCATCACTATGCAGAAAGCTAAATTTCTGTCTTTTTCCCCCAGATCACTGGCTCCTTATCATGCAAAGTTTTACTTTTTTCTACTAAATCACCTACCCTGTGGAGTTTGATCACAGGAAACGAGGTAGTGATCAATGGAATATTTTCAAAAATATGACAATACTATATTTGGGCAAAATATTGCTTAGGTTTGTTTTCTCTTGTGATAAAACACTGAGCAAAACCAACTTGAGGGGAGGAAAGGGTTTCTTTGGCTACCACGCTCTCATCATGGGAAGAAGAGGAAGAAATTCAAGGCAGAAACTTGGAGGCAGGAACTGAAGCAGAGACAAAGGAACTTTGCACAGTGGCTTGCTTCTTGTGCTTTGCTCAGCTGGTTTCCATATATGGCCCAGGCACACATCTTTACCTAGGGATGGTACTACCCACAGTAGGATGGACCATCCTTTGTCAAATAATAATCAAGAAAATGCCCCATTGTCATGCTTATGGGTCACTACAATGGAAGCAATTCCTTAACTGAAGTTCTCTCTTGCTAAGTGACTCTAGTTTGTGTAATGGACACAAAAACTAACCAGCCAAAGTAGATTTCCAGTAGTCATTATTCCTATAACTCTCTGTAGTTTTGTGATTCTCTAAAGCTATAAGCTATATAATACAGTAGAATCTACATATGGTTTGTAAATTTACTATTACACATACACACTAGCATAGAATCTACAGAAGACTATAACCATTTTTCTCAAACAGTATTGTATTTTAAGCACAAAGATTAATGCTTGGCATGTATCAATTACAGAACAAGATAAATTAGTGAATTCTTTCTATGTGCATGTGGTCGGGGGGGGGCACATGTCCCCTGAAATTAGGCTTATGTGCAGGTTATAATCCACCTCAAAATCCTGTTGTGTGTGTGTGTGTGTGTGTGTGATGTATTTTTTATGATGTGTGTGCATATGTGTATCTGTGTGTGAATGTAGGGGTGTGTCTGTTATTGTACTTTGTTCTTAGGTTGATCCCCACCCTCCACTTTGAGACAAGTTCTCTGTTTATTATTGTTATTATTCATTGTAGCCTTATAGATCATGCTAGCTGGATGATGAGCTTAAGGGTGTCTCCTTCCATCTTGCTGTAGAATTATCAGACTGTATGGATATACACTACTGCTCTTAACTCTTACAAAGGTTCTGGACATAGAAATTCCAATCTCATGGGTGCACAGGAAATACTGTCTCTACTTTGATTCCGACAATTGCAACCTGGAGCTCGACAAGTAGGCTAGGCTATGCTGGCTTTCCAGGAGACCTTGAGCCTTTTTGTGCATCCCCAGTACTGGGAATAAAAATACACACCATCACAATCAGAAAGTGTTATTTATCCTGGGGAATCAAACCTTGGTCTTCATATTTACCAAGAAAACATTTACCAACTGAAACATTTCAGTAGGAAATTTTTATCACTTTTATCACCTCCACCAACACACAAAACAAATAATTTTTACTGGTGAGAGATAAACAATATCTTAGATTGCTTCCTTGAACAGTTGACTTCTAAGAATTGCCATTTTCTGAGAAGAATAATAAATATAATTGTGACATGTAGAACATGCATTCATTTTTAATGTTGGGTTCAAGTTACTATGTTATATGTCTCAATTTTAAATTTTAAATATGACAAGTAGGGAGAGCTATGCAAGTCACAATTTAGGTAAGTAATTTGACATTTTTTATGACATCATTTTACATTGCATGAAGTAAATCTTTAAAATTATTTAACTAAGGAACACAAAATCCAAACTAATATGAATTTATTTAAGAAAACAAAGTCATATATTTTTACCATTTTAATACAATTCCCTAAAACAAACTGAACATAACAGATAGATATAAATATTTTGATATCCTAGTTGTCACCATAGAAACAATCCAAACACTATAACTGTGAATATATAGTTACTTATATTTCTTTGGTTTTTCAATAAACACAGCTTCTATTACTTGTTTCTTTTGTGAGTTTCACTAAGAACCAGGATAAATAAAGACAATAAAGACAAGCATTTACTTTTATACTTACAAAGTGTATTACATATTATACTAACAGGTGCAGGGATCCGTAAGTTGTATAGAATTCTCCACTTAGGAACTTAAGGCACCCTTGAGAGGGGTTTCTAGTTCAAGCTTTTTTTTTTTTTTTTTTTTTTTAGCTAAAAGTAGAGATATGTATTTATTTTTTAAAATGTATTTATTTATTTAAATTTCATTTTACATTCCAACCAAAGTTCTCCCTTCCACTGCCCTGCTCCTCCTGCTCTCTCCCTGCCTCCCTGCCAGCCCACGCCCATCCACTCCTTCCAATGGGTGAGGGCTCCCATGAGGAGTCAGTAAAGTCTGGCACATTAAGGTGGGGTGAGATAACACCCCCCTGAGTTAAGGCTGAGCAAGGAATCTCACCATAGGGAATGGGCATGAGTTAAACTACTTAAATACAAAAATATATGCGAATTAGGATGGATTTATAACTGATGGGCAATTCTTTCTTTACCCTTTCCTATTGTTAGCCCCATGATCAGTTCGGACACTCATTGACTTGTAGCTTCCATTATCCACCTTCACTGATATATAGTTTGTCTTTATTTATATGCTTTCTTACAAAGACACTGGTCATTTTGATGTTTGAGATCCCACATACGTCACCATGAACTTCATGAATGCATCATATTGTAACACTATTTCCAAATACAGTCACATTCTGACATAATGGATTTAGATTTCAAGTTAACTGTGTGTTTGTGAGAATAAATCGAATATACTGTGAACTAATGGAAATTTTAAGTAAACAAAGTAAGTGAAAATATTATGTCTTGGTAAGAGGGAGAAGAGATAACCAAGAGTTCTACATTTGTCACAGGAACTAAGCAAGTTTCAGAAGCCTAAGCGGTAGATGTCCTATTGGCATCTGAAATCTCCCCTTGTTTTCCAAATGTCTACATCTTATATGATGCAATGACATTGGGAATGCATGAATAAGCATGTGTACATGTACACACATGGTCACAAAACATCTACATGCACACAACAACACATGTTGCAGGGTATTTGTACACTGTGAAGATGTGTCTCTGCCAAGGCGCCTTTTGATTGGTTTGCTAATAGCTAATAGCCTTTTGATTGGGTATTAGCTAGGCAGGAGATATAAGTGGGATTTCTTGGGAGAAAAAGGAAAAGAAAGATAACTGGGAGCACAGGGGACACCAGGAAACACAGAGTGGAAACATAAGGTGCAAGACAGAAGAGAGGTAATTATAGAACATAGATTAATATAAATGGGTTAATTTGAGTTAATAGAGTTAATGAAGAAAAAGCCTAAGCTCTAGGATGAGCTTTGATAATTAAAAAGAAGTCTCCATGTCATTATTTGTGAGCTGTCTGGTGGGACATAAAAAAAAAATCTCTTTACATACAATTCTTTATCCTCCCATAACTCTCAGAGGTCTGGGAACGGACCATAAAAGTTATCAAATGCTTTAATATCAGGGTTGCTTTGTACATTTATTATATTTAAGGATGCAACATTCCCACTGTTAGCAAATACTCTTCTCTTTGGTGCATCTTTCTCTTACCCTAACTAGAATGTTTAACTGTATTTGGCATAGCTTCATTTCCAGTTATCAATTTAATTTTTGATATACTCTTAGGAAAACTAGTTTAATTGAGGCACTTTGAATAAGAACTTCAATTTTCTCAATTATAAACCTGTCGGGTATTTGCTGAATATGCCCTGCTCTTTTATATGTCAATTAAAGGACATCATCAACCACGTTAAAATTCTTAATTAAAATCTACAAATGAATAACATTATCAAGTATTAAATATAAATGAAGGTGAACAATTTTACTTAGCAAGAAAGTGTTTGTACCCATGATGGCATGCCTCCTAATGTGGAAAGATGATTTAAAAAAATGGTTGAGTTGGAAAATTAAATAGAGCTATAGTTTGTGAAGTTGGCAAACAGAATGGGTGCAATAAAGAATATTGTACCTAGATAACTATCATGTAACAGAACCATGATGGATATTGTTGTCATTCAGGAAGATTGATACTAGCAAAGGCAATTATAATATTTAATACAATCATGATCTATTTTAGTTAACCATTTGTCATGAGTCAAAGCATTCAAAGAATAACACATGTAGACATTAAAGTGGCCCTTATTTTACAAATGCTCTCTACCACAATTAGTGGAATTAAATAGGAATACTTTTGCAACATTGATACTTTGCTGTGATAGCAAGCCAAAGGAGTGCTACTAAGGCATGGATCTTGAATGCAAGTCATTTTATGGTGCCTCTTAATATGGGTTGCTAAGCAAGGGTAACAAAAATGAAGAATGCTGTAGTTGTGTCAGGAAAAGTATGCTCTATCATTAAGGATCACAGCACAGGGCCAGAAAGATCACTCAGTGTGGAAAGCCACTTGTGGCCAAGTTTGAGTTTATTCCTTGGGACCCAGAAAATGAATACAGAGAGCCAACTCCTGTAAAGTTCCCTTCTGACCTATACCAGAACACTGTGACATGTATATGCACTAATGTATACACATGCATGTGAAGGGAGGGCATTTGATGAGTTCCCCCATCTCCATTCACTGCTGCCCACTGACAAAAACAGTTCTAAGAGTATAAATGTAAATATTTAAAAGGCATTTGACTAATGAACATTTTAACATAATAAAAATAGCAAGTTCGACCCTAGGGTCTATGACCTCAAAAATCAGGGACGTTTGTCCAAGATTGCAGTTTCAAACTTGAAACCCTCTCCAGTGGAACAGACATGAAATCCAACTGGATCGTGCCACTATAGCAAGTGGATACATCTTGTCTGACAGGTCAGTATTGCAACATGAAGGGTCCAGAATTTGATAACAGCACTGAAACCTTTTCTTCCCAAGCAACCTGGATAGCATCTCCTAGAACTATGAGGCCTAGCCCTCAGAAGTGTCATGATTTGTTTACATTGCTTTCTCTATGACCCATGATGGAAGAGCATGACTCCTTTAAGAATAGAGTGTTACCATATAGCTATGATCATGATTGGCAATGACAGTAGCCTATGTTGTTTCAGAGACTTCTCGGGTCTCCCTGACAAATAACTCATAAAGGATCCTATGAATTGGGGTGTTATTTCATTCCATAACTCTTGAAACATTGTCTACACATGAGGACAATTTTCTTCAAAATATTTTTGTGATTTAAAAAATATACTGAAATTGCTTTACTAACTTCCATAAGGCTGTTTATAATCTTTAGATTTGTTTTATCTAACTAAATCATCTTCTTTCTATCTGTATCCTATCCCCATACTTTTGTAAAAATTTTAAGTCCATTAAACTCCCTCATATTTCATATGCAATTTACTATTTTAACAATTTTTAATTTTAACTGGTTTGGGACATAGTAAGCTTCTGTTGTATGTGTACTTTATGCCCCCTTTCCTTTTGAGCATGTATGTCTGTCTTAATATATCCGCCTTTGGATTAGACTTCCTCTCCACCTCCTGGTTTCCCTCATACTCTCACAGTTCTAAAAGCTTAATCCTATTTCCCCTAGAAGTCCACCTTTCTACTTTTAGTTTACATATAATCTTCTATCCCTCATCCCTTAACATGCCTGACATGGATTTAATACCCCAATGCCCACCTCCTAAATAAGGTTCAAGGAATATCATAGAAGAGGAGGTAGAAAACAGTAAGAGCCCAAGGAAGAAAAAGAATGCTGTAAAATGTTCTCTTCTAGACAGGGAAATATTGCAGTTAAATAAGGATCAGGATAAACAAATAGGCTGAAAAGATGTTTATTCAGGGAGAAATAACTTACAACCTAAACAGATTAATACCAGCAGGCTCCACCGGATGCTTTCCCCTCCGCGACCCACCAGCAAGGGAGCGCTCCTGGCTCCTCCTCAGACCTCCTTCCACAGGTCACTTCCGCCCATGGCTTCACCCCCCAATGGGCATGATCAGTGCCACAGAAGGAGACAAAGTGAATATCCCTCTACAATTCCCCTTTTAGTCTAAAGAAAAGATTTAGGCTTGATACAAAACTACATACAAAACAATGAATAACAAGTGTGCTCTAAGAAAAGGATAATCGAGAAAAAAATGACCTACATATCTAGTCCTACGGTGAAGGCATAATGGAGTTTACAATAGAGTTGTCCTAAGCTGGAAAACGTAAGTCTAGTACCTAATATATCTAACTAGGAAGAGAGAATAATAGTTGTGATAGTTTAATCTTCAACCTCATCAAGACCTGAGAAGGAAAATAACGATACTAGGGTAGAAAGGAAGTGTTGATGGGCAACTTCCAAAAGGTGCAGCGAGGACAGAAACAACAAGCTACCTGCACAGTCACCCAAGGTCTCACAGCAAAGTTGGTACACCCAGTTTTAGCTAAGGCCAAGAGAACTTGACAGACCACAACAACTGCAAGGAGGTAGAAAGGCTGTCTTTCCCTGACTTGGCGAGGTCCAGCAATCTTCTATATTTGTTTCCTGCAAGCACATAGGACTGCATGTCCAAATCAGTGGTCAAGGTGGGGGCAGCTCTTTGCCCAACAGGCCATTAGCTGAAGCAAGAATGAACTCCAGCACGAGCAACAACAGTGTCCAACATATATTCGGGAAAGTGCACGGTGCTGTTAGGAACAACAGTGTCTCATGTCAACGGAATACTAATATTAAAACATTTAAATGCCATGTTCTGCATGTCTATGAAGTGATTGAAGATTAAGCATCTATATCTGACTAATCTCATAGGTAACATGAGTAAAGATAATCTGTAATACTCAGGAACTTAGCTAAAAATCTGACTGAAACGGATTAACATCCCTGAGTAAAGCAGGAACAAATACCTAAACAATATAACTATGTACATATACATACATATAAATCCCTAAAATAGAGGTAGAGTAGAAATGTCCAGACAAGAGGTAGAACTATAAAGGCAGCATGATAAATATCCCAAATTGTATCAATATACAAAATGTCTTGAATACAAGAAAAGTATACACACATAGAATATGGGAAGAATAATGTACATCAAACATCATAAGTGGAAACATTTCACACAATATAACAAAATATAAACTTAATTTTACATAGCTTACCACAAATAAGAATGTATAGCAATGTAAGCTGTAAAATATTATCTCTCTCTTACTCAATAATTCACAAGAAAATACGCTAATCCCATCTAAACCATACCTTTCCCAACCATACACTATTCCTGTCTAAAAGATAAACCCGAGTGTAAGCATCACCTTCCATACACAACCCTAAATAACTAAAACCAACCCAAAGAAGATGACTATTATCCCAAAATTCCAAGGGTTAAGAGCTGTGGTTAACTGTGCAAGATATGTATAAGACCTAGCCAGCCAAAATCCCAGGACAGATGGGGAAGATGGTTTAGGTTCCATACTTATTGGGGAGATGTTGGCAGTTGAAAGTTTCTGGGAGAGCAGCGATTATTATTTTTAGAGGATGGAGCCAATGCATATATTTCTGTGTTCCAGTGGAAGGCCTGATGTTTACATACCCATGAACAGCTGGGCACCACTAACTGCTAATTAGACATGGTGGTATGTGGGTACATGCACATGTGTTTACATGCTCCTGTGCATGTGTCCGATTTAGTGTGTGTTTGTGTGTGCGCATGTATGTGCATGTGTGTGCATATTTGTTTGTGAATATGAGAGAGAGACAGAGATAAAGAGTGTCATTTCATATTCGTCGCAGGAGAAATCGATCAGCAGTCTCAATTCTGAACATCTATGACCCAAATACAAAGGCACCCACATTCATAAAAGAAACGCTTCTAAAACTCAAACCTCACATAAAAACCCACATGTTTATAGTGGGAGACTTCAACACACCACTCTCACCACTAGACAGGTTCACCAATCAGAAACTCAACAAACAAATAAAAGAACTAACAGAAGTTATGTCTCAATTGGGGTTTAACAGACATCTATAGAACATTCCATCCAAACACAACAGAATATACCTTCTTCTCTGCTCCACATGGAACCTTCTCTAAAATCTACCACATACTAGGTGGCATAACAAACCTCAACAGATACAAGAGAATTGGAATCGTCCCCTGTATCTTATCAGACCACTATGCTTTAAAATTAGAATTCAACAATAACACAAATAACAAAAAACCTACAAACTCATGGAAACTGAACAATATGCAATTGCACCACACCAGGGTCAAAGAAGAAATAAGAAGGAAATTAAAGACTTTGTAAAATTCAATGACAATGAGGACACAACATACCTGAACTTATGGAACACTTTCAAAGCAGTGTTACCAGGAAAGTTCATTGCAATAAGTGCCCACATGAAGAAAACAGAGGACAGTCACTTTAGAGAATTAACAGCATAACTGAAAGCCTTAGAACAAAAAGAATCAAACTCATGCTGGAGGAGTAGACACCAGGAAATAATCAATTTGAGGGCTGAAATCAACAAAATAGAAACTAGGAAAACAATACCAAAAAAAAAAAAAATAATAATCAATGCAACAAAGAGTTGTTTTTTTTTTTTTTTTTGAGAATATCAACAAGATAGACAAACCTTTATCCAAATTAACGAAGAAGCAGAGAGAGAACATGCAAAGTAACAAAATCAGAAACAAAAAGGGGAATATAACAACGGACACAGAGGAAATCCAGACAATTTTCAGGTCATAATTTGAAAGCCTGTATTCCACAAAATTTGAAAATTCAAAGGAAATGAATAAATTTCTGGATAACTATCACTTGCCAAATTTAAATCAAGAACAGAACAGACAAACAAATAGACCTATAACCCGCAATGAAATAGGAGTAGTCATGGAAAGCCTTCCAACCCCCCCCCCAAAAAAAAAGGGCCAGGGCCAGATGGCTTCAGTGCAGAATTATACCAGAAATTCAAGGAAAAACTAATACCAATACTTCTCAAATGATTACACACAATAAAAACAGAAGGTTCCTTACCAAATTCTTTCTATGAGGCCACAATAACCTTGGCACCCAAGCCTCACAAAGATACAACTAAGAAAGAAAACTACAGACCAATATCCCTGATGAACATCGATGCAAATATACTCAATAAAATACTTGCAAACCAAATCCATGTATACTTCAGAGAAATCATCCACCATGACCAAGTAGGATTCATTCCTGGATTGCAGGGGTGGTTTACCATACGAAAATCTATCAATGTAATCCACAATATAAACAAACTGAAAAAGAAAAAAACACATGATCATCTCCCTAGATGATGAAAAAGCCTTGGACAAAATTCAACACCCTTTCATGATAAAGGTCTTGGAGAGATCAGGGATAACAGGAACATACCTAAACATAATTAGAGAATGTACAGCAACCAATAGCCATCATCAACTGAATGGAGAAAAGCTTAAGGCAGTTCCTCTAAAATCAGGAGCAGGACAAGGCTGCCCTCTCTCTCCATATCTCTTCAATATTGTACTTGAATTTCTAGCTAAAGTTATAAGACAATAAAAAGAGGTCAAGGGGATCCAAATTGGAAAGGAAGAAGTCAAACTGTCTCTATTTGCAGATGATATGATAGTTTACATAAGCGACCCAATAAACACAACCAGGGAACTCCTACAGCTGATAAACACTTTCAGCAAACTAGCAGGATACAAGATAACTCAAAAAAAAATCAATAGTCCTACTTCATTCAGATGACAAAGAGGCTGAGAAAGAAATCAGAGAAACATCACCTTTTACAATAGCCACAAACAACATAAAGTATCTTGGGGTAATGCATACATATCAAACAAGTGAAATATATAATAAGAACTTTGGGGCTTTAAAGAAAGAAATTAAAGAAGATACCAGAAAATGGAAAGATCTCCCATGTTCTTGGAAAAGTAGCATAGGACCCAGCAATCCCGCTCTTAGGCATATACCCAAATGATCCACATCCATGCAGCAAAGACATGTGTTAACTATGTTCATAGCAACATTATTTGTAATAGCAACAACCTGGAAGCAAACTAGATACCCCTCAACTGAAGAATGGATAAAGAAGATGTGGCACATCTGCACAATGGAATACTACTCTACAAAAAAGAAAAAAAAAAGGAATCTTGAAATTCACAGGCAAGTGGATTTCACTAGAAGGAACCATCCTGAATGAGGTAACCCAGTCACAAAAAGAGGAACATGGTATGTACTCGCTCATATATGGATTTTATGGATTTTAGACATAGAGCAAAGGATCACCAGCCTATAATTCACACCACCAGAGAAACTAGGATAGAAGGTGTATTCTAAGAGATTCATATAAAGTACCTCACAGAAGGGGGAAGGGACATGTCCCCCCAGAGCACCTGAGAATGGGGGGGGCACTGAATGGAGAGAGAAGTAGGAGAAAGAGAACTGGAGGAGAGGAAAGCATGTGTATCTAGGAATATTGAGTCAGGGTAGGAATAGAAGATGAGAGAGAGAAAGAGAGAGAGAATGAACATAAAAAGAGGGAGCCATTATTGGTTTGAAGAGAAAAATGAACCTAAAGAAAGGTCTAGAGACCTACAAGACTGCTTCCAACTAATAATTTGAGCAACAGTGGAAAAGCTATCATAAATGCCCTTCCTGGAATGTGAGATCAACAACTAACTTATCCACCCTCTAGTACTTGTTGTAACCAGAAGCAAACACCCATAACTAAATACTGTGTCAAACTAAAATCCAGATGCAGAGGGAGAGGACAAGACCAGGTTTCAGAAACACATAGAGACAGCTGACCTGAACAAGGAGTAGCTAACAGGCTCCCAGACTGATAGCTGGGAAGCCAGCATGGGACTGACTCAGACCCTCTGAATATGGGTCTAAGCTAGAAGGTCTGAGTAGTCTATAGGACTTCAGACAGTGGAACCAGGATGTATTCCTGGTGCACAAAACGACCTTGCGGACATATCCCGCATAGAGGGATACTCCCAAAACCTAGACAGACAGAAGAGAACTCTTAGTCCCTACTTCAAATGACCTGACAGATATACATGACCCCACCTGGATGGCATTGCCCTACATGTGGAATTGGGGTGGGGGATGGGAGGGGACGGTTGTCTGGGTACATGTGAGGGGGGAGAGAATGTAAGAGGGAAGGAAGGAGGGAGGCAGAGAATGAGAGGGAACTGGGATTGATGTGTAAAATTAAAAACAAAAATAATAAAAAAATGCTCACAGGAATATACAGGGATGATGATACCAACAAATATTCTTCAATTTTATTTGAGGTAACATGGAGAAAATAATTTTAAAATCAAAGTTAGGTACAAATTTATCTGAAGTCATTGCTGCCAAATGTAGCTATATAGGTCATGTTCTGTGCAAACCACAGAGTGACTTTTAATATGGACATGATTTAAAAGGCATTCTCACGACAAGTATAGTGTCCAGTTACCAATTTAATACATTACAGCTATCTTTACAGGTGTGATCTTTATATCACATACGTATAACTCCCCATGCTATTGACTATGGTAAAAACAAGCAAATATCAGATCTGAAGGTCACTTACATTCTCAGTCTCTAACACAGCAAACCTGCCAATCAAGGCTTAACCTATAAGACTCCTATGCTTCACTTCTAGCAAATTCACTCATTTGTTTTTTTTTTTTTTTTTTAATCAGAACTGGGATTGGGTCATGTTCTATTGCTAACTAAGCCTGACATTCTGGACTTGTACTCATCTTTCCATTGCCCACTTCCCTTGCCTGTAAGATGGAGAGTTAATGATTTTCTGGGACTACTCAAAATAAAGAACAGCTGAAAACAACCATAACATGAACACCATGCTACTGCACACCAAGCATTGTTGAGAGTGTTCTGCTTTAATTTTGGCAGAAAAGAAATGCAGATTTATAAGTAGACTTGTGGATTTGGTATGGGGAGCTATCAAGACTTTTGTTGGAGGATTATTTGCAAAGTGACAAGATCACAAGGACTATGACAAGCACAGCTTGCTAACAAGTTGGCACTACTGAAAGTTAATAGAAATTAGGAAGCTGTGTCTAGCTAAACAAGTACATCACTGGGACCAAGTCCTGAAAAGAAGGCCCTTACTTAAAGTAACTTCCTAATTACTGAATTTTTGTCCCCTATAAGAGATCAATGTTATTCTACTTCTGGGATCTCTCTTTTTTGCCAGAAGGTTCTGTTCAAAATAGGACTAGATACACAAACCCCTCAAATGGTGAACCCAAACATATTGGCCTCCCATTTATGTTTTACATTTATTCAGTGTTGTGTTCTATACAGAGATATCCACCCCACCCACACACAAACTTCTTGCACTGATCACACCCATTTTTGTGTGGTCACAAGTATGGACTTGACAAAGTAGGCTGGTCTGTGTTTCCTTGGTTCCGGCCTGGTCATGGAGAGCAGCCTGGGTGTGGATCCTTGGACCAGAAACTTGCAGGTCATTGGTTTCTTATGTAAGTGACTTCTCCCAGAATAAAATATATAACACATATTTATCCTCATCCCGTGTATCTTAATCTGTAATCATTAGTGTGCAAATACAGATATATGGACAACTTGCAAAGTTAGTTATCTCCTTATACCATATGGGTTCCACAGATCATACTCAGCTTGTCAGATTTAACAGCAAGTACCCCTATTTTCTGAGCCATCTCTCCCCTTACTTCCTTTTAAGTTGGTTGGTTGCTTAGGAATTTTGTTATGCTGATGAAATGTTTGACCCACACATGTTAGGAACATGTTTTATAATCAGTTCCACAGACTATATTTGTGTGTATGTGTTGGGAGGGGGAGTTGCTATAAACTCTCAGCCAGACACATCAGTTGCAGAAGCCACTAGCTACACAGAACTACTAAGCACTTAACATATGAACTGTTTGGACTTCAGTGTGCTATATGCCCATAAAACACATAATAGATTTCAAACAATACTAAAGGAATAAGAACAATATATCTTATCAATAATCTAACATATATTATATGTTAAATAACACTGGGTTGAATAAAACATTTAAAGTAGCTTTGCTTTATAGAATAGAAACACTGGAAGTTTTACATTGAAGATAGCTTTAAATTGTAGATGGTGGACAGCACTGTCTATGGAATATTTTGCTTTCCTTAGCCAAAATACTCATACATATGTTCTCAGAGATCAAGGCAAAATGGAATATGGCTTTCATTTATACTGAATGACTTATAGTCCAGGGTTTGCCAATGAGTAAATTTGTATCTAGTACCTGAATAAGAATTTTCCATACCATGTCTTACAATATGTTCATGGAACACAAATTAAGTTGAAAATTTTGATGCCATTTTTCTTTGTTTATTTTTATTAAAATGGTTTTGTAAAATTATGCTCATTAGGCTCTTAGCACAGCACATTCAGTATAGTAACTAGGTAAGAGTCTAACAAAAACAAAGGACTAATGTAACCAGCAGACATGATGTGTGACTGTGTTTGACCTCTCCAAAGGTTTGGCTTTGAAGATGAGGAGAGAGGAAATTCGTAGAATTCAGAGGGCAGCTGTGCACAGAAGTATCACAGACGACATATGGCAACCCACTAAGAAGGAAGCCAGGCCAATAACCACCCTGACCTTTCCTCTTCTCATTTTCAGGTTCCCTGCTAGTATCCTCATTACCCATAACAACCCAGTCAGAAAAGGCAAGGGGATACTCTGCTGTATCCATATGGAATGACTGGGGCATTAGGCAGGATGGAAGGTGGATCTGGAAGACACAGATGGAAGACATTTAGCACTTGTAGTTTTGATCTTTCTGAAAGATGACTATTGTCAACAATGAGAACAGAAAGAGCTAATAATTTCATGTAAAACTAATAAGATTTAAATAGAAAAATTTGACCTGACTTTCTGTTTACAGCCATATCACAATAACTGTCTTACCAACTGTGCCACTTTTAAGATCAAGGTATCATTGACCCTCTGATGGGAAGAAAAATCTAAAATAAAAAATCTGTCTTCCCCCAAAGTGTTTATAAGGAAGACATTACTCAACATTAAACATTTCTATTTAAAAACAGCAGCCATCTTTTAATAGACATGGAAAACAATCAGAACAGGTCAATATTTTAAGCTTCTTGGGGGAATCACTCTTCCTGGCACACCCATCAGGATGTATATTAAAACCAGAAGACCCTTGTAGATCACTGCCTCATGTCATTTTATAAATGGGGCCCTCAGCTTGGGACACCTGTTTTAAGATTTTCCAAGTTACATCATTGTCTTCTATGTAACAGGGTCAGAACTCTGATATTTTTAACCAGTTATTCATACTTTTACTCAATGAGTTTTATGGAAAAGCTACTCAAACTCCATCCAGGTGACTCTGTAAATTGTATGCACTTTGAAGGAAATGAATCCTGTGCTTAGGGAATTAGAGGAAAACAACCTCATCTTTCTTCCTGTTGTTTCCCTCCATGCTGAGCACATATGTTGTCATGTGCAAACAAGACTTAAAAGTGTGTATTTCTTTTTACAATATGCCCTGTAAACAGAATGAGCTGTTATCAGGGATCTCTGTTTATAGTACAAAAGTGATTAAGGCATCAGAGGTGGCCACAAAAATGAGAGAAACTGTAATAACAGCAATATGAATGTCCTGTGTGCCAAGTTGTCTTATTTATTGTTTAGTTCATATCACAGGAAAGCAAACCACTCAGAACAGACAATTCTGTAATGTGCAGTCCAGAATAGCATCTAAAGTCAAAATACTACTCTCTAGTCTAAGGAAGCTATAAATTATGTAGCCTCTATGCACACACCTACTATTTTTCAAACACATATCAGAAAAGTGATCGTCTATATGTTTATTGAGCTGTTTTGAAGATGGAATGCCATATATAGGGCAAAATAACACACTAAATATTGGCTATAATCTTAAGGTACAGATCCAAGTAGAAACGTTTCTCATGGATAGAGTTTGCAAAATGTCATCAGAGTCTATCAGAATGGCCAATTTCACAGCAATTTTTCTGTATCTCTTAGGCAACAGACCTAGTTTTCTAGTTACACACTGCCTATCACTTCAGAACACATACATCTCTTGACTGTTTCTCAGGAACAGTTTGCCTCTGTTGATACTTGCATGAGTTTTTTAATTTGAAGATGAAAAATTTATAAAGCATTTTCGTTTTAGCTATCATGACACTTCCCAGCTGTTAGTATTAACATCTCCCAGGTGCCTCTAATCCTTTTCAACAGTCTACTATTTTATCTGTGCTTGGTCCATTTTATATTAATTTCCTTTTTTAAGTCAACTGGAGGCTTTTTCGGAAACAATTCCATATAAATTAGGAAGACATATCTATTCATGATATAATATAAATTATTGTATATTCTTTGTGGCCTCATATTGTGCCTTTTATGGGTCCATCTCATTGCCTGCCAGTTTGCCATAGGAAATATGAAATAATAGAAGGGATTAAAATTAAATCATTTTCCTAGAGTCGAGTCTGAGACTTAAGTAACCACACATCTGTAACAAATAATAGAAATATGAATCATCTCTAGACTAGGTTAGATTATACTATTCATTACTTTAGGCACTTCTTGTCTCCACGCTGTAACAAATATCTGAACAAAGTCTTTTCAATAAGGGTTTATTTCAACTTTTGATCAAAAGATACAGTCCATTATGGGGAAGAAGTCCTGACAGCATGGCCATAAGCCAGTTACTTACTGTGTGTCCCCAGGCAGGAGGGAGAGGGCCAGAAAGTGATGAATGCTAACACTCATCACCCTGTCTCCTTTTATGGAGTCCAGGACACCAGTATAGTGAATGGGACCACCACAAAGTGGATCTTTCTCTGAGTTAAACTTATCTAGATTATTCTCACAAAGACTAACCTAATCCAGGCAATTCCCCTCATAGAGTTCGTAGTACTTGCTTCCTAGGAGACTCTAATCCTGGTAGATTGCCAATATTAACCATCACATACACTAAGTACTCTTTTCATATGTGGTTAGTTTAAAAATGCACTGTGTGAGTGTGTGTGTATGTGTGTGTGTGATCTGTGTCATATGTGTGTTTGCATGTGTGCTGAACATTACATGTGTTGGAATTAGGAAGTACAAATGCAAAAAAAAATGCATGCCTGTGAGTAGATACCCAAAGTTTATATCAGTGTCTTCCTTGACTGCTCTGCATTTTACTTGCAGAGGCAAAGTTTTCTGCTAAACCAGGAGCTAACTGACTCTGGGTAGTCTACCTAGCCAGCTTGCCCAGTGTACCCTCTGGGTGTCTTTTTTCCTGAGTGCTGGGCTACAGGTAACTGCCTCACCTGTCTGAAAGTTTTTCTTTTCTTTTTCAATTCAACTTCTTTATTGATTCTTTGGAAGTTTTACACCATGAACTCCCACTTTGTAGTCCCCCTATCTCTGCTCACCATATAGTACTCCACACAGAAATGAAAGAAAACAAAAGCAAGAAGTAAGCAAGTAAGCAAACAAACAAACAAAAGAAAAATCTTTCCTGCATCCCCAGCATGTCTTCATTGGTCCTGGTTGCATGGGGAGAGGCGTGTGATATTGTATACCCTTTTGTTCTATCAGCTTTACTAGCAATTGTTCATTGCAATGAGTCACTGATTTCTGACATACCATCATCACTGGATCCTAACTAGTATACTTCTGGGGTATCCTGTCGCCAGTCCAGGGTATCTTGTGGGTATTCTTCCACAGGACCAGTCCCATCAAGAGCTCCACCAGGTCCTAGAAGGGGTAGATGTTAGGGTGGGCCAACCCAAGGCCTGGCTGTGTGCCTGGGTGACAGCTGAGTTGGTCAGTCCTGGCCACTGTGACCATCCATCTCAGGGAAGGGGGCAGAATCAGCTCCCTAAGCCTCACAAGTGGTGAGGGGTGGGGCCATCTCCCATAATTGCTGGGGCGGGCCAGCTTTCCTGTGATGGTCAGGACAAGCTCTCTCACTGCAGCATTTATCTAGAGGCAAGATCAGCTTTCCCTGGGCCAGAGAAAGATGGAGCCAGCTCAGGCATAGCCCTGTGATTTTTCATCTCAAATGGTTCCTAAGGCTCTCCAAGGTGACATGGGCCACATACATCAACACAAAACTCAGCGGCAGCTACCAAAAACCCAGACATGGCCTTTGGCAGCGGCTTGGGCCCAAATGTCATTCTGACTCTGGGTGGAAGCACGGGCCACTCAGGTCAGGAGGGTTCTGGTGACAACACAGCCACAGAAACCTTCACAGCCTGAGTCGCAGTCCCATTCCTGGACTTCTGTGTGACTTTTGGTGGCAATATGAACTCAGACTTCTACACAGATCCAGACAAGGTCCACAGCAGCAGCCGGGTCTGGATATCACCATTGTCCCAGGTGGCAATGAAGTGCAGGACATTCAGCTTGACATGGACTCCATTGGCAGTGTGGCCCTGAGACACCAACATGGTCCTTGGACACCAACTTGGACTCAGGTGGGTGACCTGGGGCATCCTCATGTCCCTTGGTGGCAACATGAGCCACATATGTCAATCCAGACCCTGGTTGTTATAGGACCATGAACCCAGACATTGCCCTCAGCAGCAACCAGGGCTCACATGACGCCATGGTCCTGAGTGGCAGCACAGGGCACCCAGATCTGTATGGCCCCTGCTATGACATGGCTCCCAGACTCCAACAAGACTCCTTGTTGTGGCCTAAATCCTGGGCCTCTGAGTAAGCCTTAGTAACAACCTGGGTCACAGTCATCCACACAGATCCATACAAGGCCCCAGTCAGCAGCTAGGCTGATCAATATCCTAGCTCCATGTAGGGTAGCCCCAGACACTCAGGATGGCTCTGTCAGCAGCATGGACCTTGGATACCAACAAAGCTACTCATTGCAAACCAGACCATAGCTTTCATTTGGATTTTGGTGGCAACATGGGCCACAGACATCAACACAAGCCTCAGCTATGGTAGGACCACAGACCCAGACATGGTCCCCTGCAGAAGACCAGATATGTTTGTCACCATGGTGTAAGGTAACAATAAAGACCACCCAGATTGGCACAGTCCTTGTAGCAGTGTGATACCTGGACCTCAACACAGCTACCAGTGGTGGTCCAGACTACTGGAATTAGCATGGCCTTTTTGGCAATCAGAGCCATGGACATCAATACAGACATCATCATGGCCCAAGGTGGCAAGCAGGCCTCCACTACAAGCCTACTCCCCACCATCTTTATTTCTTCCTTTCTTCCTCTTCTCACAGCACATGAACCATTCAGCTTCTCTTTATCTCCCATTTTTCCACCACACATTTCCTTATCATAATAGGGCCCACCTACCTGGAGCCACAGGCAGGTTCATGGATATCTTCCAGCCACCAGGGACTTGAAACTCCAGCTGGCCTGTGCCTGTCTTTCATGTAGACACTTGGGATCATCTTAATTCAGATAATCACTTTTGGGTAGAAGTACTTATCTGCTAAGTCTTTACCTAAGTACCCACAATCATTTTCAAAAAAAAAGGATAACTAATTCTATGCTAGTTTTTGTTTTTGTTTTTTTTTAACTAGCAGAGTAACACATTTCATGTGCAGATTCCAAGACTCTACTCTTTAAAAAAATAAAAATTGATTTTGCAGACCATCATCCACTTGTGCCAGCACCAGTTGTTTAAGATGCTTTCCTCCTCCCATTGTATACTTTTAGCTGTTTTGTCAAAGATCAGGTGTTTGTAGGTGTTTGGGTTAATGTCAGGATTTTCTATTCCATTCCATTGGTCTACTTGTCTATTTTTGTGCCAATACCAGGCTGTTTTCAAGACTATAGCTCTGTAGTAGAGCTTAAAGTCAGGAATGGTGATGCCTCCTGAAGTTCCTTTATTGTACAGGGTTGTTTTGGTTACCCTGGGTCCTTTGTTTGTTAATATAAAGTTGATTATTATCCTTTCAAGGTCAATGAAGAATTGTGCTGGGATTTTAATGGAGATTGCATTGAATCTGTAGATTGCTTTTGGCAAGATTGCCATTTTTACTATGTTTATCCTACCTATCCAGAGCATGGGAGATCTTTCCATTTTCTGGTATCTTCTTTGATTTCTTTCTTTAAAGACACAAAGCTCTTATTATATAGGTCTTTCACTTGTTTGGTAAGCGTAACCCCAAGATACTTTATGTTGTTGGTGGCTATTGTAAAGGGTGATGCAGATAGACACATGTCTGTCGCCATGCACAAAAAACTCAAGTCCAAATGGATCAAAGACCATAAATCCAGAAAAACTGAACCTCTTAGAAGAGAAAGTAGGAGGTACCCTTGAAAAATTTGTAGAAGAGACTGCTTCCTGAACATAACTCAAGTAGCACAGACACTGAGATCAACAATTAATATATGGGACCCTCTCAAACTTAGAAGCTTCTTTAAGGCAAAGGACACAGTTGACAAGACCAATCAGCAGTCCACAGACTGGGAAAAGATCTTCACCGATCCTACATCTGACAGAGGGCTGATCTCCAAAAAATACAAAGAAATCAAGAAACTAGTCACCAAAACACCAAATAACCCTATTTAAAAATGGGGTATAGAACTGGAGAGAACTCTCAATAGAGGAAATCAAAAAGGCTGAAAGACACTTAAGAAAGTGCTCAACATCCTTAGCTATCAGGGCAATGTAAATCAAAACAACTTTGAGATATCATCTTATTCCTGTCAGAATGGCTATAATTAGAAACACCAATGATGACTCATGTTGGAGAGGATGTGGAGAAAGGGCAACATTCCTCCACTGCTGGTGGGAGTGCAAACTTATGGAAAATGGGAATCAGTCTACCAGAGGAACCAGCAATCCCCCTCTTTGGCATGTACCCAAATGATCCACATCCATGCAACAAAGACGTGTGTTCAACTATGTTCATAGCAGCATTATTTGTAATAGCAAGAATCTGGGAGCAACCTAGATGTCCCTCAACTGAAGAATGGATAAAGAAGATGTGGCACATTTACACAATGGAATATTACTCTGTGGGGAAAAAAAAAAAAACAATGGAATCTTAAAATTCTCAGGAAAGTGGATGGAATTTGAAGAAACCATCCTTAATGAGGTAACCCATGGTATGTATTTAGATGTAGAGCAAATGATCACCAGCGTATAATTCACACCAACAGAGAAACTAGATTACAAGAAGGATTTTTAAGAGGTTCATGTAAGGTCCCACACAGAAAGGAAAAGGGACAAGATCTCCTGAACATATGTGGAGTGGGGGGGGGGAGCAGTGAGTGGAGAGGGAAGTAGGAAAAAGAGAAGGGGAGGAGAGGAAAGCACGTGACACTAGCAAAATTGAGTCAGGGGAGGAATAGACTAGAGAAGAGAGAGAGGGAGAGAGAGAGAGAGAGAGAGCATAAAAGAGGGAACCATTGTAGGTTTGAAGAGAACACTGAACCTAGAGAAATGTCCAAAGACCTACAAGACTGACCCCAACTAACAATTTCAGTACAGTGGAAAGGCTACCATAAATGTCCATCTCTGATAATGAGATCAACGACTAACTTATACACCATCATGGAGCCCTTGTCTAGTAGCTGATGGAAACAGAGACAGACACCCACAACAAAACACTAGGCTGAACTGGAATCCAGATGCAGAGAGGGAGGACAAGTCCAGGCTACACAAACACATAGAGACAGTTGACCTGAACAAGGAAGAGCTAATGACCCCCAGACTGATAGCCAAGAATCCAGCATGGGACTGACTCAGACCTCCTGAACATGGGTCTCAGCTAGAAGGCCTGGGCAGTCCAAGTGGCCTTATAACAGTGAAACCAGGATGTATCCCTGGAGCACAGAAGGACTTTGGGTGTGAGTCCCCCATAGAGGGAAACTCCCTTAACCGAGAAGTGGGAGAGAAGGCCTAGTCCCTACTCTAAATGACTTGACAGATTTAGATGACCCCTCCTGGAAGGTATCACTCTACATGTGGAGTATGGGCAGGATGGGAGGGGAGGGTGGTCACCAGGCATGAGGGAGTGGGAGAGAGGGAAAGATGGAGGGAGGGAGAAAGGAAGGGAGGAAGGAAGTGAGGGAAGGAGGGAGGGAGAGGGAACTGGGATCCATATGTAAAATAAAAATAAAAAAATGATTCTGAAGATGGGGAGAGAATTTTGTATCTATTGAATATAATTCCCATATGGGGCCAGAAATATTACTAAGCAAGATAAGGTGCTTACTGCCAAGTCTTTTAACATGAGTTCAAAACCTCAGACTTAAATGTTCCTCACAAGTTATTCTTTGACACCATACAGGTACACACACACACACACACACACACACACACACACACACACACACACACACACCCCTAAATAAATGAAATACTTTAAATCTCATACATGATACGAATAAGACAGGTGTCAGGTCAGTGTTTAAAGTGTTACATGTTCTAAATATGCAGATAGATGTAGCCTACAAGATACTCATGAAACCCCTGTGACACAAGATATAGTACTCATTAAAATGGAAGCCTATGAAGTCATTACAGTTCTTTAACGAAAGTCATTTGACTTAATTGGCTTTCTAACAACAATTTAAAATGAATAGTTGAATTTAAAATGAATAGTTGAATCCTTCAGTACATGTTAAGTCAAAAATATTCATCTAGTACGCTAGCATTCCGAAGAATATTTTTCAAACTATATCATTAAATAAAAAGTGCTGCAGTATTATACATACACAGTACAATTTAATTATATGTTCCTGAAAAGAACATGATCCAGTACATTTCTTATCCTTGTAATACTTTGCTATGATATTATGTAGACCATCATTGCAAGTGAGATAATGGATCTTCATGAGCCTCTCCTCCCTACATCTAAACATAAACAATAGGAATTAAGTTTATAAGCTGGGGAGTTTAAGCTGGGGAGTAGATTTTGAGACATAGTAGGCTCTCAGTGTTATAAATTTCTGTTCTTGTAAAGGAAGTTTTATATTCTGATTTATCAATATTTAAAATATTTTACAAAAACACTATTTTGAAGTAAAATGACAAAAAAGTCTTTGAAAATAGTAGTTACAAAATAGTTACAAAATCATGAAAGTAAATCTCATGAAAACAACATCAGTCATACTAAGTAGAGTCTCACATGTTAGTGGTAGGAATATATTTGATAGAAATTTGAAAAGTATTTTTAAAATGTATAGTCATCTACACACACACACACACACACACACACACACACACACACACACACACACAGAGTGTGAGAGAGGACAAACCATACAGTTCTTCGTTAGAAAGTTACTTAAAACCAGAAAAAGGCTTGAATGAACCCAATTTGTCCTTAGTACAAAGGGTCTGATTTCACCATGGTGCTTATGATACAGTGCTCATTGAGTCACCTGGGGTCTTGCTCACACATTCACGCTAGAGAGAAGCAGAAGAGCTGATGTGGGCTTTAAAATACAGAAAGATTGCCCAGGTGACTTTGATTCTGTTTTGAAACCTTGCTGATCCAAGACATGGACTGTTCTACACAGGTGAAATGGAGAAAATGGTCTGACAAGGAAAGATCTCTTGTCTAATTGTGCACTCTACTTGAATTACTAATTTAAAGACCCAGCATTTGTGTTTGTGGAAATAATCTGGAGGGGGTTAATATAAAACATTAATGAGAAAGAGATATTAGACTTTCAGGCTGAGAGGATCTGAAGCACTGGATTTCATCCATGTCTACCTGAGAGAACCACTATGAGCAAAACATTTTCAGGATGTAGAGGAACTCTACCAGGCCAAAACTCACTGAATGGCAAGGTTCATCTTCCAGAAATAAATACTAAGATTATGCAGTCCTAATCTCTCTTGTGTTCTCACAGTTTCTACTTGTTCCTTCTCACCTTATCTTTCTGAGATACTTCTTAAGCTTCACAGTCCCTTTCTTGCAAGAGAGCTCTCCACCCTGCCTGATCTAAACTCCTTTGTAAAATTAGTACAAAAATATCACAAGTACCATTATGGTGTTTTATACATTATCTCTCTGCACTCTGTCCATATTCAGCCTTATACCCTGCTTTGATCCATCGTCCCTCTTTCCATTCATTCAATACTACCTTCTGATTTCATGTCTTACCCATGCTTGCATGTGCACATGCACACATTTTAAAGCTAGATTCTGTATATTGTCAATTTGTTAAATGATTATATTGTCCAATTTTCTTCCAAAAATCTGTTTCTACCTATCTATAGATTAGTGTTGCCCTCCAATTTGGTCAGAGCTGTTGCTGTTTCAAGTAGGCAGTGGTTAATTCAGAGACTCACACCTGATCAAAGTGCTAAGAATAAATGACCATGAGAGCTCATCCATACATAGGACATCTATGTCACCACCCTGTTATCCCCATGGCTCAGGGAACACGACAGAAAGAGTGGTGGAAAGAATGTAAGAGCTGGGAGGTAGGAAGGAGGAGTACAATTAAATGTTGTGTTCTGTATATACTATGGCCATGCACTTACAAGCTCACAACAGCTGTGCTTTACCTGAACAAGACTTGTACCTGTTCAACCCAGGTGAAAAATTTCAGCTTGGAAGTGGGAAGAATAGGGCATCTTGAAGTTAGAAAGGGAATGTGTTTGAGGTCTGGGAGGTATTGGATAGAGAGTAGTATAGGTGGTTTTGAATAAAATACATTGTATATATGCATGAAATTTTCAACAGATAAAATTTTCAAAACAAAAATATGACATCAAGAAAAAGGCATGCAAAAGAACTTGTTTGAAACATGTAAGACCTTGAACCATATTAGAAAACCTATGTTTACCTTACTTGGAACTCTGATCATCTCAAATAATCAGCTCCTTAATCAGTCTGTGCCTCAGTGTCTCTTATGAAAGCAATTAAGTATATAGGAACTGCTGCTGTCTGATGGCTCAGGGTACTGGAGGTGGATGGGTACCCTTTTCACTGTTTATCTTCAATGCTTTACACAGACATGCATTATTTTTAATAATGGTTTAACAACAGCAAAAAAAGGGGGTAATAAAAGTTAAGAGCATTCACTTAAATGGCTTTCCAAGTCATTTCCCAAACTTCTTTCATTTTCCTATGGTGAATCATCTGACTTCAAAGTTCTAGACCTAGCATAAACTCTGAAAGTCATAGGCCCCAGAAGCCAGCTTCATGTCTACACTGTTTGGCAAGGCCATAATGGGCACAGAATGAGGGGGGAGAGATATGAGAAATGAGGTATTTCTTTTTAGAGCAGTAAAGTGCAATGCTAAAATAGTAACATAATGTCACAGTGTAGGAACAGATGAAAACATACAAAAGATAATCAGCCCATTTCCCATTAGGTGGCACTGGCTGGGAAAAGCACCTGATATTCACAATGGCTCCAGGGGTGGAAGGCAAATTGTCTAAAACAGTAGGGTTGGTGAGCAGGTCTTTAAATAGGAGGCTGCTGCCGGGAAAGAAGCTCACTGCAGCTAATTCACATTTGCAATTAAAAACTAAAACCAGAACTTTGTGAATTTTTCTTGTTATGGCTTACCTTAAAACTTTTTTGGCAGATGAAAATGTGGTGTTCATTTCATCTAGCTGTGAGCTGGAAATGTACCTTGTATGTCGAAGTAGCAAATTACTAAGAGTACACGCAAAGGTAACATAAAATCTATTTACCAAGATGTGTTCCATATGTGATCTACACACTATAAAAAAGCAAATAAAATAATTCTGAAAGCCAATAAATGCAAAGCCTATAAAATGTCTTCTACAAACTTTCTATGATCTATTGATGGTAGAATTTCTTTCAATGTCATTTAACTGTAATGATGAAGTTATTATCCTCAGTAATGGACTGTTTTATTTGAATATTAATATCTAGTATTTGGTAGTTTTTAAGAAATAATATTATACAACTGAGTCTAGCAAAATGAAGAAACCATTTAGTATATGAGGAAGAACAGCTAAAATGTATTTTGATTATTTTCAAAAATCTAATCTGTTTAGATTTTTGAATACAATTTTGGGAAAAAATTCTAAATGAAGGCAAAGTTTTAGAGGTTAGTCATATTCGCCAAGTTGTTAATAGGCTTTCAATTTTGGGGAAGTGACCAGTGTTTGCACTTATAATTTATTAACAGCTATGAGTATATGGCAAGGTACACCTCAGTTCTCAGGAACTAGGTCTTCTCAAGACTAAAATAAAAATAACAGAATAATAACAAGTATCATTCACAGACCACCTTAATTACCACTCTGGAAAGAAAGCCAAGAATTGGTACAAGGCATAGGACAAGTGTAGGAAATGAGAGAAGAGAACCAAACATATGCATTATGCCAGCAGACGGGAGCTGCTTGAGGCAGGTGAGGACATGAACTAGATGGAATCCAAAGGAATAGAGAGACTAGTATGGCACAGAATGAACAGAAACAAAGCTCAATTTCATGTATGCTTGCAGATGCCACAATTAAACTGATTATACCAACTGTTAACATTAAAAAATATAAATATTACAATGTATTTGTAGGACAATATAGAAGTTTAGAAAGCTGGGGAGTCACCCTATTACTATTTTAAAACAAGTCACTGAAAAGAGAAAGACTCCTGATTGCTGAAGTGAGAGCCAAGTAAAAGAATATTGTTACTAACAAATCATTGTCAACTAGCCATCATAAAGAAAATATGATAGACTACAATGTTCATGCATTGTGTTAAGCCTTGCTTTTTAAAAGAATTTGTGTAGGCTACAAGAATTGCTAAGTTACAATGTGACAACAAACAAATTGAACAAAGAACTTCAAACTATCCAGACAAGAACATTAAGTACATGGTCAGGAGCTGTTCTGAAGTCTATAGGGTTTACATTTATGGAACAATTTTCTCCATTTCTGGGAATTTTAGAAATTATCCAGAAAAAAAATGTGCATTTGGTTAGTTACATAATACACACTGCCCAGAAACGTTTTGGAAGCAGAACTGAAGTTTGAGAAATTTTAATTTAGCTAGGATGCTTCCTGATAATACCCAGGAAGAAATAAAAATGTGGGTACAGGATTCACACAGGAAGCATCCAGAGATAAATCCACAGCACATATATGAAGTGTGGCATGTTCTATAATGGCTGTTGAGCTCACCCTCACTCTCACTTTAACATACAATTTATCATCTCTAATAAGACAAATTTGATCATAAATATGGTCATGCACAGGGCATAAGACAAGGACAGAGAAGCACAAAGTGAAAGTGTTCCCTGACAATGAGGCCCAGGAGTCACCAATGACAAATTCATCACTTAGACCTAGAGAGGGAAAAGCTGGTGATGCAATGAGACTTGTGTAACATCTTCTCTGCTGAAGGAATGCCTGGGTCTCAGTTGTCAGTTAGCAACCAAGATTCCAAAACTTTCAAAATCATCCATAGTAAAATATCTTATGGACTCAGGCGTTAGCAGAGCACAAATGGAGATGCTTACCTCAGCCTGCCTTATGATTTTGTCCAGTCTGACAAGCTAAAATACAGTTTACATAATTTAGATTTCTGAAGGTCAGAGAAGGAATGTTTCCTGACAGGTGAAATCCTAAAAAATACAAAACTTCCTGAGCTCACAAAGTTTATGGGAACAGAACCACCCCACTTAGATACACAATGTCTGTGGCTGCTTCTATGCCAAAGGGAGGCTGTGAATGTGTACATATCTCACATGGGCCACAAGGAAATTCAAAACTCTATGCACAAGCTTGAGAAATGACTCAGTCAGTAAAGTGTTTACCTTGTTAGCATGAGGACCTGACTCAATCCTAGAAAGCCAGGTGTGGTGGAATCCAGTTGTGGGAGGAGTGATGAGAAAAGCTGGCTGCAGAAACCCAAAGAAACAACTCAATTGAACAAGGGGTAGCACCTGGACCCCAGACTGACAGCTGGAAAACCAACATAAGGACTGAACCAGGCCCCCTGAACATGGATGTCAGATAAGAGGTTGGGTAGTTTATGGGGCCTCTTGTAATGGAAAGGTATTCATCCCTAGTATAGGAATGAACTTTGGGAGCCCATTCCACATAGAAGAATACTCTCTCAGCATAAACACATGGGAGAGGGCCTAGGCTCTGCCCCAAATGATGTGAGACTTTAAACATCCCTCATGGAAGGCCTCAACCTCCCTGGAGAGCAGAAGAGAAATGGGATGAGGATTGGTAGGGGGGCATGATAGGATGGGAGGGAAAGGGAACTGGAATTATCTGTTAAATAAGACTGTTTCTAATTTAAATAAAAAAAGAGAAAATCCAGGTAATGCATATAAAAGGCAAGCATGCGTACGTACACACACACACACACACACACACACACACACACACACACACACACACACACACACACACAAGCTAAGGGCAGTCCAGTCAGTGGAAGTTGCACGGAGAGTCAGCTTTATTTAAGGATGCATGCTCTGAAGGGACTACATATGCTGGCTGCCATTTCCACCACTGAGCTTTTGCATCCCTGTTTCTCTGCTTAAATGTACCACACTTACTTTGCTATCATCTTCTTCCTTTACTTGTCCTTTTGTTTCAATTAAAGCTGCTTTTAGCCTTTAAGCTAGACTGCCTAACTGCCACAATCAATGTTATAACCTCTTTTTTGTGCCTCCAATCACACCTCTAATTATGTTTCATATATTCTGGTTTTTATATGTCTAATGAAGTGCTTCAAAGAAAATTCATGATGCTCATTATTTTACCATAAACACTTTTTAACAACTGTAACTTTTCCCCCAGTTAACACAATAGCTTTATCCTTATCATATGATATGCATTTCTTTCTCCTAACATCTAGATGCCCTTTCTTTATGCCAATGATTTTATGATGCAGGACTACTTAAAATTTTGAGAGTATTGTGTATGTATGATGCTTTAACATACCATGTTTTTGTGCCAAACAAAGGAATGCTAGATAGCCCTACAGATTTTTTTCTCCCTCTTTTTTTTTTTTTTTTTTTTTTTTAGATTGGTGTTTAACTGATGTAGATTCCATGGATATTATAGAAAATGTAGAGTCAGGTAATAACTCATAGTAAAGTATTCCTGAAATAAGACATGAGAAGTACTGGAAATTGCAAATAACATAATTGTAAGTAATAAAAGGGGTTTTATAAGATAATTCTTTATTGATTCTCTGGGAATTTCACTCACCCAATCCCACTCACCTCCCAGTCACTCCATATCTGCCTGTCATCCCTGAAGCATGCTCCCCCCAAAAAAAAACCCTCTAAAAATTAACTAAAAACAAAACAAACATACAAACAAAACTACCCCCTCCTCTCTCTCCAACAGCTCTTCTTTGATCCTAGGGGCATCAAGTGCTGGGGTGTATTATGCAGTATATCTCTTTTGTCCAATCAGCCTCACCTACAAATGTTCAAAGCCTCTGGCACACCATCATCATTGGATCCTCACTGAAGCTCCAGATATACTGGTGTTACCCCATGTCATGGAGATCCTGGTTATCATTCTGTAGGCCCAGTCCCTTCATGCACTCCAGTAGGTCACCAATGGGTTAGACTAGGCCAACCCCTGGGAAGTGGGTCTGGGTGGTAGCTGAGGTGGTTGGTCTGAGCCACTGGTTTTAAGAATTTCTTTTATATCAAAAATCAAACTCATTGATTACTGGATGAATGCTCTATGATGACAGTTGGGGTGTTCAACAGTCTGATTATAGGCAAAGGCCAGTCCAGGCAACCTCTTCACTATTGCTGGGAGTCTTAGCTGGAATCATCCTTATGGATTCCTGGGAATTTCCCTTTGACCAAGTTTCTTCTTAGAGTAGGATGTCATGCCCAATCACAATGCATGGGAAGAGGGCTTGTTCCTGCTTCAACTTAAGGGGCCAGGCTTTGTCTACCCTCATGGGAGCCCTTATCCTGTGAGAACAGTGGATGGGGGATAGGCTGAGAGGACACCTGAAGGGATGTGGGAGGAGGATTGGAAAGAACGGTGTTTGGAATGCAAAATGAAATGAAATTTTAAAAATTATACATAAAAACATTCAAACTCTTGACTACTCATTTACTCTGAGTAGCAACCAGTATTAGCCTGGAGCTATGGATCAGTGGATATGAGCATTTGTTGTTTTTCAGAGTCTCATTTTGATTCCCAACACTCACAAGGTGTCTTACACCCATTTGTAACTCTGTTTCCCAGTGGATATGATGCCCTCTTCTGGCCTCCATGGCAACTGCATGCTGTGATACACAGATATACATGCAGATACTCATAAATATAAAATAAAAATAAATAAATCTTTTTTTTTTCTCAAAAAGAAAGGTATAGTAGCTCTAGCTTTAATGGTTGCCCTTTTTTCTTTCTTAACTACATAAGCACCAAGACTGCTGTAAAGGAAATTTAAAAAAAAAATCTTTCATTTATTTTTTTGTAGGGAAGTGGCAGCAATCAGGAACCATGACACACATGAGAAGACACAACTTCCAGGATTTGGTTCTCTGTTTCCATCTTGTGAGTTTCATGTATCAAGCTTTGCAACTTTATCAATGAGCCATCTCATCTGCTCAGTGTAGGAACTTTCCAGAACCTGGTCAAAATATTTCAAATACTGATATGAATAGCACACATATTGAATAGAGTGGAATATTTAATTTTTGCCTTAATTTTTTACATTATCTATTGATTATCTATTTACACTTTGCACAATATAGTATGTTTAGGAAAATATTCATTAACATCAATGAATGTCCAATCGTTCCAAAGTTGATGAGAAGCCTATCTTGATCCCAGTGAGTTACATTTTCTTAACTTTTACAAATACTCATATGGTTCTATTCCTGGATGCTCTGTTCTATCTCTTCATCAATACCTAACTTGATTCCCATAGCTATAATGTAACAATAACAATAAGGTGCTAACTCAAACTTTGATTACCTTTTCCAAGCTTGCTCTACTAATTAATGGTCTCTCTCTTTTAACTGGATATTTTTACCTTGCTTAATACAGTTTTGTACAAACACACATAGTATGTGTACATGAAAGAGAGAGAGAGTAAGGTCTACACATAACATGGCTTACCACAGAGTTCAAAGAACAGCAATCTGGAATAGCTTGTTTCATTCTTTTGAGACAGGGTCTCTCTTATTGCTCTCTTATTGTTTCTGCCTTCTGTTTTCTTCAGGCTGGCTAAATGGAGACTCTCTTGCTTGTGCTCCCACTTTGCTTGATGCTAGGATTAAACACCAGCCACCACATTCAGTTTTGTGTGTGGGCTCACAGGATAGAACTCACATTATCAGGCCTACTGTGTAAGTGCTTTTACTCATCGAGCCAGTCCACTAGCTTGAGGTTTCTGGTTTTTTTTTTTTTTTTTTTTTTTTTTTTTTTTTTTTTTGATATTTTTTTTCTGACTTTCTATATAAAATTTAAAATAAGTCCTTTCCAAGTGGAAACAAACCAAACTCACCAGCCTCTTTTTAGGTGTCGTCTAAAGTTTATATTCCAATTTGGCAAAGTGGAGCATCTTTATTATATTGAGTATAAATGCATTACTGATATGTGCATGTGCTTGTGTGTGTATAGGTTTTATAAAGGCATCACCTACAAAGAGAGATCACCTCAAGTCTCTTTACTGTTTATCTTCCATTTCTTATTCTTGTACTATTGCAATGACTACAATTCCCATTAGTGTGGGAAAAGCAAGGTGAGAAAGGGTATGCCTAGATATTTCATAACCCAAAGGGTATATATTCCATGAGCACTTTTTTTCTCATCTTAAAGGAAAAGTATTCAGTTGTTCATTATTAAACATGGTACTAATTTTAATTTTATTGAGATACTTAATTATCTTCCATATACAACTTAAAATATTTTTAACATGTTTAAACATTAGGTTTGTGTATAATGCCTTTTTAAAATATGTTTTATGTTTAAGACTATTTTGGTTATATGTATGTATACCTAACATGTCTGTGCCTTGTGTTCCCAAAAGCCAGAAGAAGGTGTCAGATCCCTTTAATGGGAATTTAGGGACAATTGTAAGCTGTCATGTGAATGCTGAGAATCCAAGCTGGATTCTATGGAAGAGTAGTCCATGCCTTTAACCACTGAGACATCTTTTGAGCCCTCAAATTATTTTCTCATATTAAGTAACATAATGATATGATTTTCCTTTTTATTTAAATTATGTCTTATGTTGATTTTTCAAATGCTTGATCAAACTCATATTCATAGTATAATTTTGACTTGAACTAAGTTGTTCTTACTACATAAATCAGATCAAATTTACAGGATACTCTGCCAATATCTTACTGAGCATTTTTACATGTTTGTTCCAGAGACAAAACAGTCAGCAATTTTGCAGTGCTTTATTTTTTTCCATCACTGTAGTTGGTTTTAGGTTTTAGCATTAATACTCACTTTAAAACTAGTACTGACTTTAAAATATTGAGATTCTTTTTTTTTCCAAGAAAGAAATGTAAAAATCTTTGGTAAAAATCTCTGTAAAAAGAGTTCTATTTCTGAAGTGTGTGTGTGCATGTGTGTGTGTGTGTGTGTGTGTGTGTGTGTGAGAGAGAGAGAGAGAGAGAGAGAGAGAGAGAGAGAGAGAGAGTTGTGAGTTTAATTTCCTTAGTGACAGTGTGCTGTTTGGTAGGTTTAAAAAACAAATTTCAAGGAATTGGCTCCTTTGTGCCATTGTTGAATTTAAGGACCTAAAATATCTACTTGTGTAATTTACGATATGAATGTATTCCCTTATTGGCTTTTCATAGTGGCAGGGCCTGTAGTAATAACACTTATGTTACTCTAGGGAGTTGTGATTTCTCTCTTCTTTATTTTTATTGTTAATCTGCTATCCTAGTGGTTCATCAATTTTCTTGAATTTCTTCACAAAAATAAACTATTATTTCACTGACATTTCCCCCATTGCTTTTCTATTTTCAAACCCATTGATTTTTTAACCTTTTATACTTATATATTTATGTGTGATTTCTTTCTTGTGGCCTTTGGGCTATTTGTCTTTATATGACAGAAGCTCAATAAGTGCATAGCTTGGTGTGGGGTTTCTCTTTGTATTGTTCACTCAGATTCCCGAATCTGTGGTGATTTCTACCACAATTTCCTTGAATATTCTTTGCATTCAACTGTCTTTAAGACATGGTCAATTTTATTTTCAGAGTTCAAACTTATTCCTGTTCTGATGGTTTGTCTGCTAGCAATGGATCTGCTCCTCTTCCCAGTAATTCTGTTGAGGGAACACGAGGGATTTTGTATAAAGAGACCAGGAAGGCATCTCACTAATGGGAAAGGGCAGGTCAAATATGCAGCTTTCCAAAGTGGGTGCTGCCTCTTGTACATATGCAGGACATATCTTCCTTATGGCACCTATTGTGCGAGGACTCCTCTACTAGTACTTACTCCCATTAGAAAGCCCCTAGAAAACTAGAAAAGGAAATGACAAACACACTGCCTGGTCAAGGGGAATTCCTGGATGGACTTCATGTTATGACTAGTTCACACGGCTAAATCAATCCATCTATTCAAAGGAGAGAGAGCCTCAGAATGTGTAGATAAGGTGAATTCTTGCACTGGCTGAGTATTTTTGGTCAAATTCCCTACGATTCTCCTTTTGTTTTAGTTCTACTGCAATGGAAATTCTCATTAAACCAAGATGGCTGGGTGTCTAACAATGCCTAGAGTAAGTTATCTTCAGGTTGGGAAGGTCAGAAGGTTCCATTCTGCTGTTTTTATAACCTCGGCTCCCCATGTTGTCCATGTTTGTGTTGTTGTTGCTGTTTCTTACACTATCCTCCAATACTTATAAAGGAGATTCACATTATTTTCAAACTGAAGTAACTCCAAATTTAAAAATCTATGGAAGTTCTGTTTTCCTTCTCCCCGTTCTTTCTTCTTGTTATTTGTATCTTTTAATATTCAAACTATAGTTTAATTTAGTTGCATCTTGTAAGCCTTTTAACTTGAAGGTCTGAACTATAAATGGTGCTTAGACCTGGAGGCTTGATGAGAATCAAACTATTTAACTTAAAAGTCATTCCTTGGTGTGTGCTCTGTGTTGTCAAATACTTATGCACCTGAACCTATATACCACTTTTTCAGTAGTTTTAATATTAATGAGCAGGTCTATATCTATTTTTCATCTCTTCATAGAGAATATTTGCTAAAGCTAACAATTTTATTTTTGAAATTTATTATCTCGGTCTCTCTCTCTCTCTCTCTCTCTCTCTCTCTCTCTGTTTCTCTCTCTGTGTGTGTGTTGTGTGTGTGTGTAACCGTATTGGTTTATGTGCAACAAATACATGCAGGATTCCATGGAGAGAAGAAGGCATCAGATCTCTTGGAAGCAGGTACAGTTAGCAATGGGGCACTACATGGGTTTGGAGAACTGAATCCAATTCCTTTTCAAGAGCAATAACCATACTTATCCAATGAGCCATCTGTGCAGGCCACAACTGCAATGGTTAATCTTATGTTATATAATTCACATAATATTGTCAGATGGATATAAGATCAGATAACAACTGAAAACAGCTGACCGAAAGGGGGAAAAGCTACTCTGCCATGATAATTATTATGGTAAGGAAGGACATGTCAGTGGAATGATTTTACAATTGATCAGTTCATTACTGATGATTTTCTTGTTACAATCAATTATTCTCAAATGCTCAATCAATGATCTCTCATACTCTCTTCTCTGATTTCTCTTTTCACATGAGAATATGCAGAAAGGTGCAAATAGCAATATATTACACAAGAACTAGTTTGTCTCGTTACTAATTGTATATGACAATGAACATATTGACTGTGGAGTACAACAGAAAATCTTACTTAAAAGAACAAAACTATTTCACTCATTTCTGTCCAGTTATTATAGAAATCTTAATATTTCCAGAGGACTCAGCATTATTCCCTGTATCTCTTTGCTTCTTTCTCATTACATATGTTCAATAGAGTCTACCCTGATCATTTTTATAACAGATATAAGTCAATGATTTATCTGCTGTCTCTCTACATACCTTCTAGCAACTTCATTTTTTCAGATTTCTTAAATTCCATGTCATCCTGTGATCCTGACAAGTGGCAGATGCCATCATGTTTCATCATATTTTCATTTAGCAGCTCCTCATTGTCTTAAAAAGAAGTATGTTGCCTTCCTTCTGATGACACATTCCACTTTATGACACTCCTTCTTACTTTTTGCCACTTTCCATTTTGTATAATTTACTCAGACTAATTGCTGCTATTTTGATGTCTCTGCCATTGTTTAAAAAGAACTTTTACCTATATTGCAATCAACTCCCAAATCCACAGCAGCATCAGTATATAATGTTTCTACTGGCCATGGATCTGTAACAAAAAAAGTTTCCTTCCTGAAGCAAGAAGTCCTACATTGGGGAATTATCTGAAGTGTTAATTCTTCTCCAAAGCTTCATCCTGTTTTAGTAAAGTAATTACTAGGCCACTCTCTTCATAATACTTTTATTAACTTTCATGTACTTAACTCCTATAGTTCTGTATAGTCATTAACTCAATGAATCCATCCTTCCTTTTTCAATAGTTATAGTAATATTTCATTCCTCATTCCACTCTACACACTTCCAGAGGTTAAAGCATTGAATTCATCTCTGATCCCCTTATTATCCTTCGGATAAAGTCAATCCTTCCTTTCCTTACTTAAGGAAAAGCTGCATGTTTTAAATCCAGCAAGTGTTGTAAATAAATGAGAAGGGATCTGAAACAAAGGCAGCTTGGACAAAGCTAAAGCCAGATGAGACCCATATAGTAAAGGATGATGAGGGAAGACTGATCAAGACATAGAAGTAGATTCAGGCTGAAGTTGCAAAAGCCTGTTTAAACCTGTGCCCTAGGCAGAAAGAGGAGATACACTGTTAGGCTATTAAAAATCAGCTATGACCCAGCTAAGACTCCTGGCAATAGTAGAGAGGATTCTGAACTGGCTTACTCCTGTAATCAGATTTATGAATACCAATAATTGTTGGAAACAGACACAGAGACCCACAACCAAGAAACAGGCCAAACTCTGGGAATCCAAGCAAAGAGAGGATGGAGGGAACCTACAAGGAAAGGGGGTCAAGATCATAATGGAGAAATTTACAGAGACAGCTGAACCAAGCTCATGGAAACACATGAACTCTAGACCTACAATTGTGGAGACTCCAGGGAACCAAACTAGGCCTTCTGTACATGGGAGACAGTTATGAAGCTTGAACTATCAGAGGGGCTCCTGGCATTAGGATCAAGATAGAAACCTACTACATGAGCTAGCTTGTTGGAGCCCATTTCCTATAGTGGGATGCCATGCTCAGTCTTAAAGCATGGCCCTGGCCTAACCTATTTTGTCAGACTACGTTAACTCCTCAAGGAATCCCTAAGCTGAGAGAAGAGTGGCCTGGGGGTGGGCTAGGGAGAGGTGGGGGCTTGGGAAGAGGCAAGGCGGTAGGAGCAAGGGTAAGAGGAAAAACTTGTTGTAATATAAAATAAAATCAAAATATAAAAGTGGAAAAGTATCAAAAGAATGAAAAAAAAATCAGCCATGGAGGAATCTAGGACCTATTTTTATTTTTCATTCAAAGTCTTTTGTACCATTCCAAAGCTTATCAATCTGTTTACTCTCTGCTTCCATTTTTCATTCCAAATGTTATATGTCTTTCCTACTACACTGTGGGTCAGTTAAGGGAACTGAGCATGTCTTTGTGCTTCTTTCATTTATCACTGTGACTAACATCTACATTTTCCTCAGTAATGGATTCTTATTTAAATAACAAAGCACTGAATGAGATCAATAATCACAGGATCAGTGAAAATTTGTAACAACTCTGATCTGTTTGATTTCCACAATGCCTAGACTTGTATCATTCCAATTCTGTGTCTCTTATCTGAAACCTGTGGAAGCTTGACGAGTCTGTGGTATATTCCTTTTGTCTTTCCAACAGAACAAAAAGTCTATGAATATCCAAAAATGATGGATAACGAACTTCACTATAAGCCAAAAATGAATTCCTGTTAGTAAGTGGAAGTAGAAGATTAAAAATCTGTGTATGCAGGTAATAGAATTCTGTGGAGGTAGGATAGGGAGTGAGACATACCAATGGGGTCTCCACCTGTGGCAATCCATGCTTCCTCTCTTCATTAGCATTCACAACCTTTTCCTAGAGCCTCTATGAAGGAATAATTGGCTTTCTGGTTCCCAGGTTCCCTACACAAGATGGCAAATGAGTTTGTACCTCATGCAGACATATCTCACAGTGGGAATAACTATTTTAGAAGTGTTATGTTTCCAGATTAACACTACTCTGGATGGTGTGCTGGTCAGTCAGTGGAGAAAACTTGAAAACCAGGGATTGTGTTGTTGTCTTAGTCGCAGGTCAACACCTCCTAGAGAGCCAGCATGTCTCACTCAAACCCTTCAGTTTATCTGTAATGAACTGATGCTGTTGTCTAAAGCTCTGACTTGTCCACCAGCAGCATTAAATCAATCCAAGTTACAGTGCTGCTGAATTTTAAAGCAAAAGCCATGGGAGGGAAAAGTGGTTTCTAGCAAAAGTATGTGTAGCTGGTTTTATCATTCCTATTACGAAATTCATGTGGGTGAATTTTGTAAACACATTTCCTAGTTTACTAAATATCACATGGCCCTACATGTTCCCAATAGTTCCTTTCCACCAGATTCTAAATAAATGTAATAGTTAACCTATAGAGGTATGGTGAAAAAATAAGTCACTCTATTGTTGTGTAAACTCACTAAGCTATTGGGTGGAGAGTGGATTATATGAGTGAACTATTTAAAAATTCTTATTCCATAATGATTTCTCAGTGGGTATTATGTACCTAACCTGAAAAGTGCACACACAAAAAAGCATACTACATTTGCTTTTAATTCTCAGTCGTTAACATTTTTAACTGACTGCATTATCTACTGGTAGCTAAATAAACTTGGCTACAGAACCTACAATAGCACATTCTGATGTCTCTACTGCTCAAATTTTAGTAGCCACTTACAAGAATGAGAATGTGACTAAGTTAGGCCGAGCCAAGGGGTAAGGCTGAGAACTGACATGAAACAATGACAAGGAATGACAATGTGTGTGTTTCAAATCCCATTGACAAAGCCCACAGGTCTTTTGCCTCAGTCAGAGTTCATTCAAAACCATTTCCTCACCAACTACTGGACCCAGAGGACAATTTATGGAAAGTGACTGATTAGGAAAAAGATCCATACTATGTCATAAATCTATATGCTACAGTTATTGAACTTGAAAAGCAAGTGTCCAGGATGTTGGCCAAGGATTTTTTTTTTGCATGTGGTTTTGTTGTCACTAATTGTGAGAGTGTTGGACATTGCCATAGTTAGCTTCGGCCATCAACCTGACACAAATCAAGTGTTACCAGGCACAAAGGGACCTCAGCTGAGGAAATGGTTTCATCTGTTTGGGCTATAGCATGTCTATAAGGCATTTTCTTAGTTGCTGATTGATGTAGGAAGGCCCAGCTCAATGTAGGCTGTGCTATCTCTGGGCAGCTGAGCCTGGTAAGAACAAGACTGGTATCTGAACACGGGCTGGGAGCAAACCAGTAAGCAGCATTTCTTCATAGTTCTCCCTCCAAGTCCCTACCAAGAATTCCTTCCTTGGCCCCTTTCAGTAATGGACCACAATCTTCAACTAAATACATACTTTTTCTCTCAATCTGGTTTTGGTTACAGAGCTTGTCACAGCAACAGCAAGTAAATTAGAGTAGACTTTGTCACAGATATTTCCCCAAATTTCCTTAAAACATGTCAGGTTCCTATTAAAACACACGGGACCTTAAACATTTTCAACAATACTGAGGGAAGCAGCTGGTACATGGTTGTCCCTCTGTAACTTGGAACTAGTAACCAAAGTTACTGTCTTTTAGCCATGGGGATGCAATGATCAGTACAAAGATTAAATACTTTCATGTGCTCCACTGCATATTGTGAGGACAGCCAGGAGGAAAAGAAACATAACAAGGCTTTTCCCATTGCTATTCCAGTTGCTGGTTAGTGTGTGGTACTGATACATAAACTGAAAGAGAAAAAAGAGACAAAATATATAGATAGGAAATGACTAAAATAAAAAAAAAGGAACATTGGATCCCCAAGTCAATTAACCAGCGAGCACTAAAGAGAATTATCCCTGCTTTTATGATAGAAGGGAGTAAGAATTACTATGAAGTGCTAATTATTTGGTCATAATTCTCTCTTCTGACATCAGGACTCATAAGCATGGGCCAATGTATGTCTCTATTGGAAAAAAAAATGTCCTATTTGTTTTGCCTGTGTAGTAGCTCCCCCTACCCCACAATAGCATCTTTACTTGTAGGATGCATATGCATCCAACAAGAATTAACCAATCCTTGTAAGCTTCCAATTGGTCCAGAGATGAAGAGATTTCCAATGTATAAGGGGGAGAGTAATGCCTGGGATTTGTACTAAATGTGGAATGCTAGCAGACATATATTGCCAGCCAGTACTTGAAAATAGCCTCACAAAGAGGTGTCAGAAAGGAAAGCCAGTTTGGATAGCCACTAAGAACTGAGGGCATTTGTTGCACTGTTGACCCCAGGAAAGGGTCTAGAGATAACTTACCCAGAACTTTATCGTATCAAGAATTACACTTATTTTGAACGTTATGCTTGTTTCTTTCTTATTTATATGTGCATGCATATATAGTCGAATTTATATTTTAATTTAATTTTATTAACATTTTAAAAATTTGTTTTACATACTGACCAGTTTCCTCTCCCTTCTCTCTTCCTGTTCACTGCCCTAACACCCATCTTCTGTTCTTCCCATTCACCCAATCCTCCTCTGTCTCCATTTAGAAAGGGGCAGCCCTCTCATGGGTTTGAACAAAGTATGACACATGAAGTTGAGGAAGGACTGAGATCCTCCAACTGCATCAAGGCTGGTCAAAGTAATCCAGTGTGAAGGGCAGATTCTCAAAAGCCAGCTAAATGTCAGTGTCAGACCCTATTCTCACTGCAAGGAACCTTAGGTACAGACTAAGCTACACAATGTCATACACATGCAGAGTGCCTATGTTGGTCCCATGCAGGTTCCCTGTAAATTCAGAGTTCATCTACTCCCAGGAGCTCAGGTTAACTGTCTTTGTGGGCTCCCTGTCATGACCTTGATCCCCTCCCATATGATAACTCCTCCCTTTCTTTAGGAGGACTCCAGGAGCTCAGCCCAGTGCTTGGCTGTGGATCTTTGCATCTGCTTCCATCAATTACTGGTGATAATTATGTTAGTCATCAATCTTACCACAGTAGATTGCCAGTTCTGGCACCCTCTCTGCTACTGCTATGAATCTTAGTTGGGGATCATCCTTGTGACTTCCTGGGAGTTCCCTTGGCACAGTTTTCTCCCTAACTTTGCCCTTCTTCCTCATCCTCACCATGCTGCCCCCAACAGGCCTCCTAAACCAGCCAGCCCAACTGGTTCCCTGAAGTTCCCATCCCACTATCCCTCACCCAGGACATCTCTTCTATTTCCCTGTTCCCAGGAGATCCATGTATCCCTTCTTGTGTCCTCTTTGATGTCTAGCCTCTCTGGGGCTATGGATTTAAGCTTGTTCTTTTTGGACTCATCAGTAAAAGAATGAAAGCAAAATAAGCAGAGTCACAGCAGTGTGGCCATAGAAATGTGGAGAAAAAGAGGAAGTATTCTTCAGCAGAAGGGGAAGTGAAAAGGAAGTCACAGACAGAGAAGATGAGCTTGTTGAACAGTCTATATTATTCTGATGGGCAACAAATGACTTGCAAAAGGACTGAGCATCTTCTCAATGTACAAAGTGTAAGTTGCTGACACCATGTAAACATAGTGTTGAAAATACGCAAACAAAATACCAATGACAAAGATGGTCATATTCAAGAAAGAGAACGAATATGATAATGAAATGTAATCAAGTCCCAAAATTTAATGTTGAAACCACTAGGGTATATTTGGATGCAACTGTTTTGATGGTGGGAAAAACCATAGACCAACATGTCTGATTGTACATCTTATTATCACAATCTATTTGAATGGGAGTGCAAAGCCAAGGGGAACTGTCATTGAGGGAAATCTGTACAATACTTCTCAGCTGAAAGGAACACTTTTAGCAAGTTGTGTATGTGACAACCCAGATCTAAGTGCATATTTTATGATACCTTTCAATGTACTCATTAATGCAAACTTCTTAGTGAACTTGTTGACTGAAAGTCATAATCAAGATATTAAGAAAATACACTCAAAGGAGCTAAATATATCTGATGATATTAAATTGCCATATATTAGTGTACTTGGGAGAAGGGAATAAATATTTAATGAGAAAATGACAGACAATGTTGATCAGTCTCCACACATAAAGTAGAGAGAATGAACAGTGCTCACAGTAGGGTAATTTTTATTAATAACTCCACTAATTAAATAACCAAAGTGATTAAAGAGTCCATTCTATAGTTTAGGAATTTTGATATTAAAAAGGTAGGTCAAGATCACCATGGTGAAATCTATAGAGACAGCTGAACCAAGCTTGTGAAAATTCATGAACTCTGGACCAACAGCTATGGAGCCTCCATGGGAATGAACTTTGCCCTATGTATGGATGAGACAGATGTGAAGCTTGGGTATCTGAGGGGCCCTTGTTAGCAGGACTAAGATCTTTCCCTGGTGCATGAGCTAGTTTGTGGGAGCCCATTCCCTATAAGGGATTGCCAAGCTCAGCCTTGAAAGCAGGGAGGAGGGGCTTTGTCATGCCCCAACTTAAGTTTTCAGACTTTGCTCTCTCCCCATGGAAGCCTTTACCTGTTGGGAGGAGTGGATGGGGATGTGGGCTGGCAGGAGGCTAGGGGGGCTGGGAGGAGGGTAGGAGAAAGAACATTAATTGAAATATAAAATGAAAATTTTTAAAAGGTATAATTTATTAAAAAAATTCCCACAGTTTTAGAAAAAAAAATGTACCCCTATGCAGTATATTCTTCTTTCATAGATTTAATTAGAACAAACTGTCTGTAAAAGAAAAAAATCACAAGTGATATCAGATGTCTTTTGCAAGAAGAAAAGTTATCCTAAGTTAACTACCAAGGAAGATAATCCTTATCAGATGCAGGGGTAGGATGTGATATAAATAGCCCCTTTTTGAAAGCCACTTTTCATTTTACAGCCAATACCTAAAAATTATGGTACAAGTACACTATCAAACACTACAGACCTGTTGCAATAGTTTTGCTCATATTGAAGAGTAGAGTCCAATTCAGGCCTTTTCATGAGCCATTTGATCTTACCTTTCTCTAATCCATCCAAGCACCTAGCTATTCTTTCACCAGGCAGGCTTTTCTTTTACACACATTCCATAACTGCTCACCTACAGACCAGAAATTGCTTTTAGAGTTCTTATGAACTGATTTTTTTTAAAATCCCAGTAGAAGAACAATAAAGGAAAACTCTTACAGTGAGTAAATAGAGGACAGAAACAAAACAAATGGATGATTTTGAAGTAAGATGCTATCTGGGGTTCAAGGAAATGAAGCTAATCTATCCGGAGGAACATTTAATCTACTCCACTAGAATGTCATTATATTGGAACAGAAGTGGGGGGGTGTAAGCCACATAAAAGAATACCAGATAATGAAAGGGCTAGATAGGTTCATGGCAGTGGTGGCCTCAGGAAGTTTTCAAGTGTCTAGGGTACTAGATTGTCCAATAAGGGGATTTCAGAGACTCGTATTCTTTATAATTTTTCTCTACTTGGAAGGAATTGGATTTGTTTCATAGAAAGTGAAGGAGCATTTTTCTCTTCCATACTGCCATGCCCCCCCATATGAATTAATATAAGAAAGTTATTATAAGTTAAAATAAAATTAATATCAACTAAAAATCTCAATTCAGAAGTTCCTTATGAGCAATAAATGTCAGAAAAGAAAGCCAACTAAAAATAAGTGTTCAAGGCTATATGCCTCATACATCAGAATCATGTTAATGCCATAACCAAAACTTTTAAAATGTTCGTGTTATTATGAGGTAATAAATTTCTTATCTACTCAGACACTTGAAATATACTCTCTATGTCCCCAGGAGACTGACCATATCAATACATTATATATAGTAAACAGAGTACTCATGTTTAAGGAAGTGGACCCATTCCAATACTAGTATTCCCATCTACATACATATCAATTCTTATAATTAACTGATTCAATTTTACTTTTGTACATTTGGCTAGGATAAATTCATTCAGGTAAGACATAGCTATAATTAAGAACAAAGAAAAAAGCAATTAAACAATCAATTGTTAGAATCACCAGATGCTACCAAAGTACATCAGAGTACTAGGGGGGGTTCTAGACACTTTAAGTAACAGCTCTGTGGTTATAGCAAACAAGTGCCACTTCTAAAGATCAACACCTACAGACACATAACAAATGACAGATTTTGGAGTTTAAACATTACTTTCCAATCCTTAAATTGCATCGTGTTACAGAAATAGAATTTCCAAGCCTATCATTTAGTTGTTAGTCTCAACAAGCACTGCCTAGAAGGAAAAGGGAAAAAAATATGGGGAGAGGATTCTAAAGGCCATTGTTATGGTGTGATATTGGAAAAATTCTCACAACAATGCTCTGACCAAATAACCTATCATTGAAAACTCTTAGCAATTTCCAATCCAGAGTCATTTAAATGAGCTGCAGTCCTAAATGTTGGCAGAACTCCTAAAACAGAAGAGGAAAGGTAGAACAAGAGAATGTATAAAATACTAAGCCTGTCCTTCAGTTCAAATGAAAGTCACACAGTTCCCATTTACTGGCTAAGTTAGGGTTAGTAAGAAGTGTGTTCACTGTTAATCATGGGTATAACTATTGCAGTATTTCCTGTCACACATGTCAGCTGTGACTCTCAACTTCTCCTGTTACAAGCCAATTAATTAATGATTCTTATATGTAGACTTTATATATTTAAAGTAGTATATAATGAAAATATGAGAAAACAGCACAAGTCAATAATGCAAAGAAAATAACCCAAGGCTCTAAGATTACATTTCTTCAGAGCAGAAATATGCAGTAGAATGGTTTCACTAACAAGTAATGGCAAATGTTGATTAAGTTTAAGGAAAGTAGTACACTTAAGCACCTCTGATAGAAATATAATATAGTGAATTGATTTTTGAAAAATAATGTATGTTTTAAAAGTTAAATATACAGCACAATATTAAAATATATCCATATAGCATTATAAAAAATTATCACAGCATTGTACACCATATTTTAAAAGTAGGTATATTTCAATACCACTGGCTAAAGAAAGGATGAAGAATATATAATATAACAGAGGAATTCAGGAATATTACCCAGAAATATAGGAATAAACTAACAATATATATTATGCCATGGATAATTCTCTGATGGACTACCCTTAGTTTAAAAATACAACTATAACATATCCCATATTATATTATATTATATTATATTACATTATATTATATTATATTATGTCCAGAACAAATCTACAGAGATATACAATAGATTAGCAGTTTATAGCAATGAAGAAGGAAGTTAAAATAGGGAACAAAGAGTGACAGCTAAGAGATACAAAGGTTCTTTGAAGGATAATGAAAACAACCTATCTGTGCTGGCAGTTTTACAGTTCTGAACACAGTAGGAAACATGCAACTGTAAACTCTATATAAAGAATTGCAGGGTCTGTGGCTAATATATCAAAAGATAAGCCAAGACCATGAGGAAACACTTAGATTAATAGAAATAGGTTAGTATTTAAGACAGAAATAGCCAATAAGAAATGCTAGTAACAGATCAACTCTTTTATATCTAATACCACCCACCCAATACTATGAGAAAGTAGTCCATATTCCCATATCTATTTATTACGACTTCCCTGTATTGTTCTCCCTTAATAAGCAACAACTGTGTAAGTCAAGTAATCATTTTCTAGATTCCTTTTAGTATTCATGTTTTCATGATTTCTCCCATCTGATTTAATTACCAAATAGCAATCTCTATAACTCAAACAACTCACTGAGCTTAATTCTCTCTGAAGTGCTTTAAAAAGGCTTATACACTTGAACCATCTATCCTGTGGGCACATTTTCCTAACTTATCTGATGTCATCATGATCTGCACTCGAATACCTTCATTTCATTATACCACACATGATTCTTATTCTCAATAAGCCTGAATAAATAAAAAAATTAGTAACCAAAAACAGATGGTGAGGAAAGAAGAAATTATTGGCTTACTTTACAATATCTGTTATAATTAGCATATTAAGATGATTAAATTCTACTCCTCACTAAACCCTCAGCTCTATTAAATAAGGAACAGGTACTTAGAAATACTCAAAGGGTGGTAACAAAATAAATGTATGAATTTTGTTTTTGGAATCTATAATTCATTCTGATTGTTTACCCTTTTTATAACAATGTCACCGTAAAGACATTTTATTATATCTGTTATCATCATTGGACTACTTGTTGATTTATGAATGGAATAATACACATTCAGAAAGTATAAGAACACAAATGAAATTTAATGACAGTGATCCAGACATTCGATTACAAAGGATTCAGCATAACACAGTGTACTCAGATAGAAACATATGACACTCTAGAGAAAATGGACCATGCTGACTTATTACATCATAGTAGGAATATTAACTGTCTATTTGATTTCCCATACATATTTGTATCTTAAGAATATGTGAGAAAACACAAACATTAAAAAGACAGTTAAATAAATATACCAGTGAAATATCCTAAATTAAATAACTCCTATAGTTGTGATCTGATATATTATTTTTTCTCATGAATAACTTATCTTAAGATAGATATCTTATAAATATTTATTTGATAAAAATAAAAGTACAAAAGCATTCTATGTATAGGAAACCATAAAATGAAAAAAAAACTATAATTAAAACATGTTCAATAGAGGACATTAAAAAAAAAAAATCACAAGCATTCGATAGATGCTAGCTCATATCAATAGTTCCAAAACTTAATAGGATGAAGTAAGTGGACTTCTGAGAGTTTGGAGCCAGGATCGTCTACAAAGTGAATTCCAGGACAGCCTAGGCTATAGTGTGAGATCCTGTCTCAAAAAACTATTAATAAACAAAGGAGCAAAACAAAAACACTCCTTTCCTATGTGACAGGATTAAAAATAACTATTTAATTAAAATATTTAAGTTTTACATGAAGTGATATATGAATTGCACAGTGAGTTATAATCCTTTAAGTTAACTTGTTTTTAGACCAGCAGCAAATAGCAGCACTGAACTTCATCAAAGTCACTTAGCTTCAAAGACAAAATGTGTGTTTTAAGCTGCATTGTTTATCTCTGAGAAATGGGGCTGCCTACAACTCTCAGAGATTGGTGCTCCAACTAATTATAACCTGAGTTTAGCTAATTAGTCTTCCATATCTTTTCTTTTCAGATAACAACCAGCCACAGTGGGGGTCACCCTTTAAACTTTCTGCATTTGTTTAAGCTTTCTTTCAACTTATATTTTCCAAATCTCACTAGCTTTTAAATATTATAATCTAATAAAAGTGAAAAATGCACTGCCCTTCACCTGGTAGGCAAAGAAAAATCTCAGGGCAAATGGTCAATTTCTGCTTTATATAAAATTATTACAAATGGATGAAGAAGGAAAACAAGAAATATCCTATGTACCTTATTAAGAGAGTGAAGTGGTAATTACTATAATCCTTCTAAATCTCATAGGTGTCTTGGTCAGAGTTCGCTGACTGGTGAGCCCCTGGGCTATGTCCCACTTTTGAGTCTTGTTTGGTTTAATACAGACAAGGTTGAGTTTTATACCATGGAATCTGAAAAGCCAAGGCACTGGTGGCAAGGCACAGCTTCTTCTTTACCTTGACAAGTGATGAACCTTGATTTCATGGATCCTATTCTCTCACTCATTTAATTCATTATACAGGTAATGAATGAAGATTTATTAAAATCCAGGTCATCTGCCATGTTCCACAGCAGTGAATAGCATAATCTTTCAATCATGTGTGCTACGGAGAAATAAATAAAAATACATATAATTTGTACTAAGGGTCACAGCCTTGCTAAAAATACTGAGGGCAATAAGTGATCACTAGGGGTGATCCTGACAGTGGCCTGAATGAACTGAGTAAACTACAGAGAAAGGAATGGGCAGCAAAGACCCATAAGATGTTCTCAGTATGAGGAGCGAGAACTTGCTACAGCTCTGGCTTCAAGAAAAGAGCAGGGAAGACTTGGAAGATCAGCTATGGAGAGCAAGTGAGAACCTGGGGAACCAAGGGAATGAATGAAATACATGCTGATTCTCAAAAGTAAAGAAGTGGAGATTCCATTAGAGAAACATAGAGATTTCAACAGAGAAATGGCTAGGACATGTTAGAAGGAAACTGAAGCAGAGGAAGTGACAGGCCAGTCAGACACCATCAAAAGGTGGTAGAAGATAGCAAGAGGTAGACTGAAGACAAAGCAGTAAGGTTTATTGATGAAAGTTTCCAATGTTAGAAAATGACAGTTTAATAATGACTGAAATTTAGACCAAAACAACCCAAAAATCTGTCTTTAACCAAAGTGGATGACTCCAGATCTTATAAAATTCTCCCAGACAGTAGAGATTAGATAAGATAGATATGGTCATTGATATATAGTGATATGGAGGTAGCAGGGCATTATTTGAAAATAGAAAAAAGGAGAAAAATGCCTGTTTTTTTTTCACTCACTAATATTGCTTACAGCATAAAATATCATCTTGAGAAATAATAGTAGTTCATGGTATTTCTAGCAATGACAGATATATCTAAAATTAATAGCTGAGATTTAATAAAAATACAAGTTGCAAAGCTGACCCATGAATAGTAGGGATTGTACAGTGGTAGCTAGGCAGGGTCATGTAGGTAAAGAGGATGACAGTATCATCTTGATAATATGGTGACTTACATTTAATTGTTTATGTGGAAACATGGGATGCAGGCTCATTTATATACATCCTGCTCCCTTGAAGGGCTTATGCTTCTTGTTACACCAGTCCAGGGAAAGGATTAGAACATTTGTCCATATCTTTGTCCTTGAAGAGGGGTTGTGGTGGAAATGTGTCTCATGGTGGGTCCATGAAATTGTGAATAGTACTAAACTCTGTATATGCCAAATTGTTCTTATGTGTATAAAGCTATGATAAAATTTCATCTCATTTATAAAGATATTTACAGCTTTTCCTGGGGCTATAAAGTTTTCTACCATTATCGTTCTTTCACTCTGGGGAATATATATATATATATATGAGTTAAGTGGTCATAAGCAGCTTAGTATAGCAAATGTTAATATAATGATCAAGACAGCTACTAATGGCTTGTATGTACTTATAGTACATACAATATAGACAATGCTGAACAAAAGGATATTTCATGCCCTACTCTATAAAATATATGACCTAAAATTTAGTATATCTGCTGTTTTGAATGTGAAGAGGGGTAAAAGTGTGAGTCTCCTTATCAGGATTCCCAAATAAATGAGAAGGGCATGTTCCTCTTAGTCTTAATAAATTTGTCACAATCAAACTGAACTGTCCTTCTTAACACATTGAATTCCACATTGTTCAGACATTCATATATTTCTACTGGTGATATCACTATTTAATACAACTGCCTGGAAGAGCTTAGTTCTCGCCAGTGTTCCTTTACATGAAAACAATGAGAAACTGAAAATGAAAGATAAGCCTTGTTCATGCCTGAACTGCACTGCCATTGGAAGTGAATTCAATGTTAATGAATCAAAGCATCTCTAAACAATGCAAATTAATACACTATTTGATGATGACAATGACATGAGGCTTACGTGGAGCTCTTTGGATCAATGGTTCCATATTTGCAGCTTCAGTAGCTATACACTACAAGCTGGGTGATGACCGACCACATGGTTGGCTACATGATGCCAATATACTAACACAAAATGACTCTCTGTCTAGTTACATCCTTGAGGTCCCTGGCAGCAGCAATTATAGCTGCTAGGATACTTTTTCAACCAAAAATAATGAGTTCCATAATTTCATAGGCAGTCAGAAACTCTACTGAAGTACAAATTTGCAACAATAAAGGCAAAAAGTTTTCAGCAAAAATGAGAACCAGAAGTTCAACAAATAACAGAATAGCACTCACAATTATCCTGAGTTTGAAAAGCATCACTATAAAGGAAAAGTGTCTGAATTCTTTATACTTTAAAGTAGTAAGAAACAAATCATATTATCGGAGGAAAATGAATAATTTGAATAGAAAATGTGAACATATGAAAATGACAAGACAGGATGTCTAGACATGAGAAAATACTCACTTGTATTAAATATTTGACATGTGCTTAAAAACAAATTAGGCAGAACTTAGAGAGAAAATAATGAATGGAGTCCAAGTTATGGCTAAGGAGGTGACGACAGATCATGGAGTCACAGAGAAGAAAACAAGAAAAAAGGGAAGAAAGAGGTAAAAGATACCATAAGGATAGTTTGAATGTATTTAAAGGGGAAGCAAAAATGTAATCCCTGTTCAAGAAAAATAGAAAGCATACACTAAAAGTTTCCCCTAGCTTTCATGAGACATGCCTCCTAAGATATATTCTATAAATCATAAAAAAAAGATAGTGTCTCCTCATCTTATTACCACCTGATCTTTTGGCACTCTCTAGATGCTTCATATTCATAACTTCATCTAATTTTGACACGTGACAAGAAAACATCTGCTATCATGGTTTCATTGATAAGGGGCCAAATAAACCACAGGGTTGGTAAGTGGGAGAGAGAGTGTGTGGTGGGGTAAAGCCTACATAGACTTACTTTAGCACCTGGGACTTTAATACTACAAGCAAAGTCTTTTTTATGAATGATGGTTAAAGAAATATACATTTAGATCACTGGGAAAAGGAGATAATCAATTAAATGTTATTGGCCACAGACTAAACTCACTGAAACCATTTTAAAGAGTAAATATTTGTCCTTGTTTATTTTATGTTGCTGTGATAGAATGTCCTGGGGGGAAAAAACAACTAAAGTCAGAAAGGATTTATTTTAGTTCATAGTTTCAGGTTATGATCTAGCATTATGGGAAAGTTAAAAGAGTGTAAACATAAACCAGCTCATCACACTATATCCACAGTCAAGGGAAGAGAGACAATAGATGTACACCTTCTTCAACTTCGTATACTCTTTCTACTCTCATCCATTTCAGTGTCCAAAGACAGGGAATGTTCAGGATCTTGTTCAGGAACTTCCCACACCAATGAACATAACCAAGACTGTGTTTGAAAGACATACCCACAGAACAACTGATCTAGACAACACCTTATTGAGACTCTCTTCCAGATGACTGCAATTGTGTCAGGTTGACAGTTAAAACTACCCATCAGAACATCCTAAGGAAAATTATCACAAAAAGCCAGAAGAAGATGAAAGCAAAGGACATGCAGGATGAAACCCAGAGAATAGGATTTATGTTCAATAACTATAACTCAAAGTAAAATACCTAAGTTTAATTTCTAGCTGTATCTTAGAATATCCCACAAACTGACTCGCTTGCAGTGAAAGAATTATAAAGGCATACTTCTACCAAAAATGACAAAAGAATAAAGGCCACAGTGAATGCTGAAAACAGAAATTATAGGATTAAGTCTTTGATCCACAAAGAGATTACTTTAAATACTATAATAAGAATAGTGAGCCAAAGAGTGGACAGGATCCAATGGATTAGAGAGTAGCAAACATATTGGAGAAAGGAAATTAAGCAAAATCAGAGTAAAGAGAATTTAAACAGCATTTATTCATATACCCTCTAATCTATTCATGTAAGAAAACAAGAGAGCTATATCCCATGCTCAAAGAGGAAATTGGTAAGAAAATAAGGACTACACTTGAGGTCATCGTGTACATTTTTAAGGAGTCCCATGAAGAAGTAGGTGAATTTCTGTGTGCATTTGTGTGTACTGGACACTACAGTCTGTAAGGCCTTTCTCCCACTCAGCTCCCAGAATACTATTGAAGCCCTTGGTCAACGGGAAAGGAAACTGAAGTGTTTTTCTCCCTCAGAAATCTGAGTTTGTGTGAGGGAAGATCAGTTAAAGAAAGAAATCATTCATATATTCAATATGGATATAATCAGTTATAGATATAAAATACCAGAAAAAGAAATTTCAAAGAGAAAATTAAATGATAAGAATGCTGAGCTTTTGGCAACACATGGATTCTATAGAAGGGGTGACCATCAGTTACGTAACAAACAGTAAACACACCAGTTTCCAATAGATAGTTCCACACCCCTAGTTAAAATCAGAGGGGCATAAAACAAAACAAATGCCATAAATATAGGGAAATAACCTCTAGGGAGGCAGAAGGGAAAAAGTGGAGGAGATGAAAGTGGGTAGTGGGTGAACGTAAAGATTTATGAAATTTTCAGAGATTAAATTTAATCAATAAGCAATATAGGCACAGATTTTCTTCCCAAATAGAACTTGAAGTGCAGAAAGAAATCAACTTATTTTCTACAAAATTTACCTAAAATAAAATAATGACATTTTTAAAATGAGGGATTTTGACTGACAAATGAGAAATAAATTTTCGAGCTAAGGAGAAATGTCATAACAGATATTAAATTCTCAACATAAATTTTCAAATGAAGAGTTGGTAATCTACCAAGAAGTATATGTAAATGTCAAAGGGAAATAGATTTGGAAGGTTGGGAAAGCTTGTGAGCAATGATCCTATCTTAGTGGCTCCAGGCATAAGTCATGATACTAACAAAAGTAAGAAAAGGAAAGCATAATATTCTTCCAAACAAAAGACTACTGGATTCAAGTCTGTGGGGGCAATTAGCATATGAGATATAACTTTTCCAAGAACCAAAAACGTTACTATAAAAGTTCAGAAAATCTAACATATACAGAGAATCCTACCAGATTTCTTTGAGAAAAATGGGACACTCTATATAGCATGCCATTAATCAAAGTGGTATCAGATTTCCCAAGAACAGCAACAAAAGTCAGGCAATGAATAGAAGCGGCTTTAATATTCTAGGAAGATGTAAGCCTGCTATGCAAGAAAACCAGTCTATAACGAGTACCCAAACAGCTTTAGGATATGTTGCACGAGAACACTGACAAGGTATCTAATACTGCTCAAGGATATATATATCAACAGGTATTTTTTCAAGCACACCCCTGAAGGAATATAATGTTGTTCATTAAGAAATTTAAATCAGTAAGAAACTTTTAGAAGTACATGCATATGTGGACAAAAAAATATTCCCAGATAGGAAATAAATTTGTTTTAGAACAGTTACCAACTATATAAGCAGTGAGGAAGAATAGGTCCTCAGTAGGTTTTTTTCATCAGGAGGGAAAATGATACTTCAAAGATTTCAATTCCTAAATGATAAGAGTGGCAGGTAACAGATATTTTTCAAACCATTTATACTTCTAATATAAAATTTGTGTTTTTTTAAAACATTCCACCTCACACATGGTAAAAATAAATAAATAAAACATTATAATCAAGAATTATTTAACAGCAAGAAAAAAAAAACAGTCATTAAAATATGTAACTCCTTAAACCTTCAGTGGAGTGAATTAAGAAGTTTTGAAAATACCTCCAATCAACATGAAAAACTACACATTTAAGACAGCAAAAAATAACTAAGACAATGTGTACAATTCACATATTATTTCTCATATTTCTTCTGTCCATATGCATATGTCTGAATACTCCACAATTTCCCAACTACAATCTCCCAAGAAAACTGGCTTTGTGGAACATTAATAACTGTGTCTTAATTTTACTGCCAACAGTATTTTAAAGCACATTAGAAATAAAATGTTGTATTTTACCCATACCAAAGTGGAGCAATAGATATATTTTCACACACTCACTTATCTGTTCTGAGCATAACAGAACTTTCCCACTTACTAAGGGAAATAGAGGGGTAAAACATAAATATATACAATGAAGCCTATATTGGATAGGGAATAGTGTTTGGTGGTGATGCTTACCATGCCTTTACCTTCAGTAAAGACTGTCTGGACTTCTCTGAATCACAGTTACCAGCATTCTGATCATACAAAGGTCCCCATCTTTATGCTTCCTTTCATTTACACATTATACTATATTCTCTTCTCATTTCCAAGTTAAGTTAATCTACTCTAATAATTATTAAATAACTTCTAATTATATTACAAGTAATAATTAATAATAATCCCCTTCATTATCCTCTTTACCAGAATCTATATCTCTATCATATCAATTAAAATAAATGCATTTTGTACTTCATTGCTGCAATGTGTTATGAGGCTTGTGAGCAAGACGGCTGTTTGAATCTGCAAAATGAATCATTCAGGAAAACACTAAAAATATAAAATATCACAAGGTAAAAGAATGTCACTGTATACTCAGACTGATAAGCAGCCAGATGCCAAAATAGGATTAGTGAAAACTTTTAAGGCAATAGAAAGTTGAAGAAAAGTGCCGGGGATCAATCAGCAAGCACTTCCTGAGTTGAGTTTGAGTTCTGAAACATATCCTGATGTGGTACATGCCAACTTTAGAAAAGTAAAGACACTACTTAAAAATAGTCAGGTAAGATAACAAGGGAAGGAAAGAAGAGAAAAAAGGAGGGCCTGGGAATGAAGAAGAGTTGATACATTTAAAGCTGAACAGCAATTTGTTTTGTGATTTGAGGTTTGTCACTTTTTCATCTTTTTTTACTGGGTTGGAAGGATCAAGGGAACTTTATGGTGCTCATATTCATGCTTTGGATATATACTTCCAGAGAGCTATGTAGGAGGTTAAGTTTAGTGTTAATCAGATTTTTTGTTATCTCTTTGGCGACTATCCAAGAGAAATGACAAAAGAAGAAAGGGCTTCTTTGGCTCAAAGTTTCATTATTTTCAGCCCATTAAGGCCAGAAAAGCATGGGGGAAGAGGTGGCTAGAAGAAGAGAAGAGTGTCCAGGAATGCATGGCAGAGGAGTGACCAGGAGTGCATGGTACAGGGGTGGCCAGTGGTGCATGGCAAAGGAGTAGTCAGAAGGCATAGCAATACCCTCTGTGTTTCCTAGATTCTTATTTTCCCCACTTTTATTCCCTCTGGGCAGCTAGCCATAGGATCCTGCTACAGATGTTCAAGATGGGTTTCCCTCTCTTATCATCACTCTCAGTTCTGCCAAATGACCCACATTTTGTTTCTAGTACCCATATTTCAAGGTTCACAGCCACCTGCAACTCTAGTTCTATGATATCTGATGCTCTCTTCTGACTAATGAGCACCTGGAAAACATGGCATATTTGCATACATTCAGACATATACACACTCACATTAAAGAATACATAAATCTTTTTCTAAAAAATGTACATATGAGATGAAAAACAATGAGTTTAACAAAAGAAACATATTAAACAGACTACAATGACAAGAACAAAGTCAAGCATGCTCATTACAAAAAGGAATTCAAAAGAATGAGCCATTTATGAAATGATAAAACAACAATTCCATTACAGCTTATATATGGATGGTGAGCAAATACTACAGGGCTATACAAACTTACACATTCCAATTTCAAAATAATTTCAGTGTAACAGAACTAAAAAGAAACTTTAAACTAAATCAATCATGATATGCATTCTATACCAAACAGACAACTAAAACAAAAGGGAAAAAAGCAGTAAAAAACAGACAAAGATAAAATGAAATGGAGTGTTCTGTGATATTTTGATTGTGCTATGACAAATATAGCTTGCTTGGGGTCAGAAGGCAGAGCTAGCCATTAGCTGACCATTGAGGTTTGGAGGACTGTAGACAAAAAGGAGACCGGAAGTGGTAAGGTGGGGCTAAAAGAAGATCTTGGCCTTTGGGACAGGGGAACAGAAGAGGTAGGAAGCAGCTGGCAGCTGTTTCTCCCTGTTCTCTGATCTTTCAGGTACTTAAACCGATATTTGATTTCTAATTTTTTATTGATAAAAATTAATTAGATTGATATTTCAGTTGAGTGTCTGGTTCCAGCCTTAAATTCTCCATAAAAAGAATTGTTTTAACTATGTGTTGACTCATGGTATAGACATGGTCTTCAATGACAATCTCAAAGTGTTTGTACTGAAGGTCACTGGAGTAGCCACAAGGAAGCACCCATGTCATCAGATAGGTTATTTTCTTCTCTACTCATTGTCTTTCCTATTTTGTTCAAAGTTACTGGATAGTTTTATAATTTACATGGTAAAGAATAATGGCCTCAGTGTTACACATGGACTTCATACTCCCTTCACTTCCTGCTCAGTACAAAACACAGAGTCACTGTTGTATAAGTACAGCTTTAGTTACATTTTTTTCTGTCCCAGAACAGAACTTTGAAAAAAAATACCAAAATAGAACACACATGCACACAGATATGGGAGTCCTAACTAAATTTTTTATTAAATTGGAAATGAGATAGCTAATTTTGGTCGACTATATCTGGAATCTACTAAAATCTAACCATGTGGAAACACCTGTGTGGTATTGTTTTTTTGATTGGTTAAAACAAAACAAAACAAAACAAACAAACAAACAAACAAAAAAAACCCAAGTCTGGGACAGACTTTCTAGATTCAGGCCATACAACATGAAACACAGAAGGAAGCTTCCTTTACATGCTAACCTTGGGTAGTATCAAAGTCTATGTTAAAATCCCAACATAGACCAAAGACAAGCTGAGACATGCATTGTGGACTAAAAACCTACTAAAACCTTTGTGTTGGTATACAGCTGTTTTAGCACTAGCCAGATCATAGCCAATAAGTCATTCTAATAAATACACATACATAATTTACTCTATCAGGTTTGTTTCTCTAGAGAAACATAAATGTCCAAAATTAATGTCCAATTATCCAATCAGTTTTTAAGTTTAAATATTACATAATTTCAAAACTCAAAATGACCACATATATTTATATATGCACTTTAAAATAATGATTTTTTGATAGATTTACAAACATAAACTTACAGGCAAACTGGAGTTTGGCTTCTCTGCTCACTATTGTTCCAAGTGAATTTGTAGCAAAACACTGGTAACTTCCTGTATCCCAGTTTCTGTTGGGGTTAATAACTACGAGATTGCCTCCATTCAATTTGTAACGATGGTCCAGACTTGTATCAATATCACTGCCATTCAGCTGCCATCTGAAAAGAAAATGTCAAGGTTACTTCCCTTCTTACCAGGCCTATGCCTAAATAAATGGCTTAATGCTTCCAAACTCCACTTTAAACAACCAAAGACTGGAATCTCAACACCCATAAGGTTGAGACAGGAGGATTTTCACAGCCTTTAGGCCAGCATAACTACCTAGTAAGACCCCATCTCAAAAACAATGAAAAACAACAAATATGTATTTTTGAGAGGCAAAGAGTAAAGTTTAGTAGAAATTATAACATAACAGCACGTCAGTGTTAAAGGTGGTTGAAGGGTCTCTGAAGAACTGGGACTAATTTAGCCTGTTCACTAGCTCACTGGGGTAAAATATAGGCTGGGTCTACATGGGCAAAGAGGAAGCAAAAAGTTCAGGAATTATCTCAGAAACTGCAGGCCAATATCCTGCTGACAACCAAGTAGGGGGCAGCACATTTCTTTGATTTATCTGTCCTGACTGAGAACATTTAATAAATTAATTGCTAACTGTTCAAGTCTCCATTTCAATCTGTCTGAGTAAAGATCTGTCCTGGGGCATTTGTTCTCCTCATTTCTGATGCCTCCAAAGAGCTATTTACACAACAGTGCTCTGCAGTAAAAAGACCCTAACACCACTTGGGGGACTGAAAAATTGAAGAAATAAACCTCAGGGACATACCCATTAATGTGAAGCAAAAGATATCTTTTTTATATAAGAAAACTAAAAATTATTACCTTTAAATTTTAAACAAATTTCAAAGTTTTTGGCACACTGAAGTAAATTTCTCCATTATAAAGGCACCCATGTGCTATGATAAGGATACATCCATGCACCCACTTGCTAGACAACCAAATTTGATCACAGAAACACTTTAACTATACAGTCTACCATTTTACAATAATGGGCTCAATTGTTCAGCATAGGAATTTTGAGAAAATGGTTAAAATAATGCCTGCTTTTAAAAGGATAATAACAGTTGTTTGAATTGTCAACAATCCTACAACACCTAATAGTCTTTCTTAGGGGTGTCATTCATTTAAATTGTAGGTCATAGTTCCTCAATTACATTATAGAACATGAAGAAAATTTTTCCTAATTTACAATATATATAACTCCCTTACTAACAATTGTAACCCAAAATGGAAGGTAGGTAAATAGTGTAGCAATAAAGGCCCAGCAAAAAGCAAGGTAGGATAACCGTTGAAGATTCTAGCACCTTGATTTCTGGATCATCCTAGAGGGGTCCTGTAATTGAGTGTGACAAAATGTATATTGAAAGGTAAGCAAGTGATGGGAGATGCCATTATGTATATATGTTTCTCATACTGGTTAATGAATAAAGTACTGTTGGCCAATAGGAAAGCAAGATAGGAGGGACTAGGAGACAAGGAGGAAAGAGGAAGTAGGGGGGGAGAAGTGAAGATGGAGAGTCTGGAGAGAATAGAACCGCCAGCTACCTCTCGCTGGTAAGACCATGTGGAAATTCATAGAAATGGGTTAATACTTAAGACAGAACTAGCCGATAAGAAACTAGTAACTGGCCAACAGAATTATATCATATACAGAGTCTCTGTGCATTATTTGGGGCTGGCACGGTGGCTGGACAAGACCAGCGGCTGGAGGAAAAACCTAATCTTTACGAGCAAGTGCTGATTCCTGAGTCACAGACTGAGAAAGTGATTCAGGTAGAGTACTGGGAAACTTTGAATAAAAGTAGGATGACCTTGAGGACACACTCATGAGGCATGGAGTGAACTTCATTGACTCTGTCTATCAGCAAACTAAATGTGGAGCTATAGCACCAGGAGCCAGGAGGGGTCTCTGAAATGCAGTCCAGGGTTTTTCCCAATAGGAAAGGGAGGGGAGGGCTGAGCCTCTGAATCAAGACATCATTAACCCCAGATAGGGTTGGAAAATCAGGTTTCTTCTCTGGGTCAGGAGAAGGATAAACATCTGAGATGGGTAAGAACATAACTCCCTTAGATGTCCTGGGGGTCACATGCTACAGCACTGGGTAGACAATCCCTGAACAAAAGTGGCAAGAAACAGAGAGGATGATTCAACACACTGGTTTTATTTGGATTCAGGAGTACATTCATAAACCAGTGATTCTTTGGCTAAAATTTAGGTCCAAACATGGCTGGGTGTTGTTAATTTCTCACAGACTGAATTAATGATAGATTAAAAAAAACACTGTGAATTTGGAGACAGAGTGTGCTCTTTGCTGGAGAAAGAGATCGGTGAAACAACAGTAACAAAATAAATGAGAGTCGGAGAGCCCAACTTCAAAATTGGGTCTCTATGATCACCTGCCTCTTCCTTGTCTCAGAGCAGGATTGCTAGTTCTAACTCCAGCTCCAATGAATACCTTTCTTTCCCACTCCTCCTCCTAAAGGTGTCCCTCTTGTTCCCAAAACCCAGTGCCCTTTGCCCCTTAAAAGAAGAAATTGAATGATATAAGAAGGATACTCAATATGTTCCCTTCCCCCAAAAAGGAAGCTCCTGATTTTATGTTTCCACTCAGGTTCTGTTAAGTGTCAGGATTTGCCAAGCTTAGGAGTAGGATTTGCCAGCCACATCCCCTTAACAATCCAGAGGTCTGAAGCTTAAAATGGAATTGAAGCCTCTGATAGAAAATCTATATGCATGACTGATAACTTAGGTCAAATCCTTGGTCGTCAACTCTATACCTAGTTTGAGTTAATGCCAATATGGAATATTTTGTTCTATATTTAAAAAGAAGATGCAGAAAAGAAGGACAACACTCTGTAAAAGAGAATATCCATCTAGACAGGGTACAGGGGCAATGGATGGAAATTTCCCCCACAAGTATCCTGTACAGATAATAATAGTGAGGCCCACCTTGGTCACATGAGAGATTTTCTTAAAAATTTATTCAGAAGACTACCCCAGTTTCAGAATGCGAATATAAACTTTAGCTTACAACAGGGAAATCTTCTACAAATTGCAGAGACACTAGAAAGTTTAAAGGATCAGTTCAGATATTACCCTAGCAACGAACAGCTGGCCAGACAGAACAAGAAAATTGCAGGAGATTGAGGCCTGCAAGCACAAATATGTGGAAGAGTTATTGAAGGGGCCCCAAAGGTCTATGTAAGAAGGGATGAAGGAAATAAAAACTAAGAGTCAAAGTTAATGTTGGCAGCGTAACCCATACTGTGGGAGTAGGTAGGAACCCAGACATTCAAAGCCTACGACATTATGTAGAGAACCCACAATGGGACCAAGAGAAAAGAGAGGATTCCAAAGAAGCATGAAAGAGCAATTGTTACAAATATGGGGAGAAGGGACACTTAATGATGGAATGGCTCCTTTCAAACAGATAACAGGAAATAGTGACTTTCAACGAGTAATCAAGGAGTAGATATTTTATTATCTAGAAGATTCCCACTAAAGTTCTTTGATATATTTAGAAGTAGGACCATTGAGTGTGTAAATAACCTTCCTTGTAAGTTGCAGGGAAAGTTTCTCCTCCATATCTTTTCCCCTCACCAATATGATGGGAGATGTAATTCTGTGAATATGTTTCTCTTATTGGTTAATGAACAAAGTACTGATGGCCAATAGGAAAGCAAGGTAGGAGGGACTAGGAGACACGGAATTTTCAGGGAGAGGTAGGGAAATTCAACATGTAGGACCGAGAGAGAAGAACTCCAGGCCTTCTCTCTGGTAAAATAAGACTACATGGAAATACTTAGATTGATAGAAATGAGTTAATATTTAAGACAGAGCTAGCCAATAAGAAATGCTAGTAACAGGCCAACAGCTTTATACTTAATACAGCGTTTCTGTGTGTTATTTGGGGCTGTTGTGACTGTGGGACCAGGCTAGCAGGAAAACTGCTCATAACACAGCTTCCAAAGAAGCAAAATTTTTTTGGTAAAATACTTTGAATGGTTTTGTCATTTCTCTGCAATCCAAGATCCATTCCTAACAAAATCAGTCCTATCTTCATTAAGTGAACGTGAGAAACATCCAATGTCCCCAAACATGATTGTTTTACATGTACATGTTAAAAAAAGAACAAAAAAAAATATAAAAAAAAACACAAACCAAAAAAAAAGAAAAAAAAAAAAAAAAAAACAGAATTTGAAGTTCTCAACAAGTTTTCTAAGACAATTGTATACAAAGCTGCTAGGCACAGGCACTCCCTCCAAGGATAGATGTAACTGCCAAAACAGGAAGTGGCTCCTGTCATGGTCACATGGCTCTCTGCCCCTCTGCCTCTGTACATTCTTGCCAGTATATTCCCAGCAAGCACCTGCTAGCTACATTGTCTGCTCTCTTCCATGTTCCTGGTCATCTCCTCTCATGTGGAACGGACTGATTTGAAAATAAGGTTTTAACATGTGTGCCTGAGAATTTATCAGAAGAATGAAACACATGCTAAACTTGGCTCATGAAGCATCAATCTAATAATGAGCCAAGTAAGTGAGTTTAATTCTTGTGATAAACATGGTTTGTCAACTATGAATCAACTAACTCAATGACTGAATAGAGAACATGTATCTAAACTGAAAATAGGACAGATACATATAATTTTATATACTTTGGAATCATAAACTATGTCAAAGGGTATTTGGGCTTGCTCTCTTTTTTCTCCCTACCCCTTCTTGTATGTGTGTGTGGATGGCATGTGGGATATGTATACACATATGGGTTAAATATTTACATCCATATATAGAAAGAAAAGAAGAACCCTGATTGGCCACTAAAAATGAAAAAATAAAGAAAAGGAAACAGTCTCTCCCCTCTCACTGGCTTGAAATTGCCAAGTGGGGTAGGTTAGTCAGCCAGGGAATCACTGGGAGCCAAGTGGCTCTACCTCCCCACAACAGGATTACAAGGCACTCCACCATGGCCAGGTTTTTACATGTGTTGGGGGACCTAACTCAGAGCTCTTTCTTGCAAGGCAAGCACATTTCTGACTGGGCTATCTTACTAGGCAAATATGTGTTTTTATTATCTATGAAGTACAGTTTTTATAGGGGAAAAAAGCAGCATTATAACTGAGGATGTAGAATGTTTGGGGCCTAAGTATGCCTAATGGCTTCACTTAAAAACTATGTTTTTATGTTTAGCTAATGAATAATAAAAGCTCAATGACTCTGTGGAAAACTACAAAAATAAATAAAAATATGGAGAACCACTTCCTCTTGCCTATTTAATAGCTTGAAAGATTTAAGAGATCATAAAATGTTTGGGAAAATACTTTATTTCAGTAAGTGTCTACAATGTAGAAACTAAAAAAGGGAAAGATTGTTCTATCATGTATAAATGTTTCATACTTTCTTTATCTTGGTTTTTCATCATATAGACACAATTGCTAGATTACTTTACTATGCACAAAAGTAATAATGCTTCCCTTTAAAAATTTACCTGCACTACAGCAAATGTGCCTGGATGTTTTCAGCAAACTCTTCAAAGCTAAGATGTTCTTTAGCTGCATACAAGAATTTTAATTTTCACAGAACATAATTATTTTTTCTCCTTCTAAACACTAAATCTCCATCACTCAATGAAATGCACCTCCTGGTGATAGAAAATATCTCAAATATCTTATTAACTATTGATATTTCTTTTCCTTTGTTGAAAGTTATATGTATTCAAAAGAGTTTTTCTTTGTTTCAACTCTGAGATGTGTATGTTAGCTCCGAGACTAGAATTCCAAATGTTATTTTATTCTGAGAAAGAAAACTGTGTTCCCAGTATCATGAGGCAAACTATTTACATGTAGGACTAATTTTTAGATATGTCTCATATTTTCATATGCATAGAAATAAACTTGGGACTAGAAAGTTGACTTAGTGGATAGGAGTTTTGTCTGCTGTGTCAGAAGACTTATGTTTGGCTCCTAGGACCTATGTCAGTCAGCTCACAACAGACTAACTCCAGTTCCAGGGGAGTTGATACTATTTTACAGCTCTGTCAGCACTGCAAACACATGGTTTACACAAACTCTCACAATTATGCACACATATACACATAAATAAAAGATGAAATATCTTTAAAATGAAATAATCTAGGAAACCAAAAACGCAATAGCTCCTTCTTAATGAAGTATATGGACAATTAAATCTGTAAACTTCACTCATTTTGTTTGCTGAAGATTTCAATCTCATTTTTCAGACTTCAGAACAATACAGTAAACTGGCAAGTATGTCCTACTTGCAGCCCATGGGCCACATGTGGCTGAGAATGGCAATGAATGAGGCTAGAAATAAAATTTGCTTTAAACATTATTAAATTGTTTTCACAATGTTGGAAACTCAGTTGGCGCCTCTCGAGTATGAGCTTCAAATCCCAAGTAGTTTCAATGCTTAAAGAATGGAAACAGGTGAAAGTAACACAGGAATTACATCACACATTAATGTCATGAATTTGAGAAGTGTTTAGAATATGATAAGGCTTTTAAGTTTTCTGGATCCATAATTCTTTGTAAAACTTTCAAATTTCCTCTTTGGTTAAGACATTTAAAAATTCATAATAATAAAAAAAACACTCAAGTATCAGAATGCAGTATTTCTAAAGTCTGGGAATAATGTAAAATTTCACAAGAGTACATTTGCACATCCAAATTCCATTCAGGAAGCTTCAGCCCAAGCACCTGGAGCAAAGGCAGGCAGAGCCACGACTCTTGGGGTTGCACACAGCAGAATTTCAATCATATAACATTTACCTTGTGTTTCAGAAGCTGACTAAACTTGTTTCTTTAGCTGATGGTAAATGTCATAGACTAAGCATCTCTGCATAATCATGTTGTAACACTCTAGAACAATCTTATAAGTTCATCATCAGCATTCAGTGTTCAAATGCTCATTCTACATTGATTAGGGTTTGCTCTGAATGATTTGTAAGTGTGACACAGTTTACCTTTCCTTTCATCGTGAGCCGAATGATTCCCGGTAAGGAATACTCCCGAACCTGATGCTGCATCAATTTGCACCTGAACAAATTTTAGAAATATTTATTTGGGGAGCTAAAAGTAGGGGCTCTGGATTTTTTGACCTATCTGAGGAAGTATGCATTTGATTCATACATCTCAGGAGCTTTGACAGATACAGCATATGCTACTAGTGTTTAACTTGTCAACCCACCAGAAGCATGATTCCTGATTGGGGTGCCCCACGTGGTAAAGTTGTGGGGTCACTGGCTGTGTCAACCAGTTGCTCCTGCCCTGTTGTGCTCATGAATCACTTCATTCTTCCCCACGAACTTCTTTTCTTCCCTAAGATTAGCTTTAGGTGTTTTCCCACTGCTTGTGTGTTTATCTCATGAACATATTTCATGTGCTTGGCACATATATCTGTATATGGTCTAAAAGATGACTTTTCATTTAGCTATAAAATTTTGATATATAGAATCTATTCGGATACATTCCTTATAACTGGATCTATTTATTCGACAAAGACTTTGGACTCTTTTGTTATTTAAATTAAAAACAATCTTATTTCACATACCAGTCCCAGTTCCCTCTCCCTCCTGCCCTCCCATTCTCCCCACCAACCACCCCATCCCATGCCCCATCCAGTCTTCAGCGAGGGTGAGAACTCCCATGGAGGATTATCAAAGTCTAAGTCTTAACAGCCTGCCCTGTTCTCTTGCTCAGACTACTGCATGCAATTAGCTCACTTTCACCTCAGAGTAAGTTCAAACTAGACTAAAGGCCTTTTGTAAATAGATCATAAATTGAAACCTTAAAGCTATATAGAAGTTCAAAGCCTCAGATATCTAACCAAGATTACTAAGAAAAGCATTCCAATTCTTCACCTGCCAGTCTACTAATAATCTGGTTCCTAAAGATGTCACTGGGCACTGTGCCCCCTCCCTGTCTGGTCACAGTTTTGTTCCTTTGACCTTGGACCCTTTTGTTGCTATGGAAAATGGCTCAGCTCCTTATCACTTCCCATAGGAATGAGCTCTTGACTAATAAGAAACAGCTCTTGTGATTCCCTTATTATTTCAAAGCTCCTGAAAGAGAAGAGTTTTTAGAATAGAAGAAGCATGGAGCACTTAGAAGTAGGACAGGATTACTAGAGTAGAAACAAAATGATAAAGAGCATGACCCTCAGATGGTATGTGAAGTTACTATAGAAATCTTTTACCCTCTCCTTTGCCCTTGAGAAACATTTCATCTTTGGAACCCGGCTGAGAAAGTAAAGGGAATGAGAAAATTGGGTAAACCTTAATACAACAGACTGGTGGAACTGACTGTAGATTGCCATCTGATGACAATTATTTATGGCAGGTTTGGGGCCAGTGGTCTCTGTGTTTGTACTCTGAGGCTTAAATAAGGATTTCCAAAAGGGTAGTAACTATTTCTAAATAATAAACACTCTAAATGTTATTTTCAGGAAACAAAAAATAGGCAAATATATATGCATAATGTCCTTCAAAAATATTGAACAAGTTGTTGGGGAGGGAGGAAGGAAGAGAGAGAATGATGTGTGTGTGACCACAAATTAATATAATATAACATTAAACACAAAGCTTGCATCAAGATTTAATGGTATTGCTTGAGCAATAAAAGCTCTATTTCATTGCAACCACATATATCTCAAAATTCTAAGATCCGGCATCATATCACAATTAATAAAGTATTCACAGACGTTTCCTGAATAGAGTAATCAAATTCAACCCATTAACCTACACTTATACAGGTTCCATGTATTCTTCACTGGGTATGGTTAATGCCAAGAGGCAAACACAGATAATGAAACTCTGTTTTCATTTACTGTACTACTTACGATTTATTTGTCACTCATGTTATGATTAGATATGAAAACCTCTTACACAGAACTATTCAAGCATGGTCTAACAGCAATGAATGCAAACATAGACATATTTTGCTGTCACTATGATTTAAGGCAATGAAGTCTAACTGAGTCTGCCAATTGAACTTGGTTATGAAGTTACAGAGCTTCATCACTTCGAACTGAAACCAACAGACATAAATAAATGAAGTATGTGGTATTGAGTAGTTTAAAACATACTCACAAGATATAATTAACCTCACAGTGGATTGCATGAAATAATTGTCCTCTGAGATGTCAGCTTTATCACACAATATCTGGTCAGTGAAACCAGAGAAAAATGAATTTTACATAGCAACAGAATCTTTGGGAGCTTGGAGTTGTGTTTGGGAAATAAGTCCATGCTAAGCGCTTGTGAAGGCAACAGGCTATCCTTTATGTGGGCTTTGACAAAAAATTTAGTAATGTAATCACAGAAGCAATTTGTGGTTTGAGAAACAGCTTTCAAGTTAATAAGCAAATGCATTTCTGTTTGCTGCAATGTTTGTTATTGTGTTTACTGAAGTGATGAGAATAATTGAAGGCCTTGAAAGAATGAATGTATGAATTCACACATTCAATATTTTATCTAAAAATAACTATTTAGACTTCAGAAATAATTGAAATAATTTAAGTTGGGATGCTATTTTTTAATAAAAATTGAAAAAATTTGTTTCATGATACACATTGCAATTTCTCATTCATTAATATGTCTTAAATATAAACATAGATACATAGACACACACACAAACACACTACAACAATTAAAATATTTTTTCATTTTAAATATAACCTCACTCAGTGATTGCCTCACTACCATTCTATGAGTTTTACAATGTGCTTGAAAGATTTACCTTTGCTGTATAAATTTTACATTTTCTGATACGAGCATCCTTACTGTCCTTTAGAGATGATATTTGTCATGTGAATCTGGCACAAGAAGGAAGAACATTCTATGCCCCAAGCCTCAGTCAGTAGTTAAGCTAATTAAGTGATCCTAGCCCTAACCCTAACCCTCTTTCTGGGAAGATAAGACCACATGGAAATATTTAGATTAATAGAAATTGGTTAATATTTAAAACAGAGCTAGCCAATAAGAAATGCTAGTAACAGGCCAACAGAATTATATGAAAGAAAAAAGAAAGAAGAAAACAGAAAAGTGACCTGGTGGTTTAACTTAAATTTGATCATTATAATTCATATCCCCTCTCCTCGTCCTATTTAAAAACATGTAACAGAAACCAAATATATGTGATTTATTGGGTTACACAATACCTTTAATGTCTGAAAGCTAACTTTTAACTTCTTTGTGAATATGGATTATTCACAATTGTGTTTTCACATTTTTTTTTCATATGATGACAGTCAGATGATAACACTAACAGGAAAGATGAACTTTTTATGAGAGGTGATATTGTAGGGAAGGTACTAGGAAGTTTAAGCCCTGGAAGCAATCTGGAATGTCTCAGTTAAACTATCTTCAAGTGGAGCCAACAAAGATGACTTAATCCAAACTACCGTGTCTAGAAAAGAATAAACTACCACTTTGAAGTTGCAGTTTTGCAGTGGCACTCTAAAATTGTGAAACATGATCTCTTCTAAATTTCCTTCTTTTCTTCATGCTAATTTCATTACAGATCTTTTTTCAAACCACTAAGTAAGCTCCTACTGTTTGCCAGGGAGTGGCAGTGAACATCATTATCTTAGGAGATAATGATCCAAGGCATTCTATCAGGACTATCACAATTCACTGTGAAATACAGAAATGTCAATGTGCCAGGCCAGGCACAGTGATGCACTGAGAAGCTGAGAAATGAGGACACTGGCAAGACTTTGGGGACAGAATGGTAGCATAGCCTTGTTTTAAATACCTCATGTGAATTACCTACTTCTGTTATTCTCAGAAACTGTAGAGATGGTTATTTATTTTATTTTACTTAATGCTTTTCTTATTTTACCAATTTTCTTATTTTATCAATACCAATACCCTCTTCCTCCCATCCTTCCATGCACCACCCTGAACCCCATCCCATCCCCCATCCACTCCCCAGGGAGGGTGAGGCCTTCCATGAGGGATCATCAAAGTCTGTCAAGTCATTTGGGGCAGGGCCTAGGCCCTCCCCTGTGTCTCTAAGTTAAGGGAGTATTCCTCCACAGGGGGAATGGGATCCCGAAGTCCCGGGATAGCTCAGTTGGTTATTTTATTTTTAAATATTTTACCACAACTTCAATGAATTTTCATTGTTTTTAGTGATTAATTATAAGTGTGGGGACCAGAGTTGGATAAAGTATAGTGTCAAACAAAGCTGAGCCTAAGGATTCAGGTTTAGAAAACTGACAGAAGAGATGGCATGTGCTTAAGGGTCATGGGAACGTAAAGGAATGATAGCTCTCATTTGCCTTGCATAGAAAACTAGGAAATAGTGACACAAGATCTTATATGGTAATAGGAACTATGCAAGGATATAATGCATGAAGTAAAATAACACTTAAAATATCTAATTCATCATGTGTTTTGGGAGATAAATAATAGATAGCACATAAACAACATATGTGATATATGTTATATACCATGTGTATACTTATAATCTCTAAATTAAATATAACTGTACATAAATAGATTACATATTTTCCATATATACCATAGACATACAATCAATTATAGTGCTACAAAAGGATAATGTTTACTACTCTGTGTGTGGATGTGGGTGTGTGGATAGACAAGAAATAAACTTAAACGTTCTGTTATACATCTATTTGAATCAATGGTGAACAAAAATTCATGTATTGCTTTATTTTTCATTTTTTATATTAAGCACAATTAGTTAACTCGATAATTTAAACACATGCAGAATATGGGCTCATCCCTTGAAATCCTGTTTAAGGCACAACAGAAAAAAATTTGCCTTTCACGTGAAGGCAAGAATTTATCTTAGATTTTATGCTTTCAAGATTCCTCACATTGTTCTTCATTAAGATATCTTACCTATTTGAAGGAGTTCAATGAGCATAATATTTTGTTTGCTCTTTTGGGAGCAAGATAGAAGAGCATCTGTAAGAATATGGTTCAAAGCCCAGAATAGGTATGGACCAGTTGTACAAAACAGGATATTCTAGAAATATAATTATGACATCAACTCTCCAGCATGGTAGCAACTAGCCACATGTGCCAACCAAGAACTTGAAGTGGGGTTTATGTGCTTGAAAAAGTGAATCTTTCTTTTCTATTTTTGATGTGAGATAGAATGTTTTTATGTGTAAAAGAGATCAATATACATTCAAACCCCTGGAATCATATACAGCCCTAGGATTTTTTGTTCATCCTATAGTATTTATAATAAGCAGATTTGTTGTTCAAACTGGACAGGTAATGGACAATTGTTATAGACCAAATCCATCTGGTAGGCTTATAGTTGAATGTATGAATTTCCAGTAACTAACCAATTGATCTGCAAATCCTTTGGGCAATGATAATTGTGAGTTGCCTGATCTATAGGTTTGTACATACCTGTTTAGCCTATACATTTGGTTCTTTAAGTACAGAATGGAATCAATGTATATGACAGGAATCCTTCCAAGGGGATACCTTCATCCAGTGAGGCCCAATGAAGAAATGAGAAAAATCCTTTCCATTAAGAAGTATTAATACTTCCTTAAGGTAACCTCATTCAGCACTATTCAGCAATTACAGTCAGGCTGACTACTAATTAACCTTTAAATATTGGCTTTAAGGTGCATGCAGGGAAATGTAAGAGAAAGAATAAAATCCTCTATTAGACCTTTAAAGGGGTACTTTCTCATGAGAATTTCTGAACTTTTGGATTTTTAATATGACTAATTAAGAGTTACCTTTACTCATAGGGAAAATAATGGGGACAGGATCCCTCATGGGGTAGATTTGCTCCAGTCCCCAGGAAAGTCTTTTTGTGCTTTTAAAGGACAAACTCTGATAGGCTTTTAAGCTTTGTTCTGAATCTTCCAGAACATGACTGGGTCACTTTCAATGAATGATTTCATATTAGTTCCTCATTTCCCTCCTTGACTTACAATCCAGCATCCTGTTTGTACATTTATGTGTTTATAATTATATGCTATATAATAATAGTTATTGCTTCAATAAAATACTGATTTTATTATTATACTACATGTAAACTCTGTAATTTCTTAAGATTATAAAAAAGTAAGAATGAACAAGTGTGTTTTCTTATGAAGCATTCTAGGAGTAATATGGTATATTACTTAATGGACTATTAAAGGCAAAATTTGGGAGGAGATAGGTATAGTTATAAATATGGCCTGCATTATTCTACATCCCTTTTATTCAAGTGTAACCTACTTTTTCTACAAACAGCACACAAAACCAGAAACTACGTTATTTGGAGTTGTTATAGGAAATCATAATGCCTTTCAGAATAAAGAGATTCCCTTGTGTTTATAGCCTTCAGTTCACAGTAATTATAAATTATTAGTACAAGTCAAATTTCAAATTGTTAGAAACCTCCAATTCAGAAAACCTTTAAATCTATGATAAAAATATCTGCTCCATTTGGCTAGCAACCAAGGATTTTGAGACAACATACAGAATGTTAAATTTCTTCATTTATCAAATACGGTATCAACAAATCAATGAAAGCCATGTATTTCCTCTTCTCAGATATAGATTTGCTTGAACTGAAATGTAATAAATACTTGATTGGTATTCTAGAGTATACAATAAAATAGAAGGGTTACTATCAAATGACAAAAATTCTACAAAATTTTATACATATAATTAATATATTTACAATAAGTCTCCATAGCACTGCATCAAATACCTAGTACACAGATATAATTAACACAAAAGATTTATATGTTTCTAAGCTCAAGACATCTGGCTAGTTGATAACATTCTACAAACATAATTAATCTTCTCATTTAGAAATACATTCCTCCCTGACAATATCTTCTGTCTTGACAATTTCTTCATTGAATACATTTATCAACAAGTAGTTCATAAGATAAATGAGGATACAGCTCCATCAAGAACAGAAAAATAACATGCATGCTTATCACTCACATGGATTCATCATCACAGTTAAAGCTCTGTATGTGAAGTGTTCTTCTATTATGGGCAGAAAAAAATCTTAATAAGATATTAGAAATCTTTGTAAAGTGTAAGAAACAATGCTTCCAAGATGGAATCATCATTAAATCATCTGTTCATTTTCCCCCAAAGAAGGAACATATTCAGATGTTAAATGTACTAATATCCAATTCATCTAACTAGCCCATAAAATCACTTCTCATTTTTAAAATACTATTCTATTTCTATAATAAGAAGTACAAGCAGAGTAAAGACTTCTCTGTATCATTAATTCTGCTAATTCAGACCAGCAAACATATAAGTTTAATGCATGTTTTGTTGAAACTACACAGTAGGTGTTCTGTAAGTAGACTGTTAACATACTGAAAAGACTGACCTTGATTACTTCCAGGTGCATAAACCTGCAAGTCTTTTTCTAAGGAGAGGCTGACCCACTTTGTTGGTGTATATTATTTATATGGCTTCAGAGAACAATAGAGGTTCTAAATAATGACTCTGAACCTATAGGATGTATTAATGTAGGAGGAAGTGTGCTTTTTCTTCTAAGTCTAGGAATTGTGTAAATAGCTTTGATTCAGATATTAGCAAGCACTTGGAGGTGCAAGCTGTTGCGTAGGTGCCTGGTACACTCTGCATTGGCCACTACTAGAGAAGCTGCATATGCTAATTATAAATAATTCATCTCTTCATTAAATTGGGTTCCCTAAGTATCCCTAGTTAAAAAATTGTTAATCTTGTATTATTTAATCAAGTAAGTAATCATTCTATCACAAAAACCTGAACACTTTCAAAAATGATCACATTTTTATCTTAAAAAGAATATTCAACTTTTTCTTCTTTAAACTTTTTTCTGACATTTGAAGGCTTCAGTAGTCAGGTTTTTACATAATCTTGAAGAATTTAACATAGATTTTTTTAAAATATGATGAATGGAATAATTTTATCTTCAAAATAATTGAAATTACTAATGTAAAAATGCATTTCATTCTTCCACATTTAAAGAGCCTCCAAACACACACCATTATAAGCAAAGGAGGGTCAAGAACATCTTTAAAAGAAAAAAATGAATTTAAAGCAGGTAATATATGTGTTTTTGTTATCTTTACAACTTAATTTGTAATCTTAAACCATTATGAATGAAGTTACACTATAAAATCATGAAAAACAAAACATATTTAAGAAATAATATTTTTTTCCTTGAATTCAGACATGTTGCCTTAACGATTCAAAGCTCATGGAATCACTTCTGATAGGTCTATAGTGCTATGTATCTATCACAGTTTACAGATAGCAGAATACATTGAAGCTAAACTAATTACAATTGTTACATTTTCTTTACATGCTCAAACTTCCCACCTTACCTGTAAAGGGGTGCAGGGTTGCCTCTTGCTTCACAATTTAAAGTTATTTTTTTATCCTCTGAACCAACATGGAAAACACTGTTGCTGGGCTCTTTGACAAACACAGGACCTTGTAAAAGAAGCTCACCTGTGTGCATAGGGGAATAAAAAACATAATAATAAATGAAAGGTGGTATAAAGTGTGCAGTCTAGAGTTGAAGATGAAAAATAGCAACTATCATTTGCTCTTAACTCTCTTACTATGTACCCAGTAGCATGTTGTGTTAACATTGCTTGGTTACAGAGCACCTGTCATTCCATTCTCAACAAAGAGTGAAACCCCCACCCCCCAAAACAGAAAACCACAAGAAGCACCAAATATTAAAAACCACTTCAGTCTGTAAATAAGGCGCCACTGTTTACTTTCCAGAACAATGCCCGTATATAATTCATAGTTGTTCTTTGGAGAATAAATGAATTACAAGAAAGTTTTTCTATTGTAAATCTGTTTGCAAACCTAAAGCTAAAATAAAAATCCATTACTTTTCTCATAACATTTGAAGAACATGAACAGTTCAAGGCTGCCCATGTTGTTTTTCCACTTTCAATGAAAATAATATCCAGGATTCACTGGGATTTTCATTTTCTTCATAGTAAATGACATAAAAGAAATGAAGTGACTTTCAAAAAAATTTCCTACTTTGAAACTGGGATATTTTCTGAAGGTAACTGTCACATTCACACACACACACACACACACACACACACACACACACACACACACACACACAAATAAAAAACAAAACAAAACATAAAACCTCTGCCTCACTGTACTAGGTTGTGAAAGGAGAAAGGGTTATATGAAACAGTTATACAATGGCAATTATATAAGCATTGTCTGAACATTTATAAAAACAAACTCCTAGAAACAAAGTTGAAAAGGGAACTCTTTACTCCCCTGACTTGGAATGCTCTGTCAAACTGAACAGGAGTTTCTATTGAAGCAGAGAGGGTAAAACGAACAAAATGATTAAGAGAGTCTGTGAAATGTAAAAAAACAAAGAAAATGAATTGAATTGTTTCAAAAGCCTCTGGAAAGAAGAACTTACTTTTTAAAAATATACTTCAAATAGAAATAGCACAAATAGAAACATTTGCCACACAATGTTAATCATAAAATCACAACATGAAAAACCACAAAAATCATTGAAATGAAGGACATATCAGCAACAAGCTTCAGGGTAAATCCTCAGTGCCCAGATATGTTTAATCAGTAAGTTGTTATGAGTGTGAGTACCACAGTTCTGTCCAGTGTGCAGTAGATAAAAGCTAGTCCTAAGCATAGTTAAGTGACGTAAGTCGGTTCACCCAGCATTTCAGAATGTCAATGTATATTATAGAAGTCATTGTAGAACTCACATAAAGACATGTCTTTGCCCTTCTGTAAAGCACTTAGTGTTATCTCGATTCTAGGAATGGCCCTAGGCTTCTGTGAGATAATGCATGACACATCATCAACCATAAGCACAAATCACAGAGAGTGAACTGGTTATAGAAAATTCTACCTCCAGTGATGTACTTCTAGCAAGACCACAATTTCTACAACCCACTCTCCCAATAGTTATACTTACAGGGGACCAATTGGTCAAAAATCTGTGCCTATGGCAGGCATTCTTATCCAAACCACTGCAGGTATGAGTGGCTACACTGGATCTGGGAATCAGGCTAGCCACCATCTTTGTTGGAGATTGACCATACCAGAAAAACCAACCATGTGATTATGGGTGAAAGAAGTGAGTTTTAGGGTATCAACTGACCAAGAGATTGAATTCAGCCATTTATGTAATCATTAGTCAGCCCAGCATAACTGGACCTTAGGTTATAATTATGATTTAGTTAAAAAAAATGATAGATACTTATGTGCACTAATAGAGATGAGACACAATATAGACTCTGGAGGCATTCAAGACATGGTATCTTGCTAGCATAGACAAAATATGATACACAGGCATGTTATCAGCCAGGATACTATCTTAGCACAGCATAGTCACTACCAGTATACTACAAACAATGCCAACTTTCAGTTGTTCTGACAACCTTCTCAAGTTTACTGTGGCACAGAAGCAGTAGAAAACACAGTTGGAACTCTGGATTGTGATCTTTTATGAAACATAGCTATAGCATCACGCCTCACTTTGAGGAACAAGTATGATCCCAAGATTAAATAATTTATACTCTATTTTGTTCCTATGCCAGGATATTCACTGGAATGCTGTGTCAGGGATTGTTCAACTTGCAGTGGGTTTGCCAGTACATCATATCACTCAGGGTAGGTCAGCAGATACCTGTGTGCTTGTTAATAATCATCCTGCCGGCCCTAGAACATGGTATTAATTACCATAATAACTCTATATTGGGAAAATCCCATTTTTAAAATGGGTGTTTGTTAAAATAAGGTTTTAAGTCCCAGTCTTACCTACCCACTTTGGTTTGTTTCAAAGCAGTGAGGCATAGAGAGGATAAAGCACCCCAAGAATGGCAACACAGGGTCTCAGTGAGATACTTGGTATCAGGTACCAACCTTCATGGCTTTTATTTGTGCTATTTTCCAGAAACCACTCTGTTCTAAATACAGGCAAAAAAAATTAGATCCTAGACTGTTTTTTCAACTGTAGTTGGAATTAAGAACTTGTAGAGCACTACCATCCTGTCTGAAATTTAAAGATCTCAAAGGTATTTAAGACTATCAGTAGCCATGTGGAAACTTCCAGATCTTTAAACGTAAGTAGAAATTAATAACCAAATGTGACAAGTTAGTCCATACTTTATGCTCAGATGAAACACTTAAAATCTACTCAGTCTTGTTGCACTAGATAAAATAGGCATTGAGAGATGCTGGGATATGCTGTTCTAATCTCTCATCAGCAACATAAACTTAAAAGAAGCAGATACTGGCCTTTGCTAACCAAAAAGGAATTATGCAACATTTTCTTCAAAATGAATTTTGATCTATAAAGGTTATATACTTTACTCACATCGATACTCCTAACAATCGAAAGGAATCTGATGTGAAACAGAAGGTAACCTCTTGCCTGATTAAACGTATTCAATGTAACATCTAGATTGATGTTGAACTTGACTTCCTGTGACAGAGACATTTTTTAAAATATGCTGGTCTGGTTACAAAGCCCCATTTTAGCTTAAAGTAAAGGATATATAACACTGTTGAGCATGACAATGAAATCTAAAAATTCAATCCTATGGTGTTCTTTTGCCCTGCACTGGACCCCTAACAGCCACAGGCAACTAGGAATAACTGCCTTTGAATGTAAGTACACACTTTATGGACTCCTAAGGTAATGTCACGTAAAAGATCAAACTGTACCCGATCAATTCTAATGGTCACACGTCATACAATTTTTATGAAGACTGACAAAAAGTAACAGGCAAGGGATTTCATGCTGTTGCATTTCCTTCACTACAAGAAGTAAAAAGTCTCAAGGAAAGTTGATGTTACCTTTTAAATTCCTAGGGGAAATGAGAGCATATCCCAAATGTGCCCTGCTGTTTTATATCATATGTACACGAGAAAATAAAAATGATAGTGGAGCACCTTGAAACGAAGACCAAAAATACAAAAAGGAATCAGGGAGACAATACAACTAAAGACAGAATTCAAGAGATATGCATGAAGATTGGAGTATTTCATTAACTTTCTAGATTCCAGAGTGCCACAGAATAAATACTGGCTTTGGGTAAAAAGAATAAAAGAGTATGTTGTCAATTAGAAGAGAGCTACATTATTCTACAGATGAAAAAAGAAGGACAAAGATGAACAAAGTTTTTAGCTTTAAGATACTCTCTATATGAAGACTAGTAGTGAACAACTAGGGGAGGGGAAGGAAATTACCAAAATATATCTCTTTATATTACCTCAAGGTTATAAAAGGATAGCCTAGCCATTCTTATAGAATACATGTCTATGATAGATATTTGAATGTAAGATGCATGCAACATATATTAAAAAAGCTACACATAATGGACAATGTCCTGTATTAAACTGGCCTCTGGCATCTGTTATGTCCACATTCTGATGGTATAAGCCTAAGAACAAGGTGGCATCAGGGGTGGCTTCTTCTGAGGACCATGAGGGAAAGATCTATTCTGTATCTCTACTTGGCATTGAATTGTATGGGTAACTTCACTTTATGTCTTTTCTGTGTGTGTATCTCTAGCTCCAAACTTTCCCATTTTACTGGGACATCATTTGTGATGATTTGATCACAACCTTACAACCTGACCATAATGATTTATATGTAGAACAGTGCCATTTGCTAAGAAGGTACCATTAGTTGGTACTTATGGTGAGCATTTTATATACATTGTAGGCTAAAGAACAGCAAGTTCTAGTGTATGACAAGGAACAGGAAAGGTCAGAGTATAGCTCAAAAAGGGGTGGGGAGTGATGGGAGATGTCATTCTGTATATGTTTCTCATACTGGTTAATAAATAAAGCACTGTTGGCCAATAGGAAAGGAAGATAGGAGGGACTAGGAGACAAGGAGGAAGAGGAAGTAGTAAGGAGGAGCCAAGATGGAGAGTTGGGAGAAAGCAGTATGCCGGCCGGCTCCCCGGTAAGAGAAATACATAGATCAGCAGAAATGGGTTAATAATTAAGGCAGATCTAGCTGATAAGAAACAAGTAACTGGCCAACAGAATTATATCTAATACATAGTCTCAGTGTGCTATTTGGGGCTGGCACGGCGGCGGGACAAGACCGGGCAGTGGGCTGAAAAAAACCATACTCTTACAGGGGAGTGGTATTTTGTTGTTTTTAATTTGAAAAAAAAAATATCCTGTCCTGTCTACACTTTATTTTTTAAAAGAATCTGTCAAATCAGAATGGAGTGATGGGAACTGTCATCATCTTTTAGAAACTATGAAGGAGCTATAAATATGTGTGTACATTTAGGCATATACACACACACTTACATGTATATATGAGTATGTGTGTAAATGAACACATATATTTAAGGTGTATACTGTAATCAAAACACTAAAAGAAAAAAATGGCAACGGAGCATGTTTAAAGATGAGGAAGATGAAAAATAAAAAGAAAATAATTTTCAGGATTAACTTGTGTCTGCTATTCTCATCTGGAAATGTTAGAAAACAATTAGGTTAATGGAAAAGTGCTGTAGTGTGATACACACTGTACAACTGTGTGCAAACCGGGCACCAATATAAATTAGTAACTCTTTAAACTGCTAAATTAACTGTCTAGTATCTCAATCTTTATGTCCTTCTCTGTCAATCAATAGGAAGACACAAAACGCATGCAGAATAACATTCTATAATTAGGAAGTTGGAATTGAAAAGGACTGGTTAAGCATTACAAGTGCGAGAAATAAATTAAAAATAAGCTTTCTTGACACATGATTTTTTTTTAAAACCAAGAATCACTTTAATCTTTTAATCCAAGTCTGTTGAAGTAAACAAAACAATGCCAACACACTAAAAGCCTTGTATTCATAACCATTTACAATGAGGATATGTACTTGGATGCCAGTAGTCTGCCCTAGTAAAATGATGAAAGGTCTCATCTAATTCTATAGAGTGATTTCAGCCTGAACAATAGTGACATAGAGTTAAAGAATGTGGAAGATTTCTGAGAATGCTCATCATGCCCATCATAGTATTAGTTTATTTCAATAGCTATTTCTGACTACGGGAAGGTTCTTTAAAATTGAGAGAAAAGGATACTAATCAATGTGGGGTTATATTACAAGATAGAAATAATGAATTTGGAAGGACAACAGATTGAGAATAGTTTGCAGCTTTTTTAAACAAAGGTTTTCATAGTGGCTTTATTTAAACTCATGCCATTGTATTCTAAATGTGATCTCTAGCATTTCTGATCCCCCTGTCACCCTCCTGCAATTCCCAGAACAGAATTATCCCTTTCTTGCTGGATGGTTTAACAGAAATTTCAACAAAAAAAGAATGCTATTGTGATGTGTGTAACGTGTATTAGATACCAGGAGAACACAATCCATGGTCTCTGTATTATTCAAGAAACAAAACATTCATTGTCACTTGCTATTATAGCAGCCTTCACTGAGGATCTTTGAAATGTTCATCACGAGAGTCTCACAACATGTGAGAAAAGTTCATTATGCAGCTCCTCTTGAAACATGTCTTTAGTGTCTTCCTTTCAAAGATTTTAATAGAAATGATTCCATTTATGGGTTTTATTCCTTTTCAACAACTTTAGGTCAAAGCCTTGGGGACTGCCCACTATTTCCTTAATGTACTTTAGAAATAATGTTTTCTATCAAACTCTAGTCCATGGCCATTGTTTCTATGAAAACATAATTATACAGAAAAGAATTCCTATTATAAATTGCTGGTGATAGAGAAATGTTTAAGAGGACATTCTCCCTGGTGGTTACGTTTTAGTGGATTTCAGCAATTATAAGCTATGCTATAAAGGAATATCATCTCTAGTCAATAGAAGCCAGTGTTTTGTTTGTAATGATCTAATTATCTGAGTCTTTAAAAATGTTAACTCTCACTTGTGTGTGTTGGGATGTGTATATACATGTACATATGGAGGACAGAGGAATATGTCAGCTGTCCTGCTCTGTCAGTCTCTTTCTCCTCTCAGGAAGGGTCTTTAAACCTCACTATCCTCCAGCCTGCACCCCATCCCCAGCACTGAGGCTACAGGTGCATGCATACACAGCCATAATAGGATGGTAACTTGGTTTTCTATGAGTTTTCATCTAATCTCAGATCCTCATATGCGCACAGGGAGTACTCTTACTGCTTAGCCACTTTCCTAGACTTAGGGTGCAATTACTTTCCCTCATCTTCTCTCACCAACAGACATCTGAATTCATATTTTTTTCTACTCTTGGGGGAGGGATTAAACTTTCTCTTTTGGCTAGGATGAAGATAAAAGGAAATATGACACAAAAGGCAGACTTTCCCAAATTGTGTCGGCAAAAATACATAGACTATCCTGCTTTGAGGATTCTAAGTGACCCATTTATTTGTATGCAGCAATAGGTCATAAAATTTTTTTCTGAAATATTACAAAGACTTAAATCATTCTGGGCAGTATTTTTTTTTTCCGACAGGGTTTCTCTGTGACTTTGGAGCCTGTCCTGAAACTAGATCTTGTAGACGAAGCTGGTCTCCAACTCACAGAGATCCATCTGCCTCTGCCTCCCAAGTGCTGGGATTAAAGGCATGAGCTACCAACGCCCAGCTGATGTTTTTCTTTTTATGCGATCCTGCTATATTCTATTCCACCCAACCTGCTACATTCTTCTTGATTTCTTAATGCTAGCAGAGAAGGAATGGATTGAGTGCATGGGGGGTGTGGTCAGAGCAGGGAATGGGAGGAGAGGAGGGAGGGAAAACTGAGATTAGGACATAAAATAAATGATTGAATGTAATGAGTACAATTAAAAATTAGTATCACCACTCACCAATATGTTGCATATTAAGTAAGTTTTGTGTGTGTATGTGTGTGTAGTCTGCAAGTGTACAGAGGAAGTGAATAATGTTGCACACTTACATATGTGTGTGTGTAACTATGGCATGCGTAGATATCAAAGGACATTGGGCACTTTTCTTTTTCACTCTCTGCCTTATTCCTTTAAGACAGGGCCCCTCACTAAACTCAGAGCTACATTGTAGAAAGCCCCATGACTCTTCCTGCTATAAGTCCCTACAATTCTTGGTTAGTTACAAGTGGGTGTGGGACACACCTGTTGCTGAGATCTGAATTCATATGCTTACCCACTGAACAATTTCTCTAGCACTTTCATTGATATCTTCTCATTACCAGTTTGACAGCCACTGGTTCAGGCACATGCTTCTCCTGCCTACATTATTGCCAATTATTATTGGTTTTTGTGGGAGTGGGTGATAGTGAAAGAAAAGTACTTTCTACATTGACTTCTATATGAATAAATCACATCATGTCAATGACTAAAAATATTAAAACACCCATAAATTGAAAAATGGCCTTACAAGTCCCAAACCACAAGAATCTTTTCGAAAAACAATGACCTGCTCTAGTCTTGCCAGTTTTAGGCAAAAAAAAAAAAAAAGAAGAAGAAGAAGAAGAAAAAAAAAAGAAAAAAGAAAAGAAAAAGAAAAAAAAGCAATGTGGATTCTAGCAAAGCTGCCACAAAAGAGACACATTATATTTTAATTTTTAGTGCTGCGTAATATGGAACTTCAATACGCTCTTGGCTGATGAACATGCATGTTCTCAAGTGTCAATATTGCCCATTGACTACTAAGCCCTATGTGAGACACTGCATTTATTAACATACCTAACTTCAAGGCAACACAAAACCACTCAAACAAAACTGACCTTTAAAAAAATATTGCTTCCTTTAATCTTTGCACAAATTATAAATAATTGATCTTTGAAGTTACAAGTAAAATTCAGCTAGATGCTTGATATACTTTCCAATTCTGGAGAACCTTTGGGCAATAATGTATGAGCAACACGAGGAGAATGAGACGAGCCTGGGAAGCTGTAGTTGGTGTTCTCACACACATCCTTTCTTAGAATTAACCTTCAGTGGGCTTCTGTAGCCTGGTCTTGTCCCCATTTTCTTATCACTCCTCCCTCTCTGCATCTGGATTCCAGTTCAGCTCAGTGTTTAGCTGTGGGTGTCTGCTTCTGTTTCCACCAGCTACTAGATAAGGGCTCTATGGTGTTATAGACAGCTGACCTGAACAAGGAGGAGCTAATGGACCCCCATACTGATAGCTGGGAAACCAGCATTAGACCAACTCAGATCTCCTGAACATGGGTTTCAGTTAAAAGGCCTCTCTCATGGTCCATCCCTAAGCTTTGTGCATAAAGAAGATAGTAACTATATTTAACAAACATAGCTACACATGTAAAAGTTGTATCAATTAAAATTTTTGGTTAATTATCATTAGATTGGAAGTCAGCCTCTGTGCCTCTGTGTGTGAGAGCACCATTACAAATTACTTTTCCTGATCCAAGACTGACCAGCAAATGCTGGAGGAAAACTCCAAGCAGATGCTGTGACTCTAACTATACTATAAAATAATTTATACTATAAAATAATTCATGATGAAAATTACCTTCTTACCCAGGAAAGCTAAGTCAGTGTCTTATGTACAGTTCTTCAAAACAAGATAAGAAAAAATTAAAAGACAAGAAAAGAAAATGGAAAAATGGAATATATTAAGAGCATTTTCTACTGTTGTTAGTTGGTTGTTACTGTTTGGCAATGTTCAGGCTCTGGGTCACACACACCCAATCGACTCCCTTCTGAGTACTGCAAATGTGGTCCTACACAGGAGTAGCTTTGCTGGAACACAGGCATAATAGCACTCTCGATAGCCACAGCACTCGGCTAGTAATCTATTGCAGAACGGAGTGCTGATGCAGAGCCCCATTTCTGGGTTTTAATGACTTGTTTGAAAGTAGCAGCTGCCCTTGCCATTAAAACAAACAGAAAGTGAGAGGCTGCCTTTCTCCACTGGGCTGCTTCAATAGACAGGCCTTGCAGGAAGTCTGCTGTGGCTATCTACTTTCCAGAAGTGAAGTAACACAAGGGTTTTGAAAAATACACTGAACCCTCTAGAAATCAATTATGAGAACCATGAACTAAGTTAAAAATTAACAGACATGCAATCTCCTTTGTTGACTTATTTTCGAAATTGATTATTCCATGACTGAGTGCAATGAGATGCTGTAGTGTCCACTGCTTATTTTCCCCCACAAACTAGCCCTAGGTCTCCCCCCAAAAGATTCCACTCTCAATTCACGCCCCTTTATTTTGTAATGTCCCATTAATGGACAAGGGTGTGAAGCCATTAACTGCAGGTTGGGCAACTATTCCCTATCTGGTGTTCATGGCTCTCAAGCAATCCTTCCTTCAGGTTAAATGTTCCGGAGTTAGGATAAAAAGACAATATCCAAACTAAACAACTGACTGCCTTCACATTTCCCTATTGTCTGTCTTATGTATTTATGTATTTATGTATTTCTTTAATTAGCCAATTATTTAATTAGTTAATTTCATGTGTATGGGTGTTTTACCTACTTGTATGTCTATCTACCACAAGCATGCAGTACCACAGAGGCCAGTTAAGGCCAGATGAGGGCATGAGAACTCCTAACACTAGAATTATAGATGGCTTTAAAATGCCAATTGGGTGTGAGGAAATGGATTCAGGTCCTCTGGAAGAGCGGGCAGTACTCTAACCCACTGAGGCATTTCTCCAGCCCCATCTTTGTTTTTCTTTTCTTTCTTTTTTTCTTATTTTCTTATTTTATTTTTTTCTATTTTTGTTTTTCTCATCTCATGCTTTAAGTTTTGGGTTTCTCAGATAGGGACTAAACTATACTTTCCTTCCAAAGTTTTTCAAATCTGAAATTTCACAACTATATGAAAAGAATATAACCTATCACCACTATGTAGAATCTGATTTCCATAGGTGCAATTTTTGGCCACTGGGTCACATTTACTCTAAGACTCAGATTTGGACTATAGAATGTCCATTTAAACATTTGAAGATATTTACACAAAGTCAAATTTAGGCTTCCAAACAAGGAGTAAGTACATCCAACTCAGCAGGGTGGAAGATACTCTCTACGTCCACAGGCCTCAGCCCTACAAAGACTCAAGCATGCATGGATGACAGAGAGCAATTCACCTCAAATGACTGATAAAATGACTGTGTTTATCGAATAAGTTACCCTGGAATGATTTACCTGTTTTATGCTTGAAATGTTTTTGGCCTTTTTTTTTTTTTTAAGTATAAAGTCTGTTTTGAGCTCAAAGCTGAAAATAATACTACTTCAACAGAAATTCAGTTCAATAAATTGAATTACACATAACCCAAAGCCTCAATTGCTTATAATTTGGGTGCAGTCTATGTCTTTTATTCTTAAATCTATACCCTTTGTGCACTATATTATAATAATGGAAAAAATATATTGAAATTGAAAATATGATCAATACTTTATTCAAAATAATTCCTTTATTAAGAGTGTTGAAAAAGTATGTCATGTCCACTTATGAGTAAATACATTGGTTCTGCCTCAAGGTGGTGGGACAGACTTTCTTAAATCTCCATGGGAAGTCTCACCCTCTCTAAGGATGGATGGGGTGGGGTGGGGGAAGGTGGAAAGAACAGGAGGTGGGGAAAGAGGGGTAAATGGGATTGGCATGTAAAATTTTTAAAAGATTGTTTTAAAAAAACAACAAGTATGGCATGTGACTATGCCATGTGGTTTTAGATAATGGTGAATCAAAAGGATAATATTTAGTGGTATCTGACTATTACATGAACTTTTAATTTTTATTTCAATAAAGTTTCACTGGGGCTCAGTAACCATTATGGGTTACTTGTTCCACATAAAACATCCACAATGATGGGACTGAGTAGTTAGGTCAAAGGTTACTCAGCCTAAGAAAAGTGAAAAGATCTATAATCTAGAATGTTTTGCTAAAGTCTGTCAATCACGCTTCCTAGGGCTCTGTTGTTAAATGCAACCATGATATTTGATCAAAATAGATATGATTTTCCTTCAGTATTTTCTTACCTTCAGGCTTGCTAGCCAGTATCTCTGGGGCACTCAGTTCTCAAGTATAAAAATGATATGACTAGGGAGATGTTTTTGGTACAAAGACTAGCAGTACTTTTACAGTAAAATAAATGGAATTTGACATTAGTGCATACTTTTTGTTTTGTGTTGCATCAAATTTTGAATTATGTCTGAGAAAAGTAATTTGTGAGAAAGTACTGTAATAAGTGGACTTATTAATCACAGGTCTGTATCTCTATGGCAAGAAAAATAGGATGGAATAATGCTTCTCTTCATGTGGTTGTGAACACTGGTACCTGTATTCATTCATCTAATTTAATGAATACTTGTAAGTATTATGCCTAAGACAAAAGATGGCTATTAATCTGTGGAGGGTAGAAACTCTGTCCAAAAAAAAAAAAAAAAGTGTGGTGTGGGAACATTAATAATACTGAATACTGTAGTGAGATAGTCCTTCTGTGGCACTGACCACGCCCATTGGGGGTTTCACCCAGGCAGCAGACGCCGCTCCCGTCCCCCACCTTCCTCAAGGGGCAGGGTCCCTTGCCTAACCAGGTGGACTCACCACAACTTTGGGACATTTGCCTCTTCCTTACGGCAAAGGAGGTCTTTGCCATGAAAGCGAACCTGAGAAGGCACTCACCGCTTCTCATTTTTTGCCCATTTCCGCACTCCACTTTCCCTAATGCATACATTAAAACTTGAAAATTTTACTTTAATATTGATGTGTAACTTTTCCACAAGGAATAATAACGATTTCTAACATCAGTCTTTGAACTCTCCGGAAACATCATCGTTTCCACTTGACTCAACCTGATACATCGGAACTACAAACATCACCCTAAAACCGGTTTGAGACTGTTTTGCTTGAGACAACTCATGACTAGCTAGCTGTAATGGTACACCTTTTTATTACACCCTTGCCAGAGTTTCAAATAGAACTACAGTCAACAATTTTCTGCCACACAATGACTAGCTACATATATCACAGCCAGTTCTGTTGAGAAATTTGGTTGCTAAAAATTTTCTTCCTACAGGATCCATTGGAGCAATCATCGTCCCATTTCAGGAGGAAGTAACCTTAAGATAACGATGCCCCCTTTCCCTACCCTTGGAATTTTGGGATAATAGTCATCGTCTTTGGGTTGGTTTTAGTTATTTAGGGTTGGGTATGGAAGGTGATGCTTACACTTGGGTTTATCTTTTAGACAGGAATAGGGAATGGTTGGGAAAGGTATGGTTTAGATGGGATATAGGTAGATTAGCCTATTTTCTTGTGAATTTGAGTAAGAATGAGAAGGTATTTTACAGCTTACATTGTTATGTATTCTTATATGTGGTAAGCTATGTAAAATTAAGTTTATATTTTGTTATATTGTGTGAAATCTTTCCCCTTACGATGTTTTATGCATCTTATTTTTACCATATTCTATGTATGTATACTTTTCTTGATTCAAGATATTTGTATATTGACACAATTTGGGATATTTATCATGCTACCCTTTATAGTTCTACCTCTTGTCTGGACATTTCTACTCTACCTCTATTTTAGGGATTTATATTTATGTATATGTATATAGTTATATTGTTTAAGTATTTGTTCCTGCTTTACTCAGGAAAGTTTTAATCAGTTTTTTAGCTAATTTCCTGAGTATTACAGATTATCTTCACTCATGTTTCCTGTGCCTATGAGATTAGTCAGATATAGATGCTTAATCTTCAATCACTTCATAGACATGCAGAACATGGCATTTAAATGTTTTAATATTAGTATTCCGTTGACATGAGACACTGATAGCACCGTGCACTTTCCCGAAAATATGTTGGACACTGTTGTCGCTCCTGCTGGAATTCATTCTCGCCTCAGCTAATGGCCTGTTGGGCAAAGAATTGCCCCTACCTTGACCACTGATTTGGACATGCAGTCCTATGTGCTTACAGGAGACAAATATAGAAGACTGCTTGACCTTGCCAAGTCAGGGTAAGACAGCCATTCTACCTCCCTGCTATTGTTGTGGTCTGTCAAGTTCTCTTGGCCTTAGCCAAAACTGGGTGTACCAACGTTGCTGTGAGACCTAGGGTGACTGTCCAGGTGGCTTGCTGTTTCTGTCCTTGCTGCACCTTTTGGAAGTTGTCCATCCACACTTCCTGTCTACTCTAGTATTGTTATTTTCCTTCTCAGGTCTTGATGAGGTTGAAGATTAAACTATCACAGCTATTATTCTCTCTTCCTAGTTAGATATATTAGGTACTAGACTTACATTTTCCAGCTTAGGACAACTAGATTGTAAACTCCATTATGCCTTCATCCTAGGACTAGATATGTAGGTCATTTTGTTCTCGATTATCCTTTTCTTAGAGCACACTTGTTATTCACTGTTTTGTATATAGTTTTGTATTAAGCCTAAATATTTTCTTTAGACTAAAAGGGGAATTGTAGTGAGATAGTCCTTCTGTGGCACTGACCATGCCCATTGGGGGGTGAAGCCATGGGTGGAAGTGACATGGGGAAGGAGGTCAGAGAGAGATCCGGGAAAAGATCTCTTGCTGGCGTGACTCAGACAGGAGAGCATCGGGTGGAATTTCCTGGTGTTCATCTGTCTAGGTTGTAAGTTATTTCTCCCTGAATAAACATCTATTCGGCCTATTTGTTTATCCTGATCCTTATTTAACCGTGATAGAATACATCAGTTATCACTAAAAAATAATTCTCCATCAGGTATTTAGTCTCCACCTTGTATCCAAACAACTATGAGAACTCAGGAAAATAAACAGGTAAGAACTTTCAATGATTTGAACAGCATGAAAAATATATAGATTCTTAGTATACTGCTATTAGGTAAATGTTTCTTTTCTGTATTCTCCTAAGGTAGGAATAATAGTTAAAATGGGAATAATTTAAGGCCACAGCACTAAATATTCTGAACCCTTTGCATATCACAATAAAGTAAATTTTAGAAAGCCAAGTCTGGCCACATATGTGTCACAATGTATATGATCCCTTAGGTAAAATATGATGTTCATTCAGGATTCCATACCCTACATTGTTTAATAGACAACGAATGAATCACATTGCCACATAATTATAATATATATACTCTCATTGTGCTATCTCTTTGCATATATTTGGACTTGAGTATCACTTGCATTTGTATATACATTATTAGACTGGGAAATTCTGCTTTGCTACATATTTGCAAGTCAGTACAGTACTGTATGAACCTGCAAAGGGGGCAGTTAGTGGTAAAAGTTTATTTGGAGATTACAAATCTGGGATCCTTACTTCAAAAACTTACAAGTAATATAGAAGCACACATAAATGCTTCCATGAACCTTTGAAGCTCCTTAAGTGGCATATGAAATGGCTGTTCGTGATGGGAACATTCTCAGAACAGAATGAGCCCTTGATGTTGCCAATGTAGAACAAGGAATTTCCATGCATGGAATCTGGGTGCTATTTGAGCTATTTCATTAATGCTCTCATGCCCATGGGTGACCTAATCAATGCCACAATGGAAGCAGATGATCCTAAAACTGACTTAATTTTAAATATTGGTGACGTTTATCATTCTTCCTTGTATGTAAAATTGGAGAAAAAATAGTAAGTTATGTGTATTTATCAACAACAATGGCAGATCAAACAACCACACCCTTTAGTCATCACACTGGACAAACCCCTCAGAAGCAACCCATCACTTCTTTCTTTCTATTGATTATCATCCACGAGAAGATGTTGAGCCTTCCATGATCATACAGCAAGTGCAAATAAAAGAATCAAATCATACCCAATCTTCCTTGAAAGCACATAACAAAGACACTCAGGACAAATTGGGGACCAGATCAGCTTGAGAACACAGGGATTTCTCTTGCTTTTATAAAAAATTAAATTACCAACATTACCCTTAAAGTTAAAACACACAAAGATTTTAATTGCCAGCTAGCAATATTAGTTTTGACTCCAGTATCCTGATAAAAGGAAAATTAAGCCCAGATGGTATAAATAGAAAATAAATCCAAATATAGAGATAAAGATTAATTCCTTCATTTTCGGTCAAAGGTTTGAAAAAGATAATAAATTTAATGGCCAGCTATGAGGATGGGATTTTTCATTTTCTATAATTTTAGATAATATGAAGTTTTCATTTTCCTTCTTTGTAATCAAAGATTACCAACAATGTAGTATGCCCAGAGAAACACTGGTTGCATTAGGTTTTTTGAAATTAACAAAATACTAAACACAGATTTATCAGTTTTAATCTCACTTATCTAACATAAAAGAAGTACAAAGGGAAAGACTGAAGTTGATTGACCAAATGACCTAACAGATCTCTCCTGAATATTCCACCCAAACATGGCAGGACACACAGTCTTCTTATCAGCCCATGGGAGTTTATCAAAAAATAGCCCACACACTGAGATGCCAAGAAATTCTCAACCCACTTAGAAAAAATGAAATAACTCTATTTATTCCATCTGATCACAACAGAATAACATCTCCATTCCATAGCAAAAGAAACCCCAGAAAGACAAAACATCATGGATAAAACAACAAGATATTGGACACTGAATGAGTCATGGAAGAAATCAAGGATGAAATAAAGATAGAGCATTAAATGAAAATGAAAACATAGCTTACCAAATCCTCTAGGCTACTTCAATCTTATAGTTTTAAAGTATTTGATCTTCAACATTTTGAGTAATGGGTGAAATGTATCAGCAAGAATTACTTGAACATTTCAATAGTGCATGCTCACTGTTCTTTCAAAGATGCCCATTCCTCCAGAAGGAAAGGCAAGGCAAGTAGGCATAGGGGCCATGAGGACAGCTTATTAATATGAATGAACTTCAGCAGACTATCAAGTTAATTCTTGTCCAAACTTTTGACATGAAGATATGACATTTTACATACCAAGGACACACTCAAGAACCAAGAAATAGCATCACCAAAACATCTTGTAATATGTTTTAGTAAGTTTTCATTTTTAAGTTAATTAAATTTTCTAAATTATTCTTCTCTCATATGTTACATCCTGGTGGCTGCAGTTTTCCCTCCCTCCTCTCCTCCAGGTACCTCCTGAAATCTGGCTTTTACATTTTATTAGTATCACAGCTATCCTGTGTGTATACAGACTACGGGGCATGCTTGAACATGTCTATGATCCACACCAAAGAAAACCCTAGTCAGCTGCCTACTGAACTTTGGGTTTTCTGATTTATGAACAGCTCCAACTACAGGAAAGAACTGCCCTTCTATAACCTATGCTGCCAGGGAAGTTCTGTTTCTGCTCATTTAGGTAAGGTTTTTCATCTGGAAGCAATCACAAATGGATATGCTCAAAAATATTTACAGAAGTCTAGTTCCTCATAGCTTTCTTCACACACACACACAAACACAAACACACATATGTATGTATGTATGTATGCATATGTATACACATACATAGACACATGCATACAGAGAGAGAGAGTCAGAGAGAGACAGAGAGACAGAGAGACAGTAACAGAGAGAGAGATAGAGAGAGAGAACGTCCTCCCAACTAGTTGTATATATTACTTTCTATACCCAGTATCAAGTAATAGTCATGAAGTACTTTGCTGCAAAAGTGCCTGGAGCACACATTATTCATAAAAGCCTTAATATAACTTAAAGGCCCAGAATGACAGTTCAGACAATCTAGAAAAAATCTTCTCTGTGCTAATGACTAGCTATGTGATTTTGATTAAGTACCAAAGCATGTAAACCTTACTTCTTTTCAACACAGCCAGCTCCAGAAACACACATACATGTGAGCATATATATATATGCAAATATATGCAAATATATCATGTGTTACTCAATGTTATTAAAGTAATATGATCATTAACATATTTCATATCTTCTCTGCCCAAAATTATTCCTCAACAGGCTATAAAGATGGAGCAGAGGATACAGAGCCTTCTCCACAACAGGGAAGACAAAGACCTGAGATTGGAACCCAAAGACCCATGTAAAAACTGGGTGGGCATGGTGACAATGTGCAACCCCAGCATTTAAAAGACAGAATTAAGGGATCCCCAGGCCAATAAGGCTAGATAAGGCTAACCAAATCTCTGAGTTTGAGGTTAAACTGAGAGGCCATGGAACACCTAACATCAACATTGTCCACAGACAAGAATATGTGCACAACTGAACACATGTGTACATAAAGACAACAAACATATACATGCAAGTATATATCCCTTTAACTTACAAATTCCAATAATGTAGGGCTGCCAAGTCACACGGTCCAGTCCATTATCTCACTCTATCAATCTATTTGCAATTCTGAGAAGGTCTCGCCTTTGACCATCCACCTGCTGACTTGGAGAACTTATCAAGTCTTAGTATTTCTTCACCTCTATACCAGAGCATGACATCTTTTATTTAATTCTCCAAATTTCACTACTTAAAAACTCCCCACCTGGAGCCCCTGCCATGACACAAGTAGATGTTGATGTTGACAAAGAGATCCGAACTTTAGTATAGACGGACTCCAGCTCCTGTCATTCAGATATGCTTCAACCACTTCAACACTATGAATGTCTTAAACAATTCCAAATCCCTGTCTCCTTCCTTGTCATTTATTTTCTGTTAATTGTTTCATTATCTTCCCAACAATTTCAAACTTCAAAAGCTCCCTTCAGCAGTCTTCTCCCTCACTAAGAGTATTCATGCAACTGCTTGTCACATTTATTCAGTTTTGACTTTCTCAATTTTCTCCTGTTTGATGTTACCTTTCTATAGCAACTGCCATTGGTCGGGCACTGTCACACAGCTATTTCCTGAGAATTAAAAAAATTCCTCCTTGAAGAAGGAGGGCTCCTAAAACCCAAGAAGCTATCGACATGTATAAGGCTCTGGAGCCTGGAAAGGTACAAAATTCAGAAGGTCACACTTTGGGGTATATATGCATAAATCACATGCTAAGCAAGGGAGAATCTCAGTGGAGTAAGGATCCAGATTTCATAGGCTCTCCCCCATTCTGGGGTAGCCTTTTCAGTGACAAAACTGCTTTTGAGTTATCCATGCTCCTATCAGAAACCCTAAAAAACTCAAAGATTCACCAGGATAAAGTTGGATGGAACTGTTTTTTGATCTGCCCTCACTGCCCTAGGTAGGATCAATGAGATTTTGTTTTTTCCTATCTCTCCAGAAGAGTCATGCAACAGGTGTATAATTTACTACTCAGGTGATGTATGACAGTATCTTCCAAGTATCACTTCTGTCTTTTATCCTTCTACTTTAGCCTACTAATGCCCCATTTGAGCAAAGCTATAATGCTAACTCAGATGCCAATATTTAAGCCTGACATCTTTCTTTTAACCCATACTACCAACTACAGTTTTGTTTATGATATAAGACAATGTTAATTTTCCTAATTAATAAAAGGAAAACAGTATCAAGGAAATTAATTTAGTGATATGTGTATGTGTGTGTAACTAAAGATGTGTAATCCTATTATTTAAACATGTAATCTATGTAAAACTTTTAATAATGTACATTTTATCCTTTTAAAATATTATATCTTTGAAATTCACGATTACATTTATGTCAAATCTCAGTTTGGTCTGACTATATTCCAAGTTCTCTGTGGCCACATGTATAACTAACACAGAAGTAAAGGAAGACCTTCAAAGATACTGCCTGGATTCAAAACCTGAGCTCCACTTAACAATGGTGATAACCTTAGACAAAGCAAAAATACATCTTTACCTCAGTTGCTGCCTATGAGGTAACAAGAAAATTATCAGCCTCAGAGGATTGTAGTTTGATTTAAATTATCATATTCATACATAGACCTGGATGGCATCAATATTAACTGAAATAATCCAGACACAGCAAATAAACAGCACATGATCTAACCTGTCTATTGAATCTCAGATAGCTGTACATGTAGAAGCAGAGAATAGAACAGCAGTTACCAGGGACAGGGGAATTCAAGGAGAGAGTAAAAGAGCCTCAGGTAGGCAGAAGACATTCCTGGAGCTCTTTTTCCAGCATGTTGAGTACAACAGTATACTGAAAAATTCACAAGAAAGTTCTCAACAAATATGAAGTGATAGATACCTTAATATGCTTTGAAATAGTTTCAAAATATATGTGTAAATTATCACACATATTTGTGTAGGTAAAGTGGGACATACAGCTCAATAGTAGAAAACTTGACTTCATATGGAGGAACCTTGGTTTAAGTGTTATCACCACAAACACACACAAAATCATTCCATACATATGCAGTTATTTGTCATTACAAATATTTTATATAGAAACTCAGTAACCAAGTGATCAAAATCAACTTTTTGAGAGAGGATTGCCACACAACAATGTTTAAATATGCATTAGTTATCATTTTTGCTCTAAATGTATTCTATGCTAGCCTTGTATAAATTAGAATATGGCAAGTGTATGATATACTTTTCTCTAAACTTCTCTTTTGTGTATATTGTGCTAAATGATGTCCAGCTTTAGTATAGTGATAATGCTTTATGCTGTGGACTGTTTGTCTTACAAATGTGTTTGGGTTTTTTATTAGACATATAGGATTCTATACTGAAATACTAGGATTTAAACACAGGATTTTGTGCACACATACTATAAAAGTACTCTGCGCCACATCTTTAGCCTAATTCTTAGGCTTTAACTCAAGCTTGATTCCTTTCAGTATCTGAATTTTATGAATTTCTTTAGTCTGTCAAGACCCCCAGGTCATCATGTGGAAAGTAGGGTTAAAATTAATGAAAGGGCCAGAGATTCAACTAAATAATTAATGCTTCAACTCAGAAATTTCTTAGAATTCAGAAATAATCAGGGCTCAATAACCAGAGTAATTGTTTGGAAGTCCAACTCAAATGGACTCCATTTTTGTTTTTGTTTCCTAGGTATTCATTTCTCTATGTAAATAGTAAGCTTCCACGATCTCTTATTTATTTTAGATAAACTACAATCATATATAATGACAGCATTTCTTTTATTGTTCATGTGAGCCTCCTTTCTATCCTACATTGCCCACGGCCTGATGCATCTTGGAGTCCTCCAGTGCACTTATCACAATAACCTACACAAAGCTAGTGCTTAGTATTCAACCCACTTAATGTCTCTTCAGAAAGGTATCCTGGTTCACAGCATGTGGGAAGCACAGCTGAAAAAAAATAAATAAAAGAACAGAAAGCAGAAAGATGAGGAGCAAGGCTGGGGCAAAAATACAAGATGAGAGAGAACAAAGACCTGAGCTCCCCACTAAAGGGAGAGAGATGCATAAGAAAAGAGGAGACAGACAAGGACACACAGTGATGGTATCTATCCTGTCTTCTCTCTGTGTGAGTACACACTTAGGATATACAATTTATTGCTTCCCATCAACAGTGGCTCAAATGATTGCAGGCCTGTGTGTGTATCTGTATCTCACTGGGTGTGTGTATGCATTCCCCTATACTCTATTATTCATGAGTTAATACGTAACTACTCTTAATGGAAGCCCCCATCCATTTAGCTCTTCTAATAGGATTCAATTCATGGAAAAGCATGACATACATGGGGACATCTTAAAACACTTTTATGTGATGAGTACTTTAGGACAGCTTAACACTTAGGTAATAGAAGTTAAATCAGTTTGAATGAGCACTTTATTGGAAAGAGTTATGGTGTAATTATGGGATACTTTGAGACAATAGCTATTTTAAGAGCTAAACAGAAATGTGGGTTTTATTTAAATTACATGTTTGCTGAACTCTAATTATGCTTTCAAAACATGTTTTTAAAGTTTATTTAATCTTGTCTTAGTCAGCATCAAACTCCAACATGTGCAGTTAATGACTAATGTTATGGAAACAAAATGCACCAGCCATGCTGACATATTTTACTGGCTCTCACATGCATATTTGGTTGGCCTGTAAATGTTTAAATGGAATAAATGAAAAACAACTCTGGAGGTCAGCTGCTGCTGCCATGGGGATGATCTGAAACAAGTTTATTTGTAAAACCATGGAAGGTGTCAGGATGTATAAGCAGAGATCAATGACATCTCCATTTTACCAGTTTCAGTGCTATCAAGCTATCTTGCACTGTTCACAAACAGGACAGAAGACTTGAGAGCCATCTCTGCTTAGAACAATAACTTTCTTGAAGTATAACCTCTAAAACAACAACAAAATGTCAGACAGTCTAAATATAAGTTGTGGTTCATTGTGGCCTATAAACATCCTTAATCATTTTCCACATGAGGACAAGTATGGTGTTATTAAAACCAATTGAAAAAAAAATACCATACAGTTATTTGTGGGAGAACTTGAAAAGCATATTTTACTCTCATATCATTATGAAATTACAGTGTGGAGAGAAAACTAACAAAACAAGTTAATAGTATAAAGATAACATTGAACAAAATGGATGGTATGCTGGAAGCACATGAATTCATATGTCAGTAGATGTGCATAGCGTTTAAAGAAATACAACCACTGGCATAAGACAAATAGAGATAATGAGCTTACAATACAGGCTATTGTTGTGAATATAGTCTGCACATGTTTCTCAAGACAAAATACACAATGTTAAAGGAAGACTGAATTTAACTATGCTGTCTATGGACTTCTCAATTACAAAGTGTATAATTTTTATTAAAATTATTTAAAAATGCCAGCTGAACTTCTTCCAAAGAAACTTTCTAATCTCAATTACAATAAGTTGAATAGATTTAGGTATACATATGAGAAGATCTGGGCTCACACTGCATCCCCCATACCTGAAATGAGTGAATTTAAAGGTCAAGAGCCAAAACTTGAAAAATCATGACTGTCGCTTCTGGGGGTAGGGAATATTTATTGTCTGTCATATTGTTCTGAACAACAGATTTTTGACAAAGAAGCTAAAATTATCCAATGGAAAAAAAGAAAGCATCTTCAAAAAAATGGGGCTGGTATAACTGGATGCTGACATATGGAAGATTGCAGATAGATCCTTATCTATTCTCACATACAAAACTTAAGTGAAAATGGATCAAAGACCTAAACATAAATTCAGTTACACTGAACCTCTTAAAAGACAAAGTGGGAAGTACCCTAGAACGAATTGGTACAGGAGACAATTTCCTGAACATAGCACCAATAGTAAAGATATTGAGATCCACAATTACTAAATGGGACCTCCTGAAACTGAGAAGTTTCTGTAAAGCAAAGAACACAATCAACAAGACAAAACAGTTCCCTACAGAATGGGAAAAGATCTTCTTCGCCAAACCCACATTTGACAGAGGGCTGATTTCCAAAATATACAAAGAACTCAAGAAACTAGACAACAAAACCCATTTTAAAAATGGGGGAAAAAACTAAATAGAGAATTTTCAACAGAGGAATATGGCTGAAAAGCACTTAAGGTATTGCTCAACAACTTTAACCATTGGGGAAATCAAAACACCTCTGAGATACCATCTTATATCTGTCAGAAGGGCTACAGAAACACTAAAGAAACTTAAGCTGGACAGGATGTGGAATAAAGAGAACACTTACCCATTGCTGGTGGGAATGCAAACTTCCACAGGCATTTTAGAAATCATTATGGTTTTTTCTCAGGAAATTGGGAATCAATCTACCTCAAGGCCCAGCAATACCACTCTGGGAAATGTAACCAAAGATTGCACATGCATACCATGAGGGCATCTGTCCAACTATGTTCATAGCATCATTATTTGGAATACCCAGAACCTTGAAACAACCTAGATGCCCCTCAATGGCAAAAGAAAATGTTAGACCCTCTCAGATGGAAAACAAGCTGAGAAGAAAAGCTACAAAGATTCTAAGGCCAGACAAGCTTCCTCGAAGAAGAAACCCCCAGAGCTGCCTGAGAGGGAGTTCCACCAACTGAGGATACTTGCCAACCTGTGGAGCTGCCTTCAGGCTGTGCAGTATGATCTAGTTTTCCCAGCTTTTGTGAGCTGCCACCCATGCTGGGGTGGGCTTTCATCCAATTAGTCATTTCTGCTCCTGTAAGTAACCCTTCACACGTATTCCTGTAAATCCTCACACATATTCCTTTAAGTTACCACAATAACTAAGCTGGACTTGCCAGTATTTGTAATTTGATCTGTCGTGGGTTCCCTATCTGGGTTGGCTAGATGAATATGTTTTAGTTTCCCAGAAAAATTTTATCATGAAATACATGTTTAATTTTGTTGGAACCTGGATGAGAATTGCCTAGGAGTAGAACATCCTCTGGGCATGTCTGTGAAGGCTTTTCTTGTCACCATGACATGATACCTTGGGTCTTGTGAATGGATTGACTCCTTGGCAAATACATAAAATGATGTCATCTGTCATCACTGGAAGGAAATTACACCTATTTGGAAGAAATATGCCACTGAATCATTTTCTAATGTTGAACTATGGCTCCATTTCCTTCCCCCACTTACCATCCATCAGAAATAAAAATCAAAGCTCTTCTGTCAATCTCTCACATCCTTAATCTCTGCCTCACTACAGGCCGACAAACATAAAGTTGAGAAACCATGGATCAAACCTCTGAAAACAGGAGCTTAAATAAAATGTCCAGTTCTTTACATTTGTTCTCAGTGAAAACAGGTCCACATCAAGGGCTTTGTCTGGAGTCTGTCTCAGAATCTGTGTGGCGCCATCCTACTTGCAAACTAGAGTATGCATTGAAAATCCTACCCTACTAGGTAGTAAATGATATTCGATAGTCTACTCTTGTAAATCCACTCAGATACAAGATTAACTGAAAATAATCAGTAGCCCTCTTATATTCAAATGATAAATGGGTTGAGAAGAAATCAGAGAAACAACACCCTTCACAATAGCCAAAAATAATATAAAATATCTTGACACTACTTTAACAAAATAGATGAAAGACCTGTATGACAAAAAAGAAAGAAAGAAAGAAAGAAAAAGTAATTCTTTGAAGAAAGAAATTGAACAAGATATCAAAAAATGGAAAGATTTCTCATGCTCTTGGATACATATAGAATGGACAACAAAGTAAAAATAGCAATCTTAGCAAAAGAAATCTACAGATTCAGTGCAATCCCCATCAAAATCCCAGCAATCCCAACAGACCTTGAAAGAACAATACCAATTTTCATATGGTAAAACAAACAAACAAACAAACAGCAGGATAGCTAAAACAATCTTGTACAAAAAATGAACTTCCACAGGCATCACCATCCCTGACTTGAAGCTCTATTATAGAGCTATAGTAATAAAAACAGCTTAGTATTGGCACAAAAACAGACAGGTGGACAAAAGGTATCAAACTGAAGACCCTGATATTAATCCACATACCTATGTACACCTGATATTTGACAATGAAGCCAACAATATACAATAGATAAAGAATCTTCAACATATGGTGAGGGCATAACTGGATGTTGATATATAGAAGAACACAAATAGACCCATAACTATCACCATGCACAAAACTCATGGCCAAGTAGATCAAAGACATCAACATAAATCCAGTTATACTGAACATGATAGAAGAGAAATTAAGAAGTAACCTTCAATGCATGGGCACAGGAGACCACTTCTTAAATATAATACCAGTAGCAAGGACACTAAGAACTGACAATTAATAAATAGGACCTTCTGAAACTGAAAAGCTTCTGGAAGCCAAAGAACACAGTCAATAAGACAAAATGGCAGCCTCCAAAATGGGAAAAGCTCTTCACCAACCCCATATCTGACAGAGGGATAATCTCCAAACTACATAAAGAACCCAAGACATTTAAGGAATTGCTCAACACCCTGAGTCATAGGGAAATGCCAATCATAAGAACTCTGAGTCAACAACTTACACCTTGTTCAAATGGCTGAGATCAAAAATACTGATGACAGTTTATTCTGGAAAGGATATAGAGTAAAGGAAACACTCCTTCACTACTAGTGGGAATGTAAACTTGTACAGCCACTTTGGAAACCAGTATAGCAGTTTATCAGAAAATTTGGAATCCACCTACCACAAGACCTAGCAATACAATTTTTTGGGATATACCAAAAAAATACTCAATCATACCTCAAGGACACTTGCTCAACTATGTTCATAGCAGCATTACTCATATAGCCTGAACCTGAAAACAACCTAGATGCTAGATTAAAAAAAAAAGATGTGTGATACATTTACACAATGGAGTATTACTTGGTTGTAAAAAACAATGACATCATGAAATATGCAGGCAAATGGATGAAACTAGAAAAAAATCATCCTGAGTTAATGCATACCCAGAAAGACAAACACAATATGTACTCACTAATAAGTGGATATCATATATAAAGCAAAGGATAACCAGGCTACAATCTATAACCACAGAAAGCTAGGTAACATGGAGGACCCTAAGAGGGACAATGGATCACCCTGGGATGGGGAAATAGATTAATTATCCTAGATAAAATGGGGGTAGGGGACTCTAGAGAAGGGGATGGGTAATGGGAATGAGGGAATGGAATAGAAAATTTGAGAGAGAAATGGAGAGGGAGAGCAATGAATGATATATCTTCATAGAGGGGGCCATTATAATGTTAGGGGGAAACTAGGAGCTAGAGAAAGTCCCACGAATCCACAAGGAGGACCCCAGCTAAGACACCTAGCAAAAGTAGAGAGGGTACCTAAACTGGCCTTCTCCTCTAATCAGATTGGTTACTACTCTAATTGTCATCATAAAGCCTTTGCCCAGTAACTGTTGGAAGCAGATGCAGTTGCCGAGTATTGGGTAAAGTTCCAGGAGTACAGTTGAGGAGAGGGTAGAGGGATTATATAAGCAGGGGGTTAGGTGTCAAGATCATGTTAGGGGAAACCCACAGAGGCAGCTGACCTGAACTAGTGGGAGCTCAGAAACTCTACCCAGACAGTTGAGGATCCTGAATGGGACCGATTAAGGCCTTCTGCATGTGGGTGACAGTTGTATAGCTTGATCTGTTTGTGGGGCCCTTAGCAGTGGAACTTGGATCTATCTCTGGCACATGAGCCTCTTTTGGAACCACTTTCCTTTCTTAGGATGCCTCCCTCAACCTTACTGCAGTGGGAAGTCCTCCTTCAACTTGTTATGCCATGCTTTGTTGACTCTGATGGAAGACGTTACTGTTTCTGAGGAGTGGATGGGGGGGGGGTAGGAAGGATGTAGGGGGAGGGAAAAGGAGGAGAGGAGGGAGGGGAAACTGTGGCTGATAGGTAAAAATAAATAAAAGAAAATTTAATTAAAAAATTGTTCTAGAATAAGTAGTTACTCATCTTGACATGTGACTCCCAGATATTACCAAAGCATTAGTAAATGATGATTAATCAATTATTCATTATCATTTTATGAGAAGCTGGTAAAATAAAAATGCTTCATAACTTTTATAGGAAATTGCAACTTTCGTATGTAGTTTTAAAATAGATATCAGAAATATTTTTATTAATAATGGACATTTCACCAAAGTATTTCTCTCTACTCTAGAGAACTGACAGAGAACAAACAATATAGAATGTTTTATGGTAACTTTAGACTTCCCACACAGAGTGATTAAAGACTTAACCATGTTTACCCCTCAAAAACATAAAGACCTGAACTAATAAAATATGTAGTGTCTGTTGATAAAACACACACAATGGACATTTACTACTTTTTGTTTTGTTTTTCTGGACAGGCTTTCTCTGTGTAGCTTTGGAGACTGTCCTGGCATTCACTCTGTAGACCAGGATAGGATGGAACTCACATAGCTCCACCTCCCTCTGTCTCCTGAGTACTGGGATTAAAGATGTATGCTACCACTGCCAGGCTGACATTGACTACTTTTTATGTAACATCACAAAATAGCGAATATTTGACAGGAAGATGGCCTAGAAGTTAATTAGCACTTGCTGCAAATTCAAAGAACATGAGATTGATTACTCCTGGCATCCATGTCAGGTCACTTACAAGTGCCTGTGACACCAGCTGCAGAGATCTGACTCCTCTTCTGACCTCTTGAGTCACCCTTACTCACCCACAGAGAACCTACAAAAATATATATGGACATATAATAAAGTCTCTGTTATCATAGTTCATCTTGTTTCTCTCTGGTCATGTATACAAGGGAAACATCTGCATACTTGCCAGCATCTTATTTCATACTTATATGCAGCTGTGCTGGACCACCACAATGGAATGCAAGAGGCACATGTTTTCAATTTTCTAATAAACATGTGACAATTAAAATTTAGAGGTCCACTTAACATCAGCAATATTTTAACTTTGACACAGCTAAATATTACTATCATCGCCTGTCATCGGTAAGAAAACTGAGCTTAAAAACTATAAACTATCTCTGAAATCCTAGGTGCATTTTGTTTACTGTGACAAAAGAGCTCAAGTGACTAATGGCTCCAATACCAGATAGCAAATATCCCAGTCTCAAACAAGTAATTTCTACACTTTATTCTGGAGTGTCTGCCTGCATGTATGTATGTGTGTATGTGTGTGTGCCTAGTGCCTGCAAAGGTCAGAAGTGGTCACTGGATCGCAGCTGTAGTTACAGATGATTATGAGCCACCAGTTGGTGATGGGACCTGAACGCACGGTCTTCTGCAGGAGTAGCAAATGCACTTAGCAACCGGGACACCTCTCCAGCCATTATAGTTCAATGATAATAGAAGGAGTAGAAAAATGCTTTCTTCGACTTCCTATTGATTCTTACCCAATGGCCTTTATTCTACAAGGAAATGATTCATGAAGTAAACACATCCTTTGAGTTGAGAAATAAAGAGAAGTCTTGTAACCACACTGAATGGAAAAGTCATTTACACTAAAGCCTACAGACCATTTTAGATCCCTCAACTGGTAAATAAGTAAGGCCATTCCATCCATCTGGTTTCAGTTAACATGCACCCACTCCTTAAAATCATTTTTATTAGTTTCTGTGGCATTGCTCTTGTTTCCCCTAAACAGTGCACCTTCCTTTTCTGGCTCCCTGTCAGAATTGTCAGAATAAAAGTGTACTGTTTTATTGTCTTGCTCTACTTAAATCTGTCTCAGCTTATGTGATGGTTAGTGAGTGTCAACTTATCAAAATCAATGAGAAAAAGAGGAAAGAAAAACACAAACTATAATGGATAACAAAAGATGGAAAAACACAAACCACACAGCAATAGTTGCACATACTGTGTATCTTTAGCTAAACAAATGTAAAGAAATTCAGTTGCTTTTATTAATATAAAAAAAATGAATGACATCTCTCAATCATAAATTTATTTCAAAATATTCAAAACACCCAAATATTTTGGTAGATTGTAATACTCAGAAACAAACCTTATAAATTTTACTAATACTAAAAGAATATTGACATTCAATATATAAACAATATCCGGTGTTTAATACATTTTAGAACAAAAAGAACAGCTAAATCATCCCCCGTAGTATAGTTTTGAAGATTACCAATTCTCTAAAGCAGTATGTTACCTACAATATATTGGACAAATAATAATAATAATAATAATAATAATAATAATAATTCAGTTCTCCCTTGAATATTCTACAGCTTTTAAAAACCATTGTTATAAATTTAGTTGATGTTTAACTTTCATACAGTTACTTTCATATTTCAGTATAAGGTACGCTTTTTTTTCTATAAACTGCCTTGTGTAAAACATGAAGAACCCAAAATTTGGACACATACACATTGTCAATTTTTATGTGAAATAGACTAACTTTTATACGGAACAAAATAGGATTTTAAAATTTTGAGAAATGGTCCTATTTTCCTTAAGTATAGAACACTTATATTTTCTCAGTATGTTTTGTTTTTTGACCACTTGTGACATTTCAAGGCAGCTTCCACAGAAGTTACTACCCTGAAGGATAAGCCTATTGACATAGACTGTCATTTTGCTTATTCTACAAAACAAAACAAAACAAAAATTCCAAAACTTTGTGAAATTATTAAAGACAGCAAAAGTATTTTGTTTTGTATGTCCCTATTGATCTTTCTCCAAAGTGAATTTCCCAACTCTGAAATTTGAAAATAATGGCAAACTTGCCTTCAGAACTAGAAACGGTTTTAGAACTGGAAGGAAGTATTTTAGTAAAGACCTATAAAACTGGGGCAATGTGATTCATTCACAAAGTTCAAACTGCTACTCCAAGATTTCTTGTGAATTTTCTACCTCAATTCAAATTATATATATATATATTTTTTTTTCAAATATATATATATTCAAATATATATATATATATTATTTGAATTGACACAAAAGTCCAGACACGTACTCTAACATATCTGTACATGTAAATTCTCTGTGTTTTACTGAACACTACAATCAATATGCCTCATTCTTTAGAAAGGAACATATGCTACACTTTTGTGAAGCTTCGGGCTTCATAAAGAAAGATGCTGCTATGTTTTCATGGTGAAAAGTGATTTTCTTTTTTAATAATAATATAATTTCAAATGGGTCAAATAAAAAAAAATGAACAATTAGTAAAGGAGAAAAAATGCCTACAGACATGTAATCAGACAAAACAAAGATGGCCAAATGGAATAACAACTAAGCCAAATGGATACATGCTCCTATTCACCACATTAATGTATTTGTTATCCTCTAAGTATTTTGTAATAAAAAGACATAGTTCTATATTTCGTTATATATTACGCTTCATTTAAAAAATTATTTTCTTACCAATACTTTAAAAATAACATTAAAATGAACAAAATGAAAGAGTATCAAATAAATTAAAATACTTTCATAAGGTATAAATATAAAACATTTTTCTTTTGTCTACCTTTTTGTAAAAAAAAAAAGTTGAAACTTTAACAAAATGTCTCAAGTATGTGTAAAAAGAAACATTTTAAAGGTTGATAGTAAAGTATCAAACTATTTTAAAAAGTATACTTCCTCTCACATGACTCTGTCCCTAGAAATAGAATTTATAGGAAACTCTAGAATGCCAAGAGAAAGAGAATTACTTCTCCCCAAAAACAAGCCCCATAACTGGTTATCAGATACCAAGTTGTCAGCCCTCAAATCAGATACATATGAAAAAAAACACTAAATAGACTTGGAAGACAGTATTTGTGCATATATTATATGCATATGTAAATGCATGTATGTATGAATATATATAAAATATTCAAAGAAAGGAATGTCATAGATCTGAAATTGATGTGGGAGGGCAGATAGAGGACTTGGAATGAATGATGAGAAGGAACAGAATGACAATTATAATTTAAGTATAAAAATAAAATATATTGAAAATATACATATATATAATTATATAATTTCTCCTCATCCCTCTCTACCTTTTCGTCCTTTCCCTAGCCAGCCCAGCTCCCCCTCCTTTTACTCTGTTTTTACACATACATATGTACTAATAGATTTAAAGTATATATGCTAATATATGATATCAAATAGAACAAAAATAGTGAATTGCCCTTTATAAGAGAGTTCCTTATTTTCTGATTCTTTAGAAAAACAAATATATATGAATGGACATTCTCAAATAAGCTGTCATACTGGGAACTCTTTAGAAATTCAGTAATATAATTTTAATATCATCTGTTCTTACAGTTTCTATGGGAATATATTGACTCATACAAACTAGATAGAAGAGCCATGAAAATCCAATTATCAGAATTTAGAATATGAATCTTCTTTCTGCGAAAAAAGATCTGTTTGTCTTTTGACACTGGTGTAATTTCACCTCAACATTTAAAAAGAATTTGAGAATAAGCAGGTGCAGACATGCATGCCTGTAATCCCCGTGTGTGGTAGATAAAGGCTGGATGACCAGGATCAAATAGTGAGTTTATAGTCAATCTAGGCTACATGAGACACTGTCTCAAAAACAAAAGCAAAGTATTTAAGTACATGACTTCGAGAATAATTCATACAAAATATAACTTATTGTTACCTGCCAGGCAGCCAATGAATGAAAGTAGGATCAACTGTTTCCATGACAACATCATCTTTAATTGCCAAAAGCAAGAGTAACTCTTGTCTAGTCTCTGATGAATAGAATGCTTTGTCTTCAGATAAATCCTTTAATCTGCAAAATATATGTAAAAGAATTTAGACTTTTAAAAACCAGTTCCTTTTAAAGATTTTCTTGTTTCTTTTAAACTTTTCATAATTCACAGAAATTCACATCCTTAAATTTAAAAAAAAAATCTTTTTCTGTTATTCAAAAATGCAGAATGTTCAAAATGCAGACACTTAAACACTGTATGCAACTGACAGAAGGATGCAGGCAGTTTATATAATTTAAAAACTCACCACTGATAAAATATTAACTATTAACACATTAAATTTTAAAATTTCTGCTAGATAATTGCAACAAATAAAATATTAACCCGAAATCAAATTTTTTTCATTTTATCTAATGGTAACATTTTAGTAATACTAAAGAAGATAAAGAAGCAATCTTAAAACAAAGATTGTCCAAATTTCTGAATCTATAACCAGGCATACAAATAAGTACAAAGTCTAAGTCAAAGTCTATTTTTAAGCATATTTTTGTTATCAGTGACAAGACAAAAAGGTTCCTGGTGTGAGTGTGTGTGTGTGTGTGTGTGTGTGTGTGAGAGAGAGAGAGAGAGAGAGAGAGAGAGAGACTATATATGTAAAATATTAATGCAGCAGATTGTTCCATCTGAGAATCTTGTAACTGTACTTCACTTTGGCCCTCTTGATCCTTCTGTAACAAGGATGTACTTGTGGGAAAGTAATTATCTGAAAGCCCTGTGTTAATTTGAGTGGCCCTATAAAACTAAGATCCCTGGTTAATGATGAATAGCTAAGATACCCATAACTAAAATCAGACAACCTTCTACCAAGGAACTCAGAAACTCAACTTGTCCCAAGTTGCAAAACAGATATCTTTAGAGTCTGCCATTTTAACAAAGAAGTGAACAACTCCAATTTTGCTCCTCCTCGCTGGGTTGTTTTAGCTATCACTCAGAGAAACAAAGCCCAGGTTCCTTTCTACAGTGGCTATCAACAATCATTTCAAGGGTGTATGCCACGCAATCATATGCACATATGTTATTATGTATAATATTACATAATTATTGATAATTTTTCATCTCATTCTGTAAGACTCTTTACATAAGTTGCTTATCTCTAATCATCATCGTTTTGTTAACGTAGGCTGCTGATTTTATAAATAATGAAGGCAATTAATAAAATCATGACTAGATTTTGCAAATTGCCAAGTATTGTCATGGAAAGAAGAGAGACACAGTACCACTCATCCCAGTTCTAAAATAACAAAGCTAAAATAAGTACAAAAGAAGTTACTGAGGCAAGACAAGTGCAAATACCAAAAAAAAAAAAAAAAAAAAAAAAAAAAAAAATGCCACCTGCGCTACAATGAGAACAGTCTACTTTTTACAGGATTACAGGAATCTTTTAAAAGAAAGGCAAAAAACAGATAACCTTCAGAATTGTCCATGCTAGCAGTCATTTGCATTGGGAGGATAAAGCTTAATATATTTACAAAACATACCCCATAATAGTCTTTAAATAGCCCCCAAATTTAATAGACATTGACAAATGTAATTGTTAATGTCAGCTGAACTAAAAAAAATGCTACCCTTTGCACTTGAAATTCCTTTAAATAGTTGTTCCTGGTTGAGCTAAAAGGAGAAAGACACATTTGTGGTTTTGTCATCCACTTTACAAAATTGCTACCAAGACTGTGAGTCATGAAATATTGATACATATTATTTCAAATGTAAACAGACAATTTTGACTGTTGTCTTGAAAAATGCTCAGAGTTCATCCTCTTCAGAATGGAAGCAGTGAGACTTCTTTTCTACTACAGTAATAAATACCTCATATCTTTGGGTGCAAAGATAAGCAGCAGCAATTTTTTGTAAAAGAACTACATAACCTCATTAACTTGTACATTCACAAATAGGCAACTTCAAGCTTCCAGACTCAAATTCCATCAGTTTGCTCCTTCAAACTCCTCTCTCTCTCTCTCTCCCTCTTTTCCCCTCACTTTGTATGTACACACACACACACACACACACACACACACACACACACACACACACACCTTTGAGAAAGCTTGAGATATTTATTTCAGTAAATTATATAAGCATTATTTTTAAAAACTGATTCCTATGAGAAATAGTTGCATGGTGAAGGCTTTGGAGTGTACATCTGTTCCTTCTCTTAGAACTTAATCACAGAATCATGAAATCAACTACTTAAGATTTCACTTTATTGATATAATCAATAATAATAATAATGATCACAAATCATACTAGGTTAGAAATCAAACATCCTGAATCCACTATGCTCTCATTCATCATCATCATTACCGTCAACATCATCATCATTATCACAACCACCATCATTATCCATTCCTTCATTTGTAATTTGCACATCATCCAGAAATAGTTGGACCAACCAGTCTGCATACTAACTTTGACTTCATGCTGGAACCAGCCTGTTTGGTAAAAGGACATGTAAAAAGCACTGTGCTACAAGTCCAAGGTGACTCACAAATTCCCTCATGATCATGCAATTTGGAACCAGAATGTTCCCTTTTTTATGTGAACTTTGACACCAGCAGTTTTGTATTTAGAGTAACACAGATCATAACTAAGGCAAATGACAATGAAAGTCATCTCCTTCTCTGGAGGACAGATGTGTCAAAAGCTTCCCTCCTTTGATCCTTTGTCACTCTCAGCACTGTTGATGGTACTTATTTTAAAATCTTTGGGATTTATTATGAACTAGATTGCAATTTGCAAAAACTGGGATTTACAATTTTTGTACACTAGTATTCCCATTTCGGCACTAGCCAATTAGAGATACATTCCCACAATTCAACCAATAATTTTCATCCTTTTTAATGCTATGACCCTTAAATATAGTTCCTCATGGTGTGATGACCCCAACCACAAAATTATTTTCATTGTTACTTCATAACTGTAGTTTTGCTACTGTTATTATTATAATGCAAGTATCTGATATGCAGGATATCTGATATGTAACCCCTATGAAAGGGTCATTCAACATTACCCCTCAAGGTATAATGATTCGGAGATTAAGAACTACTACACTAGACAAAAAGAATCTTAGCCAACTTTGTTCTCAGAATTCTTTTAACTTAAAATAATGTTTTATATACATATTTATATGTCTATCTATGCATCTATGTACATTTCTGCATATTCAGAAATTTATTTTCTTTTTTATAGAAATTAATATAAATTAGAAAGGAAAAATAGAAATTTTAATAAATTGTAGCAAATCTGAATTTTGCCATTTATTCAAAGCAAATCTTATGAAAACAAAAAAGAACATTCCTGAGAAGTCTAGAACCAAAAGCTTACAACACATTAATTGGTTTAACATCCTGTGAGGCATGGCATTACTAGACTACTATTATGTTGGACTTTTAGTCTTTTTGGCAATATCTACACATATAAAGTAGCAAAGAGAATCACATGTCACTCTGTGTATACTGGTTGGTGTGTCAGTTATAAAAACAAAATATATTGTCTGAATACTAAGTTGCCTTGCATTTATTTCAGAGCCTTTTTCACTTTGTCCTTACTTTAGAGTTTTCTGCTCTTGCAAAACCAATGTCAATGATAAAATGTCAGGGGGAAAATTGCAAAGACAATTTTTACAATGGGTTCTACTAGTTTCATTCAAGTATGATTTGAAAGAGAAGTGTGTCAAATTATGCCAGTCCATGACCTGTTTCAAAATATGAGCTAGAATGGCAATGCCTCTTGTGTCCACTTGCCAGTTTTACTTTATTTTTCCTGCTTTGTTCCAGCTCACTTGGCCATTTCCAGGGCATACTGCCCAGACCACAGGGACAACTTACACTGAAATGTGACTGTGACCCTAACTGCACGTTTCAAAGCTTTTGTTTTTATGCAAATCCAAGCTTCAATAAAGTTTTAAGAGTTTCAAGTAAATCTTCATCCTCCAAAAGCAACAACAATAATGTGTCTTCAAGAGAGCCAAACTTAAGGGACTCAGGTGATGGGAGATGTCATTCTGTAAATATGTTTCTCATACTGGTTAATGAATAAAGCACTGTTGGCCAATAGGAAAGCAAGACAGGTGGGACTAGGAGACAAGGAGGAAAGAAGAAGTAGTAAGGAGAGTCAAGATGGAGAGACTGGGGAGTTGAGATGCCTGCCCCATTCACCGGTAAGATAAGACCACGTGGAAATATTAGATTAACAGAAATGGGCTAATACTTAAGACAGAGCTAGCCGATAAGAAACTAGTACCTGGTCAACAGCATTGTATCAAATACAGAGTCTTGGTGTGTTAATTGGGACTGGTGCAGTGGCGGGACGAGACCAGCAGTGGGAGGAAAAAACCTTACTCCTTAAATTCGGGGATTTTTAGAAAAGGACCCACTTTTCTTTAAAAATTCAAAACAATACAAAAACAAAGTTGGCACTAATAGAATTTTGAAGACTAACTTCTAAATTTAATGATAGAAGGAAGATGAAAGATAAATTTTAATGTATTCAGTTTATTCATTTTTCCAAATTATGCAGCAGCATGATATTCCTGTCAATTTCCAAAATTATAAATGTTGTCTGTGGAAGCTTGATAAGTCCTGAGTGAATGTGTTTTGTTGATATGAGCATGATCATGTCAATGACTCCAAAGCTTCAGATCCATGGGAATGACAAGGACTTCCTCTGGTCAGGCAGAGATGTTGACATTGTGTATAGAAAGTACCAACCACAGGTTTCTTCACCCAGATAACTACATCCTGAGACCTCTCCCCTGTGAGATTCCCTATCTAGATCAGGTAATGTGCTTCCCCCATCAGCTGGATATAACAAATATGTTTGAATTTCCAGGATGCTGGAATACCTTTATTAGATTGCACAGCTCACCCAATCCCAGATATTTGCTGTTTATTCCCAGTTGCCTGAGTCAGGTTAATTTAAAAGCAGTTCAGGTCATGATTTTTGCTTCTTTCTCCCTTATCCAATGAAGAAGTACTCCTGACCTCATTCCATAGAATGAAGAATAATGTACTTTTTCTACATCTGTCCATAATATCTTGTGCTTACTTAGCATGTAAAAAAAAACTTAATAAAGTAATATGATAGAAAGGGCTTTCTACAAAGGAAGTTTTCACAAGTGTCTGGAAGGATCTAAGGAGTAATAGCAACACTGGCGTCTTTGGGGTGCTTGTTGTCAGGCATTATTCTAAGATTGGTGCTTATTTACTAGTCATCTTCATTTTTCAGAAAAGGAAATGCAGAGATGGATCAATAAACTTGTTTAAGAGAAACAAGGACCAAAAAAAATCTCTGGAGTTAGAAAATATTTTGTCAGATAATAGGTGTAAACTGGAGAACTCAAAAAAGTTCATTAAATAATACTAAAGTATAAGCTGATTATTTTTATATACTGGTTCAGTATGTGAAATAATGCAACTAATCATTGGAACTAGTGATTGTGGTACCATTTCTGCAGGTTTTAGCTTTTCTGCTCCAGAAAGAGAGTTAGACTCTTTATGAAAATTGACTTTGGAATATAACTTTAAGCATTTGGACAATAATCTATCTTCTTTATACTAGATATGAATTTTAAAAATTGCAAAATCCCTGTTTCAGATTTAATTAAAACTTCTCAATGAGCTACCAAGTCACAAAACATAGGGGCAATAGTGCCTCTGTTAAGTATATTGTCATTATCTACAGTAAGAAAAACGTGCCCATATACATTTAAATATGTACAGAGATATTCATGGAAAGATTCACCCTGGAAAGAATTTTCCCAGGGGAGAACAGTGTGCTTAGCAAAAGAATCATTTTAATATTTTTACTGAAACTGTGCTATTAGATAAGCATTACCAGAAGTTTATTGGGTGAGCCTACAATTGTTTTATCTGGGAACAAGAGAGAAATAAGAGGGATGTCATAAAAAGAACTGAAAAGTATGTAGCAGAATGAAGATGAAGCCTGATGAAGTCTAGAGTATAAAGTATGGGCAAAGAAGTAAGACAGTTAAGGAACACTGTGATTTGACCAATGCCTACCACTTTCAGATTATGTCATAGGAGCAAAGCGGGCAGGGTCCTTTTCTACAAGGAAATGATTAAAACCATCCAAAGAATTAGAATCACAAGGCTCAAGTTGGACTTGAGGATAGATGGTCAATGGGCAGGGAGTTTCCTCAGGGGAGAATACTTATCTAGCATGAATAATATCATATGTTCCAGCCCTAGCAACAAACACACAGACACAGTAGCACCAACACACACACGCACACGCACATGCACACACACCATACAATGGTGTGCAAAAGGGGAAAAATTGATATATTACTGTTCAGTAGTCAAGAGAAGAAACAGACAGTGGGATAGAGACCTTTTCAGTTGTCCTGGTTACCATCTCTCTGGCAGACTGCCTGGCTAGTCTCTGGCTCCTTATGTGTCTCTAAGGTGGTTACAGAAATGTCAATACCTGGCTGGGCCAGCACTCAGCATGCACTACTATATCCTGTGGTTGTGTTTTATGTTCATGGTTAAATTTAGAAGCTGTGGTGTGATTTTATGGAATCACTCCACTTGGAAGAGTTCTAAACACCCGTGGTTCCACTTCCGCTTACCTCCCTCTATGGCCTGTACAGCTCAGTTGGCCAGCTCACAATAAATGCTCTCCAACCACTCACACACATTCAGCAACACTAGTAATTCAATAGAGCTCTGATACAGCACTTAAGAGTATCTCTCAGCCTTCGGATATCCAAAGCACAGAAGAGGAACAGTAGGTTCAGAATAGATGCAGACAAAAAGGGTAGGTGCAAAGTATTAAAGGAGTTCAGGGCAGGACTCTAAGAGTTCTGTGAACATTAACACAGCATTCCATGAATAAAGTATAGTCAGGCTTTATGTTATATGTTTTAGTCTGAGATATTAATTTATATCCACGAATATGGACAAATCTTAACTGTTCATTGGTTAGTATTGAATGAATTTTGTAACAAAATAAATGGTATACAATGTTGTAGACTTGTATTTTAAAAAGCCAAGTATTTTCCACCTTTCTGATAAAATAAAATGACAATGTAAACAAATACATGGCTTAATGAATTATTCTGAGACAAACTCCTTCTAGTAGGGCCTCATTTTAACAGAAATCCTTCTACTCTGATCCCATATTCCCTGTAGAGAATGACTTTCCTAACAAGGAACTTCCATGTTACTGTTGTTTAAACTAATTTTTGGTAGCTTTGGGTTTTTTAAAGTTAATTTTTGGTAGGATATAAGCTATCAGGATATACTGAATTTAATACTGGTTAGTAGTGCTTTGTCTACATATATAAATATTGGAGTCCTAAAACATTTAGTATTATTTACTCTAAATATTCGTAAATAGTTTTCAAGATGTCTGAGACAAAATGGCATAATTTTAAACATCTTGTGCATACACATACACATTCACACATAAGAATATACAATTATACATACATATATATATAATGTTTACAAAGATTTAATCTCCATTTCCTCAAATATTACATATATAAAATATTAATGTCAAGTATTATGAAAGTAGTTTATTGTAAGAATTAAGATTGTGATTATATGTGAAGCTAACTCCTTGATATTCAATTATTATTGTTATTGCTCCAGTTTCCAAAAAACTCAATGTAATTGGTACCTTGGCTCAAAATAAAGCCTTAAATAATGAATGTACTGAAGCATGGTTCTCTAACTCACTTTAAAGGGAATAACTAACAGTTCTGCACTGCTTACATCATAAAAAGAAGAGAGACGAAAACAAAAACAACACTTACTTGCTCAGCTTAGCTGTTTTTTTTTTTCCACATTGCTTTATCACAGTGAACAGAGTGATTTTGACACCTTTGGAAATGCTAATCATGACTATGAATAGTTATCTGCTTAGAATTCACACCTATTAGGGGCTGTATCTAGGTGTGTAAAACATTCACTCTATCAACATAGAAGTGTAAATCTAAATTGGGGCAAACTGTGAACTCAGCTTGAATTTATACCTAAAAGTCTCAATTCTAGCAGAACAAGGAGCACAGCAAAGCCTCAGCCTCCACCTCCTTTCAGATTATTCAACTGAAGAGATTATTTAGTTGGGTATACCAGGCCAGAATGGGCATGGAGTCTGAGGATGGCAATAATACACACATACACACACGCACGCACACACACATACACACACACACACACACACACACATCCATCAAAGCTCAGGCCTGCTCAACAGTCTGGTAGTTAGAAGACCCTGAATATTTATAGTTTTCTATGACAGTTATTAATTTTTAATTCCTAGCAAGTAACTATTTAAAACACCAATTTGAAACATTTCTGTCAACCAAAGTAAATCTATTACTTATAGGAAGGCTACCTGGAAACCTCCAGCCACAAATTCTTTTCCATCTAAGGTGATGAAAAGTATAAGTAACCATCATAGTGCTGACAAAAACTGTACAATAGCAATACACAATTTCTCCAACTTTCCATTGAGAGAAGCAGGACAATGAGGAGGGGAAGAGAGAGATAAGGCTTCTCCACTTCTCAAAGGATGGAATGTCTATTACACCAAATGCAACAAAATGCACTCATGTTCTATTCAAAGAGATAGTTCTAATCCACTCACAATTATGTGCCTGTAAGAAGCAAAACTATAACAAAAGAGGGGGCCAGAGGCTATGCACCTCTTAGTGACTTGCACAACCCTGTCCTAGCCACAGTGTAGTGGGGTATTCAAATTGTCTCCTTCAGTGGCACTGACCACGGCCACTGGGTGTGGAGCCAGGGTGGAAGTGACCTGTGGAAGGAATTCTGAGGAGGAGCTGGGGAACGCTCTCTTGCTGGCAAGATGCAGAGAGGAGAGCATCCGGTGGAACTTGCTGGTGTTCATCTGTCTAGGTTGTAAGTTATTTCTCCCTGAATAAACATTTATGCAGCCTATTTGCTTATTCTGATCTTTATTAAACCGCAATACCTCAGACCACAGGGGCCTCTTCTCATGACATCATCTTGCCAAAGAAATGTCCTTGTTTGATATAGATACTTTGCAAAATACTCAGGAGATGTGTAACTACTAGCAGAGAAAGTTTCAAGATCTTAGGGAAAGCTAAAGTAAGAACTAGGAGTCCACATACTTCCTTCATGTACCAATCACCAATGTAGGCACATTGCCACATGCCTTAAGCCTGACTTACATGGTAGAGACAGATTTATGAAGGTGGCACATGCCCCAGCAGATAAAGGGGGGAATCAGAATACCATGCTGTCCCTTCACTTCTAGAGTCCTCCCAGACATACATTTATTACAGATGACCTATGGCGTCATTACTCCTTTCTGCTTCTCAGTCTCTCCTATAATATGTCACTATTTCAACATTTGAGCCCATGTCACAATTCAAAGGAAAAGAACAAGTTCCTTTCAATTGGCCTTCACACTTCACAGTGCAAAACGGAAATGCAAAGAAACTGAAAATTACAAATTAAAATAAGACTTTTCTCCGCAAAGATAAGCTCCGTTCATTCCAAAACTGCCTGATCACTTCTTCAGGCATCCCACTGTAAGCTCAACAGCCTCTGATGACCCCAGCCCACAGTTGACACTCAAAACAATATGTGCTGAATTAATCAGTGTTAGGTTTCAGGGAGCAGTTACCATATTTGGATCCACATTAGACCATCTGGGGTGCTATGCAAGAAACACAGAACCCCTCAGTCCACAGAATCATAATTCCTAGGCACCAAGCCCAGAATTTGTATTATTAAAAAAAAAAAAAAAAAAAAAAAAAAAAAAAGCATCCCCAGGTATTTCTGCTGAAGAATCATCCACACATCCAAGAACTGTGGGCTAGGACAAAAGGCGTTTCCAAACTCTAGTCCTCGCTGTCAGTCAGTGACAAGACTCAGTGGTGACATCTTATTGTGTTTAACATGTGTTTCTTTTCCCTTTTTTGCTTTGTGACTCTTTGTTCTGGAGACAGCTGAGGCTATAGAAAAAGCAAATTTAAGTTGCTTCCCAAATTAGTTAATTCTAAAAGCATGTATGGTTTCTGCACCTACCAAAAAAAACATGGTAAGAGAAACAAATTTCCTTGGAAATGACAAAGGAAAGGTTACACCCTAGGGATAAAAGTTCACAGGGGAGTGGTAAAGTTAAAAAACAAAAGTGTTTATCAGGATCTCCAAAGGAGACAAATGGAGAAGAAATTCTAAGAGCAGAAACAAAGGATAGTTCAAAGGCACCAATAGAAAGATAGAGGTAACCTGGGCAGATGAATGATCTATGACTGACCCCTCCAAATTCAAACTCTGGAATAAATAAGATGGCTTGGCAAACAAAATGGAAGTTTGTCCCAAAATGGAAAACACTAAGCTGACCTCAGAAACTTAGAAAATCTGATATATCATGATAAAGTTAAAAACCATAGCTGAGAACTCTCTTAATACCCATCTACAGCAAGGCTTCTCATATGAACTAGGAGAGGTGGTAGCTACTTGAAAGGGTTTTATGTAGATTAATTAGTAACTGTCTGGGAGATGCTTAGATGAGCACAGTAAGAATTCTCCTCCTTTGGTTATATAACCTTCTCATTTTGTACTTTATTAGGAGAGGGATCAAGGTTTTATCATAAGCTAAGAAATCCAGAAATACTGAAGTTGAACTAAGATTCTCTCCATGTGTATTTATCCTGAGTCCAATTATTTACAGGGTTGGAGAACTATTATTTTATTTAGCAAAGGGTTGCTTTGGGACTTACTTCCAAGAAATAACAACAAAAATTAGATTCCTATCTATCCTTTTCAACATTCATTTAAGCATGCCTTACTTTATTGGAGTGTGCATATTTGAATAAATAATATTGACCACTTAAGGAATACTTTAAAAACATAGAAATTTTTATATATAAAGGACAGAAAGAATGGAAGCTTTAACATTTGGATCCCTTGCATTATTTTTCTTCTCTTGGGCAGGAGTAGAGAAAAAAAAATACAAAGACAAAAACAAAGCTGATGTTTCTACTGGGACTGATAACTAGAATCGAGGCAATTGCTAGAGTATTTCAGCAAAACCCAAGTTGATCTTTATGACATTCTAGCCTGATTTTAGCTCAGGTATACAGAACACAGGTGTGCCAAGAGCTCACAATCTATGCTCAGCCATTTCGTCTCCTGATGGGGCAGTGGTTGGCTCCTTCATAAATATTCTAAATATTATTGCTGGCACATTGACAAATAGTTAACTTTTTATCATATAAAGGGACTTTTGTTAATATTCTTTTTAAAGTTCCACACTCATTTCAATAGGTACAAAGATGTTTGATCTCTCTCATCCGTTCCTATGGATGGGCTTGAATATAAATTTTGGAGTATATAGCCCTCTATGGATGCTGACAATGACATCCAAACATTTAATGTGCTACTTGGGGAAAAACTGTTAGCTTGAAATTTCAAGATGTGATTTAAAGTGTTCAGTATTGAATACAGTTGCTAAGAAATATTTCTTTGAAAGCATTCAAAGTCAGATTATCACAGTCACCTTTGCCCTTTACTGACTATCATATGTCCTGCATTGAGCTCACCTAGCCTTCCTAACAGACATAGGAAGATGGTATTATGTCTCATTTTTAAAGAAGGAATTAAAGTTTAGGCCAATGATGTTATCTGTTTATCATCATCCATCTAACTAACAGAGTTCTGCTGTGCATTCCAAACTTGGGCTTCAGCTGCTTATGTATGTCTACTTTCTAGAGTACACATATGCCTCTTCATCAGTTGGAAAAGTGGGTTCTTCAGGTTGAGTGACATCTCAAAGAATCAGAAAACATACTGCTCTTGCAAAAGATGACAGTTCCATTCCAAGCATCAAAATCAGCTTACACCAGCATAAACTCCACTCCAAGGGATATTGTATCCTCTTGGGCAAATGTATCCATGTGTACTAACACCTACACACACACACACGCACACGCACACACACACAAACAAACTATAATTAAAAATAAAAATAAGGCTAACTTCCCACTTTATCTTCATGAGTTTTGTACATGGGGATACATATGGATCTATTTTAATTCTTCTGTATATCTATAATCCCAGAGAAGTTAGGTAAAAAGGAGGACCCTAAGAGAGACACACATAGCTATTTCCCCAGGGAAGGGAAATAGCTAAAGTATCCTGGGTAAACTGGGAAGGGGATGGGGAATGGGAACATGAAGGCTCAAGATGGCCAAGTTCGGGGAGGGACTGAGAGGAAGAGAACAGTGAAAGAGATCTCTTGATAAAGGGAGTTAGGGAGAAACCAGGTGCTAGAAAAATTCTCAGGAATCCAAAAGGCTGGCTCCAGCTAAGTGTCCCAGCAATAGTGGAAAGGGTGCCTTAACTGGCCTTCCCCAGTAATCAGATTAATGACTATCCTAATTATCATTAGAGAACCTAAATCCAGTAACTGATGGAAACAGATGCAGTGATCCACTGCCAAGCCCTGGGCTGAGCTCCTGGAGCTTAGTTCATGAGAGGGAGGAATGACCATGTGATTGGGAAAATCACAGAAGCAGCTGAACCTACCTAGTGGGAACTCACAGACTGTGGACAGACAGCTGGATATCCTACATGGGACCAAACTAAGCCCTCTGAATGTGGGTAACAGTTACGTGTTTGATCTGTTGGAGGGCCCCTGGTAGTAGGACCAGGATTTATCCTGGGTACATGAACTGGCTTTGTGGAGCCTATTCTTTATTGTGGGATGACTTGCTCAGCCTGGATACGAGGGTGGGGAGCTAGGTTAGGCCTCAAAATGGTATACCAGACTTTCTTGGCTCTCCAAGGGATGCTTTACTCCTCTGAGGAGTGGATAGAGATAGGGTGGAGGGAGGTGATGGGGGGAGAAGGGGGAGGAGGGGGAACTGGACCTAGTATGTAAAATGAAAAAATAAATAAAAAAGAGAAGGAAGAAACATAAAAATAAATATCTTTGAAAACCCCATTAAGACAGATTAATAGTCATCTGTAATAGTCAAACTTAAAGTTATGTTAGACGTTACCAAGGCCATACACAGATATATTTAGATGTCTTCAAACACTTCAAACACCTACATAATATAGCATTTATTTTGTTTAATAACTTAAGGCTTTCATGACCAGTGAGACACATCTGCTCCTGGCAAGACCAATCTATTTCGGAGAGGATGACGACCATCAAAGAAACTGGCAAAAGTTAGTCACTGGACAAGAAACTTCCCTTGCCTCGATTGCTGACAGTATGGTATCCAAACTGGACAAGGAGGACATAAAACAAAAGGTGACTGTTAAAAGTTGCCAAGACAAGGTAGAATAGTACTTCAGAATTTCCTGCTTCACAGAGTGTCAGGCCTGTAGGACATACTTGAATATCCCGATGTCACAAAAATACTTAGGGTGACTTGCAAGGCAGGCTGATGTCCCTGTCATTAGGTAACATTTTATCCTTCTGAGGATTTGATGGAGCTGAAGATTATATAGGTATAAACTTCCTTAGTATAATGAAAGGAAAATTAGACATGAAACTTTAAGACTCACTAAGATAAGATAGATAATAGAATATTTTCCCTAATATTGTAAAATATAAATAGACTGGACATTGTAACTATAATTCTTACTTAATAACTGGTATTTTTGTATATAATTTTACTATGTCAAAATTAAAACCTTGTTTTTTTTTTTTTTTAATTAGACAAAGTTAGAAAAAAAGATGTGAGATCTCATCTTGTTCCAGCCACCATACCTGGTGCTTGCCGCTTCGCCTGGGGAAACCTGCTGTGATGGCCTATTAACTCTCTGGAACTTGAACCCAATAAATTAATTTTTCTTAAAAAAAAACAACACAAAAGAATAAACCCATTAAGTCATGAAATAGAAACCATTTATTACAATATCTAAGCACTTGCTCTTAGAGTTGTACCCAGGGAGCCTGGTATAGCTCTATTTTGAGCAGAAGATAATTTCTCCTTGTTTTTGCACTGGAGATAATTGACAGGTACTTTTATCTGTTAAGATTCTAGAAAGGATGCATAGATTAGATGGACAAGATTGGAAGTGAGTGGGCTAAAAGGAATGTGTAGGTGCCATGAATTGCCCCTTGACATGATGTGCACATAACGGCATTGCATCTCATTTCTACTTTGTATTTGCTCTCAAAAAGTGGGCTCAAATGCTAGGAAGAGCTGACAGACTGACCTGGCAGAGAGCCTTCCAGAACCACAAAAGTAAAATTTGGACCTGCATGACCTATCATGCAGCACATTCTATTACAAAAGCTTGGCTTCTAAGGGTTTACCACTCTAGGGAGTAATGCTTCTAGGATCTAGGAAAGTGCATACCTAGCAGAACTGACCCTCTTCAGGGCTGGCAGCTGTCCCTGTGTGAGGAAGTATGTACCTGAAACAAGCAAGTATTGTGTGAGCCCACAGTTCTCTATTGATTTATTTTCACATGTACACATTTTCCCAAAAATTTCTTAATGGATTCTCTTTCATCTGTCTTTAAAGAAAAATGTTTAAAGTATGAAAAGATGATGGTGAACAGTTTAAAATTTTGATTTGAAGGGTATTATTTGCACCATATGTACCAGCTAGTATTTCTAATCATTAACAATTAAAATGAATACCGAGCAGAATATACATTGTTTTTGTCTAACTTTGGCACTTAGTACAGATTCTCTGCATTTCTAGTTTTAATATTTATGCCTCAGTTCTCCCAGTTGTTAAATAGTCACCTAAAACCACTAACATTTGCTGGGCATTTGGATTACATTGAATACAATGTAGACAGAGTGGACATAGCTCACAGACAAAGTGTCAGGAGAGAAATAAAAATTTGGGAGCTTGAGCATTTTACAGAGAGTTCATAACATAACATACAAACAGTAGATCCACAAATGGCTACTTTTCTATTTCCTTAATTTACAGACTCCAAAGTAGAGAAATCATTCTAATGTCTAACTATGCAGAAAATAAGTGAGAATACCAAGACACCTATTTAAGTTGCAACACAAATAAAGTAATTATTCACTCTGTCTTCTATGAATGCATGCAGTAGCAACACAGTCAAAATGTAAGACTGTTATACAGTCCATTTTCCACCAAAATATATTTTAGTTATAATTTAACATATAATATTAACTTTAAAATCTACCATATAAAATGTGGAAAGCCAAAGAGGAGAATATCAAGTTATTGAGAAATCTAACAATCCAAGTTATTGGCAGAAAGTAAAATGTTTCAGATGCTACTTATTAGTAATTCAGTTAAAGAGGTTTATATATCCTATGGGAAGGGTCTAGCTTTAATAGCTGGGACAACAATATGCCAATCATTTCCAGGTCAAGGCACAGAAGCAGCATATCTTCTAGATATAAATACTAGACACACCCTTCCTCATGAGCTCATCCAGCATGTACAAGCATGTACAAGCATGTACATCCATGTACATCCAAAGCATTAGTGGTAACAGCAAAGCCACACAAGTCAACAAGGGAGAGGATATGTGATGTAAGGAATATTGGTTGATGAAAGATGACTGAGCAGAAAGAATGAACAAAGTACACTTTACTTAACACACAATACAATATTTAAAATGTTTTAAATTGAAAAGCACACTGCAGAAAATAGAGCACAATATTATTTTCAGGATTCATTTTAAATGTGAAACTTAACAGGTGTGTAGAATTCCATGAATACATAATGTAACTGAAGTAAAAGGAAAATAATTTGAGTAAGTTTGAAATACCTGTATTGCTGAGCCTCAGATGCCTGAGGAAGGAAAATATAAGATTGGTTCAAAGTCATCAACAGTGTTCTGTTTCATAAAGTATAGGCTAAGTATCATAAAATTATATTGTATTAATTCTGTATATGCATGCATGTAATGTTTATAGATTAACATATTATTTGTTCCTAAACTCTATAAAGTTGTAAACTAGACCAGAGTTCAAGAAGAATACAGGAGACAAATTGGTTTCATCTTCAGAGTCAATCATATCTGACTGAAGATGTCCTATGATAAGTTCTGTTGAGGATGAAGAAGAGTTTTATGAAACAGTGAGAGCTGCTGATTTCTTACCATAAATATGAGAAGCCACAGTGGCTTAACAACTTCTTTAAAAGTATTTGAAAGAATAATTTTAGAAAATTTCAAAGTAGCAACTCACAAAATCATACAAAAACAAATCAGAGGATTGAAGTAATGGATTGCCATTCTTTCAAGAACAAAAAAGGGGATGAAAATGTTAAAGTTAAAATGGTGAGGTTGGGATCACTGGGATATGTGACTAAACAGGCTTGCATGGGGGTGTGGGGGGCTCCAGCACAAACCAGTGATCTTCCCCTCCTAAAAGTAGAACTTTATGGGTAGTTTTAACTTTATACATATCCAGGCATCTAATGCTTCTCATTGTAACAGAATAGAATAGAAGGTGAAAAGTAGAACTTTATGGGTAGTTTTAACTTTATACATATCCGTGCATCTAATGTTTCTCATGGTAACATAATAGAATAGAAGGTGGGTTTGGAAGAGCCTCTGGCAGTTTCAGGAGATACACTATCCCTAAACTACCCCAAATGAAGGCCAAGGGAAGGGAAATGGTAGACAAATCTTCTAAGTTCAGATACTAGAGGTAGCTGTTTGGCAACATTGTGACCTGGTTCACTCCAGACACATGATTTTGCTCACTCATCCACTGAGATAATCATGATTTTTCTTTCTTTTTTTACTCTTCTTTTTCTCTACTTATACCCTGAAGTGAATCTTATCATTCAGGAGTAAAAAAAAAAAAAACATGACTAATGATAAGGTTGGATATTGATATAGTTGGGACAGATGGGAAGAAGGAAGACTTTTTCTCTCCCCATCTATAACATTACCAGGAAGACTTTTTCTAATACTTGAAGTTTTAAAATTGATCTACATTTAAAAAATAAAACCTTCTTAAGGCAATTCTGATATGCATGGCACTTTAAGAATCACGAAGTAAGGTATGGTTAACTACTCAGCTACGATGGATAGAGATCTAGACTATAACACAATGAGTCAGAAACAATGAAGCCTTTAATCTCACATAAGTAGGTACAATATAGTAGCCAATAGAAATTAGCTAATGATACCTATTATCCAAACATCACTCAAAATGTGTTCTAACTTCTCTCCCTGTTTATTATGTTTGACAATTACAACTCTAAAAGTTACTTTTTGAGTTTACATTTTATTTATGACATAATAATTACTGATTAAAGAAGTGAATTTCTGCCTATCTTACACAAAGAACTTTAAGCCTGTTATTCAAATTTATCTGACAGCCAAAAATACAATGTACAGCTCCAGAGATTCAAATGCAGAGCATACATGGAATGGGTAGAAAAGAGAAACAATGCACATAAGAACTCACAGCATTTAAAAGTACAGTGTGAGCCAGGTGTTGGTGCACACACCTTTAATGCCAGCACTCGGGAGACAGAGACGGGCAGATCTCTGTGAGTTCAAGGCCAGCCTAGTTGACAGAGCTACTTGCAGGACAGGCTCCTAAACAATACAGGGAAACCCTGTCTTAAAAAACTAAAAACAAACCTAAAAAATAAAAGTACAATCTGATAGGATAATGTAACAATTAAACCCTAACACATAGTTTATGGTGGGAATTGATAACCCTCTGGTCATTGGTGTGTGTATGTGTGTGTGTGTGTGTGTGTGTGTGTGTGTGTGTGTGTGTGTGTGTGTGATATAAATAGGTATTCAGAGATTAGAGACTGGGCTTTTAATACTCCAGCCAAAGTTCTCATTTTATGTTCTCTCCCTGTTTTCTTACAAAGAATGTGTTAGAATGGTGTGAGATTTAAATTGGAGGAAGAAGAAAATACAGACTCAGGAAATAAAAATGGATGACATCATGGATAAAAAAGGATCTGGGAAAACAGGCTGATGGATGTTTATTTACGGAGAAATAACTTACAATAGAAACAGGTGACCACCATCAGGTTCCCGTCCCTATGATGGCTCAAGATGCTATCTCTGACCAATAAGCAAGAAGGAGCTGCTGGGGTCCCCGACCCCAGACTCAGTTATCCCAGGTCATGTCTGCACCTATCCCCACCCCCCCAATGGGCATGGTCAGTGCAAGAGTTGTGGGCAGAGTGAATATCTTACTACAGGATGGATATGAATAAGCAAAAATACTATACAGGTAAAGTGATTTAAATTATACTGGTAGGACCTCACATTGTTATACATAAGATCTTCAATATATTTTCTAAACTTTACCTACATGTGTTCATATTTTATGTGTAGATAATAACATATTCTTCCAGTAATGCCCAATATAAGGCCACCTAAGAATACTTTTATAACAAAAAAAAATACAAATATAAACAATATATAATCAAACATGTAACTGGGATCATATTTAACACTTTCATGTTAAGTGACACAACAAATCTCCATTGTTTCAGATCATAGAGATGCCAAAGTCAGATGGAAATAGGAATACAAAGAAGCAACCCCAGTAAGGAAGCAACCTGATGATCATTTAACAAACTCTGTGAGAGTTTTTTCACTCTATGGGCAGGCCAGGTGAAAAGAAATAAAAGAACATAAAGAAATTGCTTTTTTTTTCCTCAAATGGTTATTAATCATATCTGAAAGACAGGCTCCAGCTAAACTTTTGGTTTGTCACAGGAGAGTCCATGGAGTCAATGGTGCTGAATTAATCAGGAACTACTACAGGAGACTGAAAAAGAACCCAAACTGACTTTTTGATTTTGATCATAGACCACAAGGCAGAGAGAATCATTGGGGAAGTGACATGGGAGGTTAGGCTGGCATTGAAAAAGGAAAGATATTATTAGCATGTCCTCTCAATAAATTATGACGTGAACTCACAAACAAATGATATATCATTGTACAGTCAAACGTTCAAGAAGAGAACATGCTTGGCTTTGAGAAAAGTAGAAAGATCTTTCTGTTTTCAGGTCACCTTGTTAAGTCTTTATCTGAGCACAGCATGTTGTGTTCTTAATAGAAGCTAGAAACAATCATGATGAATATATATCTACACATCTTTAGGTTATTTTACCCAATAACTTTCATTTACAAGTATTTAACTAAATTCCTAAAACCTCAAATACTGAATAAAATCTCTAAAAAAAAAGATTTTGATGATCTCTCATGGAAGGTCTCACACTCCCTGGGGAGGGATGGGGGATGGGACGGGGGAGTCTGAGGCAGTTATGGGAGGATGGAAAGAAGAGGGAACTGGGATTGATATGTAAAATAAGATTATTTATTACAAAATATAAAATATATATATATAAACAGAATGATTACTTCTAAGAAGACAAGGTTCAAACCAGAGGAAGTGTCCTTTGGGGTATTCATTTCAAAAGGCAATTACAGAGATACCAGTTCTACCATTGTCGGGATGAGCTCATTAGGATGGTGTTAGAAATCTACAGCTTTTTGTAGGCACCCCAGGTAAATGGTGGTGCAGCAAGTTTGAAAAATACCAGAAAAACATTCACATACAACTGTAAGGCACAGAACAAGAAACCTTTGAAAAGCACAAGTTCTAGGAGTGGTGAGATCATGTAGTACAGTTCTACCTGTACAAGAATAAAGACTTGAGTTTGGATTTATAGTTCTCACATAAATGCCAAGTGTGGTAGTACAAACCTGTGACCCTAGCACTGAGGGTTAAATGAGTCACAAGAGCTTATTAGCCAAAGCAGTGAGCTCCAGGTTTAAAGAGAGACTGTCTCAAAACACTAAAGAGGTGGAGAAGCAGATCAGGAAGGCACCTTAATGTCACTGTCTGGTCTCCTCATAGTGAGTGAAGCTATTATACATGGACATAAATACAGCATACATATACACAATATTCCAATAGATGGCTACCAGGATTTTGCCTGGCAGGTATACTGCCTCAAAACCCCACTAGTTAAATAACAGTAATTAAATAACTACAGCTCTAAATTAAAATTAGACTATCTTATATGAGCTTTATTATCTATTATGAGCACTAAAAGTTTTAAATAGAAAAGAACTGATATGAAGGAAAAGCAGGTAATAACAGTGACAGACGTTTAAATGATGACAGAAGGCAGGTGAAAAAAGAGTAACCTACATTAAAAATATCTAAAATAGCTATACAGAAACCTATTGTATAAGATTCCTAAATTTATGTTTATGTGTATAGTCATACAAATATATACATTAGAGGTAACCTACCAAAGAAAACTCTTACTCCCAGAAGACATATAATGCCAAATAAAAAGCTCAGGGCAGGTATGGAACATCTCCTCTTCAATTGTTGGTCAGAGATATCCTGGAGAGCCTATAATCAATAAAAGCTATTGCCATTGATCATTATTGCTCAATAAACTTGATAAGAACTAGATAAGACCCTAGAGCTGAAGATACCATGCAGTTCAGTCATAGGACGTGCATAAACCAAGCTGCTACTGGCTACTGACTAGGAAGCTTCCTCTCTGGTGGCTGGCTTTCATAGTGTGTTACGTAGTATTCTGGAGTAGAACCCAGTTATGAAAACTGTGAGCTATAATAATGACCAGAATGGTAAAATAGGTCAAGCTGTACAATAGTGACATGGATAGTGTTAGAGTAACCAACAGTTTTCCAGTTCCATATAAGGAATAATAGATTTGATTAAGTACCAGTGGCCTAGAAATCATAGTCCTCAGGGGTAAACTTATATCAATTATTTTGCTAAATGGACATAGAATATAAAAATGCCTTCTAGATTCTATACCCATATATTAGTGAAACACTCAGATCTCATCAAATAAAGTCATTTTGTGGATAACAATTAATATATAAATCCATAACTTTATAAAGCACAGAGAATTAATGACTATAGGATGCTCAGTGATAAATAGGAGCAATTTATCATCCATTCCCACATCAAAGGTCATAGAGTATCATAGAGTGAGTACAAAGCTATATGATAGCAAAAGTCAGAGGTCATGGAGGACCAAGAAGAAGCTGTGTCTTCTGGACATGACAAAATCGCTGTACTCAAGAACTTACAGAAGCTTTTGATGACTTCACAAGATCAAAGAAGATCAAGCCAGCCCAGCCAACATTCCCACATGGAGTAGAGAGGAGTTCACGAGGCCCCACTCCTAATTAAGAAGCGATTGACAGCTGGTGGCTGTCACTTTTCTTTAAGGATGTAGCCCTTGGGAGCTCAACCATGTCCCAATGGATTATCTCATGCACATAAGGAATATGGGCAACACAAATTGGACTTAGTGCATTATAAAACAAAATAGATGATATGAAATTGGGAAGAGGCAAGGAATCCAAGGGTAGATCTGAAAAGGGCAGAGAAAGGAATATTTTGAAAATACATTGAATGCATTTATTAAATCATCAAAATTATTATATTTGCAAAGAAATATCAAAACTACAATAAAAATAAAGTGTTTTAATATGTCTGAATTCTGATTAGACAATTAAAGTTCTGCAACACTGTCAAAACAATTTTCGGCAATTTTATTCTATATGGCTTTCTATAAACTCACTCTTTTTTAATTTACTACGTGCTTGTGAGAGCAGTATGAGGAAGAGATGGGAGAGAGAGTGAGAGAAGGGGAGAAACTGCATGTTGGAGGTTACAGAGCAACTTGTGAGTCAATTTTCATGTGTAGACATTATAATAAAGCCAGGTGGTGATAGTGCATGCCTTTAATCCCAGCATTTGGGAGGCAGAGGCAGGTAGAGTTTGGGGCCAGCCTGTCTACAAAGCTACACAGAGAAATCCTAACTCAAAAAATCAAAAACAAGGAAAGAAAAAAGAAAAAAAAAAAAAGAGGAAATTTTAATAGAACTTCTGAGAGTCAGTTCTCTCTTTCCACTTTGGGTTTCAGGTCCTGAATTCAAGTTTTCAGGTTCTCAGGAGTGTGTGACAACTTTAAAACAAAACAAAACAAACAAACAAACAAAATAAAAAGCCTCACTGAGTCATCTTGCTGACCTATCAGGCTTTTAAGATGTGAAAACCTTGGTCTGCAATCACCCAACTCTGATTAAAATTTTAGTAACTCTAAGTTTAGTCGGTATCATTTTTACAAGGTTGAAACCCATCACCATGTCTGTCATTTATAAAGTTCTACCTTTATTTCATAGGCGCTCCTGAAGTTGTCTTACACATTCATAGCTCAAGTAGACCAATAGACTTAAATTATAAACTCACCAACATCAAGGGAGAGGCCATTTATTTAAATGGCACTTCAGCAGAAATTTCTGATTTCTCTTTTCGAAGAAATGTATATAAGGTTCTATCTTTTAAGTATGAAAGTAATTTTCGTAGAACCCAGATATTACTAAAAGAAGGAAAATTGACTTTGTTTTTGTGTGGCTTATTACAAACACAAAAACACACACCTACAAATAAGAAATTCAAAGCCAAAATTTATTTTGTTAATTATTCAAACTGCTTCCTTTTGGCCATTAAGTAGATATTGCTTTGTAATTTTAATGAGTGCATTTTTTATCAATTATACAATCTTCTTAAATGATTCATGTTTGTCATGAATTCTTAAAAGTTGATCACCTATAAATTACTGGTGTAGCTGACAGAACAGCTCTTTCATGCTTTAGAAACACTTCTGTGTTAGATTATCATCAGTACAATAAAATAATGAGATAATCAAAAAAGATAGAAAGAAAGAAACAAAGAAAGAAAGAGCGAATGAAAGAAAGAAAAGAAAATTCCCTATGGGAATACCCACAGATCAACCTAATCTATACAATTCCTCATTGAGACTCCCCAGGTAATTCTAGATGTGTCAAATAGATAAACGACCCTATCATGCCAAGGGAGAGTTGGTAATTATGCATTTCCATCCAGATCAGTCCAGTGGTTTACAGTGTAATACACTGTCTCATTTTTCTGTCTCTTAAGTTTCTCTAGAGAGACCAACAAAAATGTAGGACAAGGAACTTCTGAGCCCTATTGTGGTATACAAGTGGATGTGTTCAACACTATAGCAATTCTTCTCCTGAATGAAATATTCATTGTTACAACTGCTACAAATATAGGTGGCTCATGACTCTCAGTTGGGTTTCACTCTAGGAAATGTCTTCTGTCAAAAAGTTCACTCAAATTATTCCTTTGTCTTCTCATATAAATCATATATGATTTTTAAAAGTTTCATGGCATACTAAGGCCTACTCCATTGTCCCAAAGTTAGAGAACTGAGATGGGTCCCTGTACCTCCAAACTCCTCCTCACAGAAGGACCTAAATCTTTCACATAATAGTATTACCAACTGGCATGGCCTCCCTTCTCTTACAGGATACTTCTGACCAAAATTCCTTCATGCTGTTTACAACTGAATTCATGCCAAAGTTCAGGAGTAAATATTGGAAACACTCTTCAAGTGACAGATACATACCTACCTAACTTATATGTATGCATTTAAAATGATATAAAGTGTACCAAACTCATCTTCTTAATAATTTTAAATCACAGTATTATTTTAAGAATGAAATGTGTAGAAGAACAACATAGATGTGATTCATATAGTACTGGTGTTAAGAATTCCTATTTCCAAATTGCATACCATCTCTAGAAAAATAAGCATCTTAAGTCCTATTTTTCAAGTATAACACATGAACAATGATCTCTATACTTGAAGGCCATTTCAGATCTAAGTATCACAAGGCATAAGAAATATTAAACACCCATATAAAGTTCAATGAAGTTACTTATATTATTAGTATCACAATCAATACTATCATTGGGAAGATGCAGGCACACCAGAAGTGATGCCCCATGTCTGAGTGGTTCAGCTTGCAAAGTTTTTTTTGCTGTTCCTTTACCAGCAAAATGAACAAAGCCCACAGAAAGTTGTTATCTTTCTGCTGCTTAAATCTGTGGTTCTCTAGATGCAGGAACTTGAATGCTCTCCATCCGTGGGTTTTTGGGTACTAATGACCCCTGAGAGGTTGATAATTCCTCTGCAGTGAAGGGGAAACTATGGCCATTCCAGCTCCTTTGGGGCCTCATTAGAGGCCCGCTTGCAGGCAGCTCAGAAGATGCCTTCTTTCCAGGGAGCTTTGGCATGTGGCAGTCATTGTGTAACCTTGTGCATTCTCAGCATACCTCGACCAGCAGGGAGCTTTGTGCCTGAAAGGCAGTCTTGACAGAACAGAAGAGAAAAAGAAAAAAAGAAAGAAAAGAAGACATATATAACCACAACCACTCTCCACAAACCCAGCCACCCAAATCAGACAACTGAGCATAAGTTCATGGGTTGTGGGTTGTTAAAAGAAAAAAATGAGGAGAGCAGGACAAAGTACAGTCCTCTGAGGAGGAAAGAGGATAGAAGCTTCTTCTGGTGTTTCATTTCCTCCTATACCTCCTTTGGCTATAATAAGCAACTGCCTAGCATAGTGAAGTAGATTGTCTTATCGGTTTATCAAAGCACACAGCAGGAACTCATACATAAACCACTAAGAAGTAACCACTAAAAGTCATTAATATCTGAACAACAGGACACTGGTGACATCCTTAAACCCAAAACACTTCTCCAAGTTTAGAATATACTGATCCAAGGAAGCTAAGATCTGCTGCATACTCAAAGTAGCAACTCAAAACTCACACTAAGTCCAATTGGCCAACAGAATAAATACCCAATAGTGAGGGTGATGTATGAGGGCAGTGCTGCTCTGGCAATGAGACTAGAGAGCCCTGGGAGACAATGACAGTGATGGAGCCCCTTGGCTATGTACCATTAAGTATATCACTACATTATTCCCTTTGTATGGTACTCAGTCTAAGCAAGAAGAGCTGATATATTCTCTCTGGTTATATAACTTCATACACATGCCTAAGTGCCTTACTCTAAACAAATGGCTTTATATCTGAGGTTCAAGAGAGCTGACACCTACAGAGCTCTGAAAGCTGGACCAGGAACACACTGACAGTCTGTTTGGGTCACTCCATATGGCAGTTATTAGAATGGTTGGTAACCTCACAGAAAGTTGAAAGTAATTTTATATGCTTTAGATGTCCTAATTATCTCTAAAATACTTTCCATTATTTTTAAATTTTTATATACATATTCAAATTAACACATCTCCAAGCTACTGTCCCAGGCTAAACTAGATTACTAAAACTGTCATGTAACTCAGGTATATACAGGTATATACTCCTCCTCTGTTGATACAGTAACAATGTTTAAAACTTTCATCAGAACTTTTATTTCCCTATTGAAAACCCTGCCAATGGCCTCCCATTTTTCAGAAACTAAAACACAGACTAATCACTGTATGTTACAAAAGCTACTTTATGGTCCCCTTGGATATCCTTCTTTCAATGCCTTTACTCTGTTCTAGCAGAAGTTGCCTCTTTTAAGGAGAAAGTGTATTTCAAACTCTCCTCAGCACATCTGCAGTAGCTAAAGCTGGTTGTCAAGCCTTCTTCTACCATATTCTTTGGGAGCTTAATTGTCCACTCAACCCTCTGGTTTCTGCTACATAAACCATTCCCTTAGTTCAGCCTAATTCTTGGTTATTGATCTCTGCACCTGTTTCCATCAGTTACTGGATGAAGACACTGTGATGATGCTTGGTATATTCACCAATTTATTACAGGGGTAGGCCAGTTCAGGCACCCTCTCCTCTATTTCTAGGAGTCTTAGCTGGGGTTATCCTTGTAGATTCTTGAGAATTCCCTAGCACCATGATTCTTCCTAAACCCATAGTGGCTCTCTCTATCAAGGTATCTCTTTCCTTATTCTCAAGTCAAAGAGAGCGAGGATGGAATACATGACAAAGGAAGGTCAAGATCATAAAGGAGAAATCTAGACAGACATCTGAACCAAGCTCTTTTGAACTCATGAACTCTGGATGCACAGCTGTGGAGCCGCCATGGGACTGAAGTAGGTTCTCTGTATATGAGATGGCTATGAAGCTTGGGTTATCTGAATGGCCCCTGGCTGTAGGACCAGTATCTATCCCTGCTGCATGAGTTAGCTTGTTGGAGCCCATTCGCTATGAGAGGATACCATGTTCTGTCTTAAAGCAGGGCAGAGGGTTTAGTCCTGTCCCACCTTAAAGTGTCAGACTTTGCTGACTTCCCATGGGAGTCCTTAACTGTTGGGAGGAGTGTGTGGGGAGTGGGTTGTGGGAAAAGGCGAGGAGGATCAGGAGAAGGGGTGGGAGGGAGAACGTTGATTGCAATATAAAATGAAATTAAACAATCAAAACCCTTCCCTTATAGAAGCATCCAGCTTTTCCCCAACTTCTTATTAAAATCTTGCTTGTCCTTTGATCAGTTACCACTCCCTGGATTTTAATAGTAACTTACTTGGGATTTAGATATTTTTCTCCTGCCATGTCAAATGGAAACTTCATGAGATGTGGTTCCATAAGTCCACTCTCAGCACTTTCTATAAAACTTTCAGAGCAGTTAGAGTTTAGCAGGTTTGGCAAATAAATCAATGATTCCGGCTCCTTTTCATGAACAAATATCTTCTTATACACTCAAAGCAACATAGAGTTATGTTTTTGTCAGAATTTATTTTCAGTTTTAATGATATCCTATTTGGTGGCAAAAGAATGATCCAGGGTGAGCACTCAAAACCCAGATCAACACAATCTTCAGAAAAAAAAAATGTTACAAAAGCTATGAAAGGAAGCGAGCTTTTCCTCTAAGAGCTGCTCATCTGAGACAGTAGTAATTCTTCTAAGCCCCAGCACCTGCTTGGGACTCATCCCATAGTTCTAGTAGCTCCATATTTTTTTTTTCTTATTATTCCTAATAGAAGTGATTGACAACAAGCAAAGCATTCACATATTTGCAGGTATAGGTTCCAGCATTAACTGCAAAGATAAATGCATGTAAATTTCGGTACAATCACTCTAAGAACCTGTATTTGTTGCAGTGGTGTTGTTTTAATTATGATTCAAAACACTTTATCCTAACATTTTTCATTTTTATTGTTGTATTCTTTTTTAATTCTTTAGTGACAGTTTCGTACATTTATATAATGAACTTTAGTCGCATTCACTTTCATTTCCTTCTTGTATTACCCCCCTCTCTCTCCCACAGGATCCCTTCTCAACAAGTTCCCCCTACTATTTTTACATCTTTGTGTGTGGCCCACTGAGTTTTAATTACAGTTAAAACAGCACAAACATTAATGCTGTTTCTTCTCTATCTGCTGGATGCTATGGCAACAGCATACAGAAAATGATGGTTGAAAATAATTAGAGGGCTTAAGCATAGGCACAGATTATATCCAGGTAACACACTGCAGCAAGGAAATAAGGAACTAATGAGCAAAGCAAATGCTTCTGCTGTAGTCCCCCATACTTGTTTGAAGACCTTAAAATCCTGGAAACTGGGCTTCCAAGTCTTCCTCCACCGTTTGCCATCTGTTAACACCACTCAACAAGTAACGTGCTCTACCTTCTTCACAGGAACAAAACCTGAAAGTACCCTTTCCCAAATCAATGAAATACCTTCATTCCTCACCACTCCACCTAGACGTCAACTTTTCCCAATCCTTTCCTTCAAAATAGTTCTATCAAAAGAAACCCATGCTGTATTTGACCTTTAATTGGGTCACCTGAATTCCAGGGCAATTGAAAGCAGTTGAAACATAAACCCCAGAGTCAGCTTCTATTAGAAAGGCTGAGAGATACTTAGCCATCCCTGGCATGCAAAGAGATAATGCCCATTTGAGAATAATGATAAAGCAGCAGCAGATGTTCACTCAATTAGATTGCCTGATTAGCTCAACATTCCAATGCATCATGCAACTCAGTAACGGATTGTCCCACTGTTCCTGTTCTAGGAGAATGGCTTTAAACAGCATATCCATTGCAGCTGCTGGGTTCACTCTATTTGTTTCTATACAATCCACAAGTCACCCCAAATACTCTCGTGTTTCTTTTGCTTGCCAAACCACAGATGTTTCTGCCTTCTCATTTCTCCTCTACAGGCTGCCTTTTTCATTTGAAACCCGTTAGAGGAAAAAAAAGGAATTTCATATTCACTGTTCAGACCGAGAGCTAAAACAGACACATGCCTAGTGGAAAGGTGACATCCACAAGTGCCAATTTTCACTGTGTTATTATGGAGTAATAATGGAATCCAATTTGCAGCTACACTAACGCTATTACAGATAGCGTGGACTTTTGCCATTTTATTTGGACAGGCAGCATCCTCTTTGGGTTTTATTTTTTCCTCCCATAGAATAATGTCTTCCACATCATGAGGTGGCTATCCCCAGTTGTGAGAAGTCTATCTTCCTAGGCTACTTTACAGCTGGGATGAAGAATATGAGCCATGCTGGGATAAGTACATAAATTCACTCAAAACTGCACGTGAAGCTTAAGTAAAAAGATATGGAACCCTTATGAACAAATTACTTAAGGTGGCTTCTGAATCTCTGATAGATGTTTGTCAAACAGTTGCAGTCAATTCAACATGTTCTGAGGCCCTTCTCTGTAGTATGAAGTATCTTAATTAAGTACAATGGTGATGGCCAAATCTGAGGAGGATACCTAAGACTGCTTAGCTCTTAGGGTGCAGAGGGGACCTATGTATTATCCAATAAAAGGGTCCCTGTCAAATCTTGGTGAAATAAAGTGGATAGTCTTTTCTATATAGTCATTTGTCAGATGACTGGCTAATGATGTTTCTGGGTACAGATTTTCAATATGTTCAAAGAAACACAGACAGTTTAACAAAAACAGCATCGTGGGAATTTTAAGTGTCTAAAAGAGCTAGGGGATACAAAAGAAGGAACAATAGCTGAGTTCAATACTCTGGTTTATAATTTATAGCATTCCCTCTCTGTAAAAAAAAAAAAAACTTAGTAATCTATAGGAACTAAATATAGAAATACCTGTGTTAGCAAGATTTTAACAGTATATAATCATTATAACATCCCTCAGAATTTCTCTGTAAATGGGGATTTACTAACTATGCTCCCAAATTTTAAGTTAACTCCACAAACTTTCTAACTTAAAGGATAAAAGAATATATAAGTATTTAAATAGTCACAATCACATATATATCCCAAGCCATCCTCAAATGCCCTAAGTTGCTGAAGATTGCCTTCAACTCTTGATATCCCTGCCTTATGCTCAGATTATGACCATGTATCAGCATACCCAGTTTTATGTGGTTCTCAAAATCAAATCCAGGATTTCACAGAGGTTAGGCAAGTACTCTACTGACCTCTTAGCCCCCATTCTCAATTTTCTAATAGGCAGATTAATGCAATCCAATATAGAAAGTTTTATTCCATTTCTAAGTTTTTGAAAACATATGTAGCATTATGTTATAAATTTCTAATCACTTAGTAAAATCAAATGAGAATGAAGTCAGATTGGGGCCTTTATTTGGCCTTAGCATGCCTACTAGTGAAAAGAACCCATTGTACCAGTAGAAGGGTGATGGCCCCAATAGCTCCCTCTTTGCATCTTTTCACACTGTCAAAGTATGAGTAGGCAAAACATGTCTATTTGCTGGGGACTGATTCAAAGTCCACAACATTTTTTTATTCTTCTCTCTAAATTATTTTAATTTGAGATTATTATGTAATTACATCATATGCAAGTTCCCTTTCATTCCTCCAAAACCTCTGATTTATCCTTCTTTGCTTTCTTTCAAATTAGTGGCTTCTTTTTTCATTAATTATTGTCACATACAAACACACACACACACACACACACATATATATATATATATATGATTGTATAGAATATACATATACTCAGTCTGTGTAATGTTGCTTATATGTGTGTTTTCAGGGTGGAAAACTAGGTTTTTAATACCAGCCGCTTCATTTTTGCCTGGGAAATACTATTTTTTCCACCCACTTTCAGCATTCATTAGTTGCCTTTATTTCTTTGTGTAGGGTTGATGGTCTTTTCCCCACTCACTCTGGCATGTCTTCTGTTGTTGTTGGGTTTAACCTGTATTTATGCAGTCATGTTTGTAAGACTTTATGAGTGTACCTTTGGAGATTACTTCTAGTCAGACTTTTCTTTAGGCTACCAGCTCACAAATAATGATACAGAGACTTGTTGTTATTATGAAAGTTTGGCTTTATCTTAGCTTTGTTTTTAACTAGCTCTTATAACTGAAATTAATCCATTTCTGTTAATCTACATTCTGGCACGCACTGTCCATCCTGCTTCTTTAGTATCTCCTGGCATCTCTCTGGAACCTATATCCATCCCCTACTACTCTCTCTCTCTCTCTCTCTCTCTCTCTCTCAATGCCAGGAAATTCCACCTATACCACCTGCCTAGCCATTGGCCATTCAGCTTTTTATTACACAAATCACAGCAATACATCTTCACATAATATACAAATATCCCACAACAATTACTAGAATGTTCAGCTCAGGAAACTCTGATCCTCTAGCTTTTAGAACCTTTCAAACCCCTGTTTCACAACATTCCCTCAGCCTTTGGTGCACAGATTTATTCACTGGGACTGTGCTCCACAATCCTGCTTTTATTTAATTAATTTATTTATTGGTGTGGTTTTTCTGTAATGATCTCCATCATTTGCAAATGGAAATTCCCTCAATGACACATTAGGAGTATACTTGTCCGTGAGTATAATGACAAATACTTAGAATGGAGTGAGGTTTTATGCTAGTTCAGTAGAGTGGTAGTTCTAAATTCTTCTCCAAAATCCATGATTTCACGATCTCGGGATGGTTGGCTAGGTTCCCAGTATCAAGCATGATTTCCCTGTTGTTAAGTGGATCATAAGTCCTTTAGAGAACTGTTAGTTACTACTATGGTAATAGGGTGCCACTATTGAATTCTAACTTTTGGCATACATGTAATGAGACATATATGTCAAAGCATCCAAGATGGTGAAACATTTGGTATTCTAAAGACACCTTGAGTCCTGGACTTTAGTGTGAAGATAAAGAAAAATGAGCACATGTGCATACATGCAACATGCCTGAAATGAGGCAAATTAATCAGTGGTGCCCTGGAAAACAAGATGTAAGTCTCAGGTTATGTAGTGGATAGTGCACTTGGATTCTGTAAGGAAACTTTTTCAGTATACAGTGATTCTTTTGACTGGAAGTATAGAGAAGTGGTAAAAAACAAACAAACAAACAGAAGACAATATGGTTATTAAATAAATTCATCCAAACCTTCCTTCCAATTTCTTCACATTTTACTCATGTCCTCCTTTAAAGAATATACCATTGTTTTATTGAAATGCGCCATCTTTACAAGCAAGCATAGGACTGAAAACTGGGAATGACATCTTTTTTTGCTTGAATTCCTTAGTGGAGTCCATCCTCTTTACCACAAACTGAAATAAAACAGGGAATCCCAGAGTTGAGTAACTCTCCAGATTCTGTCTGCTGCGTCTTGCTTATTCCAGTAATGTTTTGTTACTCTATAGTTATCCTGTAGAATTTTCCCTCCAATTGTCAATATCAAAATGTTCCCATTTTGTCCTTAAACCAGATAAAGCCTGGAAATTTGTACACCATCCCCCAATGGTTATTTCCAAGGGTGTAGGCTGAGTTTCTGTTCCATCTGGTCCAACAGCCTTTAACCCAAAATAAACATACAGCGATTTACATTAATTATTAAATTGTTTGGCTATTGGCTTAAGCTTCCTCTTGGCCACCTCTCTCTTAATTATTAACCCATTTCTATTAACCTAAGTATTTCCATGTGGTCTTATCTTACAAGAGAATCTTGCTCTCTCCACAGCCACATGGCATCTCCCTGGCTGCTTCTCTCTGAGTCCTCTCTCCAGAATTTTCATCTTGTAGATTCACTTATACTTCTTGCCTGGCTACTGGAGAATCAGTGTTTCATTCATCAACCAACTAGAGAAACAAATGTACAGAAAGACATCCCCATCACAAGACAGATAAAATGGCTCAGATGTCAATAAAAAAACATGGTACCCTGATCTAGAAGGTGGTGGAAGGAAGTGCTAGATGCTCTCCAGAAAGGGAAGGTATGCAGCTTCACTCGTCAGAGCAGGTTGAAGATGTTAACTAAGGAGAATCTGCTAACTCTTTAAAGAAAATTGTTGCTGAAAGTTTATTATAGGAAAAAAATACTTTTCTAGCCTATCTAGGCTTGATGAAAAATTTTGGCTCCTTTTAACAGAATTTCTTCATTGCTGCAGAGAACTACAGTAGGCCCATGTAAAGTTACAAGCTAAAGAAGCTATTGTGCTGATAGGTAAGCCCTGGAGTTGTTTTTTTTTTTTTTTTTTTTTTTTTTTTTTTTTGACCACAGAAAGACCCCAAATCATGTCTCGTTGCAGCATTTAACAATAAGTGATTCAGTGATATTTGAGCCCTTGAGGAACATGTCACAGAGTCACACCAGCTCACAACTCTAGAATAAAAGTACTGATTTCCGCTACTTCCTAAATAGAGGTTCTGTGGGGATTAACAACAGCTGTAAGCACAGGACAGAAAGACAAGGAAAACACCTAGAAGGGAGACAGAGGGAAGATGTGATTCCTGAAGACTAGATAGGAAGGACTGAAGAAGTTGATGACTCAGTCGTTAAGAGCACCCTCTGCTCTTGCTGAAGAACTTAGTCCTGATATCAGCCCCTATCCTGGAAAGCAGAGATGCTCACACCTCAGCATCCTGTGCTATACCAATATATGTTCTTTCCTGATCAAAGAAGTTCACTATACAGAGGTTTACTTTCAACTATCACCTTTAGTAAGTAAATACAGTAAATACAAAACTCTCAATATCAGAGAGTTTTATTGGCATAGAAAATTTTGCCATAAAAACAGAAATCACTACCCCTCCGTGATTTGAACACTCAAATATTAAGTGCTGTACAGTTCTAGAGACAAAATCCTGCCTAATTTTTCCACTCAGCTTAGGTCATGAAGGGGCCAATGCTATGTGATAATCCTATGTAGTTAGTATATTACTTCTTTGACACATAAAAGCAAAGGACACCAAAGCCTTGGTCTCAATGGCTGATATCTTGTCCTCCGGGACTGCTGAAGAGTCATGAGTTCTAGGAAACAATGATTAGAATACATTGCACAAGTTGGATTTACTTTCATGGTTTTACTTAGAAATTTCAAATTGTAACTGAAGAAAAAAATATGATCACAGAAATCAATTCATTTGATATTTAATTAGGTTCTGTGGGGAGACTACCAGTAGGGTTCACTTTTTTTATTTTAGAACATAATAATAATGAAAAGAAAACACGTATTTGAATTGAAAGTGTTGTTTGAGATAATGAAACTACAAAACACTATAATCAAAATGCTGTCATATATCCTGATTTTTTGAATTACAGTGGTCTATTGCACTTGTGCCTGGTAATGACATAAAGTCAAGTTCTTGCTTCAAGCTGTATAAAGAATAGCTTGAAAGTGATTCAATACCTATAATGTGTTTAACTATTTCGTGTGTGTGCAATGTGTAAAGATGATTACACAAGTGTGTGCAGGTACATGTAAAGGTCACAATTAAAAGTTTGGTATCTTTCTTGATCACCCTTACATTGTTTATTTTTAATTTTTGAGACACAGTTTCTCACTGACCCAAGATCCAATCAATTCAGCTATATTTGCCAGCTAGCAAGGCCCAGAGATCTTTTCTCTGCCCACCAGTGCTGGATTTCCAAGTGTGCTCAATTCCCCATCTCATTATTACATATGTCCAGGGGACCCAAACTTGGTTCTCCAGCTTTTGCTTCAAGTACCTTACCTACTAAGTAAGCATGATAACCCTACTACATTTACAAAGTACTAAGGCTCACATCACCCATGGATTATTCCTTCTTCACATACAAGATTCTCACATGATTGGCTTGAGGTGTGGTCTACATGTTGGGCTTTCATGAAAGAGGAAAGCTTACAAGGCTAAAGACCCAAGACTTGGATTCTAATTCTGTCATTCACTCATTACACAACACTGGGTATGCTGCTCTTAGAACTTGGATTCCATCTTCGAGAACAAGGCTACTGTTCCATAAAATAAATAGGTTTATTTTAAAGAATAAATGAAGCAAATTAAGCAATGCAGTTAGCAGTCTGCCACAGTAACAGGCTGGCTCACTCAGTGGCAGCTGTTATTCAGGCATACTAAAAGTCACAACAATGAGAAATGTGGAAGTCATATATTTACTGGTGCTTTTTGTCAAAACAACCCATAATTTACTTAGATAACATACATCAGAAGTCTCTGTTGTGTAGTTAAAAACTCTGAAATAAAACTTACAGAGCATGGGGCTCACAACATCAATTAAGGAAACCCTGTAAATAGTATTTTTCATTCTTTTCTTGCTTGACTTCTAGTTCCTGGGTTTTCTACACTCTTTAGTAGTCATATTCATTTGTAACTCATTTTACCCTGCCATCCTGTAATATTGAATATCTTGCCACTGCCTTTGGGTCATATATTGTTCTCTATCTTAAATGTCCCCTGATATGCCCTCAATCTGACACTGATCAAGGTTCTGAAATAATTCTCATCAACATATTTAGAGTTTCTGAGCTCTGTAAATAAACACTGAGTCCTCTTTGCCATTCACTCTTCTCCCCTAAGAATGTTGAACATAAGAGTAAGACAAACATTCACCAACCCACATACACAATCCATTTCAGGCATCCAGCTCTCAAACTAGGAAAAGTTAACCATTTTTCATTCATCAGAATGATAAAACAACTCTTCCCACAATGGAATATAAAGGCTTATTCCATGGTAATCATTGCCCATCTACATCTGATATAACATGACATGTCTGTAGAATCACAACAATTAATGAAACCATGGTAGTAGGGGTAGTATTGCCAATAAGGGAAACAGATGATGTAATATATTAGATCCCAAATGTAAATACCCACACCCAAGCTGATTGCCTTGGACAAGAGTGTTATATTACTAACTCTCCTCATTGCTGTGATAGGAAAGCTGACTAAGGAAGGGTCTACAGTTGGAGAACATAGTCCATCATGGTAAAGAAATCTCATAGTAGCAGTAGCATGAGGTAGCTGGACATGTATCTGCTGCCAAGGAGCTGACCAGTGAATGGCCATGTCTAGCATGCTTTCTTCTGTTTATCTGATCATGGAGTCAAGTTAATGGAATGGTTTCTTCTCCTCAGTTCAGTGAAGTCAGTCTAGAAACTTTCTCAAAGACAGATCCAGGGATTTATATCTTATAAAATGTCAGAGTTTTTTCAAGCTATCAATCAATGTTAACTACTTCAGGCACCAAGATAATACCCTAGGTGCCAGGGGGCATGCCCCTTTTCATCAAACAGTATTACACATCCACATTCATATCAACACCTTTAAATCTCTATCGCAAATAATATATAAAAATCAATTCAAATGGAACAATATCAAAATGTTAAGAGTTCAACCTTCAGTAGAAAGCATTTGGTTAAATTATGTCCTTTAGTTAAATAATTTCTTAGATATTCCCCACTAAAGTAGTGACAATAAAAGAAAAAGATGAAATACCGAACTTTATCAAAAATAATAACTTTTGTGGGTATTACAATTTAAAAAAATTCATAACTAGAAAAAGATAAAATATTCTCAATTCATATATCTGTTAAAGAGTTTAATATATAGGCTACATAAACTATTTGAAGCAAGAAAAGCAAATGATGCAATTGAAATCTGAACAATAATCCAAAGAATATATGCAATTAGTCCAGAAACTCATTTAAGTTCAATACCATGACTTCTTTTATTTAGCATTCCATAACAATAACAACATATCTGACACTAATGAATTTTTAAAAGGTTTCTTCTGACTCACAATATTAGAGGTAATAATCTATCATCAGTTGTACCCTTATTTTGGTCCTACAACCTTTAAGATCATGTCTTTGGTCACCCAAAGATCTATCTCTAGTTTCCACCTCACGAAAAGTCTTCTATATCATAATCATGACAGACTAGAGGACAATCTTGATGACATGTGACCTCCCAAGTGTTTTTAACATCCAAACCAGAGCACTGAGCATTAGGGGAATTCACACAAGATCCATAGAGAGATTAATTCATTCCTGTAATAACAGTAAAGGAGCTTGAACAAATTATAATTCTCCCATATTTCTGACAAGGCAATGAACAAAGTAGACTTTGTTACTCAAAAATTAAAATTTAATATTACATGTGACTTTGCATTTCATCTTTATTCCCACTCTACAAAATGGAAAATAGAGGTTCACCCAAAACAAAAATTGTATGAAGTACTGGAAGTTGAAAGCAACCATGCTTATAAAAGAAAAGAAAGGAAGAAACCAGTTGTTTCTATCATCTGATAAGCATTAAACAAAATGAGGTGCATCAATTCACAAAGAGGTAAATATTAACTCATGCTGTAACTAGGCTAAAACTTGATAGCATTAACGGACATTGTGTTATGTGAAATTAACTTACAAGGACATCGATACAAAGTACATTGGACATTAGTAAGCCAGAGGAGAGAATGGGAAGTAGTTTCAAATTCATATTTTTTTTTTAATGTTCTGGAGTCAAAGAGTGAACAGGGATGAACAACAATTTGAATGCACTGAGGTAAACTTTTAACATGCTAAATTGTATCAATTGTATCTCAAAAGAAAACCTGCTTGTCACATTTTTGGTTTTGGCTTTTCAAAACAGGATTTCTCTGTGTAATAGCTCTAGCTGTCCTGGAACTTGTGTTATAGACCAGACTGCCCTTAAATTCGCAGGCTTCTGCTTCCTGAGTGCTGGGATCAAAGGATTGCACTACAACTGCCCAGACAATTATCACATTTTCAACAACTGAAATGTAACTTCTAAATCTGCTTCATACGATATTGTGAGTAAACCAACAGTACTTAAATACATCTCCAAACATTTGCCATTTTCTAGAAGAAATCATGCTTTTCTCCCAAATATACTACGCACACTCATGCACACGCACACACTCAGAGAGAGAGAGTGTGTAGTAGTAGTAGTACTAGTAGTAGTATAATTATGATTGACAGCAGCCATCTTCAGAACCAGGTATAACAAAGCTGGCCCTAACCACAAGCTCCAAATTGGAAATTCTTAGGAAACCATCTAGGGTTATGGCTCCAGCCAAGCCTCTGCTGAAGAATCAACATTACCTCTCATGAACTTGGTCACCACTACTAGTAAGCACTACTTCTTCAGCCTATAGAGAAGAAACTGCTTATTGCAAGGGAGTGGAAAACAGACTTTCCTGCAAACAATTAATACATTGATATTTAATTATGATTTATAGGGCCACAATTTATTCTATCCTGAACACACACACACACACACACACACACACACACACACACACCTTCAAATTACATAATGTCTCTTTTCGTTTAGGGGAAGGAAAGATTCCCTTCCCATTTTGCCCGCCACCACTCAACACTCAACCTCCTCCATTTTTCACAGTCATGTATTATATCAAGACTTTCTACGTGACCTCTTTGCCCATCATCACTACACAACTACCCACCATCCCGGCTCAAAAGATTTCTTGGAAATCAGTATCTTTTATTTTTGCAGGTGTAGGCCTGGGCAGGTGGAATCTTGGGAGATTGGCCACTCAAGTCTCCAGTATGCAACTTACATCTACCACATGACCTTCCCACCACGTCATATGCTCCCACTCTGTGAGCCTCTCCCACACCACTCCTTCCTTTTATAATGTCAACAGCTCTTCTTGTGCTTCCTGGTGCTATAACCAGAATGCCCAGTTAAAACTGAGCAACAAAAACATGTTCCCCACGCAAATTTTTAAGCAGGGAAAACTTACTCTCAATACAGCCACAAGCAAAGAGGAAACACTGATAAATCAGTAAGAAGTGACATTACTTTAATCATTTACATGCACACCCAAAGAGAAGAACACTTTTCATATGGCTCAGATAAATTCAGGAAGATTAAACACTATTCTCTCAAGAATTCCCTTAAATTATATCCATTCTTCAGAAAGGTTTCTCTGTTTCTCAAATTTTAATTATAAGCTTACACTAAGTTAAAAAAAAAAAAAAAGAAGAAGAAGAGAAAATTCTCTAAGGTATTACTGTGGGCTCTTCTACTATACAGAATTTGTTTAAATATTCCTTCATACCTTTGTTGGTAATTGTGCCTGCTTTTACAGAATAAACCAAAATAATACTTTAACCCTACTTCTCTACTACAGACAAACTGGGTTTAATTTTTATTTAGATTCACATATAAAATATTAGCTTATTTTTTTCTGATATTATCCACCAAAACCAGTAGCAGCTGAGAGATCAATTCTAGCCATCCAAAGAAGGGATGGCATGAATTCCCAAGCACTCTTTTTTTATTTGATTAATTCCTTGGGAATTTTATATGCATTTTGATCATTTTAACCTTCCCAGATCCATCCCCACTTCCCTTCCAACCCATCATTGTTTCTTTTTATTTTTCTCCCCATGACATCCAATTTGTGCTGCCCAAATATCCTTGGATGTGTGGCTCTACACTGGAGTATTGCCGACTTATGAGGGCTATAGTCTTAGAGATAACTGATCTAAGGGTTGTTCTAATAAAATCTCCCAGAGTTTACAGAGTCTGACCTTCCTTCAAGAAGGAAAAGGGCATTATTCCCTCCCTAGGAGTGAGAACACCACCACAAAGCCATAAGGACCTAAGTTTAGGGAAAATGCCATACAGGGAGTGATGCCAACGATGCTTTAGATGAATAGATAACTATTCCTACACAGAATCAAATGCTTTCATGCACTATAAAAATGAAGAAATGGTACCCTAAAACAGGTCATTAGCCCAAATGAAATCAGCAGTCCCTGTTGATTTCTGACTGCTCAAACTTCTCAAATGATTATATTAAAATACATCTGGCTTCATTCTTCAAGTGGCTACACAGTATTACTTATTCTATTATATATTGTAAGAATAGCTAGGGGAGAAAAGAATTATAGTACATGTGTGTTACAGAAATGACCTCAAACCCAAGTAGCATAGCTCTCTCTCATTTAACCAATGCATATTTCATCTTTACTACCATACGAGATCTCCAGTTATTCTAAATTATTCATGATCACTCCTTCCCTGTAATACCCATATGTTCTCACCCATCCCAAAGGAAAAGAAAAGGGGGGCATTTCCATTCTTGATTGGGAGCTCTTATGTTTTCTCTCTCCTCTTTTGAAGAAAAGAATATTGAATGGCACAAAAATTAATCACCACAATATGGGCAACAGCTAAAGTGTGGCTCACATTAATTTTAGCTAAACATCCCATCCTGAACTAATGATGTGTGTTACTGGCAGAAACCCATGTACAGGTATTTCAATATTAATTACACTACTGAAACATGAGCAGTGAGCAGCATCATGAAGCATGCCTGGTATAAGCCAGTCATGTCATATATATTTATTAAATGAACAAATAAATATATAACAGATGGCAATTTCATTTTAAAATTTAAAGAGAGATATACTTAGTTTTAAAATATTCTGTATTTTCATCTGATTAGATTTTAGTCAACCTTTGCCAATTTTCAAATGAAACTCAGAAGACATTAATTTCCTTTCAATGTGAAATTAAATGTTAGTTCTTAAATTTTACTAAAGAAAAACCTTTACTAAAGAAAATATCTTTACACTTACATATCACATCTTTATCCGGCAAGTTATCAACACACAGAGTTACCAACTCAGTAACTTATCAACTTCTTAACCAGGGTCTAGTTATAAAATGTAAAAGAAATTTTTGAAGTCATGAAACACCATAGACTATCATGAATTTATCAACATATTACCAAATGCAATATTCCAAGATTTCTCCTTGTGTGATTCCAGTTCCAAAATAATTCAAATTTCAAGCACTGAAAGGGATACTCATCTTTGTGTATATCAAGTTCTGGGAGATCCTGATAGTTCAGCTCCTGTTAAGTGAGACAGAAGGCTTTTGTCCACTGAGATGTATATGGACTCCTGATCTCTGTAAGTCCACTTTGTAAGATCAGGTATAAGTTCATTCATTACTTCCCTACATACACGGGGGGGGGGGATGAGGGAGGGAGGGAAAAAGAGGGAGGGAGAGAGAGAAAGCCCCATCACACAAGTAGGAACCATTAACATATACTTGGATGAAGTTATATTTCTAGAAAGTCCATGTGGTATCTAGAATCACATGACTCATTAAGAGTCTTTGTATTCTGGAAATGACAGGGCAAATTCTTGGGTTTTCAAACACTACCAGTAAACACATAAAATATCCCCCATGTTAAGCAGAATCAAATGATGTAATACATAACCTTTATTAGTAACTTGTTTGAGATCAGGCATAAAAAATATAGACTAATCAACTAATCTTAAAAAGATATTTGGACTATGGATACTTGATTCATAACATATATCCAAGCATATTAATAACTACACAGGAAAAATAAAAAATACAAAGAACAAGACGCTTGCTACAGTAAAGATACAGGCATTACCAGAGTGAATAAAAGGAAGTAACTGTGTGCCTTTAATGATAAATATACTTCAAACATGGGTGAAGAAAAGTTGACAAAATACAGGTGAAACAATTACCTATACAAAACTCCAATATGAACTACTATCAGACAAAGTAGGCTTTGACGTAAGAACTAAAACATTAAAAGGGTATTCCATAGTTATAAAAAGACTATGTCTCTAGAGGGAAAAAAATTTTCCTAAATCTATAGGCACCTGACAACAGAGCTTCAAAAACAGGAAGAATAAACTGACAGATCTGAAGCTTAACAGTTGTTGCCCAGTGAGATCCCATAAACCAGCATATATACATATTGTTGTTATAAAATATTACATGTATGTATATATACATATACATACTATACATATATGCCAGATGTAAATTCTTATGAAGAATGGAATTGCTGTGCATCTTTTTAATTTTATGAAATCCTATTTACTATTTTTTTTGCTATCATCCTGAGATATTCTAGTTCCATTTGTAAAATTATTGCCAATGAGCAGATTCTCAAGTGCTTTCCTCTTGTTTTAAAGTTCCATGTTTTACTCTAAACCAGTCATTCTCAACCTTCCTAATGCTGTGACCCTTTAATATATGACCCTTCCTCATGCTGTGGTGACCCTAACCATAAAAATTACCTTCATTGCTACTTCATGTCTGTAATCTCACTACTGTTATGCATCATAACATTAAATATCTGTGTTTTCTGATGGTCTCAAGTGACCCCTATGAAAGAGTCATTTGACTCCCAAGGGGATGTGACCCACATGTTAAGAACCACTACTTTAAGGCATATACTACTACTGGGTATATATCCATAAAGATTAAGGTCAGCATATAGCAGAAATGTTCACAAACTATTCACAAGTGTCAAATGTTGAAATAAAACAAAATTCCCACCAATATGGGGACAGAAAAAGAACATACGCTATGCATACACAATGACAATTTGTTTAACCAAAAAGAAGAAATGATACTGTTGGTTTGTAAAGAGACAGGTGCACGCTGTCAAGCAGTGAGTTAAAGGGGTAGAGAACACAAAAGAAAAGGAGGCCTAATAGATATGCAGAAAGGCAACACGAGAGGGAGAAGGAACAAGGATAACAGGGGGAGTGCATGTAATCTAAGTCATCATATGTGCAAATATCATAGTAAAACCCATTACGTCCACAACTAACACATGCTACTGGAAAATAGAACAAGTTGTAAAGAAGGAAACAATCAAGACTATGTCTTCTGACAATAAATGTAATGATTTAGAAATTAATAACCGAGGCAGGAGAATCAAAGGTTCAACATGAGGCCCTATGCTATAAACTAAAATATTTAAAATACTGTGACAAATAATACATGCTCTTTCTAATATTTGCAAGTTCAAGTTCATCATTTGCATTAGGAAATAAAACAGTTTACTACTACTAAATATCTCAAGGAATGTAAAAGAAATAAAAGATTAAAATATATTGAAAATCTGACATGTAAGTTGCATGTTACACAAAACTCATTTTTAGATTTGATGTAGATGCACGTTTTAACTGTACATGCATGATTGTTTTGCCTGAATGTATGCTTATGTACTACATACCCATGGATACTAGTAGAAGAAGCATAATACCCTAGAGTTGGAGTGATGGATGATGGTGAGCCATCAACGAGTGCCAGGAACTGAACCCCGGTCCTCTGTAAGACTGACAAGAGCTCTAACTACTGAGCAATATCTCCATGCAACAGGAAACAATTTTAAACTCCAAGGCTTTAATTAAATATAAGGCAGAAAAGGTTAAAGCCAGAAATTTAGGTGCCAAAATTTATAGAAATTAAACTCAAATATGGATAAGTATATTTTTAAAAGAGCATATCCATTATTTGTTAATTATGTGTCTGTGTGTGGACATCAAGATTGTGTGTGTGTGTGTGTGTGTGTGTGTGTGTGTGTGTGTGTGTTTGTGTGTGTCTGTACAGGTTATAGTATCTGTAGAGGCCATAAGAAGTCATCAGATCCACTAGAAAAAAAAATGGTTCAGGGCCCAAACGCAGGTCCTCTGCAAGAGTAGGAGTGCTATTAACCACTGAGGCATCAACTCCCTTAATTTTTTTATAGTAAAGAACAGGAAGATCCAGAGTGAATTAATTGTTTTTCTTTTAATATGGTTGTAAGGCTAAAAGGCCACAGGCAATACTTCTCACTCAATAGCAGGGAAAAAAGGCCAACATCATAAGAGATCAGGCAAGCATTAAGACGAAAAAAGTGAGAGAAAAATTATACCAATAGCTTCAGTAAAATTGATGTAAATGACAAGCCATTTCAAAACACAGATCACCACACTTGTTGGTGAGCAAAAGAGAAAATCAAAATAAACCCAGACCAATTACAGAAATTGAATTACAAATCAAAACTGTCTCACTGAAGAAAGCTTCAGGCTAGATGACTTTATGGGTGATTGAGCATTAGGAAGTAACAGAAAAACTATTAAAAACATAGAGGGAGGAAAAAGCTCCCTGGCTCACTTTAAGATACCAGTATTAGTGCAAACCAAAAATTCTAACAAACAATATAAGAAAAAAAATCATAAGTCAATATTTTCTGGCAAAGTAAATTTCATGTTCCTTTAGGTCCCCAAAAGTAGCAGAAAAGTAAAAATGAAATCAGCAAATCAATCATTGATGTTTTAATGTGAAGTGTGGTTCAGAATACAAGACTGATTAAACATTTAAAGTACTGATGAAGGGTATTGTATAGCATAATAACAAAAATCAAGAAGAAGCACCTAGCTATCTTCAACACATAGAAAAATAACAAAATCTGTCAGCAAAGTGCTAGAGAATTAAATTGCCTAGGACAGTAAATACTTCCAAGAAAACCCCAAAGCTAGCATCATTTTTAGTGTTGAAAAATCAAACCTCTTAGATCACCATCATGAAGATGAGATTGTTCACCCTCCTCTGTTCTCATTACTACTGTAACAAAAGTCTAGACAGTGTACAAAAGCGAGCTAAGATAGCACAAGGCATTCAGAGGAGAGAAAAGAAAAACCTGTAAATTTTCACAGACAAAATGTTTGGGGATTTGAAAATCTCATAAAATCTACAAAAGAAAAATGCTACTTAAATGATAAGTGAATGTTATAAGGCCTCATCCTCCCTAGGAAGCAGAAAGGGAATGGGATGGGGGTTGGGGGCAGGAATGGGGGAGGACAGGAGGGTGAATGAACTAGGGTTGGTATGTAAAACAAGCTTGTTTCTAATTTAAATTTAAAACAATTATCAAACATAATAGCTATGCTGAAGAATACAGGGTCACTAACACACACACACACACACACACAGAGAGAGAGAGAGAGAGAGAGAAAGAGAGAGAGAGAGAAAAGAATCACTTGAGGTTTTGGACATAGCAATGAAAATTGGAAAATAAGAGCTTATAACATTCTATACAAAATAGTATATAATGTGTGTAGAGGTCATGAATTTGGGAGGGAGTGCAGGAGATGTGGGAGGAGTTGAAGATGGGGGAGGAAGGGATAAAATGATATAAAAATACATTATTGGTGTATGAATTTTTCAAAAAAATTTAAAAATTTTCTAAAAACAAAAAGAGTTTTAAACCAGATGATAGAATGTAAAAACATCAAAGATTCAGGGATAAGCCCAAAAAAAAAAAAAAAATGTCAGAAGCAGGTCAATGTAACCTGGGCCGTTCCTCAGTTAAGTTTTTCTCCTTCCCATGTGAATATAGGTTATATCAATCTAAGCATCACAGTCCTACAGCAGAAGCCAACTGCATTACAAACAACACAATTCAAGATAGTGGCAGATGCACTGAAAGACATCATATTCTTAGAAAATGTTCTTTCAGATAGATTTGCCTATAGAAATTTTCCCTAAATATTTAAGCAGGTACTTTGATGAGATGCTTCTACACTTCACAATTATGAATGGTATAAAAGACAAAAAACCAACTTTTATTTTCTTAATTAAGTTTTATTTCAATTTAACCCAATTTTATTTTGCTTACCAATCCAAGTTCCCTCTCCCTCCCATCTTCACATACTCCCCACGAACCCCCCATCCCACCCACCATCCACTCCTTAGAGAGGGTGGGGAAATCATCAAAGTCTGTCACATCTTTGGGGGCAGAGCCAAGGCTCTCCCCCCATGTATCCAGGCTGAGAGAGTATCCCTCCATAGGGAATTGGCTCCCATAGTCCATTTGTGTACTAGGGATAAATACTGGTTCCACTGCTAGAGGCCCCATAGACCACCCAAGAACCCCAACTGACACCCATGTTCAGGTGGCCTGGCTTGGTCTTATACTGGTTCCTCAGCTGTCAGACTGGGGTCCATCCATGAGTCAAAACAAAATTTTAAAGAACATATTTAGAAACCCTTAAAATAACACATTTCAATCTGCAACAACTAAAATTATATGGAATTGCATAAAGATAAAAGAAATGAAATAAAGAGTTCAGGAATAAACCCCTTCATACAAGTCTTTTATTTTCAGTCAAGTAATAAATAAATTAATGTAAAGATAAAAAGTCTTCTTTGTAACTGGTACTGAAAAATAAGTCTATCCTAAAACAATTATCCTCAACCCATGTGATCCACACATAAGCATTTCCATGGCATAGATCATAGACTTAAGCATAAAATATTAAACTATAAAACCTTCAGAATAATCACTGAAGAATAATTTCAAGATCATAAAATGCAAAGCAAAACTATTATTTCAAAATTTAATGATAAATTAATATTTGTCCAAATTTAAAAGTTGTATTCCTAACAATATTGTGCAAAATTGACAGACAAGTCAGAGCACTGGAAAAAGTAGTCTCACTGTCCTTTTAATGCTGGTCATAAAATTAAATGATGAAAACATAGCCAGCAAAATGGGCAGCAGACTTGAACAAACTCTTCCCCAAAGAAGATAGATACATGATAGATTAGCAGGGGAAAAGATGTTTAACACCATTAGTCATGCAAATTAAGAAGGAAAATGCACTTTCTCACTTGGAATGGCTAAAAGAGAAAAGACTGATAAATGCTGGTGACAGTCCTGAAGCCCCAAACATTGTGCATGGGAACACTAAACTGTACAACCACAGTGGATACCTACCAATGGTGTATGAGGATGTATGTACATGCACAAACATGTAGGAGAGAGGGCAAGAAGAGACCCAGAACACACAAATCTTATACATAGGCAATTTGTTCAGATAAATAAAAACAAGTAAATTAAATATTTGCTGCAAAGATATTTAAAAAATGTTCATTTATAAAAGTTCATTTGGTCTAGTGACTTCTAAGATCATACAGGTAACTGAAGACAGGAGAAGACTGATGTACTTAAAAGATTTGCTGTTTTCCATGATGACACCAACAGCAACAGAGGCAGTACCAGAGCTGGTCTGAAGGCAGAAGGCAGAAGATATAGTCTCCATCTGAGTTTCCCCAGAAAAGGGCAAGGTAGACCCTAGGAAGGACCTTAAGAATGACACTTCAACACTTCTGGACAAAGTCTTGTGCTCTAGAGCTCAGAAACTTTCCCTGATTGACTGGCAATGCCTTTCAAGGATCTGCTCCAGTGAAAGACTAGCTTTGTGTCTGAGAGTTAGAAAAGCAGTGGTTAGAAGTACTGCTTCTAACTCACAGGTTAGTTTATACAACTAAAGCCCATTCTTTAAAATGTTGCCCCAAAGACAATTACAGAATCCAAGAAAGCTTAGAACAATAGAAATCCAAGTATGAAACAAACCAAATGGGAATCACAAGAGAAGGGGTAATCAGTCACCTTTGTGTCTTCCAGATAGACACAGATACTGACAAGGGTTGCAAAAGAATTCTGTCCACTCATTCTCACAGTCAAAAGTCCCGTAAAAATACTAAGTTAGTAGTTACAATATATAAACAGAGCACTGGTGCAGACCCATATAGACCATTATTACTTTTTCATTTGTCTGTGAGCTCGTACATACCTTGCTTAGTGGATTCAGAGGCCCTTGGTCCCCTGGTATCCTCCTTTCTCTGTGGCTCTTACACTATTTCTTATTCCTCTTCCTGGGGATTCCCTGAGCTCTGAGTTGGGGGAATTTGATGAAAACCTCCAGTTTAGTCACTAAATTTAATTTCTAGCTATAGGTCTCTACATTTGTCTGCTGCAGGAGGAAGCTTCTTTAATGATGCCTTATAATGCACTAATATATGAGTATTGCAGAAAATCATTAGGACTAATTTTATTGATACTCTTCTATATAATTATTATTAAAACAGAGTGTTGGCTTTTGCCCTAGGTCTCTGGGATATTTAGTGTCTGGTTCTTGTTCTCCCAAGCAGCATCAGGAATTTGTCAATTACCCCAATAGATACAAACTGATAGAATAGATGTGAAAACAGGATCTATTCTTTTGCTGCATTCAGAAATACACCTCAGCATCAAGGTCAAGTGTTGTTAAAAAATATTGTATGCAAAGGGACCTCAGAAGCAATGTGCTGTAGTCTTTTAATAACTAACAAAATGGACTATAAACCAAAACTAATCAAAAGAGATAGTTAGGATATTACATACATGTTAAAGTAAATATCCAACAAAGACAAGGTCACTCAAGTGTGTAAAGGAATCACTGAAATAGTTTAAATCACATATTGACCCTCGCACATTTATAGTGGGAAACTTTAATACCCAACTCTCATGTACAGAAAGATCTTCCAAGACAGATCATCCAAGGCAACAGCTAAACAGAGAAAATACTGGAGCAACAGATATTTACAGAACATTTCACCCAAACAAAAAAGAATGTTCTTTCCTCTCTGTACCTCATGGGTCTTTTTACAAAACTGACCATACTCAGACAAAAAGCAAGTCTCAACAAAAACAAGAAAACTGAAATAACTCCCTGCATCCTATCAATCCACCATGGATAAAAGTTAAATATATCAACAACTGAAACAACAGGAAGCTTACAAATTCAGAGAAACTAAACAAATCTCTGCTGAATGAAAAATGGGTCAATACAGGAATAAAACAAAAAATTAAAGACTTTCCAGGATTCAATTAAATTAATAAACAGCATAAATAAACTTATGGAAAACAATGGAAGCGGTTCTAAGAGGAAAGTTCATAGAATTAAGTGCCTACATAAAATAATTGGAGAGAACTCATGCTAGATAAAATGAAATCAATAAAACAAAAAGAAGTAAGCACACTCAAAACAAGTAGATAGCAAGAAATAATCAAACTGAAGACTGAAATTAATAAAATATAAGCAAAGAAAGCAATATTAAAAAATCAAGGAAACAAAGACTTATTTGGGAAAACCTTTAAACTGAAAAGCAGAGAGAGAATATCCAAATTTGCAAAATTAGAAAAGGAAAGAGGGACATAATAACAAACATCTAGGAAATTGAGAAATCGTGAGCTCATACTTTTAAAAATCTGTGTTGCACAAAATTTGGAAATCTAAAAGAAATGGATAATTTTCTTAATAAGTAGAACTTACCAAAGTTAAATCAAAGTGAGATAAATAATTTAAATAAATCTAAAACTTCTATTGAAATGGGATCATTTGTTAAAAGTCTCCCAACAAAAACAAACAAACAAAACTAACAAACAAACAAACAAGGCTAGATAGCTTAAGTCAAGAATTAATCTTTCAAATTATAGTCAACAACAATACCCCTTAAATTACTCAATGAAATATTAACAGAATGAGAATTGCCCTACTAATTTTGTGAGGTTATAGTTGCCCTGATACCCAAACCACACAAACATTCAACAAAGAAAGAGACAAACCAAATTCCCTTATGAACATTGGTGAATTATCAGTATTTTGAAAAAAAAATGCTTGCAAACCAAATCCAAGAATATGTCAAAAAGTTCATCCACCATGATCAAATATGCTTCATCCCAGAGATGCAGGGATGGTTCAATATACAAAAATCAATAAATGTAATCCATCATATAAACAAGCACAGCAAAATAATCATCTCATTAGATACACAAGAAGCCTTTGGGAAAATCTAACACTTCTTCATGATAGTAGTCTTTGAGTGTTCAGTGATACAAAGGACATACCAAAACATACTAAAAGCAAATTACAGTAAGCCAATAGCCATTATTAAATTAAATGGAAGGGAAATGTAAAGAAATTTCACTAAAATCAGGAACAAGACAAGGCTTTCCACTCTCTCCATATCTATTCAAGGAGATTAGGGGAATATAAATTGTAAAGAAAGTAGTCAAAGTACAACAAAATATCTGGATAAAAGATTAACCCAAGCAAATCATTAGACCCCCCCCAACATACAAATAAAAAAAACATTAAAAAGAATAAATAAAAAACCACCTCAGAAACAAAGTAGGGAGATAATTCCTTTCACAAAAGCTTCAAATAATATACTGTCTTAGGGATTCTATTGCAGTGATAAAACAGCTGACCTGAACAAGAGGGAGCTCATGGACTCCAATCTGATAGCTGGATTAAAGTAGTCCCTCCATATGTGGGAGATAGTTGTGAAGCTTGAACTATCTAAGGTGTCCCTGGCAGTAGTACCAGGATCTATCCTTGGTGCATGAGCTAGCTTGTTGGAGCCCATTCCCCATAATGGGAAGCCATGCTTAGCCTCAACACACGGGAGAGGGACTTGGTCCTGCCCCAAGTTTATGTGCCAAACTTTGATGAGTCCTCATGGGAGCCCTTACCCATTCAGAGGAATGGATGGGGGATGGGCTGGGAGGACTGGAATGGGGAGTAGGAGGAGTGGGTGTGGTGATATTTTGTTTACGATCTAACAAAGTTTGCCTGAAGTTCAGAGTGCAATACTAGCCGCAGCCATAGAGGCCAGGCAGTGGTGACCACACCTTTAATCCCAGCACTCAGAAGACAGAGACAGAGGGGTCTCTGTGATTAAAGGCCACCATGGTATACATGACAGTGAATCCGAGCTCACATGTTTAATCCCAGCACTAGGGAGGTGGAGACAGGAGGGATATGGCTGGGTGGAGATAGGAATATAAGGCAGGAGAAGAAGGGAACATATAACAGTCTCAGTGAGTCTGAGCAACAGCGCAGTGGAGAGCGGAGAGAGTGGAGTTTGAGTTTCCATGGTTTACTCCTTCAGTCTGGGCATTGGTAACTAAATCTCTAGGGCTGGCCACTTTGCTTACCTGATCGTAAGCTTGAACTCCAATATCTGTCTCTGGAGTTTTTATTATTTGTGCTACAGAGGGGTGGGATAGAGAACTGTGCTTGGAATGTAAAACACAATTAAAAAAAAATAATTTAAAAATGATTTCATGAAGTTTGCAGGCAAGTGGATGAAAGTAGAAAAAACAAAAACCAAACAACAAAAAAAAAAAAAAAAAAAAAAAAAAAAAAAAAAGGAACATCCTAAATGAGGTAACCACAGACCCAAAAGATAAATAAAGTAATAGTCACTTATGAATAGATATTAACTTTTAAGTGAATGGTAATCAAGCTACAATCTGTAAGCCCAGAGAGGTTAGGTAAAGAGGAGGGTATGGTGTATCCATTGATTTCCCTGTGAGGGGCAGATAGAATAGATATTTTTGGCCTGACTAGAAACAGATAGGGACAGGAATAGAGGTCTGGGGGATCAGGTGTCCAGGAGGGAGAGTACAGAAAGATACACTGGAATTGGGTGACTGGGGTTCGCTTTGGGGATTAGTGTGGAAACCTAATGCAGGGTAAACATCTAGATTCTGTGAAGGTAATCCTAATGAGGACTTCTAGTAATGGGTGAAATGGGAGTCTCAGCTGGTCATCTCTTGTAGCCAGACTTCCAGTACCAGGACCAGATTGCAATCAGCTGAGTTGTTGTTGACATTGTTTCCCATGGAAATGCCCAAACAACCCAGAATGCTCCTGGCTACTAACATTGGGGCCCCATTGCTGAGGAAAACACCCACACAATTCATTGAACATGGATTAGTTGAGCAGGTGCTAATGTGGCTTCACTCCTAAGTTGGTGAGGGAAGATACACTGCAGGCAACTAAAAAAGAAATGTGGACGCTATCCCAGCCACAAAACCTTTGACCTACAATAAGCCCTTCCTGCAAAATATGCTAGGGCAATGGTGGAACAGAAGTCCTGGGAGTAACCAACTGATGATGTCTGATTTATATTTTACCATTTCAAATAAGCAAACTGTGTATTTAAATGTCAGATAAATACAGATAAATGAGGATTTTTTTCCTGCCCATCTAAAACAGCTTTTTTAGTTGTCAAAATGAGCTATGGCAGAACAAATGAGAAGTGTATTCTATTCTGTTTCACCTTTCCAAAGAGGCACAGTATGAAATTCTTTTCTTGTAACTTCCTTGTTAAAATTACAATATATCAAGTAGAATACAAGCCATTGGGATAGTGGTGAGATGATTGTCTTGGCATTCAGACTTCATTTCCTCAAAGATTTCCCAGGTTATGACAAGTTGCAAGATGTTTTCTAACTAGAAAAGGAAACAAAATATCCTTATCTTGCCAGACCAGGAGGAGACAGCAAGCAAAGTGGGTGTGTAGCCTTGGGCAATGTTTTTTTTTTTCTTTTTACTCTACAAAAGCCAGATATGAGACAAGTATTTATCAAACTTCTGCAGTGACAGAGGAAGTTTCCAACTGAACATGGAAGGGCAATTTAGTGAAGAATGTGCAAAACCAAAAAGGAGTAATAAAGTAAGAGTAAATGGGGAGTGTTAATTTATACACATATGCATGTACATTACTAATATTTACTTAAATATATGTTCACATGTGTGCATTCAGATAATATCTTACCTGGATAGACTACTCAAAACAGCTCCTTAGGCTTGCAGAACTAAAATGTCTTCTGTCTTAAACTTGTATTGGTCATGGGTAACTTATTAAGCAGTATGAAGCCAAACTTGTTAAGAAAATGCATCAAGTAACTGATTAATACAGAATTCCTGTGACAGCAAGTTATTAGACTTAGCAGGTTACATCCCTGCTATAGTATTGGCTAGTTTTGAGATAGTAGTTCAATCTTCTCTTCTCTAAGCCTGGCTTCTCTTCTGACCAGAATAAGTCAGGATCCTTATCTCTTGGCGTGGGTATGGAGTTCAATGAATTCAGTTGAAATGGTGCCTGTTAAACATTGCATTTACCAAATATGTCAACAAATAGTATCTTATATATGAATGTAGAAAGCAAAACACTTCATTGAATACTATCCTAGGCAAATTAAAAATAAAAGGTGGGGTGGGGTGGGGGAAAGCTTTCTTTCCTTAAGTAATTTTAAGTATAATTAGGAAGGGCCTGTGGCTGCTGTTTACTAGACTAGCATACAGCCTGCCCTACCACTATATAGATCAACTGCACCCAGGTAGCTGCTTTGTAGTATTGGGACTCAAATGGAGACATTCCAATGTCCCCTCCTATCCCAAATATCTCAGGACAGACTGCAAAAAGATAAGGATGATACAAAGAAAACCCAATTTTGTATCATATCAGGGCCCACCTACCTGTCTGTATATAACATGGTCTCCTGGTTTTCATTCTCATTTAGATGTTGATCATCATCATGGACACTTTAGTGCTTTTTGTTAATAATTTGGAATCAGATGTGACTTGTGTCTCCTGGAAGCAGAAATCTGAAAAATACTGCATCCTTTGCTGCTGGGTTCACTTTTCACACCTTCTCAATAATGGGGACTTCCTTTTCAACATGTGTCTCTGAGTAACTAGAGTGGGCAGTTTTCACCAGCCACATGAACTATGTAGCATGGCCAAAACCCAGCTTTCATCATATTAAGCTACTGCTATGCTGAAGAGTTCACCTTGCCTGATTGACAGTTGAACAAAGTGAACAGAAATGACTAAGATCTGAAGCTATCCAATGACCACTGTTAAATTCCATGATGTTACCATATCCAGTGGCACTCATCCTAGATTCCGCAATGAAGAGGGCCAGAGCAGATCAGAGAGTTGTCATTTGTTACCAGACACATATATTCTAAGATAGGAGTAGACTGTACATATGTAGAAGTATCAACACACATAAATATAATGCAGATGCTAAATCACTACAGGGCACTTAAGCAGATAAGAGCTCAAAGAGCAAGCTTTAGGTATAGATTAGTAATTGGAAAGAAGACAGATGATTGAGGACCTGACCCAGCTGAAGGTTTGCAGGGAGAAGAAAATGCAGTGCAGAGATGCCTGAGTGGTGGTCAGATGAAAGGTTCTTGAAGTTCCCTGCCTTTGGAAACATACAAGAACATTCCAGATAAGGGCAGGCATATTCAGAGTGATATTGCCACATACAACAGGGGCAATTTTATTGAACAATTCATTAGCCTGAATCAGTCTCTTTACAGGGTGCAGATTATGAAGACTGGATGTCTTGAAACACAATTTCCTTGTAGCTTTCAAGTGAGATGTTCTATACGGGGATAAATCTATAATTTTAGAGCTCACAGATATTTACACAGAATTAAAATAAGAGGATGCAATCCCCACGTCAATCAAAGGAAGATCAAATTGGCAATACTCTGATGTCATTAGGAGTTGCCCAGTATTTCAGAAAAATGTTTAACCCATGGTGAATTTACCTGCAATAGGAATCTGAGCTTAATTACAATGAAATGCAAAGGCCTCATAATCCAATAAATTGCTTCTGGGAAAGTAGTAGCTAACTACTCAAAGCTGAGTAGACTATGCTACTAATTATTTTTGTTATATTTTACCTATATAATTTCTATTGCTTCATTTTGGCTGTTTTGAAACAAAAAAGCATTAATTATTTTATTTATTTCAAGTACTACTCTGTACATATGTGTGTATGGATATATACATATATATGTATATATCCATATATATGTGTGTGCATATATGTGTGTTACAATATTGTAATAAATATATGGAATTTGAAGACCTCTAAATCTAAGAGCAGGGTAAAGTAAAATGCTTTTATTGAGATGTGGAAAATCTTGAATGCTAGGTTAACAGCTTTTTTCCTCCCCCTTCTTCACTTACTCTCTAAACAGCAGGAAGCTATTACGGTTTAGCAATGAGGAAATACTGTAAAGATAGCTGTGTTCTATGATAATTCATCCAGGACCACCTAGGGTGAATGAGGAAAGGAGAAGCATGGTTGGCACCTGCTATGGTCATTATAATGTGTGGGAGAAAAGTGATGACAGGTGACAAGCCATGTCTCAGGATTAATGTGAGGATTTCATTGTGATAAGTGACTGGAATTGGAGGGTAACTCCAAAGGTTATGATTTTTATGATGAATAAGGTATATGATACTGACAGGAAAAAAAAAATAAAGAAGAGATAAGGCATGTTTGGAAAGAAAGGGGAAATTAGATACAGATAGACTCAAGTTTAGCTTCATGGAGACCCATTCATCAGCAATAGGGAGAGTGGTTGTCAATGTGGATGGAACTCTACCCAAGGATGATGGGGATATGTAAGAGGATGCAAAAGTACCAGAACTACAGAGGCCATCCTTAATAAAGGAAAACAGAGAGAAAAGAAAAGGCAGCCAAAACTCAGGCTAAGAAAGCCCTTAATGAAATGAGAAGGAAAAATCACAACCAGATAGAAGGACAGTTGCCAACACAGGCAAAAATCCCAAAGTCCAACAGGATGAAAGTCAGAGGGGGAAGGTAGGGACAGAGAGCAGCAGTGAATGCCATTGGAGTTAAGAAAGAACCAGGGGAAAGAACAGATGCAGAACTTGACAGCAAAAAGCTAATTGTGCCCTTCAGGAATGCCACTTCTCTGGTGGGCAGATGAGAACGCAGTGAGCACAGGAATGGAGTAAGAGGTCAGGCACAGGCCACCTGTCTAGCTCAGTAGAATGAGGACAGCTAAAAAGACTGGAGGTCACTGGTTACTCATCTCATAGAGTTGACAAGAAACGCTAATTTGCTGAAACAAGAAATTTCAATGAGTCTCGGGAAAAAAATGCATCTCTTCTAAATATCATTTTGCAAAAAAGGAAATCAAAACTCACTGTGCAGACAATCATTATCACTTTAAGAAACCAAACAAAACAATACAAGCACTCTCAATACTCCCTCAAACACCAAGTTGGGGGGGGGGGAGTGCTTATTTCTGTCAAATGTTAAACACAACTAGAGTTTTTCTGTCTCCTTGGCCATAAATTTTCCCTAAAAATTTCATTTTGTTTGAGTAATCTTACACAATACAGATATATAGAATTTATTAAGTTAACAACAGCTACCCTGAATAACTTCATAAAGCCAGCAGTTAATGAATTCCTAGTATGCTCTATGCTCCAAGCATAAATACACCCTTAAAGTAAACTTAACTTGTAAAATAAACTTAAAATGTAAATGAACATGCAAATAGAGTTAATATTATAATTTATGCATTATTAGATGTCAACTTTTTGTATTGTTTCTGGGAGGTGTCACACAAATTCTGACTAGCAAATTAACTGAGACTTTTATGGCTTAGCAAATTTATTTTGACTTTAGAACAATTTATGAACAAGAATCTATAATGCACTGGAGCTAATTAATGACTTTTTTGTGGTTTGACATACATAATACATAAGCTTATGATGGCCCCATCTCAGATTCTGCTGAATCATCTCTCCAGAATCTCAAGTCCTGTCAGGAGCTGAAAGAAAAGGAACCCACATTCTATCCTGAATAGTCTCTATTACAAAAGTGATTTGCTTATAAACAGAACAGAACAATGGTGAGACCTGTCACATGCAAATTTACATCTCCAAAATCATACCATTCTTCAATTCCAAACTGAAGTAGAACTTCTGAGTTTGCACAGAAATGGACACTCTTTTCATTAATCCAGAAAGGGTACTATTTTATTTGCATAGACTAATTATAACTGCCAATGCACAACTACCCTTGTGCCAGACACAGTGTTAAGCTTTCATTTCACCAGAGGAATGACAAATAGACTCTATAACTGAGTAAACAGAGCACATTAAATTTAATGTTCTAAGATTATAGTGTTATGGGTGTAAAGCTGTGTAAAAAAAAAAAAAAAAAAAAAAAAACCCACCTCAGACTTCCTTGTGAGTTGAGACTGTCCAAAGAATTGTATAATATTGCCTACTGCTTCTACTACTACAAATGGTGCTGAGAATATGCTTACCTTGCTATTAAGTTCAATATTATAATAAAAGAAATATTACATGCATATATGCACATACATATACAAACATATATACATACATAACATACCCAAATACACCTCTCCCATTCACACAATATGGAGCAACTGGGAACAATAAAATACAATTTGAAGTTTGATTCGGAAATGGGGAAAGGGAGGTAAATGGAATGAAAGATGATGACAATGTGAAAGACTGAGAAAACACAGAAAGAAGTGACAATGTAACAAAGGAAGCATTTTGTTCCCCTAGTCATGCCCAGGGAGAAAAGGAATGCACAGGCTCATACAATGAGATCTTCTGGCCATGTCCAGTGGAGGGCATATGAGATGGCAAAATGATAAGGTTATTTGTTACAATTCTACCCATGGCTTGAGTTGTCAAATACATAGCACTTTGGTTTAGTAGTCAAAACTGTATTTCATATTTCAGAAAATAGTGTTGAGCACGTTTTACCGAAATTTTCCACAATGGATGATTTAACTAAATTAATGGAACTCCCACCGAAGACCACAATTTCAGTAATGAATATAAAAGCCAAGGATGCAATATACCTGATCACCAAAGGGCCTCCCAGCTGGAAATGGTAAACTTCTGCCAATAGAGAGTATTATACTCTGAGAGGCAGATGTGAAACTCCTTCAACATGGCATCCATATATAAGGAACTGCAGGGATCCCTATACATTCAGGAAATAAAAACAACAGTGCTCTTAAATGTGATATTATTCTGCCCATATTCCTAATTACCCTAGCAGATAAGAGGAAGCAGTCCATCTTTTCCATTGATAAAGACTTTCTACGTGTACAGCTTAGTGAAGTTCTGTAGCTCAATCGCACATTTGCTGAGCATACTCAAAGCCCTGTGTTCCACCCTCTGCACTTCACACACACTGGTTATGTGGGACACACCTGTAATCCCAGCATTTGAGCAGTGTGGAAGTAAGAGGATTGGAAGCGATGGAACATCTTTGGCTACTTAGCTCATGAGACCAGCCAATGCTTATCAAAACTTCACTCACGGGTCTAACATCAGGAATCTATTAATAAAAATTGATATGTATATAAATTTCTAATTGGTCTCAACACTAGCTAATTAGTCTAAATACTAGCTTTGGCCCCGAACTAGAAAACCATATTTTATGAATATTTCAAAACATTAATCACTACTCTTACAATAATGAATGTATTAGATTATATATACCTCTTTACCTGATTTAATTCAGATGAAAAATATCACACTCCTTACAAAATGGCAAACTGGTTTGCACATACACACATGAAAGAAGATAGTTACACATTTGTGTCAGCCATCTACTCCTGATCCTGTGGCCTGCCCTTGTATATGAATGGTACAGCCACTGAAACTCAATTGGATTAAATTAATTTTATCTTTCCTATGAGCTGTGAATTAAAAATACATTCCTTGCTTAAGATGATATGTTCTGTCCACTTATATTTCGCATGCTGTAATTTTGTCTGGTTTATGTTTGTGCAGGTATCCATGATGCTGTAACAGTCCCTGGTAGTACATATATGCATCCATCTGGTTTGTCTATAAAACATTGTTTTCTTGAAGTATTCCACAATATCTGATTATGAAAACCTTCCTCCTGTTCTTCTTCAAAGACCCCTAAACTTAAGGGAAGGATATTAACAAAGACATTCTATTTAGGGCTAAGTAGCCCATCATTTCTCATCTTCACAGTGTCCAGTTGTGTCTCTCTAATTGTCACCTATTAAAAAAACATATGATACCCTAATGAGTTTTGAGTGATGCACTTGTATATAATATAGAAATATGTCATTATATTTCCTTTCATTGCCTTGTTCATTAGTAGAAAATGATAGTATGTATGTCATATGTAGTAGTCTGATTCTTGACCTCATTAAACATGTTAAATATTGGCTCCAATTCATGTAGCTCACCATAAAAAAAAGAAAAAAAAAAAGAAATATCACACTCTAAGGAAAAATTTCTAGAGCTTCATTTATTAGACATATACATTTTTTTAATGAATAAGGAGTAACTCAGACTTTGCTCCTCCTAATAGTGAGCTGTGGCTTTGTCAAATAGAATTTACAATTACTAAAAAGAAAACAGCCCCAAATCCCACAACTCCTTTCACTTAATTATTCATGATATCGATCAGAGCATTTATTTTTAAAGACAGATGAAGTTAGAGCATGCTCACACAGAAGACTTCCTGCTGGTTTGCGTCACTGCAGTCAGGGAAGTTTCTCAAGGATTCATACTTAGCATATGTAAATTTCAAGGCCAATCAAACATCATCAGGACATGTTGGAAACAAGCTTGCAATATTAAAGGCAGTCTTTGCAGGTGACACTTTTTAATCCTAATTCCCTCATCTAGATTAATTTCTGTTTATTGTTCTTGATCACAAAAAAAAATAACTTCTGCAACACTAAAAATAAATGCACTGATGCTACGGAATATCTGATGGGTAAGCATTCAGAAAATTAGAAATTTTTTCAGGTTTGCAAGCCATGTTCATTTGCAGTAAATCACAAGACAGGAGTGTTAGCGGGAGATTAATTCTGGTACTCATTTAGGTATGATGAAGACCTCCAGAAAACACATGCAGGTTCAAGGTGTTTCCAGAGAGCAGGAAGAATGTAAAGGTAAAAAAAAGCCAACCATTCCTTTAGCCCTGTTATCCTCTAGCAGGATCTGTAACCCCTTCTCTATGTCCTGGCCTGCCCTGGTGACATGAGTAAACTAGCAGAATGCATTAGAGGAGAAACCATGGAAAGCCCAGACTTCTGTTGTAAAAAGGCTTTAGGGAGTCTCCACTGCTGGGAATTCAAGAGAAAGGAAAGTAAACATGAATTTTTGGATGATAGGAGAGGCAGAAATCCAGAAAGGTCTCAGCCATTGTGACTGCCAAACTGACCATCAAAGTTATCCCCACTCTAGAGGCTTCAGGTGTGGATTTGGTCTCTCCTTTCTCACTGACTGTCCCTTCTGGGAATTTTACATAGGCTGATACTGAAGAGACTGCTCAAACTCCCAACTCACACACAAACACAAATGATAAATAAAATGTTGTAAACCATTAAGCTGGGGCACAGTTTACTACTGTGTATCAGCAAAAGATAATGGATACATTTATAAATTAATTCTATGTAGTGTGATTTGCATATTATACTGCATCTCTCAATATAATAAGCAACTACTCCATATGGAGAATGATCCATGAGAGCCTGGTTTTGAATGAATTGGTTTATTAAGCATGTATCAAGACAAAGTTTAAGAACCAAGAGCAAACAGCAGATAAAGAGCAAAAGTACTACCATCAAATTGAGTACTTATACCATACAGTACATACTGACTGGGGATGCCCTGCTGAGTTACACCAGAGTTCCTGAGGGAGAAATCCTAGAAGGAGCAAAGCCTTCTCTCCATAGACAAGTTCCCGGCTTCTTGCTCCCACCGCAATCATATCCATACGCTGTGGGCTAAAAAAGAGCAGCCTGTGGGAAATGACTTACCTCCTATCTGTTTTAGACTTTCCCAAGACACAATGATTTTAATATGATTAACTGTTTTCTATTTTCCTTTCTCCCTGTCACAGAGGCAAGGAGTGGGAGCAGCCAGTGTGTTCAGAGAAGGCTTCTGGGAGGACACTTGAGATAAACATATTTGAATCTGAGATCTAAGTGGCTCATCTCCCTCTCAGGGTTAGTGTGCAATAAGAAGCACTTGACAATTTACCAATGTAACAAACACCACAGCAATCACTTAATGAAAGTATCATGCACTAGCCAATAAAATAAAAAATTATAATAATGTCAAATATTTAATATGTGATTATTGATAGTGTGCCAAACACAGGTAACTAGTAGTCAGGGAAATTTTATGATTTAGAATTGGCACATAGTCAAGTAAAAGGAAACTATAATGTAACTGTTACCATTACCAATTTTAAAAACTCATAAAATTACTCCTAACATCTAGAAATAAATATATTGAAGTAATACAGCAAGCATACAAAGAAAGCTGGTCATACAAACATGGTATGTATTCACTCATATGTGGATTTTAGACACAGAGAAAAGGATTACAAACCTACAATCCACACTGATAGAGAAACTAGGAAACAAGGATGCCCCTAAGAGAGACATACATGGTCCCCCCAGAGAAGGGGAAAAGGACACTAATGAATAAATTGGCAGCATGGGGGGGAGGGGAGTGTAGTTAGAAAAAGGAGAAAGGGAGAAGAGGAGAGGAGGCCATGAGGGAGCAGGAAGATTGAGTCAGGGGAAGAATAGAGGAGAGCAAGAAAAGAGATACCACAATAGAGAGAGACATTATAGTTTTAAAGAGAAATCTAGCACTAGGGAAATGTCCAGAGATCTACAAGGATGACCCCAACTAACAATCTAAGCAATAGGGTAAGGGCTACCTTAAATGCTCTTCTGCTGATAATGAGATTGATGACTACCTCATATGCCATCCTAGAGCCTTCATCCAGTAGCTGATGGAAGCAGAAGCAGACATCCACACCTAAACACTGAGCTGAACTCCTAGAATCCACTTGCAGGGAGGGAGAAGTAATGAGCAAAGGGGTCAAGACAAGGCTGGAGAAACCCACAGAAGCAGCTGACCTGAGCAAGTGGGAGCTCATGAACACCAGAATGATAGCTGGGAAACTATCCTAAGACCCTGAATGTGGTTGTCATTTAGGAAGGCAGGGCAGTCTATGGGGCCTCTGGTAGTGTTATCTCTAGTATATGAATGGACTTTGGAAGCCCATTTCACATAGAGGGATACTGTCTCAGCCTAGACACATGGGTGAAGGCCTAGGCACTGCTCCAAATGATAAGACAGACTTTGAAGGTCCCCTCACCCTCCCTGGGGAGCAGAAAGGAGATAGATAGAAGGTTGGTGGGGGGCAGAGGGAGAGAGGAGGGAGAGGGAACTGGAATTGACATGTTAAACAAGCTTGATTCTAATTTAATGTTTTTAAAAGTAAAGAAAAAAATAAAAAAGAAAGCAGGTCATGTCACTCGTTTGCTATGAGGTGGCAATGGAGTGTTTAGCATAGGACTTAATACGAAGTTGGCCCTAATGAAATGCTTCTCACTGCTCACTGGGCTCAGACTCCTACCCAGAAAAGACTGTGAATTGATTTTGTTTGTTTGTTTTATTATTATTATCATTATGTGTCTAAGTACACAGCCAGGTATGTATTTCTGAGTGCAAACATGTGGAGGTCAGACTACCATCCTAGACTCAAGGATCAAACTCGTGTCATTAGGTGTGTGTGGCAAGTAGTTTAAACTGTTCAACCATCATGCTAGCTTTTGTTCAATATTTCTTGGAGCTTTCCCTGAGCTGAGACACCAGGGAGAGCTAACTTTCCTCCTCCCATACTGCTCAACATGAGAAGCAGACATGCAATGAGAGTAATGAGTAATAAGGGGAGGAAGAACATTTGCTTAATGATGTGTCATTTACTTTGAATTTGTAAGATCGGGCAGAAGATCCTAGCAGTGGCTGATGGGCCACTATGAAAGTAAGAACTAGAAGACAAAAAAAAAAAACCAGTATATGAAGAATGGTGCCTCTGGTGATCTGGTGAATGGTTGCACACAGGAGCGTGTTCAAGAAAGGTTAGTGAATTTCTGAGAGTACGGGTAATAGCTCCCCAGGCTAAGTGCAAAGAAGGTGATGGGGTTTAAATCACAGAAGCATTACCAGCCACAGCAACTCATCTAGACTTTACCCCAAGATCAACTTAAATGCCCCATTGTTTTATAGGGATTTAATACTTAAAAGACAAACCTGTTTTATAGAAATACAATCAAGACAACAAAGAATGAGGAGCAAGGCTGTGGCTCAGAGGTGGAGTACGTGTCCCCTGTGCAGAGGGCTCACAGTTCAATCCCTCATAATAATGAGGGGAAAAAATGTAGCACAAAGCAGGAAAAACCAGAATGGAAGCTTCTGTAATAGCTGAGACATATGATGAAGATGGCAGAAATGAGATGCTCAAACAAAAGCTGTAGAAAATATGGTTTATTGGAAGTTATTTCTTCTGCAGTAAAAAGAATATATATATATATATATATATATACATATATATATACACACACATGCTAATTCTACACACACACACACACACACACACACACATATTAAAGCTGAGGGACTATGAAACACATATGGAACAGTGGTACACTATAGCAGGGGTGCCTATTGTTTTAACATTTTATAGTCTGATGTCATATACAAGCTTGGTGTGCATATATGGCTATCCTGGGATGTAAGCGATCTGTAGGTTGAATATGTGTGCTGGTGAACAGCATAAATCACTTAATGTTGAGGTGACTAGCAGCCTAAAGAATCTTTTGATGAGGGAAAATGACATTCATGATTTGCTCATTTTCAATGCCCATAGGAAATTAATGGAAGATTCTGCTTCTTGCAGCCATTCAAGACCAAGGCTCACAGATACCATGTGTCAAACTTGGCTTCACCAGATACAGTACTGTATGAGAAAAGAAACCAAAAACCCACAAAGGGAAGAGATTCCACATGGAAAGCTCACAATGCATTAGCTAAAGCAAATCTCATTGCCAAAATGCTCTGTGAACAGGGCAGTAGAGAGGCATATTCTCCCCGCATTCCATAACAGCAATGATGTTAGCAAGTGAATAAGGAGATCCAGACCACCAGGCAAGTAAATTAACGGCTAAAGAGAACCAAGAAGGAAAACTGGGTGTTTTAAACTAAGGGTACAAATGTGAGATAAACTATTTTAAAAAAATTCTACATACATATAAAGGTGGGACAAAGAAAATGAAAGCAGGGACTGAGAGTCTTACTTGATGGGTAAAGTGCTTGCTATGCAAGCATGAGGACTTGAGTTCAGATATCCAGCATCCACATTAAAAGCTAGACATGTATAGTATTAAGTTGTAGACACCGTTTGCCTATATTAAGTATTATACATATTACTGCTAAGCAAACTATTATTATACACATGAAAAAGAAAGAAGTCAGTTCTAATTGGACCCAATGCTTTCTGGGAACTTTCAGTGTATATTTTCCTTCTTGTATACATCTCCTTTACTTAGAAAGCAATTAAAAAGTAATAATACATTCATGGACAACAGAGTGTCATTTTGCATTTCCTTGTCTCTAATTTGAAATGCAACTAAAATCTAGGGGTCATTTATAATTCCTAATGGACATGAGGTTTAGTGGAATGGCAGATTTCATTATTGGTCTAAATTCTTTATTCCTTCTTATATTTATGTCCTTAGCCACATGTCTCTATAGTTCTTCCTACTAGAAAGTGTATTGTTTTCCACTCCTGATTTAGGGTTTTGTTGTTTTACTTTTCATGGCCACCAGAATAAGTCAGAAGTGATTAAATGCCAGTGGGAAACAAGACAAGAGGATCTGGACCATTTGCACTTTTGTCTCTGGAAATGTTATGAAAACAATTTTCATCAGAGAAATTCCTCATGCACAGACCCAAGCCTTGTGAAAAGGGTCAACCCAGATGCATCTGAAGCTTAAACAATATAAACTAGTCCAGTCTAAACCTCAATTGACACATGAAAATATGATCAAACCCAACTGAGTTTAGCACAGGGACATACATTCTCATGTCAAGCTACCAACATTTGTGGGTTTATTTTCTGTGTAGAATTATGGTGGAAATAATGAATTCATATAGGTATATTGTGATCTGCTTATTTTATAGTTCACACAGTTTTGTAGTGTGTGATACATATTCAAGAATGAGGCAGAAGCTTTCATTCTTACAAGGTAGGTATGGTGGCATATGTCTCTATTGTCAACTATATAGGAGGTAGAGTCTGGAGGCTACTGAATCTAAGGTTAGCCCAAGCAACACAGTGAGGCTTGATGCTGTTTTAGTATATTTTAATTGAAATACAGTTGCATCATTTTCTTTCCTCCTTTTCTTCCCTCCAGTCCCTTCCTAGCTACTCTTCCTTGATTGCCTCTAATGTCCACCTCCACTCTTTTAATTAAAGATTGAAACACTGATGCATTAGTATGGTTTATATTAACTTTGTCAAGAAAAGAATCTGCAATTAGATATAAAATCTATAATAAAACCATAAGATGTGTAGCCTATTGATAAGATGAGAGTTCCGGGGTCTAGAAATAACAGGCAGAATCCAGTGCCTCAAAATAAGCTTTGCTTCCATTAAAATTAAATATATTAATCCTGGGAGATGAACCCTAGTATATTATGGGGACAGAGTATTGCAGACTAAAAAGTGTCTTTAACCCTGAGTTAATCCCTGCTCTTCAGGAGTTTGAGCAGGTGCTTATACAGACAGCAAGCCTGGCCCAAGAATTGGGTCTCCTTCACACTGTCCTTTTCATATCATGAATTGAAGCAGCATGAACCTTTTATAAAACGTAGACACTTTACCTTTTCATTCTCTGCAACCATAAGCCCAAGAAAATCTTCGTTTTACTAATCACCCAGTACCGTATATTCTGCCTATAAGAACATAAAACAGAATAAGACAGAGTGCAAGTGCATTGTTTGTACATGTGACTAAGAGTGTACTTTGAAAGTCTGACACTCAGGGACAGAGTTTACAAGACTACACTATTGTTTAGAAATATTCATTTACCCTCCCCTGCTTTTGTGGTCTCTTTGTGAAAATGTGCCTGATAAACAACTATTCCTAATCCAAGCTTCTAATGCAATTGCATTATTTACCTAAGCCTCTTGGGTTTCTTCCTTTTGCAATGATAATAGAACATCCCAAATGAGGGGTTTTCCTAATGTGGTTTCTGCAGAGACCAACTCTAAAATGAATAAAGGTGAGAAAAGGAAAAGTTGAGACTGAGAAGCATTTATTTTTAATAAGCAATTACAAGAAACATTAGGAATTAAATATATGAAATGCACAGAAAGATGCTGAAATTTAAAGCAATTCAAGCAAAGCATCCAAAGGCTGGGATGACCATTTAGATGCGTCCAAATTGAGTCAACACTGGTTATTTTGTCCAAGAATCCATTGGTCAAAGATCACCAACAGTATATAACCCCTCACCCCAACTAAGATAGTACCCTAAGGCAAAGAAAACTTTTAATAGAGTGTCAAGTCCGTGAGCAACAAGCAGATTGTATTCCAAGCATGGCAGAGTAATGTTGGTCTTACATTTGTGATTCTAGAATAAGGATGAGAGCATCTGCTGCAGCAATGTAATTTTAAACTGGATTCCAGCATATGAAGCCATATAAGAGCAGGCATACAATTTATCCACAGCATAGAAGAAAGTTATGCCCATTTTCAAAAGACCCATAGTTCCAACACAATACTGGTGAGTCATGCTGGCTGTTAAAAGGCTCTGAGACTGAATTGTATGCTACCAAAACCAAAGATGACTATGTAGTCACAAAACAAGAAGATATATGACATCAAGTAATTAATGCTAACATTCATCAAAAGCATCATTTATATCATAATTTGCATTAAATATAAAGAAAGGGAAAAAGATAAAAAGAGAAAGGAAGGAAGGAAGAAAGGAAGGAAGGAAGGAGAAAGAATAAGAAAGAAAACTATTCAATGTCATGGATTGAAAAGTATTACTAAATATTAAGAATAATAATACTAAAAACTAAACCATGCAAAAGAGTTCACAGACTCAACACAATATTCACTGACATAGAATAATGACATTTTTTATAAAAAATATAGAACATAAAATGTATGGAAAACCACAAAAGACCTCCAAATATCCAAAGCATTCCTAAATAAAAAGAAGAAATCTGAAAATGTCAAACTACCTGACTTTAAAGATATTCCACAAAGCTACAAAAATAAAAACACCATGGTACTGGCATAAAAGCCAGCACACAGAAACAATACATAGATAAGAAAGCACAGAACAGTCAAGCCCTTCTGAACACTCAATTTCCACAATGAATCAATGAATACACAGCCATAAAATGATAATCTTACTCTCACCCATAAGTTTTTTTTTGAAATACCTAGATATCTACCCAGATAATGAAATTAAGGACCAATGGTATTACACAGCAATCAACTTAAAATGAATCAAGTACTTAATCATAAGACCCAAACCTACTACAGAAAACTACTACAGAAAATATGGGAGAAAACCTTAGTTATTTGGGGCTGTACAATGATTTATTTTCTATAAGACTCCAAAAGACCACATGAATTAAAAAAAAAAAAAGTTACATACAGCCAAAAAAACAACTTCAAGAGACAGTCATACAGCCACAAAAACAACTTCAAGAGACAGTGAAATGACAATGTGCAAAATGAACATAAGATCTGTAAACTTTAAAACTGTTAGGGCTAATACATAAATCATAGGAACGTTAACTGAATAACAAGAAAACAAATTTTATCACTTAAAATTAACAAAAAATCTGAATAAACATTTCAAGAAAAACACGAGGCATTGATCAAGATGCACAGGAGAAAATGCCTGGCACAAACAAGTGAAATCCCTACGAGTTAAGCCTATTTTGTTACCTGTAGTAACGGCTGTGTGAGATACTGAAAGAAAACTAGAGCTAATGAGGAGATGAAGAAGGGAGATGCCTTGCTCACTATTGGTGAAATAATATATATGTTTCTCAAAACTGCAATTACTACCATTACTGTGTATGTGTTGTGTGTATACATCTATGTGAAATGTGTGAAATGCGTGTGGAAGGAAATCAGTATAACAATGAAATGCCTATATTCTCACATTCACTGTAGTGTTATTTACAATAGGCAAAGCATGGAATCAATGTCAATTCCCATTAATGGATGAATGGACAAAGAAAATGTCTCAAGTAAACACACACACACGAATACAACTAAGCTTTAATAGTCTTACTGTAATAGTATGTCACTGTAATAGTATGTATGAAATTGGAGGATATTTATGTTAGATGAGAAGGGCCTCACACAGAAAGTAAAAAACTACATGATCTCATTGCTATGTAGTACTACATAAAGTTAAACTCGATGAAGTAGAGTGTAGTTGCCAGTCCTTGATGAGGGGTGGGAAGAGATTTTGGTCAAAAGACAAAGAATTTCAGTCAGACAGGAAAAATGACTTTAAGAACTCTATCATGGGATATAGCAACTTTTAAAAATGATCCACGGTATATTTTAAAATTACTAAGAATAGGTTTTAAGTATTCTCCCCACAAAAAAAGTTATATGTAACATATATGTACATGTAACATATGCTAATTACTTTAAAGTATCCAGTACTGTGTGTGCATTTTAAGAATCACATGCTGTTGATAAACATACACAATTTCCTTTTCATAAAACTTAAAGGTATAAAACAAAACTCTTAAATAAGGTGTTTATGTGTGTTACTGCTGTTGAAATCACCCCCAAAATTTAGCAGTTTAAATGAACACATTTTTCTGATGATTCTAGTGAAACAGACTGCTGACTGTGCCCTTACTGAGACTGCATATTACCTGACAGCTTAACTAGGATGGTTGGCCTCATTCTAAGGCCTACTGGTTCTGGCTATTTGATGTGTTGACAGACCACACTAGGATTATCAAAGCTACTTACAAGATAAATCAGAGTAGGAAGTTTCTGTTAACAGAAACTACAGGCCTCTTAGGACCTGAGGGGATGAATTCACTAGGGGCCAGTGAGACAGGGAAGAAGAGATACTCCATCATGCAAATAGCAAAGGAAGTTATCTGTGCCCTGTCCTTACAAGCTATCTGCCACCAAGCTGGTATATGCTTCATTGTTTTTACTTAGTGTACGCCTCTATGAAGAAAGAACTTAAAAATTGCCCTCCCATTCTTCCCCACCTTAGTAGCAGTATAAATAGCATGTAATATGTTCAATAAGTTAACTGAAAGAAGTGATCCTCTAGGGGTTAGTACAGAAGGAGTGATTTAAAATTTGACCCTAAATTAAGAAAAGCTAAAAAAAATAGAAAAAGTCAAGGGCCAGTTGTTAACTGGTGTTACGCTGGTCAACCCAGTAGAAGTATGATTCCTGATCAGGGAGCCTCACTTGGCAAGGCTGTCAGGTCACTGGCTATGGAATCCAGTTGCTCCTGTTCATTTCTTCCCTAAGAACTAGCTTTGTGTGTTTACCACTGCTTGTGTGTTTATCTCATAAAAATATACCATCTGCTGGGCACATATATCTGTGGGTGATCTAGAAGATGACTTTCCATTAAGCTATATAATTTTGATATGAAATATGTACTGGGACATTCTTCCTACCCAGATCTATTTGTCCCACAAGGACACTTAACAGCCTGCCTTGTTCTCTTGCTCTAACTACTGCATGCAAGTAGCTCACTCTCACCTCAGAGAAAGCTCAAACTAAAGACGTTTTCTAAATAGATAATAAGTTTAAAACTTTACAGCTATGTACCAGGTCAGAGCCACAAATGTCCAACCAAGGTTACTAAGAAAACCATGCCAATTCTTCACTTGCAAGTCTACTAATAATGGATCTGCATCTCAAAGTTGTCATTGGGCACTGTGCCTCACCTCCCTGCCGTGTCTGGTTGAGGTTTTTCTTCTATGGCCTTGGACCTTCCTATTGCCATGGTAAGTGGCCTAGCTCCTTATCACTTGCTTTAGGAATGAGCTCTTAACCAATGAGAAACAGCCCTCGTGATTTCTTAGTTATTTCAAGGCCTGCAGGAGAAGAGTTTTTAGAATAGAAGAGGCAGAATCTAGAGAAGAAGCATGGACAAGTTAGAAGTAGGACAGGATTACCGGAGTAGAAACAGAATAATAAAGAGCATGACCCTCAGATGGTATGTGAGGTTATTACAGAGAATAACCTTGAGAAGCATTTCACCTTTGGAACTCTGGGCTCTCAAAGCCCTTATAGAAAAGAGGGGGTGAGAGCGAGGGGTGGACAAAAGAGTCAGAAAAATCAGAAACCACCTCACTTTAAACACCATGATCCAAAATTTCAATCCACATTTGATTTGAATCTCTTCTTCCTGAAACTTTAGAATGTCTGTATCTTACCTTAGAAATGGTATGGTTTGGAGTTAACACCAGCTCATTCCTATCTCTAGGCTTTGCATTATGTGTGTATACACATGTACATGGATAAGTATGTGTGGATGGAATGAAGTGGCTCGCATAAAAAGATCAGCATTGGATGGAAAGAAAAGTAACAAGAAAACAATTATGCTAAAAGAATTGAAGAATAAAAACTCAAGACTCAGGAGACAGAAAAACCTCAAGAGTAATTTTTACAAAAATAAGAAAAGATATTTTCTAATGACCATAAAACTTCTGGCAGCAGCAATCACGATGCTGTTCAATTAAAAGGAGACAAGCTTCATATTTCTAGAAATTTCCATCAGATAGAAATATGCACTCTATTCATAAGCATCTTCACACCATATGTGACTGGTTTCATGAAACAACAAAACTCACATATTGAGGTTTCTGTTATTTTCAAAACCAATAAAGTAATTATATTTTATCCAAATCACTGAACAGAAGAAAACACTGTTAAATACTGGTACAACAATCAAATAGGTTAATGCTGAATATAAACATGCTTATCTTTATATGGCACAAGAGAACATTTTTATTTAATGGAACAAGGAGACTCTTTGGTGTTTATGTTTCAAAACCATGCAGTGATGCACAAAATTTTCAGTTAGCTGTACTTAGAATAAAAAGAAACCTTAGCAAGTAAGTATTCACTGACTGTAGGAGAGAAAAAAAATTATTTAACTGTCTAATACATACAAATGTAATCGTTTCTATAGGCAGAGGGGATAAGAAGGAAAGAGGAAAGGAAGTGTTGCCATGCACACCCAACTCTGGAACAAAACACTTATCTGTATTCCACAGCTCTCCAACATTCACCAGAATTAGGGCCAATGCCTGCTAATCAGCCACTCTGCTGCTTTACATTCAGGGACAGAGACAGGCCAAGTGAGTAACATACACCAGATTAGATCACTAGCTATATTGTTCGGGTTGATTTTAATTGCCTGAAAAGTGTCATTACCATCTTCTGCAATGTGCTAAGTTATTTTTGAGAGAGCCTATTTCCATGTAAGAAATAAAAATGGACCGCAATCCTGTAAGAACATGCAGAGGAAGATTCTGTTTGATTTCAGCTTCAGTGGCATGGAAAACCTACCCAAGTCTGATCACATGATCAAATATCTGTTACCTGTAGAACTTTGCAAATGTAGTTTGGGAAATCATCTCATATTCACACTCCGAAGACCCCAGAGAAGCACCTAAATACCACGTCCTAGATGATAAAAATCCTTGCAATTTTCATTTCCACAGTGACTCTTACATCCAGTCACTTCAAGGTGAAAGAATTCATGAAATTTAAAAACCAGAGTTATTTCCATGAAAAGGATATATGGAAATAGATTATTCCAAACCTGGAAGTCATTTGCAAAAATATATAACAGCAACTGCTAACATGGAAATGCTATCTCTTCAGATAGTTGTTCTTTAAATCAAAATTGTAGATATATAAGGATCTGTTCACAACACAGAATGCTGTCATACATTCATGCGCCTCAGGCTTTTAAAATGGTGAAAACCGAATAGTGTCTGCAGTCTGGTAAACATGACTGAAAAATAGACAGAGCTCATGTTTTGATATAGGATGCTTTTCTCTTGGAATTATATAAAGATTTTAAGCTAAAGTACAGATTAAGGAGCATTGCCCCAGAGATGATTCAGATGGTATCATAAGGACTGAGGAAGTTGTTAGCTCAGCAGAACAGGAACATGCTTCTGCTGGGAGAAAACAAGAGCTGGAAAGACAACTCTGCAATCAAAGTGCTAGATCTCAGCAGCCACATAAAACCCAACCAGAAGGCATGTGTGTCTAAGTCTAGTACTGGGTTAGGCAAACACATGAAGATTCCAGAGGTTGCCGGCCAGCCAGTCTGTCTACATCTGTGAGGTTCATGTTCAGTGAGACACAACATGTCAAAAATGTCTTTCATGTTGGAGTTGCATGTATGGGGAGCAGTTGAGGCAGACATCTGACACTGACTTTTGGCCTCTACATGCATATGTACATACATGTAACTGCACACAAATGAGCAGGAGTGGATGAGAAGAGGCATGCAGAATTTCTGCAGGATGCAGGGCTACCCTTGAATGGGTGACTGATAAAGCAACTGATAACTCCAAAGCCTCTATGTATTCCTAAATAATTGTTTACACTTTAGCAAGACATGCTTTTGATTTGTTGTGAGGCAGCCATTAGCTTGTTTATTGCAGATGTTCATGTTTTGCTAAAATAAAATGATGGCTTTTGGGACTCATGAATTACTTCAACCCACTAAAATCAGATCATTATTACATTAAGACAACACCCAGGACTTAGAACCTATAGCTTATTCTTCCTTTAAAGAAAATTGTATTTGTTCAAATTTTCTAAAGTCTAATCATACCACTTACTGTCAACTCATGATCTGTCACTCAAAAACTGCACAAATGAAAATCTGACAAATACATACTTGAGTGACTTCAAGCAGCTCCCATATAAGAAACTGGACTCTGGATATTTAACAACTTCCTTATATGGATGTATGGCTCCAGAGTATTAGAAAAGGCAAATATTAAACAATTTACAATGTTAGATTCTAATCCGTCCTTCTTAAAACTAAGTCATATACATACATACATACATAGGTACATACATGCCTAAAAGCAGAATTCTCAGTAGTTTTCAGGGGAGCAAGTTAACTAGGGCACTGGATGGTTTCCATCACCTGGCATCTGGCAGAACAGAAGCAAAGCCTTTCCTGCATAAGGCACACTGACCTGATTGAGATGAGAGGTAAGTGCAGCAGACAGGAAGTCATAAATATTCTAAAAGAAGCAAGAAGCAAAAAGGGCTGAAATTTTGAGGAAAGTTTAAGCCATAAGGCTAAGGAGAGGTGGAATTAGCACCAAGAAGTCATTAGTCCATCAGATTTGTCAACAGCACTTTCCTCTTTCTCCTCAACAGTGAGGCATTCAGTCACCCAAATGCTTTTGTTCATGACTTAACACAGCTGCATGGATCAGAAAGACCAGGAACAGGACAAGGTGTGCAGGAAGTCACACACAGGAAGTAGTGCATTTTGCTGCTACGTACTGTTGGGAAATTTAAGTACTTGTCCCTTCCAGCTCTCTTCCTCCTCACCCAGCTGTAGAACTTCCATGCTCTCAAGGTTGAGCAAACATGGTTGTTCTCAGAACTTCCTTGTGCATAGTGCTCCTACCTTGAACCCAGGTGTGAGTGGTGCATGAGTTCCTCCTATGCTTAGCCCATCCCCTGGCTTGGGTATATAAGCCCAAAACTCTCAATAATAAACAGCAGCTTTTTCTACACTTCTTGTGGTAGTCTTTAACAGACTACCCTACAGCTTCTATCCCTACAGCAGCTCGGTACTCTGTCACACAGGTGTGGCAGGTACAACATAGATCTTGGACTAATACAAGGTAACACAGAAACACAGAGTGCTGTACTTGCAGTCTACTGATGATTCCAAGAACAAAGGAAGCAGACAGTTCCACAGGATGGATGTCTGGGTGGGAAGACTAGGGCAAACAAGGAGATCACTGAAGCTAAGCTGAAAATAGTAAACTCTACTTGAACAAGAAGAGTTTGACATAGCGGATATCTAAGAGACCTAAGTTACTGTATCGATGGTACAGGAAGAACACCACAAAGTTCAACAGCTGACTTCTGCTGAATGTGGAACACTTGGTAAAGATCTTTGTTCACAGAGCTGCTACAGGCATTGGCCACAGACTCACCATCCCAAAGTCTTATGCTCATGGGTTTGTCAAACACAATTTAGATACTATAAGAAGAGGTACACAGGACAAAAAACAATACCTATTTACAAGGTGCTCACTGGAAATTGGGCAAGAAATGGACAGTCCCAAGTGATGGGAAATACTAGGGGGGAAATGAACATACTATCTAAAGAGAATTCCTAACATACCTTAGAAACATAACCAGAGGGCCCTCAATTACTCAAGGGCTGATCAGCAATCAAAACTCCATAGGTCTATGTGTGTGTACAAGTGTTTACAAATAAGAACCCCCCCAGCCCAAGAAAAAAGTTCATAATAATTCCAGAGCTGGAAAAGTGGTAAAGAAAAGTGAACAACTAAAAGTCACTCAGGATGGTTTCGTTCCCAAAGCTCCCAACAGCTTGGCAGATGACGCTTAGTAGGTTTTTTGTTGTTGTTGTTTGTTTTTGTTTTTAATTGTATTTGGAATGCAAACACTAAACATTTAAACATTATGCATAGAAAAGCACTAATTTAATGTGCGTGTGCATGTGTGAGTATGTGTGCGCGTGTGGGTGTCTGTGTGTGTGTTTCAACTGGGTAAAATGATGTGGAGAACTGACTTTGAAAAGATACAGAGAAGCAGATTCAGTGGTTCAGTGGTCCTGGGTGATTAGCTGAAGACCAGGAGAGAAATGATACACATGGAGATGGATGAGGGCAGGCAGATTTGAGAAATGGTTCAGGGTCCAAGTGAAAGGACTTGAAGCACAATGCTGCTCCAGTTCCTCTAGGCAGGAATATCCGAAGTAAAGTAACAATCCTATGATTGCCCAGTCATGTAATCAAACAGGGATTATTGCACAGATCTCATGTCTTAACAGATGAAAAAAAGTCAAGTGAATTAGAAATTAAACCAGAGGAAATTGTTCTGCTGTTTTAGAACACAGAAAATTTACCATCTTAGTTCTAACAGCACCTAAGAGAATGCAGCGGAGTAGCTGTGACAGACATAATCTATTTTTCCAAATGCCAATATGTCTGCAATGAGGGATATACATACCTTCTGAATTATCTTATCCTACTTAATAAAATCAGTTGAATTTTTTTCTCATTCCTTGCAAGGCAGCTTCTTGCACAATAAAGATTCTACAAACATTTACATTCCAAGTAGCAGGGCTGTTTGAAATGCTATAAAGTTCTGCCAGGACTTCTATTACAAACTCTTATTTCTTGTTTATAACATGTACATAAAAGGGGGAAAATAAAAATGTACTATGGATTGAAACTTGGCATACTGAGCCTCAGCCAGGGAATGCATTTCTACAGGAACAAATTTCCCAAGATATGTTCCCACTGAGTGCAGAAACACAGGAGCTGGTGGTGGGGGACATTATAAACCAGAAGCCACTACTTAGTAACTTTGATCCTTCTACATCGGAAACTGAGAATCTAAGAAATCCTCAGTTTCAAAGACGTTCTTAAACTATCTGATAATCCATATTCTCATTATTTTTCAAAACTGATAACATGATTACCAAGTATAAGAAATCATCCATCAAGGCTAGTAACTCTACTACATAAGCATCTTAAAGCCATATTTATACACATTGTGTATATTAAAGCACCTTAGAGTTGTTCATTTTCAATTACAAAAATAAATGGCAAAGACAAAACCTCTTTGGCATAGACCACTGGAGTTGACCAAAACAGAAACCACAAACAAATAAGCTCAGAAAGCCCCCCTCTTTCATCTCCCTATCTCCTACCACATACAGTAACATTTCACTGCTGTAAACATGAAATGATGACTGGGAAAAAGAAAATGTGGAGCCGGTCAGACCATTTCCATTCTGGGGCTTTCCACAGTACGGTGATATATGGACCTGGCAGTCTGAATGCACCAATTATATCTATATACTATTTCAACACAAAATGTATTGGGAGTTAATGAGAACTTCACGTTGGACACTTAAACTATGAAGTGAAAACAAAACTACAAGATGTACTCTGAATGAACGAGAAGCTGAGCACTTACAAATGGGAAAGGTGCATATCTTGCTCACAGACTGACGAGCCTATTAGTTTGTAATAACTAGGCATACATGAAATGTGACAGAGAAAAATTGAAGATAAATCAGCAGCTGAGAGGCTGCAGCTTGTTGTCTGCAGCTAATCTTTGCTCTGCTTGAAATTGCTTGGCACTTTGGTTCTACTAAATATTTTGCTGCTATTTTAAGAAAGGCTTGGCCTATCCACTTGTGCTGTGAAGGATATTCAAAAGTTAGAATTCTTCTGGAGAAATGGACAGAATGTCTTCACATCTTCAGGCGCACGGATGTGATACATGGACAATAAGGAGGATATGGAGCTGAGATGGCCACTGCCTGAATCTATTAGCCTGCAAATCAGTTATATGCTCTGTCTCTTGCTGGCCGCCTTCACACAGGAGGCGCACTGGCTTGCATGCAACTGCACCATTTATCTGATGAGAGCATTCAGCAGTTTGCTAGAGTATAGTGACCCCCTTCAGACCACATGTTGTTGACTCTCAAATGAGGTCAAGCAGACATTCAGAGATCCATACTCCACTGATTATGTACATACAACGATCTCTACATTCCCATGGGATCAATCCCATCAAATGTCTTTTATTAACATTTACAAGAACCTGCCCCATGGTGACAGGCAAATATGAAGCATTCTACAAATGTTACACTAAGACTTCTTCCCTAGAGACCAGAATCACAACACAAAGGGTTAAAACCACCCACCAGGATGCAGCCAAAGTCACATTGGTGTTGGTAAACACAGCTAGCACTACTAAACTAAGTGACAGGACTGACTTGTTATTGAGATATAATAGCTCTTTGAAAGGCAATTACTCCCCCCTTTCAATCTCTGAAGGGCTCTGACTCAGTGTTCTTTTTAATTCCCATTTTCAATCTATTTACAGACCAGGATTTTTTTTCCTCAGTGAGTGTAATATTCATCTTTGTGGGGGTAGACAAACCACAGAGCGTAACCTCCTGTATTGTGTGTGTGTGTTTAGTTATTCTTGCTTAATCATTTTAAAATTATTTTGGGGTTGAGCGACTCTCTAAATACCTGGGGTTTCTATCCACCCTCTGACACCACACACATTACAGGTTTATTGCTTCTGTTGCCCCATTTCTGCATTTATTGGGTTGGGGTTAGGAAGCTGTCTACCCCTTTGCTTTCTCAGGGCTGTCTGTTCCCATCCCTTTCTGAAAGCAGGTTTGCTGTCCTCTCCAGAACCGGCACCGATGGTTTTTGAGTCATTCCTCTGCACACGCCTGCCTCCTTGTAAATCAATAAGAGAACACAATCCCTGGGAAGGACTTCGGGACTGGTGAACCCTTGAGGAGCGAATGGATTTCTACACAAGAAGAGCCCTTAAGCCTTGCATTTCATGAAATCGGAAGTGGGAAGTGGGGAACACTCCTCCTCAAAAGGTGGTGAGACTCTGACCAGGGCACAAGGCTGGCACTTCCTGGTTTTCTGCTTCTGGTAGTCCGATGAGAGCCTTTCAGGGCTCCAGAGAACATAAAATCAGCCAGATCCCGACTAGCTCTTAAGTCAAGGCACCAGAACTACCTACAGTCCATCAAAACAAACCCATGAAACAATTGTGATAAGGGATTCCACTCAAGGCTGTTGATTTCTCAGTGGAATGAAAACGCAGCACGCGGAACTTGAGGACTAACAGACATCCACCACTTGTTCAGAACTGGGAGGCAGAACCACAGCATCAAGGAGAAAATGCATCTCTTTCTTAACCCAGGCACTATGCCCTGAGATTTTCCCTCAGCATCCCTACGGTTTCCAACTGCCATCACCTGCAACTTTCACTGGCCAAAGTGTCTGCTCTGAAGACGTACTAGAGGAACATCGGCACATTTTTCCAGAGCTTCAGCCAGACATGGAGTCCTATCCCAAAATCGATCCTAGTCCCAAAAGTGGGGAAATAACGTGCCCTGGCAAACCGGCCCCTGGAAGCATATTTTTACTGTCGACCCACCACATGCATCGCCCAGGCAAAGAAACTTTCGCGGTCGAGGAGCCTTAAGCCAGTGGGTAAAGTTTCCCAGGCAGGTGGTTCATCCCAGGGACACGGCTACAGTGTGCAAGCGGACAACCCCGACCTACCTAGATGCACCAGCTTGCAAGGCTCTGCCCCGCCGGCCCGCCCGCGGGCGCCGCCACCGCCGCTGGCTGGCCCGGAGGGCTGCGGTGCGCGCCCAGGGGGCTGCCGTGCGCGATGGTACGAGCCGCCGCCTTCACCGCAGCGCCCCCGTCCGCACTGTTCTGCAAGGTTCCGCGCACTTCCCGGTCGGACCGCGGCGCCCGCCCGCCGCCGGCGCCACCGCGCGCCAGGCTGCTGTGGCTGCTGCAGGCGCCAAAGGAGCGCTGCCTGTGCCTCTGCCGCTCAGGCTGGGGCTCCTGCTCCGGCGCGAGCCCTGAAGAGAGGGTAGAAGGGAGGGGACACAGGGTAGGAGAAAGGGGCGGGGAGCGCAGCGGCGCAGCCAACAGGGTCCCGCGCCTCACGCTGCTCGCACCACCACCCACCTCCTGCGCCTCCGTGCCCCGCCACCACCGAAGGCTCCCTGAGCCCCAGCCGCTTTCGCCCACGTGTGTCCTGCCTCTGCAGGGCCCAGGTGGAGCGGGATGGGCGGCCATCAGCGAGTCACCACTGGGTGGCCTCCTGCTTCGTAGCTGGTGTCCGGGTATCAGTGGTTTAAGGGTAGGGATTGCCATTTCTAAGAATCCTCCTCCTGCAGCGCAGCTCACACACGTGCGCAAAATTGCCAGTCTTATTATTAAAAAACATAATTATTAAGGGCTAACTAAAGACAGATAATGGATGGGCGAACTGATGGTAGTCGAAAGAAGGGAATCACGGATAGACAGTCCCAGTAGTGGACTGGGGTATTTAGGAGAGTTCACCTCCCCAGACTAAACCCCCCAACTTCATTATTCCTCCGTGATTGTGCTATAAGGACTTACTTTCATTTGCTAAGATTTCAATGAATTTAGTTATGAAACTAACCCCAATTTTATTTTTATAAGGCAACCATGAAATCGGCCCCTTCATTTTTACTTATATAAGTACACAGAGAGAATTGGATTGAATAATCTGGGTATAAACATAAATTCACTGAAATCCCAAGCCTTTGAGTTCAATCCCTAATTCTACCAAGATACAGTACAAACAGTACACTTTTGTCAGTAAAAACACCTGTCACTCATTCGGTGAATAACTTATAAAGACAGTGAAGACACACAACTATTTATAATGGAGTAGATTCACAGCACTGGCAACTATAAATTCAAGAGATAATATCATGGTCCACATGGTGGCGTGAGATAGGGCCAGGAAGATCAGGACTAGTGAGTTCAACAGTGCAACCCCATCCTGGACTAAAGAATAATACCCTGTCTTAAAATGGGAGTGGGGAATACTCTTTGGCTTCTACAACACACACACACACACACACACACACACACACACACACACACACACACACACACTGCATGTATTCCAAATGATGAGAAGCCAAGGATCAAGCATATACTGTATAGCAATAATCTCTGTGAGGCTTAACATTTTATAATTCTGTATATTGTTGTTAACTTTTATTATCATGTTGTTTTCCCTCTATACAAAAAATAAATAAATAAATAAATAAATAAATAAATAAATAAATAAATAAATAAAATGTAGAGCTCTTGGTTAAAGTGGTCTGGAGCATGTGCAGCCCTGATTCCTATCTGCCACCCCCCCCCCCTTCTGTTCCTCTCCTGCAGACAGCAAAAAGCAGGAGTGCATCCAGGACAGCTCCCTTGGTAAATCAGATGTGAAAGAGGGCTTCCTGGGGAGAGGTTTTCATTCTTCTCCACTTTCTCCCAAGAGACAGTTATTGGTTACCTGCATTTCAGAAAGAAACTTGAACTTCTGGGAAGCTTTGAAGGGCTTTAAAAGACAATGGAACCCTTTCTGTCACCTGTGGTGCAAGACAGTGCTTCACAGTAGCATACTGGCCCCAGCCCCTCCCTAATCAAAAACAAATGGCTTCCCTCTTACTTAGATTCAGATGAGTCCTTCCCCCCCCCCCACCTCCATCCACCCACCCCTGTCCTGTGCTGTCCCCTACTCCCCTCTGCTGAAGTGCTCCAATAGTAAAGCTCTCTTATCCATCAGCAGACAGCAGCCTCTAGCACATACTTCCTAACTAAATTTTGCCACTCCTCTTACTATCAGGAAACTGTTCATCCTAATAAGAGTAATGGTTGGATTTTAAAAATAATAGTAATGAAATGTGAAATTATTTATGTTTTAAAGGAGTGGGGGAGGCGAGGGTAGATAGAGACTACTATAAATAAAATTAATGTGCTTTCTCCCATTAGAATTAAATTGCAGTAAATTTGAACTCCTTGGGGTCTCTCTACTAAGTAAAAGAGAAAAAAAAAAGCACAGGTAAGAAAGGGAGGTTTATGGTCATAGCAGTTGTTATAGGTTACTGTAAATAATCTCTTCGCTTGCAATCTGAGAATGTGCTGGCAAACCCCTGGAGTGTGAGAAAATGTTTTATTGGGCAGAACTGGTATGTTCTGGAAGGATCAGAGAAAAACTTTACATGCAAATTATGCTCATGCCTTGCACCTAGCAGGTGCAATTACTGTCATACCACATCTATCACAGAAGTGCCTCTTCTTTTAATACATTTTCATAATGCATTTTGCTTCTAACACACCTATATGTCCTTTCCAATGGGACAAGAAAGGACACTTAGGAGTGGAGAAGGGGCTGGCCCTAGGCACCCAAACAACAGTGAGAAAGACAGCAGAGAGGCCCTTTGAATTAGACCAAGAAATCTAAGCCCCAACCCTGTGTGGCCCTCTTCACATAATTTGTAATTTCCCAACTCAGATTGCTTTGCCTGTGCTAGTGAAAGCTGATTAGTACTGGCAACGGAGTTGATGAATTCTTGAATCTTATGGTTACAGCAAAAGCAGGCAGGGGCATCCCTACATTTACAGGAGCCATAACAGGCATTAAGCATGAACCCCAGTTTCAGGTCAGCATAGGTAAAACATATATAAATATATGCATATTTATTATTATGCATTCATTATTTCAAGCCCGTCCTTTGCTCGGAATGTAAAGCATAATGTGAATCAACTGAAAAACCTGATATTTACCAAAAGTTGATACACAAGAGCAGGTTTAAATAAAATTCCCATTCAATTTCTGGGCCAGAAGCCCAGGAAATTTAAAAAAAAAAAAAATTAAAGGCACATGTGGATCTTCTCAGTGTGAATGCCGGATGGAGTTTTTATTGAATTTGGCCTCAACTGATTGTAGCATTATAAGCAATTCCGCAGTTAAGTTTCAGCAAGCATTTAGATGGCAAATTCTCTTTTTAGGGCATTGTAACTAAGAATAATAACTTCCTTTTCCTATGGTACCTTTTATATCAAAGCTCTTTAGCTGTGAGATCATCTTCCCATTGTTAAGATGTGCCATCTGTGTGGAAAGATAGACACTATTTCATGCTACTGATAGCACATATTACTTGTTTGTTTCCTTGTTTACTGTGTAACAAAAGGAAGTGAAGAAAAATATCTACAAAACCCACAGACGGGAACTCTTAGGCAAAAGGACAACCTGGAACACAGCCAGCTACTGACAAACACATCTGTTCTTTTGAAGGTGGGCTGGAGATTTTCCCGAGTTGCAAACACTACTTTCTCAGTGTTGTAGCTTCTGTTTGGGTGCCAATTGGGGATATTCATATTGTCTACACTGCTGGGTTGAGGGGCTGAGGGGTGTTGTTTGTTGGTTAGTTTGTTTGTTTGTCTTTTTGTGTGAATCAGACAATAAGTTATAATAAGTTTTCAGCATCCTAATTGAAGTAAAGAAATCAGGTTGTTAAAACAATAGCAATCAAAACCTCATTATGAAGTTTTGCCTTGGATATCTAAAGGGCCACTGATTATCTTTACTGGAGTAAGTCCTTTGTACTTCTGGGAAAAAAAAAAAGAAAAGAAAAGAAAAAGAAAAACAAAGAAGATTCTAAAAATAAGTTATATAAAGGTTGAGATAATATATTCTACCAAACTCTATTCCTGAAACTTTGCTTTGGATACTAAGGTAATAATTGGAAGCTCAGACACTGACTGAATATGTTTGTTGAAGTTTTGCATCTTTGTTGTTCTCTTGGTGCTGTCCTATAGATCACTATATAACAGGACTTTCTTGTGTTATTGTTCATGTGTCTGCTATTTTATTACCAATGTCTTTTGTTAGATTGTAAGCTTCATAGAGGAAGGGGTTTTGCTCTGTTCGTTGCCCCATGTGTAGTTCAAGCAATCTGTGGCATTCTTGTAATGGGTTTGCAATAAATGTTTGTTTAGTAATGGAGCAAGCTTCCAATGTGTCTGGAACTGTACAAACTACTTATTGGCAATGTTTATAGCTACTATAGGCAGTAACTACTCTGCTAGGTGTTCAAAAGATGTTTATGCTACCATACACAAAGTGAACTCATTTATCTAGAAACTCACTCTTCCAAGATGGTACAAGCTGTAGTCCTTGCCTTGATGCTAGGAACTCTCATTAGTGTGGACATCACCTTAAGTTTGAGTGACTTTTTGTCAACCATCTAATCCAATGACTCTCAGACTCCTATACACACAGAACTTGGGAATCTGCCTAAAACACTACTTCTGATCTAGTATGACTAAGGGGTAGCCTGAGATTCTACATTTCTACCAAGTATCTGGATAATAATTCCAGTGTTGCTAGTTGACTGAACTTGTGGAGTCAGGCTACAATCTAAATACTCAGTGTTAACATACAAGGTGCCTGTAACACACTAAGCCTCAGGGATTTGAGTTAAGAAAAGTAAAATACACTATGATTACCTAAATCATCATAAAATTACATTATTCCATTTTAAATGACTTATTTTATATTCACAATAGCTAGTCCAGAGTGAATTCTCAAGAGATTTTGACTTTCTATGCAAATGAAGAATGTAGGATGGTAATGGAATATTCTGTAGCTTATAAGATCTGAGGTAGGAGTTGGCAAGTTTTGAATCCTGCTTTCTTCTGCATTAGGCCAGAACACACTGTTTATCTTTATTGGCTTTTTAAAGGTATATTTCAAGGAAATCTGAATTGGCAACAGACTGAAAAGGTTAAGAGAGTTAGTAAGGAAAATGTGCAAAATGAAGTTATTGCTTATAAACTGGTGAAGATGCATTTGTAGAACACTAAGCAGACAGAAGGTCTTAGGAAATTATTAGCTCTTCACTCTAAAAAAATCTTTCATATAATACACAGAAGAATGCAACATATAAATACTTTCTGCTCTAATTCATCTCATACCCAATAGACCTACATGTGCTACTATTTATATTTCCACCTCAATGGTTTAAAGAACGTCATAGAAGAGAGGTAAAAAGAATGCAAGAGCTAGAGGTTGGGGAAGAAAGAGCACTGTAAAAACTGTATGGCTTTTTCTTACACCAACTGTGTTTGCCTTCATTAGAACTCCTTGCATGAGAATGGGCCCTTCAATAATCTGTCATGGGTAGTAGAGGGGCTTATGAAGCCCAACCCATCCTTAGAACATATTGGCAGTTAATGACTGCCAAGGAAGGATGATTATTTTCTTCAGTAGTGTGGTTTACTCCAGGAGATAACCCTCATCTGTGCTCATCCCAAGAACCTATAAATCCCTGGGGGGACTTCCACCCACAAAAGACTCAAGGAAAGAAAAGGAGATTTAGAGTGAATAGAATAAGAGAGAAAGAATATGGGAAGGGTATATGTAATCAAAACACATTGTATGCATGTATGAAACTGTCAAAGAATAAAATATAAAGAAAATGATGTGGTTGCAGTTGTGGGATTCAATAAGTACTCATTTTATACATTTATGTAGAATGTTCCCTCCAAGACTGGTCACATTGTTATTATGATGATAATTCTTTAATGAGATCAAATGTGTGGCTTTCTAGACTAGGATTTGCTTCTTTGTATAGCTTTAAATTATTATGCAGCTAAATATATCTTAATATGTTGAAACAAAGGGTTTTGTTCTTTTCCTAAAATTAAAGTGCAAAGAAAGTTCTCGGGATATTTTGAGAAAGAAAGAAAAATGAGCCATTAGGTCTTTAGGTAAGGGTAGCTAATCTTAGCTTTAAAAGTATCTTTAAAATGTATGTAAAATAAAAATAATATAGCTTGGGATACAGCTGGATGATGGATACAACACTGTGGAGGAAGGAAGATGGAACTTTGTGAATAGCCTCTTTTAGGTAGATTATTGTTTTAGTTCTATAGAGTATTGTTTTCTAATTGTATCCTTGTGGGTCAAGGAACAGAAATTAACAGAGCAACCCCCATGATTCCTTTCTCAAAGGGCACTAATTCATGATGGTACCCCACTGGTACAAGTTAGCATCCCAGGACAGTAACAAATACCTGTGATAATCAACTTATACAGAGAAAGGTGTATTTCCTTTCTCAGTCTGTGTGGTTTTGGTCTATGAAAAACTGAGTGGTTTCACTGCTTTTTCAGTTTGGTAAAGCATGTCTGAGAGCATGTCTGAAGCAAGTAGCTCAGTTTATTGGCAGGACACAGAAGAGAGTTAAAGAAAGAGCCAGGGCCCATAAACCCTGTCAAGATCATGTCCACAGTGACCTAAAACCTTCAGCATGCCTCAGATCTTAAAGGTATTGCCACTTTACAATGGCATCAAGTCAGTGACTAATTTTTTTTTTAATGGGCATTATTTGGTGGGCATTATAGGCAGTCTCATGACCTCTCTGCCTTAAGTACACCTTCCTAACAACATTACATTAATGGGCAGCAGTTCAGTGTATCTGTTAAGAACATAGACATTCATTCCTCAGCAGTGATACAATCAAACTCAAAGTAAAATGCTGAGTAACAGGAAAACAAAGTGGAGAGTACCAAAGAATAAAGAGCATGATTTCAAGTTGAGTTAGTTTATCTCCACACAGTACCAAGGTCATGACATAGAGTGTCTTTGACATTAGTAGTGCTAAAAGGATGCCTTTTAATTTGGCTAGTTTACTGCTATTGAAATGGTTTTACTATAAACTTAAGGTAGCCTTAATATGAGTAGCTGGGGGTATAAAACATAGGAAGGAATCAATTCTGTCATTGCTGTATGATGCTTCTTCAAGGCTTCAGAGTTTGATTTAACTGGGGTTGTAAGAGAATGGAGAAAGAATACACAGATGCAGAAAATTTTGGATTAGATGGTTTGTCCTGTATCAGGGGAGCCCAGCATTTATTTTATACATCTGAATTGAGGCAGAGGATTTATGATATACAGCTGAACAGGAAGACAGGCTTGGCTTATCTAGGCAAGAGAGCTCTGTCTGTATAGAAGAAATATCAGGTTAAAGTCTTATTGGCACTAGGACCAGATGAAGGCGGTGCCTTTTCTCTGACCCTCACCAAGTTAAGGATTTGTCACTTTCATGGGTGTTGGGCATTGGGATTCTTGACATTGCTATGCTCATGTTAACAACTAAAGGATACACACAACTGTTGACATTTCTCATTTTGGACACCTTTTAGAAACAAATAAGATCTATATCCACTAATTGCAAATAACTTCTGAGGATGGATACACATACTTCAACTGGCCAAAGTAAAATGAGCATCTGCTTCCTCATGAAGTTGACTAGAGCTACGATATCGATGGTTACTCAGCACTTCATTCACTGAAAACACAAGGCTTGGATGGGTTTCAAAACTTCCTTTTGAATATAGGCAATACCTTTAGATCACTGGCTTTTTGAAATTATTCTTTTCATTTTGGTCAAAATTATTAAAGAAGAAACATTTTCTCATTGGAGCAGACTTTTTACATGTTAAAATATCTTTTTGGTAAACAGCTAACTAGAAATTTAGTGGCACTGGGATTTTACTATACATTCAAATCACTTAGGAAACAAGGAAACTCATCTATAGATTCCCTGGCTTCAACTAACACTGCTGACTTCAGAATCTCAGGGCCACTCTTGGGCATGAAGAACTTTTTTGTTGTTGTGGTTTGTTTGTTTTTACTCCTCCTAGTCCATCAGATACACATGGACTTGCATAAGAAAAGCACTTGTGGTATGGCTGAATTGTTTCTACCACAAAAGATATGTTTAAATCTTAGCCTCACATGGTTTTGATTGTGACTTTATATGCAAACAAGGTCAACATATATCTTATCAAGTTAAGCTATAATCAAAAAAGATTACAATAGATCTAAGTTTAATTACTTCATAGAATAAGTGACATTTGAGAAGAGATGTAAAGAGAGAAACAATATACAACATTGAGATAAGCAGACCACAGAAGACATGTGGCCATAGAGAGTGAACAGAGGCAGAGGTTAGCACTTGGCAGCTTCAAGCTAAGATCCCAAAAGGCTTTCTAGAATCTGCTAGAATGTAGGAGAGAAGTGTGGTATGGTTTCTTGCCTTGAGCTGAGACCTTGATTCTGGACACTTGGGCTTCTTAACTGTGAGGATAAATGGCTGTTGTTTTAAGCAGCTTGGTTTACCCTAAGTGCTTATGGCAGCCACTGGAAAGGAACACAGCATTTCCTAGTTAATCTAAAGAGAAGGCTCAATTTTAGTAAGTAAAACTGCCTTCCCTAACTTCAGACTCATTTACCCATTGAGTTTAACTTGTGAGTGGCTCTAAATTAATGGTCACTTTCACTAACTATGCCAAAATCAATATTTATCTTGCTCTTATTCTTTTTTTTTTCATGCCTTAATACTCTCATTAAGATAGGAAAATTCAACACATCTACTTTGATGCAACATTTATCTGGATCATTATCATTTCAGATCATTAGATCTCGCCATGTACTATTCCAGGCTTTTGTTTGATCATACACTTCCCATCTTGGCCTATAAAATAAAGCATGCATGGGTTACTTTACTATAATGCCAGTATTTTATGATAAAATAGGTACAATCAAATCATTCTTTAAACCAGAGAACTAAAAATTTGACTGATCCTCTCTCTCTCTCTTTCTCTGTCATATGTATATACTCACACATGTTTGTAGGTGTACTGTCATGCCTTATTATTTTCCAACTTATTTCTTTGATATTGGGTCTCTCACTTAACCTGAAGCTACACAGGAAGACAACGAGTCTCATCTATCTTCCTGTCTCTACACACACACACACACACACACACACACACACACACACACACAATCACACACACACAGCAGTACCATTACCAGTGATATATGCATGTGTGATCATACCCATATTTTTTTATATGAGTGCTGAGAATTCTAACTCAGCTCCTCACACTTGACATAGACATGTTCTTAGTCACTGAGCTACTTCCCCAGCCCAGAAGTCGTTCTCTTTTGTTGAAGTCATTGTTTAAAATGATGGGCAAACAACATAGTAATAAAGTGATCCTGCTTCTGGCCAACAAAATTGATGCCTACAGGAAGAACCATGGGAATGACTCCAACTAATGAAGTATATGGTTGATGTAAAATGTAACATTTTCTGAAAGACTAACAGCTCCCCAAAATAACCGTTATTTATTAGTAGTATCTTCCTATTATGAAATCTAGGCAAATTTCTTTGGGGGCTATTTCTAGTTTTAAAATACTCGGGATCATGAAGAAAGAAAAATATACAATATAAGAAAAGTGAGGATTAGGGTATACCCCTTAAATAACTTAAATGGAAGTCCACCTCCCCTTTGAAAGCCAACATCATACAACTTTAGAATTGAAAGTGTCCAATGCAAAATGAGAATGTGGAATCCTCAATCTGAAAACAAGGAATCTCTTTTTGTAGTATATCTCTCCTGTCATGGCCTAGTGCTGCCCTCATGAACTAACTGCAGCTACATTTATCTGCACAAGGCCTACACAAGATTGTTCACATTAACACTGCAACATGAATACAGGAGGAGCCCATGAGACATCATCCCTCCCAGTGAGACTAGTGGTATTTCACAGTAGCTAGGAACAGGTAGTGCTATTTATTCAATGGTGTAGCCACAGATAAGTTGGTATTGCTCAATAAACAACATCCCACCCACACTTGGGCAAGTAACTTTTAACAAACTCAGTGGGTCATACACACAGAGAAGAAATACAAAAAAATGGGATAGAAACTTGTTAAGAAAAAAAAAAAAACTTGTCATGAAAGACACAGGGGAATGAAGTATAGAAATGGCTTAGATGAACACGACTAACATTTATACATATATGAAACTGTCAACCAAGGCATGGTTCTTAAGCAGAAGAAAATATATAAAAGCTTTTTTCTTTTCTTCAATTGTCTCTTGGATTCGGGTAGGTTTAACTGTATTTTGAGCTTTCAAAAAATAATTAAAAATAATTATTATTAACATGAATTATCTTCATTCATCTTTATGACATGGAAAGCCAGTGTAAATTGAACAATTAATTTTTTAAACTTTCTATACATGTGTAAGTTTGGTTCTGATGATAAACAATGAGAAGAAAGGACTAAGCAAACTCAGATATTGCTATATAATCTTTATATAATCTTGGATGCACATATGCACATATTCCAACCACAATCTCTTTCTTTCTTTTTTTTTTTTTTTTTTTTTTTTCTTTTTTGTCTTACTGAAGAGCAAGCAATGTTTGGCGGCAGGAAGAGAACTATTTGCAGATTTGCAGCTGGATCTGCCAATTCCTTCCATGTCTTCATTTTCAAATCAATGGTGAAGGAATGCAAATAAGAGAAGATAAGATGAGGCTTCCCAGCCATTTAGTACTTCTTGGAATACCATTCTCCTCTTCCTGCAAGTGAAGCAAAAGCCCATGTCCAGTGGGAAGCATGGCTTCTGTGGATAACTGTCAGATTTACCCAACAATCATTTGGCTTGAATTCTCGCATGTAGCACTAATGTCCAAAATTCTCTGGCCAGGAGCCTTTGAGAAAATGACTTGCAAGGAGCACAAGACACAGTTATGCGTGTGCATGTATTGCCACTCAAGCTCAACTCATGGACTAGTTGAATTTCGCTAAGACACAAGTTTGAAGATACTTATAGAAAGAATCTCATGGCAGTGGCAGCAGAACTCACACTTAGGGCTTTTCTGAACTTGCTGCTTTGTGAAACTGGGAAAGCTCTTCATTTTGGGAATGTCACAATAAAACTGCAGTTTCAATTTTTATTCTGTTTTTCCACTAGTATTCAGGAGTTATGTCTGAAGTTTAGGTGATGGTTAAAAACATTCAAGATAATAGGTACTTTGATTTTGTTTAAAAATGTTTTCATTTGCCTTTTGGTTATTCTATCTAAGTTTTTATTAAATAAAGATTAACCTTTTATTTATATGAAGTAGGCACATGTATGCACAAAGTTACATTTCCATTTTTCTTTGACATATACTGTAAATGTTCTGTTGGTAGCTATATATTTTGGTACATATTTCTGGAAAAACGACTTTTGTAAGGTTTTGTAAGTGATCAATTTCTTAAATATACTTTGATACTTGGTGACCGAGCCCTTAAGAGCACAAATCTGCCTCTTTCTCAATATTAGTCTACTTTCCTCTTGATCCTTTATTTTAAAAACTAGGTTCTTGCATTAAAATTTAGATCATTAACTTTGAGCAAGAGATGGCAGAATCTCAAATCTGGCATACGTTACAAGAATGCATCCTAGGGGTTATACAGGCTTTTCCAATTTTTAATACTCCCAGGAACTTCTTTTATAGAAAACACTTCAACTCTACCCCATATTCGGTGTGCTGCCCTTCTTACCAAGTGTGCAAATCTCCTGTAAACCTTATCCTTCCTTAATAAGGCTACCAGGATCAGAGCCAATCAAAAAAAAAAAACAAAAACAAAAAACAAACAAACAAACAAACAAACAAACAAAAAACAAGGAAGGCTTCATAAATATTCACACCTCACCAGAGGTTTAGCTGTAACAAGTAATGAATAGTCATAGGGACTCTCATCGGTGAGTGAGACCCAGCAATGCAAAAACAAAGCCCACTTTTGAAAGCAAATGAATGTGTTTATGAGGCTAAAGAAGAGATAGAAAGACAGTGTGTTTTTCATGTAGAGATGCTTCTATTATATTTCATGTAAGCATCCATCCCTTATCCCTAATTAAGTGCATATTTAAATATAAATACCTTTTAAAGACCTGTTTTTCCTAGATTATGAGTTTTTTCACATAATCTGTGTGCTCCAATGTTACAGTTCGCTGGAAAATACAGGCATTTCCTTCTTGCACATCTGTTTACTGATGAGACCTATGGGGAAGTAGTGGATGGCTTTTGTAAATGGTTGGTGGTTTGTGAGAGAGTGTTTCATCCCAGGGCTAGAAAATCTCCTGCTTAGACTACCTTAGATGCCAAAGCAAAATTTTTTGAGCTTGAACCATAAGTGTGTAGAGGCATATGGGCTTCAATGAGTCAAGAATTATTCTGGACATTAAAATCAGGAGAGGAGGGAAAATGTGTCTCTCTTTCCTTATTTCTCTCTTTACTGCTTGCTAAAGAGAACTGTGAAAGCCTCCAACCTCCTGCATCTGTCGCAATGTTTGGTGGATTAGATATTTGGAAAGCACTGCTGTCTTTCTGAGTCAGTGTTAAATGGGATCAGATGCAATTAAGAATTATTTCAGGGATATGTATTACAAAGTGTTCACCTCTAGTTATGGAGTCGTTCCCTCCCTGCATATTGTTCACCTATCTGCATAAAAAGCTATATAAAAATGACTCAAAAGATATCTATGTACTTTAATCAATACCTCATTTATGACCAGAGAAAATTCTTTTATTTAACCATTTAACTTTCTTTCTTATTATCCCTTCATATGTCACTCTGTGTTCCTCTTTTGTTTTTTTAAAGTAAACTGCAATTGACTTATAGCAAATTCATTTCACAGCCTGTCACCTCTTCCATACTCCATTCCACATCTTCAGTTCAGAAAACTTGCAGCAACATTCTAAATTAAATACAAACCCAACACTGCACTCTGGTTCCCCTCATTAGTACTCAAGGTTACAGAGCCTTTGATATCAAATAATAGATACCCAAACACAAAGGAAGCCTATTTGTCACAGACATATGAAACATAGAGTTGACATTAGTTTCAAACACTCTACTTCCAGAGCCTTTTCTTCTTTATTTGCACTGAATTCAGTATGAGCTCCCTCTATTCCATTGGTGATGCCTCGTTCTTCCAGGCTTACATGTTCTAAGCTTTGATTCTATCTGACAGAGACAGTCCTTCAACAGTTCCAACAGAGTTTTGAACAAAAGATGTCCAAAAACTTAACAGTCTACCCTTGGTTTTTGCTATACTTGAACCATTCTCTGGTTCCTAAAGAAGAAGCTGTGAATAATAACAGTCTTGTGTCAGTATTCATGTCATGGAGTCAACTGCATCTGATATCCACAGGAAAAGGTAGAAAGCCCCAAACCTGCTCCCACCAGAAACCAAGGGATGTGTTATTTTCTTATTCTATTCACCAGTAGGATGAGGATGGTGGAGAATAAACAAACAAAAATCATTCATCTCTGTTTACAAATCATTCCTGACTTGAAGTGCCATAGGGTGTGGTGGGGAAGATCCTGGGCCCGTGTGGAAGCCATAGCTTTGGGGTCCAAAATGAGGATGCTGCTTCTTGTACTGTCTAGTTTTAGTCAATTTGTCACAACCTAGAGTAATCAGCAAGGAGAGAGCCTCAATTGAGAAAATGCCTCCATAAGTTCCAACTGTAAGGCATTTTCTTAATTAGTGAACAATGGAGTGGGGGTGGCAGGCAGAGCATTGTGGTTGGTGCCATCCCTGGGCTGGAGGTCCTGGATCTCATAAAAAGTCAGGCTGAGTAAGCAACTGGGAGGAAGCCAGTAGCAGCACCTCTCCAAGTCCTCTGCATCAGCTCCTGCTTCAAGGTTGCTGCTCTGTTTTGAGTTTCTGCCCTCACTGCATTTGATGATGAACTGTTGCATGGAACTGTGCATGAAATAAACCCTTTCCTCCTCAAGTTCTTTCAGTCACAGTGTTTCATCACAATACTAACCCTAAGTAAGACAATACCCTTCCTAAGATGGCAACTGATCATTTTGGATTTTGAGTAAATCTTTCTCTCTGTTCTTAGTCAAAAACTTAACCTTGAAATGAAGTCTCATTCGGCAAAGTGGTTGACTTAGCAGAGACTTGGCCTTTGTTATGGAGAGGCTTGAATTTGCCCCAGGGTTTCATTGGCTCTGGTCCCTCTGAAGTGCTTCATCATATGTTCAATATAGGTTCAATGACATATTGAACATCCCAAAGTACACATGGTAATCTAGTGCTTTTAACCCTGGAGCCTCCTGTTTTAATTAATCTCTTCGGAGATTCACAGGGGTATAGTGGTCAATTAGGAACCTCTGCATGATGTATGTTTACCTCTCTCACTGGCTTATGAAAAGACCATTTTTAAAAGCATATAGCTCTGTTAATCTTTAGATTCCCCTCAAAAGAAAATAGGATGAAATAAAACATACTTGACTCCAAAGGATCCCTAGCCTCAATTCTGTTTCTGTGTCCCATGAAACTGCCCACAGAAAACTGAACAAAGAGATGTGGCAGGTTTTCATTTCTTTTAGCTCTTGGCTCCTGGGATGCTGGTATGAGGACAGATAGAATCAGTATCACCAGGACACAGAACCTCAGAAACTCCCTATCCTGGGAGAGTCTCTAGCATCCTATATTTTGTGTCTGTGGCATTGGATCATAGTCCGTCATAGCCATTAGGAGCCAGTGTCTAGCATCAGGATCTTTATCATTAAACGCTTCAGGAGTTTTTCCTTACTATTGCACTGATGATAAGAGTGGTGATTATTCCCAACACTGTAATAAAGGTAATTAAGATAAAGGAGATAGCATAATATTGATAAGCAGGAAGTAGAAAAGGGGTCTACTGGAGGCAGAAAGGTTCAAGCAGATATTGGAGTTATGGTAATGAGGAAATGAAAGCGTGGGGGAAAGACTAAGCAAAACAAATGGTACATTAAGAAATTACAATGTAATTTATACTCTTGAAGATCATATTAAAATGTAAATGAGGATGGAGTAGAACACATATGATATTAAAATGGAGACATTTACAGTAAGAACATATCTTTACATCAGAAAATATTTTATATCAGAAAATGCAGATATTTACATAAAGATTTATAATAGTAGCAAAATTACAGTTATGAAGTAGCAATAAAAATAAGTTTTTGTTTGGGGGTTATGATAACTTGAGAAACTGTGTTAAAGTCTGAAGTATTAGAAAGGCTGAGAACCATTGTTATAAGTAGATGGTAGTACCCTGTTGCTATCAAGTGGTAAGCGTAAATGAAGATGTAAAAGCACCTTTGGGATTATATTTATCATGGACATCTTGGGAATGCATTTCCTTAGGTTCATTTAGAACAATCAGCAAGGAATATCATGCTTTTCTGCAGTGCTTCTTTGTATTCTCCTCCTACCTCCCATGAATTGACCCGACAGGAGACCTAAGGATTCTACCATGTTCCTATGGTTGGGGAAGAAAACAGCCACTGATGCCTTGTCCTATGCACCTGACAATCTATTCAAAATAGATTCTAATGTAGGCTGGGGTTATCTTTAGTGTTATTAGTGTTATATCTCTATGAACAGCCCTTGTCAGCACTTCATACAGTACCACTGGTGTTGAAAGTGACCTCAGGTTGCAGGCTTCTAAAAATCATTTCATGTTTCATTTCCAAAGCAAATGAGGTCCTGTCCCACAACCACATGTCATATTCCAAACTATCATCCAGAAAGATACCTAAGACAGATGGATTAGAGGATCATTTAACTACTGTCGAACATTAATGAAACATCTCAAGTTAGCATTTTAATACAATTGCCTCAATTATAAACTTTTATAAAGAGATATTGCATTCCCATTAGTTTGGTAAGGAATAGTGCTTAAAATGCATCATACTCTTCAACATGAAGTCGAACTTTTTTTTCACATCCTTGAATTCACCCCCAACCCCCATACAACCCCCCCCAAAGGGCAATAACTTGTTCTTCCTCTCCTAAGACCTTTAACTTCATTCTTTTCCTTTTCTCCTTTTCTAAGAATGGTTTTATATTTACTTACGTTTGTGAGCATATATGTTTATGTAATTGTATTCCACACATATGTGAGTGGTTGCAAAGGTCACATAGGGCTTGAGCTCACATAAAGCTGGAGGTTAGATGGTTGTAAGGGACCCTATAATGGTGCTGGGAACACAACTCCGGTCCTCAGAAAGGGCAGTTAAGTACTATTAACTACTAAGCCACCTCTCTAGCTCCAACTCTGTCATTTTAAAACACTTACTTGTCAGAGTGCCTCCTTTCTCCACTAATGCCTCAAATAGTGAGTCCTGAGCTTTGTAGGAGAACTCATTCCAATTGGTCTTGTATTTGAATTGCTGTGTGCTTTAATTGTCATTGTTGGCAGTCCTCTTGAGTTCATACGTGATTTGTACAGTCATATCAGTAGAATATTTTTATTTTGTACTTGTTTAACCCATCCACTGCTGTCAGAGTCACTCAGAGGACAGATCTGCGTTTTACTGATCTTCATATTTAGTGAAATGCGACCAGAGTATCAAGCTGGCTGGGAGTATTGGGATTGAAGCGCTTAACAGACCACCAGGAGAAGCTGCTGTTTATTACAGAGAGTAATGGGCTTATATACCCAAGCCAGGGGATGGGCTAAGCATAGGAGGAAATCATGCACCACCCACACCTGGGGTTAAGGCAGGGGCACTATGCACCAGGAAGTTCTGAGAGTAACCTTGTTTACTCAACCTTAAAAGCATGGAAGATCTGCAGCTGGGTGGGGAGGAAGAGAGCTGCAAGGGACAAGTACTTAAGTTTCCCAACAGTTAAATCCACCTCCCAGGCATCTGAGCTCTAAGGAGTTGCATTATTCATTCTTACTGAACTGACATGAACTTTTCCCTCTAAAGCTGTATTGGAAATGTCTATGTCAAAAATTTAATTCAAATTTAAAAAAGAGATCAGAATTCTCATCTGTGTATCTTGATATCTTAAACTGTAGTGAGTGATGACATTCACACTTCACTTTGACTCCCATGAACTTACACAGAGATTAACTTCTGAGAAATTGTTCTCATCAACACTCAGTATCTCTTAGTCAGATGGAACTGTCCACAACTTTGTCATTTACTAGTTTATGTCTCTTATATCAGGAATCCTTCCAAAGGAAAGAACTGCTATGTTTTTTCACTTTATCTATACTTCCTTGATCATAGATTTAAGACTATCAGTTTTTGTGTTAAATCAATGGAAGATAGAGTGTATTGAATATAAACTAATCATATTTTACTACACATCAATCTGATGAATGAGTGACTATCACAGAGGGATGTGTGGGTTCAGTTGCATTTTTAAAGTATAACCTTGATATTAATTTATAAAAAAAAATTGTCCCTAGACATTGTGGCTTAAACAAACCATTTATTCATACTCACACACCTGTGGTTGAGTTGATCTAGCAGTGTTTAGTTAGAGAGCGGTATTTCAAGTATGGTTCTGTCTGGTCTTGGCTCCTTGTCGAATTTGGCTCCGTCTGTACTACTTGTGTTGACTCAGAATCTGGCTGATCATACAGGATAGGTTTTTCTGATGGTGATGGCAGGAGTCCCAAGGAGCAAATCTTCCTACATAAACACATCTGAAGCTTTTGCATCTGTCATGATGATAACATCTAGGTGTGGGGAGGGGAGAAGACTACAAAAGACAGAAAGAAAAACTCAAGGGTGTTGGTAAGAATATACTTTGGTTCTATGAAGAAAACAGAAAAGTCTTCAGGCAAAAAAACAAAAACAAAACAAACAAACAAAAACAACCACAAAAAAAAAAAAAATGGATGTAGGCAGGAGTGAACTGTGGCTAACATTGCAGTCCACAATATCAAAATACTTTAATTTAGTCATTATTTGTCTAGGATACTTGTGGTTTGCTTCCAAAAGAGATAAAGGTGGTCTTATACTGGATCATACTTGAAAGTTTCCTGAAGGCCAGTTGAGTTGTCTCTTTCCTGCACTGAAAACATAAAATATTTATTTGTGTACCAAAGTGTTGTTGTTCCCTGTCCACTGAATATAATATATTCATTTACACTTATTTAACTAGTCATTATTTATTATAGTATATAATAATTATATTTATTTAATAGTTTTTTATAGTATATAATAATTATATTTATTTAATAGTTTTTATTTTATTGTTTATCGTTAATAATTTTTAATGAATCATTACTATTTTCTACTTATTTCATGAGTAGATTGCCTGGTTTTGCACATTTTCTTAGGAAGTCAGTTTCTAATGATTTCTGAAAATCATAACCATCTTTTCAGAGCACCAGTGCTTATCATTTCGTTTCTTCATGATCAAGTCCAATGCCATGAGCAGTTTAGAATTATTTTGGCCTCCATTTCTCAGGGTTTTCAAGTTTACCCATTTCTGTGGTGTTTCCAAGTTTTAAGATTTTGCACCATCTGCTGGGGAAAAAAACAAAGAAATTTCCAGCAACCGTGGAGAAGGAATATGATTGGTAAATGAAATAAAAGCTGTAGATTAGAAGAACATGGGCTCATAAAATTATTCAATTTGCCGTTATTTTGGAATATGTTTCTGTAACTCTCCTTTCATAATCAATGTATTGTGATATTTAAATGAAGCTTTAACTAAAAAATAGAATTACTGTTTAAGAATAATAGAGTTCTGAAATATCAGTTTCAAGCCTGCTTCATGAGTGAATTTTAGGATATATTTAATGTAAAAGATTGCTATGTACCAAAAACATCAAGAAAAAGAAGTCCCAATCATCTGAATCAAGATAGTCACTTACAATATTTTGTCCTGCCTTCCACAAAGATGTTTTCATCTTCTGCTGAACGGATCAGTTTGATTGTTGTTTGTTTATGACTTTTCTCTTTAGAGAGAGGGTGGGGGAGGGGAGTTATCTTGGGGGAGTTGGGGAAGGATATCTTTAAAATAAATTGTAAGAAAAATTAAATAATGAATAAATAAAATTGAGGTGTTTGTACTTGTGAGTCAAGTTACCTGTAGACAAGCCTGATGACCTGAACTCAACACTCAAAAAAACTTGTTATCTGACTCCTTCAAGTTGTTTTCTGACCTCTCCAGGCATGCAATGACAAGCATGTTGTCAAAACACACACACACACACACACACACACACACACACACACACACACAGAGAGAGAGAGAAAACAAATAAAAATACATAAACTTAAAATTCTATACCCTCTTCCATTATAGAGAATGCTAATGGCAATACATACTGGCATACACTTTCACATAAAGGTTTCCATGTGATGCCAAAGACAACCTGAAATCACTTCAAGTAGCTTCAAAACATAACATTAATCTAAGTTCTATGATCTTTCTATAATGGAACAATATGGCTGTCTCTAAATTTCTCCCACATTTAACAATAAATAAACAATGGTATCAAGTTCAAATGATCACTTAGAATAATCAGGCATTACACAGAAACCTATCAAGTTCTGAGAGGAGTTACTTCCAAATCTTTGTCCGTGTAAGACTATCATAGGCTATATGAAAAGCTGTGATACATTGTTGGCAGACGTTAGATTTATCCATTTCCAACACTGCTCTTTATAGTCTACCATGGGAATTTTATTTCAGAAAACACAGCTGACCTAGGAGCCCACAGCACAACCCATGCCTGTTATTTTCTATCCCCAGATCATGGTTCAGCCCAACAATTCTACTTCCATGCACCTGCCAGGTCCTTGTGTTCTTAATGAGAACAGTGGAACATCTATTGATCATTAAACTTATGCCTTCAGTTCTCTCTTCAACTTGTAATAAGTTCAGATTCAAGCTTTCCCAGAACATGTCTGCTGCTCTGTGAATTACACCCACTCACATTTACCAAGCCAGCTTGACATCCTTTGACAAGTACTGCATTAATCCTTAAATGCTGAGTCAAATGCAGAAGTTGATGAATGGTCAATTCAGTTTTCCTTTTCTTTATTCCTTTTCCCCCACCCCACAACTTGCTGTTTCTTTTGAAGGGAGGGGTTGAAGATAGGGTTTGTTACAGAAGCTTTGCTGTCACTGTTTCTCCTCTGTGGGTCTGCAGTCATTGAGTCCACTGCAAAAGTAGTTTTTTTTTTTTTTTTTTTTTTTTTTTTTTTTTTTTGTTATTTACAGCCAGAGTAACCTAAAGTTGTTCCTCTAGGCATTGTGAGTTTAACAAGAAACACAGATGAATACAGCATTATTTTACTTAAATAAGTGATTTAATGATTGAATCAGATGAAACTGCCAATCTCATATTTAACTTCTCTAAGTGACTATTTAGGTTTGTTGAAACTATTAAGTCATAAGAAATAAATGTTAAATCTTGTAAACTGGCATTATCAGGGAGTGAATTAAATGTAATTCTTGATCTACATGTTGTAAAATTTGTGTATTCTAGTAATGTCGAGGTTAAAGTGATAATGCTAAAGTGTGAATCTGAATATCTATTGAAGACAGGTCTACAAAAGTCTTAGTCACCTATGTGTGGCACTTTTGGAAGGTAGTGGACCCTGTAGGAGGTGGGGTTTCTTGGAAGGTAGTTATGTCATTGCAACATACTCACAAAGAAGATTATATTATCTTTTGATTGCTATTCAGAGAACTGCATGTGTTAGAGACCTTCCTTATCACTGTAATCAACACATGCCAACAAAACCCTTTGAGAAAGAAGAAGTTGACTGTGGTTCACAGCTTCATGTTGTAATAATCTTTTTGTATACTGTGTAAAGATATATCTCTGAGCTGGATGTTGATGGCATGTGCCTTTAATCCCAACACTTGGAGGCAGAGGCAGGTGGATCTCTGTGAATTTGAGGCCAGCCTGCTCTACAGAGCTAGTTCCAGGACAGATTCAAAAACAATACAGAGAAACCTTGTCTCAAAAAAAAATATGTCAGATGTGTCTCTGTTTTACCTCACCTGCCTAAGACACCTTCTGATTGGTTCAAATAAAGAGTTGAACAGCCAATAGCAAGGCAGGAGAGGAAGTCGGGACTTCTGAACAAAGATAGGAACTTTGGGAATGGATCTGGCAGGGGAAATTTGCCAGCCAGATGAGAAGGAAGTGGGAGGGTATACGGTATGGAGGAAAGGTACGTGGCAAAACGTGGAATAATATAGACAGGTTAATTTGAGAGCTAGATTGGGAACACATCTAAGCTAAGGCTAAGCTTTCATACTTAATAAAAAATCTTTGGGTCATTATTTGGAAGCTACTGATCCAAGAAAGACCTGTTATAGCTTGAGGTGCTAGAGTGCATCATGGTGAGAAAGGCATAGCAGCAAGACAAGCTCTTGTTTTTGGCTGCAGGAGCAGGAGCAGGAGCAGGAGCAGGCTGGTTATATCACTCAACAATAAGGAAGCAGAAAGACTGAGTTGTAGCTGGAGTGATTTTTAAAGCTCTAGCTTTCCCCATTTTCCTACCTCCTCTAAGTAGACCTCATCTTTGAAAGTTCCCACGAAGTCCAAAACCACACCACTCACACAGACCAAGTGTTCACATACGTTAGTATCAGGGTGCCACATCATGCCCCAATTCAACTTCTTTCCCCAACAACCTTAGGCATTTGAACATTTCATAACGTCAAATGGTCCATTCCTACTTTAAACATCCCCATATTCTTGTGACTCTAAAGTGATTAGAAAGTTCAGTCTCTTGGACTAAAGGCAAGTTTACAACTGTGAGATGCAAGCATAGCACAAGTCACCTGCTTCCACTGTACCACAGGACAGAGTAAACTCTGCAAGGAAAGATCAGGCTAAAATAAAACACGGCAATGTAAATATTAGTCTGCAAACCTACATGTATGATACACAGGCTCATGATGGCATCATTTGGGCTCCCATAGGCTTAGATAATATATCTTTCTAATTCTGTTGCCTGTCTTTTCCTTAGACTAGCTCCCCTCAATAGCTACCTAAAGCTTTGTTTTTCAAAAGTCTCATTATTGACATGGTTAGTGTCCTGGTGTCTCAATTTCAATTCAGGCTTCATGTTCACACCTTTACCATTTCTTTTTTGAGCTCTTAAAAGCTCACTGCAGAAAATGCAACATTACCATATATTATTTGGTTTCAGCTGCTTTCTGAAACATTCCTGAAAGTCTCTCTCATAAACCGCCACCTTTGTATTTTGCATTGCAAATTGAGCACTAGGAATAGGATGCCACAAAGTCCATGCTGCCAGCTCAAGATGCAGTCTGACCCCTTTCTACAACACTTTAATGGCTTCTGAGTTTCTTAGCAGCTAAATCTGTGAACACATTTTCCATGTTCGCATTCAAGCAGGGAACTTCTAGTGGATCATTCTCAGTTCAGTCCCCTATTCAAATCAATACTAAGTGAGGCCTTGTCCTGAAGATATATACTTGTCAATTATGCCACTGCAAAGTCAAGTTTCTCTTTAATTGTGTTGATTTCTCCTTCAATTGTAGATGGCTTGTCTAAAACCTCCTCTTCTACAATTCTAAGATTTTTCACTTGTTTTCTCTCATCAACATGTACATTTTTCTTTCTTCCAGCTCTACTTGCTACTTGTCCTTAATGTACCATAGCTAAGAACAGTGAGCAATTCCACACCATAAACTCAAATTTTCCTCCACCAATCACATTATTCTATTACTTTCAAATTCATTTTCATTCAGCACACAGACAGAATGCAGTCAGTAGAATATAATATCAATGGCCTCTAGTCCTATTCCAATACAGCCTGGCATTCTTTCTGGATTATTCATGACCCAAAGCTTTACTATCTGCATTTCTGTTGACATTTTGGCCTTCCACACACTCACCATAATGATCCTATAATTTCTTTTTATAACACTCTGCAACTTCTTTAGAAGAGGAGTCTGAATTCACACAAAATTTTCCCATAAAAGGTCTAAGCAGGAGATGGTAAGGCAGTGACAGCAATGGCTCCGTTTTTAATGTAACAACAGTTATTTTCCATCAGGACAATGATTTTTTAAAGAACAACAGATTCTCTGAAGAAGGAGAGAGGCAACATTAACATAGAAGTTTCTAGCATTTGATCTTACTTACATGTGCTCTCACCTCAACTGCTTTCAGACTAGGTAGTATTCTGAATGCAAGTTTGCATATTTCTATTGTAAGCTTTGAGCCATATAAAACAGGAGTATGATAAGCAGAGGTGAAGGTGAGAAATGGAGGTTTCAGACAAATGGAGATGTTCATAGTTGTACCACTCCATAAGTAGTTTCTAACTATCTCAATTTATGAGATAGTTATGATAAGATGATAGCTTATGATGACCAACTTGAACAAGTCATGCTTTGGGTTCTTTGTATCATCCCAGCTGGATTTGCTTATTCCAAAGAAGACTCAAACAGTAGAAATATTGGGAAGCAGGCCTCTTTGTCTTTCTTTGCTTTCTCCAGCCATGAGTTGAGCTGTTCTCCTGTGTTGCATGTCCCTTCCTCGACAGACATACTGTGCTTTCATAAAATGTTGAGTCCAAGTAATCTTGAATGAAATCTATTTACTCATTAATCTCTTTCTTTCCTCCTTATAAGCTGATCATCTCAAGAATTTTGTCTGACCTTCATAGGAACCACGAACCCAAGTTTAACTACAAATAAACCCTGGATGATTTTTAGTTAAGTATAAATATGGGTAGGGTATCATAAAGCTCCTAAGACTTTTTCAGTTCTATTCATTATTACTCTCTATCACCAATCACAGAACCTGGAGTAAAATAGGTTGTTCATAACTAAGAAATGATGATGGTAAAATGTATTTAAGTATTTTAATGTACAAACATTAATTCCCCAAATATATAGAAATTATACTAATTACATACTTTCCCCTTTTACTCCCTGGTGTGTTTAGTGAATTGATTATTGAACAATATACCAGAAGTTAAATGCTAAACGTTAAAAAGAAAAAATCAAAACTTCAGTAAAGGCCTGAATAAGTGATTCTCTTTCACTGTAAAGATGAAGAGCATGAAATTAAAACGGGTTAAACATTACCTATGAATGATACTTGTTGATGTCTCTAATCTTGGAACTCTGGAGACTGAGTCAAAATGATTAGTTTTGAAGTCAAGGTCTGGCTGAGGTATATAGCAAATTAATTTCAGGCTAGCCTGGAATAGTTAGCAGAATGTCCCCCCCCCAAAAAAAAAGCAGAGGAAGAGAAGTAAAAGGGAGGGGGGAGGAAGGGGCAGAGAAGGAAATGCAGCAGCAGCAACTTGTTTATGTCTATCAGTGTTGGTGTAATGAAGAAAAATAAAACCCAGGACTCATCAAGATCCCACTCCAGTCTCGATTTGTTTTGTACTTTCTCCTATTTTAAAATTAGTAATCCTTTGAATAGAATGCACTGATTAAATGCAATGCACCAAGCCAAACTGAATAGTATTGTCATTGAAATGCCCAGGCCACGTTCCAAAAGATTTGTTTTAGGAAGTGCCTCCAACTTCTCATTATCTCCCAGTTCCAAATAACACAGAAGAGTGATTTTACTATGATTAATTTTATAAGTTTGTTCATCTTCATTTCTAGATACACAAATGGATTACTTACTCCATGTTAATTCTCTCATTATCCACTAAGCATTGACTGAGGCTGTGCTGTTCAATACAAGTGCTGGAGACACAAAGAAAACAAGACATCATTCTTTCCAGCTTGAAGCTAAGAGCCCTGTGAAAGAGTCAGACAAATAACAACCATATACATGGGCATCTCGTATTTTGGAAAGTTCTCTTATGGAAAATAAGTAGTGAGTATGGTGGAGAGTGGGAGGCTTGGAGAGTATGCAATAACAAAGTTATTAGAGAGATAATAAGGTGATCTATGAGAAGATCTCATATTGACTAAGAGCCAAGGGTGAGAAAGCAGCCAACAACAAAACAAAACAAACAAACAAAATAAATTAAAAAAAAAAACAACCAAACAAAACAGAATAGAAGACTCCAGGCAGAGATACAAATCACTGGTGAGTAGAAATAAGGAAGATACTATGTTGAAAACTATGGAGGGTATCGGGGAAGAATTTAGGTCAACAAGGTTAGATTGTCAGGGCAGAACTTCAATTTGTTGTTGTTTCCAAGACTTCTCCCTCTATCATTTTTGTTCTTTATTATATGGCTTTGTTTGAAGAGACAGATAGTAAAGATAGCTTACATTGGACTTCTTGCTCTTTTGTGTCTCTGTTATTGTGAGAAATGAAGTTCCCTTTAAAATAGACTTTATTAAAAAATCTTGTATATGATATAGTTGATGGTATTTGTTCCCCTCCCCAAACTCCTTCCAGATCCTCCCTATTTCCCTACCTACACAACTTCATGCCCACCCCCCCCCTCTCTCAGCAGGAAAAAAATAAATACAAACTCAAAACAAAAGGTGAAAACCAAAACAGACAAGCACACTAAAGATAAGAAAATCAGTAAGACAAAATAAAATGAAACAAAACACCCATTCACATACATGTATATACACCAATAAAACAAACAAAAAGCAACAATGAAATAAGACCATGGAGTAAACAATTACTCCTTGGCATGGTGCCTGACCTGGAGTGGTTGATATACCTAGAGACAGTCTAAAACAATAATATAGGGGAATAAATAATCAAATGCAGGGATGAAGTAAAAAAAATAACGTCAACATAAACAAAGAATAAATGAAATAAAGATTGGTTTTTTGACAAAATCAAAATGATTGACAAACCTTTTGCTAAGTTAAACATAGATTGCAAAGATCCAAATTAATTAAAATTGGAGACTGAAAGGAACCAAGGTACCAAGAAAATGAAGCAAATCATAAGAACATACTTTAAAAAAATCACTACTCTACCAAACTTAAAACTCAAAAGGAACAAATGATTTTTTTATATAAATTACTTACCAAAACTAAATCAAGATGAAATAATCAAAGTAAGCACGCCCATAACCTCTAGTTAAATAGAAACAGTAATAAAACGCTCCCCGAACAACAAAAGCCTATGGGCAGATAGATTTGGTGCAGAATTCTACCAAAGAAATAACACCAAAACGCTGCAAAATAGCAACTAAAGGAATATTGCCTAATTCTATTTATGAAGCCATTATTATCCTAGTACTAAAACCACAAAAAGACTCAACAAAATGACAATTATAAATCAATATTCCTTATTAACATATGATTCAAAAGTTTTTAACAAAATAATTGCAAACTGAATTCAAGAACAGATCAAAAAGATTATCCACCAAGATCAAGATGGTTTCATACAAATGACTTAAAGATCTTTCCGAGGTTATAATGAGGTTACTTATTGCCTAGACAATAGCAGGCATGCTTCCTTGATAAGCCATGAATAAGCTTTATCTACACCAAGTCCAAACATTGAGAAATTGACTATATAATGATGGTGGATCCCCTATGAAAGAAATTGTTGCCCTAATGTTGCCCTAATCTCTAGGCATTGATTTTTATAAAAGATAAGGATTGATTTGTGTAAAAGATAAGGATTGACTTTTATAAAAGGTAAGGATTCCTCGATCTTGGGGTTCTCAGTTCCAATTCATGCCACTATTTGTAACACACAGCCCACTGTGACAGGGATAATGCAGTACTACTCTTGGTTGCTGCACCTTAAGTATGAAATCATTTATTCCTCGCCTATAAGATTTGGGCCATATTAAGCATCTATGAATATCATGTGTAGTATTTCCTTGCAATCAGTTTAGAAATCAGATCTACCTGCAGTGGGTACAATGTCATGCACCTGTAACTTCAATAATTGAGTGGCAGAGGTAGGAACTGAAGATATTTGAGTTCAGCAGTAGAATTTATTCACAGAAATTACAGCTGAAAAATCAAAGAAAGTACAACAAATAAAGTCTGACAAAAAATCCCATGAGATAAAACACTAGAAAAGGAAGACATTGATTTTTAGTGTTTCATCTAGTGTTTTGAGGGACTGTAACTGTATTAAGATTTAGACAGTTTTTTGTGTGTGTTTTTTTCTTTTTTACTTTTAATGATGAAGGAGAATATTATTAGTATTTGCTTTTCACCAGTAAACAAGTATAAATGCATCATCTGATTACTTCCATAGGGATAATATATCCTTTTTTTGAAAAATACTTTCCACTAGTACACTAAATTTTATCTTTAATTAATAAACAAACCTTTAAATTTTATGATACATTCCTGAAAGAATCCTTTTTGTGTAAAGATCTACATAATAAATGCATTTCTCTCAAACTTTCTGGTTTATATAAATTGTGTTTAATTATTCTTGTAATGAGATATAAAATGCATAAACACCAAAAGATTTCATTTCACTAGGATAGGACACTCTAGGTTATGATATTGTATTTCTTTCTTTCTTTTTTTGTTTTTTGTTTTTTATTTTTTGTTTTTTTGAGACAGGGTTTCTCTGTGACTTTGGAAGCTATCCTGGAAGCTATTCTTATAAACCACGATGGGCTTGAACTCACAGAGATACGCCTGCCTCTGCCTCATATTTCTTAAAAAACAGTCATTTTGGGGAACTGCAGAGGTGGCTAAGCAGTTAAGAGTACTTTTTGCTCTTTTAGAAAATCTTAGGTTCCTAGACCTAAGGTTGAGAAGCTCAGTAATTTCTGTTTCTCCACCTCAGGGGATCTTACACCTTCTTTTCATTTTTGTGAGTATCTTCATACACTTATACACCCAGGACATAACACACACACATACACACACACACACACACACACACACACACACACACACACACACACACACACACACACACGACAATAACAACACCAAAAATAAAAATTTGATAAATGAGATGAAGTAAACATCATCTTAATAACCTATTGAAATCCCAATTTTTGTTCAAAATGCAAACTATGAGGGAACAAGCACCATATTTAGATTGTTGCTAGCCAGCTTCATGTCATTTTAACACCTGAGATAAAGAGAAGACATGTATTTTGACTCCTACAAATTTCAGCCTATGAGTAATTGCCCAAGTCCTTTAACCTCTCAAGGCAGTTTGGAGCAGCAGAATGTGTCAGAGCCAAACTCTCCACCTTTTTCAGTCCCACTGTCATTTCCTTGGTGGGAGTTATGTATCCCTGCTCTCTGCCTCTTTCATTTCCTTGTCATTTAGAAAGCTTTAGTTTTTGAAGCTCCCAACTCTGCCAAGCTACAACACCAAGCCGAGCCATATCCAAAGGAAACAGAGTGGAAAACTCCTTGGAACTAGGAAATAAGAACAGTAACTTTGGGGAAACCAGTCATGTTTCCTATAAATTTGGTATACTTGGGTAATGTAATTGCTTAAATGATTTCAAAAAGAAAGAAAGAAGGAAGGAAGGAAGGAAGGAAGGAAGGAAGGAAGGAAGGAAGGAAGAATACATCCAACTTGACAAACATTAACCTGTCCCATCATGTTTGGGGAATTTTCCCTTACAAAATAGATGGGAATGAAGAGGTTTGTCCATTATTATAGAGTTATTATAACAGAAATATTTCTCTCTAAAATGTATTCTTCAGTGGAATATGTTTTTGAAAGTTGGCTGAAGTACCAACATAATTTTTCTTAAATATATCCTTTACTGTTACAGATTATGGCCATATTGCCAACAGACCTACTTTAAAAGTAAATCAAACTTCTAGATATATGTAGTTCCTTAATATTCTGTGAGATACGTTTTCAACCTCCCCTGGTGAAATCTTCCATGAATGATTATCTCTCTGATTAACTGTGGAGCAATGATTTATTCTACCTTGAACTTCTAGCCTAAATATAATCATCTCATTACTGGCAACAAATCACCTGAAGAGCAGTTACAGCTAGAAGATTTCCTCACAATCTGGAATCAGGCACTGAATACAACTTTTCATCCTAACTCCTTTTATCATGCTACAATGAATCTGAACATTAATTTACTTCCCATCTGCCTGCATTGCTTGTCCTGTCTTATGTTTCCCACCTCATTTTCTTTCATGGGAATATAAACCCTCTATTCCAAACCTCTTTCTTCTTTACATTTGCAGAGTTGGCCTGAGCATGTTCAGAGAGACTACAGGAAAGGACCATAAGTTCATTAGCATAATATAACTCTCCCCTAATTGTTCAGTTACTTTTTCCATGTTAATTTTTCTTTAGGAGAACTTGGTTTATCTTTTATCTTTTTAAATATTTTCCTCATGAGATACACAGTAATTTGAAAAGTGCTGGGAGAAAAAAATAGGTTCCAGAATTCACAGAAGGAATCATTTTAAATATATTCATATAATCTTGGTCTACTAAGTTATTAATGAATCCACTGTTAGGTTCCAGACCTTAACAATGAAAAGAGTCAAAAAGTTACTCAGGAAGTAAAGGTATCTATTGAATTACTGCCTTTCAAACATCAAACGGGGTAATTATCAATTTGACAAAAAAGTTGTCCCCTCTTCTGGTTTACCTTTTGGGTTTAGTTCACAGTCTAGTCCTCTCTCAGTGATGGTGCAGAGCTTACATTTGTCAATTTATGGGTCATCTTCTTTAGTGACTTGAATTACAACCTATCAATTCTTGGATATGTAAAATTGGATAGTAACTGATAAAATAATCATTTTTGTCTTCAAATTGGAAATCCTGAATGAGAAATTAACTTTCAAGGGATCTGTTTCCTGAAGCTTTGACTGAGGGTGGTAATATATACATGGCCATAGACACATGCTTAGAGTGAAGTTCATGGGAGATAAAGAAACAGCTGCTGCTGTAAAATTTACTCAAACCTGAGTAATTTATAAGAATTTATACTAATTTCTTAATAAATTAGTAACATTATTTTGAATTTTTTTGCTGAGAATCTTTTATGTGTATATAATCATTAACTATATTTCTTCATTTTTAATTATTGAATTAGACTTTTCAGTTTTTGTTTTTATATTTTATGTATTTTTAAAAAATGTTACTGGAATTATTTGGCACTTTTTATGGTAAACAGTGTGGCAGTTCTCAGGAATTAAAAAGTGGAGATAGTGAGTTATCTCAGGAGATATCTGCCATCACGTGTGACGTTCTGAGTTCAACCCCCAGAGTTCATATGATACAAGGAGAAAACCAACCCTTGAAAGTTTTCCTCTATTTCCTCACTGTCTGACAGCTGGATGAGCCATGTATAAGGAGATTTGTTTTCTTCTGAGGTCTCTTTCTTTGGGAGTCTAGCACCCTGACTCCTGGTTTGACTTGTCTCTTCTCTGCACACACACAATTATGCTGTTCCTTCTTGTAATGAGGACAACAGTCGTATATGGTTGGAAGCAGCATTAAATACCCAATATTAACAGGTTTTGGTGGAACATTTGTCATCATAGCACACAAAATGCCGGGGCAGGAGAATTGTCACAAGTTTGAGGATGACAAGTACTACAAAGAATGGTCCAAGTGAGCATAGAATATGGTATGAGACCTTGTACAAAATACATAAAATTTAACCAGAAAATACTCATTGTGAAAACATCTGGTAATGACTATAAGAAAGGGTCTTTGGAATCATTTTAAAATATAAGTTAAGCATTTTGGAGAAAGTCAATTCAAAAGAAAATCCATACACAGAGAGCTTGCTGAAGATTTCACATCCATGGACCTGGGGATTGTTAGTCTCATGCTGGAGCAGACAAGCAATAAACACTTCTTGTTCTTAAGCTGTTTCATGACCTTTTCCCAAACTGACAAGATCAAGCTTTCTTAGCTATAACCAGCTCCTCAAATTTCAATGACAATAGGCAACAAAGCCATTTTTAGCAGTTTGGAAAAAGCTGACACAGGTCCAGGAAATTATGGCTTCATCAGAGAAATTGTGATTATACAGCCCCAACAAAAATACCTCTTCTAAGTACAGAATTAGAGTAAAGTATTAATTTATTCCTTACTTTCATTATAGACTCTTTTAGGATGCATATATAATGCAATGTTACTTTATAATTAATATTTTAAAAATGAAATAGGATACATATGAAGTAGTTCCTACATCTAATCAAATTTATATGGCTATTCTTCTAAAAAAAAAAACACCCAAAGAGAATAATCAGATCTTTTAAATCAAGTGATCTTAGGAGAACAGAAACAATTAGTATTATAATCAGAAAAACAGGCTAGAAAATAATTTATTTAAGATCCAAAGATTATTTTTGAAAACCAAGTATTATTAAATGGACGAGAGTTAAACACACACACACAAAAAAAATAACAGAAGAAAATGGCAGAAGATGGAAAGAGCGCCCATATTTATGAACTAACAGGACTAATATTGAAAAATGGCAATCCTCATCAAAATTTCAATGTAATTCTTCACAGAAACTGGAAAAAATCTTAAATTTCATAAGGAAATACAAAAAAAATTAGGATAACCCAAGCCATCCAAAACAACAACAAAAACCACTGGTGGAATATTACCACTCTAGACTTTAAGTTATATAACAGAGTGTTTGTAATGAAAACAACATATTAGTAACAGAAAAATTGACTAATTAATCACTGGAATAGAATTGAGGATTGAAACATTAGTCCACACTTGTGTAGTCAAGTGATTTTTTTTTAAACAAAGAAGCTAATAATATCACAGAAGAAAGCAAGCATCTTCCAAAAATTTTGCTGATCAAATCAGATAAGCACATGTAGAAGAATTAAACTGGCAGTCACATCTCACCTTGTCAAAAACTGAACTCCAAATGGATCAAGGATTACAACATAAGACCTGATACCTTGTCTCTGAAGAAGGAGAAAGTAGGGAATATTCTTAAACTCACTGGCCTAGAAAAGAAATTTCTGCAGAGAACCCTAATAACACAGGCATTAAGACCAAAACTAATATGAGACCTCATAAAACAAGTTTCTGATCATTCCAGTGAAGATTCAGTCTACAGAATGGGGAAAATGTGTATCAGCCATACATCTGACAGTCTGAAGATAATAAGAATGTAGAGTTCAAAGCCTTACAGAGAATATATATGTTGTATCTCACTCTTACACCAAGGCTCTGGGATCACTGTGGAAGTTGAGGGTAGAAAAAGTACAAATCCAGAGGCAGTAGATGGACATATACCATGGCAGCTACAAATATGAATTCACAGTACTTTTGAGAGCATCTACAAAATTTGTTCAAGTTCAGGCCAGTCCAGATGCTGGAAAGGAATGGGGAGTTGGACACACATCTCACTCTAAGCTGTAAAGTTAGTGGCAATTATTAGCAGTTGACACAAGTATAGACAGTTTCTTTTAAGAATGTAACCCCTGGTAGGTCCAATCACTCTCCAGTTGAATACCACATATCCAGTAATATTTGCACAGCAAAAATTGGTCATTGAAAATTTTTAAAATGGAAAAGGTAGAATGATCTTTGAAGAGTTTTTTTTGGGGGGGAGGGGAATAAATATGATTGAAATATACTGTATAAAGCATTCAAAACACTAATAAAATATATAAAAGACACTAGATTTAAGAGCTGAAGATTTCTAAACAGACTATAAGCTGCTAAAAAAAACAAGCAAACAAAAGAACCAATTTCCCACCATTCTTGCTATGGTTTACAATTACACAAATTTAGAATTTGTTTTTTTTTAAGTTTACAAAAAGTCTCTTTTATTTCTCATTAACTGTTTATACAATTTTCTTTCTTTTTTTTTTTTTTTTTTTTGTTGTTTTTAGAAATAAAGTTGGGCTGCTAACATTTTATTAGGAGAAAAATAAGATGTTTGAGAAAGAAAAAAACAGAAAAAGCACTATATTCTAGCAACATTATTTCATTTAAAGGACATTCTAAATTTAATATGTAAGAAAATAATCTTAGAATTAAGACAGTGTAAATCTCACCAAAAAAGTATATCTGTAAATCTCTCTCTCTCTCTCTCTCTGTCTCTCTTACACACACACACACACACACACACACACACACACACACACACACACAATTTCAGATGCATACCAATAACAAAACTTGATTTTAATTGTGATTATGGGAATATCTACAGTAAGAAAATATAGTATAATGATAAAGGGCAGCAAAGGGCCGCGGACCAGTTCAGAGGTCTGGCAACCCTCAGATAAAATAGGGTAAGGTGAGGGCAGGCATTGCCTTTATATGAGGCAATATATTTAAGCTGATACCTAAGAGAGGGTCTTAAGATACACAAAATGTGGAAATCAGCAACAAGGCCTTCCCTTCAAAAATGTTCAGATCCGCACTCTGCATTTGATTTCCCGTGGCTGTTGTAGAACCTATTATTTGAACCTAGCAGATTAAACACCACAGTCTTTTATCTTCCAGGACAATCTTAGTCTCTGGACTAAGATTAGTGTCTTTGCACATTGTATAAGCTTGAGAGGAGAATGTGTCTCCATGCTTTTTCACAGTTCTGGAGACTGCTGTGGTCCTTAGCTCTAGAATCTTTCTTCTCTCCTCAAGGCCATTGCAGTAGCATCTTCAATTCTTTCCTTGGTTTTGGCATTCACTCTTCTGTCTCCCCAATGGGGGAGAGAGAAATGTTTAAAGAGGAAAAAATCAACAGTAAAGACAAAGCAAAGTACTTATGAGGAAGTGAAAACAAATATGAGAAATGATGTCAGGGTGGTCCCTAATAATGATGAACTTAAGAGAGATATCAGAAGAAAACTATCTTAGTCCCAGACTATTTCCTTTGATAGAGTAAAGTTAAGGGCATGGAGAACCAAAAATAACTTAATCACAAAACATCACCACCACTGAAACCAGAAGTATGTGAATAATAAATAAATAATAATTAAAAAATAAAACAAGTAGAATCATACATATTCCTTCTACTTAGAAGGCTAAGGCAGGAGGCTGATGAATCAGAGTGTAGTGTTTATAACAGGTGCCCAAAAAATTAACAAACAAAAGGATAAGAGAAAGGATGTGAAGTTTTAGGCATGAGAAACTGAGAAATATAAAGGGGAAATGGAAAAATATGGGTGTGCTTGAAGTGGGGAGAAGGAAAGTCACTGCAGAAGGAGGACAGAGGAGGGACAAATCACATCATGGATGTTTGATTAAAATCTCAAGAAATCATTTTGTTGTATATTTACACAAATTATACCCAATACATTTAACAGTATGAGTATGGATGAAGCTATGCTACTCAGGATTAAAATAATCCCATCAAGAGACAGATGCTTTAACAGAAAACCCAGTACCAAACATGGAAAACTTCTTTTGGGGTTGTTGGTCAGGAGAGTTCAAGTAGTTCCCAAAGCAATATAGACTATTTCTGTTGCCCTTGGTTTGTCCTTCAGAGGATGACTGGAAGTCCCTTTTGCTGAAGACAAAGAAAACTAGAAGATGCGGGATTCAGAAGATTTGGGATAGATCTAACTTGAAAGCTTCCTTCCTGTACAGTCTACCTTCCATAGTACCAGAAAGTACTATGCAAACTGTCAAAGGAGGGCAACAATAGCTCTACACAGCTGTGACATCCAAAAGGACCAGTATGGCAAGCTAGAGAACACCCTCTTCTGACTTCTGAAAAAACCAGGGACACCAGGGATGCCCCAAACACACCATTGACACCTGTATTCAGGGAGTCTTGTTCAGTCTTATGCAGTTTCAAGAGTTGTTAGACCAAAGTCAGTGATCTCTAACTAGCTCGGATCATCTGATTTACAAACTGTCTTTGTGGAGCCCATTCTATATGGAGAGATACCTTGCTCAGCCTAGGCATGGTGGAGGACCAGTAGGGGGTGGAGAGGTGCCTTGGTCCTGCCTCAAGTAGATGATGGGACAGACTTCATAGACTTCCTAGAGGAGGTGTTACCCTCTTTGAGGAGCAGATGGGAGTAGGTAGAGGCAGAAGTGGGGGAGTGGTAGAAGAGGGAGGGGAAATGTTATTGGATTATAAAAATAAATTAATGAATGAAAAAATGTGAAAAAAGTAAAAGAAAGAGAGACAGACACACACAGAGAGAGACCAGGGACTCATATAGTATACAGACAAAACATCCAGATAAAATACCCAAGCACATGAATAAAAATAATAAAATGTTAAGAAGAATGCATTAGTCATAGTTTATCAAATATATGAATCTCAAAATAGTTTATGAAAAAGTTGTACAAAATTTTGATGCAGAGTTAATGCTGTGCCTTTAAGATTTTCATGTGGAAAGAACACAGGGGATGTGAAATATGATTCAGGGAAGAGTTCTTTTCCCATCTTTTTTAAAAATTTACTTCATTTTACGTTGCAACCACCCTCCTACCCCCCTCACTTCCTCCCATCCCCATTACCTACCATTAGCCCTCCTGGGTAAGGGCTCTCATGAAGAGTCAACATAGTCTAGCACAATAGGTTGCAGCAGGGACAGGCCCCACTTCCATGCATTAAGACTGAGCATGGAATCCCACCATAGAGTTGGGCTCCAAAAATTTTTCAGTAGCCCAGACCCAGAAAGACAAACACAGCATGTATCCACTCATAAGTGGTTATTAGATGTAAAGCAAAGGATAATGAAACTATCCAGAGAATCCTAGCTCCAGAGAAGCTAGGAAACAAGGGGGACCCTAACATGTGGATCACCCTGGGAAGAGAAATTATATCTGCAGGGAAAATTGGGGGAGAGGAGGGAAATGAGAACAGGGTGGAAGGAGATGGCCTAGGCATGGAGGAGTGATGGACCTTAATTGAGAGAGCCACTAAGTACTCAGGGAGAAACCAGGCAAGAGTTTTGTTTTGTTGCTTTTTGAGACAGGATTTCTCTGTGGAGTTTTATAGACAAGGCTGGCTTTGAACCTGCTGGCTTCAGAGTCATAGAGATCAGCCTGCCTCTGCCTCCTGAGCGCTGAGATTACAGGCATGTACCACCGCTGCCTGGCCAGGGAAGAATTCTTAACTAAGCATAAGTTTATTTTTCATGTATGATCACAATTAAGGACAATCAATTTCTTCCTGCAGGAAGCTGCTGCAGATTTTCAAATAAATTTTGAGCCAAAATTAAAGAGAGGGTGAATGTGTGCGTGTGTGTGTGTGTATGTGTGTGTGTGTGTGTGTGTGTGTGTGTGTGGTATATAGACCTGTTTGTTTGGGCCTGTATATTTGTTCCCGAGGAGGCCTGAAGTTTACATCAATTGTCTTACTCAATTGCTCTCCAATTATTATTATTTTCTCGGGGCAGTGTTCTTTGCTGCATCTGGAACTCATCAATAAAGCTAGTAACTGGCTTTTCTTTGCCTGCTCAGGTATGAGACTGTAGATATACAACCTCTTGACCTGCTTTGTATGCAGGTTCTGGGTATCTAAAGGCAAAATCTCATTCTTGCACTGCAAACAAGCAGCTGAAACATCTCAGCACTCTAGAAAAATGATCTTACACTCCTAAAATGATCATATTTTAAGCGGTTTTCAAAGGTGAAACACTGACAATATACACTAAAAGAGGGAAGTATAGTTCATTTAAAAAAGACAAAATACTGTGTTTACTTACAAGTCAGAGGGAATTCACATCATATATGTGTAAATGAGTCCTGATGTTTGTCAAAAGAGTGAATCCCCAAATTCTGTTCTGTTCCATGAATTTTTAAGTGAACATGGAGTTCTCTTAATTATGGAATGGGAAGGCTTCATCAAAATAAATACTCTTAATTGACTCAAGAAGTATCCATCCTGTCTACAAGGATAAGTGCAGGAAAAAACTTTCAGAGATTTTTCCTAAACCATGCACAGCCTCAAGTAAATTAAGTACTATAACTTGTTCAAGGGACAGATATCAATGACAAAATAAGTATTATCTCAAGCCACCCAAGTAAATTAAATAATAATATAGGTGACTGAACAAAATTCCAGACCATTACAAAAACAATCTGCATTCCTCTCACAAGGCACACCTTTATGAACCTATGTAACAGGCAGGAAAAACAATGTTGAGATAAAAAGTCACAGAGAAACTGCATTTCCAATTTATATTTTCAATTCACTATATTCATATATTTAAATGTGTCTATAAATATGTATAAATCTATGCATTTTAATAGCAATTACCTCAGGTGTATGAAAGCCAAGAGCAGAGTAGAGGTGCCCTAGGCAGTGACTGTCACCAAGAACAACTAAGGCAACAAAAGAAAATCTCTTTTATGAGACTTATTGAGGTAGAATTTTAGAAATCAGCAAGGAAGTGGCAGGAACCCTGAGCTGTATGAAGAATCAAAAAGACATCTAGAAGAAAGAAAATGGAGAGCACTGCTTCCACCTAGCTCCCCTGTGGGGAAACCCCCATACTGTTAGGGATAAAAAAAAATAATAACAATTCCAACCACAGACAGCCCAACTCCAGGAGTGTTCTGCTTTCTTCACCAGCTTTCAATCTAGTTTTGCATCTGGCTGGTCCTGACATTGAGTGAGCCTCCCAGCTCCTAAAATCTGAGCTACTCCAGCAATCCCTCTGCCAGCTACCACCTGCCTAGAAGGCTCCTTGACATTCTCTAAAGCTAAGGGATGGCCTGTGCCTGCCAGGGCTGATGACAGCCTTCTGTATTTATAGCTTCAGTACCAGTGGCCACCATAGACATAAGCCTAAGTTCTACTCTCAGGTGTATTATGGGAGTTGGACAAAGTCTCCTGCCATGTTCACCTCTTTGAAAATATAGCAAAGCTCTGACTTTATCCTTGCCTTTCCACTGAAATCTGGAGCTCAAGAAACATGGGCATCAGTTGCTCCAATCTTCAATCCCACCTGAACTAGTCTGACTAAAACTAATGCAAGTCTTCCCAGCTTACAGCTGTCAGACTTACAAATGCTGATACAAAATTTTTGTGTATCACCTTATTCCTAGGGAATAGAAATTCTCATCCATGACAAGCAGCTCTATAAATAAGGCTGTCAATGACATAAGCTTTGTTTCAACCAGAGTTTGCCTTGCAAGACTTGGGGCCATTCCCATCTATACTCTGAAGCTTCAAGATCACACATAGGAATGTCAACTCAAGCCCCACCCACAGGATCCATAGAAGGACTCTTCCATGCAAGGCTGTGGGAACTCATACAACTATTACAGAAAACATTATGGAAGTTCATATACACATGATTTTATATAATGGAAGTATTAACTAACATACATTATAGATTATGATTCATACTTTACATAACAAATTCCCACTCCATTAAACACTCTTGTGAAAGCTACTTAAATGTCTGCACTACTTTGTTGCATGAGTGTGACAACGCTTTGTCAAGCAATTCATTATCAGAGATTTTTATAGCAAGTGTCTCATATTATTCTTAGTAGGATTGGTTCTTGGTTTTATTTTTTGACGAAGTTACATGCTCTCTCTCTCTCTCTTTCTCTCTTTCTCTCTCTCTCTCTCTCTCTCTCTCTCTCTCGTCTTCTAGTCCTCACCTGACTTAATTTTCCTTGTCCCACTTGCTTTCTTCTCACCACTTCTCTTTATCCTAGTTCCCTCTCCCCTAATTGCCCCCCTAATTCCCATATACTCTGGAAAACATGCCCCTTCCTCCTACTGTGACGGAGCTCATGTTAATCTCTCGTAATCCACCTCATATCTTAGTTCCTCTGTAGGTGTGAATTATAGTCTGGTGGTCATTTGCTCTCCGTCTAAAATCCATATTTTAGACCTGTCTGCACAGACATAAGCAACATGGGCCACCATTGCTGAGAGGGGCAATGTATAGAACCCTCCAGTCCCTAACCCAAAAGTAATCTCCAGGTGATATCCTCTTTAGGAGGAACTATTATTTTTCTCCAACACAAGTTTTACTGACACCTAAGGGCAGGCCCCACCCATGGTGGTATGGCTGGGTGAGTGGAAGGAGTTGTGGGCATCAGAATACAATGTAAGGAGAAAAAAAAGAAAGGAAGGAAGGAAGAAAGGAAGAAAAAGAAAAACACAAGATAGAAGGAAGGGGGGGGGGAGTCATCCCCACCACACCCACCGTCCTCCAAACACAGCACACACACACACACACACACACACACACACACACACACACACATGCACACGCACAAAGCCCACAAAAATTAAAAGCAAGCCTGGCCATCCCGGGACATGCTTTCCATCTCAGTGTTCACTAGAGAGGCAGAGTCTCTGTGAGTTTGAGGCCAGCCTGCTCTCCTGAGTGAACTCCAGGACAGGCTCCAAAGATACAGAGAAACCCTGTTTCAAAAACAAAACAAAACAAAATAAAACAAAATAAAAAACTAGCTGGGCGGTGGTGGTGGCTCACGCCTTTAATCTCAGCACTAGGGAGTCAGAGGCAGACAGATCTCTATGAGTTCGACACCAGCCTGCCTGGTCTAAATCGTTGTGTGAGATAATTCTATTCTATTATCTAAACAATTCTATTATTTAGATCTTTCACAAATACTAACCAGAAATGTTTTACCATGAGCAGCTGATATATAAGCTACTTTCTCTCAATTTGCACAACCGTTGTTTTATAAGTAATACACATTTCAACCATTTAAATGATGTCAGTGGTAAGGGTTCAACATGGTATTCTCATGTCCTGCACATAAAACCAACTTATGGTCTTGGAAATACTTGACAGAAGTATTACTTTCAAAAGAGAGTACGTGTTCGACCTTTCATATGTGCTTAGAAGTAGGTCATGTGGAAGGAATTACTGTATCCCAGCCATGCTGTAGATGTAACCCAGATAGCAGTCAGTGCTTCTATCCTTTGAGATTCAAATTAAATTAATTCCAACCTCTGTCTCCTTCTTCAGGAAGAACAATGTTCCCTCTAAGGGGTGTGAATCTCTAAGAATATACACCTTCATGGTCACCTTGTTAGTTATTGTTGCATTTGAACTGTGCCCTTCTTTCTCCATGGACCTGCAGAATTCTTCTGCCATTGATTCACTGTTGATGTACCCTCAACCATTCTCTTAACACCATTCATGACACTCATGATTGGCGTGCTGAGGAGAGGAGAGTTCACACCCCAATTCTGCACAGTGAGTGGCATTTATAAATAATTAATACCAAGGGGAATTACATGAGCCAGTTTCATTTTTAAGTGTCACCTAGCTAACGTTTCATATAGTTCCCATTGCCCTCATTGTATTTAAGGCCAGAAACTGATAGCATAGATCTCAACCCTCAATTAATTTCTTTCTATTTGTGCACTCCTTTCTTCTCTGCTCCTCCTCACTCTCTTCATTCATGTTAAATGTATTTTTCTTGAGTACATTTTTTTTTTCTATCTCAAAAATTCCTTCCAGAACCCAGGGGAGTTCCTGTTCATAAGTAAATGTACCCCTTGGGGATGTGCCTAGATATTGAAAATGTTCTCCCAGAGGGTAATACTTAAAAGAACAAATTCTACATTCTTACTGTGCTGAAGACACAATAGTAGGAATGGTGGTTTATTCTAATGAGGGAAACTGATCCTGATTTTTCAGAAAAACTGCTCCACACATGACCTCTCCTCCCAGGCCTTATTCTTCATTCTGGTGTTCTTTTTGGCCTCTTGTCACCTGGGGACTATGATTACCATATCTGATGCTACGATGCTCATGCCTAAGAGTAAAAGATGACCTGCTCTTCATTCAGGAATCATGAGTACATCTAGAACCCTGCTTTACTGTCTGTCATAACTGCTCACCCTGTGGACTGATACTTGGTTGTCCTATCTGCAGGGTGCCCCCCCCCCCCCGTTGTATATGATTCTACCCTAGATCCCTGGGCTGTCTGGGGTTCTGGCCTTTCTGGCAATGTCAGGATAGATTCTTTCTTGTGGAATGAGTCTCAACCTAGACCAGTCATTGGTTGGTCACTCCCACAATTTCTATGCTGCCTTTACCCTAGCATGTAGTGATATATTATTTATGATTTATTAAAGCATGCCCGAGGATTTAAAAAGCAACATCAGGAACACACCCTTAATTCCAGCAGCCAGAATCTAGGAGGTGGTGGCATACACCTTTAATTATAGGCCTCAGGATTAAGAAGAAGACAAATCTCTGTGAGTCTAAGGCCACCCAGATTTAGACAAGACTGATCTAATAAAAAGAGGAACAGCTCACACAAAGATGATCTCAGCACCTGGGATTACATACCTTTAATCCCAGCATTAGGGAGGTATATAAGACAGGAGCAAGGTCAATATCAAGGATTCATTCTGTAGCCACACTGAAGATAGGAGCATTCATTCCCCAGCCACATTGAGAATGAATGTGTATTCAGTCTCATGATTCTCCAGCTATGCTGAGGAGAGGCAGCAGGATTAGCCTATTCACCTGAGCTAGAAGTAAGAACTAGTGGCACAGTACTTTGTTTTTCTAATCTTCAAATAGAAGTTTAAACCCCAATATCAGCCTCTGTGTCATTTATTTTTTGTGTTATACCAGCACATCTTGTAGGTAGGACAAATTGTAGGTTATAGGTTTTATTGCTGGCTGGGTGTTGCAATTCTTCTACTGGAAGACTTGACTAATTACAGGAGATGGCTCCTTACCTCCCATTGTTAGGAGTATTAGCTAGAGTAACCCTGGAAGTTTCCATTGTACTAGATTTCTAGTTTGTCCCCAAGATACCCCCCACCCAAATCCAGTTCTCTCTTCCTCAATCCTCCCCCTTCTGATCCCTCTTGTTCCATTCCCCAATCCCTCCAACCACTCCCATGACTTTTCTGCTTCCCCTTCCCAGCCCAGGAACATTCATATACTCCCCCATCCCCATCCAGTGAGGCTTCTTTTTTTGTTACCTTTTCTGGGTTGGTGTATTGTTGCATGAATGTTTTTTATTTTACATCTAATAGCCACTTATAAGTGAGTCCATACCATGTTTGTTCTTTTTTGTTTGTTTGTTTTTTGTTTTGTTTTGAGGTGTGGGTTACCTCCCTCAGGATGATTTTTTTTCTACTTCCATCAGTTTACCTTTGTATTTAATGATGCTATCTTTTTTTAACATTTGAGTAATATTTCATTGTGTAAATGTATCATCACATTTTCTTTATCCATTCTTCAGTTAAGGGATATCTAGGATTTTTCCAATTTCTGGCTATTATGAAGAAAGTATCTATGAATGTAGTTAAACAACTGTCCTTGTTGTAGGATCGAGAGTCCTTTAGGTTACACCCTGGATCTTAGTTGAAATGCTTAGTTAACAATAGAGTTCATCAGAATTAACAGAGAGATCTGAAAACCAGATCCATGGCTGCTTATGTTCTAGATATTGCAGGGGAAAGTTCTAGGTGCTGGAAACACTGAGATGTTGCTGATGTGTTACCAGACTTAGCAAACACTAATGCAGTGCTGTGATTTTAGTTTTCAAAGTTTCTTCCCAGATATAAAATGTTTACCACTAGAAGTCATAAAAGGGGCAGACTCCATTTCACAACTCTCAACTTCAAAGCTAACAAAGTAATATGATATCTGTAAAATCATAAATTAAAGGCTCAGAGACTGATATTGGGGTTCAAACTTCAAGGTGAATTTCCAGAAAAGCAAAGTAGCAGGCCACTAGCTCTTACCACTTCCTCAGGCTGAAAGGGCTGATACATGAACTCTTTACGAAGCCTCAGACTGCTGCCTTTCCTCAGTGTGACTGCAGAACAAATACTCCTATCTTCAGTGTGGCTGGAGAATGAATGTTTGATACTGAGACCTTGCTCCTGTCTTATATACCTCCCTAATGTTTGAATTAAAGGTGTGCAGTCCCATATGCTGAGATCATCTTTGTGTGAGCTATTTCTCTTTAGGACTGGATCAATCTTGTGTAAATCTGGATGGCCTTACACTCACAGAGATATGTCTGCCTCTTAATCCTGAGTCCTAGGATTAAAGTTATATGCTACCACCTCCTAGTATATAGTTGCTGGGATTAAAGGTTTGTGTCTGTGGCTGACTTTGCTTTCTGAATCCTCAGGCAAGTTTAATAAACAATAAATAATATATTACTATAATTTTCTTGTTGGATTGTACATGATAAATTCATTTATATCACAAAAACTCCTTTGCAAGCATTTTGGAAACAAGGCATGCATCAAACTAATAAATAACCAACAATAAGAGAAGATGAAACAAGTACTTATGAGAAAATAAATACTGAGAAGGGAACAAACTAATTACTTACATCTAGAACTCACAGGCAGTCACTGTGGTGAGTTCCCATGATAAAGCACAAGCTGAATGCAATAACCATAACTTCCTAGCTAAACAGAGAAAGGTAAATCTCTAACTGACAACTATTTATTATATACAACTGAAGAGTAATATTTCAAGACAACCACAATTTTATCCAATAGTGAAGGTTTCTTGATGGCAGATATCATTCTGTAAATATGTTTCCCATATTGGTTAATTAATAATGCACTGTTGGCCAGGAGGAAAGCAAGATAGGCAGAACTAGGAGACAAGGAGGATTCCGGAAGGAGTAGGGAGGAGTTTCAAGATGGAGGACCTACCCGGTAGAATGCCAGCCACTCTCTCTGGTAAGATAAAACCACATGGAAGTATTTAGATTAATAGGAATGGGTTAATTAATGGAATACTACTCAGCAGAAAAAACATAATGGAATCTTGAAATTCGCAGGCAAGTGGATGGCACTTGAAGAAACCATCCTGAATGAGGTAACACAGCCACAAAAAGTGGAACATGGTATATACTTGCTCATATATGGATTTTAGACCTAGAGCAAAGGATGACCAGCCTATAATTCATACCACCAAGGAACTAGAATACAAGGTGTATTCTAAGAGGTTCACATAAACTCCCTCACAGAAGGGGGAAGGGACAAGTCCCTCAGAGCACAGGGGAAGTTGGGGGAGGCGGTGAATGGAGAAAGAAGTAGGAGAAAGAGAAGGGGAGGAGAGGAAAACACATGCGACTAGGAAGATTGAGTCAAGGTAGGACTAGAAGACAGGAGAAAGAAAGAGAGACAGAGAGACAGAGAGAGAGAGAGAGAGAGAGAGAGAGAGAGAGAGAGAGAGAGAGAAAGAGAGAGAACATAAAAAGAAGGAGCCATTATTGGTTTGAAGAGAAAACTGAACCTAAAGAAAGGTCTAGAGAACTATAAGACTGTCGCCAACTAACAATTTGAGCAATCGTGGAAAGGCTACCATAAATGCCCTTCCTAGATAGTAAGATCAACAACTTATCCATGGAGCCCTCATCTAATACCTGTTGGAAACAGAAGCAAACACCCATACATAAACACTGCATCAAACTGGAATCCAGATACAGAGAGAGAGGACAAGACCAGGTTGCAGAAACACTTAAAGACAGCTGACCTGAACAAGGAGAGCTAATGGCCCCCCAGATTGATAGCATGGGACTGACTCAGGCCCCTCTGAATATGGGTCTCAGCCTGAAGGCCTGAGAAGACTAAGAGACCTCAGACAGTGGAACCAGGTTATATCCTTGGTGCACAAAAGGACCTTGCGGACACATCCCCCATGGAGGGATTCTGCCTTAACCTAAAGACGGAGAGAAGTCCTAGCCCTACTTCAAATCACTTGACAGATCTACATGACCCCACCTGGATGGCATTGCCCTACATGTGGAATTGGGGTGGGGTGTAGGGAGGGGAAGGTGGTCAGCGTGCATGTGAAGGGGCAGAGAGATAAAAGGGAGGGAGGGAGAGGGAACTGGGATCGACATGTAAAATAATAAATTAAATAAAAAATATTTAAGACAGAGCTAGCAGATAAGATATGCTAGTAACTGGCCAGGGAAAACCACTCTTAACTTAACGGCGACCACAATGGGATTTATATCTAATACAGAGTCTCTGTGTATTATTTGGGGCTGGCGTGGCGGTGGGACCAGACCAGAGGAAAAAAACAGCTCTTAACAGTTTCTCTTCTATGTTGCCTGAAAGGAAAATTTGAAATAATTTTGTATTGTTTATCATTTTCAAAGAGAATTCTACAATACTATTTGTCATGGATTAATTTACTCATTTTTGCTAGGGAAAATAAATAATGGTGAAAACATAAACACACATGTTAAAAATCTTACCCAAAGTGAGTACTTTTTCTTTTATAATTATCAAGACTTTTAAATTATGTTGAATTGCTGTAAGAGGGGAAAAACATAAAAGCGGAGAGAGAGAGAGAGAGAGAGAGAGAGAGAGAGAGAGAGAGAGAGAGAGACATAGAATATGTTCTGAGTTCAACTTCCAGATCTTATATAAATAAGGTACTCTGGCATAAACTAGACAATTTTTTTTTTGGAATGATGGGTTATTTTCCCCTAGCAAAGATAGTATTTCTATTTGTGGTTGGATTGTTTATGCTTTCTAAAAATTAGATTGTAAAACTCAGCAAAAGAATGAGTGGATATGAAGAAAAATAAAGAAAAAGACCAACGCACAATTAGATTTAAGTGTGCAGGTGAAAGTCATAAAAGGGGTGATGAGGGTGCCTTTCCCTACCATAAGTGCTTTGTCACACTCATCTCCCTTGCACAGCTAAGGCTAGTTTGTCATGGTCATGGTAATAAACCTCTTTTGGTTAGGGATATATGACAAGAGCAAGCATTTCTGCTTTTCACAGATTCAAAGAATGGCTATAAAGAAAGGTATGATTCCTTGTATCCTCACCACACATTGTACTTGGTGGTATAGTATTCTAGATGAAGGAATTTTCTTCTCAGTGCATACTTTGATATGCTATTCCCTTACTAATGGGGCTGCTTTGAATACTTTGGTTGGGATTCCATTCAGCCACAAAAGGTCGGTGGCTTAAAGTGGAGAACATTCTGTTGGTATGTTGGAGGATACTTGCTTGGAAATCTTTTATCTTCTTGAACTATACCACTATATGCAAATAGAAGATGTGATGTACAAGGGGAATATATTACCTAATAATGCTTGTTTTATTCAATGTGTCCCCCCCCCACAAAAGGAACATTTTCTGTAATGCTACCTAATGAGGTTGTTCACATTTTAACTTGGCTCCCAAGTCTCTGAGGGGTTTACATACTACCCAAGGATTTTTTTTTCTTGTCACTCTGAATTTTGCAGTAAGACACAGGGTGCTTAAATAAGATTAAACAAAAAGTTTAAGGTCAAGCTGAGTTTTAGTAAAGCAAATAAAATCTCATCATTGGTATTTGAAAACAACATAGTGAAGCTTTTAATTAACTAAAAACAGAAACATACTTTTACGTAAGTCAGTGGATTTGATAGAATGACTCATTATATCTGGGCCATAACACATGGTCAACACTGAGACATGTGGGTGTAAGACTCAAAGTCATAGCAATATCCTTTCAATTTTTAAAAGAACCAATTTTCTTTAACTTTTTTCCAATTAATGAGTTTGACAGTATTTCCTGATATATTCTTCAAACTTAATCATGTCTCTACACATACCTACAGAAAGACATGATTTCTTCTCCCACTTACTATTTGAATGAGCAATTTTCATCAAGTCAATGTGACAATTATTACACATTTAAGGATATGATCACAAGTAGAATTAATGCCTTGGAAGACAATATATGTATATATGTGTGTATATGCATATATATATATATATATATGTGTGTGTGTATGTGTGTGTATAATGTGTGTTTAATAATAATGTAGACAAATTAATCTCTACCATATTATAATTTCCCCATATTATAATCAATCTGTTACATTCTAAAAGAATTTTATTAATATTGTATTATATTTTAGTTTTAATTGTTATCTCTTTGTGTGTGTGTGTGTGTGCACATGCATGCGTGCATGTGTGCTGGCGAGCATGTTCATGCATGCTTGCACTTGAGTGCAGATGTCTATGGAGGACAAAGGTATGAGAATTTTATGCAGTTTGAGTTACAGGTTGTTCTTAGTTGCACTGGGAATGGAATGTGGGTCTTCACAAGAGTCCTATGTGCTCTTAACTATGGAGCTATTTCTCTAACTCTTTAAGAATTTTTTTTTCAGAAAGGTTGCTGTTATGTTACCAATGTGCTATGCAATGAGCCTGTCTTGAGATTAAAAGATCAGGAACATAGGTCAGAGGAGAATGCTTATTTCTTAAGAGAGAGATACAGAGAGGGACTGAGAAGTGGATACAGATAAAATACACCCTTGGAAAGATAGATAACCCAACTTTTCTAATTTGGCCTTACCTTTCATAATTCCCACCATCTTCTCACTCTCCATTCAAATATCCATCCACCAGAGGGGTTTATCCATTCTTTAGACAAGTACCCTCATGATCTAATCATTCTATGTAAGCCCCATCTCTATAGTGGAGACCAAACAAAGTTGAAAGAGAGAATTGATTCCACAAAATTTCTTCTGACTCCACACATGTGTACCATGAACACTCACCACACACATATGTGTGGGCACATGCAGGAGGTGCATGCATATATGCACACACACACACACTATAATAATACATTTTTAGAGCATTTATTTTAGAAACCGTACTTATCATTCTGTTAAAAACGTCTCATGGTGAATACAGCAAATACAGGAACTTGGCTTTTAAATATTGATTCTAGATCAATCACAGGTTCCAGTGCAAATACCAGGAAAGAGAACTGATGATTATATCATAAAGTCTCATGTTTATCTTTGAAAACACACCAATATATTGAAGTACATCACAAAATCAGCATTGAAAAATAAAAGAATTTTATAACCCTGAATTTAAAACATCCCACAGACTGCAAGTTCAAGGTCTCTGTGGGGGTCCAAACACTTTGATTACTGTGCTTTTTTTTCTCTTCTCTCCCTCCCTTTATGGTGGTTTTAACAAAAGTCTTTGAAGTCAGATATAAAGTTTGGGTCCATCCTTCTGGGCCACTAGCCTTTCTTTGATCATTTTCTTGAATCATAATAGGCTTCTTTAACATTGTTTATTCACTTCCCTCTTTTGCCAGAGAAGTCTTTATATGACCCAGGAATGTGGGAGTGAAATAAGCGACATTTACTCTTAATAAATCATTCAAAACATTATAAATCAAATGTTTGCTGCACATATGTTTTGCCATTTATTAAAGATAAAAAGCAAATTTTCATATAATGAGATGAATTTATTGGCTTTTGTTTACCTAAAGAGTTAAGTCTTGGCTAAGTATTTGATACTGCAAGAAATAGTGTGTCTTCAGCATTTTTCAGTGTTATCAATAATTTGACTTTAAAATTACCAATTCTGAGAACACTGCTTCTCATAAATACAAATTGCAAAGTGGCAAAAATGACTCTAGGGACATTTCAAAAATTGTTGGAAATTATATCTGAATTTCAAGCTAAAATAGACTTGAGGATTCTTTATAATGAAACTCAAGTCAAGAACTCAACCAGTAAGTTTTCCAATTAAACACAAAACAGTCTAAACACAAATAAATTTGATGCTGGCATTCTCAAAAATAATGGTAGGAAAGTATTAGAAGTTCTTTGTTTTCTGGGATTCAATCATTATGTTTCTAAAAGAAAATCACTACATTTATGAAAAAGAAGAAAATTTTGCATGTGCAGTAAAAACACTGAAGCCCCTAACAGAATAGTCTCCAGTCTGTGTCGATGTGTCTCCGGTATCATTTATTGACTTGGCAAAGTAAAATGGAATGTCCCATCCAGAGTGTGTACCTGTATGTTAAGAACTGAACCTGCAGAGAAGTCCCTTATCCAACATGATGATCACTGCCATGGATTCATTTTGCCTTTGAATTAAGTTTTGGTTGGTGGATGTTCAGAAAAGTTGAAGTGTTGCTAAATGTGTCTATAACCTTCGCAGTCAGTTACATGACTCTCTACATGGGTTCATGACAAGTGATTTAAAACAAACAAATAAATAATTGCAATTTTTAGAGGCAGAAGATAATTGCCTATGAAATGGAAATCTAAGAGTCATATAATACATACATAGCAAACCCTCAGCAAACTCCCTGGATAAATGTGGGAAATCAATGGTATTCTGTCACTCAGGTCCAATCATTATGCCCCCTCCCATGGTCAGATGGCTTAATAAACAAGTAATAATATTCTTTTCATATCTGACTAAACAGTATTTGTGAATTTTGACTGCCTTTAGAAAGTTGGTAAATATAAAATCTTAAAGGCTATTTCACTCTTTTATACTCAAATTTTTCATTTCATCTTTAGCCCTGTGTGTCTGTTATTTTGTCAGACTTACAAGGATTATGACATGTTATTATCTTGGTCATCTGAGTTATGAGTGTGCAGCTACCACCATCACTTGCTCTGTATTCTGAGTTGAAAATTAAGCACATTTGACTTTGTGGAGTACCCAAACCTATTTGTATTCTATAATGTGCCATGAAAATTAACACTGACTCTGTTCTGTTGTCCACAGAATTTCCAGGATCAAGCACAGAGCTCAGAATATAATAGGTGCTAAATATATATTTTTTGAAAGCATTTATCAGAGAGGGCAACAAAATGTAATACCTTTGAGAAGATTCCACTCTCTGTTCCTCAAGCTCTAAAAAGTTTGACAGATAACATTTTCATAGCATGCTTCCAAGTGTTTTAGCTCACTGCATGCTTATAAGTCTGTATTCCAAGATATTGATTATTATTCTGCTGTGGAAAAGAAAAATACATTTGAAAGACAGAAAGTTTACCTCACTGACTCTGACAATGAAGGCATGAGAATAAATTTACATTTTCACCATAATAAAGTGGCCACTGATAACCTGCATTTCTGTTTTTAAACTTTCAGGAATCTAATTGGCCCAGGTCAGATGAGCTATGCACTCTTGGACTAATCAACTTGCATAAGTACTGTCACCTCTACAGCATGCTTTCTGAGAGTTCACTCTTGAGGGCTCTGAAGCATAAAGAAAATATAACCGGAAAGAATTTTGATGTGTATATATATGTTTTCTATTGGATCTACAGAACCATAGCAATTTAGCTACTAAGTGTGTAGAAGCAGGAACTTAAACCCTGTGTGATAGAACATGCTTGTAATCCTAGTACTTAAAAGGTTAAGAGGACCAAGAGTTCAAATTCATCCTTGGCAATTCATCAAATTTGAGGGCAGCCTGGGTTATCTAAGATCTAGAATCTCTCTTAAAAAAATACACCATCACCAGGAATATATTAAAAAGAAAAAAGAACAATTACCAGTGAGCTCATTCTAATGAACCATAATCTGCACCAGAATGCCATTAGATCAAGTACAAAACTAACAGTCATGACATGCTTCTTTGTTTTGCTTTTTAAGATTGCCTATTCTGTATTTACTTCCTTTATTGTGCAACGTTTCAAGGAAAAATGTCTTAATTTTCCCTTTTAAAATTGTATTTGTTTTGCAAGTTCTCATACAAATTATATTCTCAAATTACTCTTTGGCAATTTCTCTTTTTTTCACACTTTTTTCTACTTATTTATTTTTTATTTTACATATCGATCCCAGTTCCCTCTCCCTCCCTCCCTTTTTTACTCCCTCCCTCTTTCCCTCTCTCCCCCCTCACATGCACCCTTACCACACTCCCTTCCCATCCCCCCCCAACTCCACATGTAGGGTGATGCCATCGAGAGAGGGTCATCTAAATCTGTCAAGTCATTTGAAGTAGGGACTAGGACTTCTCTCATGTCTCTAGGTTAAGGCAGTATCCCTCCATGGGGGATGTGCCTGCAATGTCCTTTTGTGCACCAGGAATACATCCTGCTTCCACTGTCTGAGGTCCCTTAGACTACTCAGGCCTTCTAGCTGAGACCCATGTTCAGGGGGTTTGAGTCAGTCCCATGTTGGATTCCCAGCTATCAGTTTGGGGGCCCATTAGCTCCTTGTTCAGGTCAGCTGTCTCTATTTGTTTTTGCAACCTGGTCTTGTCCTCTCTCTCTCTGCATCTAAATTCTAGTTTGACTCAGTGTTTAGGTATGGGTGTTTGCTTCTGTTTCTAACAGGAACTAGATTAGGGCTCCATGATGGTGGATAAGTTAGTTGTTGATCTCATTATCAGGGAAGGGCATTTATGGTAACTTTCCACAGTTGCTCAAATTGTTAGTTGGAGGTCAGTCTTGTGGGTCTCTAGACATTTCTTTAGGTTCAGTTTTCTCTTCAAACTAATAATGGCTCCTTCTTTTATGTTCTCTCTCCTGTCTTCTATTTCTCTCCTGACTCCATCTTCCCATGTGCTTTCCTCTCTTCTCCTCTCCTTCTCTTTCTCCTAGTTCCCTCTCCCCTCACTGCCCCCCCTCCACTTCCCATGTGCTCTGGAGAACTTGTCCCTTCCCCCTTCTGTGAGGGACTTTATATGAATCTCTTTGAATACACCTTGTATCCTAGTTCCTCTGGTGGTGTGAATTATAGGCTGGTGATCCCTTGATCTAGGCCTAAAATCCATATATGAGTGAGTACATACCATGTTCCTTTTTTTGTGACTGGGTTAAATACTGGCAAACCGAATCCATAATACATCAGAGAAATCATCCATCATGACCAAGTAGGCTTCATCCCTGGGTTGCAGGGATGGTTTAACATATGAAAATCTATCACCATGATCCACCATATAAACAAACTGAAGAAGAAAAACCATATGATCATCTCCCTAGATGCTGAAAAAAACCTTCTAAAAAATTTAACACCCTTTCATGATAAAGGTCTTGGAGAGATCAGGGATAGCAGGAACATACCTAAACATAATAAGAGCAATATACAGCAAACCAACAGCCAACATCAAACTGATTGGAGAGAAGCTCTTTGGCAATTTTATATACACATGTAATAAGCATTCTGATGACTCTCATGTCATATCTCTTTTAATTCCTCCCCACCTTAATCCCTCTTCTCTGTACAACCAAGTACCTTTCTCCCATTATTTTTATTTATTTATTTATTTATTGTCATCCACTGAGCATAACTGAGGCCTTCTCATGATCTTTGGTATGGAACTATCCAATACAGCCTGGTGGGCTCATCAGTGGATATACTACTTAAGAAAACAACACCTCTGCCTTCAATATCCATCAATAGTCCATAGTTTCCCAAGGAAGGTGTAGGGCAGCATGGTTACCCCCCCCCCATGGCTGACTGTTACTGAGTCTAGACCTCTGCAGACCTAGTACAGACAGCTGCAGTTGCCGTGAGCCCATTGTTTAAAGGCTGTCTAATGCTCAGGGATTGCAATTTTGCAGTGTTTATTCCTATCATCTAGCTCTGGGATGGGGGAATAGGGGTAAACATCCTTTGTTCTTTACATGCAGTAATCATCCTATCAAAGAAGCTTCTTACCTCACTCTCCATGCCATAAAGCACATGACAATAAATGCAGTGCAATTTGTTGTTTTGTATAACTACTTGAGAACAATATCAAAGTGCTGTGTGTCTGCTTTCATAATATTGATTCTCTGTGGACAACATTAATTTGAAAAACTAAACTGGGTCTGGCTTTTGGACAGAATGAAGGATGGTCATGTAGTAGGCTCTCCAACAGCAGGCTCAGTAACAGTAACTGAACAAACTCATTAATAGCCATGGTTATCTTAGATCGATCACATGGCTATTTAACCTCAATTATCTTTTAATTTTACAATTAAAAACACCATTAAATAGTCAACTTCGAATCAGAGGACTTAAAGGTGGGAGAAATGGGTCTAAATAAATCCATGTCTCTCTCTCCAGATTCCCAACTTCATGTGTTTGCGATTCCTCCGTCTCAGAATCCTTCCGTTTTCACCTTCTTGGCATGAAGACAGTAGCTGCAGCTAAAGAGAAAATTTTAGAAACTCAGATTTGCCAAAGACCTTTAATCTCTTTTTGAATAACCCATCTTACGAATGAAAGAAGAGGGCTCTGTGAGGTGAATCCTGCTGATTAAGGTCGCAGAGGTGGCTGCTCTCTGATATAGCATAGGGACCGAGGACTGCTGAGTACTGTGGCGGGTCACACTTAGTGAAGCCTAGGACAGGATGATGGTCCTATAGCTACCTGACAGGTTTTCACTCGTTTAGACCCCCATTAATTCATTCAGGAGATACTGGGGCGTATTCTACATTAGCAGCCTTTGCCTGGGTCACAAGGACAATACTCTAATCAGACATGCTCGCTACATTTCTGAGCAGCAAACAATTACTTACTTAAAATTCTGAGTTTATTTCTGCCTTCCAAGGCTTTAAAACTTAAATATAAATACTAGTTGTTGTTAATGCCTTTCTATTTGTGAAATCAGCTTTAATATTCTCTGTGCTCTGAAGAGCACACATGATTTCTTGTATGTGGACTGTGTCCCTTTGGGTTTGTTCGCCTATGAAACTCTTCACTTTCAGAATGTCTTCTGAGTCCCTAGCTTATGACAGTGTTCTAGAGTTTGTTGTTTGTTTTTGTTTTCTTCTTCATTAGTACTGGTCATCCAGAAGTGATAGAATTTACCTTCTGTATGTCACCTGCTGACCACTTCTGTCACCTCTTGCACTCTCACTCACTGATATATTGCTGCATAGCAAGCACATTTATACACATTTCCTCAGCCACAAGATATGCACTGATGGATGCTCATCAACTTACTCTTTGGAGACCCAGGTCTCTGATGTTTTCTAATGCTGAGCCATCTTTCTTGTATGCTTGGTTTAAGACAACTCGGCTCCCCTTGGCTATCAGATACCATATCTATTAGGGCAATTTCACGCAGTTTACACAGGAAGTGGGTGACATTTGCTTTTCATAAAATGAGTTTTGTTTTGTTCTTAGGACTCTATAGATTGTAAAAATGTACCTCAGTGTCTCAGAAGAGTTTCTCCAGGAAATCATTCGGCCTTGCTCTTATTATTTTGATTCATGTCATTTCAAAATAGATTTCAGCCTACTTTGTGCAGATAGCTACCAAAGAGCCCAAATAACTAAGCTATGAAAATTACACATGCATGCATGAAACAGAAGAAAGAATGGTGATATTCATGTTTGCTATGTCATAACTATCTCAGTTTAAACTTTTGGATCATATATTCATTATATGAAAACAAGTATTTATATGAATTACAATGTGATAGACCTATCTATGTGAATCATATTGGAGTCTCCATGAATATTTGTTCAGTTGGCATACTAGATACTTCTGGTTCTCTAGAAGTCCCCATTTTCAATCCCATTGAACATACTCACTGGCTACTTTGCAGCTAACTGAAGCAATTCCTCATCAAAAGACTTGGTTTGGCTGAAAAAGAGCTATGTCCTAAGTGTTGTGCCAACACTATCAAGACCTCATCCAGACCACATTTATGCTCTTTTCTTTTTCTTAGCCTATCACTGATACCTGAATTCTTGTAGACAACTCATCCATATCAGAGAAGCAAGGAGTTAAGGTTTTACCTCCAGAATAGTTGGTAGAATCAATAATTATCTATCAATTGTCTAAAATTAAATGGTGGATTTTCTCCCTAGATCCTTGATCACAAAGAGCTTCAAGTTGTATGGGAAAAATGCTCAATGGTCATATATGTGAAAAGCTTACTTCAATAGCAAGACTGGGCTTTAAAACTGGTTAGCCGATTGTACAGGTTCCTATAATTGTTGAATAGCAATGGCGTTCTTGGTTCCTCCTATGGTATTTAGATTTTTGAATAAAATATGGATATACTTTCTCTTCTAGGGAATAGAAATCAGTTATTTGCTACTAGAGGATAGCTACTAGAGGATTGCTACTAGAGGTTTAGTTTTCACTTCTTAAAAGTAGTGTAAAGAAAGGAAAATGAGTAACTTAACTTGGAGAAGTCTGGCAACCTTTATTCTAGGCAGTGACTGACATTAATATATGCAGTGATAACTCAGAACTCACAATAGCATCAAACATCCCCTGCTGTGATGACATGACTAGGGCACTTCATACTCCTGGAATGCCTCTTTAAACTAGTAACCCCAGGTTAATCTCTAGAAATCATCAAATAGAACTAAGAGGCATTCTTTAAAATAATTGATTATTAGTGTTTATATTGTCAATGCCATTGAAAACATGTAAGATTGACAAACTGTCACAGACAAGAAAAGATTAAAGGGACATTTGGATCCTGAATGCAGTGTTTGTCCAGAGAGGTAAGAAGAAACTGTCATAAGAAGAAGCCTTGACATTCAAACAAAACATTGGATTAACAGTGTTAAGCTCTTTATTTTGATAATGTGCTGTACTTGTGTAAGATAATAGAATAGCTATATCAACATTTAGTGAGAGATATTTGTGTTATCTTTGCAACTTTTCAAAAAATGAAAAGCATTATTAAATAGAAATATTTATTATTTCTATATATAGAATTCTATATATTTTCTATATATAGAATATATATTCTATATATATTATTTCTATATATATATATATATATATATATATATATAGAGAGAGAGAGAGAGAGAGTTAGAGAGAAAACTTTTCTCAGTATAGATACTTAATATCTTACTATGAATGACTATCAGATTAAATTGCAAAACTGTTCTTTTAAATCTTGTAAAGTCATTTAATAAACTAAGACAGATCTGAGTTAGTATCAAATAACAGAAATAAACAGATATATGCTTACATTATGTATGTACTCTAAATACTAATATTGGAGCATTTGATTACTTGGAGTAATCAAACTATTTTGTGCCTCGACTCATTTAACTGAAAGGAGAGCAATGAGAGCATTGCCTCACTTTAGGGGATGATTGTGAAGGCCATTAGCGACAATGCACACTGTTTGAGGTTAGGGGATGATTGTGAATACCATTAGCGACAATGCACACTGTTTGAGGTTAGGGGATGGTTGTGAGGACTGTTAGAGACAAGGCACACTGTTTGAAGTTAGGGAATGGTTGTGAAGAAAGTTGGAGACAATGCACACTGTTTGAAGTTAGGGAATGGTTGTGAAGAAAGTTGGAGACAATGCACACTGTTTGAGGTTAGGGGATGGTTGTGAAGAAAGTTGGAGACAATGCACACTCTTTGACATTAGGGAAGGCTATGAAGATTGTTAGAGACAATGGACGCTGCTCGGATTAAGAAAGAACTACAGAGCATGGATTGTCTTCTTTCCCTTCCAGGGAGTAAGAAAAGAGTTCTCAGCATGTATTTCCTGGCCAGAGGCAGCTCCTATAGTGGATACAAGTGTCTGGAACTCCTCTCCCAGCATTTCATGAAATATATATCAACTTGATCCCTGGGAAGGAAATTACAAATTCTTGCCCATCTCACTGAACCCAGAGGCACATCCTCTAATCTACTCTTTCAGGATTATTACCCAAATACTTTAGCTACATAGGAGACAGCCTTTATTCAACATGTCTTTCCTCTTCACCTTCCCATGATCTGTTTCCCTCTCCTCCCAGCCACTTGATATCAGATCCTATTGCTCCCTACCATTGAGGACTCTATATGAAGTTTAACCATTGTACTCCTTCAAATCTGTATTTGAGGTGGTTCCTGTGCACACAGTAAGAACAAGTCTGTATACTTTTCTCTTATTAATCTGTAAGTTTATTCCAGACTCAAGTAATTGAATCATCATAGACTAAAATGAAAGTTTTAACCCCCTTCATCATAGCATAGATCCATGAACTGTGCTTTATGCTGTTGTATCCTTGTAATAAGGATTCATTTAGTTTAATCAGCACCATTTCAAACGGTTATTGAATCAATTTTACAAATTTTTAATAGGTATATATGCATATGTATTTGTGTACATATGTGTATATATGTACATATGTTGATACATAATTATCTTCAGCTTTATAGCCTTAATATCTAAATGTGAATGTATACCAGTATGTCATTTTTGTAGAGCTACATACCTGGGAACATCTGAAGGACTAATGTTATATGGTTTTGGCAAAAACAAATCAGTTACTAGTGTCAACATTACCAAATAGAATCTAAATAGTCACAAAGAGTAGTATGTTTTGATATGTGAGTGGTACATTTTAAAAGGACATACTGCATAATACTACTTATACAATTTTATTTTGCAGTTGAAAGAAAGTAAGACCAGTACAAGAAGCATACTGAACCCCAAATAGGCTGGACCAAAGAAAAAAGACCCCTTGACATATAATAATCAAAACACCTAGCATACAGAATAAAGAATATTAAGAGCAGTGAAGGAAAAAGGACAGGTAACATATAAAGGCAGACTTATCAAAATTACACCGGACTTCTCCATGGAAACCCTCAAGGCCAGAAGGTCCTAGATAGATGTTCTAAAATATTAAGAGAACACGGATGCCAGCCTAGGCTACTATATCCAGCAAAACTCTCAATCAATATAGATGGATAGAACAAGATATTTAATGACAAAACCAGATTTTCCCAATATGTATCTACAAATCCAGATCTACAGAAAGTATTGGAAGGAAAACTCCAACCCAAGGAAGGTAACTACGCCCACAAAAATGAAGGCAACAGATAATCCAACTACACCAGAAACCAAGGGTGAAGCAAAGCTAATATATTCACAATACCACTGCCAACAACAAACTTAAATCAAACAAGCATCAACAATCAATGGTGCTTACTCACCCTCAACATTAATGGTCTTAACTCACCTATAAAAAGACACAGGCTAACGGAATGGATACGAAGACAGAATCCATCCTTCTTCTGCATACAAGAAACACATCTAAGCTTCAAAGATAGACATTACCTCAGGGTAAAGGGTTGGGAAAAGATTTTCCAATCAAATGGAAATAAGAAGCAAGCAGGCATAGCTATCCTAATATCTAACAAGTTAGACTTCAAACCAAAATTAGTCAAAAGAGATGAAGACGGTCATTTCATATACATTGCAGGAGAAACCCATCAACACAAAGTCTCAGTTCTGAACATCTATGCCCCTAATACAAAGTCACCCACATTCATAAAAGAAACACTACTAAAACTCAAAGCTCATATAAAACCTCACACACTTATAGTGGGAGACGTCAATATACCACTCTCAACACTAGACAGAATCCATCCTTCTTCTGCATACAAGAAACACATCTAAGCTTCAAAGATAGATATTACCTCAGGGTAAAGGGTTACAAAAAGATTTTCCAATCAAATGGATATAGGAAGCAACCAGGCATAGCTATCCTAATATCTAACAACTTAGACTTCAAACCAAAATTGATCAAAAGAGATGAAGACGGTCATTTCATATTCATCTCAGGAGAAATCCATCAACACAATGTCTCAGTTCTGAACATCTATGCCCATAATACAAAGGTACACACATTCGTAAAAGAAACACTACTAAAAATCAAAGCTCATATAAAACCTCACACACTTATAGTGGGAGACTTCAATACACCACTCTCAACAATAGACAGGACCACATATCAGACACTCAACAAAGAAACAAAAGAATTAACAGAAGTTATGTCTCAACTGGGGTTAACAGACATCTATAGAACATTCCATCCAAACACAAAAGAACATACCTACTTGTCAACTCCACATGGACCTTCTCTAAAATAGACCACATCCTACATACATAACAAACCTCAACAGATACAAGAGAATAGGAATAGTCCCCTGTATCTTATCGGACCACCATGCTTTAAAATTGGAATTCAACAACAACACAAATAGCAGAAAACCTGCAAACTCATGGAAACTGAACAATGTGTAATTGCACCATTCCTGGGTCAAAGAAGAAATAAAGAAAGAAATTAAAGACTTTCTAATATTCAACGAGAATGAGGATACAACAAACCTGAACTTACGGGACACCTTGAAAGCAGTGCTAAGAGGAAAGTTCATTGCACTTAGTGCCCATATGAAGAAAACAGAGGATAGTCACATAAGAGAATTAACAGCCCAACTGAAAACCTTAGAACAGAGAGAAGTGAATTCATCCCACAGGAGTAGACGCCAGGAAATAATCTACTTGAGGGCTGAAATCAACAAAATAGAAACCAGGAAAACAATACAAAAAATCAATGCAACAAAGAGTTGTTTTTTTTTGAGAAAATCAACAAGATAGACATTAACGAAAAAGCAGAGACAGAACATGCAAACTAACAAAATCAGAAACGAAATGGGGAATGTAACAACAGACACAGAGAAATCCAGACAATTTTCAGGTCATACTTTGAAAACCTGTATTACACAAAAATTGAAAATTCAAAGGAAATGGACAAGATTCTGGATAACTATAACTTACCAAAATTAAATCAAGAACAGACAAACAACTTAAATAGACCTGTAACCCGCAATGAAATAGAAGCAGTCATCAAAAGCCTTCCAACGAAAAAAAGTCCAGGGCCAGATGGATTCAGCCCAGAATTCTACCAGACATTCAAGGAAGAACTAATACCACTACTCCTCAAACTTTTCCACAAGATAGAAACAGAAGGTTCTTTGCCAAACTCTTTTTATGAGGCCACAATAATTTTGGTACCCAAACCTCACAAAGACACAATTAAGAAAGAAAACTACAGACCAATATCCCTGATGAACATCGTTGCAAAAATACTCAATAAAATACTGGCAAACCGAATTCAAGAATACATCAGAGAAATCATCCACCTTGACCAAGTAGGCTTCATACCTGGAATGCTGGGATGGTTTAACATACGAAAATCTATCAACCTGATCCACCATATAAACAGAAAAAGAAAAACCATATGATTATCTCCCTAGATGCGGAAAAAGCCTTTGACAAAATTCAACACCCTTTCATGATAAAGGTCTTGGAGAGGTCAGGGATAACAGGAACATACCTAAACATAATAAGAGCAATATACAGCAAACCAACTGCCAACATCAAACTGAATGGAGAGAAACTTAAGCCAATTCCTCTAAAATCAGGAACAAGACAAGGCTGTCCTCTCTCTCCATATCTCTTCAATATCGTACTAGAAGTTCTAGCTCATGCTATAAGACAACAAAAGGAGATCAAGGGGATCCAAATTCGAAAGGAAGAAGTCAAACTGTCTCTATTTGCAGATGATATGATAGTTTACATAAGCGACCCAATAAACTCTACCAGGGAACTCCTACAGCTGATAAACACCTTCAGCAAACTAGCAGGATACAAGATAAACTCAAAAAAATCAGTAGCCCTAATTTTTTCAGATGACAAAGAGGCAGAGAAAGAAATCAGAGAAACATCACCCATTACAATAGCCACAAGCAACATAAAGTATCTTGGTGTAACGCTTACCAAACAAGTAAAAGACCTATATAATAAGAACTTTGTGACTCTAAAGAAAGAAATTAAAGAAGATACCAGAAAATGGAAAGATCTCCCATGCTCTTGGTTAGGTAGGATTAACATAGTAAAAATGGCAATCTTAACAAAAGCAATCTACAGATTCAATGCAATCCCCATTAAAATCCCACCACAATTCTTCACCGACCTTGAAAGAATAATAATCAACTTTATATGGAAAAACAAAAGACCCTATACAATAAAAGAACTTCAGGAGGCATCACCATTCCTGACTTTAAGCTCTACTACAGAGCTATAGTTCTGAAAACAGCCTGGTATTGGCATAAAAATAGACAGGTAGACCAATGGAATCGAATTGAAAATCCTGATATTAATCCACGCACCTATGAACACCTGATTTTCGACAAAACAGCTAAAATTATACAATGGGGCGAGGACAGCATCTTCAACAAATGGTGCTGGCACAATTGGATGAAGGTGTGTAGAAGACTGCAGATAGACCCATGTCTGTCGCCATGCACAAAACTCAAGTCCAAATGGATCAAAGACCTCATCATTAATCCAGCCACATTGAACCTCTTAGAAGAGAAAGTAGGAGGTACCCTTGAACAAATTGGTATAGGAGACCGCTTCTTGAACATAAATCCAGGGGCACAGACACTGAAAGAAATAATTAATAAGTGGGACCTCTTCAAACTTAGAAGGTTTTGTAAGGCAAAGGATACAGTGGACAAGACCAAACGGCAGCCCACAAACTGGGAAAAGATTTTCACCAATACTATACCCGACAAAGGGCTGATCTCCAAAATATACAAAGAACTCAAGAAACTAGTCAACAAAACACCAAATATCCTTATTAAAAAATGGGGTACAGAACTGAAGAAAGAATTCTCAATGGAGGAAATCAAAAAGGCTGAAAGTCACTTAAGAAAATGCTCCACATCCTTAGCTATCAGGGAAATGCAAATCAAAACAACTTTGAGATACCGTCTTACCCCTGCCAGAATGGCTAAAATTAGAAATACCAGTGATGACTTATGTTGGAGAGGATGTGGAGAAAGTGGAACACTCCTCCACTGCTGGTGGGAGTGTAAACTCATACAGCCATTTTGGAGATCAGTATGGTGGTTCCTCAAGAAAATGGGAATTAGTTTACTACAGGACCCGGCAATCCCCCTCTTAGGCATATGCCCAAAGGATTCACATCCATGCAACAAAGACATCTGTTCAACTATGTTCATAGCAGCACTATTTGTAATAGCAAGAACCTGGAAGCAACCTAGATGCCCCTCAATTGAAGAATGGTTAATGAAGATGTGGCACATCTACACAATGGAATACTACTCTGCAGAAAAAAATAATGGTATCTTGAAATTATCAGGCAAGTGGATGGCACTTGAAGAAACCATCCTGAATGAGGTAACCCAGTCACAAAAAGAGGAACACAGTATGTACTCACTCATATATGGATTTTAGACCTCTATCAAATGATTACCAGCCTATAATACACACCCCCAGAGGAACTAGGATACAAGGTGTATTCTAAGAGATTCATATAAAGTCCCTCACAGAACTGGTAAGGGACAAGTCCCCCAGAGCTCAGGTGAAGTGGGGGAGGACAGCGAATGGAGAGAAAAGTAGGAGAAAATGAGGGGGAGGAAAGGAAAACATGTGCGACCAGGAAGATTGAGCCTGGTTAGGAATAGAAGTTAGGAAAGAGAGACAGAGACAGAGACAGAGAGAGAGAGAGAACATAAAAGAGGGAGCCAATATTGGTTTGAAGATATAATTGAACACAAAAAAAAGGTCTAGAGAACTACAAGACTGCTCCCAACTAACAATCTCAGCTTCCGTGGAAAGGCTATCATAAATACCCTTCCCGGAGAGTGAGATCAACAACTAACTTCTCCATGGAGCCCTCAACTAATGCCTGTTGAAAATAGGAGCAAACACCCATACATAACCACTGAGTCAATCTAGAACCCAGAAGCAGGTGGAGAGAACAAGACTATGCAGCAGAAGCACATAGAGACAGCTTACCTGAACAAGGAGGAGCTAATGGCCACTAGACTGATAGCTGGGAAGCCAGCATGGGACTGACTCAGGCCCCCCTGAATATGGGTCTCAGCCAGAAGGACTGAGCCATCTAAGGGACCTCAGACAGTGGAGCCAGGATGTATCCCTGGTGCACAAAAGGACTTTGCTAACATATCCCCCATGGACGGATAACTGCCTTAATCTAGAGACAGGAGAGGCACCCTAGTCCCTACTTCACAGGACCTGTCAGATCTACATGACCCCAACTGGATGGCATTCCCCTACATATGGAATTGGGGTGGGGGGGATGGAGGGGAGGGTGTTTAGAGTGCATGTGAGAGAGCAGACAGGGTAAAAGGGAGGGAAGGAGGGCTGCGGGGAGGGATAGAGGGAGAGGGAACTGGGATCGACATGTAAAATAATAAATTAAATTAAAAAAAAATGCTTTGACTCCAAAATTTAAGTTGAAGGACAAGTTACTGGGGAAAAGGATTTCTATTTTTGTTTCCACAGACTAATGTGGTTTGATCATGCCAGACTGCCGGAAACAGAGTACAAGCTGATCCCACATTCAAAACAGCTGGACAAAACAGCCTTACATACTACAGCCAGGATATCTGAATCTTCTTCAAATCCCCCAAGACAGCACCCCTTACCAGCAAGAAGTAGTTTGGAAAGAATGATGCCCAAATTCCCAAATGTTGTGTATAAATGTTTGTTTTCATTTAATTGGACTTTGTTATATAAAAAATGATTAAGTATGCATGAATAAATATTCTTCAGATTGTAAAAAAAAAAAAAAATAAGACCACATGTGAGAACTACAGAGAAGGACAACCTGAGTTTTGAGATGACACTAACATAACATTTATGCTAGGGAGTTGAGGCCTGTATGACATGTGATATCCTCTCCCTGGGCACAAGAAAGAAAGCTTTATTTTCCAAGACTTTTTTCTTGAATTTTCCATTCACAGCCAAAAACACAGAAAACTACTTTGGGCCATTTGTTTACTGACATTAAAGTGGATTTAGATAGACTGAATGCTTTTCTATTGTCCCTTCTGGGTTGAATCAACTTTATTTAAATGGAAATTCACTCACATATTTCTAATCCCCTTCAATGCTCCCTTTGTTTATAACAACTGGAGATATTGAGGATTTACTTAAACAGTTTGCAAATATTACTGAACATATTGAGTAATAAAAGCCTAGGCTGATATTTAGTAAATTAGACATTCTTAAAGAAAATGGAATATTTCCATTTCTGAACTAAAGATTTAATGTATTAGACAAGGGGTTTAAACATAATCCTATATGTATAATTAATCACTACTTCTGGTGGATAGTTAATAACTACTCTTGGAAAATAGGGTCTATTATCATAATTTCCCAAAAGTCATTTCCATTGTAATACCCCAACCATTACCCTTTCCTTACATGTGCACAAAAAAATCCTCTGGCAGCAACTTATTTTTTCTTTTCTTTGAATCTTTGCTCTTTGTTTTATGATCTCTTAAAATCTTCTATTTAAGAGCCTTTCTAAAACAAAATCCCCAGAACTTAGTGAAGCAACTTCATTTTTTTCTTTGGCTTGTGAACTTTTGCTCATTAATAAATACCCACTTTGAAAATATTTCTGATCTGGACCACAGAGATGACTCAGGGGCTTATGGCACTTTCCCAAGCCTGAAGACATGGTAAAGGGAAAGAACTGACTCCCACAGGTGTTCCTTTCATCTCCACATACATGCTGTGGTGTGTGAGTCACACACACACACACACACACACACACACACACACACCACCACCACCACCAATGGGTGGACTAAGAAGTCCAATGTGAACAAACATGCTTGTAAAAGATCATTTAAATGGTTACAGCTTCAGTAATTGACCAAATTCCTCAGCCTGAACATAGACTACAAATTTCCTATCCTCTGTAAAACACTTTCCAGATCTAACTTCAAATAATTTCATTAAACACTAAGAATTACAAATGAGAGATCAGGTCAGCATATTTTCTTGCTAATGCGATTTAGGCTTTGCCTGCCATGTTGGAAATAAAATAAACCTTTAAAACAAATACAAAAACAAAAGATAAACCTAAAGCACAAGTTATTTCTCAAAAGTAAGGTGAAATGCATGAAGGGAGGGTGATGTAATTCCTTAAATTTGATCAATTTGGTTCTTTGAATCTCTTCTTCCCAAATTGATGGAATTTTTTCTGAAATGCCTGGGAGTTACCAGTACATAAATCGATAATTCAAATATAACCTCAGGAACCTTTAAAGGAAGAGTTCTTTAACATAGGTGACTAATAATCCAGCTGTTGAGGTGACTGAGGGTGAAGGAAGAGCAATAGTTGTGGAACACAAAGTCCAGGAATCCTGAAAACAGGGAGGAAACTCACACTCCACGTTATCATCAGCCCTTTCCCAGACTGTGATAGGTTGGGCTGTCCAAGGTCATACACAGCAGGGAGCTCAATGTGTGACTATTTCACTCTGTCTTAGGGACAGAGCCGTAGAAACCCATATTCATATTCTTCTGATTAATCCAGTTTTCTAGCATGTTTGTCTTCTCCTATGTCGGTGGCTTTCTCTTTTGTTCCTGATTAATGTGTCACAAAGATAATTAACCACATAAGGTGGATGATAGCAGTATAGGTAAGAATCATAGCATGGCCCATGAGAATACGAGTCTTGGTTTTAGAGAATATGAGAATTTCTCATATTTCTACTATTAATCAGCTCAACGAATAGTAAAAAGCCTGCATGTATGCAAAGACTATTGTTGTATCTGTAATATTACCTTCATAGAGTAAGAATCAGAAGAAACAATATGCTAATGGAGTTTGTAAAAATAAAACTGTTCTAAACGTGCAATTTGTCTCAGTAAAATTCCATTTCTATTAGTTATCCTATGAATAAATAAGCAGAGTCAAATAACCTCTCTGCTAGGTGCATGCTGCTATATAAATATATTCCCTATTAGCATTTCAGAAAACTAGGCATTGAAGGAACCATAAATTATTTTCATCCATCCTCCCTACTGTTGCTTGGATACAATTAGCTAAATGGAAATTATATAACTCATGAAGGTCTTTGACCTTATATCCATATAGAGCAATCTAGGGTGAGTGTATTTAATTATTCTATATAGTAGTTATATTAAGAAAGAAGTTTTGCAGTTATAGATGATATGAAAATATATAGTGGAGTTATAGCTTGTTTGAGTATTTGGTTTCATATTTGTTGCTAAATCGCTTTTAATGACATGGTTCAGGATTTTTTTTTTCCCCCTTAGGTAAATTTTTGTTTAAATTTGAAACAAACTTGTTTTACATGTCTAGCCCAGTTCCTGAACACTCCACTCACTCCACTCCCTTCCCCCCTTTATTTCCGCCACCAACCCCCATCTCATCCCCTTCAGGGAGGGTGATGCCTTCCATGGGGAGTCTTCAAAGTATGTCATATCATTTGGAGAGGGGCCTAGGTCCTCCCCTATGTGTCCAGGCTGACAGAGTATTCCTCTGTGTGGAATAGGCTCCCAAAGTCCATTCTTGTACTAGGCATGAATACTGTTCCACTACCAGAGGCCCCATAGACTGACTGCCTAGTCCTCCTAACTAAGACCCACATTCAGGAGGTCTGGGTAGATCTTATTCTGGTTTCCCAGCTATGAGACTGGAGTCCATGAACTCCCCCTTGTTCATGTCAGCTGTTTCTGTGGGTTTCTCCAGCCTGGTCTTGACTTCTTTGTTCATCACTCCTCTCTCTCTACAATTGGATTCTAGGAGTTCAGCTCAGTGTTTAGCTGTATGTATCTGCTTCTGTTTCCATCAGACACTAGATGAAGGCTCTAGGATAGCATATAAGGTAGTCATCATCACATTATTTGGGAAATTTAAGGTAACCTCCCCAGTATTGTTTAGATTGTTAGTTTGGGTCATCCTTGTAGATCTCTGGATATTTCCCTTGTGCCATATTTCTCTTAAAACCTATAATGACTCCCTTTATTATGATACCCCTTTTCTTGCTTTCCTCTATTATTGCCCTGGCACAGTCTTACTGCTCCCTAATGCCCACCTCTCCTCTCCTCTTCCCCTTCCCCCCATGATCCCATTTTGCTTGGGAGGTCTTGTCCCTTTTCTATCTCCAGAGATCAATGATCATATATGTCTCTATTAGGGTCCTCCTTGTTTCCTAGCTTTTCTAGTGGTGTGGATTGTAGGCTGGTAATCCTTTGTTCTACATCTCAAAGCTGTATATAAGTGAGTAATGCCATGTTTGTCTTTTGTGACTGGGTTATGTCACTCAGAATGGTTTCTTCTAGTTCCATCCACTTTCCTGCGAATTTCAAGATTCCATTGTTTATTTTTGTTTGTTTGTTTGTGTTTCTGCTGAGTAGTACTCCATTGTGTAAATGTACCACATTGTCTCCATCCATTCTTCACTTGAGGGGCATCTAGGTTGCTTCCGAGTTCTGGCTATTAGAAATAATGTTGCTATAAACATAGTTGAACAGATATCCTTGTTGTATGAATGTGCATCTTTTGTGTATATGCCTAAGAGTGGAATTACTGGATCTTGAGGTAGACTAATTCCCATTTTTTCTGAGGAACAGCCATAATGGTTTCCAAAGTGGCTGTAGGAATTTGCACTCCCACCAGCAGTAGATAAGTGTTCCCCTTTCTCCACATCCTCTCTAGCATAAACTGCTGTTTTGTCTTCTTGACTGTGTCCATAACATTACAAAAGCTTGTCAGTTTCAGGAGGTCCCATTTATTAATTTTCGATCACAGTGTATGCTACTTATTCTTTGTATAGGAAGAGGTCTCCTGTACCAATTCATTCAAGGGTACCTCTCACTTTCTCTTCTGAGAGGTTCAGTGTGTCTGGATTTATGTTGAAGTCTTTGATCCATTTGGACTTAAGTTTTGTGCGTGGTGATAGATAAGGATTTATCTGCAGTCTTCTACAAAGTCAGCGTCCAGATATGGCAGCATATCTTTTTTCCCATTGTATAATTTTAGCTTCTTTGTAAAAAAACCAAGTGTTTTTAGGTGTGTGGGTTAATATTAGGGGTTTCAATTTGATCCCATTAGTCTACCTGTCCATTTTTGTGTCAGTACCAAGCTGTTTTCAGGACTATAGTGCTTGAAGTCAGGGATGGTGATGCCTCCAGAAGTTCCTTTATTGTACATTCTTGTTTTGGCTATACTGGGTCTTCTCTTTTTTTTTTTTCATATAAAGTTGAGTAATATTCTTCCAAGGTCCCTGAAGAATTGTGCTGGGATTTTGATGGGCACTGCATTGACTCTTTAGATTGCTATTGGCAAGATTGCCATTTTTACTTTATTGATATTACCTATCCAAGAGCATGGGAAATCTTTCCATTTTCTGGTATCTTCTTTAAATCCTTTCTTTAAAGATGCCAAGTTCTTGCTATATAGGCTTTACACTTGTTTGGTTAGTGTTACCCCCAAGGTATTTTATCTTGTTTGTGGCTATTGTAAAGTGTGATGTTTCTCTGATTTCTTCTCAGCCCCCTTATCATCTGAATACAGTAGGGCTACTGATCTTTTTTTTTGAGTTAATTTTGTATTCTGCCACTTTGCTGAAGGTGTTTTTTAGATGTAGGATTTCCCTGGTAGTGTTTTTCTCTGGTCACTTAAGTAAGCTATCATATCATATGCAAATATTGAAATTATTGAAATAATTTTGTCTTTTTCCTTTCTAATTTGTATCCTCTTGATGTCCCTTTTTTCTTTTTTCTTTTTTTTTTTCTTTTTTCTAGTCAATAGTTCAAGTACAATATTGAAGAGATATGGAGAGAGTGGGCAGCCTTGTCTTGCTCCTGATTTTAGAGGAATCACATTGAGTTTCTCTTCATTTACCTTGATGTTGGCTATTGGTTTGCTGTATATTGCTTATATTATGTTTAGGTATTTTTCTGTTATTCTTGATCTCTCTGTTACCTTTATCATGAGCGGTGTTGGATTTTGTCAAAGGCCTTTCCAGAATCTAGAGAGATGATCATGTGGTTTTTCTTTTTCAGTTTGTTTATATGGTGGAGCACATTGATGGATTTTCATATGTGGAACCATCCCTTCATCCCTGGGATGAAGCCTATTTGGTCAAGGTGAATGATTTCTCTGATGTGTTCTTGGATTTGATTTTCTGCCAAGATTTTGTTGAGTATTTTTGCATCAATGTTCATGACAGATATTAGTCTGTAGTTCTCTTTCTTAGCTGTGTCTTGGTATGGCTTGGGTACCAAGGTAATTGTAGCCTTGTGAAAAGAGTTTGGCAATGACCTTTCTTCTTTTATTTTGTGGAACACTTTAAGGAGTATTGGTATTAGCTGTTCTTTGAATTTCTGTTAGAATTCTGAACTGAAACCATCTGGACCTGGGATTTTTTTTTTTTTTTTTTGATTGGGAGACTTTTGATGACTGCTTCTATTTCATTAGGGGTTATAGGTCTATTTAAATTGCTTGTCTGTTCTTGATGTAATTTTGGTTAGTGATATCTATCCAGACAATTAACCATTTCTGTTAAATTTTTGAACTTTGTGAAGTATAGGTTTTCAAAGTATGACCTGAAAATTCTCTGGATTTCCTCAGTGTCAATTGTTATGTCCCCTTTTTCATTTCTGATTTTGCTAATTTGCATGTTCTCTCTCTGTGTTTTGGTTAGTTTGGGTAAAGGTTTGCCTATCTTGTTGATTTCCTCAAAGAACAAACTCTTTGTTACATTGATTCTTTGTGTTGTTTTCCTATGTTCTACTGAAAGACCCCCCCTCCACTATGCATATTGCCTGTTTGAACTGCTCTTGCCAACTTGCCAAGGTCAAGTTATGGGAAAGTACAGGAGGGAACCAGGTGCTGCTCTCATCCAATGCCAACCAGATATCTGTGGTCTGCAGCTTGGACTAAAGCAAGGTCAGCAGGATGGTATACGGGATGCTGAGATAGTCATAACGGAATTCTTTGTATTCTTTGTGCCCAACCGGAATAACCAACTGTCCTTTGTTAACTACAATCGCTACATTTAGATGAAACAATGAAATCCCTGTAATCATGCTTCTGCTTCTGTAAGCCTGCTTCTTGCCATCCCAACCCTATATAAACTGCATATGCTTTAACCACGCACGTTCTCTCAGTCTCCGGAAAGACTGAAGCATCCACAGGTGTGTAAACATTAAACAGCCTCTTGCACTTGCATCCAGTGGTCTGGTCTCGTATCTTGGGGAAAGGGCCTCCCCCTGACAGGCTCCGAACTCTTGGGTCTTTCACTACTTTATTGGTTTCAGCCCTCAAATTAATTATTTCCTGCCATCTATTCCTCCTGGGTGAGTTTGCTTGTTTTGTTCTAGAGCTTTCAGTTGTGGTGTTAATTCTCTAGTGTGACTACTCTTCAGTTTGTTCTTGTAAGCAGATAGTTCTATGAACTTTCCTGTCAGCACTGCTTTCAAAGTGTCCCATAAGTTTGTATGTTGTGTCTTAATTTTCATTGAATTCTAGGAAGTCTTTAATTTCTTTGTTTCTTCCTTGACCCAGGAGTGGTATAATTGCACACTGTTCAATTTCCATGAGTTTGTAGGGTTTCTGAAATTTGTATTGTTGTTGAATTCTAACTTTACAGCATAGTGGTCTGATAAGACACATGGGGTTATTTCAAATATTTTGTACCTATTGAGGGTGAAAGCCCCCCACTATGCTTATTGCCTGTTTGAGCTGCTCTCATTAATTGCCAAGGTCAAGTTATGAGAAAAGTACAGGAGGGAACAAGGTGCTGCTCTCATCCAATGCCAACCAGATATCTGTGGTCTGCAGCTTGGACTAAAGCAAGGTCAGCAGGACGGTATACGGGATGCTGAGAGAGTCATAACTGAATTCTTTGTATTCTTTGTGCCCAACCGGAATAACCAACTGTCCTTGGTTAACTACAATCGCTACATTTAGATGAAACAATGAAATCCCTGTAACCATGCTACTGCTTCTGTAAGCCTGCTTCTTGCCACCCCAACCCTATATAAACTGCCTGAGTTTTAACCTCGGCATGCTCAGTCCCCCAAAAGACTGAAGCGTCCACAGGTACCTGTGTAAACAATAAATAACCTCTTTCACTTGCATCCAGTGGTCTGATCTTGTCTCTTGGCGGCAAGGGCCTTCCCTCCTGACAGGCTCCAAACTCTTGGGGTCTCATGGGGATATTTCAAGGGTTTGCTATATTGCCGAGTATGTGTTTGATTTTAGAGAATGTTCCATGTGGTGCTGAGAAAAAGGTATATTCTTTTGTATTTGGTTAGAATGTTCTATAAATGTCTGTTAAAACCAATTGGGTCATAATTTCTGTTAATTCCTTTGTTTCTTTGTTAAGCTTGTAGCTGGTGGACCTGTCTAGAGTTGAGAGTTAGGTATTGTGGTTTTATGCATGATTTGAGTTTTAGCAATTTTTTTTTTTTTTTTTTTTTTTTTTACAAATGTGGGTGCCTTTGTATTTGGGTCATAGATGTTCAGAACTGAGACTTCATCTTGATGGATTTTCTTGTGATGAATTAAAAGTGACCTTCCTTCATCTCTTTCAACCCATTTTTGTTTAAAGTCTAATTTGTTAGATATTAACATTGCTGCACCTGCTTGTTTCTTGGATCCATTTGTTTGGAAAATCTTTTCCCAACCCTTAATTCTGAGGTATATTCTGTCTTTGAAGTTGAAGTGTGTTTCTTATATGCAGCAGAAGAATGGATTCTGTCTTTCTATCCATTCTATTATCCTGTGTCTTCTTTTTATAGCAAGTTAAGACCATTAATATTGTGGTATATTAATGAACATTGATTGTTAATTCTTCTTTGTTTTGGCTTTGGTGGTAGTGGTGGTATTGTGTGCAGATTTCTCCCCATTTTTCTTTTGGTTTAGGTTAAGTGGAATTATCTATTGCCTACATTTTTGTGGGTGTAGTTGACTTCTTTGGTTTTGAGTTTTCCTTCCAAACTTTCTGTAGGGCTGGCTTAGTTGATACATATTGTTTAAATCTTGTTTTGTCATGTAATATTTTGGTTTCTCCATCTATAGTGATTGAAAGCTTGGGTGGGTATAATAGTCTGGGCTGGCATAAGTGGTCTCTTAGTGTTGTTAGAATATCTATTCAAGACTTTCTGGCCTTCAGAATTTCCATGGAGAAGTTAGGTGTAATACTGATAGGTTTGCCTTTATATGTTGCTTGGCCTTTTCCTTTGTTGCTCTTAATATTCTTCTTTATTCTGTATGTCTGGTGTTTTGATTATTATGTGGTGAGGCCAATTTTTTGTGGTGTACTCTATTTGATGCTCTGTAAGGGTTCTGTACTTTCTTTTTTCTTTTCTTTTCTTTTCTTTTTTTTTTTTTTTGCCATTGCAGGATTTTTTATTCTTTCTTTCTTTCTTTATTTTATATAACCAAGTCCATGTAAATGAAAACAAACATTTATAGACAATATTTGGGAATATGCACGTCGTTCTTTCCAAACTACTTCATGCTGGTAAGGGGCGCTATCATGGGGGATTCTAAGAAGATATACTTTCATTGGCATGTCTTTCTTCAGGTTGGGAAAGTTTAATTGTATGATATTGTTGAATATATTTTCTGCACTTTTGAGCTGGATTTCTTTATCTTCTTCTATACCTATTATTCTTAGGTTTGGCCTTTTCATGGTACCCCATATTTCCTGGATATTTTGTGTCAGAGATTTGTTGGACATAATATTTTCTTTGGTTGATGAATTTATTTCTTCTAGTGTATCTTCAATGCCTGAGATTCCCTTTTCCCTTCAGTAGGTTATGCTTGCATTTGTGGTCTCTGATCATTTGCCTAGCTTTTTTTTTTTTTCCAGCATTCCCTCAGACTGTGGTGGTTCTTCTTCTGCTTCTTCTTTTTTCTTTTATATTGTCTCTTTTTCACTGTTTGAATTGTTTCTTGGAATATTTGGTTTGGCTTTTCCTCCATTTCTTGAATTTTTTGTTTGTGTTTTCTTACATTTCCTTAAGGGATGTTCCCAATACCTCTTTGAGAATCTCTATTATTGTTATAAAGTTGTTTTTAGGGTTTTTTTTTTTTCTGCTTCATCTGTGCTGGGATCAGGTCTTGCTGGTGTCTAGTCCTTAGACTCTGATGGCATCATATTGACCTTTCTGTTATTGACTATGTTCTTATACTGTCATCTACATCCCTTCTTCCAGTGTGTACCGATGGGGGATGGGGTCTCCATCTCTCCTGGTGGTACAAGACCAAAGTTCTCTTCCAGTGGGAACACAGGCAGGTCCAATACTCTAATGACTCTCCTCTTCAGGTGGATGGTGGTGGGACTCCTTCTGAGGGTGTAGATGGGCCCAGGATGCTGGTAGACTCAGGATGAGTCAGTCGGCTATGGGGGGCTGCTATGCGCACAGTCTCCACTCCTCAGGACGCTCTAAGCAGGGTACTGGAAAACATGGGTCAGGATCTTAAAGCATATTTTAGCTTGTATTGTTTCACTACATTCTTGCTGTGCATACCAAAGGCTAAGGATTAGCTTGAGGTTAAGGTAGGGAGTGCTGGGGAAGATAAGATATGGAGTAGGTATGAAATGGTAGAGTAATCTTGGAAGTGGTAAGGTCTAGAGTAGGATGTGACAGGTGTTGGGTGGAAATTAGTGAAAGGTAAGTAGGAAATAGTGCGTAGTAAAGCCAAATAAAGAATTCCCTTCCCTTTGTGTTACCTTATTGAGGTACAGTTTTCTTATGTTGAATATGTGTATTTTAGGACTTGAGTACACTAGAAATTATTTCTACTGCTGCTAAAAGTGCTATTTATAACCTGCTTCGCGAACTTGACGCTGGTGATTTTCAAAACTGCTTCAGTTAGTTTTCTAGTGCATCTGCCGTGAGTGAACCTCCTAACATCTTGATTTCTCCAAACTGGGCCTGGCTCCCTCCTCCTGTGTGAATATTGATGACCTATAGGTAAAGTCAGAGGACAACTTGAGGAGGGGTAAACCAGCCTGTTTTCTTAGGCCAATATTGTCTGCAGGTTTGAAGTGTGAGTTGATTTGTGTTGTGGGAACCACAAACAAGTTTCAAGTTTGTGTGACCTGTTCCAGCTTTAATTCATTTTTTGTTAGGTGCTACAGCAGTCCTCTGAATCTTGATTCTAGCAGGAAGAATTATTCTATTTTATACACAGAAAATCTGTGAAAATGATCTTCAGACGGTTTTAAAAGTTTCAAGTTATTTACGTAGATGTGAAGTGGTTATTTTATTATGGAAGTTTTTAATGTCTGGTACAAGTTAGTTGTTTTCTGTATAAAGCCTTTGCATGTGTGCATTTTTGAGGATGGAGAGGTGAGGTTTGCATACACATGTATGAGTGTACATCTAAATATCAGTGGTGAATCTCAGGTGTTGTTCCTTGGGTACTGTCCTTAATTTTGGACACATTGTCTCCCATTGGCCTGGAAGAGCTCATCTCATGAGCTAGGCTGGATGAACAGTGAGTCCCATGGGTCAGGCCACCACTTTCCAACTCTTCAGTTGTGCTATTTAGTTTAATGTCAATGTGACACAAGCTAAAAATAACCCAAGAGGAGAGAGCCTCGACTAAGGAAGTGCCTCCACAACATAGGGCTTAATGTAGGCCTGTGGCATATTTTCTTAATTTGTGATTGATGGGGGAGTGTCCAGTCCCTTGTGAAGGGTGTTTTTGCTGGGCTGATAGTCCTGGATGCAAATAAGACACCAGGTTGAGTAATCCATGTAGAGCAAGCCCGTAAGAAGCATGGCTTCTACACCAGCTCCTGTTTCCAGGTTCCTGCCCTGTTTGGGTTACTGTTCTTATTTCATTCAGAGGTAGACTGTGATATGAAAATATAAGCCAAACAAACCCTTTCCTCTCCAACTTGTTTTTAGTCGTGGTGTTCCATCACAGCAACAGCCACTCTACTAATACAGCAGTGCTTGGATGGTAAGTACTCAACCCTCTGTCCAAACCAACTTTTCACGTGGGATCTTCACTTGTTTTGGTAAGCTGTTTCACTAGCTAAGCCCTGTTACCTTATTGCCTAGTAACAATAGATGTATCTCAATTCTGACTTCCAGAGGTTTTTGTGTTTCTTTTAATATAGCCATCCAAATGGCTTTAATATCTAATTGTTTTGGATTTATCACTTCTGTACCCCTATCCAAGGCATTTCTAAAACCTTGTTCTTCCTCCTTTGAAATGGGTACTATAGTCACAGTTACCTTATAGGATTCCTCAGGTGTTTGGTAGCTAGTATCCGAATGAAGTCACATACATAATTACCAAGCAGGAGGCGGCTCCTTCTATTGTCCTTCAGTCTTTCTGCTTTCAATATTTACCTACCTTCTTCATGTAAATCACAAACTTTTCAAGCACTAAGACTACACCACATATAATTGGTTCATTATACCTACCACTCTACCTTATGATGGAGCCTCCTACTGTGGCCTTCTTAATGACAGTTGTAAATGAATGTGTTTCCTGTGGTCAGAAACAAGCGAGTCTGAACACAGACTCAAATGTAGGTTCTGATCATGAGGGGAAAATCTCCATTTCCCCATACACTTACAATAATACAATGTCAGGTTCAGAAGTCAATTTAGGCATATAACAGAATCCATGAAAACACTCAGTTCAGAGTGCTGGCCTGTCAGCACAGTAATTCTCTTCTGGCCACTACCTGAAAATATTCATGTGAGCTTTGAATATCATGGCAGAGAAGAGTGTTTGTATATGAAGTCATTTCATATATAATCAGCTGATGTCCTTTCTTACACATATGATAAAAACATTTTTTTAAATTCTCATTATTTTTATGAAGCATATCCAGGTACAACAACTACTCATATTAAGAATAACAATTAGTTTTCCTATGGCCAACCAAATAGAAAGATGAAAACATGGGAAGCCAAACTAGTTTTCAAAAAATGACCTCAGCCTTTTTTTTACAATGACTCCTTGGTGACTTCTTTAATGTCATTTACCCTTCATCTTCTGCTATGCTACTCCCTGCCAACATTAAAGTAAGTATTTGGGAAATTTTTGGCTTATTTTATCCATTGTCACATAGTTTTCACTCCTTTCTGTTTCTTCTTTTCATTTCTGGAGCAGGAGACTCAGCTTCTCATTTAATTTGAACATCAAAATATCACTGTGTGGTATATAGGGCAGAGATAATTATAATGTGCTTTCAAATAATAAATAGCCCCAGATAAGTCAGTTGTCCAAAGTCATGTCAGCAGTCACCTAGAGTCGGTCAGAAGACTACCTTCATCATGTGCCCTACATCCACACTTCCTTCTACTACTTCAGGCTGCAGAGGGCTTTCAGGACTATCTGCTTGAGGTCATTGTTCAGTGGGTACCATATAACTTAGGAACAAAGGAATGTCTCATTGAATTAAATTGTTTGAATGTTGGAAATCATTGACCTTTTCCTAAGTTTGTGTTTTATTGCACTGGCAGATGAATACAAGGCTGACTATAAACCAAATATAGTATTTATATTACATAACACATAAATCAGTTTAGCAAAGTAATACACTCTACTGATATATTTAAGCAAAGCCCTATTTATCATAAACGGCATGTTCATTTGGTCCTTCCTTGCAATTCTAAACACCCCACTATTTTCTTAGGAAAATGTTGTTTTCAAGATTAGACTCACTTTTAAAATCTTATTTTATTTTTGAGATTATATTTTCTTTTATTAAAAATAGATTTTTTTCTCACATAATACATCATGGTTATAATTTTCCCTCCCTTTAATCCTCCAAGTTGCTCTCTCTGATCCCTTCCATTCAGATGCATCTCATTTCTGTATCTCATTAGAAAACAAACAGGCTTCTAAGAGATGATAATAAAATAAATTATAATATAACAATGTAAAACAAAAATTAACACATCGGAATAGGAAAAAAACAAACATAAGGAAAAGAACCCAAGAAAAGGCACAAGAAACAATTACAGAGACTCACTTATTCACATACTCAGGAGTCCCAAAAATAGTAAACTGGAAGCCATACTATATGCACAAAGGACCTGTAAGGTAAAGAGAAATATGTACATATATGTATATATATATATATATATATATACATATATTTATACATATGCATATATATTAAAATAAAAACGATAAAATCAAACAAAACAAGTACTGGCATGGTATTATGAGACATCGAACCTCCAACAACAGCATCGAATTCCTTTTCTGTTGAACATCTACTGTGGAATATGTAGAGTGCCTTTTAGAATAGTTTGCTTTCCCAGAAGACTCCCTTAGAACAAACTAAATTTTCATTTGCAATTGGTTATTAATTGGAGATTGCTGTGGCTTAGGGATGGGGACATGTGTGTAAGTTAACTTTCAGCTCTAGGACCCAACCTGGTGAGGGCCTTGTGTATGCTGCCTTAACTTCTATGAGTCAATCTGTATTTTGATCTTGCTTTTGAGAGTCCTATTTTCTTGGTATCTTTTGCTCTGGCTCTTAAATTTTTTCCAATCCCTCTTAAACATGGTCCCCTGAGCTCTGAGAGGATAGATTTGCAGGAGACATCTCATTTAGGTCTCTCACTCTCTGCACAATATCTGGCCATGATTCTCTGTATTTGTTCCCACAAACTTCGGGAGGAAGAGTCTCTGATAACAGAATGCCATTAGGAATCATGTTCTTTCATTTTCCCCAAACAGTAGCATTTGGTTTTACCATAGCTCCCTGAGCTATCTTGTCCCGGGTTCTTGGTCTACCAACAGTGCTGGTTATGGGTCCCTTCTGGTGGAGTGGTCGTTAAATCAGGTCAGATATTGATTTGTTACTCCTACAAACTGTATCGCCATTACCCTAGCATGTCTTTTGGGAAGGACACGATTGTAGACCCAAAAGTTTTTTTGTGCCTCAATGTTTAAGTTTCTCTTTTGGTAGCCTGGAAAGTACCTTCCTGTACAAAAAGGTGCTAGCACATAAGTGTGAAGGCTCTGTGCACATAAAAGTTTGAATGCTCTATGTTCAATGAGTTGTAGAGGTGCTGTTTTCAATAATGGGGTCTTGCAGTCTGTTTGTGGAGAGCAGTCTGTAGTTTTGGCATCAGTCTGGGTTGTTTGGAGGTTCCCATGAGAAACTATGAGCCAAGATTTGAGATTGTAGAAAAATCCTTCCTCCAAACTCTCCCACATGTCCTCCTGGCTACCATAGCTTCCTTTGTCAAGTGGTGTGTGTGTGTGTGTGTGTGTGTGTGTGTGTGTGTGTGTGTGTGTGTGTGTGATACATATATTCCTAGTTATATGTATATTGTGAGAGCTAACCATTTGGGTTTGGATAACCAATTGGTATGTTCTCTGGGGATGCTTATTTCTCCACTCTCAGCTTTTCTTAATTGCCTGTAGTTCTTTGTGTAGGGTTTAGGCATGTGGGTTCCCCTCTTTCCACCTAAGCATGTCTACTATTATCCTTGAGAATGCAAGAAAATGGATTTTGATATCAGTGAAAACACAGCAATAGAAGTAGCAGGAAGATAGAGTAATCCACACAAAATATATGAACTTGCTAGCAGTTTACCAACAAAGTAGACAAAAAGCAAAACCATTCTCCCTGGGACTTTGTATATCTAGACTTCCACCAGAAGATGCTGTGTGCTTGGCTCAGTATAATCTAGAACATTCCTCAGGACCAAGGGTTAATATAATTTAAATAGCTACTGACAAGTATACTCAGAGGCTTGGCTCAGGAACTTCTAGATCCTGCCAAGTTGACTATGAGTTTTACCCATCACAAAAGGTTAATACCATTTGCTACGCTGAAAAAAAATATATGAGATTTTCCATTTCTATTCTGGAAAGATATCAGCTTTCAGTTATCTGAACTATTCATTCTTATTAAGAGACTCTACTTAAATTGTTTTGTTGTCATTTGACCTTTTGAAACAGGGTTTTGCAATACCCTGGAATACTCTCAAATTTACTTCCTGCATCAGCTTCATCATCTCACCTTGCTTCTACTAAAGATTTGTCCTGGGTTCCTGGGACGAAAAGTGCAAATTTCAATTGGTTATGACTAAGTGTAATGAAAGGACCCTAGTTCCCACTGATGATAACTGCCAGTTCGTTCAGGCCAATGTTGTGTCTTTTCTAGATTTGACATCCCATTTTTATGAAAGCTGTGTACCACAGGCTTTACTGTAAAACAGGTCACTGTTTTACTTGTAGAAGCTAATGGAAGAGAATTATTTCAGTCATCAAGCAGAGAATAGTCTGCTGAATGACTCTATTAATTAATGTCCACAATTCTCATTGCTGTAATTAGAAATGAGAATTATCTCCATAGAAATGAGCTTATTGAACCCCATAATTACCAGTGTCCTTGAAGGGTGGTATTTACTGCAAGTTAAAAAAAAAAAAACATGCAATACGACCTGCTCAGAGTAGTAGATCGCTTTGAACTTGTCATGTTTTCAAATTAACTGTATGAGGACAAAACTTTATGGAGAAGGCCAAGGCAAAGCTCAAGCTTAGTTAAAACATAAACATTTTCCTCTTAAAATTAAACGGTAGAGATATACTAAACCATGTGCTGGGGAGATATAACTCCGTCAGTAAATTGATTGTTATATAAGCTTGAGGACATATGGTAAGAACCCACATATAATCCTGATGCAAAATTGCACACTTGTAGCCCCAAATTGGGAAGTGGATATTGACTGATCTCTATATCAGTCAGCCAGTCTAACTGAACTGACAAAATCCTTGTTCAGTGAGAGACAATGCCTCAAAAATTAAGATGGAGAGGAATTGAGGAGAACACTTGATGTTAACATACACCATCCATATCCAAAAAACATGCAAACAACATTAATGCATACAAGTACATGTACATATTCTCAACATAAAATAAAATGAAGTTGATCATATAGCCACTAAGCTGCAATGAACAATTTTATAGGTTGTGCTTATTTTATATTTTATCAAAAGGTTATATTAACTTCATGTATATTTCTAAATTAATAATGGAGGCATTTGATTAGCATTAAGTTTTCAATTCTGTTATTTCTAATTTCAGATTCCTCAAGGTTTTAATTACAACCAACGTTGTTGTGCCATGTATCCCTTAGCTCAAACAGGAACAATTTGGCCATAGTCAGTAGACTTCTTATGCCAGACGAAAGAGAAATAGCAGTCAGTAAACTGGAAAGTGATACAGAGTTGGAAAGCTTAGTAGCTCATAGGGTACATTGCCATTTCCGTTAGGAAACAATATCTGGCAGAGTCATTTCCACATTGAAAAAAAAAAAAAAAAGGTTTTAGTTTGAGCCATGTAGGTCCAATGTTCTGTGCTTTTCAAAGCATTACCAATTAAAATGCTCTCTGGTGCTTGAAAACTGCCAGAGGCATTTCATCTTAATGTCCTCATAGTTTCAACTAAACTGTGGCCATTTAGGAAAAGCAAATGTTGCTTATTTCCTATCATTTTCCAAACAGAGGCAATCTCTATGTCTAAGCACTCTACAGTCTTGTGACAAAATCAGGCCATATTTTGCTCTACATCTGGCAAGCTCACCCTTGGGCAGCCTTCCCATCTCTCCTGTTTCCCTTTCTTCCCATCTGAGTCCCTCTCCTTTCTTCCTTTCTTTTCAGTTTAAATCTGAGGAAAGTAATTACTGTGTGCTTTCTTTCTGTGATAGCTTGTCATGGTAGCATAGGGACTTGGCTTCCAGATCCAATTTTTTTGGTAGCTATGTTTTCAATGCTGTGACTTAAGATACTAATTACTCTGAGTCTTTTAGGCTAGGACAATGATCTATCAGAATAAGGTGTTAGGTAGAAATTGGATAATTGTTGTTCATGTCTTCTCTTTCTCTTCCTTTTCCCCCCAAACAGGAACAAAGACTATGTCTTTCATTGTTTATTTTAATGATTAAATTTTACTCAATTTCATTTGGTTAAATAAGTTGGAAATAATTCAGGGTAACCAAAACACTAAAACATAATGTTATTTGTAACACATGGATGAAGATTGTTTTTGTTGCTGTAACTGAGGTTTGGAAGGGAATGTGAATCTGGGGATGATGCAATAAGGGAGCTATGGACAGTGGTTATGGTTCATCATCAGAATCATCCTCTTCACAAGGACTTGGTGCTTGGCCTCCTGCCTTTTTTCTTTATAAAGTGACTTTTCCTTTGCCCTTTCTGAACCTCCCGTGGGATTCATGTTGATTATTCCACCCACCTGGAATGCTTTTCTGGAGAACCTACAGAGCTAAAACTTGAACCTTCTTCATGCCTTCCCAAACACCTGCACTGATACTGATTTAGAACTGAGCTATGCACTAATTTCAAGCACACAGTCTGGGGCTTCTCACCCTGCCTGACTTTTCTTTTTCTGTCTGTACTTACCATCTCATATGCTGAGCAATACATTCACTTTTTTCATCTATTTCTAAAACTCCCATGCTAAATGTGACCTGTATTAGAAGAGGGATCTGTGTCTTTAGAATTTGCTACTAGATTTTAGTATCAAGGGCAGTGAACATAGTAGGGTTCAGAGTCTCTAAAGTTTTAATTATATTAATGTCGCTTGATGACTTGCAATGACAGATTCATCAGTTCAGTCCTGAAGTCATAAAAATTTGATCATTAAATTGGTCTTCAAACTATGATAAAAGAGAAATATCAAGTCAGGAAGTGGTGGCATATGCTTTGAATGCTTTTAATCCCAGGACTTGGAAGCAGAAGCAGGCAGATCTCTGAGTTTGTGTTCAGCCTGGTCTACAGAGTGAGTTCCAGGACAGCCAGTGATATACAGAGAAACTCTGTCTTTCTTGAAAAAACTAGAGAGAAAGAGAGAGAGAGAGAGAGAGGAGAGATTAATCCACTATGTATTTTGTAAACCACTTGAATTTATAAGTAACCTATTGAATCTATTCTGTTCGTTACTAGACAACAAAACATTAATTATCTTTACTCTAAAACCCAGACTTCAAAGCATCAATGTAAAATGTAAAAGTGGCACAATGTTTACTGAGGGCCCTAAGATTAAGTCCCTGCTAACCAATGCAAGGTGGTGACTTACTGAGGCATTGGAAACAACATTATGAGACACAGATTCATAATACTTGCTTTTTTTCCCATTGGAAAATTCTATTACAAAATTGTCTACCAAAGGAAAATGTATGTTCAATTTTTTTCCTTGGTTTTTCAAGACAGGTTTTCTCTTTGTAGGTTTGGAGCCTTTCCTGAAGCTCATTCTGTAGCCTAGGCTGGCCTTGAACTCACAGAGATGTGCCTGCCTTTGCCTCCCAAGTTCTGGGATTAAAGGTGTGCACCATCACCCAACATATGTTCACATTTTAACACCAGTCAACTTGTAGTTCATGGAAAATTATCAGAGCCAAAGTGGATATGCTGTGAATGTTTCATAATTACATACATCCAAACTGAATGGTGTCTGTGATTCCTCAGCAATAGCGATAATAGTTCAACCACAATGGAAAATAATTTTATGTTCTTTATTATATATTTTGCCCAATTACTGATGTTGTAAGAATGAGTATAAAAGTATTCTTGTGGAAATTCATCTTTCTTATATGATATTGAAACTTTGTAGCCAGTTAAAATGTAGAAGTATATGTAAACTTTCACCTTAAAAAAAAAACTATAATCAAGAAGGGTTTACTCTGAGACACAGTTAATAAATACTCAGTAAATTCAATTTTCCAGACATTTTATCTTCTGAGTGAAAAAAAGAATACTGAACAAATTCTAAGTTGAATTTTCAATGGCAATCTTAAGTTCATATAATGGAAGATTAGAAATTTTTCTTTGAAAAATAAGATAGTTTAATTAAATATAAACTCTCAAAGTTTAAGAAAATAAATATAAGGAAATCTCATGCCATCCATAATTTTTTCTAAGTTCACACTTCCAAAGCAGATGAATCATTTACTGTCCCAAAGTGCATAACAGAGGCACATGTAGAGCATAAAGGAACATCTGTTCATGGGTCTTCTTTGAAAAAATAGATAGGACAAAAGCTTATTTTTTTCAGAGTTAATCTGACAATGAAAGCTCTCTTGGAAACCTCTGATGGCTCAACTTAGAAGAGTTGAGAATGGTGAAGCAGAGTGGGAATTCTAGATGTAAATTAAGATGCAGTGCTAACCCCTCCTTTACTAATTGCTAATATCATCATAATATAGTTGGGCAATTTGTGAACACATGCAAGAACATGGAAGGAAAATACAGGACTGCCTATTATTCATTTTTGTGAGAATGAGGAAGCTGGTAAACCAGAGGATGGAGGGAACTTGCTTGAGTTCTTTTATTTATCCTTCCACTAAGGGAATTGCTCTATTTCCAAAAATGAGTTCTTAAGGGAAAACTGTACAGTCTGTACTTTGAAATCAGATGCAATTATCCTATTAGCAATTGAAATCTTCAAATTAGGAGAGACTTAATTTAAGCTACTTGGGTTTAAGGTAATTGGATCAACTCTTTGCAGCAACAGGACTGCATTTGCTGATCTGGTCAGTTCTAAGGTCCTATAAACATAGTCTGCACTTCATAATGATCAGCTAACATCTACTGAAAGTCTCAGGCTTAAGATGATGTTTGTGTATAATTTAAATAATGTCTAAATAGAATCTGAAAATTGCTCTGAGTTTCTTGGGATGGTGACTGGAATTGAAATAGTTCAGCTCATAGAAATGTGTGTTTCATAAAGGTGTTTTATTGTCAAATATAGTTATCTGAGATAGAATAGATAGCTAATGAATGCCTTCTGAAGATAATGTCTTGTAGTAAGAAGAGGGGATGAGAATGTTATGTTTTGTATATCTGGTTGTTATTTATTCATAAGTTAGTAAATGCTTCATTTTTCAACTAGTCATATTAAGATACCAGTCACTAATACTGTGTTAAAAAGCCTGCTAGTATACTTCCCAAGATTGTTAACTTAATTTCAAACAGAATGTTGAACAGAGAAGGCCATCACACTTAAAGAGCCTCATAGTATTAGTAAAAAATAGAAAAGATGCAATTGTATGAATGGTAATTTCCAAGTCCCACGGGGCAGTTACTTTTGTGTTTTTGTGACTATCCTACTTATAGATTAAAAGGTAACATAATAGATCTGGTCTGGGATTAAGCAAGCTACAGAAAGTTCATCCTGTCAATGCTCTATGCAACAGATATAATTGCTTTAATGTTGGCCACTGCCAATTATCATGTTAAAAGTCAGTAGCCACTGGCAATGGTAGGAGGTAAGAACTTTGAGAATCGGGCACAGGAAGAAGTAAGGTCTCACTGAAGAACAGGTCTGACTTACTTTTGTTGCACTTGCACTTAAGCCTTTTATGTGATGGTGATAAAGCAAGAAGAACCTCACCAAGATCATGGACTTTTATGTATTTAGAACTGTAAGTATATAAATGTACATCCTTAAAAAATTACTCTAACTTATTTTTGAGTAGCATAAAATAAACTAATAGTGCACATTTGTAGAATCTGTATGAGGACTCTTTAAATTTGTTCATAATAGCCCAAAGTGAATCCAATTTGCATGGCTACCAATGGGTGATAGATAGATAATGTGTGGTATCCTCAAATATTATTTTTCAGTCTTTAAATATCTTTTCTTGGAATATCGTACATTGCCTTTATGATATTTCCAATCACCATACAGTTGTGTTTTCGAAACCATTGCCTGCAAAACATGATAACCCTAAATGTTGTTTCAAGAATGTAGAAAAATATCAAATTTAAACAGGAAAAGGGTACACCATAATTCACGCTGCAATTCAGCCTTTCCTCATTTACCATGTTTTTAAATAACTGGTGTGTCTGATGACTTATATTGCATTGCAAAGAACAATTACAAAAAAAAAAAATCACATCTACTTCCAAAATTGTTTTGCAAATATCCTGTTGGCATTGGATTGGCAAAAATAGGTGCAGCAGCTATAGTAGTAGGATATGCATATGACTGGTAGTTTATACCATTATGCATGTTGAAACATTCCTTCCATGTTGCTGACTGCTAATATCAAAATCCTGCTATGTAAGTCCCGGTTGGAGTACCAATCCTAAAACTGGTATATGCACCAGTTTACAAAAAGTTACTTCCTAAACTCCTACTGTAATTTTTAACACTTTATACATCATTCTGAGTTTTGTCCCCAAATCTAAAGCAGTCACTTTCCTCTTGATTGTTGCTCATGGTTGGCCACTCATACACCCTCATTTTTTGGGTTGGGGGAAGTAAGCTCAAAACATTAGTTTCAACAAAAACAGCAGTTTTATTCTTCTTAGTCATGATCTCTTCCATTAGACAAACATGTTTTTCATCTTTTTCTACATCATGCCACATCCCAAGTCTAAAATGTGTTAGGTTTGTCGTATTATGTCCAGTATGCCAATATCTATATGAATATGCTCTTTCAGGAAAACTTTAGTGAGCTTTTCTTATTTCTTTTGGCAAAGTCACACTGAATGTTATAGTTTGCCTATCAGATCTTACTTTATCTACATTTATTTTCTTATTTGGGATTCAAAGCCCATATTGAGCATTCTGTGTGCTCTGTTAGGGACAAGGTAAGCTGTTCTCTGATTTGTTTGCCCATATTCTACAGAGAGATCTATCAGTTTTCTAGGAGTTGCAATGCAGTTTTCCACATCCCTCTCAAAATAGCATTCCTGAGGTCCTTGAGAGCACCACCAGAAATGTAAGTGGACTCAAGCAGCAGTGACTTGCTACACTTTCTGGGTCAGTTCCTGGCTTGGTGTCCATGCCAAGCAAATAGTACCATTACCCTCTCCATGAATAGTTGATGATTCATGTGGGCAATAGCAGTTAGCAAGTAAGATAATGTTTCCCTAGATACTGTCTGATCTATTCCAATCACATCCATCCCACAGAGAGCAAATGACCATTCCTGGGTTTGGGCACAGTGGCTCCACTGAAATTTGGCCTTGCCATCCCACCCATGACATTTGGAGAGATGTATGCTCTGTAGAAACTCAAAACTGGATTTGGAAATTTTCTGACCTCTGTCATTTCCTTGCTTATTCTGTAGGTGTTTACTTCTTGTGCTGTGCACCATGACATATCAGGGTATTACTGCTAAAAACTATTTTCAGATTTAGCACCTCATCATGATTCTACCACTTTTAAAGTTACTTTTTTATTTCTTGAAATTAAAATCTGATGACACTTTTTTTTTCTCTCCCCTTTCCTCCCTCCAGTCCTTTTAATATATTCGCCTTGTTGTCTTTCTTGAGCACATGATTCCTTCTTCTTTGAATGTATAAAAACTGCTCTGTATAATGTATTATATATGTGTGTATGTATATGTGTGTGTGTGTGTGTGTGAAATTTCACAACTTAGCACTTGTTGGGTAATCAATTGGAAACTCTTACCTGAGGAAGGCTATTTTTTTTTCTGCTCTCAGCATTCCTTATTTGTCTATAGTTCTTTGTCTGTGGTTGAGGCCCCATGAGATTGCCCCTCCTATATGTTAGTATGTCTATTGGCATTGTCTTTGTCCAGGTCTCATTTAGATAGCCATGTTAATGAGACTTCATGGCTATAGCTTGTCCTCTATTTCTCGAACATGAAATCTCACGGTGAACTTTCTGTAATCTTTTCACACAGTCTTCTGCTATGATCTCTGAGCCTTAGACACAGAAGTTGTGTTGTAGATATTATCAGCTGTGGCTTGGCATCACATGGTACTTGTTCTCTGAATTTGTATAGTTTCTGGTTTTCTGAAATGGTTATGTCTGTTGCAAAAAAACAAAAGACATTTCGTGATAAAGGATGAAACACACTTATCTGTGGGTATAAGTCCATTTAAAAAACATACAACACCTTCTTTCTAGGATTTTCAAACTTTTTTTTTCAGATAGGGATACTTCTCTATTCTGTCCAAATCATGGAGACTAAATCTCCATTTCAAGAGCTTTCTCTGTCACCCAAATAATCTGTCATGGAGTCCAGGACTGTGGGGGAGGAATTATATGAAATTAAGGCTGAGAGACAGCCTGGGGAACAGTCAAATTTTTGCAAGACTGTCATTAACAGAGAGACAGCAGTTACAAGAGTGCAAATGAACAAGTTCAGATCATAAAATCTTATTAGATGGAAAATCGTAGAAGCTTCTGAAGTATGCTCTACCATTGATCAACTTTGACAACATTATCCTGAGCAAAAACAGCAAGTACCAAATGTTACAAGAAGTGCCTAGAATATTCAGCCCCAGAGAGGTGAATACAGATGGAGGCCTTTTAAGGTGGGTGGAGAATAGCTGTACAAGAGGATGTGATATTTCAGTTTCATTTTAATTGGGTAGAGGTCTTGAGATGGTAGTGGTTAATATTATTGAATTGTATAATTAAAGAATATGACAGACCCTATAGTATAATGAATTATATTTCCTAATATTCACATACTGAATTCTTAATCCAGTAATTACTTTAAAACAAATGACCCAGTTTGGAGTTAGGTTCTACAAACCTGCGCCTGTTAAAACAACTATGGTAACAATTCATTGAGGAAAAACATAATTTGTTTCCAACATTTAGTATGTGTTTGAGAACTTCAAAGGAATACTATAAACAACCAGATCATTTCCCAATATGTTAATGTTGGGAAGTAGGTAGAATTTTTAAGAGATATGAGTTCTAGTGAAAACTATCTCTAGCCTGAGTAGTTCGGCTAGGTGCTCAGATTTCTTTCACAGTCCTTAAGTGTTTTTATAACTCCTCAGTACAATGAGTAGGCCTCAAGAGCAGAGACACCAGTAACCAAGGGATAATTACACTGACACATTAGAAAACCACAAGAGGCCGTCCCTAATCATATGTGAGCAGCACTACATGATCTCAACAGACTGTCTTTGTAAACTTATATACACCATATGTAACAATTAAAGACTAAGAAGTCACAAATTTGAGGAGTAGGAGGGGCATGGGAAGAATTGGAGGAGAAGGAGAATGAGGTAAGTAAAGTACTCATACATGAAATTCTTAAAAATAAATGAAAAGCAGACATTTTCTTATATATCCAGAGACAATTACAAAAATTAAAATTACTATTGAAATAACACTTCAATTGATAATCTGTATTAAATTTTGATCACCTCATTGGTTTCCTATGTATTAGCTATTTTTCCTCATTCACCAGAGGCCCAGTAGAGTGTCACACACACTGTATTTGTTTTTAATGTCTTCTTAGTCTTTCCTTTCTGTGCAATCTTTTTTCCTTATCAATGAATTTTTTTTCAAGACTTCAGGCCAGTCATTTTGCAAAAATCCTACTGTCTGTTTATCTAGTGGTCCCTGATGCTTTGATTTTGGATGCCCATCTTTACTAGAACATCATGGCAACATCCTTCTAAGTGCACATATCAATTCACACCTAGTTCCAGTTGATCATGTTACTCAAGGAATTCATTTTGACCACTTAATCTGCCATAGTGAAATATCATTCCCCATCGTATGGTCTTCTAAGGAAATACCTTTTAAAATTCCTCACTCATTATGGCATCAATATGTGGTCCTTAACTAAAAAAATTACCACTATAGTGATTGCTAATCCTGGTTTACTCATTCTATTTTTATTATTATTATTTTATTTTTAAGACAGGGCTTCTCTATATTGCTTTGGAGCCTGTCCTGGAACTAGCTCTGTAGACCAGGCTGGCCTTAAACTCACAGAGATCTGCCTGCCTCTTCCTCCTGAGTGCTGGGATTAAAGGCATGAGCCACCAACTCCTGGCTTCTATTATTATTTCATATTATTATTATTTTCTATTAATTATTTTATTTTATTTTTATTATTAAAAAGAATTTTCTATCTGCTTTACCCACTGAATTTAATCTTAAATTTCTTTTTCACTAAGGACTCTTAGAAATTTATTGCATTTTCTATATTGTATTATAATTCATTATTATGCTAATTTTGATAATACTTTCCTCAGACTTGGATGAAATGCATACTTTTAAATAAATCTAGTATTATTTCAATGTTCCCTACATTAATATAGTCTACATTTATTTTAAACTAATTTTACATATTGATTTTCTGGAATTAGTTATTAGATTTTTGTTTGTTTCTTTGTTTTGTTTTCAAGGGAAGTCAACTTGTAGAATTAAACTATGTTACAAAGGGTGTTTATTGGTTGTGTTACATAATCCAACAATGGCTTCTGGAAGCTGGAGAAGCTGAGAACCAGTAACTTCTCAGTCTGTGAGACTGAATATATTTGCAGTACCAAATGCAGGATGATGGGCCCACAAGATTCCTGAAGAGGTTCAGGAAGGTCATCAGTCCATCTTTACAGGCCAAAGAAGGTGACTACAAATGCCAGCAAGGGTTTGCAGCAGAAGCAATAGGGTAGATTTAATTACAAGCTTTGGTGAGAGGGTGAATACAGGTGAGCAAAAGCAGTCCTTCTGTCCCCTTAGGCATCTTGATATCTGGGCTGCTACTGCCTACATTGATGAGTCTTGCCCTTCAGTTAATTCTCCAAGGAAACACTCTCACATTCTCACCTGAAAGCAAATTTCTTAGTTGATTTGAGTTCCAATCAAACTGAACACTAAGATTAACCACCAGTGAGGCCTTTTTGTATTAGTATGAGTTTAGAACCAGGACCCTGGGACTTCTTGTCCTGTATCTATCAGAACTTTACTGCTTTTGGACAATATCAGTGCATGCACCAAGCAGGTCTTTTCTATTTCTTTGTGTTGCTTCATCTTCTTCTATGTCAGATATTTCACAATTCTCTTCGATGAATTACATAATTAGAACTATTATGTTTACTCTGCAATTTAACACTTTTATCATTGTATAATATACTGTTTTGTCTTTGTAGACACATTCATTTTAAAGCCACATTGCTATTGTTAGCATAGTTATACCAACTTTTTTTCTTGTACTTTCTTGGAATAGGCTTGTGCTTTCCCGCAGTTCTATGAACATATGTATAATCATTCTTAGGAACTCTTTGGAATTCCAATATGTCACTCTCATTAGGGATCACCACTACAGCAAAGGCATTTCTTTGAAGAGACTTGTTGACTTTGTTTTTCCCATGTTTTGTTTTTTCCATCAGGACTTTTGATTTGTTGGTTGCATTTTTCTTTCTTCCCCTTCCACTCTCCCTCCCCTCATTGTTTCTCCTCCTCCTCCCCTTCTCCTTCTCCCTTCCTAATCCTCCTAATCCTCCATTTTTTAAAATTTTACTCATATTCTTATAGTAGAGTCACTTGGTAATGTTCAGAATAGGACTCATGCTTGAATGTTGTTGTTGTTGTTTGTTTTGTTTTGTTTTCCCTCTTCAAGACAGATGTTCAGGGTCTGTGATGATTTTGGTGAAAATGGGCCTCATAGACTTAAGATATTTGAATGTTTGGTAGAATCTTTAGGAAGGATTAGGAGCTATAGAGTATTTTTTTGCATTATTGGAGGAGGTGTGTCACTGAAGGTGGCTTTGAGATTTCAAAAATGCATTCCAGGCCTTATTCTTTGTGCTTTGCCTCCTGATTGTAAATTGGATGTAAGCTCTCTGCTCCTGTTTAAGTGCTTTGACTGCCTGCCTCCCACCATACTCCCACTATGATGGCCATAGCCTTACCCTCTGAAACTGTGAGCAAGTCCCCAATCAAATGATACCTTTTAAAAGTTGTGTTAGTCAGTGTCTCCTCATAGCAATAGAACAGTATTTAAGACAGGGTCGGTCGTAGGCTCCTCTATCCCTAGTGCCCCCTCCTCAACCCTGTCCTGAGAGTCAACTTTTTCTGGCAATAACAGTCCTATCTTATTCAGGGGGCCAACACACACTGAATCATCATGTGATGATCACCTGTAACAATCATTAAATTTTGAGACATCAAGGGTTTGGATGGTACTTGGGATACTAATGTATTAGCCATTGTGTGTATGGGTTGAATTAAAGGAAAAAGAAAATGAAGCTTAAACACTGGGATTGGTGGTTAGTATTGGGCTGATAATGGAAGTGAAGACAGAGATTATTATGGGCATATAGTATGATGAAGGACAGCAAGGAAGATCCAGTCTTTTGAGATAGAAGTTAAAATACCATGGCTTAACAATTAACATGTAAAGCCATAAAAAGATGAAAAAGAAAACATAACCAGATTGTACATATAGACAATCTGACAATCACATGCTTCCCTATGCAACACCTTCTTTCCCATATACAGAAAGCCTCTAATACAATTTAGCAGATGTTGGCCTGGAATTTCCTCTGAGCATGGTGTCATGGAGCCTTTCTATCTAATGGCTTTCTAATCTGAGGTGTGGCATGGACTAATAGGCTTGTGAGTTCCTCCTTCATTTTAAGGCCTCGTGGCCTTTTGTGCCCCCCCCCAAAGAAAAACCACTGGGTTTCCCAGCTCAGCTCTGTTACTTCCTTCTTGTTCTTGCTGAATCCTGCTTAGGTCTGTCCTCTGCCTTTCTGAGCCTGGGACACCCTGTTGATTCTCTATCCGAGGTGCAGGCATGTTAGTGCCTCTACTTCTGCTTTAACTGACTCCCCCAAGCCTGGGCCCCAAATGTGCATTTTATAATAATGAATTTACATGACTGTAGTGTAAGAGTATGGTTTTTCTCCTGCTGCCTGGTCTTGTCTGGCCGCCGGGCCAGCCCCAATTAACACAACGAGACTCTGTATTTGAAATAATTCTGTTGGCCTGTTACTAGTTTCTTATCGGCTAGCTCTGTCTTAATTATTAACCCATTTCTATGTATTTCCACATGGTTTCACCTACCGGGGAGTGGAGCAGGCGTCATGTCTCCCCAGCCTCTCCATCTTGACTCTTCCTTCCTACTTCCTATTTCCTCCTTGTCTCCTAGTCCCTCCTATCTTCCTTTCCTATTGGCCAACAGTGCTTAATTCATTAACCAGTATGAGAAACATATACAGAATGACATCTCCCATCATTGTAGTCTCACTCTGTTATAAACTTTGTGAAGGCAAAGGATGCTCAGTTTTTAACAATATAAAATATTTTCTCACAAATTTGTATTCCTTAAACATATTAAATGAATAAAGACTTTGAGAGTATCAGCAGAGAGATTTTATTTGCCATTTCCACAGTTGTTGTCCACTGACTTTTTATTGCTTTGTTATGCTGCACACCTGAGAATTTAACTCATACTTAAAACTTAATAGAGTCTGAACTTTACCTATAGCTTATGGAAAACATATCATTCAATTTGTTAATTTCATCTGTTTGTTTGGGTACAAATATTCACCAAACCTGTTGCCACTGACTTCTTTTTGCTAAGCAACTGTTCCTGTTTGTATAGCAATAAGCCCATCTATCTTAGGATTTCAAGGCTATACATTTGGTATTGCATAATTACATTCTCCATGACAGCCCATGTTTTGTTAGTCTCTATATTCCATCTAACAGATATGTCAGTAATAGATCACTGTTCGGGCCCCTGATCCTGCTGCTCCTGTGTCCTGTCACCAAAGAGAGCACCCTTGGAGCTCTGATACACCCCCACCCATCCCCACCGCGAGCCTTTCCCCCCCCCACCCTGTGCCCTACCCTGCCCACTGTCCTGCTGCTCTGGTTGAACACTGGGACAGAGGGTGGAGCCAACAGTCCACCCTACTTCAGAGACTCCTCAGAGCAACTCTGAACAAAGGAGACCTGCCTATCCACGCGGGACCACCCTTAATTTCCACCTGCTTGGTCTCTGACCCCACCTCCAGTCCTCTGCTGGAGTCCTGGGCCCCTCCCAGAGATCCACCTATCTCTGCGAGTCCACTCTGAGTTCCTTCCAGCAAGATCCTTGACTCCCAAATCAGGGCCTCTGCTAAAGAAAGAGACCTCAGCTGGAGAGTTCAAGTTACCAGTGAAATACGACTATCCTGCAAAACCTTCCCAAGTTTCAGCTCAGCCTTTGTCCTCTTCTGCCAGCCATTGGCTAGAGCCATTGGCTAGTGGCATCTTCTACTGGATCCTCAGCCCTGGCCTGATCCCTGGCTTCCTGTCTGCAGAGAGACTTCCTATAGAGCTTGGACCACCCAGAGCTATAGATATTGAATCTCTGACCCACATAAGCCCACCAGGGAAGTACCATAGAGAGAAGGGGAGACCCTACCAATACCTACTGGAAGAAGCTATGGGAAGACAACAATACAAGAAAACACCTAACAACAGAAAGACAAGCATGGCACCACCAGAATCTAGGGAATCTACACCAACTAGAATGGAACACAACAACAAAGCAGAGGAAGCAGAAGTGTACTACTTAAAAATTACCATCATAAAAATGATAGAGGCCCTCAAAGAAGATGTGAGAAAATCCCTTCAAGAAATGGAGGAAAAAACAAACAAAAAAGTGGAAGAAATGAACAAATTCCTTAAGGAAAATACAGAAAGCCAAGAAAAAACAATTAAGCAGGTGAAGAAAAGGGTTCAAGACTGGAAAACTGAAATAGAGAAAATAAAGGCAACACAGAAGGAATGCTGGAAATAGAAAAACTGGGCAAAAAATAGGGGATTACAGACACAAGCATAACCAACAGAATTCAAGAGATGGAAGAAAAACAAAAACCCTATACAATAAAAAACTTCAGGAGGCATCACCATTACTGACTTTAAGCTCTACCACAGAACTATACTTCTGAAAACAGCCTGATATTGGCACAAAAATAGACAAGTAGACTAATGGAATTGAATTGAAAATCCTGACATTAACCCACACACCTATGAACACCTGATTTTTGACAAAACAACTAAAATTATACGATGGGGCAAGGACAGCATCTTCAACAAATGGTGCTGGCACAATTGGATGAGGGTGTGTAGAAGACTGCAGATAGACCCATGTCTGTCGCCATGCACAAAACTCAAGTCCAAATGGATCAAAGACCTCAACATCAATCCAGCCACATTGAACCTCTTAGAAGAGAAAGTAGGAGGTACCCTTGAACAAATTGGTTTAGGAAACCGCTTCCTGAACATAACTCCAGGGGCACAGACACTGAGAGAAACAATTAATAAATGGGACCTCTTCAAACTTAGAAGCTTCTGTAAGGCAAAGGACATAGTCGACAAAACCAAACGGCAGCCCACAGACTGGGAAAATATTTTCACCAATACTATACCCGACAAAGGACTGACCTCCAAAATATACAAAGAACTCAAGAAAGTAGTCAACAAAACACCAATTAATCCCATTAAAAATGGGGTACAGAAATGAAGAAAGAATTCTCAATGGAGGAAATCAAAAAGGCTAAAAGACACTTAAGAAAATGCTCCACATCCTTAGCTATCAGGGAAATGCAAATCCAAACAACTTTGAGATACCATCTTACTCCTGCCAGAATGGCTAAAATTAGAAACACCAATGATGTCTCATGTTGGAGAGGTTGCAAAGAAATGGGAACACTCCTCCACTGCTGGTGGGAGTGCAAACTCATACAGCCATTTTTGAGATCAGTATGGCGGTTCCTCAGGAAAATGGGAATCAGTTTACCACAGGACCCGGCAATCCCCCTCTTAGGCATATACCCAAAGGATTCACATCCATGCATCAAAGACATCTGTTCAATTATGTTCATAGCAGCACTATTTGTAATAGCAAGAACCTGGACGTAACCTAGATGCCCCTCAATTGAAGAATGGTTAATGGAGATGTTTCACATCTACACAATGGAATACTACTCTGCAGAAAAAAATAATGGTATCTTGAAATTCACAGGCAAGTGGATGGCAATTGAAGAAACCATCCTGAAAGGAGTAACCCAGTCACAAAAAGAGGAATACAGTTTGTACTCACTCATATATGGATTTTAGACATAGAGCAAATGATCACCAGCCTATAATTCACACCACTAGAGGAACTTGGATACAAGATGTGTTCTAAGAGATTCATATAAACTCCCTCACAGAACCGGGAAGGGACAAGTCCCCACAGAGCACAGGGGAAGTGGGGGGGCAGCAAATGGAGAGAGAAGTAGGAGAAAACTAGGAGGAGGAAAGGAAAACACATGTGACCAGGAAGATTGAGCCCGATTAGGAATAGAAGACAGGACAGAGAGAGAGAGAACATAAAAGAGGGAGCCAATATTGGTTTGAAGATGAAATTGAACACAAAGAAAGGTCTAGAGAACTACAAGACTGCTCCCAACTAACAATTTGAGCTTCCGTGGAAAGGCTATCATAAATACCCTTCCCGGAGAGTGAGATCAACAACTAACCTATCCATGGAGCCCTCAACTAATGTCTGTTGGAAACAGGAGCAAACACCCATACATAACCACTGAGTCGAACTAGAAGCCAGATGCAGATGGAGAGGACAAGACCATGGGACAGAAACACATAGAGACAGCTTACCTGAACAAGGAGGAGCTAACGGGCCACCAGACTGATAGCTGGGAATCCAGCATGGGACTGACTCAGCCCCCCCCCCCCGAATATGGGTCTCAGCCAGAAGGTCTGAGCAGTCTAAGGGACCTCAGACAATGGAGCCAAAATGTCCTTGCGAAAACATCTCCTGTGGAGGGATATCTGCCTTAATCTAGAGACAGGCGAGAAGCCCTAGTCCCTACTTCACATAACCTGTCAGATCTACATGACTCCAACTGGATGGCATTCCCCTACATATGGAATTGTGGTGGGGGGATGGGAGGGGAGGGTGGTTAGAGTGCAGGTGAGAGGGCAGAGAGGGTAAAAGGGAAGGGAGGAGGGAAGGAGGGAGGGAGGGAATTGGGATCGACATGTAAAATAATAAGTTAAATTTAAAAAAAAATGCTTTGACTCCAAAATTTAAGTTCAAGGACAAGTTACTGGGGAAGAGGATTTCTATTTTTTGTTTCCACAGAAAATGAAAAGATGTGCATTCCTTCCAGACTAATGTGGTTTGATGAAGCTAGACTGCCTGAAACAGTGTACCAGGTGATTCTACATTCAAAACAGCTAGACCAAGCAGCCTTAAAGACCATAGCCAGGATTTCTGCATCTTCTTCGAATCCGCCATGACAGCGCCCCTTACCAGCAGGAAGTAGTTTGGAAAGAACGATGCCCAAATTCCCAAATATTGTCTATAAATGTTTGTTTTCTTTTAAATGGAGTTGGTTATATAATATATATATATATATATATATATTATATAATATATAAAATAGATCACTGTTCAGTTAAAACAGAAGAAATTTTGGCTCAGGGTTGAAGCTATTGGCAAAGATATGAATAGGCTACAAGTTAACTAGTGTGTTCTGGCATTATCCAAAATGTTAGTATAGTTATTGAAAGACTAATTCACTATTTAGATCTAACAATAATAGAAGATTTGAAGAGAATTACATAAATGCTTAGTTTCTTGTGGCATCACTGTTCTGATATTTTTGAGTCTGTTGAAGGATTTTTTTGAGTAAGTTCTAGGTATAAAGCCTTTTGAAAATCACCATAGTAGGAAATATAAATTAATTAAAAATATAATGATAGAGAAAATAATGGCTCTCATCTGAGAATACATACATGCAAGCAGTCAATGAATTTTAATTGTAGGATAATGATGCTCTAAACTTTATGTAGATTCTATATTTAGAAATAAAGACTAAATGATAGAAGTTTAAAATTATAAAATAAATTTTTTGTTAATTTCAAAAGTTACCTTGAATTGGATAGTTCACACTTTCCCATTTTTGGATTCAAATCCCTTGGGGAAGTATCATTTATTTAATTGTTGGAACTTTCTCAGTAGAGAAAAACATCACATGCAAAGCAGGTGTTCATAAAACTGATTTGCAAGCTGCCACCTGTATGTTACTTGGTCTGGAAGGCCTTCCAAACATCTCTTCATCCAAGTTTGGTATGATCCTTCAGTGTCTTCTCTGATACCACCATGTGAATGAGAACTGTGTTTAAAAGGCTTTTCTAAAATATTCATTTTCCTCTATTAGTCTATATAGTAGTTACTTTTCTAATTTGCTGTGATCAATACCTGACAGGAAGACACCTAAGGTAAGGTTTGTTCTAGCTCATTTTGTAGAATATGGTCCATTATGATGGGGAAGGCATGGCAACAGGAGTGCGAGGAACTGGGGACATCCTGATCAAAGTTAGGCTACAGAGAGAGATGGATGCTAGTTTTCAAACGGCTTTCTCTTCTCTCTACTTGAAACTACAGTCCTTTGAGATGGTGCCTACTTAATCAGGGTGGGTTATTCTGCTTTTTATTAAAACTCTGAAAACATTGTTATTGTCACAACAAGAGATGTGCTTCCATGGTTATCTTAAATCTAAGAATCTTGACAATTAATAATAAACATCCCATCATGCATTTTCTTTGTCAGTTTAGATATAAATTCTTCTATATTATAGAGAATAAGAAATATGAGAATTTCTAGCTACTTTAAAATATGTGCTATTTTTCTTACATAAGTAATATGTGTTGTGAAAAGTTACAAAGGTGTAAATAATAATGATCACTTATGTACATGAATATTTTTAATGCTGTAAATTTAGCACTCCAGGTTTTCTTTATACATAATATATTTTTAGGTTCAATTCTAAGTCTTAATCACACAAATAAAACAAATATGATTGGATTCTGAGAATTAATTTGATGTAAGTGTATTGCACTGGTTAGTTTATGTCAGCTTGATAGAAATTAGTCACCCGGGGAGTAGGAAACTCAAAGGAGAAAATGACTTCATCAGATTCTCCTGTAGAAAATCTCCTGGCATGTTCTTGGTTAATGATACGTGGGGGATTTCAGCCAAGTGTGATCAAGGCCACTCCTAAATAGGTGGTCCTATGTCATAAAATAAAGCAAGCTAAACAAACCATGAAATGCAAGCTACTCAAAAGTGCTCTTTGATGGATCCTGCTTCAGTTCCTGTGTCTGGGTTCCTGCCTTGAGTTCTGTCACCCACTAAGTGATAGACTGTGCCCTACAAGTCCTAAGAGTTACTCAGCAGGGTGCTTTTGGCCCCACTGCTTTGTCACAGAAACAAGTGAACAAAAAGGGACAAATATAGTATTTATTCTAGCTATTGGAAAGTAGAAGATTTCTGGAAAAGCTATGTGACAGAAAAAAAGAAATTAGAAATGAAAAGCTACCTCAAAGATATAAAATTATATCTGTTAAGATGACATTAAATATTTGGTTTTTAATAAGTATTCAATAAACATTATATCATTTAACATGGATATGTTTATATAGTTGGTATATTACATTATATTTTTCAATAGAGGAATATTGGCTTTTGCCTGATTGTCAGTTAGTTGGGTGACGTACTTTGTTCTCCATTGTTTTATGAGCCCATGACAAGAGGTAAAGCCTGTTTTCTATAGCAACATAAAGAGGTTAGAATGATAGATTTAATTAAAAGCTTATAGATAGTTTTCAAAAATATAAAACATGCTGATCTTACTTTTACATGTTTTATTTGATACACACACACAATTCTTTTTAGAAAGAGTTTGAGTTGACAAGGTTTCTGTATTGGCAAGTCTGAATGTTCTTTAATTGATTTACTTAAAAGTAATATTTCCCATAGATATTTGAAATGCTACCAGAGTTCTTTATAATCTGTCTTTAAAAAAAAAAACCTAATATTTATCTTGTAAAAAAAAACACTGACAATTTCCAGTTCTTTCTCCTGCAAAATGATTTCATGTTAGATAAGGAGAAAGTTGAAGTCCTATTAGCAGTAATGTCATTTCATTACTCTAAAATAGATATTAAATTGCTCCTTGGGCACCCAGAGATTCTGTAAATTTGAATCGTAAAAATATAGGAAAGTACATCTGTATCTTCAATTTTTTTCAAAATATTCTGAGTATTGACTACACACAACAGTGTTTAAATTTGGGCTAGAACTATATATCTGTAATTGAATATTCGTTTGACATTCCTGAAATTCTGGATTCAATCCTTAGCAGTGCAAAACAAACAAATGGATTCACAAGTATGCACACACACACACACACACACACACACACACACAAAGTTATGAAAAACAAGAAAGAGAGAGAATTGAGAAAGAAAAATACAAATACTTTCAGTCTTGTTTGTGGACCCTAGATCCAAGTTTGGCTTTCAGTTCAGAGCCTGAAGTGGCAACTTGGGCCAGAGAGTAGAGGAGGACTATGGAGAGAGGAAGGAAAGGAGGATTTGGAGGTGGAAACTGTAATACAGGAGTGCTACAGGAAGGGAAAGGGGATAAGTAGCTGGAGAAGGGACTTAAATGCAGAGGTAGAGAAAGAATCACATAGGTGGGTAGGGAAGGAGTAGAATTGGATGGTGCTGGAGTTGTATGAGAAAACTATAGAGAAATGTATTTTGTATGCCTTACTTAGAAATAACTGCTTAGTACCTTGTGACTTTCTCTCTCTCTCTCTCTCTCTCTCTCTCTCTCTCTCTCTCTCTCTCTCTTTCCCCCTCTCTTTCTCTATATGTATGTATGTATGTATGTATGTATAATGTATGTATATAATGTTTGGATGGAACTATACCACAAGGGTTGTAGTACCCCTTTGAGAACCAGGGACTGTCAAACATACCCCTCAAGCCAGGCAGGGGAGACCTCTCTGGTTGGATTAGGCCAGGAGACCCTGACCCTGAAATGACACAGTCTGTTTCAAGTACACTTTATTGCCCCCTAGAGTTTGAAGATGGGGCTCTATTGCTGTAAACAGGTAGAATTCAGACACAGTATTTGGAGGAACTTAAACTGGAGCTAACCTGATGCCTTCCTCACTGAGGACTAGCGCTAATTGTATCAAAAAGTTCTATGCAAACTACCATGAAAGAAACTTAATCAATGGTCCTATCCAGCTGTAAAGCCTACTAAATATAACAATGGTAAGTCCAGTAAGGCATCACCAATGGTACAACAATAGCACTTACATCTTTACAATTACCATTAGCTGTCTAATTGAATAGTAGTTCTCAATACAAGGGAACCTCATGTCTGGTGCTGTATACATAGTCAACTACCCATGGCTGTTGATTACAGCAATTCTAGAGAATTTACTACTGTGATTTTCCTAAATCAGTATGACTTCTAACTGTATTCTTGATTTCTATCATTGTACCCACAAGTAAGTGTGGATCTTGTACTCCATGAAAGAAGCTACTTTAGTGTTTTAGCAGTTGGAGGTGGCTGCGGAGATTCACAACTGGCCAAAATGCAGATAATGAATGATTGTGGGATGCCTAGCCCCAATTGCTACAATTATTACACTAAAACCTTAGGGGATATCTCAGAGTTGGAGGGGACAAAAAAGATTGTAAGAGCCAGCAGAACAGGATGGCTGCTGTGTGTGTGAGAGAGAGCATTGTAAACATGACAGAGATGTTATACCATGTAATCTCAAGAAAGCTGGTGCCTAAATCAAATGTAAATATGACCATCCCAATCAACATGCCATGGAGATAGGAGAAAGTCCCCAAGACCACATCCCTAGATGTGGAACTATAGGTAATCAGTGGCTGACAATGTGAAAAGCATAGGTTTTCTGCAAGCATGAGGGCTTTGATGGATTTCCTAGTCCTAAGTAGTCAACCCTGAGTATATGTGCATGTAAGCAATGCTAGGTGTAATCAGTATGTTGTAGGGTGTGTGTTTGTGTGTGTGTGTGTTTGTGTGTGTGTGTGTGTGTGTGTATAATAAAAGCAGATAGGGAGGATAGTAATCCCAGAAGGAGTAAAGTGGAAAGCAACAGGAGTTGGGAAAGAGATCGCACTGGAAGTGTTGTAAATAGAGTTTACTCATACATGAACTTCTAAATAAAAATTAAATGTATTTTAAGGGGTGGGCATTTGAGGTTGCCCAGTGGGTAGAGGCCCTTGATACTAAGTTTGATAACCTGATCAATACAAGGACTAACTAGAGTCCCAGACATAGAACCTATATATAGAAGAAAGAAAGCCAAATCTTTTGAGGAAAGCAAGTTGTCCTCTGATCCCCACACATGACATGTGGCTTGTGTGCCCCCTACCCAATAAATAAATAAATAAGTGTAAAAATTAAAGAAGTAATCATATTCCCATGACTGTCATAGAGAGCATAGAAACTTTGTATAATATATACATTTAAAAACACATTTCTCATCTTTATTTAAAATATACTGTTTGTGAAAGCCACCACTATATCTTCATGTTAAAGACTGTAAAATAAGCATATATTATTTTATAGTTCACATATATTCCATTCATACATGTGAAGCTGTATTTCTGAATATTTTGTTTCTTTTTAAGTTTTATGTGTCTTTATGCATTTAACATGGTTATGAAAAGTATTTTGACATAGGAAAAGAAAAAATAAAAAGAAACCTATTGCTCTACAACAGTGTTCTTTTATTGAGAGATTATATTTCTCAATACAAAACAATGAATGTACATTCCCATGTACATTATAGTATCAAATATTCACTTGTTTCTAATGGGAGAAAATGTGTTGGAAATACTTATTTCCCAATTGCCAAATTATTCCTTTAGTTTGTGTTTCTTTGTTTGTAGCATACTTCTCACAAACATAATATATGTACCTTAGTCTTTTAACACACCTAGCTAAAAGGAAAAATAAAGTAGTTTAAAATTGTGTTCTTTTGAACCCACCACTATATTTAAATAAATTGTCAATCCTAGAATAACACTACATAAATTGCATACATTACATGATTTGTAACCCTGGAAAACACTCTCACTGGTAAAATTTTAAATAGTAATTTCTTCCCTTAAGAACATGATCTGCCACAACTGTTCTGAATATACTGTTCACGTTCTGAGACATCATGCCTGCCACATTTTAAACTTAATGATAGTCATGGTTTTGTGCAGAAATGGAATGGGTTACACCCATCTTCACTCTTCCCCATGGGAAATCAGTGTGGAGATTCTTCGGCAAGCTGGAAATAGAGTTATTCTATGAGCTAGCCATTTATTATGCTTGGTTGTAATGTCAACTTACCTCATATTAGAGTCTCCTAAAAACCTGTCCTGATTGCTTTGATTGATGTGAGGATACTGACCCTGATTTTGAGTGGTAGCTTTTGATATACCCTGCTGCTACTACCATCAGGTGGTGTTGATAATGATGACACCTTCAATGATATCAGAACCAGAGTTGCCAGGCTTCGGTTGTGGAATCAGTACCAGCAACTCTCCAGAAACCCACTCCAGGTTTTCGGAACCACGTTGGCACTGTTAAGGCATGAAGTCATATGAACTGAGCAGCTACCAGGTTGGTGAACTCCCCAAAACACAGACATCTACCGTGGGACTGCCTGCATTGGAGAGTCACACAAAACCAAAGACAGAGCAACTACTGAGATCTCAGCATATAAGGTGTGATTCAGCTGTTCATTCCTACTCTAACATAGTTTGCTTAATATTCAAGCCATTGATTCTGTTCCTCTAGACCAGTGATTATCAACCTTCCTAATGTTGCAATCCTTTAATACAGTTCTTCATGTTCTGGTGACCACCCCCAACTGTATAATTACTATTATTGTTACTTCATAACTGTAATTTTGCTATTGTTATGAATTGTAATGCAAACACATGTATTTTCTGACAGTCTTAGGCAACACCTGTGAAAGGATTGTCACGCCCCCCCCCACCCAAGGAATCACAACCCACAGACCGAGAAACAATGCTCTAGAGAATCCTGAAAGCACCACTCCTGGAATATGCACAAAGAACTCTATATCTTACAATAGATACTTGCTCATCCATGTTCATTGCCACTCTATTCACAAAAGCTAGGAAATGGATACAACCTTGATGTTCACCAATTGGTGAATAAATAGTTAAAAGGTGGTATAGTTACACAATAAAATATTATTCAGCTTTCAAGAAGAATGAAATTACAAAATTCACAGGTGAGTTAGGGATCATAATGGGAAACTTTTAAGGAAGAAGAGGTAGAATCCAATGCTATGAAGGGTTAATGGGAAATAATGAAACATAAGGGGTTAAATTGGGATTTGAGTGGTCAGAGTAGAGGAGGAAACTCAGGGAGTAATAAATAACACTAAAGGCTTTTCAACAAAATTGTAGATTGTAGAACCCCTACCACTGTATAATCTACCTGAAGTATATTTATAAACATATATAAAATGATTTAAAGTATAGTTACCTTATAATGGGCAACAATGCCCTAACTAGATATCATGGACTGACAAATGGAAACTTTAGTGCCAGGAATGGCTTAATTCTTTTGTGATTATTGGCCAGTGGGTTCACAAAGGCTCTAAAATAATATGGGTCATTGGCACTGCTATTGTTAGCCTCCCAAAACTTGAGGACCAGTCCCTATTGCTGAAGACACAAAAGGCTTGAGTTGTGGAACATGGATAAAACAAGCTTGTTCTCACCTGGAAGCTTTATCCCTATCATAGTGATGGAAGATAATGTTAAGGAATTGTTAATCGTACTCACCTATAAACCCTGCTTGCTATAATGGTGACTGGGATTGTAAGACATGTCCTCTGGAGCAATAGTCTCATGAACATCATGGAAGTGACCAACTACATTCTCACTGGGTGTAAGACCCACTGCAGAAGATGAAATCCATGTTTGGTACCATTATAAGGGTCAAGAAGTTCTGGCTAGAGAGATCATAGTTCCTAGAGAGAACCTCATACTATCATTATGCTAAATCAGCATATTATGAAACTGTTTCTTAATGGATTGTCACTATACCCATGGATTAATTCATCTTTCAACCCTCATTTGAGAACCTTCTATTTGCAGTAGATGATGATTAACACAGAGATCCATAAGAAACCTAGGTACAGAGAATAGGACACTAGGAAGGTTTAGCCCTAAATAGAATATTTATATCATACCTCCTCCTATACCTATCCCCTCTCACATGGCTCAGAGATCATTGTGGATGGGGCAGGGAAGATACTAAGAGCTTGAGGCAGTGGATGGTTGTAAGCAAATGACGACTTAAAGACATAGCAAGAAAAATAAACACACAGAGGTTGAGACTCTGTGCACAAGACCTGTGCAAGCTCAAGCCAGACAAACTCAGCCTGAAGAGAGGAGGTGGGCATGAAGTCTGTCACTTAGCTATGGAGTTAATTTCCAATTAACTGCTGCTGGGTAGGAAGAGTTGATTTTCTTGAAGAGTGTATTCCCTGGTAGGATGGTTATGTTCCATTAGAAGGCCACACTCCCTTCATAGTCTTAAAAAAATCAAGAGGGCACAAAGTTAGGTGGGTAGGGAGTGGTGTCTGCTTCTGTGAGGAGTTGGTTTAGGGAATTTATGTCATTAATACAAATTACATAAATTATTAAAAGAATTAATAAAAGGGAAGGGAAAATAAACTATTCACTAACACATCCAAAGAGATTTAAAATGGTAATAATCATGAATATTATCACTTTTCATGTATTTTAAGTTTTTAACTATGATCTGTATATGTATTCTCTTCAGGTGTATACTCAGAGTTTCAGAAAGGCAATCCAAAAAAATAAATAGCTAAGGTATTAAAAGTTAAAACATTAATGAAATCTCTTTAAACAGTTTTTAACAGCACTCTCTCCAGAGTCTCAGCCTGCCAACTCCTCCCAAAATACAGAGAAATAATGAACATTTAAATCTATATATCCCTCTTGTGTTTGATTAGATATTATATAGTGCCTAACAGAATGTCAATATTTTACAAACCACTATGCTACTTTACTGTTAGATGATTTCATGGCTGAATGCAAGGGAGAAAAAAAGGAAACCAATAAGCAGGGTCACACAAATGCTTAGACCTCCTGGGAAAATCTCCAAAAGAGTGTTGAAGATGGCTTCCAGATTGCTATTTGGAAACTCAGTAGTATTGGCTATGTGTCACTTTGCTGCTTTACCCTTCTCTCTCACTCTGTCTGTCTGTCTGTCTGCCTCTCTCTCTCTCTCTCTCTCTCTCTCTCTCTCTTGTGTGTGTGTGTGTGTTTGTGTGTGTGTGTGTTTGTGTGTGTGTGTGTGTGTGTGTGTGTGTTTGCGCGGGCGTGCCCCTCATATAGTTCCACTGGACAGAAGGAAGTAGTCAGGCAAAAAAACATTTTCCAATGTCATCCAGACCTGTAGGACTGTGGAACACAAAGAAGGGTAAGGGAAGAGACCCAGCCCTACCTCCTCTAGCAGTCAGACCAGGGCAGGGTGGTGGTAGGTTCAGCATGACTCTTAAGAAAGAAATTCTATGAAGATAGTCAGAACCTCAGAAATTCTCAACAAGCAGTTCTAAAAGTACAGGAACACCAACCTTTCAATGCCCCTTAATTTTTTTTTTCTGTGACTATAATCATTTAAATATTTTCAATGGTAGCATGCATGCTTTCTAATAACTTATATGAAGAACGTAGGTGGAAGGTATGGAGAAAGTACGTGCAAGGAAGGAAAAGTGATGGAGTTGAAAGACCAAAGGAAGGCAGAATGTGCTGTGCCCCATGTCACATTTCAGCACAGAAGGCATAAGGGAGGAAGCAAGGGCCGACACCTCATGCTTTACTCCCACCAGGCAAAAATTATGCTGTGAAAAATAGCAGTCATTTGCTTTATTTGAATTAAAATCATATACAACTTTCAGAAACATGGTCACACATTTGACACTGGTGTAATTTTTTTTTTCTTTGTGGAAACTGTTATTTATTCCACAGCCTCCTCCATTGGAAAATGGTTTGGAATTAGAGACAGTTTCTTGCTGTGAGATAATTGTTTTCTTTTCTTGTGACTAGAAAAAGAACTGTGGAATGAGAAACTATTTTGCTTTCACATACTAATACATTGCATGTACATAGCATTCTTTTTGTCCATGGCAGCTGAATGAGTGGATTTAATTGGGTGTATTATGTCATTCCTATAACCCAGTTTGTGTACATGCATGTGGGTGCACATGTATACATGAATAGTGCAGAGGGTAACTTAGGATATCATCTTCAATCTTACAGCGGTTGTCTTCTGTGGTGGGCTCTCTCCCTGAGCCTGGACCTCATAGATGTAGCTTGACTGATTGAGCAGCAAGTCCAGGGGCCCTTCTCGATCCATGTCCCCAGTTCTGACAATTGAAGTCAACATCACATGCATCACATGCTTAGTTTTTCCATGTGGGCTCAGAGTTATGAAGCTCAGGTTCTTAGGTTGGTTCAGCAAGCACTTAAATGATGGAGCTGTCTCTTATCTCTACAGTCTCTCTGATGTTCCAAATGCGTTATAGTGGGGAATACATTTTGGTTTCCTTTCTATTCACTTAAACAATTCTAAGTTGTCCTAATAAGAATCAGGGAACTTACTAGCTTCTAGTGAAAGGAAGTCAAGGATGCTTCAAACATACTGTAAGATAAGCAAATACTCCTAACAAGATCACTGAGGGTAACAGTAGTGAGTGGAGAAAGGATAAAGAGGAAAACGGAAATCCAGCAATGTAGGCATTATCAGGACATTCTGTATTTTGGGTAACTAGAGCTACATCATATGACAGAACACCAAAAGACAATCAGAAAAGCTGAGTTCCCCTTAGGGTATAAGAGTCCCCATTTTTCAACCCTTGCCAGGTCTCTCTCTCTCTCTCTGTCTCTCTCTCTCTCTCTACCTCCCTTCCTTTCTCTTTTAGTTTTCATCAATCACATATTTGACATGTTATCTATGACTCCAACTACACCTGGTTTCTACCGTCCCTACACACTCATCTTCTTAGTCTTTGTGTTTAAAACGAAACAAAAGAAAATAAAACCAAAACATGAGAAGCACACACAAAAAGCAAACATGGAATTTGCTTTATTTTAGCCAACTATTCCTGTGCATGTGGCCTGTACTGGAGTATGGGTTGACATACTCAGTGTGTTATTTCATTGAAGAAAATTGATCCCCCCCCCAGAAGCTGTCAATTGCAAATTGCTTCTTGGCTAGAAGTGGGGGCATTGGGATTACTTCCTTTATTCTGTCTGAGATGTTGTCTAGGTTTAAGTTTTACAGGTGTTATGCATGCTGCCCCAGTTTCTGTGAATGCATATGTGCATTGGCCTTGTTTTGTCTGGAAAATGCTTTTTCTTATGCCACCCCCGCCCAGAGCTTATAACCTTTCTATGTCCTCTTTACAGAGATCCCTGAGCCTTGAGTTTGATAAAAATCATCTCATTTAGGATTGAGTACTTCAAAGTCTCCCACCCTCTGCCCATTTTCCAGGTGTGAGTCACTGTATTAATTACTATCTATGGCAAGAGTAAGCTTCTCTGGTGAGTGTTAAGCAATATACTGATCTATGTGTATAACAGTGTGTTGTTAGGACTCATTTTATTGCTGTGCACATTTAGTAGAATAGTTGTATAAACTTTCCCATAGGAGCCATGAGCTGTCTTGTCTTATATTTTTGGCTGCTTTAATAGCATCAGGTATGGGGTTCATGTTATGGAATGGGCCTCAAATACATCAAAATCGTATTAATTACTCCTATTACATCTGCAACACTATTGCACCAGTGGGTATATTTTGCAGGCTGGTTACTATTGGAACTTGCAGAGTTCATAGTGGGATGATATTGTTGATTACTTTTCTCTTCCAGAATTGTCTATAGTACTTTGTGGCACTATAAACACTACTCTGAGGAGGTGAAGCTTCTCACTGAACAACAGTTCAACTTTTCAGTGTTCAATTATGTAAGTATCTTGTGTCCTCAGATTGCAGGAGTAACCACTGGCAATATCTTACAGTGTTTGTGTAGGGGGGTTGTCTGTATTTGGCCTATAACTGAAAAATAAGTAATCCATTCTTGGTACTTGAGGGCTTTTTGGTACTGTATGAGCACCTTCTCACATTATATGATAACCACACTTAAATTCAATTATGTGTGTATTTGTTTTAGAAAACTTTACCATAGTTAAATTTCCATATGGCTGTGTAAAATGCCTGTAGTTTTAGTTATCCCTTCCATATTTCCCACTATACCCTGTCTTCCCATCTCCATCCCCCAAAACAAATAACAACAGATGAAGGAAAAAATTCAGGCGATGGAACACACTCTTTGCTAGTAGGAGTACTAACTGGAACAGTCACTATTGAAATCGCCGAGGAGGTTTCTTTAAAAGCTATAAATAAATCTACCCTAAGATCCAGCTATCCTACTCTATACCAAAAGGACTGTGCAGGCTACCATGGAGGTATCTGCTTCTTAACATCCATTGCTGCTCTATTTATAATAACAAGAAATTGCCCAACAAATAGTGGGCAGATGATGAAAATGTGCTAATTTCATACAATAAATACTATTCATCTGTTAAGAAATAAGACATTTACATATAAATTGATGAAATTTCTTCTATGATATTCCTGAGCCTTGGATAGAGTGATATAGAATGCCCACTTCTATATCATTCAAGAATCATTTACTCTCTGCACTTTGACTAATGTTGTCTCTCTCATCAACACTAAACACTGAGGAAGGAAGATTGCCTGACCAAACACCACTATTCTACAGGCATAAATATCGTTATTTATAGGTCATTTTGATAGGCACATTGTGTTCATTTAGAATATTAATAATAATACTCTTCTTAGCTAAAGGCTTTTGTCTAGTTTACTGTGCCAGATGTGAATTTCCTCCCGTGGGGTGGGCATAAAATCCAATATGAAAACAGATGATTACCCCCGAGGTTGGCTTGCCACTATTGTGCCAGTGTGCTCACCCTCTCTGACCTGTGATTTTGCACTCAGGGTCCACAGATGAGTAATACTGTTAATATTCTCTCCTAGCACACTGCATTATGTTTTTGAGCACTGTAAGGATTAGCCAATAGGGAGGACACTTGAAGTTCCAGCCTAAAATATCTACATCCTCTTACCAATGTATATGGCATCTTCAGCAACATAGTCTTACCAACTAATTCCAGTCAGCAGAAAGAGCAGGGGCAATTTCCTGTGTCATTTGGAAGTCTACAGAACCTCTCTGGCAAACAATTTTTAGAGATACAGGCCATCTCTCACAGTACCATTTTAATTTAGTAATGTGTGGTATCTAGTAAATGTTTTGTCTACCCATCAAGGGTAACTCAATTTTACCAAAAGCTCCTTATTTTTTTCCATTAGTTTATCAAATATTATAGCTTCTTATAGATTTGTTTATATGCCATTAGTTTTGGTTAACACTCTCACCCAACTCCTTCTCTCCTGAATCTTCCTGTCCTTTCTCCAAGGAAACCTTTAGGGTGATGATAGTAGGGTATATGTGGTGTGCAAGTGGACACAGGAACCTTGAGTGGAAGAGCTTGAGCTGATTTTATTAACTTGTGAGAAAGAAGATTCCTTTCTTTCTTCTTCCTGCCAACACCCAAACTTCCCAACATCATTCACTGAAGACGGTGTTTTCTCCAGCATATATTCTTCGTACATGTGTGAGCCCTCAGATGGCTATAGATGAGTGTTTTTATTCTAGGCTTTCACTTCTATTTATTCATATGTATGTCTATGCCAACACCAGGCTGTTTGATTGCTACACATTATAGTGTATTTTGAAGTCAAGCTTTGTGATTCCTACTGGTTTGTTCTTTGTTGCTTAAAAGACCTTTTCTAGTCATAGAGTTTGATGATTCTATACAATCCTAAAACATGCATTTTATCCACCCAATTAGAGCAGAATATCTCCAGATCTCACAGTTGGATAGCATCCTCATGCTCTGGCTCTTATGATCTGCTCCTCAGGAGCTGATAGTATTTTCACACTCAGTGACTTTTAGTACTTCTGCTGAGATCCAGAATCTGATCTCCTTTGTCACTTGGACACATGAATACTCAGCTTCTTTCAAGAAAACACTTTCCACCATAACTATCTCACAATTTGATTAATTAAACTGATAGCAAATGGGAAATGATTTCTTCTCTGTGTTTTCATCATGGGTGAATGAATTTCAGGCTGTCCTTGACATCTAAATCTATTGCTATAAAAATACTGACATTAATCCCTGAGCTATTCTTGAATCAAGAAATCAAATTCAGATAAGTGGTATACTTTTACTCAAAAAATGGTGTTTGAAGTTGTTTATATCTGTAAATATCCTTAGTTCAAATATTAATGATATATAACATTAAGTAATTATTCCAAGAAGTGTTTGGAGCTAATTTTTAAAGGATATATAAATTGGCTCTATAGGAAATTTAAAAAAGAAAGAATAAATCAAACCTAAACACACTGTTCATCTCTGTCCATACATTACATTAAAATCATGCTAAAGTGTGTAAATGTAACCCTGACGCATAGGGGCTGAGGCTCCTTGATGTGATTTATGTGCTTCCTGAAGGATTTAAGAATCCTTCTTGATCGTTTTCTACCATCAACTTGAAATTTATATATTCCAATCAAGTAAAGACCACTTCCAACTTTATATACATAATGGCTCATAGGTCCTAACTTTCTAGAAGGCAATTCAATGATAGTAGAGATTTAACAAATCTTGGGTAGGAAAAGATTGATTTTAACATCCATCTGCCTTTCATGTTTTTCTAAGCCTGTGTAAAGTCACTAAACATAGAAACGAATGATCAGTGTATACCCACTTATCAAAACTGTTACCCAAACTGTTTATTTTAAAATTAATTTGAGGAGTCTCATTGCCAATAATATTATGATGGTTAGAATGGTTACTGTAATGTCATTAATTAACCCCTTCACCTTATGTTAACACTTTCTTCAAAATGTGTTTCAAAATACAAATAAAATCTCTCACTGCATTCATCACACATTTATTATTTGCTGCTGTTATTTATATCACTGTATATAAATTAATAGGTTATGAAAAAGTGGATAAAAACTTTCCATACTTTATTCTGATTTGATAAATATTTCATAAGCAATTGATCTAAGATGAAAGTTCAGTACTTTTCGCAACATAGATGTATTTAAAACATTTAGACAAAGCCAAGTGGGCATTTTCTTTTAAATAGTTTCTGCCAAGGATGTATCAGGGAAGATGATAATACTAGAAAGGATGCCAATTTGGGTAGTAGGTGACTGAATGATATTTCAGAGGAACTAATTTGTATATTTAGATATTGGTTCTGGTATGTTTGCCCTAGTTCCATTTATGATTCATGGTTTCAGTTTGATATCTTTGACAAAGTGTTACAGAAGCAGACTGATTTCTTCTTTAGTTTCGCATCAGAGAGGACAATCAGCCAGAATCTAATCTCAGATGTGTGAAGTTACCATAAAGCTCATAAGATATTCAGCTTTGCAGTATCAAAAAGGGAATTGAGGCATTTACTGCAAAACATAGTGTAGGGAAACCATGTAGGGATAATGAATTCATTTTCAAGGAGTAGAATGGGGCTATATTTGCACCTTCGAAAAAAGCATAATTTGGATTCATCAGTTCATGTTCCCTCAGTAAGCTCGGGACACTCAATTTATCAGTGGGCAGATTGGAAAGCCTACTGTTTGTATGGAAAGAAAGCAGGGCTGCAAAATGTGGGAGTCATAGGTAAGGGCTAAGCAGTACACAAAATAGTTCCTTCGGAAATTACTGATTTGACAAGTAGCTTATCATTTGCTTTCTCCTGAACAGATTGTCATAAGTTATAGCTATACTAAACTTTTATAATAGTCTTAAACATAGCTAATGAAACTTCATTTATTTATATTTTAAATTTTGAAACTGTAATGTAATTACTATATTTATTCCTGCAAAACATCATATACAGGTATATACCCATTTTACCACTTTTTCAAATTCATGGCTTCTTTTTTTTTTTTTTTTTTTCTCTCTCTCTCATTATTTGTGTTTGCAAGCATTTGTTACGAGGATTTAAATTTAAAAAAAGAAAAAAGTGTGCATCTTAAGAGAAATCTGGCGCTAAGGAAATGTTCAGAGATCTACAATCAATGCTTAGATAACAATCTAAGCAACAGCGAAGAGGCTCCCTTAATGCCCTTCCCTGATAATGAGATTGATGACTACATTCTTTGCCATCCTAGAGCCTTCATCTAGTAGCTGATGGAAGTAGAAGCAGACTCCCACAGCTAAACACTTAGGCAACTCTTGGAATCCAGTTCCAGACAAGGGGGTGTGATGAGCAAAGGGGTCAAGACCGGGCTATAGAAACCCATAGAAACTGCTGACCTGAACAAGGGAGAGCTCATGGATCCCAGTCTGGTAACTGGGAAACCAGCCTAGGACCAACCCAGATGCCCTGAATGTGGATGTTAGGTGGAAGAACTGGGTACTCTATGGGGCCTCTGGTAATGTATCAGTATTTATCCCTAGTATAGGAATGGACTTTGGAGCCCATTCCACATAGTGGGATACTCTCTCAGCCTAGACACATGGGGGAGGGCCTGGGCCCTACTCCAAATAATATGACCAACTTTGAAGTCTCCCCATGGAAGCCTCACCCTCCGTGGGGATCAGAAATGGGATGGGATGGGGGTTGTTTGGGGAAATAGGGGAGAGCGGGAAGGTGTGGGAACTGAGATTGACATGTTAAACAAGCTTGTTTCAAATTTAAATTAACAAATTATAAAAAATATATAATTTTTAACGCCAAAAAATTGTGTGTGTGTGTGAGAGAGAGATGTGTGTGTGTGTAAGAGAGAGAGAGAGAGAGAGAGAGAGAGAGAGAGAGAGAGAGAGAGAGAGAGAGAGAGAGAGAGAGAGATTTGCATGTAGTGCCACCACAAGCCAGAAAAGGTCATCAGATCCATGGAACAGAAGTTACAGTTGGTTATGAGCCTCAGAGTGGGTGCTGGAAATTAAACCCAGATCAAATGAATAGCTCTTCACACAACTGTGCCATCTTATCTTGGCATAATTGAGAATGCCTAGAAACTGATCATACTCAATCTTAAACAAAATTTGTTAGGCAGAAGAAATCATTCTTTTTCCAACATGGTTATCCAAGATGTATAAAGACGGTATGGAATATACTGCTTAAAAGATGATGTGTTAGATCACCTTGGACTGGAGTTACAGACAGGTGTTGGCCTAGGAATCAAATCAACCAGAAGATGAGTCAGTGCTCTTGACCACTGGACCATCTCTCCATCCCCTCATTATATCAGTTTATGAGTAAGCATTATATCAAGGAACACTAGGCACAAAATCTGTTTGAAAATGGCTAATAAACTGATGGAAGAAGACAGAAACTAAATTGATCAATTAATCCAGCAATCATAACTACCATAAGTAAATCTTATTCCATTCAATCTCTGAATATCTCTCTTCAAAACAAATTTATTCTTATAATTAATTATACTATTCCTGGTAGATATTCAAATATATTAGGTAAAGATACAAAATAAATTCCAAGTTGCCTTTCCCCAGTTTCAGATTTTCTACTGACAATGGAAACATACTTTTATGTATTTAGTGACAATAAGAATAGGGTTTGTGAATCACTGAATAGGATGTAGCAGTCTTTGCTAACAGGGCAATAGGTGCAATGAAAGTTACCTACGGTTGAGCAATTCATGTAGCATATTTGTCCACATCTACCCTCAACCTTTCAGGTAACATTCTCTTTATAAACCCATAAAAGACAGAATATGAATCCTGGTTGTGGTCTAAGGAAAGATATCATGGAATCACATTTTTAAAAGTTTCATTGATTTGTGCATATGTGTATATGCCTCTGTGTGTGTGTGTGTATGTGTGTGTGTGCGCGCACCACATGTGCATAGATGTTTTGCTAAGGCCAGAAGATGGGGTTGGAATTCCTGGAACTGGAACCTGGAGCTATGGCAATCCTAAGTCATCTGATGTAGGTGATGGGAATAGAAGTAGGTCCTCTGTAAGAACAGCAAGTGCTTGCTGGGCGTTGTTGGTACACGCCTTTAACCCAGCACTTGGGAATCAGAGGCAGGCAGATCTCTGTGAGTTTGAGACTACCTGGTCTACAAGAGCTAGTTCCAGGACAGCCTCCAAAGCCACAGAGTAACCTTGTCTTCAAAAAAAAAAAAAAAAAAAAAAAAACAAACGTAACAAAAGAAAAGAACGACAAGTGCTCTTAGTAGATGGGCCATATCACCAATTCCCTATTTCCTGAAATATTTATGAAATGTTATATGATGGATATCTCTCTCTTTGTGTGTGTGTGTGTGTGTGTGTGTGTGTGTGTGTGTGTGTGTTCATAAGTGGGGTTGGGCATGCATACTTGTCTTCATGTCTGTGGGTGGGAAGGAATGTGTCACAAATGTATGTGGAGGTCAGAGGACCTCCTCAGGTGTTGTCCCTAGGCATCTGCTTTTGTTTTGGCTTCACACTCACCAAATATCTCAGGTTGGCTGGTCAGTGAGTTACTAGAGATCTGTTTAGCTTTGCTAACACTGCCATTTCATGCCTGTACCACCATACATAGCTATTTTGTTTTATTCTAACATGTATTCTGGGCTCAAATTCAATTCCTTTCAAAACAAGCCTTTTACAGATTATCCTTATGAGGCAATACACTCACATGGAATGAAAATCCCAAATTTTAAGCAAAAGGAATGTATGGAAGTTATTTTTTAATCATTGTACCTAAGTACCCGACAGAAGCAGATCAAGGCCCAAGTTTGACGGGTTAACTGTGCCTCATGACTCAGAAGGCACAGTTGAATTCAAGGCAGTGGGAGAATGTGTCTGTATCAACTTAGAACTCCACAGAACCAGGAGCAGTAGGCTTGGGCTAAAAGTGGATCTAGTGTGTAAGTCTAAAATTTTGATTCTACAACCCTGTGACTGCCTGCTAGGCTCCCTAAAACAGTGTGACCATCTGGGGATTAGGTGTTAATGCCCATGTGCTGGGAGGCATAGTTATTCTGAAACTATTACAGGTTTCTTCACATTACCAAGTAATAATTGTAACCAAGGAAATTCAAGTGAAGGCATCACTCTTTTTGTCATTATGAGTACTGTAGTTGCATATTACAGAAACCAATCTTTTTTTTCTAAAAATATATTTATTCTGGCATGACATTTTATTTCATCACTTTGAAAGCTCAATCAAGTTAGTTTATAACAATGATATCGTTTCCTGTGCAAATCCAATTATGTTTCATTGACGTTGCTAAGTTGTATATACCCAGAAGGTGGGCTTGAAATTCCCAACCACTGTTTTTATGATAGTTAAGGACAATTGATTGTCTGACAGTATAATTGTAGATAAGTAATAATGTGGTTCAGCATAAACCCTGCCTTAACTCCTTTTGCACCTAACACAATGCCACTGTCTCTGCCATCCTCAGGTTCCTCACCTTTATTAATCACTCACTTCCTCGCCTATATCCCCAGGCCAAAGGAGAAACACATGTGTGAAAATTTAACCCCTTTTCTTAGAAACAATAAGGCATGTAACAGAGACAATGGTGCTGAACTCTGTTGGTGTGTTGGAGGAAGGAGAGAACTACTTTAACTGCATTTTAAATCCAGGCCAGTGGTGACTGTCTTTAGAGAGCTGATCAATACTGACAAAAAATAAAAAAATTAAAAAGGATGAATAGCTTTTAATAGTTGACATTATGTCCTTTTTAAAACAAGCCAGAGACTACGCCTTATTTAAGGGTATGATGTATTTCTGCTTCATGAGCAAATGCCACGTGAAGACATTGTGTGTGTGTGTGTGTGTGTGTGTGTGTGTGTGTACAGAAAATTTTGCTATTTATGTATTTTATGTTACGTATTACTAATGAATGGTTTATCTACAGTACAATAAAAATACCAATAATATTTATAGAATTGTTTTCTAAATTTATTGGCAGAATTTTCTTCCTTTAAGTACATAGTTTGCTTTTGTAGTTGATGAAATAGCGAGCTTGCAGACAGTTTCTGTATAAGTGGAAAACAGAGTTCATGGGAATCAAAACCAAAACAACCGGCACTTAGCTGGCATAGCTGAATTTTATTCACCAAAATTAAGTATCTTGTTTAAGTGTTTAATTTCTGTGGTTCCATGAAAATCAGAACACACCCAACTTTATTTAATAATAGCCGAAAAACTCACAAATACGCAAATGATCATCCTTGGATAAACAGAGACTTTATCTCCAAAACCAAACCAAAACAAACAAAAGTATAACAAGACAAAAACAAGCAAACAAACAAAGACAAAAAACTACTAATATATATGGGAGCGTTTAAGAACTGGCTAATTAACATATGAACATATTTGATGATTATCTTTTCTTTTGTCCAAAGCCTTACTTATTTCAGGTTCATTTTATCAAAGTGATTTCCTTAGGCTCATGGTACATCTAAAGGACAAGACTATTATGCATCTTTCTTTCTCAACCTAGCTATATTTTTCACATTACATTTTTCTCTCAGCTTTTTGTTTTGTTTGTTTTCTTTTGAGTTGGATCTCACATAATCCTGACCAGTCTGGAACTAAGTTTGTTGACCAAGCTGACCCAGAATTAAAAATATCTACCTGCCTTAACCTCCACACTGCTTATGCCATCATTTCTTCCTGTTTCCATTTTTTTTTCTCTTATTATATTGTCACTCTGTCTTCTGTGCCTCAGATGATAGTCACTATTATACATGCAACCTTCTGATTAGATTATCATTTTATCTCTATTTGTGTCTACATGGGTTGGAATGATGATTTTTCTATTCCTTCTCTTATTAAGACTATGTCAGAACAATGGCCATGACTATAATCCAAATGCTGAATACACACAGGGTTTCTGTGATAGAAATGAGAGCCTAAGATTAGTAACTTTATTAGCTTACCAACCTAAATTTCTAGGCCAAATAGGCCAATTCTCCAAAATGTAGCATTTGGACACATTTCTGTATTTTGTGAAGGAGTCTCTGTTCTGTTTCCAAGTTCATTTCTGACATTCTACTGCCTACAACTGGTGAGCTAACAATTGAGTTAATGAGTAGGAAAAAAACACATATGACAATTATCTGAAATATAAGTCTTGGGTCATTATAGGATATAATTTAAATGGCTCCATAACATAATAATTTGGTATTCAATATTCATTTTTGAAAAAGTTGAAATATATCTTCTGAGTAATTAATATAACACTGAACATTCTTATTATCTTGGATGAAAATATTAAATGACCAAAAAGTCCATAAGTTAGGATACATAGCATTGGTCATGAACAAAATAAATGCTTGAGTTTTACAATAAAATGTGCTTTTACCAAATAATATAAAAAGTATCCATGTATCTTTTACTTAATTATTCCTTATTACTGAGTCTTTTTATAATATGATATATATACACACACATATACATGAACTTCTCAATAAAAATGCATTGGAACTCTATCTTTTTTTATTTTGCAGGAATATAATTCTTTTTAAATTATTTTTATTTTACATATTGATCCCAGTTCAATCTACCCCCTTCCTCCCTCTTTCCATCTCTCCCACTCTCCCATACACCCCAACCACCCTTCCATCCCACCCCCCCTCCACACTCCACAGGTAGGGTGATGCCTTCCAGGAGGAGTCAAGTCATTTGGAGTAGGGACAAGGCCTTCTCTCCTGCCTCTAGGTTAAGGGAGTATCCCTCTGTTGCAAGTAGTTTTTTTCCTGCTGCTTGGACCCACCGTGGCACCAGCCACAAATAACACACCTAGACTCTGTATATGATATAATGCTGTTGGGCAGTTACTTGTTTCTTATCGGCTTGCTCTGTCTTAATTATTAACCCATTTCTATTAATCTAAGTACTTCCATGTGGTCTTATTTTACTGGAGAGTGGGGGCCAGCGGTTCTGCTCTCTCCAGTCTCTTCATGTTGACTCCTCCTCACTACTTCCTCGAATCCTCATTGTACCATAGTCCCGCCTATCTTGCTTTCCTATTGGCCAACAGTGCTTTATTCGTTAACCAATAGGAGAAACATATTTACAGAATGACATCTCCCACTACCCCACTCCCACGAACAGCCTGCCTTCCCCCCACCCTGTGCCCTACCTAGACCACTGTCACAGTGATCCGATTGAGCACTGGAACAGAAAGCACATCCAACAATCTTGCCACCTCTGGGGAACTCCTGGAGCTGCTCTGAGCACACTAGACCCGCCTATCCACACATGGCCATCCTGAGTCCCTGCCTGCCTGATTTCTGACCCCCACTGTTAGTCCTAAGTCAGAGCTCCAGTTCCAGGCCAGAGATCTGCCTATCCTTGCTGGACCATCCTGAGTCCCTGCCTGCTGGATCTTTGACATATATCACTGGGACCCTGCCTGAGGAGAGACATCCAGGAGTGCTTGGACCACCTAGAGCTACAGATATCTAACTTCTGACCCAATGAAGCCCACCAGGGGAGTAGCACATAAAGAGAAAGACCCCATCTGCACCCAATGGAAGAAGTGATAGAAAGACTGCAATACAAGAAAACACCTAACAATAGAAAGACAAGCATGACACCACCAAAATCTAAGGACTCTATACCAACTAGACCTGAACACCCCAAAGCAGATGATACAGAAGAGAACAACTTAAAAATATCTTCATAAAAATGATAGAGGCCTTCAAAGGTGATGTGAGAAAATCCTTTGAATAAATGTAAGAAAGGATCCTGCTGCTCCTGTCTCCGGTCCCCATCGAGAGCGCCCTTGGAGCTCTGATGCACACCCACCCATCCCCACCGCCAGCCTAACCCCACTACCCTGTGCCCTACCCTACACACAGTCCTGCCACTCTGGTTGAGCACTGGGACAGAGGTTGGAGCCAACAGTCTACCCTACTTCAGAGATATCTCGGAGCAACTGTGAACAAAGAAGACCTGACTATCCACGCAGGAACACCCGTAATTTCCACCTGCTTGGTCTCTGACTCCGCCTCCAGTCCTGTGCTGGAGTCCCGGGCCCCTCCCAGAGATCCGCCTACCTCTGCGGGACCACTGTGAGTACCTGCTGGCATCATCCACCATGACCAAGTAGGCTTCATACCTGGAATACAGGGATGGATTAACATATGAAAATCTATCAACCTGATCCACCATATAAACAGAAAAAGAAAAACCATATGATTATCTCCCTAGATGAAGAAAAAGCCTTTGAAAAAATTCAACACCCTTTCATGATAAAGGTCTTGGAGAGGTCAGGGATAACAGGAACATACCTAAACATAATAAGAGCAATATACAGCAAACCAACTGCCAACATCAAACTGAATGGAGAGAAATTTAAGCCAACTCCTCTAAAATCAGGAAGAAGACAAGGCTGTCCTCTCTCTCCATAACTCTTCAATATCGTGCTAGAAGTTCTAGCTAATGCTATAAGACAACAAAAGGAGATCAAGGGGATCCAAATTGGAAAGGAAGAAGTCAAATTGTCTCTATTTGCAGATGATATGATAGTTTACATAAGCAACCCAATAAACTCTACCAGGGAACTCCTACAGCTGATAAACACCTTCAGCAAACTAGCAGGATACAAGATAAACTCAAAAAAATCAGTAGCACTACTTTTTTCAGACGACAAAGAGACAGAGAAAGAAATCAGAGAAACATCACCCATTACAATAGCCACAAGCAACATAAAGTATCTTGGGGTACCGCTTACCAAACAAGTAAAAGACCTATATAATAAGAACTTTGTGACTCTAAAGAAAGAAATTAAAGAAGATACCAGAAAATGGAAAGATCTCCCATGCTCTTATATAAGTAGGATAAACATAATAAAAATGGCAATCTTTCCAAAAGCAATCTACAGATTCAATGCAATCCCCATTAAAATCCCACCACAACTCTTCACCGACCTTGAAAGGATAATAATCAACTTTATATGGAAAAACAAAAGACCCAGGATAGCCAAAACAACCCTATACAATAAAAGAACTTCAGGAGGCACCACCATTCCTGACTTTAAGCTCTACTACAGAGCTATAGTTCTGAAAACAGCCTGGTATTGGCACAAAAATAGACAGGTAGACCAATGGAATCGAATTGAAAATCCTGATATTAATCCACGCACCTATGAACACCTGATTTTCGACAAAACAGCTAAAATTATACAATGGGGCAAGGACAGCATCTTCAACAAATGGTGCTGGCACAATTGGATGAGGGTGTGTAGAAGACTGCAGATAGACCCATGTCTGTCGCCATGCACAAAACTCAAGTCCAAATGGATCAAAGACCTCAACATCAATCCAGCCACACTGAACCTCTTAGAAGAGAAAGTAGGAGGTACCCTTGATCAAACTGGTATAGGAGACCACTTCTTGAATATAACTCCAGGGGCACAGACACTGAGAGCAACAATTAATAAATGGGACCTCTTCAAATTTGGAAGCTTCTGTAAGGCAAAGGACACAGTGGACAAGACCAAACGGCAGCCCACAGACTGGGAAAAGATTTTCAACAATCCTATATCCGACAAAGGACTGACCTCCAAAATATACAAAGAACTCAAGAAACTAGTCAACAAATACCAAATAACCCTATTAAAAAATGGGGTACAGAGCTGAAGAAAGAATTCTCAATGGAGGAAATCAAAAAGGCTGAAAGACACTTAAGAAAATGCTCCACATCCTTAGCTATCAGGGAAATGCAAATCAAAACAACTCTGAGATACCATCTTACTCCTGCCAGAATGGCTAAAATTAGAAACACAAATGATGACTCATGTTGGAGAGGATGTGGAGAAAGGGGAACACTCCTCCACTGCTGGTGGGAGTGCAAACTCATACAGCCGTTTTGGAGATCAGTATGGCAGTTCCTCAGGAAAATGGGAATCAGTTTACCACAGGACCCGGCAATCCCCCTCTTAGGCATATACCCAAAGGATTCACATCCATGCAGCAAAGTCATGTGGTCAACTATGTTCATAGCAGCACTATTTGTAATAGCAAGAACCTGGAAGCAACCTAAATGCCCCTCCACAGAAGAATGGATAAAGAAGATGTGGCATATCAGCACAATGGAATACTACTCTGCAGAAAAAAATAATGGTATCTTGAAATTCGCAGGCAAGTGGATCGAACTTGAAGAAACCATCCTGAATGAGATAACCCAGTCACAAAAAGAGGAACACAGTATGTATTCACTCATATATGGATTTTAGACCTAGAGCAAATGATCACCAGCCTATAATAAACACCACCAGAGGAACTAGAATACAAGGTGTATTCTAAGAGATTCATATAAAGTCCCTCACAGAACTGGGCAGGGATAAGTCCCCCAGAACTCAGGTGAAGTGGGGGAGGGGAATGAATGGAGAGAGAAGTAGGAGAAAATGAGGGGGAGGAAAAGAAAACATGTGCGACCAGGAAGATTGAGCCTGGTTAGGAATAGAAGATAGGAAAGAGAGAGAGAGAGAGACAGAGACAGAGAGAGAGAACATAAAAGAGGGAGCCAATATTGGTTTGAAGATAAAATTGAACACAAAGAAAGGTCTAGAGAACTACAAGACTGCTCCTAACTAACAATCTCAGCTTCTGTGGAAAGGCTATCATAAATACCCTTCCCGGAGATTGAGATCAACAACTAACTTCTCCATGGAGCCCTCAACTAATGCCTGTTGAAAACAGGATCAAGCACCCATACATAAACACTGAGTCAATCTAGAACCCAGATGCAGATGGAGAGGACAAGACCATGTGGCAGAAACACATACAGACAGCTTACCTGAACAAGGAGGAGCTAAGGGCCACTAGACTGATAGCTGGGAAGCCAGCAGGGGACTGACTCAGGCCCCCCTGAATATGGGTCTCAGCCAGAAGGACTGAGCCATCTAAGGGACATCACACAGTGGAGCCAGGATGTATCCCTGGTGCACAAAAGGACTTTGCGAACACATCCCCCATGGAGGGATAACGGTCTTAATCTAGAGACAGGAGAGAAGCCCTAGTCCTTACTTCATGACCTGTCAGATCTACATGACCCCAAATGGATGGCATTCCCCTACATATGGAATTGTGGTGGGGGGATGGAAGGGGAGGGTGTTTAGAGTGCATGTGAGAGGGCAGAGAGGGTAAAAGGGAGGAAAGGAGGGAGGGAGGAATGGGGGAAAGGAGGGATGTAGGGAAGGAGGGAGAAGGAACTGGGATCGACATGTAAAATAATAAGTTAAATTAAAAAAAAATGCTTTGACTCCAAAATTTAAGTTGAAGGACAAGTTACTGGGGAAAAGGATTTCTATTTTTGTTTCCACAGAAAATGAAAAGATGTGGATTCCTTCCAGACTAATGAGGTTTGATCATGCCAGACCACCTGAAACATAGCGCAAGGTGATCCTACATTCAAAACAGCTGGACAAAACAACCCTACAGTCTACAGCCAGGATATCTGAATCTTCTTCGAATCTCCCATGACAGCGCCCCTTACCAGCAGGAAGTAGTTTGGAAAGAACAACGCCCAAATCCCAAATATTGTGTATAAATGTTTGTTTTCATTGAATTGGACTTTGTTATATAAAATTAAATAAAATAATAATAAAAAACAATACACAGGCAATATAATATCATATAGTAACCAATTTTTTTTGAGTTTTTTAACTTTATGTGGCTTTATTATTACTCTGTTTATTTTACTTTTATTTTTTTATTTTTTTTGACATAGGGTTTTACTGTGTAACTTTTATCTGTCCTGGAATTTACTCTGTATACCAGGTTTACTTTGTAAATTACAGAGATCTGTTTGCCTTTGTCTTTTGAGTGTTGGGATTAAAGGCGTGTGCCACCACACCCAGCTCCTTTCTGTCTTTTTAAAACCATTTTTTTTTCTCTCCCAAGTCTACGTATTTTTTTAAAACACACTGTAAACTTTTAGTGCTTTTTCTTTTAAATGTGAATCTGTCTTTATTGTAAATCTTTTTATAGCCATTAGTCTTTTATCAGGTAAACAACAACATTGTTAAAATGGAATTTATAGTTGTATCCAGTGTATCTCATTGTGATTTTGAAAATAAATGATTAATAAAAAAAAAAAATGGCACCCACGTGGCTAAGAACTTACACTTAAAATTTAACAAAAGCTTAAAAAAAGGTTTTAGAAACAAAAGAACAGAGATAAGCAAGGCTTCTTACTAACATCATTTTTCTCGGTTGTTCTCTGCTTTGTGAGAGACAAGCAGATATTTGCGCAGCTTCTTTAAGGGAAGATTCCTGACTCAGCCTAAGCGGCAAAAAAACTGCACGGCTTTAAAAAAGCACTGCTAATAATTTATTGGTGTGTATCAGAGCTGGCAATGGCAGTGACCACATTTCCAAGCCGGCCGCATGCAGACCAAGGCAGCGACCACAGCTTTCAGTGCTGGCAGTAAAGGTACCCACCGCCATCTTTGATAACTGCAGCAGAAACAACTATGACTTTCATTTTAGCAATGTTGTTGTTTACGAGATAAAAAATAAAGATTTACAGTAAAGACAGATTCATATTAAGAAAAACCTCTAAAGGTTTACAGTGTGTTTTAAAATATATGTAGGCTTGGAAAAAAAATGGTTTTAAAAAGACAGAGAAGAGCTGGGTGTGGTGGCACACGCCTTTAATCCCAGCACTCAGGTGACAGAGGCAAGCAGATCTCTTTGATTTGCAAAGTAAACCTGGTTTGCAGAGTAAATTCCAGGACAGATAAGAATTACACTGTGAAACCCTATGTCAAAAAATGAAAAAATAAAAAGTAAAATAAACGGAGTAATAATAAAGCCACGTAAAGATGAAAAGCTCAGAGAGAATCTGGTTACTGTATGGTATTATATTGTCTTTGTATTGTTTGATTGCTGAGGAAACAACTGTTAAAGGAAATGCTGCTGGATTAATTCAATTTATATATTTTAAAAATGCTTTGACTCAAAAATTTAAGTTCAAGGACAAGTTACTGGGGAAAAGGATTTTTATTTTTGTTTCCACAGAAAATAAAAAGCTGTGGATTCCTTCCAGACTAATGTGGTTTGATCAAGCCAGGCCCCCTGAAACAGAGTGGCTGGTGATCCAACATTCAAAACAGCTTGGACAAAGCAGTGTAGCAGACTACAACCAGAATTTCTGCTCATCTTCTTAGGATTCCCCCATGACAGCGTCCTTTACCAGCAGGAAGTAGTTTGGAAAGAATGACGCCCAATTTCCCAAATATTGTTTATAAATGTTTGTTTTCATTTAAGTGGGCTTTGTTTTAAATGGTTAATGACAACAACCAATCTCCTTTTAAAGGTAAAAAGGGGATTATGGTATAGATATGAATACTTTGTTTTGGAACAGATTTTCATTTATTGATACAATTTAAGGTCAATTTTGTGATGTGAATATTTCTTCTTTTGTTTAGGTATTATGTTTATATAGTTCATTCAGAAATGTATAATGTAGTACAGATTATAGATAATTACCTATGATAGTCAAAATTTATTGTTAAGTTAGTTAGGTTTTTCAAGATACACAGAGATGTATTTGAGATAGATAGGCATTCTTCAAACCTTTCAAAGACCTATAGAATATGGCATTTAAAAATGGTTTAGGGATTTTCTTGACAGTGAGACATAAATGTTCCTGGCAACAACACCTGTGTCAAAAAGGAAGATGGAAGATGGACATCGAAGAAATGAGTTATAAAGTTACTTCCAATATGGCAAGACTAGCCATTTGGACAAGGTACTGCTCTTGTCTGGACTGTTTGACTTTATGCTGTATAAACTGGGCATGCAGGACCCACAGAAAAGTGACTGCTGATTCAAGATGGACATTGCTACAGAGTTCCTGCTTCATGGAAGAGTCTGCCAGACAGTCTGCAGGACACAGAGGAAAGTAACAGACAAGCTGCCAATACAAGAAGACAGTTTAAAGTTTCCTGCTTTGCTGAAGAGTCTGCCAGAACACTATGGCCTATGGGCTGAAGATGGAAGATTACAAAAGAACTTCGGGTGACCAGGCAGTGAGTTGTCTCTGTCATTTCTAGAGCTTATATATTATCCTTCTGTGGTCTTTGAAGGAGTCGAAGACAGATAGTTATGGTTATAGTTTTCATTAGTTAGGATTAAAGATAAGTTACTTAGACTTTAGACACACAAAGATAGAATAGATGATGGAATATTTTCTTCAAATCTTGCTAAATGTTAGTGGACTAAATATTGTTAACTGTGATTCTTATTTGATAACTGTTGTGTTATATATTTTGCTATTTTAAGGTTAAAAACCTTCTTTTTATTTAGTCAGAAAAGAGGAGATGATGGGAGATGCCATTATGTATATATATTTCTCATACTGGTTAATAAATAAAGCACTGTTGGCCAATAGGAAAGGAAGATAGGAGGGACTAGGAGACAAGGAGGAAAAAGCAAGTAGGGAGGAGGAGTCAGGATGGGGAGTCTGGAGAGAGCAGTACGTGGCAGCCAGCTCTGGGTAAGAAGACCTCGTGGAAATACATAGATTAACACAAATGGCTTAATACTTAAGACAGAGCTAGCCGATAAGAAGGTAGTAACTGGCCAACAGTATAATATCAAAAAAAAAATAATAATAAAAAATAAAAATGATAGGCATAGAAGAAGGCAAAGAATCCCAGATCAAGGTGCAGAAAACATATTCAACAAAATCATGTAAGAAAACTTTCCAAATCTGAAGAAGGACATGACCAAGAAAGTACAAGAAGCATACCAGACACCAAATAGACGCGACCAAAGAAAAAAGACCCCTCTACACATAATAATCAAAACACCTAACATACAGAATGAAGAAAGAATACTAAGAGCAGGGAAGGAAGAAGTCCAGGAAACAAATAAAGGCAGACCTATCAAAATCACTCCTGATTTCTCCATGGAAATTGTCAAGGCCAGATCCTAGATAGATGTTCTACAAATACTAAATCCACGGATGCCAGTCCAGCCCCGGCTACTATACCCAGCAAAACTTTCAATCACTATAGACAGAGAAAACAATATATTTAATGACAAAGCCAGATTTTCACAATAAGTTATCTACAAATCCAGCCATACAGAAAGCTCTCCTCAAATTGTTCCACACAATAGAAACAGAAGGCTCATTACCAAACTCTTTTCATGAGGCCACAATTACCTTGGTACCCAAGCCACATTAAGACACAACTAAGAAAGAAAACTACAGACCAATATTCCTCATGAACACTGATGCAAAAATACTCAATAAAATACTGACAAACTGAATCCAAGAATATGTCAGAGAAATCATCTACTATGACCAAGTAGGCTTCATCCCTGGGTTGCAAGGATGGTTCAACATATGAAAATCTATCAACGTGATCCACCATATAAACAAACTAAAAAGGAAAAGCCACATGATCATCTCCCTAAATACTGAAAAAGCCTTTGACAAAATTCAACACCCTTTCATGATAAAGGTCTTGGAGGTCAGGGATAACAGGAAAATACCTAAACATAATAAAAGCAATATACAGTAAGCCAAAGGCTAACATCAAACTGATGGAGAGGAGCTTAAGGCGATTCCTCTAAAATCAGGAACAAGACAAGGCTGCCTTTTCTCTTCATATCTCTTTATTATTGTATTTGAAGTTCTAGCTAAAGCAATAAGACAACAAAAGGAGATCAAGGGGATCCAAATTAGAAAGGAAGAAGCAACCCGAAAAACTCTACCAAGGAACTCTTACAGCTGATAAACACCTTCAGCAAACTAGCAGGGTAGAAGATAAACTCAAAAAAAAAAAAAAAAAAAAAAATCAGTAGCCCTACTATGTACAGATGACAAAGGGGCTGAGAAAGAAATCAGAGAAACATCACCCTTTACAATAGCCACAAACAACATAAAGTATCTTGGGGGTAATGATTATCAAACAAGTGAAAGACCTATAAAGCAAGAATTTTGTGTCTTTAAAGAAAGAAATTAAAGTAGATACCAGGAAATGGAAAGATTCCCCATGCTCTTGTATAGGTAGGATAAACATAGTAAAAATGGCAATCTTGCCAAAAGCAATCTACAGATTCAATGCAATCCCCATTAAAATCACACCACAATTCTTCATTGACCTTGAAAGGATAATAATCTACTTTATATGGAAAAACAAAAGACCCAGGATAGCCAAAACTACCCTGTATAATAAAGGAACTTCAGGAAGTATCTTCATCCCTGACTTTAAGCTTTACTATAGAGCTATATTCCTGAAAACAGCCTAGTATTGACACAAAAATAGACAGGTAGACAAATGGAATTGAATCAAAAATCCTGACATCCACCCACACACCTAAGAACACCTGATTTTTGACTTAACACACTTCCTCTATTTTCTTACCTACAGTTTTGTTTTCTGTGGGTATAATTTGTCCTAGTCAGCTGATGTTCAAGGCTATTGGTTAGAAAATTCAGTAAACAGGTATCAATTTTAAATTCACCCTATTCTGACTATCATTATGAATTCTCACACAGCACTGTTCTGGGTTATCCAGCATCCATTTTGTATATATAACCTTGTAGTTAGTCATTTATTAGCTATCTTTGTTATTAGATTATGTCCCATGCCATTGTAAGACTTTCACACAATAGCAGTTTATTGTACTTACTAGTGACATGGTCCACAGGAATGTTGACACTGTCAAGTCAAATATAACATAGAGGAGCTATAAGAAGCTTCTTTTATCTGAAAATGTGACAGTTGTAAGCTAAGTTAGGAAAAAAACTATTGTGTGCCCACAGTGTTTAAGGACTATACTAAATTATATATATATATATATATATATATGTGTGTGTGTGTGTGTGTGTGTGTGTGTGTGTGTGTGTGTGTGTGTATCATATATGGTATAATGTGTGGGATTTAGTGTTGCCTATACTTTGGAGTTTCTTTGAGGATCTTGAAATACAACCCATATGGATAAGGGGGATATGAAAACTAGTGTTTTCTTTCAGTCATTGAAATAGACTACTCCAGTTCCTTCTGGACCCCATGATTTATGATGTGAAACTGCATGGGATTTGTAGTTTTCTTTTTTTTTCTGTTTCAATAAGATGCCTTTTTTCCTTATTCTTTTCAAACTTTTCAAAGAATCCCTCACAGAAAAGAGGAAACTACTTCATAAAGATTTTTGGATTTCTTCTGAATAATTCTACTTGAAGACATAAAAGATATTTATGAATGAAACCAGTGTCTCTCCATTTGCAATGGTTTCACTAGGGGACAGGGAATATAGCTGCATAGTCTGCAGATTCTGACTGGGATATTATAGATTCTACTAACAAGAGACACCAGAAGTACGAGCACCTGAAAGCATTTAGCTATGGGTAGCAAGAAGGAGAAAACAAAAAGAAGGTTCTAGGAAGACAAATAGCTAGGGTAACCAATTTAAATGAAATACTAGTTTCAGTAGAGTTAGTGGTCCTTAAAATATCATAACATGTATAAAATGATTCAGTTAGACCAAGGTTATGAAATATGTCACTTCAAGCCTAACACAATATTTCCTTTTTCTCCCTTTGTGAAAATATTTTTTAAAAAGTCACAGGCAGTGACTTCGGGTGACCCAGAGCATACTCTATAGCTCATGTTAGTGTTAGACATTAAAGCTTCTGCTCTCAGGCCCCTGAGTGCTGGGATTATAGCTGTATCACTTGTCCCAGATAACATAATATTTTAGGATTGTTTCTGACTTATGGCTCCTTGTATTGAAGATAGTTATTTGTATTTGTATATATATTTGTATTTGTATTTGTATATACAAAGGCAAACCTATTACATTAAACTTCTTTTCTCGGTGTTTTGAGACAGGGTTTCTCTGTAGCTTTGGAGCCTATGCTGGCACTCTATAGACCAGGCTGGCCCCAAACTCACAGAGACATGCCTACCTCTGCCTCTGGGATGAAAGTTGTGAGCCACCACTGCCTGTGTAGTACTATAACTAAAAGGGTTTGTTTTTCAGAAATGCATGCTTCAAAGACATATTGGTAATCACATGTCCAACCTTGAATATAGTAGTTTTCAGATAGATAATTTTAACTATTACCTTTATTCTCTCAAAAGAGTTGGAATAGTTGCCGAGTCTGAGTTATGCAACAATTTATAATTTATTTTGTGTCCATATCTTAATCTACTAAAGTAGGAAAATGAAACATTTCATCAATGAGATACTGAAATATATTCACATTGTACTTTGATCCATGTCTCAATTATTCATTCAAAAATATTGAGGAATTGTTAAAATCATGGGAAATGTTGAAAGTGCATTAGGTGCTTTCAGTTTCCAGTCCAAATGGGAGGGTGACAATAATGCACACCAGGTCACAAGCATTGTGGGAAAAATAAGGAACCTGGTTTAGTATGTGGAAGGTTTTCCCTTAAGCCATGCGATGCCATGAACATTAAAGCTTACTGCTGCCAACCTTGCTTGGGTGCCAACTGATTTACAAGTCATGACATCAGGATTCTGCTTAGCAGACTTCATGAGGATGTAGTCTGCTTTTTATATTCTGCCTACTACTGTGTGATGCGACTGTTGATCTGCAGGAAACTTTCCTGTGCTTATTTGAATCTGGGAATGATTTTTTTTTTCTACAACTATTTTATCACAGAGAGGAGTCTGCTAATCAAAGTACAGATTCAATTTAAAGTAGATGATCAGGCTTTGAAAAACAGGACAACACTGGGTGATTTCATTGTTACCTCTATTGTTAACATAGCCTTGACAGTTCAACATAGCAATATATTGATAGTTTTGGAAGGGTTAGGATAATACTTCCTTTTCAGTTCTTTTGTAGGTCTAGGTTTGGAATCACTTACTTTTGAAATGGAGTTGCTGGAAAGAATCCTGTGTTTTTGTGTGTTTGCATTGTTGAAGAACCATCAGTAGAGATGCAAGAACTCGCTCTGCACAAAATAGACACTTAAGTACAACTAACTCCTCTCTGTTTATGGGTACCTGACAGCCACCCTGAGTCCACTCAACAGGATGAAAAAATATTTCAAGTGACTGGAAACAAAGAGGTTTATTTTCTTTGCTCATTCTAAATAAAAAAAGAAAGAAAGAAAAAGAAAACTCTTATTTTCTATAGTATTTTTGACCTGAGGAACTTTGAAAATAGAAAGAAGTGTGCACATGATCTCAAATACTACAGTTGGATCCAAGACTTCTCAAAGGGAAAGGGAGATTAAAAACTGGTCAAACAGTTTAAGAGAAGAACTTGGGAGTTTCTTGTCCTTGACTATAAGGCATAAATATCTTTGAGTCTATCTGGGACCCAGAAATTTCAGTACTTTTTGGAGGTTCTGGCTCCTAGTCTGGTCTCTTTCAGTATTCTCTCTGCTCTTCACAGCTGCCTTGAATAAAATGAAATTCAGGAAAGGAGAGACCCTAAACATTTTTTACCCAAATTTCTAATTATATTTTAAATGACTTGAGAATCTCAACTTTCAATGGGAATATTTTAGTGATTAGTAAGCCTGGGTGTCATTTGGAATAGTTCCTTCGTGGAATTGCTCCTACTTCCTGTTACCCTCCTAACATTAGAAAGGAAAACATCATAGCAGCCCCACCTTAGGATGTACAACACTATATAAAATGGTCTGGGAAAGGCTCCTGTGTAGTTGAATCTGCCTAAGATGGGCACATCCTCTAGTGCAAACTTTACCCAAAATAAATTCCCATGGAAAAATTTCCTAAGCTTAGAATTTGAAGTTACAGGTGTGAAGATTCTAACAGCAATTGGATGATAGTGTGTATGTTGATAATGCAAACAGGGCCATTGAAATAATAATAATAATAATCACACATGTCCATATGTATGTGCATGTATACACTGTGTGTTTGTGTGTGTGTGTGTGTGTGTGTGTGTGTGTGTGTGTGTGTGTGTGTGTGTGAAGATACTAGGACTTCATTGAGAATTATTAAGAAAAGTTACTTCTTTCTGATTAAAATAATAAAATCAGAATGTAATTCTGTTCTTAGGGGAGAATAAGATATTCTGGTCCACTACTTCCCTTAAGAAGAAAGTCCATCAATTAAGAAGCCACCCTATAGGAAAGACAATTTTCCTGAAGATTTGTTAAAGACAAGGGAGGAATAATTATCCCCTAATGGGACAATGTACTTTCATTTCTAAGAAGCTCTTCCACAATTAAGCTGCTGCTTGCAAAACTTGCACCATTCAGCACTTCCGAATCTGACTACTTATATCTTCTTTGTTTGCTTTTTTTTTTCTCTTGAATGTGGTGATAGAGGCACAGACATATTTACTTGTTAAACTTATTAAACATATATAGAATACATATGTTTTGTTAACTGTAACAACCTTTATCAAATACAATTTTGTAAAAGGGGCCAAGCATATCCAAAAGTAACATTCAGTAGCAAATAGGTATTTTCTCTGTTTTGAGGGGAAAATAGTACATGGTGAAAATTAAGAAACAAAGTCTTGTTAAGAATTAATAACAGAAAATTTAAGAATTTAGTTTAAATGGTTAATATTTAAATTTTTGCTAAGTTCTGATTTTATGTGAATGTAGGTGTTTATATGAAGAAGCAAATATCTCATTGCTGATAACTCCAAATCCTGTAATTTGTTTGTTATAAACACTGAAATCTAATTTCTTAAAAACCATAATACTGTTTCAGATTCATATATTATTTTTGAAATATTGTTATGTGGACTACTTCCTGTTATTCTTGCATGTCTTTTAATTCCCACTTACCAGCTGGGAGCTTTCATTTGTACCTTACTTTGCATCACTGAAGATTCCTTGCATTCGTTAAATGAAGATTTTTGTCACGAATATACAAACTTATATAATAAACTCAAACATTTTCCAATACACATTTTTGGTATGATTTAATATATTTTCATGATACACGTATATAAATCAGTCCAAATATTACTAAACGAGACTATGTCCAGATGCAAATTCATTTGATTGACTTAAATTTTTGTCACATTTTAAATAAGTGTTTATTCCTAAACAAGGCAATTGTTCTGTTCCATATAAGGCTCAGGGGACAATGTGGAAAGGCAATATGGAGGAAGGTTATGAAATGCTATATTCTGGCTAAAGCAGGGCCATTGCAAACATGAACCTACCAAACTATGAGGTCTGCTGTCAGTCTTCACAAGAATTAGCCTGTCTACAGTCAGGCACAGATTGAGGAAGGGCTCATGGGTGCCCAGAGAACACTGATGAGCTATTAGATATGGATAGATTCAGGAGAGGAGAGGCATTGTATTCTGTTGTGTTGTTCTTATGGAGAGTTCCAATCCAATGTTTACACAGATGGGTCCCAAAATAAAAGTGAAAGTCATAAATCTGGGAAAGGCAGTGTTGGCAAGAGGGGGCCTGGAGCTGGCAGGTGTGAAGGGATGTAAGAGAGCGTATGGGGAGTGACTAGAATGTATTGTATGTATCTGTAGGAAATTGTCATTTAACTAAAGAAACATTAAAAATAAAACAAATCAATTTTGTTCAAAGTTTATTACAAAGGTATCTTTAGTATCACTATTTTAAAGCTCATAATTCCCAGGGATTTTATACCCAGCATTGAAAACTTTTATATTATACCCACATCACAAAATACATATCATAAGTTGGGTGAGACAACAAATATACAAACATGTATTTAAAATTTAATTTAACTTATTAAGTTAAGTATTTAAAATTTTCCATCTTCCTAAAAATTCTTCCTGTAACTTCTTTGGTCAATATACTTCTTCCCACTTCACAGATGTACCCATATTTTTATTTATTCCATCACAGATGAGTTTTTTCTATCCTAGGACTTTTTATAAAAAGAATCAAACTGTTCTGCATTCCTGACCTCATTGTCTTATCAACACATTTTTCAGCTATATGCACATGAGTGATCTGCCCCTTTACATAGATACATCCTAATCAGAGTACATTTGCATATCCATTGTTCCATTCATTATTGTATGTATTGCTTCTAACTTGAGGCTACTTTAAATAAATATTTATGTTGTTTTGTGCCTACTCAGTTTGTTTCTTTGGAGGAGAATACTTAGAAATGATTTTCCTGGGTCATAGAGTTTGGCACTTCTAAGGAGAGTTTACATTTTCCCTTTACCAGTAAGTCCCCATAGCTCTGCTAAAAGCAACTATTTTAAAACTGTTAACTAAAAAGAAACTTTGTTTCAGCATCGAATAAGAACCATGGGTGTAAAGAAACCATTTGGTCACTGTCATCATGGTTTGATAAGCTGTAAAAATTAAAATAAGAATGTGCTACTTTTAGCTGTAATCGGGTCATTTTGTAGAGCAAGAATGAAATGTCAAACAGCAAAGTCAAATTTGAGCTCCTGCTATTTGTGAAGCAGAAACAGAAGCTTCTGGCTAGAGATCTGCCCTTGGCCGATTTTACAACTGCCACACACACTTCAGTATCAGATTTATTTTCAAGTATATCAACACTGAATTGGTTTAAACAGAAGTACTGTACTCGCTGTGCATTTCATCTCACAAGCCTACAGCAGCTCTCATTCCTCACCCACTTAATGATGACGAACATTGTGTGGCCAGAAATAAATGCCTGCTCTCAATTTTGTCCCAAATCTTTAGTGTCGCTGCCAATGCTGACATTTCTGTAGTTTCTCACATCTCCCTAAGGAGGATTTAGGGTCAGGCAGAGCTCAAATTATAGTTTTGTCTCTTTCTAGCCATTAGAACTTGGGCAAATTATTTACTAGAAGGGGTGAAAAATGGGTCTGTAAATACCCCATGAAGACAAAGAAAGCACCGTATTTTAATAGTAAGGCCAGGAACTTGCAGCTATCATCTGTTACAGTATCAGAAGCCTTGTTCCTGAACTATACACCATGGGAAAATAGTAGCCCTGAAAAATGTTTTCCAAATGCTTGTTGCTCTCTCTCTCTCTCTCTCTCTCTCTCTCTCTCTCTCTCTCTCTCTCTCTCTCTGTTGCATGTTTATGCCTCACCTCTGTGGGCCTCTCTGCCCTTTCATTTTAGGAATATAAATTCTCATGGACCTGCTTGACTCTCATGCCATGACATTCATCTTTCCTGGTATCTCCAAATTTTATCCCTATCAAAGCAATAGATAAATAAAATTTGCTTCCTGGTCTATCTAGTGATCCTTTAAAACATTTTTTTTTGTTGTTGTTTTATTTCAAACCACTAGAAGACTTGACATTACTTGGAAATAAATAATAATGGAAATAAAGATTGAAATGCTTGCTCATGTGTCTTTTTCTTGGGAGCTGGAAAGATTACCACATTGTCTCCACTGTCTTCCTTACTACCAGCCTAACAGCTAATTCTTATGATGTTCTTCCATGTGCCAGGCTCAGCATCAATAGTTTATGTGCAGTGTGCTGTGTAATCCTAGCCACTAATCTCCTAAGGAAACCAAAACAGAACACATAATTCACTTTTAGTGAATTATTGCCTAATACTCATTGTCTCTCATCCATAACAGGCCCTGGGAAACTGCCTATTATTTGGCTAAATCAGATACACAATTTAAAAAAAAAAAATCTCACTCATGTTACAATTTTTCTCCAAACATTCTTGGGAATACAGTAAACTGATATCTTTTTACATATGTTATTATTTGTACATGTGTATGTATGTGAAGATGTATGCATTTGGGCACACATATGTCAAAGAGGTTAGGGGGAAACTTGCAGGAGTCAGTTCTCTCCCTCTATCACGTGAGTTCTTGGAATTGAACTAAGGTTGTAAAGCCCTGGCAGCAAACACTTTACTCTCTGAACCATCTTGCCAGTCCAAGTATAAGAATTTCTAGAAGCCTGTTATTGAGAATGGTTGTTGTATGAAAATGTCAGGAGAAGAGGAAGGTGATTTAACCTGCAGCCGTGATCAATATGAAGCACTCTGTTAGCATCTGATTTCTACTCTTTTGTGTGCTCTCTCACACTCCTTCATTTGCCCTGACTCTTTATATGCAATTCAGTGTAAAAGCTCAGAAGCTGGATCGTGATGGAGTGAATGACTGAAAAGGTGTAAGAGCTCTTTAAATGCTTATCTGCCGTGTAACATCCAATGTGTCTATCATCTACTACAAAGTCTCTGGCATTGAACTCTTGTAGTAGTTCATCTGAGGAAACAAAGCTATTTTTTTTTTCTGGCACTGAAGAGATAAATTTCTATCACAAAAACAAAACTCAGAAAGGAAGCTTCCTCCATGTCCTTGAAACTCTCTCTGATTTAATCAAAGGATGCGTTGTCTATATAAGAACTTGTGATTGAAGTGTGGTTTATTAGTGCTATTGTAACTTTTGACACTGACTGCTATTTTTAATCATTTATTTGAACTTGGTAACACAGCAAAATAAGCTCACTTCAGTGGATAGTGTAATAGGTTTTGACAAATGCAACATCATCAATCACAACACAAAGCATTTCTACTACCTGAAGATGTTCTTTGATTCCTCTCTCTGGCCATTTCCTCCCATTTCTTTCTTTCTTTTCTTTTTTCTTTTTTTTTTTTTTCTTTTTTTCCCCAAGGCAATCATACTTTTGCTTTTTGATGCTATAGATCAATATTGCCTCTTTGACAACTTCACATGAGTGAAATCAAACAATATCTACTCTTTTGTACAAGTCTTATTGAGATGCCCATATCTTTGAGATTCAACCAATTACATTTTTTCCCCCAGAGGATGCCTAAGTTACTTGCAGGCATCATTAACTTAAAAGAACAGTTAATGTTCTATATCCTTTGGGCATATTAAAGAGGTTGCTTCCTTTAGACACTAAACTGACCCAGTAACTTTGTCAACATATGGATTTGGGCTTTTCTCAGAAGATCTTTGATCTATTTTTCCTTTTCTTCTTTTTTTTAATATTTTATATTTTTTTAATTTAAATTTGAAACAAGCTTGTTTTACATGTCAATCCCAGTTCCTGTACCCTTCAACCTTCCCCACCAACCCCCATCCCATCCTCGTTCTACTCCCCAGGTTGGGTGAATCCTTCCATGGGGAGTCTTCAAAGTCTGTCATATCATTTGGAGCAGGGCCCAGGCCCTAACTCATGTGTCTAGGCTGAAAAAGTATCCCTCTATGTGGAATGGGCTCCAAAAATCCAATTGTATACTAGGGATAAATATCGATCCACTAAGAGAGGTCCCATAGACTGCCCAGTCCCCACAAATAACACTACATCTAAGGAAACTGGGTTGGTCTTATGCTGGATTCCTAACTATTAGACTGGAGTCCATGAGTTTCCCCTTGTTCAGGTCAGCAGTTTCTGTGGGTTTCTCCAACTGGTCTTTACCCCATTGCTCATCACTTCTCCCTGTCTGCAACTGGCTTCCAAGAGTTTGGCTCAGTGTTTAGCTGTGGGTGTTTGCTTCTGCTTCCATCCACTAATAGATGAAGGCTCTAGGATGGCATATAAGGTAGTCATCCATCTCATCATGGGGAAGGGCATTCAAGGTAGGATCTCCAGTATTATTTGGATTGTTAGATGGGGTCATCTTTGTAGATCTCTGGACATTTTCCTAGTGCCAGATTTCTCTTAAAACCTATAATAACTCCCTATTATGGTATTCCTTTTCTTTCTCTCGTCTATTCTTTCCCTGACTCAATCTTCCTGCTCAGCCATGCCCACCTTTCACCTTCTCTTTCTCCTAACTTCCTCTCTCCTCCCCCATGCTCCCAATTTGCTTGGGAGATCTTGTCCCTTTCCTCTTCTCCAGGAGACCATATATGTCTCTCTTAGGGTCCTCCTTGTTTCCTAGATTTTCTGCTGGTGTGGATTGTAAGCTGGTAATTCTTCTACCCACATGTGGAAGCAATCCCACCCATCTTAGAATAACTTTATACAGGTATGAACTGTGGAGACTGACATTTTGGTTTTTTGCATCTTTTGTTTTTTGACATTATCCCATAATATCCATAATTTGATTCTCCCACACACATACGTCCCCTTGCTCAAATTTCTTTCCTCTTTTTTTATTACTGTTGCCATATATATGTGTATATATCCTGAGTATTGGGATTAAAGGCCTGTGCCAACATTGCCTGGTAAATGCAAATTCTTAAATCTGTAGAATGTTGTTTGTATGTATGATTCCACATCTGATCATTTGATATTGTCTAACAAATTGGTGTTCTCCTCTCTGGGGAAGATGCTTCTCCTAGGTGGTCTATTGTTTGTGAATGGTTGAGGCCTCCTGAGCATTTCCTCCCTTCACTTTGGTATGCCTGTTTTGTTGTCCTTGTTCATCTCATGTTAGGCAGTCATTGTGGTGGGACTTTATATGTTTGGTTTCAGAAATTGCTAGGAGACACAGACTCACAGCAAACTCCTGGATCTTTTGGCTCTTAGAATCTTCCAACTCCCTCTTTCCCACTGTTCTCTGAGAGTGGTATGTGGGTTGGGGTGGTTATAGCTGTATACATTGGGACTGGTCTTTACAACCCTGCATTGCGATTGCTTGGTGTGTTTGTTTGTTTTGATTTTTTTTTTTTTTTTTGGTCTCCATCTGTTGAAAAGAGAAGTCTCGTCATTGAAGAGTAAGGAAAACATTTTTTCTGTGGGTCTCAGAAAAAATATTTAGAATGTAGTGAGGGATCATGCTTGTTTAATAAATTGACAATTGTGCAAAGATCCATGACTTTACTAGCCCTTTATAGTTGGCTATGTTCCCAGTACTAGGCATAGTATCCCTCTTGTTGACTGGTTCTTAAGTCCAATCAGAGAGGTATGTGTTTCAAGGTAAATGTGCCACTACTACATCCTTAGGCATTTAGGTGCCATGCTAAATTTTATTTTCTCAAATTTCTTTGTCTATTTTAAGGCTTTGGTTTTCTATATACTTTTAACATTATGTTATCAATTTCTACTAACATTTGGGAGAATTATAGTTATTAATCCATGAAAATCATGCATTAGTTTAGTAAGCTGTGATGTCTTAAGGTTTATGAGGGATCAAAGTCACAACACAAAGGATACATTATCATTTCTACTTGAGTTTGCTTTCATTTCTTGTAAGGAGTACGGTTTTTCCGCCCGCTACCAGTCTTGTCCCGGCCGCCGCGCCAGCCCCAAAAAAGCACAGAGACTCTGTATTTGATATTATGCTATTGGCCAGGTACTAGTTTCTTAATTATTAGCCCATTTCTATGTATTTCCACGTGGTCTTACCAGCAAGAGGCAGCTGGTGGTTCTATTCTCTCCAGACTCTCCATGTTGACCCTCCTTTCTACTTCCTATTTCCTCCTTGTCTCCTAGTCCCTCCTATATTCCTTTCCTATTGGCCAACAGTGCTTTATTCATTAACCAGTATGAGAAACATATACAGAATGACCTCTCCCATAAATTTCTGGTTTGTATTTCTTTATATTGTATGTATATGGATATGTCTGTATTTGTATGTGTCTATATTCTATTTTGTGCCTGTGGAGGTCACAGGGTAGTTTATAAGATCTGGTTATCTCCTTCTACTGTGTAGAGTCTAGGGATCAAACTCAGATACCATGGCTTGGCTGCAAGGTCTTTTACTTGCTTAGCCACCTCAGTGACCCTTCTTTTAATGTTATAGTTTTTAATGTATGGTGTCCTCAGTTTTATTGCATACAATCCAAGTAAGTTGCGAGTTTCTGTGCTGGCTAGATTTATGAGAGCTTGACCCAAAATGGAGTCATTTTGGAAGAGGGAAGCTCACTTGAGAAAATGCTCTCAACATATTAGCTTGTGAACAAGCCTGTGAGGCATTTTCTTGATTGATAATTGATGTATAACTAACTACCCCTACCATGCCCCTTGCCATCACATACACAGAGCAGTGCCAGCCCAGGGCTGGTGGTACTAGGTGCTATAAAAGAGAAAAATGAATAGGCCATGAGAAGCAAGCCATTAAACATCCCTTCTGCATGGCCTCTTCACCAATTTCTGCCTCCAGATTCCTGTGCTCACTTCCCTGGAAGTATAAACTGAAATAAACAAACCCATTCCTCCCTCAAGAGGCTTTTTGCCATGGTGTGTTATCATAGCAATAAAAATCCAACTGAGACAATAGTGTTTTCGCTTTTTTGCCTTGTTTTTTTAATTTTTTATTTTTTTGGTCACTCAGTAGTTATTTAGGAGTGCTGGTATGTATGTATGTATGTATGTATGTATGTATGTATGCATGCATGTGTGATTCCCCCCTTTTTTAGTGTTAATGATTGTTGATTTTCTTTGCTCAATATAGTTTGTGTAACTTTATCAAAGCTAGTCTTGTGACCTAACATATAGTATATCTTAGAGAATTCCCAAGTCCTTGAGAGAACAATATGCCATAAGATAATCACTTAATTCTGGTTTGCCCATTGCATTGTTGAAATCATCTATGTATCAGATGTTTCTAATTTGTATTTGTCTAGATTTGTGACCAACTGAGGGGGATTTGAAAATCCCATCTTTTGTCAACTGTTTCTAGTATCTATTTATTTGTTTTAGTTCTTTTTCAGTATTTTCTTTTGTTGTTGCTCTGTAGGTGCTTATGTTTCCATAGATGTATTTACTTGAATTAGGAAATCTGAAACTATATTGTGTCAATCTCTGTTTCTTGAACATTTGAATGCATGTTAAAATCTAGTAGCCACTCATATTTCTTTGACTGCTTTGCATGGAACATTTTTTTCCTCTTTTTCAATTTCAACATATTGTGTTTTGAATTTAAAGTGATGCTTGCTGGCCGCCTACTCTTCACTGGTGGCTTTATAATTAGCATTTTAATCTCTGAGCAATAACGTCTTTCCTTTAATTTAAGGTAGCTACACATAAGGTGGATTCTACTGTCTTGAAGTTGTGTGCACAGAAAATATCTTTATCTACTTAATTTTTTGTTCACTATTTGTAGTAGGATAATTTAATTCACTTAAAATTCTTCATTTTACTTTTTGATTATGCTTTAATCATCACTCTATTGTTATCACTAACTTCTTGATTAGTTTATTTTTAAACCATTGTTACTGATATAAAAATTGTGTAGGAAAGAAAAAAAATCACTATTACAGAAAAGAATTGAAACCTTAAAATCCAGGGATAGTTGATAAAGACATAATAGGATTTTATTTACAATAGAGTAAGAAGAAGTAAACACACTAATAACTAAAGACCTTGTCATTTAAACTAGACACTCTTGTCTTAATCCATGGCTTACACCTAGGATTTAAATTACTTAGGATTCCTTTTTCAAAGATTCTTCTCATCAAAATTACATGGATTAGAGACTGCAAAATTTGTCTCTTTACTCTTTAGTTTAACTTCATGCATAACTTGTCTTCCCATCTTAGTCACTTACATCTTAGTCTATAAAGATCAAGTTTGGATAAATAACAACTTGATTTCAAGAACACACAATATCATATATGGTGTATCAGGGCTAGCTTACTTGTGACATTGCTAATATTTTGTCATTATCACTTAGCACTGTCAATATGTATTTATAATCAGATGTTATGTAATTGCTTTCAAAGTAACAAAGCAATGTAAAAATTACAGACCAAGATACATTGATACCATCATTTCTGATGTGCTGTATTGTGACTGACTCCCCCCACCCCAATGGATTGCCAGTTGCTAATCTTAGAGGAAATGTGTATTGCAAGAGAAGTTGGTTTCTTCAGCTTTTTTCGTGTTTTTTTTTCCTTTGATTTTTTTTTTTTAATAACCAATAATAACAGGCCCCCACATAGACCTTTCTGAGCTAATTTAGCTTGAAGCCTTCTGAAATATCACCAGTTCCATCAAACCTGGGGTCAGCCTGAGACCTTATTTCTTCAAGCACATTTTCTGGCTCCTCTTCCTCTCTTTGCCATCTTTACTAATGTATTTTGATGGAGAGAGTCTACAAGTCCTTACTAATGTATTTTGATGGGGGTTAATGGAGAGTATCTACAAGTTTTGGGGGCTTTGTTTATTATCTTCAAACCTTTTCTCTTTAGCTCCTCTGACTGGATAGTTTCAACTAATCTATCTTCATGGAATTTTTTGTTATAGCGCACTGCAAATTATTGCTTAGTGACTTTTTAAAATTAATTTTTATTATCTCTATTCTTGTATGTTTGTGACCAAAGTCTCCTATCAGTCAGGTAAGTACTGGTTAGGAGTTTCTTTACATTTCTATAAGATTGATATTGTGAGCATACTACATAGATAAACCTCTGTACTGAGATAGTTCTGTGGCACTGACCACGCCCATTGGGGGTGGAGCCATGGGCGGAGTGACCTGTGGAAGGAAGTCAGAGGGGGCCAGGAAAGGCGCTCTCTTTCTGAAGTGACTTGGACAGGAGAGGATCAGGTTGAATTTCCTGGTGTTCATCTGTCTAGGTTGTAAGTTATTTCTCCCTGAATAAACATCTATTCGGCCTATTTGTTTATCCAGATCTTTATTTAACTGCATTATCTGGTGAAAAAAATAAAAGTAAAATAGACAGAGTAATAATAAAGCCACGTAAAGATGAAAAGCTCAGAGAGAATCTGGTTACTGTATGCTATTGTGTTGTTTCTGCATTGTTTGACTGCTGAGAAAATAACAACAACTGATAAAGGAAATGCTGCTGAATTAATTCAATTTATATATTTTAAAAATGCTTTGACTCAAAAATATAAGTTCAAGGACAAGTTACTGGGGAAAAGGATTTCTATTTTTGTTTCCACAGAAAATGAAAAGCTGTGGATTCCTTCCAGACTAATGTGGTTTGATCAAGCCAGACCCCCTGAAACAGAGTCGCTGGTGATCCAACATTCAAAACAGCTTGGACAAAGCAGCCTCGCAGACTATAACCAGGATTTCTGCATCTTCTTAGGATTCCCCCATGACAGCGCCCTTTACCAGCAGGAAGTAGTTTGAAAAGAACTACGCCTGAATTCCCAAATACTGTTTATAAATGTTTGTTTTCATTTAAATGGACTTGGTTATAAATGGTTAATGATCACAACCAATATCTTTTTAAAGGTAAAAAGGGGATTATGGTATAGATATGAATACTTCATTTTGGAATGGATTTTCATTTATTGATACAATTTAAGGTCAATTTTGTGATGTGTATATTCTCCTTATGTTTAGGTATTGTGTTTATATAGCTCATTTAGAAATGTAATGTATAATATAGTACAGATAATAGATAATTATCTATTATAGTCAAAGTTTAGAGTTAAGTTAGTTAGGTTTTTCAAGATACACAGAGATGTATTTGAGATAGATAGGCATTCTTCAAACCTTTCAAAGGCCTACAGAATATGACATTTAAAATGGTTTAGGATTTTTCTTGACAGTGAGACATAATTGCTCCTGACAACACCACCTGTGTCAGAAAGGAAAATGGACATTGAAGAAACATGTTATGAAGTTTGCTTCCAATATGGCAAGACTAGCCATTTGGACAAGGTACTGCTCTTGTCTGGACTGTTTGACTTTATGCTGTATAAACTGGACATGCAGGACCCACAGAAAAGTGACTGCTGATTCAAGATGGACATTGCTACAGAGTTCCTGCTTCATGGAAGAGTCTGCCAGACAGTCTGCAGGACACAGAGAAAAGTGACTGACAAACTGCCAATACAAGAAGACAGTTTAAAGTTTCCTGCTTTGCTAAAGAGTCTGCCAGACACACTATGGCCTATGGGTTGAAGATGGAAGGTTACAAATGAATTTTGGGTGACCAGGCGGTGAGTTGTCTCTGTCATTTCTAGAGTTTATATATTATCCTTCTGTGGTCTTTGAAGGAGTTGAAGACAGATAGTTATAGTTAGTTTTCCTTAGGATTAAAGATAAGTTACGTATAGGACTTTCACAAATATAGGCTAGATGATAAAATAGTTTCTTTTAATCTTGCTAAATGTTAATGGACTAAATATTGTTAACTGTGATTCTTATTGGATAACTGTTGTGTTATATATTTTGCTATGATAAGGTTAAAACCGTTGTTTTTATTTAGTCAGAAAATAGGAGATGATGGGAGATGTCATTTTGTATATGTTTCTCATACTGGTTAATAATAAAGCACTGTTGGCCAATAGGAAAGGAAGATAGGAGGGACTAGGAGACAAGGAGGAAGTAGGAAGTAGGAAGGAGGAGTCAAGATGGAGAGTCTGGAGAGAGCTGGACGCCAGCCGCCTCCCTGGTAAGAGAAGGCCATGTGAAAATACATAGATCAGCAGAAATGGGTTAATACTTAAGACAAAGCTAGCCAATAAGAAACTAGTACCTGGCCAACAGTATAATATCAAATACAGAGTCTCTGTGTATTATTTGGGGCTGGCATGGCAGCAGGACAAGACCAGCGGCGGCAGGCGGAAAAACCGTACTCTTTACAAACCTCTCTCTCTCTCTCTCTCTCTCTCTCTCCTCTCTCTCTCTCTCTCTCTCTCTCTGTGTGTGTGTGTGTGTGTGTGTGTGTGTGTGTGTGTGTGTGTGTGTGTGTGTGTGAATCAGAGAAGTTCCGGATGCTGCTGAAGTTGGTGTATGAGAACAGATCTACAGAGCTCATCTGTAAGAACAAATGTCAAACTCTGAGTGCAAGAAATAGTGGGTTCAGATCTAAGTTAAGGTGAGAGAACAGGTGAATGTGGAGGGAGGTAAGTAGGTGCATCAATAACAGGTTGGTGTGAGGACATGCCGTCTTTGTTTTAGATGTCCATCACTTTATGTTCTGTGATGGGTGGTAAATATTTGGCCTGTATCCATGATATGATTTTACTACAACGATGTCCCCATACAGTTTCAGTCCACCCCCAACAAATTTATTTATCCATGCTGTAGAATAATCCTCTTATACACTGTAATGATTGGTTCAATGAAACCCCTTATTGGCCAGTAGCCAGGCAGGAACTATAGGCAGGGTGACCAAACTAAGAAATCTGGGAAGATGAAGGGAGGAGTCAGGAGTCACCAGCTAGGTGCAGAGGAAGCCAGATTAGAATGCCATACTGAGAAAAGGCACCAAGCCACATGGCTAAATACAGATAAGAATTATGAGTTAATTTAAGTATAAAAGCTAATTGGTGATACACATGAACTATCACCTGAGCATTTATAATTTATGTAAACTTCTTTGTGATAATTTGGCAAGTAGCTGCCAGTATTTGGCACTGACTCCATGGCAGGAAACTTCCATCTACAGATCCATTTCTTATTCAATGCCAGGAATAAGTCATTTATCAACCTGCTCTGCACTGGATGGGTGAGACCTAAGGTACAAAGCCTCCTTTTCTTTTCTTTCCCTTTTTTCTTATATATCCTTTTTCTTTTCTTTTTGGTGCTGGGAATTGAACTTCAGTGCTAGGCAACAACTCTGTCACTGAAATTAGACATTGGTTGGCTACTCTCACAAGTTCTGTGCCCGCATTCACTTAGCACTGCAGTTCTTAACTTGTGGGTTGTGGGCTCTTTGGGAGTTGAATGACTTTTTCACAGGGATAGTCTAAGAGCATCAGAAAACATAGTTATTTTCATTAAGATTCATACCAGAAGCAAAATTACAGTTAGTAAATAGCAAAACAATTGTTTTAGGATTGGAGTTTACCACAGCACAAGGAACTGTATTAAAGGGCCACAGCATTAGGCAGCTTGAGAACCACTGCCCTAGCCTATCTTGCAGGCAGGGCAGACTGTAGGTCAAAAGGTCTGTATCTGGGTTAGTGTTTATTATTTCTCTTTTGGTAGCCTGAAAAGTACTTTCCTGCAACAAAGATACACGAACTTTGGGGTGGAGGCTCCATGTGAACACCAAGTCAACTTCTCCATGATTACAGGGTTCTGAGGGTTTTGTCCTCAGAAATGGGTCCCCACTGCCAGTTTGCAGAGAGTAACCCATTGTCTTAGAAACAGCCTGGGTTATCTGTGGATTTCAATATGACCCCCTTGTCCAACAACTCAATTGAATACAGTGCAGCCCTGGTACTAGAATACTCCTTTGGTGACAAGAGATGGACAGTTGGGACTGCCTCCCCCATTATTAGAATTCATTTGGATCGCCTTTATATATTTTAGTGAGTTTCCACTGTACTAGGTTTCATACCATGCATCAATAACCCCTCAGTCCCAGTTATCTTTGTACATTCCTTCTCTCTTCCCTGTCTCCCCTCTCCCTCCTACCTTACCCTCCCCATTTCCACCCAGGGAATAGACCCTTTCTTATACCTAACCTCTCTAGGCCCACTATAAGTGAATACATATTTCTTTCTGGGTCTGGGTTACTGCACACAGGATGGTCTTTTTCAAACTCTACCCATTTACCTACACATTTCTTGATGTCATTTTTTAAAGGCTGAGTAAAACTTTTTTTTTCTTTTTTTTTTAATGTATAGCATTTTCTTTCTTTGTTCTTCTGTTGCAGGATATCTAGGTTGCCTACAATAAATGTAGTTGAGAAAGTATTCTTATAGTAAGTAGGATGGAATGTCCTTTGGATATATGTCCAGGAATGGTATAGCTGGATTTTGAGGTAGATAAATCTATTCCCAACTATCAGGGGAACCACCATATTGGTTTCCATAGTGGCTGTATAATGTTACACTCCCACCAAAAATGGCAGAGTGTTTTCTTTACTCCATAGCCTCACCAGCATAAGGTGTTACTTGTGTGTTTGAGCTTATCCATGGGTATTTAAGTGTTCTTCCCTATCTCTCCTGATTAGTTTTGTTTTGAAGTTTATTTTGTTATGTATTATATTATATATGTTATATATTATATTATATATATTATAATATATATATTATATATATTGTTATATATTAAATACCATCTTGCTTCTTAGGTCCATTTGTTAGGACTATCTTTTTCTAATGCTTTATCCTAATATAATGTCTATCCTTGATGTTGAGGTGTCTTTCTTTGATGCATCAGAATGATGGATCATGATTTGAGATCCATTCTCTCAATCTGCATCTTTTAATGGGAAATTGAGACATTAGTATTGAAAAATACTAATGACCAATGATTGTTGTTTCCTATGATTTTGTTGTTGTTGGTGGTGCTAGTGTGTATCTATGTGTTTCCATTCTTTTGATTTTCCTGGTGTGAGATTATTTCCTGTGTTTTTTATGGTGTAGTTAACTTCCTTTGTTTGGAGTTTTACTTTTAGTATCTTTGTTAGGCTGGGTTTATAGATAGACATTGTCTTAATATGGTCTTAATATGGTTTTATCATGGAATATCTTATTTTCCTCATCTATTGCGAATAAACATTTTGATAGGCCTATGGTACCCTGTAATGCATAGGACCTGTCCTGGCCCTTCTGTCTTCTAGAGTCTTCATTGAGATAGAGTGTAATTCTAATTGATTGGCCTTTATATGTTACTTGGCCTTTTTCTCTTGTAGCTTTTTAATATTTTTCATTTTTCTCTATCTTTAATATTTTGATTATCATGTGGGAGGGAACTTCCTTTTCTTTTTCAATCTGTTAATTGTTCTTTATTGTTTTCATGCTTTTTTTTTTCTTTTTTATTTTTTGGTTCATTTTACATTTCAACCACAGTTTTTCCTCTCACCCTTCCCCCTACTCCCCTCAACTCTTTCCACCCTCCTTACCTCCTACCTAGCCTACCAGTCCACTCCTCCTCATAGGTAAGGGCTCCCATGAGAAGTCAACAGTCTGACACAATAGGTTGGGGCAGGGCCAGGCTTCTCTCCCATGCATTGAGACTGAGCATGACATCCCACCATAGGGAATGGGTTCCAACAAACTGTCTTTTCTACCAGGGTTAGACCCTGATCCTACTGCCAGGGTCCCCTCAGATAGTTCAAGCTTCACAGGCATCTTCTTTAGGTTAGGAAAATTTTCTTTTACAATTGCATTGAAAATCTTTCCTGGACCTTTCTTTGAGTTAGATTTTTTTTCTCCTTCCTCTATTACCATCACTCTTAGGGTTGGTCTTTTTTTTCCCCATAATTTTCATAATGTTCAGATTTCTTAGATGTTTTGTGTCATGGATTTTTTTATACTTAACATTTTGACTGAAGAATACATTTCTTTTATAATACTTTCAATGCCTGAGATTCTCCCTTTCATCTCTTGTATTCTGTTGGTGAAACTTGCCTCTGTTGTTTCTGTTTGAATTCCTAGATTTTTCATTTCCAGAATTCCCCCATTTGTGTTTTCTTTTTTTTTTTTTTTTTTTGCTTCTATTTCCATTTTCAGGTTTTGAATTATTTGTTTCAATTATTTGTGTTTTCTTAACTTTCTTTAACAGATTTATCCATTTCTTCTTTAAGGAACTCTATAACCTTAATATAGTTGGTTTTAAGGTATTTGTCTTCTTTTGTTTTCTTGTTTGGTTGGTTGGTTTTGTTTGTTTGTTTGTTTTTGTTTTTTGTTTTTGTTATTTTGTTTTTGTTTTCAAGGCAAGGTTTCTCTGCATTGCTTTAGAGACTGTCCTGGAACTCACTCTGTAGACCAGGCTGGCTTCATACTCACAGAGATCAGCCTGCCTTTGTCTCCCAATTGCTGAGATTAAAGGTGTGAGCCACCAACTCCAGGCCTTTATTTTTCTTATGCTTCAACTATGTTGGAATATTCAGAACCTGCTATTATGACATGGTTGGACTCTAGTGGTGACTTATTGCCCTCACATATTGATTTTATTTTCACACTGGTGTCCAGTAATCTAGGTTTGGGATGGCTGTAGGTCTAGGTCCTGATTCTGGATTTATCTTTATTGGATGGGTGTTTTATTCCTTGGTTTCTGGTTATTGGTTTTCCTTTTTTGGATTTTTGGAGAGTGTGATAGTTGTGTGTTAGCTCTTTTACTGGCCTGCTCAGCTAGAATGTTCACAGGAAATGTCTGCTATTATTGGATCCTGGGATACTGGGTTGAGTTAAGGAAATGAAACTTTGGAGAGAAGGTCTTTGTAATTTGTTGAGTCATAGGGGTAAAGATGAAAGGCACATTGCAGCAGATTTCCCATTACACAACTGGGGAATAGTGCAGAGGTATTGGATCTCAAGAGCAGTAGAAGAGGTGTGAGTCTGCCTTCATCCTACCTGCTGCCCTGGGAGAGATTATTCTGGCATTATCAGGGGGTGCCTGATGGAGCTGTGAGGTGGGATAATGTAACTGAGTTCAAGTGGGAAGGTTAGGAGGATATGGACTGTGGAATCCTTAAGAGATGTAGGTAAAGGGGAAGGGAAGTCTGCAGCTAGTGTAATGTTGCAGTGCTTGAGATGAAACTAGAGGATTGGTTAAAATAGAGAAGAGGAAGTCTGCAGTCCATGTACCCATTTTTCTGTCTGACATGGTGTGTAGATTAGCCTGGGGTACATGCTGGAGTTGGGGGCTGGGATTAAGTGATCAAGTCAATGGAGGTGGATTAGGAGGGGATACATTTTGGGATCCACAGGAAATATGTACAGGGTGGGGAGGGGAAGGAAGGCTACAGCTGGTGTTCTGTTGCAGCACAAGGGATGAAACTGAGAACTATATTTGGAGGGGAGAAGGGTGTGGTCTTCAGTTAGTTTACCTGTTTCCCTGTTCTGCTTAGCTGGTGTGTTCCCAATGAATATCTGCTCATGTTGGAGGCTGAGATAATGGAATGAGATAGGGAAGGGAAGGTTAAAGGAGAAGATCTTTGTAATCTCTTGGGGATGAGGTCAGACAGGAAAGGGAGTCCACAGCATGTTTCCTGCTACAGAACTGGGGATGATACTGTGGGAATTGGATCTCAGTAGAAGTATCTGGCATTCATTTCTTTAGTATTGATAATATCACACAATAGTATTACTTGTCTATTCTTTCATATCTTCACACTATCTCTTAGTGTCCTTAATCTCATAATGAATTTTCTGTGAGTTTATTCCAACACCTCTATCATATCTCAGTCTGATTCTATTACTTTGTCTCTTCAAATTGTTTTTCTTGTATTTTAGCATGACCATATCACTTTGATTGAAAGCTCGTAGGATTGTAGGATTTCATCACCTGGTAGGAATTAAGGATGTAGGGTTTTGTGTTAGCTGGGTTTATCATTAAGCTCTTTGTGAAATTTTCTGATGCCAGTCTTCCGATTTCTCTGGTCTTCTTTCTATCTTCTCTGCAGAGTTTGTTTTCCCCAAGTTCTTCTTTCAGGTGTCTGTGCTTTGAGCACCTTTCCTTGTAATCAGTTGTTACTGAATGGAGTTCTCTCACATGGTGAAGATCTAGAGAAGGAAAGAGGTTCTGTGTAATCTCGTGATATTTTATTAGTCTTCTGAGCATCCTGTGTATCTGGACTAAGTTTTGATTTTTATAGGCACTGTCCAGAGATACAGGTTTTCCCCTAAACAAAACCAGAAAAACTGCAAGCAACCATACTGTACAGAATGACATTTGATACAGAAAGGCCAATAAATCTCTTTGAGAACATGCCTTTGTTGTGAGAATGTTCTGTGTGCATTCTACTATATAGCTAGAGGCTATTTTTCTTCTCCAAGAAATCCCAGTGATGTTCTTGGAGGTAAGGCACATGTAAAGGTTAAGGGCTTTCTATTTGCAAGACCTGGGGATGCTATCCTATAATGAGCATCCAGAAATTCTTTACAATCATCATTAAAGTATATGTATCAGCTTGTTTACATAGTGTTTTAACAAGTAAAATGCTAAATGTTAAGACAAGATAACAGAAAAAGGTTAGTCCGGAAAGGAAGCAGATGTACTCTTCATTTTAATAATGTTTATTAGAATGAAAAGGCCTCAAGGATGTGATGGGGTCTTGAGAGGGGGGGTGAGAGAACATTAGACAGAAATAATACAATGAATAGAAATATGAACATGATGGAGTTTTGGACAGGAAGAAAACCATCTGCCCTTGAGAGGCTAGAGGAAAGCGTAAATTAAAATGAAAGGGGGGAGGGATTGAGGTAGACAGACAGACAAACAGACAGACAGACAGACAGAACCATGAGAGTGATGGTGAGAGTAGGTTCTTCCCTGAGCTGAATTTCTGGAAGGGATCTGTAGACCAAATTCTCAGAACAAAGAGAAATATGACCTTTGATAATCATTACAGAAGTGGCAGGAATTTTCAGATCATGTGATTTACCTCAGCACAGTGCATCAAACTAAGAACATGGGGAACCTTGGTATCTCAATAAAGAGCTGGCAAGTCACAGCACAAATTGCTTCTTTATTTCTGTATATTTATATATATTTTCTAATATTGTAGGTGGCTTCTTAACTCTCCCCAAGTAAGGGGCAAAGAGGTATGTTCATATCAGCCTGTTGGATCTGGTATAAAGGTACAGGCCTTCCTGAAAGGATCATCAAAATCTGTCAAGTCATATAGAGAAGGGTCTAGGCCCTCCCTTTGCCTCTAGGTTAATGGAGTCTAGCTTCATGGGGATGTGCTTCCAAAGTCCTTTCGTGCACCAGGGACACATCCTGGTTCCACTGGCAGAGGTCCAAGACTGCCCAGGTCTTCTAACTGAGACCCATGTTCAGGGGATCTGGGTAGGTCTTATGTTGGTTTTCTTAATACTAGATAAGGAAAAGGAAAGGCCCAGCCCACTGTGTGTGGCAATATCCCTAGGCAAGTGGTCTGGTTTATATGAAAAAATAAGATAAGCAAACTCTGAAAAGTAAGCCAGAAATCTGTGAAAATCTTAATCTCTGCATGTCTGCCTTAGTTCCTACCTTTGTTTTCCAGTTCCTTGAGTTCCCGTCTAATTTTCCCTTGTCATGGACTGTCAAGTATATGAAGTTCTAGGATATAAGCGGTACTGGAAATTGTAAGATAAACCCTTGTCCTCCCCAACCTGCTTTGGATCAGTCTTTCATCACAACAAAAGAAAGCCAACCTGGGTACTGTCTCATGTTTTCATCCATGTCTTCAATATTTAACACAAGGACCATTTCTGCTCAGTTACTCATTAACAGAATAAAAGGTTCACACTTAATGCCATGCCATTAAATCTCCATAATACAAGCTACCAGGACTGACTGGGCATTATAGAAGCACAGAATAATCTGAATTTTATTAATAATAGTTCACTAAGTTCAGGAAAATTGTATTTCCTTATTCCAAGATAATTTAACCTTAAAAATGACTTTTTAAATTCTAGCAGTTTGGAAATATCTGCACCTTCCTTATTATCACTGGTTTGAAAACCAGCTCATCCGTTGGTGTTTTCAAAGGTGTTTCAGAAGAAATTTAGAATTATCAAAATATGATTGAAATTTTTCAGACACAGTGGCACTGCCCATAGTTCCCTTCCACAGAATGAACTACAGAATGATCTCTAGGCAGTATGAGAAACTGTTTATATATAATATATATATGTATATTATATATAAAAAATGAAAAGGAGGACTGGGAAAATAGCTCAGTGTTCAAGCACTTACCTGGCATATGCAAAGTCTTAGGTTCTAACCAAATGCTAAAAATAAAATATTGGAATTAACTAGAATAAATAGCCGTAACATTTCTTGAATCCTATTTATGTGCCTGGACATAAGCTGAACTTATCATACAATTTACTGCATTGAGACCCTGTACTATCTTTACACTGTAATTACTAGTATTTTACTAACTAAAAATGAGGAAACAGATAATGTAAGCACAATTATTCCTTTCACTAGATCTATAAAAAAGCAAGTGCTTTAGAAAAAGTACATGTTGATTAGGTTCCACACTCAGGTTCACATCAGAAAAGAGAAAGCAAATACTAATTTCCACTTAGGAAGGACAGCAATATGAATTCAGTGCATATGACTCAGTATTGTCCACAATATACAACTTCCAAAGCTAAGGCAGGGGCTGTGGTGAACAAGAGCAATTTCCTTGTTAATTTGCTAGCAGCATTCTCTTGAGAGCCCCAAGGCTCAGAGCCCTTTACTTATTTTCAATTTTGTAGTTATCAACATCATTATTCTGTAGGCAAAAATCTTTTCTTTCTCTTTTTCTAATTCCTCTCTGCATAAATATTTATTTATAATCAAGCTCATTGCCATTTGTGTTTCTCCAAAAATCTCCTTTGACAATGGTCTGTTCTGCTTTACTCTAGACACGGGTTTATTTTTGTTCTAGCACCTCCAATGCCCTTTGCACACACTGTAGTAGCATTCATTATGCGTTTGTTGAATAAATGAGTAAATGCAATAAATAAGTAATGAAAGCCTGAAGTCCCCCGTCTGCTGTCAGAGTTCTCTCTGCCAATTACTCTCTTTTACTTGCCACAGGACTCCACATCTCTAAATCACAGTGAGCAATACTGCAGAGACCATAATTCTAGCTTTCTATTCATTTTCCTGCCTGTACTCCTCTGACTTCTTTTAAGTGTAGACACGCTTACACATATAGCACACCACACACATACACACACACACTCAGACACACAATCAAACACATACAAACAAACAAACACACACGCACAGAGGTTTTTACTTGTAATTTTAGATGTTTGCTTTTCTCTTTCACTCATGAGTAACTCCTTGTAGAACCATTTCAGTTCTGAGTTGCAATGAATAGGATCCTTGTGTTCATCAAAGATTCTGCATCACATACACTGTCTGTAATGGTTTACTTACCTAAACATCAGTAATTATGGTGGCTCTTCATATTAAAGGATGTTTGCTGCTACTATTGCTGTTGAGGTGTTTGTACTGTGAGTGTGTGTGTGTGTGTGTGTGTGTGTGTGTGTATGTTATCAACCAATGGAGTAAAATTAATAGTGAGATTATATTAACTTACTGTATGAGTCACGTGTAGTCTATGGTATGGATTCAATGTTATTAGTAGCATTGTTAATTTAAATTACCCAAACCTGGAAATCATGCAAATACCAACCCATGATACAGAATGCATGCTTCATAGAATAAAAATGTAAATTTCTCTTTAAGTGAACTGTATGTTCTTCAATATTTATTTGGGATATTTTTTCAGAACTTTATTTTTGAGATCACAATATGGTTACATTCCCCTTTTCTCCTTTCTATCCTTCACATATATTTCTCTTTGAGAAATTTCAAATGCATGTTCTCTGTATTAAAATTTTGACATCTTGACACAATGCAGATCTATTGCTATGCCATATTTTGGATTAGTTTTTTTCAGAGAGACATTTTACTCATTGAATTAGGTGTATGGTGGGTGGAGTTTCAAGCATCCAAGGAGGAATGGTTTTCTCAAAAAGAGTTTATCTAGGGAAGAAAATGGTCTTAGTGTATTAATGTTCTGGATTTGGTTTTCTTATAAGAACTATCATACTAAGAAAAATTAAGCAGAGGGCTGGAAAGATGGGTCAGTGTTTAAGAATGCTTGGTGATCTTGCAGAGGGCTAAGTACAGTTGCTGGCACCCATACTAGGTAGTTAGCAACTAGCTGTGACTTCAGATCCAGAGAATTCTCTGGTCTCCTCAGACAGATACACATGTGCAGTATCTCACACACATGTGCATGTACATGCACACACACACACACTCACACCACAAACACACACATGATCTAAATCTTAAAACAATAAATGATAAAGCTGTTATAGCTCTCTATGTATGTGTCTATGTAAAATTTTAATACTATCTCCTGTGGTAATCTCCTATCTGTAATTCACATTTTTATGCTGAAAAAATTTACTATATACTATGTACTGTACAGGAGTAATATTTCTGCCCCCTTTCCTCCATTTATTGAATGGACAGAGACAACAATGTTTCAAAGTAGAAATATCACAGATAATGTGGCATGGGGTTGGAAATATATCTGAAAGGGTATCTCCAGAAGAATAGCTACAAAAAGAAATAAAAACATTCATTATCAAAGAATTCTTTTTCTGTACATTTAATGATCTGGGAAAGACTATTGGTAAAAAGTCTGTTTTGCCTTGTTACAGCCTCAGAACAGAGAAATACAGAACAGCAAAATAATTCAAATTCTGCCACTTTAAGTAATTAATCTGGGGCTCAACAAGCAGTAGGTAGCATTGTGAAAGATCTAAAACTGGGTTTATTCTCTTTGGCAGCTGTGATTTTGACACTCTACCATATATCATAGGATCTAACACAAGCATATGTATTCATATATTAACCTAGATACTTTGTAGCTCTGGCTTGGCTCCAACTCTGTCCTCCTGCTTCCAGCTTCCAAGTCCTGAGAGTCAAGTTTATTACTGACATCATAGTGCATGAACATGTACCATATTTATGCACTTAACATTTGATGAAGAGGTGGGTTCTTTTTCATTTTCAAATCATCTGAGCAAACTACTACAAAATATGCATAACTAAAAATTAGTGTGCTGGTATGTCTTCTTTTCAGTTGAGTCATTTCAGGAGTAAAATGGCTTAGTGGCTTAGTACAAGGAAACAAAACATCTAATATTTCAAAGAACTGTCAGAGTCTTTCCAAAGTAGCTCACAAATTTGCATCTACTGAGCTAAAATATCACGTTCTAAACTAGACCATCATCTTGACCTTGCTATTGTTATTGCTATTTTAATTTTCCTCATTGTGTATGAGTGTACTATGGTTGCTTACCTTGTATTTTAGATTTAGAGACTAGTAATTATGAGTGTATACATATTTGTGTGTATTTTTGTTCCTTTAATCCAACTCAGCTTATTATATTTTAAATTGTTTTCTTCCTTACTATTAAAAGTAAAGTCATTTTATTCCAGACCATTTCTTTGTTTATATATCATCTATGTTTTACAAATATTCTCTTCCATTCACTGGCTTATCTTTTCCTTTTCGAAAACAACTGAAAGAGTAGAACTCAAATTTTTGAAGTATAATTTAGTCATTGCCTCTTTCATATGAAGCTTAATGCCTAATTTATGGAAGATGTAGTCTTACTGAAATTTATTATTTTTATTTTAAAATATATTTTGTGGTCTATTCTGTTAGTATTCTTCTACCATGTATTGTTAGGATTAAGATTTGTTTTTATTTTGCTTTTAGATCATGAAACCAGAAAAAGAACAATGAAAAAGGAAAAGGAACTCTTCAAATCATGAGAGTGGGCTCTTGGAGAGGAAAATTACACATGGGGCTGATGGGGAGGGCAGAAAATAATATCAAAAATATGTCTTAAAATGTCATGAGGAACACTGTTACATTGTATCTTAATTTAAAAGGCTTAAAATAATATTAAAAGGTAATATTTTTTAACAGGGTTTTGGAATGTCCTTGTCATTTTTGTAGAAAGTCAATGGACTGTGTGCCTATTTCTGGACTCTCTGCTTTTGGTTCTATTGATCAGGATGTCTATTTATGCTCTTATTTATTGAGTGTTAGAGCTTGTTAGTAAGTTCTAAAGCCAGGTAGTGTTAAGGCTTTCAACAATGGCCTTTCATTTTTCCTTTTTTTTTTTCTTTATATATTTATTTATATTCATTTATTTATTTTTTTTATGTGCATATATACATGTATGTATTTATGTATTGGACAGTTAATTCTGTCACCTAATGCTGTCTTTTGTTGTTTTAATGAGGTGTTTATATTTCTATAGTTAGCTCAAAAACAGAAAAAAACCTGCATGGACTTCTTACTGATTTAATCTTGAGTCTTCATATCAATTTGAAGGGAAATTACAACTTAATGTGAATATTTTGGGGATTTCTGATCCTTAAAAACAGGTTGATTCTGCATTATTTTAAATGTTTTAAAATTATGATTGGCAATATTTCATAGTTTTTGAGGAACAATGTCAATTTTATTAAATCTATTTATAACCTTTTATATTTTGAGGCTTTGATAAATAATATTGCTATAATATATAATTTTTTAATTATTCTATAGAAACACCATAGAATTTTCAGATTGGCCATGTTTCTTGGAACTTGCTAGGTTTATCTTTTTTCTTTTACTTCTGTTAGCTTCTTATTGGTTCCTTAGGATTTTCTCTATAGAGAAATTCACTTTTCATATGGTTAAATAAGGTTGGATTCATCTCTTCTGGACTACTACCCAGACAACAGATAGTTTGTCTTTGTATGTATGTTTCATGGGATTTCAGAGAGATTGTAAGTCAGACATATTGACTTGCTTCATTTCCATCGTTTAAAGAGAGCAATCAATAATGCAATTAAAGCACAAATGACCCTTCGACCTGTTCCTTAGAATGACCACATCTACCTAACTATACCCAACTGCTCTTGTAGCAGAATATGACCATGAGGAAAAACATGTGTTGTTCAGCACTTACACAAATGTGAGTGCATGGGCACACACATGCACGCATAAGCACATGCGTGCGCATGCACACGCGCGCACACGCACACACACACACACACACAGCTTAATGTTTTCACTTGAATTTTAATTTTCTCTCTGTTTCCTTCATACATAAGGCATTCCCATAGAACAATTGCACTACGGTCTCTATTGGAGAATTTTCCCAGATGGACTACCCAGTACTTTACTTCGAGAACTAGGTGAAGTCACATTTTCTTGAGAATGCTATGTTTCTTGTTTTGTTTTTTTTCCATGAAATCATCTGGCGAATGCATCATTGGGAGTTTTCAGCATCACCAATCTGACTTTGTGTATGTTTTTTTTTTTCCTTAGAAATTCTAAGCAGTCTTCTTACTTGCTTTCATCATGTAATCACTTATAATGTTTCAGGATAGGAGTGCACCTAGATTTGCTTGATGTTTGATATTGGGCTGTGATTATATTTTCAGTACTAGACTGAAATCTAATGGTCTCCAGAATGAGTTGTCTTGTATTTTCTTTGAGTGTGAGTTTGTATCATGAAGTCAAACCTTGAATCTGTCTTAGTGGGGTGCAGGCGTCTGCCTAGTGCTGGGCCACTTCCAGACACAATCCTGACAGTAACAGGGCTCCAAAGATATTGACAGGTTCTTTTCCACTAAGAATGATATTAAGCTTTGTCATTCCCAAGTCTCAATAGTCACTAGGGACTAAAGTCTTGGAGGAGAGTGGCTGTGCCTCAAGATCATTTTGGGCAGAAATCATTCCTGAGGTCGTCTGAGAACACATAGCTGTGACACTGGTCTTCAGCCTCTCCATTATTGGTTTTCTGCTGCTGTAGAGGAGTTCTTTATTCCTTTGTAACTCCCATGTTGTGACCATCCATCCTGTTGTTGTTATCTCCATATTAATGTGGTGTCTTTACCATCTTCTTTTTTCATTCATGAAGAAGGGCTTGTTGGAGATGGGAAAATTGATCTTCTGTCTATAACTTATTTGAAAAACAGTTGTATGAAAAATACCTTTCATGGATATATGCTAATTTGCAGTAATTTTGAAAACATGTTTGTACCTACATTTATTTCAGAAGTACATTGTATTATAACTCCACAATTGTAAGATACTTTGTTTTATATATTCATTTAATTTATTTTATTTTTATTTCATTTTTCATTCTAAAAAAAAATTCTACCTTCCACCCTTCCTCCCACCTCCCCTTCTCCCTCCCAGTCTACCCCTGTCCATTCCTCTCAATAGGTAAGGGCTCTCATGGGGAGACCACAAAGTCTGGCATATTAAGTTGAGCAGGACCAAACCCTCCGCACTGCGTTAAGGCTGAGCAAGGCATCCCCTGATAGAGAATGAGCTCCAACAAGCTAGCTTATTCACCATTCACCAGGAGTAGATCCTGGTCCTACTACCTGCCAGGGTCCCCTCAGATAGCCCAAGCTTTAAACTATCTCCTACATATGAAGGGCCTAGTTCAGTCTCATGGAGGGCTCCACAGCTATCAGTCCAGAGTTCATGAGTTTCCATGGGCTTGGTTCAGCTATCTCTGCAGATTTCTCCTTCATGATTTTGACCTCCCTTGTTGATGTATTTCTTCCTCCCTTTCTTCAGCTGGATTCCTGGAGTTTAGCCTTGTGCTTGGGTGTGGATCTCTACATATGATTCCATCAATTACTAGAGAAGGACTCTATCATGATAGTTGGGATAATCACCAATCTGATTATAGAAGAAGGCCAGTTCAGTCACCCTCTTCATTATTGCTAGGAGTCTTAGTTGGAGTCGTACTTGTGGGTCTTAGAGTCTGGAGACTGGGAAGTCCAGCTGAGAGGATGGTTGTTTACCTCTTGGTCTGCTTCATGCAGTAGAAGTTAAGTTACCAGTGAAGTTAAAAAAAAAAGTGTACTTCAATAATGAGTAGATACTGCTTCTTCTTTAATAATAGTTATATTTATTGGGTAATTGTCATGTGCCAAGCCAAGTTTTATTTTTTTAAATTAACTTCTTTCTGGATTTTTGCAACAGGTACAAAAAACACTGCTTTGCCTAAAAAGTATTGAGTGTTCAACTGGGCCCACAGTGCTACAAACTAAATAAAAACAGAGGTGGGGGAATGGGAAGCTTGGTCTCTGTGTTCCTTTGATTTGGGTCATCTGCTTTCCTCTATAGGCACAAAAACATGCTGATTATTCAAGAACAACTCATCTAAAATCAAGGCATTTTTTATCCTAACTCATTCTCTTTGAAGGATGATAAGAGTAACAGAGCCAAGCATGTTGGAGTACACCTAGATTATGAACACTCAGGAGTCTGAGACAGAAGGATTGCTATAAGTGTGAAGTAGCTTGGGCTACTTAGCAAAAGAATAGTACAATGACAAAGTCTGGAAATTGTATTTTATTAGGGAGTGGTACTTCCTACAGGTATTTCCAGCACTTAGGACTCTGAAGGAAGATGGATTGATAGCAGCTCAAAGTCATGCTGGATAAAAATATGAGTTTCAAATCAGCCAAGGCTACAAAGTGAGACCCTGTCTTAAAAAAAAGTGAGTAAGTTATCTTACTATTAGTTTTTAAATGCCCTCCTCCCCTCCTCCAAAAGGTACATAGAAGTCTCCAATTGTTGTCCCAAACTTGGTTCCAGGTTTTACATGTCACAACTAAGCCCCACAACCACATGAAAGCCATATTATGTAAAAGTGGAGCTTCTCTACAAAGCAGGGATAAATATCTATAAGAATAAAAATTGTTCCCTTTGGCCAAAGGCAGTGACAACTTCTTTTGACCATCTTGCAGAGCCAGAACTGAAACAGTGATCAATCATAAGACTGTCACCAGGATTGCTTAGTGATGCAAGCCTGTGGTGATATTTTGTTTATGATCTAACATAGTTTGCCTGAAGATCAGAGTGCAAAGTTAGCCACACTAGCCATCCATAGAGGCCAAGCAGAGGTGGTTCATGCCTTTAATTCCAGCAGCCACACTAGTTAGTCATAGAAGTTGGGTAGTTGTGTTTCTTGCTTTTAATCCCAGCACAAGGGAGGGATATAGGACAATTGAAGGCAGGAGTGCATTGTATTCAGTCTGCAGTCACTCTGAGGACAGGATCATCCCTTTTGGTCTGAGCCTTAGTAGAGGTAGAAATCTCTAGTGTTTGGCTGCTTCGCTTTTCTGATCTTCAGCTTGAACCCCAATATCTGTTTCTGGGTTCGAATTATTCATGCTACACATACCTCTTGCCTCTCATATCAATTCTAAGGTTCATGGACTATCCTAAAGGAAGACATGATCACTGAACCATTTTGTTCATTCCTCTTTACAATGTACCACATTCATTAAATATTTCCTTGCTTTTCCTATATTCCTTTCTGTAATTTGGATTTGGAGATATTAGCTGCACTTCATTGTTGAACTTTGGAGGTGAAGGCTTTGCCCTCAAATTCCAGAAACTAACTTTAAAAGAAACATTAAGAGGTACTGATAGGAACCCTATTTTCTATGTAATGAATCTCAAACCAGTAGATTTCCAGTAATTTTTCTATTGCCCACACGGGAAAATACAAAAGCAAGTTCTGTGATTCTGAGTAGCATACACCACAATTCTACATGCAGCTTTGATGGATAGATCTGATCATAAGCAGAATCCATGAGTAAGTCAGTCAGCAAGATTCTTCAAGGCATCAGTCATTTTCACCTCCCTGCTTACTGTTTTACACAAGCAGAGCTGGGCCTACAACTATCCTTCCTTCCCCTAAGTATTCTTGAGTTCAGGTGTAGACATGTGTGTCCAGCACCGTGATGAAAGGCCTCTAATTTTCCTGTGAAATCCCCTCCCCCCTAGGAAGTCATGAACAGTGAGAAGACCACTGACACACTCAAACAGGCAAACAAAAATCTATTCTGTTTAAGACTCTCTTGGTGAAGTGCTGGGTTTACTGGGGTTACTAGCAGAAAGGTGGGTGAGTCCAACTCAACTATTTCAGAGAATACTTACACAGAATGCATGGCAATTCACACACACTGTGTCCCTGGTATGTCTCACTTCGCACACAGGTGTTAGGATCCTAGAGAAGTCCTACAAAATACCACCATCCACATATGCAATCAGAAAGAGTGTTTTCATTCCAGCACACCATGGCTTGCCTTCTCACACAAAGGCAAGATGGTGAGAACGCGAGAGGAATTCAGTCTCCTTTAAAGCATGGTCAATGAGAGGAGATCCTAAGGCAAATAAGTCATTTTATCTACAATTGGCTTAAGCAAGTGGCAATCATATTAGTACGTTCTAATTATCTAGGCTAGTTAGAGGCTGGTTAGTAGGGCTACAGGGTTTTTTTTTTTTTTTTTTTTTTTTTTTTGTATAAGTCATAGTCCCTCTCCTTGAGCTGCTTTGGACGCTGGCTGGCTAGTAAGTACTGATTGTGAGGGTTGGTTCTGTGGCCCAGGCTTTGTGTGTCCTATCTCCCTTGTCTCTGTTGTCAGGGGCATTACAGCTTTATTGTCCTTTGTTTGTGGATCTTTCAAAAATTATTTGATCAGATTCAGGAAACTAAAATTGAGGCCTGATCTTTGAGAAAAGATCGAGCAGCTGGCTATGATGTTTGCTTGGACTATGTTCTTCCCTACTCACAACAAATGTTCACTAAACTTTGGGGAGGGCCCTTATATCCCCTGGATTTTCTGAGACTGTGAACCTTGTAAGTTTCCTTAGCTTTCTGAGTTTTATGAGCTTCTCTCCTATCCCTCTCTCCTCTAGGGATTGTTCTAATTTGGAGAAACAGTTACACAAGAATAAAGAGGAAATAGTGATCTTCCTCAGAGTGTGAGGTTCTGAGGGTCGATAATGCCTGAATCCCAGCTTGCTAAGTCTTCTCCATTGTACATCTGTTTTCCTTTCTCAGTTACCTACATCAAAGAGTAAGACAGTATCCATGAAGACACGGAAGGTCAAATCCTTATAATAATTCCTTTGATATATGCAGAATAGCAATATATTGATAATTTACATCAAGTAATTAGTATTACATGTATACACATAATTTTACACATAGAAAATGCTCTAGTCATTTTGCATAAGACATTGTTTATTTCATTGAAAAAAATATCACATACCCAACTAAGGTACAGTTTGTCATATTGATAGAGAAATATCTACGTATTTAGATATCCATTAATGGTAGGGTCACACATACTTACCATGTGATGGTGAGCAGGTTATATAATCACTTTGAAGGTTACTTTCCTTGTGGTCAAAAGAGAGTTTTTAGGGATGATATAACACATAAATTGCTTAATAAATGCTATAGCACTTAAAGAACTGAGAGATATAGTTATCTGTATTGTTATGGATATTAGAATTAGTACTAAAGACATGTGTAATTGGGTCTATAAAATCATCTTTCCATATAACAATATTTAATGGGTCACAATGATGACACTTCTTTCTATTTGATAGTATCTCAATACATTTTGTTTCAGATAAAAGGTTTTATTGCTGCAGTACAAAAAATACTGTTCTAAGTGAAAGACTAATTTAGAAGAAAAACTGAAATTAATGATAAGACTTAAAAAACAATACCCATGCTCCTTGAAAAATTTTGCAAGTCTCTCATTCACATTTTAAAACTGAAATATAATTTACTTGTTTTTACAAAGCAGAGATCTCAAATGTTAATTTATATTACTTAAATGTATTTTTAGTTATCTATATGCAACATAATCCCTGTAGTATCCCACATCTGGGAGACCAAAAAACAGGATCCTGTCCAGTTTGTTCATCTTGTCTATAGTTAGAGGGAAATGTGTGGATTAAGAAATGGCTTGAAGAAAAATTATTGATACTAAACAAAAGAATAAGACACAGTATAGAGTCTGGAGGACATCCCAATAAATACTGGGATCCATGTTAAGTTTATTGCTCAAAGTTCTTAAATATCCCAACCAAAAGGGGTAAAAGGCAAATAATTTCTTCACCATAATACAAGCAACAAACAGATTTAATTAATTCTTTGATTCTCCAAACATTTAGTAACCAGACCTTAGATCAAACACCTGTCATCTGACCTTGAGGATTAAGACCTCTAGTAACCTTAGATCAAGTATTCTGTTATCTAGGTAAGACATCCACATCTTAGGCCAAACATTCTTCCGTAGCCACACCTTAGACCTTTTAGGTCTTAGGCCTTTAACCTTGAAAGAGCAAAGATAGTTATGACCTTAAGTCAATGGAATGGAGCCACCTCTATGAGTCCCCACACTTTTGATTCCCACCTTCTTAGCATTCTTCTCCACCACAATCCTCTCTACAAATATCATGTTGTTACCTGTTTATTTTGTTTTATGACACACAGAGTTTAGATTGACTATGAGTTTGGAGTTATCTCTTGGATTCTTGTGGGACCAGCACCAGGTAAACAACTGAAAACAGTGATTGTGTTCTACTAGATTCCATGGATAGCTAATAGCTCATCTGTAAAGAATAGGGCTCTGGGAGTCCTGCCCACTTCCTTGGTTAACTGTAAGATCAGTATTATGTGGGCCCTATGCATGTAACCACAGTTGTTTTGAGTTAGCTTTGAACAGTTTTGTACATCACAAGCTAAAACTAGATTCAATTTCTCCACCTTTTCTCAGCCCTTTCCTTCCCTCTGTCCACACTTTGTTTTCTGTAATAATAGCATGCTATACAGTTCCTAAATATGTCTTTAGACCTAGCTTCTTACAATGACATAATGTTGGGATTGACTTATATCTTTGTATATGTGAATGTTTTGTTCCTGATGTTTGGTTTGGTATTATTATTATTATTATTGGACAAACTCTCCTCATGTAACTCTAGCTGACATCGAATTGGGGATCTTCCTGTCAGCCTTCCAAGGTCTGACATTATGAGCATGCACCACCACAGCCAGCTAGGTTTTACTTCCTTATTTAGAACTAATATTTCATTATATGAATCTATAAAAAGCATATTTTCTTAAAGAAGGAATTTGAGTTATTCCTGTTTTATAACTATTAAAGTGAATTGTCTAGAACATTCTTAACTCATTTTTATATGCAATTTTATGTTCTGAATCGCTATGACTCAGAGAGGCTAATGATTCTTACTTTTTATAAGAAACTGTCAAGCATGTGCCCTAAACTAGTAGAATAACCTGTGTTTCCATCAAAATGTACGAAAGTTTTAACCACTGTATCTTCTCACCAGTGTTTGATACTGTTGCTTATTCTATATTTAACCATTTAACCCTCAGTATGTAAAAGCACAGACTATCAAGACTGAATTTGATCCCATGGACCTACCTGGTGGAATGAATGAACCAAGGAGGGAACATGGGCTATGGCATGTGCCCTCTTAATCTACACAAATAAATATATAATACATAAATGTCATGAGAGTAAACATTAACCACTGTGGTAGATATAAAGTTGAATCTTGCTTTACTCTTCTCTTTGTCTTGTCACAAATGTTGTTGAACAACACATCATGTACTTGTTTTTCAGTTGTGTACCTCTTATGGTGAAGTGTCTCTTCAGAAATTCCCATTATTTTGTTGTTGTTGTTGTTGTTCAATGGTTTATAGCATATAATGACCACTTGATAGGATATTTACATATATATATGTAAATATATGTAATATTATATATATATATATATATGTATATGGAGAAAGAGAGAGAGAGATAGAGAGATGACTGAGGGCATATAAGCTGCAAATATTTTTTCCTAGTATTAACAGGTGTTTCCACATATTTAAATTGAACAAATTTCCAAAATACTTATCTTAAAACACTAATTTGATAGTATTTGCAATGTGTTAAGAAGGGATAAAACTATTTTCCAACAGTCTATATGATCCCACATTTACCAGTAGGTCAATGATTCTTACATTAACTTTATATAAAGTTTTAACATAACATTAGATATAATTTACTTCTATTTTGTTCTCTTAAAGATTTTTCATTAGGGCAGTTATTAAAACATATTTTCCTTTATCTCTGCTCTATCTATCATCTATTTATCATTTGTCTATATATCTATCTATACATTTATCTTTTGCCTGTGGCCTATCTATACCAATGGAACATTTTTCTTGACTGCTGTTCTATACATGACATGAAATTTAACCTTTATCTTAAGATTGCTTCTGATAAGTCATATTGCTGGCATGTTATTATAAATCTTGAAATGGTTGGTTTATTTCTTTAACAATCTTGCTCTGTTTTTTATTCACATTTAGGACATTCTCCTTGTTTTGCTGAAGGCACATATTATTTTCTTCTACTTAATACTATGGTACTGGTATTTTATTTAGATCATCTTTGGTTTCTCTCAACCATTTTCAGTGTCAGAATTATATACTATTTACTACTAGCCATAGTATACAATGGTATTATTTAAATGATATTTCCCTATCTATTCATAATCTATAGAACTGTGATTGAATTTAAGTGGAAATATTTTTTTGAGACACAGTATCACATAGCTCAGGATTGGTTTAAAGTCACTAGGAAGCTGTGAACTCCTGATTTTTCTGTCTCCACCTCCCAAGAGCTGTGACCACAGCAGATGAATTATGGCTTTTATAATTGAGTCTTTACCCATTCTGCCTAGAACTTATCTACTTTCTTAATCTTGCCAGTGATTTTATTTCAGCCTTTATTTCTCTTAACATTTTTTTTTTATTACATTTCTTTTCAGTTTTGATTACGTCCCTTTAGGATTACTTTTATTTTAAACTTGAATTCCTTAGACAATTGTTTTTCAAATTAACTTGGATGTTTTCATTTCTCAGCATAAGTGAATATTCCATGGGACATCAAAAGAATTTGCATTCTGTGCTTGCTAATTGCAGTGTTTCCTACAAATTAGTTCAAGTTGCTTATAATGCTGATTAAATGTCTTCTGCTTTTGGTGAAATTCTGAGTACTTTTTTTCCTACATGTACTTATCTATTTATTCCATCTTCCATATTCTGATTATTCTCTAAGCATTTTATTGGTTTTCCATTTTTATCATTGCTGTATAGAATAATTCCTGAAAACTTTGCAATTTACAGCAATACAAATTTATTATGCCATGATATCTTTGGGTGAGGAATCCAGCTATGCTTCCCCAATATCTTCTTTTACAGTCTCGGAAGGTTGGAATCCAGAGTGATCGAATTCATAATTTGGGATCCCCCTTCCAATGTCATTGTAATTTCTTTGGCCATACTTTAGTTCCTTGAGGTCATAAACATTGAACATTACTTATTCTTAGCAAATGGAGGGTGCCCTTGAAATCATTGTGATAGGGGCAAAAGTATTCTAAGCTAAGAGTGACAGTTGTGACCCTTCTTTTGGCTATCAAACTTTATGGGGGGGAAAGGTGCTAGAAAAATTAGATTTTTCTCAGGAATCTCATGGTGGAGGAAGGAAGAGGCTCAAGCTTGGCTTCAACCAAAGAGATAGATACTTGTTTCCTATGACAGTCAGCTTTAATCACCTCAAACATGCATCTCCCCATAACTCCTCATGATCCTAATCCCTACCAACTGTATGCCTCTCTTGTTTTATTTAAGAACCATTGACTCCAATTTCTGTTGACCATATATTCCTGAGTGTGGGGCTATACACTGGAGCCTGGTCATCCTACCAGAACCCACACCATTAAATTAATTTGACTCAAAACAGTTTCAGTTAGAGGCCATATCGAGTCTGTGTCTGTGCTGTTCCTAGAGGTCTGGTGGATGCCCATGGTCTTTGCAGCCATATGAAGGCATGTTGATGTCCACAGGCTGCATTATCACTGAAATTCACATGAATTTCAAAGGCCTATGCTACTACCTGAAGCCAGGTTAATGCCCATACTCCATGTTCCCACTGAAAGCCATGTGGATGTCCGTGATATGTGCTGATGTCCATGGGATGTGTTATCACTAAATTCCATGGGCATGCCTCTTTGAGGATGTTTGATTATACTGTGAAACAGGAGACTGCATTAATAAAATCAACCTTGGGTCAGGAGGTAGAGCCAGCAACTAGTTAATTAGAATTAGCCCTAAAGAGTACAGAGGAGCCAGGAAAACAGAGAGAAACACAGCAAGGTATAGGGAGCTTTTCCTGACCATTTTGGTTTTGCACAAAACTGGAGGGACAATCTATTGCTGGGTCTCTGGCCAAAACGGAAGGTCAGTTGGTTGCTTCTTGGCCTCTCTGAGCTACCAGATTTTCACCCCAACATCCAACTGCCAAGACTTTATTGGTAAATAAAATGATAGAGACTTAGTTTTAAAAGTACATTTGGTGGCAGCAGTGTCATCAGGACCAGAAATCCTGCCAGGTTGTGGCCTAAGGGCCACAGATGGTAGTTAAAATATCAGTAGATTGAGGTGTAGCCACTAAACAGATGGAAAAACAACAGATGTCCATAGTCTGCCCTGACTCTTAAAGCTATGATGATGTCTGGGGGACAGACTGCCACATGGGGCTATGTTGGTGTTTGTGTCTCTGATCTGTGCTGTGGTGAAAAACATACTAATGTTTATGGGCTGCGCTGTTACCAGAAACTACATTGAAGTTCAATGGTATATGATGCCATGGGAGATCATGTGGATGGATGTCCATGATCTGTGCTGCTGTCAGAAAGCATGTAAAAGTCCTTGATCCTAACTAGCACTGACTTTAAAGGGCAATGGCATTGACGACTTCATATTAACAGTTAAGAATAAGAGATGCAGGCTTCTGTGACAACTTCTCTTCACCTCCCCATAAAGAAACAGTCTAGATAGGAAGGCATTGAAGAGAATTTCGTTAAAAATCTGACAGGGATGCTGAAGAGCAGCTCTTCATAGCTGATGGCTTCTGGCAGGAGTCCCGAGGGGAAGGACTCAGTTTTCTTCAAAGGGATGGCCACTGGGAGTCTGATCATGCTCCAGTGAATATATGGACAACACAAATTGCACTTAGTATATTTTTCCCCTGGAAGAGGTGACAAGGGTGGAAGGATGAACCTGGGAGGGCTGGGAAGTGATTGTAATCAAGGTGATTATATAGTGAAATTCCCAAATAATCAATAAAGATACTAATTTGGAAAAAATTAAACTGACAGTTACTCATAGTTCATTTGTTAAGTGTGGAGGCTCCTGTAGCATGTATAAATAAGGGTCTGAGAAAACGATAGGCTGATAGATGTTTATTCAGGGAGAAATCACTTACACCAGAAACAGATGACTGCCAGCAGGTTCCTGTCCCAAGGATGCCTCTGGATGCTCTGTCCTCGACCAGGAAGCAAGAGAGAGAACTGGGTTCCAGCACCCCAGACCTAGTCCCTCCCAGGTCACCCCACACCTGTTCCCATTCCCCAATGGGCATGGTCAGTGAAACAGATGTGGGTGGAGTGGACATCTCACTACAGGCTCCAAAACTTCTTTCAATTCCATGGTAGAATGCTGCTTTGCTTGACTTTGGTGCATTGAAAGATATTGATGAGTATGGTTAGAACTCAAGGTTTGTTTTTAAATTGTTATTGTTATTGTTATTGTGTGAAGAAACATAGGCATACTACAGTGTGTGTAGAGGTCAGAGGACAACATTGTAGAGTTGGTTCTTTTCATTCACCTATACATGGGATCTGATGATCAGATGCAGTTCACCAAGCTCAATCCGTGAGCACTCTCCCAGCTAAGTTGGTTCACTGGCTGTGTCTTGAGGTTGAGAGCCTGGCCTTCTAGTCTAGTGTATTTCCTGATCTACTCAATAATGAGAAAGCAGCCATACAATACTGATGCCACAGCCAACATCTGTGTCTGTTGTCCTGTGGTGATATATTATTTATAATTTATTAAAGCTAGCTGAGGATTCAGAAAGCAAAGTCAGCTACAAGGCATAGAAGCCAGGTACATGCCTTTAATTCCAGCAGCCAGAAACTAAGAGGTGGTGGTACACACCCTTAATCCTAGGACTCAGGATTAAGAGGTAGACAGATTTTTCTGAGTTCAAGGCCACCCAGGGATACACAAGATTTAATCAGTCTAAAAGAGTAACAGATCAAACACTTTTAATCCCAATACTAGAGGGCTATGAAGATAGAAGCAGAGTTTTCAGTATTCAGCAGAGGACATTCATTTCCCTGCCACATTGAGGATTCTTCAGCAATGTTGAGGAGAGGCAGGAAGATCAGCCTATTCAGCCTACATTACTGGGAAGCGCTAGTGGCATGCTTGTTTACTTTTCTGAACTTCAGCTTGAAGCTTGAACCCTAAAATCTGACACTGGGTCTTTTATTTATTCATGTTACATTGCTGCATTGGACTATGTCTTAAGTTGCTTCTTGTGAGATACTTGATAACACCAGTGAGAAAAGTAATTAACATATAACCTGTTGTTTGGTCAGCAAAGAAGAATTATCCTGGTAGATAAACATTTCTGCCAAAGCCCACAGGTGCAAGAACTAGTAGGAAGAGACACTAAGCATTGACCTAGTATTGGGAATGGGGCAGCGCTCTGATGACATCTGTTGTCCACAGAGTACCTTGCTACCAATTTCTCATCCTGTGCAGTGGTGATAAGGTACTCAAAAGAATGAAAATAATTTCTAAATTATATATGTTAGGACATGACTACATAAGAGCAGCAGGAATAATAAAATTTCCCTTTAATGCCTATATGTTTTATAGTATAGTCAAATTTGTTCTTAAAATATTAATTCATAAATAATAAGGGTTTACTAATTTTACTCAGGCATTTTACTTAATGTGTAGTTTTATTCTCTCTAGTGACACTTCAAAACATAAAGATTAACAATAAATCTCTCAAGAATAATGTGCTGCAATAATATTATAAAGCACATTAGAGGAAATCAGAATGAACTACAACCACACAGCACAAAAGGGGATACAATTCATTGAATGATATTCACTTACATAAGTTTTTTAAAGCTTAGTCTGGGAGGTTTGAATGCTTTCATACCTCTTTCCTCAGACTGTGATCTGAAGGTGAAAATGTAAGCACTAATAAACCATAATGACAAATGAAAGGTCATGTGTGTGACCTCTCATAAGATAATACAGTCTGTTGCTTCATCAACATATTTATTTAGGTTCTGAAATGCCGTTGAATAGAAAGTAGTTCTAAAAGACAGTAAATGAAATGAGCTTCAGTCTGAAGACTCCAGATCTCAAAAAGTCACTGTAGTAGAAAAGGAAATAGAGAAAATAAGGGTTCCTGTAGAAATCGAGATCAATATCAATGGGTAAGATTAATATTAATAGATTGTTTTACTAAATAAATTTAATCTTCGAATAGAGCTGATTATTGCATTTGGGAATGATAGCTTTTAGGGAAAAGCTCTTTTTATGGTTTATGTATCATATAAACATATCTAGTTATCATCTAAACATATTTATTATTTATTTTATTTACAATTTATTTATCATCTATACTTCTATGTATCATCATTTACCTACCTATATATTACATACTTATCACTTTAACTCATCAATAAATCATTTATCTATCACCTATCTACCTTCCTTTCAACTACTGCGCCATCTATCATTGATTTTATTTTGTGTATCACCTATCAATCCTCTATCTCTCCTCCTCTATCAAGATATAAACATCTATTTGTCATCTAGCAATTATCTAACATCTATATCTATATCATCTATCTATCTCTCAGTCATCAAAGTATAAAAACTCTTTACCATCTCTCTGTAATTTATCAGTCATTTTTCTGTCACCTACCTAGCTATCATCTCTGTTGCATCTTATACTTATCATTTATGTATATATGTATGTACGTATGTATGCATGCATGCATTTATCTATTTATTTGTATATGAGACAAATTTTGCTATGGTAAAGCTTTTTCTATTTAGTTCATTGATTAAAATGATTAAGGAGAGATAGTTGCAAAACATGGGGCAAATATGGATCAAATCAAGACCTGAAGTGATTTCAAGGCATAAAGTATGTGGGAAGCAATCTTACTTGCTAAGGAATATTATTTAATGGGTAGAAAGAAATATAATTATGTGTCAATTAAAAACATAAAAATCTAATTAAGTAAAGGGAAAACAATTAAAAGTGCAAGTATGACAATATCTCCAGCCTTACTTTGTAGAGCTACTATGTTGTCTGAAGTTGTAAGAATACACGAGGGTCTCTATAAATACCAGATGCATACAAAAAAATGAAGTAAAAATGCTTAACTTTGTATATGCCATTTAATACCAAATCCTTTTTATTATCAAATCACAAATATTACCTCTCAGTGGTCATGGTATTTATGACCACTTTTCAAAATGAGTATATAATCTACTCTATATTTTGAAATAAACAAATAAAAACAGCAACAAAAGCAGTTGACATGAAACATTTACATCATGATATGTGTGAATTTACAATTCATGGTTGTATGAGGATGGAGATATTTTTAGATGCTTACTGTAAAACTTAGTTGTTTCAAACTGGTTGTTTCACATATATTTGTATACCCAGACACAGATATTTCAGGGATAAAATGATATAGCCATGAAAGAAACTAACTTCCGGGAACATCATTTCTGTGCTCTCTGTATATGGCTGTATGCAACACAATGTGTATTGTACATTTTAATGGAGATGTGGGAAGATTGAAGAGTCAATGAAGAGAATCTATGAACTGACACTGTAACAGTCAAATATAGAAATTGGGTTTTGGATGGCAGAAGGCAATATCTGAGAAATAACTAGTTATGTCTTTCACTTTACCAGGTGATATCCTGTGAATCATGAAGGAGACTTGGCTTCTTCATCCTCAGTAGGAGACTACTTTAGAATGTCAGAGGTTCTATGAGCTTTCCCTTGTTCAGGTCAAGAGTTTCTGTGGGTTTCTCCAGCCTGGTCTTTACCTCTTTGCTACTCCTCCCTCTTGCAACTGGATCTCAGGAGTTTGGCTCAGTGTTTAGCTGTTGGTGTCTGAGGACTGGGCAGTATATGGGGCTCTGGTAGTGGATCAGTATTTATTCCTAGTGTATGAATGGACTTTTGGAGCCCATTCCACATAGAGGGATACTGTCTCAGCCTAGACAAGTGGGGGAGGGCCTAGACCCCGCTCCAAATGATATGACAGACTTTGAAAGTCTCCCAATGGAAGGCCTCACCCTCCCTGGGGAGCAGAAAGGGGATGGGATGGGGGTTGGTGGAGGGAACAGTGGAGGATGGGAGGATGAGGGAACTGGGATTGACATGTAAAACAAGCTTGTTTCAAATATATATATATATATATATATATATATATATATATATGTGTGTGTGTGTGTGTGTGTGTGTGTGTGTGTGTGTGTGTGTGTGTAATAAAAAAAGAATATCTGAGGTTCTTTTCTAAAATCATAGGGTATAATTCTACTGAATGAAGGTATTATCTTAAAATAGCCCAATTTGAAGCAAGAAAACATTAGACTAGATACTTCAAAAGAAGAAAAAAAATTAACTGTTAACCTATATTCTCAAAAAAAAAATTACATTCTCTTTCTGTGCATTTTGAAGTACTAGAAAGGTAAATGTAATTTGTATGAGGAAAAAATGTGGATTTTGTGTTTAGTAATAGCAGGAATTTTTTAAAAAAAAAGTAATTCCCAGTCAGTCTTTCAGTTTTAGAAAAGCTTGGCTCAGCTAGGCCTTTAGTCATGTTCTTGTTCATTGTGACTTGTCTAGGCTTAACCTACTAATCACCCAAAGTGACTTCTGTGGTTCCTCATCTTACTGCGTCATTGTATACACTATTTCTTTGCTGGGGAATACCATCCATCTCTATTTAAGCCCCTTACACAGGTGATTCCACTTTTTCCCCGAGGGAATCCCGTGACATTCCTTTCTATATCAATGGCCCTGTTTTGAACTCTTTTAGCAAGAAACCCCCTTTCTGTAGTAGAATGTAAGGTTGGAATTTCAGTTCCCTGTATATTTACTTCTAAGTTTCATTTCCTCACTCTGCTCCTTAATCCCAGAGGGTAAGAACCAGTCAAGATTTCATTATTGATATGTTTCAAGTGCTCAGATACAGAAGCTAGGGCAAGCATGAAGCCTTACAATACATATGCATCTAACAGAGGAATGAGGTTTTTTACTATCTCCATTAATCTTTGTATCTGAACTAATTGTAACTGATACTTAAGCATGCAGTACATATATGCGTCCTTTGTTATATGTTTGTGTGATATAGATCATGCAATGCAATCTCTTATCTATACAAGTCTTACTTTCTACTCAGCATCATTGCTTCCTTGTTTTCCCATTTTGAGGGTTGATAAAGTCCTGCGTATAGCCACAGTTAATTCCTTCCCAGTTAACATTAAATTATATACAATCTTCCCTAGTGCAGCAAGACTCTACAGACACTGACCTGCACAAGATTATATACAATGAACATCTCATAAAATTAGGAAGAAGTTGAAAAGTTTATATCATCTACTATATCTATTTTTGCTTCTTTAACATCTTAATATGTTTATATGCATAAATGTTTCCAGTTATGCTGAAAATTCCTACAGCACTCAGTAACATGCAGTACTGATTACAAATTTACAACCTAAGAGAAATGAAGAAGAGGCCAAATGATTCTGATTTTTGTAACTATGATGTTCACTCAGTGATGAAATTACCTGAAGACACATTTCTCCTATATTTAGCTGGTTAATAACTGTAATTAAGAAATAGATTGTTAGGATGATAGGGCTGTAAAAAAACAATACCATATACTGAAAAATCAATAAATAGTATTAAGACCTCTGTATAGATCCAACATCTGACATAGAAACTTTGTTCCCTAGGTTTGCTTTTTTGTCATTGGGAATGGTAATAGTTACCTTGTTTGTTGTTTTGGGTGGCTCATAAGTAGAAATAACATAGTTTCCCAAGTTGTCATAAAATTATAAGATGGAAAGGACAGTATGCATATATGTAGCACAAACAAATTCGAGGAAGCTGAGTATTCACACAAACTGAAAATTTTAAAAATGGTTCTGGCCCAACTATGTTAAAAAGCTTTCCTGTCTTGGGCTTTTAGTCTTCATCTTTCCTGTGCTTTTGTTTGTGCTGCTAGTCTCAGATTGGGTCTCATGAGTAGTCAGGATAGTTATTCACAAATCCATTTATTATCCAGTTTCTGAAAGAAAAAGAAAACAACTCCGAAAAAGAAAACAACTCCTCAAAATAAAACAACAAATATTTCTTAGCTACTGCCTCTCTGACCCCCCCCCACCCAACATCCAGCTTGGTAATCAATTAGTAAAGCCTAAGATAAGCACACTTACCTCCTTTTTTGTTAAGTGGTAGAAGAAGTCACAGCCACATGCATATTGTAATTGGGCAGAAAGAGGGAAGTTGGGAGTCCCTGTAGAAAAACTTTCATGATCCTAGGATGGAAGGGCTACTAGGAAAGTAAGGTGTCACAGCATTTATTGTAGTACCTGAATAACCTTAATCTACATTTTGTTTCTCTGTATAATCAACACTTCTATAACATTGTGTGAAAATAATAAAAAAATGTGTTATTAGTAATAGCATTGTAAATGAGGCACTGTACAATAGTCCATAGTGAACTCTAGAGATAACTGGGAATTAAGTTTGACTGAACATTTTTGTTTCTAAAGGTAAGCATAAGCTAAGGCAGAGCCCTCAATCTTAGACCTTAAACTGTACCTAAATTCCAGAATTTTAGAAGGACTGGATATGGTTTCTTTTTGAGAAAGTGCCTTATCTCAGTAAAGAATTTTAAAAATTTTCTCTTGCATAAATCTGTCACTGTCTCTAGAGGAAGACTGGTTTGCTTATTTGCTCTGAACTTGAGAGAATAACTCTGATTCTAACTCTACACCCATTTTTCCATGTACTTTATAGTGTAGGAGAGTACTTCCCTAATTTCAAATCATGTTCTATTAGTTTGTGTTTGACACCTCAGATAATAAGTACTTTTAGACCCATACATAAATCTCAGAGTTGATTGGGTCTTGACAGAAAGAAACACTCAACACTATCATTTGTCTTTCAACAGACAAGTAGGTGTGTTTGAATGTGTTTATTTTACTTAACCATCATACTGGAAGAACTAATCGTAATAATTAGCTTTGTTTGTAACTTATGGTGCTTGTTCTTGTTCTTTATTATACCCCTTTGTCTTTCAATTTTCTAAGGACCCAATACTCCCAGGAAACTAGGGGCACAGTTTCACCTACAGATTTGCTGGAGAGTCTCTGGAACAGAACCTACAAGGGACTAATGGAATAACTTCCTGCCCTGAGAAAGCGGTACGGAGTAGAGAGAGTAATGGAAGTAGGGAGAGTAAATTCCAGTAAATACCTAGTAGGTACATTGTCTCCTCCATTATATGGTGAATCGTTTTAAATTTCTTTCATATATGTACATATTTTAGCAGGCTTTTACGGTAGATTTCCATGTGTTTTTTAAAAAGGCCTTTGCATTAGTTTTCTCTCTGCATATTTCCTTCTTCCTGTGTTCTCCCATTCCCCTTTCCATTTATTCCTCCTGTTCTAGTTTCCCCTTTGACCTTATGTTCTGTTCCTCTTTCTTTGGAAGGCCATATATTCCATCTTAGCCCCTTATTAGATACCAAACTCCTGTGGTTATGTGGACTGTAACACACATATGTAAAGCTTAAAGGCTAACATATACATATAAGAGAAAACACATAGTGTTTTTTTTGTTTTTTTGTTTTTCCTCCCCAGGTCGGGGATACCTCACGTGGGTTTATTGTTTCTAGTTCCATTCATTTACTGGAAAATTTCATAATTTTATTTTCCTCAACTAAATTTTATTCTATTTGTGGAAAAAAACATATTTTCATTATCCTTTCATTAATGCATGAACATTTAGGCTGCTTCCAATTTCTATATATTAAGAATAGAGCAATAATGAACATGGATGAACAAGTATTTCTATAGCACAATAGAGTCCTTTAGGTATATGTCTAATAGTTGTACAGCTGATTTGTGAGGTAGATGGATTATAAGATTTTTGAGGAACCTCCACATTGATTTGACATTTGCAAAAAAAAAAAAAAAAAAAAAAAAAAAAAAAGGTAAGTGCTCCCCTTTCTCCACATCTTTGCCATCATGTTCTGCCATTTTTTTTCTTATTTAACATATCATATCAATACCAGTTCCCTCTCACCCCCATGTTCTGTCATTTCTTTTTAAATTGATCTTGTTTTTTTTTTTTTTTTTTTTTTTTTTGACTGAGTCAAAATCTGAGTCACTGTACTTTGCATTTCCCAAACAGTCAAGGATGTTTAACATAAAAAAAAAAGTTTCGCAGTCATTTGTGCTTATCTTTTGAGAACTTTCTGTTTAGATCTATATGCCATTTTAAATTAGATTATTAGGTCTTTATTTTATATATTTTTGTTTTTTAGTTCTTTATATAATTAAGATACCAAACTTTTATCTAATGTATAATTGGTAAAGTATGTTTTTATCTTTCCTTCTATAGGATGTTGATTTTGCTATAATGATGGATTACATCTTGTTGAATCATTTGCTAAAAGAATCCACAGACTGCCCCCTAACATCACAGGCATTGGTTACTCCCTAAAACATGCTGGTAAGGCCCTTTTGCTGAAGACCTTACTCTCATTATTGGACATGGAGAAATTGAGCCAACTAGATGTTTCATCCTTATACCTCTACTGATCTAGTGTTGATAGTGATGGCAGGTATTCTAAATACTATGAGTAGAAAAAATTATCATCAATGTCACTCAGCTGCAAACCATGCTACATATAACGATGACCTTACTTAAAGGTATACTAATATAATAGTGGCACAAATGCTATTGGAAAAACCAATCATTTTTGGTTGAATTTAAGGCTCACTGTATGAAATGAATCTATACTGAACACTGCTGAAGTGATGAATGACCTGAGACTAGATAGTTTCTGATTCATAAGGAAAAACCTACTGCTATTATTCTGCTAAAGTAACAGTAGCAATAAAATAGCTACTTAATGACATATTGCTATATCCATAGATGAGTGAATCACTCAGCCTTTATTAGAGAAACTTCTTTCAGTGGATGAAAGAATCAACACAGATATTGTGGGAATTTGGTCCAATTGCCAATTGTATGGGATCACTTGGCCCTATGGTCTTGGTCTTCTCTGGAGATACATGACCCAATAAAAGCTGTGGCAGGGGTTGGAAATGGTCCTGCTCTTTTGAATGGTGTAGGACCTGGTAGAGCCATGGCTTGAAGCTTTCCCATAGCCATTTGAATGATGTTAGAGTGGCAGCATCAGAGAGCTGGTCCCCAGCAAATTTTTCATTCTATCTTGTAATCATTATGTATGGATTTTGATATTAATAAACAGAATACAATCCCTAGACTTCCCTCATTATACCAAGACCCACAACTAAGCAGTGAACAGAAAAAGAGAGAGAGAGAGAGAGAGAGAGAGAGAGAGAGAGAGAGAGAGAATGATTTTGGAACTGTCTTCCCTAAAAGGTATGTCTTTATCACACTTCTCTCCTCAAGGCATTGGGATCTATGTAGAAGAAGAGGGAAAAAGTTTATAAGAGCTAGAGGTGGTAGATAACACAAGACAAAAGAGCCAGAGTTCGTAGATGACTCCAAGTGTCTCCCACATACAAGACTGATACACAGTATGAACTCACCAAGGCTATGGAAATACTCCTAAGACCTGGACAAGTTCAAGCCAGACAAAATCCTATCACTGAGAAAGGGAAAGTAGACACAAAGTCCCACCTCTAGTCAAAAAGCTATTTGCAATTGATGCCTGCTGGGAAAGGAAAAATCATTTTTCTCCAGTGGAATTTCAGTAATTTTTCAACCATTCGCCACATCAGGCCCCATGTTCAGGAGGAGTATGCCAACATAAAATGGACTTGAAGTTTTTGTTTGTTTGTTCGTTTCTGGAGTGGGGTAGTGTATTTTGTATTTTTTTTTTTTTTGCTTATTTATTTTGATATTTTGAGAGAAAGAGAGAGGGAGAGAGAGAGAAAGAGACACGAGAGAGAGAATTTGTTTAGGTGGGGAGATGGAGGCGATTTCAGAGGAGTTGGGGTAGGGGAAAGAATATGATCAAATACATTTTATGAAAAAATTAAATTAAAAAAGCCAGTAAATGTCCCTAATATAAGCTGTAGAAGAGCTGCAATGGCCTTCAGAAATGCCCTAGTTTGGTGTTAGCCAGCTGTGCCCTCAGAGACCTCCTGCTGAAAATTGGCTGTTCCTGGGAAAAGCGGATTGTAGGTTGCATAGCTCTTCTGAGAGGATGATTGATAATCAGGTCTTAACTGAGATCCTTGAGCAGCCAATATACCTGTTAACTGGGGAAGATAAGCAAAGCACAGCTTCTCTAAATACTACCTAGTAAATTCACAGGGTTTTGTAGAAATTGCATGGAAAACTTTTGAGCACTCTCAGTAATGAGGACCAATCCAATGTATGCTGCCTATCTATATTTGAATCAAGTGTGTGTGTCTCTGTGTGTGTGTGTTTGTGTGTTGTGTTGTGTGCGGTTCTGCGCATGCGAGTGCTGATGCTTAGGTCAGAAGACGCTTTCGGGTGCAGTTAAACAGGAGTTAAAGGCAAATGTGAGCTACCATGTGGGTCTGTGGATCCTGGAAATCAAACCTGGGTTCATGAACAGTAAGACTTCTTAACTACTAAGCCGTCTCTCCAGTTCCAGTTTAATTTTTAAATGATGATGTTTGTCATATATTTCCCTGTCTTTTCATTCTTTATTTTAAATTTGTTTGTTAGTTTGTTTTCCTGTAGGGTAGCTTATCTTCACCCTGAGATGACCCTTACATTTAGTCTTATAGTTGAGGAGGTCTGGGATCAAATTTTCCTTGCTAATCCTTGGTTTGGAAATACCTTTAATTCACTTACCCTCCAATATCAAAATACCTTTGTGAATACAGAGTCACTTCCTGATATTTGTGAGGACTTTAAATATGTGTTTGATGTGGGCAGGTTAATTCCAGTGCTGCTGGTTCTGATGGGTTGTGGTGAGAAACTTAGTGTCTATTGAATTGTTATTGTTCTATACATCACTAGTTTATGCTTTTGGTTAGTGTAAGAATTCAGGCATTATGCTGGCCTGCCCCTGACACCTGGCAGAATGTTCTCAGGCAGTACTCTGGTCAGCCCAGGGTTGCATGAGTACTAGTCTGCAGGCAGGTGCTAAGGACCCCTTTAAAAGAGAGACCCCTGCCCATTTACGCTCTCTGTACTCTTGTTTTCTGGCCACTTAGGCTCTTTTTCCAGCCCTTCTCTTTCCCTCTCCCCCCTTCCCCTCCCCCTCCCCTACCTATCTCTCTTTATGCTCTTTTCCAGCTGTCCTCCTGCTCTCTCTTCCCGATGTTTTCCTGGGGCAGGCAGGAAATGTAACACCCAACAGATCCTAACCCATGGGTGTTACATTTCCTTAAAACATTATATTTTTCTGTATCCTTTAATTTGGGCTGTGTTCTTGTTTTTGTAAATTATTTGTGGTATAGACTCTGGGTTCTTTTCTAATTTCTTTGGAAACATGGATGTTTTTTATTTTATGAAGCACTTAGTTTGGGTACAGCTGGACTCTTAAGATGTGGCTTTTGATGTATGGAAGTTTAAATCTCAGATCAGTGTTTTTGGATTTAGCTGTGTTGGTTTGGAAATATTTGTGATACATATTTCACTGTAATGGAAGGAGCCTACTTTATTTACAATACACACAATCAAGTGATTCCCTAATTACCACTTTAAAGTTGACATATCTCAACTAAAGGACTAGAATATTCCAGTTAATAACAGTCCCAGCACTTGGACTCACTTATCCAACTGAACTTCAAACCAAACTACTAAACAAATAACTGAAAGACCAGAGAGTGAGGCCAAACATTGGCATTTTATGTGCTTGGAGGAAAAGATGGAGTTATGTTTGTTTAATGCCCTAGACTTTCTCTTGGGGTCTGAAGGTCTTATATCCTAAATGTCACTGAGAATGAGAATCAGGCCAGCTCTAATGCCTGATGCTTAGTTTAACAAAGCATTGCTTTCTGTTTGATAAAGGTAATATGCCATAACTTGATGATAGCAGCAATATTCTTTTCTGTGGAAAATTTTCATCAGTAAAAGCTTCCAAATACTTATATAATATTTCAGTTCTGTTCAATGACAGCGTCTAAGTTAGGATTTTTATTGCTATAAAGAGATGCCATGATGGTGGCAACTCTTACAATGAAAACATTTAACTGGGGTGGCTCATTTACAGTTTCTGAGGTTCTGTCCATTATCACCATAATGGGGATCATGGCAACATCTGGACAGACATGGTACTGAAATAGTAGCTGAGAGTCCTACATCTTGTAGGCAACAAGGAATAGACTGAGACACTGGGAAGTATCCTGAGCATAGGAAACCTCAAAGCCCACCCTCACAGTGACACATTTCCTCCAACAAAGCCATGCCCACTCCAAAGAAGCCATACATCTGAATAGTGTCACCCCTATGAGATTATGGGGGCCAATTACATTTAAATTAACACAAATAAGCAACACTAAGCAATACACCAGTAGTAAGAAAAACATTCAGCTAGAAACATGAGAAAAATTGATATTGAACAATAGTGAATAAGAATATATTCAAATTATAATTCATAACTTTTAATTTTTTATAAAAATGTGTTTGCGTGTATGTGTGAGTACAATATATGCTTTCCACAGCTCATGAATAGAAGTCAGAGGATGACTTTAAGTAGTTGGTTCTCTCCATCCACTTTGACACAGGTTCCAACCATTCAATTCATGTTGTACTTAGCTGATGAACCACCTTATTGACTATGTAATTCCTTACTTTTAATAATTTCAATTAATATGCTTAGAAATTAGTGATAAAATGGACAATTTAACAGAAAAAGCGGAAAACTACTGAATTAGGAATGATAGGGAAAAAGTCATTATTGAGGCGGCAGTGGTTCAAGTCCTGGACTGGGTGTTCCATTCCTCAGGCACTTGCTCTAAAAGTGTGGAAATGAGAAGCTGAATGCTTGGTTCCTCAGGTCTGAAAGGATAACTGACTTTGTTCATAAGGCTGATATTGGTAGGAAAATATCCAGATGAAAAATTGTAGTGCTCTATGAGGTTGTAAACTGAGAAAGAGTACATACAATAAACCTAGAACATGTGCTTGAAACTATCCAATTGGGATCTAAGAAACAAAGGGAAACATGAATTTAGCAGAAGTGACAGTTGAGAAGTTTAACACTGGTTGAGAAATAAATTAAATTTCAAGGCAGAAAATTAAGAATCATACAAAGCCCAAGTACTACAGAGACAGAGAAAGCACATACAAGTTTGTCATTAAAAGTTCTGAAACTCAGGGAGAGGGAGAGAGGGCTTGTTCTTGTAGAAATTCATTTCTAGCACCCACATGGAGGCTCACAACTATGCACAACTACAGGTCTAGTGATTCTAATGTCTTTTTGTGACCTCTGATAATCACACACATTGTATACATGCACACATATAGAAAATTCTCAGACACATACAAACTAAATTACTGAAAGTTAAAGATCAATGATACATCTATCAGTGGTACTCCATCACTGTCAAAATTTCAGTGATTTTGTGTGTGTGTGTGTGTGTGTGTGTGTGCTATCACTTTTTGTTCCTTGAGATAGTGTCTCTAGTCTTGTTACTAACTGAAGCAGTGAGCTTCGGCAAACTTTCTGTCTCTAGTCTCTTTATACACACATGATTCTGCTATTATAAGATTGTATGATCATGACTTATATTTTCATGGATGCAAGGGATTTGAACTTAGATCATCAAGTTTTTACAGTGTGGGTTCTTACCCACTAAGCAATCTCCCCAGGCCCATAGTGTTATATTTTAATTACATAAAATTATTGTAATATAAATATGTACACATGTTTTAATGAATTATTTCAAGATATACATTATACTAGTTTAAGAATTACTGTATGACTATAAAGTTAAGAGTAGCTAAGAAGTGGTGGTTTGTACCTTTTATTCTGGTACTCAAAAGACAGAGATAGGCAGATCTCTGTGAGCTTGAGTTCAGCCTGGTTCTACAGAGTGAGCTCCAGAACAGCCAGACTTACTTTAGAGAAATCATGTCTAAAAATACAAAATAAAACAAATAAACAAACCCAAAATAATAATAAAATGTAAGACTGATATAATTGGTGTAAGGAATGGCAATTTATTCAACATAATCAGATATCTATCAATCTATCATATATATATATATATATATATATATATATATATATATATATATATTATACAAACAATTTGTTTTCAAGCAAGGTGCTAATTTAACCCCTGGGAGATAAATATGTCTTTTAAACAAATGATTCTAGATCAGCTTGTTATATTACTCCTGTACTGAAATTGTGTATGTTCAAAATATAATCCATAAAATTTTTAGAAACTAATATTTTCACTTACACTATGCAAAAGTATATGGACAAAACGCAGACATAAACACAAAAACATGAACCATTACAAAATCCTTTGAATAGCCTTTATCACTATAAAAGGAATACACCTGCTTTCAAAAGAACCTTAGGAATCTGAGTAAACTACAGACTGAAACAAAGTATGTGGATACATGAATTAGACAAGGATGCTTACATAGATTATGTAGAGAACATCTATAAAACAATGTAATAAAGACAAACAATGAAATGAAACAGCACTTTTGAGCACATAGTTTTCAAAATGAAGTACAAGAAAAATCAGTAAATGCAAAATGTAAAAAAGGTCAACTTCATTGTTAGAGAAATACAAATGAAAGTATGATACCAACTCAGATGCCCTGAACATGGGTCTCAGTTAGAATGCCTGGGCTAAGGGACCTCTCACAGTGGAACCAGGATGTATTCCTGGTGCACGAAAGGACTTTGGGGGCACATTCCCCATGGAGGGATACTCCCTAAGCCTAGAGGCCAAAGGGAGGGCCTAGATCCTGCTCCATATGACTTGACAGATTTTGATGATCCCCCCCAAGGCATCACACTCCCTGTGGAGTGGGGGGAGAGGCATGGGAGGGAGAGGGAACTGGGATTGATATGTAAAGTTATAAAAATTAATAAATATAAAAAAGAGAGAAAAAAGAAAATTATGATAAGTCATGGAAGTAGGATAAGGCAAAGTCAGAAAGAAAGGAAAAAAAAAAACACTCCATCTCCTTTAAAATATGCAGCATCTGGGATTTTCACTGATGCTTGGAAGAAGTACAGCAATCAGGCTTAATGGTAAAAGAACTGCTAACAAGTCTGATAGTTTGAGTTTAGTCACCAGAACCCACATGGTGAAGGACTCCATCCAGTATTCCCTTGACCACCACATATGTTTTGTGACCACCACATATGCTTTGTGGTGAACATTCTCCTTCCAATAAATAAATCTTTAAAAACTTAAAAAACAAAAAAAATAAAATAAAGAGAGCCTGAAGGATTTTTAAAATTGTACAAATACTTGGTTTCCTTTTTTTTTTCTATTTTTAATGATAATAGTTTTTATTTAAATTTGAAACAAGCTTATTTACATGTCAATCCCAGTTCCCTCACCCTCCCCTCCTCCTCTGTCTCCACCAACCCCCATCCCATCCCCTTTTTGATCCCCAGGGAGGGTGAGGTCTTCATGCAGAATCTTCAAAATCTGTCATATGATTTGGATCAGGGCCTAGACCCTACCCCATGTGTCTAGGCTGAGAGAGTATCCCTCTATGTGGAATGGACTCTCCAAGTCCAATCATATAATAGGGATAAATATTGATCCACTAAGAGAGGTCCCATAGACTGGCCAGTCCTCGAAGTAACACCACATTCAGAGAATTTGGATCGGTCCTATGCTGGTTTCCCAGCTATCAGACTAGGGTGCATGAGCTCCCCCTTGTTCAGGTCAGCTGTTGTTGCAAGTTTCTCCAGCCTGGTCTTGAGAACTTTGCTCATCACTCCTCCCTTTCCACAACTGGATTCCAGGAGTTTGGCTCAGTATTTAGCTGTGGGTATCTGCATCTGCTTCCATCAGCTACTAGATGAAGACTCTAGGTAGCCATCAATCTCTTTATCAGGGAACTGCATTTAAGATAGCCACTCCACTATTGCTTAGATTGTTAGTTGGGGTCATCCTTGTAGATCTCTGGACATTTCCCTAGAGCCAGATTTTTCTTTAAACCTATAATGGCTTCCTCTATTATGGTATCACTTTTCTTGCTCTCGTCTATTCTTTCCCTGACTAAATGTACCTGCTCATTCACGCCCTCCTCTTCCTTCTTCTCCCCTTCTCTTTCTCATAACTCCCTCCCCCACCATGCTCCCAATTTGCTCAGGAGATCTTGTCCCTTTCCCCTTCTCAAGGGGAACATGTATGTCTCTCTTATGGTCCTTCTTGTTTCCTGGCTTTTCTGACTGTGTGGATTGTGAGCTGGTAATCATTTGCTCTATGTCTAAAATCCATACATGAGTAAGTACATACCATGTTCTTCTTTTTGTGACTGGGTTACCTCACTCAGGATGCTTTCTTCAAGTTCCATCCATTTGCCTGGGAATTTCAAGATTCCTTTGTTTTGTTTTGTTGTTGTTGTTTGTTTTGTTTTTGTTGTTTGTTTCTTTCTTTGTTTTCTGCTGAGTAGTACTTCATTGTGTAAATGTAGCCCATATCCTTCATCCATTCTTCTGTTGAGGGACATTTAGGTTGCTTTCAGGTTCTGGCTATTACAAATAACGCTGCTATGAACATAGTTGAACAGATGTCCTTGTTGTATGAATGTGGATCTTTTGGGTATATGCCTAAGAGTGGAATTGCTGCATCTTATGGTAGACTTATTCCCATTTTCCTGAGGAACCGCCATACTGATTTCCAAAGTGCCTGTATGAGTTTGCACTCCCACCAGCAGTGGAGGAGTGTTCCCCTTTTCCCACATCCTCTCCAGCATGAACTGTCTTTTGTGTTTTTGATTTTAGCCATTCTGACAGGAGTAAGATAGTATCTCAGAGTTGTTTTGATTTGCATATCCCTGATGGTTAAGTATGTTGAGTGGTTTCTTTTTCTTTTTTTCATTTATTCAACAACTTTAATGTCTTACTTTTTTTAATTTTACATATGGATCCCAGTTCCCTCTCTCTCCCATGCCCCCTGACCATCCTCCCATCCCATACCCCCCCCCCCACACACACACACCACAGGGAGGGTGATGCAGTATCTTTCAGCCATTTTAGATTCCTCTATTGAGAATTCTCTATTTAGTTCTGTACCCCACTTCTTAATTGGATTATTTGGTGTTTTGGTAACTTGTTTCTTGAGTTCTTTGTATATTTTGGGAATCAGCCTCTGTCAGATGTGAGGTTGGTGAAGATCTTTTCCCATTCTGTGGGCTGACATTTTGTCTTGTTGACTGTGTCCTTTGCCTTACAGAAGCTTTTCAATTTCAGGAGGTCCCATTTATTAATTGTCGATCTCAGTGTCTGTGCTACTGGTGTTTTCAGGAAGCAGTCTCCTGTACCAATTAATTGAAATGTACCCCCACTTTCTCTTCTAAGAGGTTCAACATGCCTGGATTTATGTTGAGGTCTTTGATCCATTTGGGCTTAAGTTATGTACATGGTGATAGATATGGTTTTCCTTATAAAATTAAATATACATAGTAACAATATAAGACCTCCATTCTTAGGTATTTGCAGAAGACAAAACTTCAGATAAAATGACCAATGAGAATGTTTGCCACACTCAGATCATAGTACTCTGAAAGATGAAACATAAAATACAATCAATACTTAATTAGATAAATGACTTCTGAACTATTCCTGTAATGGATTAGTGATTGACATAAAAATGAAATAAAAGTAATTGACTCATGCCTTATAAATAGTGATTCAGAAACACAACAGTGATTATTTCACTATATGTATGGTTTGCAGCATTTTTTTTTTTCTTTTGAACTTCAGGACTTAAACACAGAACACATAGGATTTGCAGTTCAGTGATACTCCCAAAGCATCATATTTTCTTTGAGAAACAGACTCAGTCTTACCACTGCATATGAATCCAAACATAGCAAACAAAATCAGTGTATTTTAAACAAGTCCACTGTTACTTACTTGACACTTATTGTATTGTATTATTGCATGGACAATTTTCATACGGAATATTATGGAGATTGTAATTTTTGTTATTTACATCTAGAATAGATATTGTTATTCTATTTTGCAGACAATGAACCTTGAACCTTAAATGGGTTAGATAACTTGAACCAATCACGCATGTGTGATTACTTTTTCTTCATGTTATTTCTAACTGATGGCCAGTGATTTCCTTAGAGATTTATCTACTCCTGCCCTCACCTGTTGATCCTGAGAGTGGGATGCAATCAGTAATTCAGCAAGGTTGTTGAGAATTTCTGATTAGATGAGTAACAAAGATATTTAATAATAAGAACATCATTGAAAAAATATTAACATAATTACTATTCTACCTCCTAATAAGGATGAAAGTCGGGGTGGGGAATAATTTGAATGTTACAACTTTATCACCACATGAAACAGTAGGGACATTTTCATGTTTTTCCTATTTCTGGCTTTTACTACTATTTGCTCTTCATTTGAACTTTCTAGCTGCCTTACTCTACCTTAAAACCCCAAATTGATGTAGGAGCATTTGTACATTTGTCTGTAGCTGAGCACTTTTGAAGACTTTCAAATTCATGTTAGTTTAGAATTTTTGAAAATACAAAAAAAAATCTGTAAGGTATGTGTTTCTTCACAGTGAAAGATGATAGCATAAGATAAAACATGCTGTTTTTTTAAAAGGCTGTTTAAATTAAAATTGAAAAATCCCTGAGAAATGCACGTGTCATCAGAGATCTTTGGCTGATATGCCAGCACATAACTGCTGAAAATTTGATCAAGGATCCTTGTGTAGTCAAGAGATTGAATTCTGCATTTAAAATCCCTGTCCTCATCCAAATCATATTAGGTTAGAGTAGTCCATCTACGTGCAAAATATCCCTAGAATTTAATTCTAGTTAGGGGAAAATAATGTGCTCCATTGCAAGCAAACTCTTCTTTATTCTGTGTGGGTTGCCCAGACTGCTTAAGGAAAATGGACACAATGTAATAAAGACATATAAATACTGAGTACCCAGATAATCCTTCAGAGAACATGTATGTACTTAAAGTGGTGCTATGACTACAAGTAGAACATACCTAATTTGTATGTGATTTACTGTGAACAAAACAAGCAATGTCGTTTAGAAACACATGAAAGATAAATATTAAGGAAGGGTTTATAGTTTAAAAAATGCTAAGGAAACTTTGTCAAGAAAAAACAAAGAGTTTTATATCAGCTTCCAGTTGACAGTTTTCAGTAAAATGAAAATAAAAATTCTCACTGCCTCTATGCCTTATTTTATAAGTTCAAATAGTCATACAGTACAAAGAAGTAAAGGGCATGAAGCAGGAGAGAACATTCCTGGCTTGTGAGTGAATTCTCCACTGCTCTGGAGCAGCTGTTTAGGTAAATATACTGGTGTAGATACCAATAATTCCAGATTTTTATAATTTATATTTTAAATGTCATATCTTCTGGGCAAATGTACCACTATAAAACAGGGGCTGACTTTTTTCTACAAAGGATTTCACTGTGAAAATTTTTTGTTTGGTGCCTGTTCAAACTTTACGATTGTGGAAACCAAAACAAAAAAACAAAACAAAAACAACAAAAAACAACAATAACAAAACAAAACAAAAGCAACAAAAAACTTGAAACATAAACTATAGAAAATCTTTTTGATGACTAATATCCACAGTTCCATGTGTTGCTACTCTGGGTGTTATCTTGGGGGGTAATGAACACCATGAGACGATCCCCTGTTAGAGGAACTAGGCAACAGGGGCATGAATTTGAAAATTTTACAAGTTCCCAATCCATTCCTTGCTCTCTGCTTCTTTTCTATCCTAAGATGAAAACCTCTTCCATTAAATACTTCCTTGTGAGGAGCCAAGCAACCACAGACTGAATTCTTTTTTGAGTGTGAACACCAAAATAACATCCTTTATGGTGTTAACCCAGGCATTTCATCTCAGCAATTATAGAACTAATAATAACTGCTTGAAGCTTGTTTGCAAAGTAAGTCAAGAGGTAGTTTACCATGCAAAGAGAAACTGTAGACAAATATTACCACTCAATTATCAAAACAGACTTAGGCTCAAAATTATAACCTTAGCAGAACTATGAGAATAATCAATAGAAAAATGTGTAAAATGGTATGTGTGTACCATCTTTTTAAACTGTTTGGTCAAAAATACAGCAAGCTGGAATTGGCCTCTCAGCCACTGATTAGCAACTGTTACAGAAAACTGAATCATCTAGGGACATAGCATTGTGGAATCTTAAGATTAAAAGCCTGAACATAATGGAACTAGAAAAAAAAATATTCATCCTGAGTGAAGTAACCCAGAACCAGAAAGACAACCATGGTATATACTCATTCAATGTATGCTCTCATTCAGTGTATGTACATGGCATACAAGGAGGGCCCAAAGGAGATGCATGAATCTCTTTGGGAAGGGGAAATAGAAGAGATCTCCTGGGTGGATTCTGAGCAGGTAGAGATGGGAACTTGATGGATCAGGTTGGGGGTGGGTGGGGGAGAAGAACAGTAGAAGAGATGACTAGAAAGGGAGGGACTTTTTGAGGTCAGGTAGAAACCTGATGCAAGGGAAACTCCCATGAATCACCCCAGATATAACCCCTAGCAATAGAAAATATGTAGCCTGAACTGGTTATTTCCTATAATTAGATTGGTGCCTACCCCAATTATCATCAGAAAACCTTCATCCAGTAACTGATGGAAACAATAGAGATTCATAGCCAAATATTAGGCTGAGCTTAAGAGAGGAAGGAAGGATTATAGGAGCCAGGAAGGTTCAAGAACATCACAAGAAAACTCACAGAAACAACCAACATGGCTGATAGGAGCTCACAGAGTTTAACAACCAGGGAGCCTGCATAGGACTGACCTAAGCCCTCTACATATATGAGATAGTTGTATGGCTTAATCTATTTGTGAGACTCCTAACAATGGGAGCAGAGGCTGTTCCAAATGCATTGTCTTCCTCTTGGGAACCTATTCCTACTGGATAGCCTTGCCCAAATTTAATATAAGAGGAGGTGTTTAGTTTACAAGAATTTGATATCCCATGCTTTGTTGATAGCCATTGCAGGCCCCTTTCTGAACAGAAACAGAGGGAGAATAGATTGAATTGGTGTAGGGGAAAGGAAGAGGAGGAGAAGGAGGGGAAATGGTGGTTAGAATATAAAATAAATTAATAAATTAAATAAAAAAGATTAAAGGCTTATAGGTTATTGGCCATATAAGTCCCAAATTTCAAGTATTATTTAATATAATTCCAGTGCCTACATGGTCAAATAGAGAGAACTTGCTGTGTGCTCAGTGCCAATAGATACAGATAATAACCCATACACATAAGGTTCAAGGAACATTGTAGAAGAGTTAAAAATATAGGATGTAAGAGACAGAGGACCAAGGCATTTGCTGTGAGATTGTGTCTTCTCTATACGACAGGGAGGCTGCAATCATGAAACCTTAACAATATGGAAATATGGTTGCTTAAACATTATCTTTATAGTGAGAACATCAATTAAAATGCTAGCATAAATTGATAATATCTCACAGAATCTCATCCCAAAATAAAGGACTATAGACAGTTAATGACTGTTGAGAGAAGTATAATCAATATTTTTCAGTGATGAGACTAAATAACTTAATTAGGCTTAGTTACACTTTAGCATATGTGTGTGCATATGCATCTGTGTGCATTTGTTTTTTTTTTAAATTTTTTAAAATTTATTTTATATAACAAAGTCCATTTAAATGAAAACAAACATTTATAGACAGTATTTGGGAATTTGGGCGCTGTTCTTTTCAAACTACTTCCTGCTGGTAAGGGGCGCTATCATGGGGGATTCGAAGAAGATTCAGAAATCCTGCCTGTAGTCTGTAAGAATGATTTGTCCAGCTGTTTTGAATGTAGGATCACCTTGTACTCTGTTTCAGGCGGTCTGGCTTGATCAAACCACATTAGTCTGGAAGGAATGCACATCTTTTCATTTTCTGTGGAAACAAAAATAGAAATCCTCTTCCCCAGTAACTTGTCCTTCAACTTAAATTTTGGAGTCAAATCATTTAATTTAATTTAATTTATTATTTTACATATATGTGTGCATTTGTATATGTATGGGTGTGTGTCATGAATTTCAGAGGGAGGACATGCGAGGACTTGGAAGCAGAAGAGAAAGGATAGAAATGATGTAAGTACAGTACTCACATAAGTGCTTTGTGGATTCTCTTGCTCTCTTGAACAAAGTCCCATGTGAGTTCTTGGGGAAATCAGTACAATAGTTAAGGATCTTAACAATATGCACTTATTGAGAAGACAAGTTTATATTGTCATGTGTCCCAGCTCAGCCTCTTACTAGCTACTGTACTTATACCAGTTGATATGACTTGTCTGAGCCTCAATTTCTTCATTTTTTATGGTCAATAAAATATAAAATTGTGTTAAAGCATTTATCATAGCTGCTGGCATATAGACTGTTCTCTGATATACTTCGATTATATATCACATATTGCAAGATAAGCAAAACTACCTTACCACTTAGATTATTTCAGTACTATTACTATTGTATTTGATAATGTTGGTGACTTGTTTCTGTTTGCCAAATACACATCTTCCCCCTCTTCTGCTAACTTTATGTGGTTTCTAGGTGGTTAAGAATGAGGTTACCCTCCACTCTAAATGAAAGCATGGGTACATTACATCATGGCCACAGAGTTCATTCGAATAGGAGTCCAAGACCTACTTTCTGCCAGTGTGATTTAATCTCAGAATAACTTTAAGAAGCTGAAAGCATGTCTCTTTGAAGCAAGTGACAGGTATCTCAGCCTCAAACTGCATCTGTCCTTGAACTTTTAATATGTGGGAATCAATAAACTTTTGGGGGGGTGTTGTTGTATGCTTTATATATTTTGAGGTGAGTTTCTGTCACTTGTTGGATGAATGGTGACAAATGGAGCTGGTTTTATCATAGGACAGATTTTATCAACTAACAGATGTTCCCAGAGTATTAACTCTCTCTGATAAAAGAGAGAGGCCTATCCTGCCTACTTTCCTTGTACCCTTCCCTTCTTTTAACCTTAGGAATTAAAATTATTATTAATTATGAGGTTAGACCTAAACCTGTTATGACGACTAAATTCTTTTGTCAGCTTGAGTTGATGTGATTTTTTGATGTTTTCTTTTAGAATATACAACCAGTGAGCATCAAATCTGGAAAAAAATATTGTATCCCCCTTTCCCTTGGGAAAGCAGTTTGTTCTAAGGGACACAAAGACTTTATCAGAGTCACACAAAACCAATATACAAAAAGACTAGAAATCAACTGACTTATGCAGAATTTGCCTTTTTCAGTTTATTTTTGTTCAAATGGCTGTTTTGTTGTACAATATAAATACAATGGAAATTACTAAAGTTTCTCAGGTCAAAGCACGAAGTACCTTCAGAGGCACCTGTTTTGTGCAAAGAATCCAATTATAGCAGTAAAGACAATAGTGTTTGTGTAAATATAGATAAAGATAATACAGTTGGAGAAATGTCTTAGCCATATTGGCTAGTAACAGGCTGCGTTGGATGGCCCTTTGGCTCCTGTTGTCATGTCTATAAAAGCTCTTCATTTGACCCATTACTGGAGGCCTCATAGACTGCCCAGTCCTCCTAACTACCATTCACATTCACGGGGTCTGTGTCGGTCCTATGCTGGTTTCCCAGCTATCTGACTGGGCTATACGAGCTTCCCCTTGTTCAGGTCAGCTGATTCTGTGGTTTCTCCAGCCTGGTCTTGACCCCTTTGTTCATCACTCTTCCCTCTCTGTAACTGGATTCCAGGAGTTCAGCTAGTGGGCTAGTGTTTAGCTGTGAGTTTCTGCTTCTGCTTCCATCAACTACTAGATGATGGCAATTAAGGTAGTTGTCAATCTCATTATCATGGAAAAGCATTAAAGGTAGCCTCTTCACTATTGCTTAAATTGTTAATTGGTCCCATCCCACATAGATGGATACTTTTTTCAGCCAAGACACATGGGGGAGGGCCTAGGCCCTGCCCCAAATAATATTACAGACTTTGAAGACTTCCCATGGAAGGCCTCACCCTCCCTGGGAAGGGGATGGGCTGGGTTTGGTGGGGATGAAGGGGAGGATGGGAGGGTGGGGGAACTCGGATTGACATGTAAAACAACCTCGTTTCAAATTTAAATAAAAAAAGGAAGAAAAAACCCTCATTTGTTTCTCTTTTATTATAAATTATCTTATTTTACACATCAATCCCAGTTCCCATCCACTCCCAAGGGAGGTTGAGGCCTTCCATGAGGCATCATCAAAATCTATCAAGTTATTTGGGGTAGGGCCTAGGCCCTCCCCTGTGTCTCTGGGCTGTGGGAGCATCCCTCCATGGGGAATGGGATCCCAAAGTCTGTTCCTGCACTAGGGATACATCCTGGTTCCACTGCCAGAGGCCCCATAGACTGTCCAGTCTCCTAACTATCACCCAGGCTCCCCAGCTGTCAGATTGAGGTCCATGAGTTCCTGCTTGTTCAGGTCAGCTGTTCCTATGGGGTTTCCCAGCATGGTCTTTGTTCTTCACTCCTCCCTCTCTGCAACTGGATTCCAGGAGTTTGGCTTCCTGCCTAGCTGTGGGTGTCTGCTTTTGCTTCCATCAGCTACTGGATGAAGGCTCTAGGATGGCACATAAGATAGTTACCAATCTCATTATAGGGGTAGGGCATTTAAGGCAGCCTCTCTACTACTGCTTAGATTCCTAGTTGGGGTCATACTTGTTGATCTCTATACAACTCTGTAGTGCCAGGTTTTTCTTTAAACCTATAATGGCTCCCTCTATAATGTGTCTCTTTTCTTGTTCTCCTCTATTTATCTCCCAACTCAATCTTCCTGATCCCTCATATTCTCCTCCCCTTCCTGTTTACCCCTCCTCTTTCTCCTCCCTCCCTCCCCCATTACTCCCATTTTTGCTTCTTAAAGTAAAGTGAGATGGCCTCAGAGTGATTATGGTGACCTTAGGAGGTTATTTAACTGCTGTGTCACTTTTGTCCTTTTTTTTTAAGTCTTAGAGTTAGTGTTTTGGCATCTCTTTTTCAGAACTTTGATAGCCCATGGAAGGGGTAGGAGGTGTATAGCAAACTCTCATTATAGGTTGTTCATAGTTGAAAATGATTTGTTGCAATATTTTTTGAGTACAAAATAAAACCTTAACATGTTCTAGTTTAATGATTTTTATCCCAGACTACTGTTATAATATTTGTTTACTGAAGTCTGAAATTTTGGTGGGTTTGTCAGGTATTTTGTCATGTTAACAAGCTATGCAATCAGGGTGGAGGATGGGAGAATGTGTCTGAGATGGAAAAGTATGCTAAATTGCTCTTTCTGTATGATAAAAGTAAGGTTAAACATAAGTAGGCTACCATATTCCTGAAAACTAAAGATACAATTTCAGGAAACCAGTGAGTTTATTAGTTATGTTTTAAACCACCTGTCAAATAACATTTCATGCATTACAGTGTTCTGCTGGTAACCCCCCCCACAAAAAAATTAAACATTGTGTGTCACAGTCTAAATTCTATTGGTGTGATATATAGCAATTCTACTCACAACAGCAAGACATTAGAGAGAGATAATGCAGGGACTGAATGGGGATAGCTGAGCAGCAGGGACACTCTTGAAAATAGTATTTGGAAAGCATTGTAAGCCTAGCCTTTTTTCCCCTTTCCAATACAAAGCATTTAATATGAAGCAGGTGTTGCATGTACTTTACAGTTTCAAAAGGGACTTCAGTTCCATAAAGCCAAGGTCCAAATTGGTATTTTACTCAGCAATACTGGCATTTCTTCAGTCATTATTCTCGGTATGGCCATTTAATGATGTTTTTCACCCCACTCAAAGTAGTGAATTATCAATAGGATTACATTTAATGGTTACTTACTTCCTGTAACTACAGTTCTGAAGTATGTACATAGATGCTGGTTGCTTAAGAATAATTTTAGAATACAGGGTGGTCCTGTGGCATGGTGTCTTTCTATTTGCACCTCAGAGGGTATCTGTGGTAGAGTCCTGAAACCACACTTTGAGAACTGGTGGCAATAGATGTTATGTGATAATGGATGTTTTGTATTTATTGCATCTGAAAGTAGTTAATAGCCACAGATGTCTGATCAGCTCTTTTAATGTGGTTAGTGTGATGAGAAATTAAGTCTTATAGTGTATTACATTTAAATTTAAATAACCAATGTAATTTGCTCCTATCACACTGCCCTGCCAGTATGCACTCCCCTTTAAATCTCATCAAGAGTTTTCATTGTGTTTGTATGGAGGCAGGATGAATGTAAAAGACTTGTGTCATCTCTTTGGCATCTCACATCCTGCTGGTCTTCACCCTGTTGCTCTCCCCACCCTTGTGCTCTTTGACCTTATTTATGTAGTTTCCTCCAGCCATAGGATCCATGTTTGTATTCTCCTTCTATATTCAAACCACCCTATTTCCCTTCCCTTGCTTAATGAAGTTTCTATTTTCACCTTCTCTTCAGAGAAACTTTCTGTGGAATCTTGACAAAAACCATTGTTCTATATTGTAGATTTTTCTCCTTTGTGGCCTTTGCCCTTATTGAGATTCTTTGTTCATGTGTGTGGTTATGTATTGATATCTGGATTCCATACTAGGCTAGCATCCACAGGGAGCAGAGACTTTCATATTTCTGATTATCAGTTTACTCCCTACAATAAGCAAAAGTACATAGTGACTGCTGAATATTTGTTGAATAACTATGATGTTGATTGTTGAAAACTCACACTCATAAGTAACTGTGGGTATTAACTAAGAACAAATGTTTTCATTATTTTCTTTTATATCAGTGTATTATATTTATCCTCCCTTGAAAAATCACTCTACCTGGCCCCTTAAAAATTTCCTGAGCACTACAGGTATTATTACAGTTGAAAGTATCATATCTGAAGATTCAAATCCAACATCCATAGGTGAGAAGACACTTGGCATTTGTCTTTATGGGCCTGGGTTATGTTACTCAATATGATTGTTTCCAGCTGTGTTCTTTTTCCTACAAATTACATTTTACTCAACAGTTGAATAAATTGTGTTTGTATACCAACTTGTCATTATCCATGCATCAGCTGATGGACATCTAGGCTGTGAATACTGATTAGCAGGTGTCACTAGAGTAGGAATGTGGAGGAGTCCTTGGGATCAATATCTATGAGGGTTTAGCTGGATCATATGGTACATTTTATTCTAGTCTTTTGAGGAACCTCCATAAGAGGCACTCTACTGGATGACAACACATTCAAGAATGTTTTAGGCAACATAATTTGGTTTTGTGAGGTTAAAAAGAATACACACAATGTAGATAAGAAAGAGGGAATGCCTCTGAGATTTTGGGTGTGGTGGTGAACATGATCAAAATACATTTTCAAAATTCAAAAGTCTTAAAGAATTAATAAAAAATTAATGATGAAAATTATAAAATATTTGTGGCTAAAAGATAATGTAATAGTTATATGTATCTGTACACAAGTAAGTTAAAATTTTTATAGGCTAACAATATAAACATTTCTATTAAAAACTAACAAAAGACTGAAAATTAATGACTTAAACATTCTATTCAAGTTATTAGAGAAACTGGTGGTGTGATACAAGAATGTGGTAAAATAAATGATATAAAAAAATTTTAGATTAACAAAGAAAATGGATGAATATAAATCTAAAGCTAGCTCTTTATTAATAATTTCAGTGAAACACAAAAGATCAGAGTTATATGGAAAAATAGAGAAAAATTCAGAAATAGAAAAGTACTCTATGAGTATTGTTTTAGTGAGAAAGCTGTTCACTATATTTTCCAGCCAGTGTTAAAAACAATGAGAAACTTTCTAGAGAAATATAACTCACAAAATCAATTCATTAGGATTTAGTAATCGAGCTGAAGAGACGGCTCAGTGGTTAAGAGCACTGGCTGTTCTTACAAAGATCCTGAGTTCAATTCCCAGAAATTACATGATGGCTCATAGCCATCCTTAATGAGATCTTGTGCTCTCTTCTGGCCTGCAAACATACATACAGGCAGGACACTGTATACATGATAAATGAAAATAAATCTTTAAAAATTTAGTAATTCAGAATAAATACATAAACATTAAGCTAAATGAGCCACCTTTTGTTTATAAGTTAAGAATAATGATTTCTAGAACATAAGATATGGTATCCTTCATAGTACAAAAAGGTTAAATATGTCAATATGGAACCAGTGAGATGGCTGAGATGGTAGAGGTCCTTGCCACAAAGCCTGATAACATGAGGTCAGTCTGCCTACAAGTACTCTGTGGCATGCATGAGTACACACACACACACACACACACACACACACACACACACACACACACACACACAGAGTAAATAAAGTGAGCAAACAACATATATATGTAAATATTTAAGAACTAGCACTATAAGAAGGGGCCTCAGCTATGTACTAAGACATACAGATCACTAAATTATATAAATGAAGGATAATCACACAATGAAAGAGGAATATAGCCAGAAAGAATCATTAAAATGATTCATCGTTATCAAAAGTCATGATTCTATGTTGAGGGATGAAATGTAAGGTCTGAATGAGGTGATTGCTGGACTAAAGAAAAGAATGACTAATTTATTCAATGTGTAACAGATTCAGATATTATCACCTCAGTGGAATACACAGAAGTTAATGTTCAGATTTAACAGAAGCTATGCATAAGTAAGCACTATTGTGTTGCCAGATGGTCTTGGAAGAAGAGTAAGGAATTGTGAAAATAGTATTTAAAATGTGTAAGAAAATGTAAAATAAATGAAGATTTTTTTTTCTCACTTCCACAAATGTCCCAGAATTCTGCATTTTTACCATACTTCTGAGCTGATGCTGAGAGTGACCATCTGGAATGGGGAAGCTCTTTATTAGGAAGCCCTTTTCTTGGTATCCTTCAAGCACTGGGAAGTTTTCAGACTGTGTGGGAAGTAGGGGAGTGAACAGAGGTTTTGGACATTAAAGGGGATGCCTACTGTCTTTTTCTGCCTGATGGATTTGAGCAGAACTAGAGCAGAGCTAAATGAAGGTTAAAAAAAGACTTGCTTTAGTAATTCATCTATGTATACTTTCATGATGCAATCAGATAGCAACTCCCAGTACAATGAAATGTATGGTATGAAAGTTTAGTTTGTATGGGATAGGAAGAGACTGGGATACTTTGGAGCATTCAAGAACTCTATTGTCATTGCTCAAAATATTACTACTATCAGTAGTATGTTGATGAGTTGTGTCATAATATTGAAAAGGGGAAAGTAATATTCTTGAGTTAAAGAGTGCAGTGTCCATGCGGCCAGAGTACCGAGCTTGGCAGAGGGTGTCGGGACTGAAACCCTTAACAGACCACCATGAGAAATGAAGAGGAAGCTGCTGTCACCTTTTATTATAGAGAGTAATGATCTTATATATCCAAGCCAGGGGAGGGACTAAGCATAGGAGGAAATCATGCACCACCCACACCTGGGGTCAAGGTATGGGCACTGCACACTGGAAAATTATGAGAACAACCTTGTTTGATCATCCTTGAGAGCACAGGAGTTCTACAGCTGGGTGGGGGGAGGAAGAGAGCTGTAAGGGACAAGTACTTAAATTTCCCAACAAAAGAGGAAGTCACACTGTCCATAAGGTTACTTGCATCCTGAATGAAAATTACTAGTACAGAAGAGGATGCCTCCCTGATGATGATGATGATGATGATGATGATGATGATGATGATGATAAAAGAAATATGGGATAGTAGAAGCACTGAGATATCTGGCTGAAGGAGGGTGACTTGCACCCCTCATGCCAGATACAGGGTGGAGAAATGAAAGTTTCAGTGTTTGCCTGTATTTTTCTGATTCAAAAGTACAATCTCAAAGGAAATGCATTTGATGTCCAGAGGTACAGGAATTTGAATGATCTTGAAGAGCTCCCTTTCTTAGTTTACTCATCCCATTCAGTTGCTGCATACTTGCTAACATCACACCATCACTTCCAGTGTCTTCACATTAGAGCCACAGGGCCTAGATTGACCATCATCCTTTCATTTCTTATTAGCATTATAGGGTGGGAAAGGTGCTTAAGCATCTGCATCCTGCATGATTCTTATCTGTCAAAGTAAAATGACAATAATACTATTTCAAGGTGGCTATGCTGAGCAGTAAATAAAAACATGAAAACTCTGGATATAATGATAGTATTGTAGATACTATATTAATAAAACTCATTTTGTGGGATTGGTTTTAATTCTTTGATGAAAAAGTCTGTAACTTTGTAGAGTTAAAACCATGTACAATAAGCATAAGTATCACTAAATTGTGATGAAAATAATAATATGTAATTAATAAAGCATTCTAGGCTAACAGATGGACTTCCAAGAGTATGATAAAATTGGTATTTTAAAAGCCATGACATCAAAATCAGACTGCTAATATGGATGGGAATGTTGAAATATAAATGTATTTACTTCTCTTAACAAGTCTATGAGAAAAGTATTATTCTTCAACACACAGAGGCAAACCCAAGGTCATGTAAGTAGTATGAGAGTCTAATTTCAGGGACCATGACACAGCCAATTTGTAGGTCTTGGAGTGTCTCAAATTGTGTTGTTTGCCAAGTATGGTAGAATGAGCATCAGGAAGAGGGCAAAAACCACTCCAGAGGTCTTAAGGAGGTACTAGTCTGGTAGCCTAGGGAAGAAAAAATGGGATGCTAAGACCAACATGAAGTCAAAAGGAGGTGCGTTTATGGGAAGATAAACAGTGTGTTTATGGGAAGATAAAATTCAAGGAGGCAGCTCTCCAAGGAATGAATGTGTTCTTCAAATTCACATTGAAGTCCTGAGTTCTATTTTGAGTGTGGGACCTCAGAGAGCTGGTTGCACCATGTATTATATTTGTGTTCTTGTTAGAAGACACGTTTTGCTCTTTGGAGGGGGGGTTCACCACCCAGATCCTGAGTAAATCACACAGAGGTCTATTTTATCTTACAAATGCCCAGCCTTAGTTTGGTTTGTTTCTAGCCATCTTTTCTTAAGATAAATTAGCCCATCTAACTTTTGCTTCTGGGATTTTACATGTTTCTATTTCTCTATATCTTTTTCTTATTTCTCACTACTGTCTTTAGCTGTGTGTCTGGGTGGCTGACCCCCAGTGTCCTCTCTCTTCCTCTTTTCCTTGTTCCATGATCTTCCTTCCCAGATTTCTCTTTCCATTTATCTCTCTGCTTGGTAGCCAGCCCTGCCTACCCTTTCCGCTGCCTTGCTATTGGCTGCTCAGCTCTTTATTAGACAAATCAGGTGTTTTACCCAGGCAACGCATCACAACTACACTGGTTAAAGAAGTGCAACATAAAAATTGCAACCTATCTTTGCATTGTTAAACAGATATTCCACAGCATAAACAAATATAACACGCTGCCAATTAATATTCTGCAACACACTAGAACCATTGCTTCCTCTTTGCTGTCTCTCTTTTAAGAATGTAAGGAAGAAGCCATCTGCTAGTCAGGAGAAGGACTTTCACCAGAGCCTTGCCATGTTTTTACTGTGATCTTGGGCTTTAGCCTCTAAAAGTATACCAACAAGATCCTGTTTCAGTCACTGTCTAAGAACACTGTCTATGGCAATTGTTTATTAGCAACTTGAACCAAGACACCATTGTTAGAATTTGTCACTTAGGTAGAATATGATGGAATATCATTGAAAGATTTTTGTAAGTGATTTTAATGGGAAATATTTGAGTTGATGAAAAGAAAGGCCACACAATAGTTTTAATACTATTCTAGAAATTAGATTCTACAGATGAATAAGTTATATAGCAAAAGCAAATTCATTGTGTTTGGAACATGGCTGGGATGGGTTCACAGTGATGCACATCACTAGTATAGCTTTAGAGTGTGTGTTAGTAACTAAGGAATCTCTGTTGAGTTAAATAGTTTAATAAACTATGATTATGGGACATAAGACTGTGGATTTGACTTGAAAGTTGACATAAGAACAGATTCATTTTTCTATTCTATTGTGAGAAGTTGTTTTGTGTCAATTTTTAATAAAAATGTGTGATTAAACTTATTCATTTGAAACTTACTTTACATAAAATTTAAGGGTAGTGTCTTAAATTACATGTGAGATTTGGGAGATTATAAATTTAGTCTGAATTTATTAAATATTATGTCCTGTAGGAAAATATTATAATTCTATTATATCTTTGAAATGTTAATTTTATGTTGGGGCTTGGATAAACTATAATTATGTCATAATGATATTCACTTTTACAAGAAAATTATACGAATAGAAGATTTAAGTATCTATTTTGCATATGCTTTTATAATTGTTCTCTTAAGCAATAAATTCTTCCATTCAGATTAGAAGATAGCTGAGTATTGATGTTCAGGGGAAATTGAAGACAGTATTTTCTCTACTTCTCTGTCATTTGAATGGAAATCTCACTTGAGTCAGAGATGGACAGCTTAGATAATGCCAAGAAGTGGAAATCATACTTTTCTCAAAAATATGTGATTAAGCTAATACAGTTGTATCATAATGATATTCAGTTTTCATACATGATTATGTACTTCAGGCACCTTGTTACACAGTCTGTGGGGTTAGTCTCATTAAGACAAGTATTTAATTGAAATCAAACATGGCAAGACTCATTCCCCTAGGAAAGTTATCCTGGGTTGAGGATATAACTCAGCCAGGAAAGTGCTAGTTTTACAAGTTATGAGGACAGGAGTTGCATACATAAATCCCATGTGAAAATGTGTGCATGGTGGTATGTGCTTTTAATTCCAGCACTGAAGAGGTGCAGACAAGATATGTGGGCATTGGTGGCCAACCAGTACTGCAAAAATGGTGAAATTCAGGCCAAATAAAGAGACACTCTGTGTCAAAGAATGGGGGGGATGCTGTTATTCAAGGCTACATTTGAGGTTATCCTCTCATCTCTACATATGTACATATATGTGTTCATAGTCGCACCCCCGATTCCAAAAGATACACACATGCTAAATTTGTTTATGATTGTGAAAAGATCAGCCCTGGACCTCCTTTATAAGTGATCTTTTGTAATAAATGGGAGAACAATTGATTGTGTATAAATGTCACACATGCATAGCATACACAATGCTAAACAAACCTTTTATTAAAATTCATTTCTATTTTCATGTGTGTGTTAGTGTGTGCATGTTCATGCTGATGCCCACAGATGGCAGAAGAGGTTGCCAGATCCTGTAGAACTGAATGTGGGTACTGGAGGCAGACCTCTGCTCTACTGCAAGAATAGCAAGTTCTCTTAAATTTGGAACCATTACTTAAGAATGGAGAAACATGTTTTCAGCTTAGTAATAGCTTGTAATGCCTAACAGCCTGGACTTTATTATTAGTATTTTTCTTCATTTTTTTTTCTATTTTTCTTCTTCTTCTTCTTTTTATTTTAAACATCCATTCTAGTTCCCTCTCCCTCCCATCCTTCCATACCCCCTGACCTCCCCTCCCATCCCATTCCCCACTCACTCCACAGGGAAGGTGAGGCATTCCAGGAGGAATCATCAAAGTCTGTATTTTCCTTTTTATCTAGCTTGTGGACTCTGTTCACAAATCTAAGTAATTAATGACCATTGGAGGTAGGTTTCCATGCTTCAAACTGGTAATGAATATCTAACAAGGGCAGCATTATGAGTATCCTGTAAAGTGTGTGCTTATATTGGGATATCACACTTTGGTCTACTTCCTTCTGGGTAAAGCAAGTCACATGCCGTAACTTGACATGAATATGAAGAAGAAATATGCTTTTTCCTCACTGGTGGCACATGATGTAAATCTATGGGATGAACAGCAGTTTGTAATTCTAACTCAGAACAGGTGTGAAGAAAGAAAGTGGATACACACAAGAGTCAGTCCTAGTACATCAGTTAGGTATAAGTGACATGGTTCCACTTCACATTTTAACAGAAATAGTATTTATGGCCATGACCAGTAGAGTTTCTTGTGAACAACCAAGAAAACAAAGCACATCCTTGTAGTACAGATTAAATTATTTACTCAATTATGTCATATTGGTCCTCATTGGAGATTTATTCTCAAAAGCTCAAATCTGGAGATGGATGGATGTCTTGTAAACAGTAAAATGCACTATGCATATCCTTTGTATTTTTAAACCCATTTCTATGTTACTTTATGTACCTAATTTAATGTAAATCCTATGCAATAAATTGTTATACACTGTTGCCAAGTAGTCACAAGTTATAAAAATTCTGTACCTAAAAGTAAAAATATGATGTTTTGTTCAGATCTTTGCTATTTATGGCCAGCCGAATTAATGGATGCGGAATATTCAGACACTGGGAATGGATTGTAATATTAACTTAAGTACAAACAACTCATTAGTGAAACACAATCTGTAATTCATGTTTGAAATTTTTACAATTGCCTTTAGTTTTGTGGTGCTGATTATCATACTTGACTGAAAACGTGGTCATTTGAAGAGTTTAGATATAAATTATTAGTTTATATATAAAACATTATTTTTTTATATTCCCTTGGATTAATTTACTGGAGAACATTCTCTAAAACCCACAAAGGAAAATTAGGTTAAATCACCATTAATTTTGAGTTCTCTGGGACTTGATTGGCCCAGGTGTTGGGGTGGTGGTGTCTTAACTTTTACATGAGCTAAGTGTACTTTTATGTAGTGATTTGTAAATCATCACAGTAGATCATTGCAAATTACCCACCTTTGTTCTACCTTATGGGTAATGTGCTTGAGATGAGAAATTAGATATTAGTAGTACACAGCTGCAGCTTTTCCAACAAATATTGTTTTCAATCACCTCCCCCACCCCTGGATAAATTGGCCACTTGCCTTGTACAGGCCTTTATAGTCATATTTTTATGCCATTCCTACTTGCTAGTTCAAAGGACATTAGTATAAAATTATGCATCATTTCATATTGAATAGGAAATACAGTTTTATGCAGATGTTCCATTTTATGTGTTTGGGTATGTTGACTTTAAGAATATCTGTGCACTGTACAACACAGTGCCTAGCCAAGCCAGAAGATGGCAGAAGATCCCATGCAACAGCAATGACAGATGGTTGTGAGCTGCTATGTGATTGCTGGGAACTGAATCTGGATCTTCTGCAAGAGCAGGAAGTCTTCTTAACCAATGAGACATTTCTGCAGCTCCTGATTTTTATTACTAAATATTACTAAATATTATTGAATTAACTATACCTACCAATACCCATGGAATACTTTATTTGTGCTTGTGTATCTATATGCATATACACATCTGTGCATGTCAATAGTAGTGTGTAAATTTGTGGAGGCCCAAGTTAATGTCAGGTGTCTTCCTCAGTTGTTTCCCACCTTATTCTTGGAAACACTGTCACTGGAATTGAAGCTAATTGGCTAACTGAATTACTTGGCCATCCATCCTTCTTCTTCCTCTGCTGTGCGGTGATGATAGGCTAGCATTGCTACACCTGTCTTCTTTAAGTGAGTGCTGAGGGTTTGAACTGAGGTCTCCATGCTTCAAAGACAAGCACTTTACTGACTAATCTATACTCCTTGCCCAAATAATGTATGATCTTTATGTTTTTTATTATTCTACAAATGAGTATACCCTTTGAAGGGTGTACTTTGAAAATAAAATAATTTATACATACTGTTTCGTAACTGTAACATTTGCCCACATGTAACTAGTGTATTTTATTTTTCAATTTTTTAATTTAAAAACAAGCTTGTTTTACATGTCAATCCCAGTTCCCTCTCTCTCCTCTTCTCCCCTCCTCCCCTGCTTCTCACCAACCTCCTATCCCATCCCCTTTCTGCTCCACAGGGGGGATGAGGGATCTTCAAAGTCTGTCATATCATTTGGAGCAGGGCCTAGATCCTCTCCCATGTGTCTAGGCTGAGACAGTATCCATCTATGTGGAATGGGCTCCTAAAGTCCATTTGTACACAAGGGATAAATACTGATCCACTACCAGAGGCCCTATAACTTGCCCAGTCCTCCTGACTGACACTCACATTCAGGGGGTCTGTGTCAGTCCTATGCTCAGTTCCCAGCCATCAGTCTGGAGTCCATGAACTCCCCCTTGTTCAGGTCAGTGCCTGGAAAAACTCTACCAGGGAACTCCTGCAGCTGATAAACTAGTGTATTTTATATATTGGTAACAGTGCCATTGATTGGAGTGTCATTGTCACAGTGGTATTCCTTTGAAAGAGGAATTATCAAACATCACTGGAATTCTGGCCCTGAAATGTGTTTGAAGTGTAATACTGGCCTATGCATTTGGCATGTTGAGTGCCTCTGCAATTGGCCTCCTGTGCTTATAGCAAACCACCTGCACTTCTTCTCTAGAGTATAACAATAACAAACAATCTTAATTTGCAAAGGTTCCATAAGATTTGAAATCACATGAACTAAATAGTAGTGCTATACAAATTGATAATGAATAAGACACATAGTGACCCTCCCCAAAATTCTGTCGATTTTTAAATTTCTTGACGTAAAATATTACAAAGGAATGATGAAAACAATGAGGAAAATATATTTCACATAAAGCATGCCAAAGAATGTTGACAAGATGGCTCACTGAACCAGTGCTGCAAGCTCTCAACCTGATGCCTCTAGTTCTATTCTCAGAACCCATGATGGAAGGATAGAACTCATTTTGCAATGTCGTATGACCTTCTCTCTCTCTCTCATACACACACACACACACACACACACACACACACACACACAATTTAAAAGCATGCTAATAAATTTTAATAATTAATGATTCTTTTAGAAAAATATGTCTTGTTACTGAGATGCTTCAAGGGAATTTGTTGCAAAGTAAATTTCTGAATGACAGGAAGGATCTTTGTCACTCGCTTTGTTGGCACTTTTCCTCAGTATTTATGTCCTTATTATAATTTGCTTACCTGCTACTAGTTTAATGGAAGGCATATTTTCATTCTGTCTGGTCTGCAAGATATTGCAAAATAGAGGCTATTGTTAGTTATCCTATTATGTTTATGAAAACTACTCTAAATAAGCACTTTTACAAATTAGAAGTGCTCAAGTTTCAAGAGTACTTGGCATTTGGAGAGAGAATGTTTTAGGATTGAACACAGTTTTGAAATTACCCTAGGATTTTAGGGATAACAGATGGGGGCCCAAGATACCTGCAAGAATATTATTTATTCCATGTCCATATTCTGAACTCAAAATAATTTCATAAAGTTTTAATCTCGGCACTTATACCTAAACTCCCTAGAATCCTGTAAAATAGTAGGAAAGTTGGTTTCAGTAAATAGAATGGAGTTTTGAACATTTACTCCTGCCTTCTAGCTGCACAACTTTGATAGACTTGGTCCAATACTCTAAATCTGTTTTCTTGTCACTGAGTAAAAAACAATGTGTTTTATTCATATTGTGTAAGAGAAGAGTTAACAGAGTTCCCTATACTTACTCATTATGCTTCCTTTTCATCACATTTTAAAAATATTTAATATCAGCCATGAAAACTGTTGTCCCAGTGTCACAGAAATGTTTACTCTAAATTTAGGGCACAATTGCTAGTAGTAGTTTAGTGCTGTGGGCAGGAGTGCACACTCTTGTGCTGTGTTTCTATGTAGATATACTTGCACATGTATATAGAAGACAGAACTCAAACTAGAATGTTACTCATTCAGAGCCACTAACCTTGTGGGGTTTGTTTGTCTGTTACTTTATTTGTTTTTAGAAAGAGCCTCTCACTGACTTTAAGCCCACCCAATATTCTAGGTTGGCTAGCCATGAAGTCACATGGATTTTAGCTCATGAGCAAGGTTTTGGTTTTCAATTTGTGTTCTCATGATCAAACTCAAGCCCTCTGCATGCAAGGCAAGCACTCTATAGTTTGAGCTGTCTCCCCATCCTAACAGTGTGTTTTTTAATTAACACATTACTTTGCTTGAAACAGGATTAACTAATGTTTTGGGTGAAGATCTAGATGCTTGTGACTTCCTGTGTTGTATAAGTGTCTTTAATCCTCAGTTTCATTGTCATGAGAAAAGTAACCTTGGTCTTGAGTATTGGAAAAAGAACTTACATAACAAAGATCAGCAAGAGAGAGGAGATCTAGGAAAATGCAAGGTCAAAAGTTATGTTGTCTGGAGTATTGGTCAGATTATGAGACAATTTGTATATTGTAAATTATTCTCTAGCTCTTTGTTCTTATGTAAGAACTTCAGTCACATAATTGATAATGCATGTTCTAGTTTATATTTTCCAAAGAAACAAAACCAGTAGGAAAGATATAGATTCATCCCTACATGAATGCACACATATACACACATGGAAATATTCCCTAAACGTGTATTGAGTTTATGAAATCTTGGTTACACATTGTTGAGGTAAATATATCCAACTGCTATTATATTGCTTTCAATCTAAGGGGCAGGGAAGTCAGTGGTATAATTCAGTTTAAGCTGAAAAGTTAAGAACTAGGGGTCCTTATATCTGGAGACAGAAGGGGATGTCTAGTCCAGAAAAAAAAAAGGTAATATGCCTCTTTATTTTTTTATTCCATTCAGTCCTCAGTGTAGTGAGTGATGCATATTTTCATTGGTGAGATGAATAGCAATTTCTGCCTGCTGTTTTAGCTTAATCACCTCTGAAACCCCTCACAGACATACCTGAAATAATGCCTATGTGCTAGCAAGTCATGTTGGGAAGTGGAATTACCCTCACCAGTGACTATTTGTGTGTTGATTTGAGGAAATTTTGAGTCAGACTAAGCTTTATTCTACTCTCATACTATACATCCCCATCACAGCCTCCCATCCTTAGTTGATTCTGTGGCTTGTGTTCTGGTGTCCTTGATTCCTTTGGCTCCTACAATCCCTCCCTCTTCCCCCCACCCCCCACCCCTTTAGTGGAGTTCCCTGAACTACACCTGATGTTTGGCCATCTGCATTTGCTCCCATCAGCTGCTGGAAGAAGTATCTCTGATGATACTTCCAAAACCTACAAGGTAGCAAAGTATCATTAGGACTTTTTGTAAATCAATTCTCCCCTAGGTCTCTGGGCCATCCAACTTCTAGATCCTGGCCATCCAGGCAGTGTCAGGCATGGGTTCCCTCTCCTGGCATTGGTCTCAAGTTAGACCAGTCATTGGTTGGCCACTCTTACAAACTCTGAGACACCATTGCCCTAGCACATTTTACAGGCAGAATAGGTTGTGGGTGGAAGGTTTCACAGCTGTGTTTGTGTCTCAATCTCAACACTGGAAGCCTTGCTCAGTTATAGAAGATAGTCAGGTCAGGCTTTGTATCCTCCATTACTATGAGTCCTTTCTAGGGTCACCCTCACAAGTTCTAGAGGTTTCCATAATGTTTCTTTGTGATGTACCTTAACACATTGTTTAATTAAGAGAATTTAAAATCGGTGGCTCTATCACAACCAGAAGCCAGGATCTGTATGGACACAATGTAATAGAGTGGTGGGAAAGATGGAGGAGCAAAATGTAGTTTTTAGTTTGTTCTCTTTGAGGATGCTACAAGGGTGAAGGAGGATGGAAATAGAAGGACTGAGAAATGAATGGAATTAAGGTTCATGATATGAAATTCCCAAGGAATCAATAAAAATGATGTTGTAAGAAAAAGAAAATTTAAAATACTGTGAACTTTTATCATAATCATCTGGCTATGAGTACACAGCTTTATAGTATACATGTTGAGGTCATTCAGCAGTCCACCTTACTTAACTACCACCCAGTATCTATTCTTCACATAGCTTTTTCTGGAGTGACATGAACCCGTGAATGTTACAAGAACATGATACATATTTGTAAGCAATAATTAAATAAATGGCTTAGCAACATCAAAAAATGGATAAAAGACATACATATAGCCTGAGCAGTGCTTATAATAACATGATTTTCTTGAAATATATATACTATAACTCAAACTGTGAATGTGTGAATGAAGTATGAATGGTTTAAAGGAAAATGGCCCCGTAGTGAGTGGTACTATTAGGAGGTATGGCTTTGTTGGAGTAGATATGGTTTGTTAGAGGAAGTGTGTCACTGGGAGAGGTAGGCTTTGAGCTCTCCTATGCTCAAACTATAGCCAGTGAGACAGTTCACTTCCTGTTGTCTATATATTGAGTTGTAGAAATGTCAGTTAATTCTTGAGCACCATGTATGCTTGTATGCCACCATGTCTTGCCATGATGATAACAGATAAATCTCTGAAACCATAAACCATCCAATTAAATGTTTTCCTTTGTAAGAGTTGTTTATAATTCTACTAATATAAAAACGCTACAGCAAGCTCTGCTTATCTTCCTTATTAAGTTTTAGAAACTTGGCATTAGATGTTTTCCTATATTTAACACATATACATGTGAACATGGTTATTATTAAACACTTGCTTGAATAAGCGTGTACTCCATTTCTTTTAGCTACAAGGCTATTGTCAATGCAAAACAACACAGCTATCACTTCAAAGGAAATAAGAGATTATTCTAGAGACAATTTCAGTTTTTTGGTTTAGATACTGTAAAATTTAGACAATTTCAGAGATTTAGGTTCCCCCCTAAAATCCATGTTTCAGTGTAGAAGCAGCATCATAATGTTTTATAGTAATAGCAAAAAAGAAAAAAGAAAGCCATAAGTCATGACACTTAACTGGTAGAAACATCAAAAGTTGGCTACAATAAGATTCTAGAATCTATTCTAAAGGTCTCAGGTGCTATTGATGATATCTTAGTATTTGAGTTTATGGAAGGTCATGATTAAGCTAAGAGATTCAAAAAGTTTATATCCACTACCCACAAATTTCAACTCTGACATAAAGATGAGCAATGAATGGCTATTGTGAGGACAAAAAAAAAATGTACTTCAGACTCCAGATAAGGTTACTAGGCTCTGCACCTGCAATCCCCCAATTCTTTCCACATTACTACTCTTCTAATTATCAATCAGTCTTTGGAGACATACCCCCTTTCTCGGAACTCACATTCATGATGCTTATGATGAAATTGTTTTTCTCAATAATTTGTGCAGCACATACTTTGGCTGCATATGTATTTGCCATTTTAAAACAAATCTCTAAGTGTGTTTATTTTGGGAATAAAACTTATGGGAAATTTACTTTTCAAGTTTGTTTAGCAATGAAACAAAAAAAATCTAGAAAAATGAAAAGCAAAAGTCTGGAATTTTTGTAGGCTTACTCTGCTTAATCTGAGTGTTGGAATTAAGGGATGCCATTTATAGAGAACATGCCCTGTTGAAGGGAGGCTCTAGAGAGTGAGAACTGACTTAATGCTTTGGTGGGTTGAACAATCTGCCCTACCATATGAGCAAAACTACAGTTTTATTTTTCTGAAGAACTTTTCCTTGCTATTTCATGCCTCACTAACCATGGCTTTATATGTACAATTTGTAGGCAAAGATATTAGTGTATGTACATTTTTACTCTATTATCCTAAACAATAATCTGATACAAGAATTCATAAGATTTTGCATTCAGAACCTGTTACTAGTTAATAATAGGATAATGGTGGTTCATTGAATGCTAACTATGATGGAAAGAATGCATTATAACCATGGAAAACTTAAAAAGACTCCAAAACCCACAAAGGGAGAAAGGTACCTTTTGTTATTTATAGGCATCTAAAAATTAACACACTTTTAAATTTTGGGGGGTGGAAATCTCCTGTATGAATACTTTATTTACATCTTTGTTCCCCTTCTTCTCCCCACTAAGCTTCTCCTATACTCCTACTCTCTCTCAAATTCATGACCCCTTCTTTGTTAGTTAGTTTTGTTATTCACATATGCTCACATGTACCCTATTGTGTTCTTTTATTATTTCTGATATATTAATGTGTTTTGACTGACCACTTCAGATTGGATGAACTACCAAGGTGCTTCATCCCTAGAAAAAACTGATTCTCCATCTCTCAGCAGCCATTCATTGCTTGTAACTCTTCTTCTGCAGACAGGACCATGTAAAATTCCTCACCTACACTGTCAAGTTTAAGGATGTTTCCATTGTAGAGATTCTATCTAGAATCGACATTGTTGAGCTTTCATGGGTACAACATCTTATTCCTATCTAGAAGATACTGTCTAGCACCAGGCTTCCTGGTCTTCTACCTCTTAAAATCTTGATAATTCCTCATCTACTTAAGACTTCTTGATACTACACAAGTCCAAAGTCGCAGGGCACTATGGGAATATGTATAGTATAATTCCAGTTTATGAGGGTTAAGGAATGAGAATGAACTATAATAGAACTTATTACTAAAACTCTGTATCTAACTTTAAGTAAGTATGGTAACTAGTTGCTAAGTTCCTGAACATAGTATCAATAACAATCTATTCAAAATCTTTAATGTAGCTTAATGGAAGTAATATATTTGGTTCAATTGACATCAAGAAATTACAAAGATAAGAATCATAAAATCAAAATACTGTTTATTGCTGCATGTTCATATTTTCTTATGTTTAAAATAACTTTTTGCAATGTGAATTTATGTCAATGTCTTTGTGGTTTTCAATAGAAAGATACTGTACAGACAAAAGGGTGAAAATAGAATTAGAAGAAAAATGACAATGTTGGTTGTGACCTTATGCATATTTCTTAATATATTTTATTCTTTGCATTGACTTTGGGAGCCATGAAGAAGAGACAAAGCAGAAATTAAATCTAGACTAGTGCCCTTTTTTTTACTTAGAGAGTTCCTGTTTGTTTACTTCCTTCAGTTGTCAAAATTTGAGGATATTATGATCTCAGTAAGAAAGAGAAGCAATTGTTAAAATGTCTTACTTTATCCAACAGAAAATTGCATACTGGGTAATTTGTCAGAAATGTAAATATATTTCCCACAAGTACTGCAGATTGGGAAATCTCTCACAAACATGTGGTAGATTTGGTGTCGGGTAAAGTCTACTCTCTCCTGTCAAAATGGTGACTTTTATATGTGTCCTCACATAAAATAAGAGAGAATTTTGGAAGAACAAAATCTATTTGATCACTAAATGGTATATTGCCACCTGCCAGATGGTGGGCTTATCAAAGCTTTCTCACTCTCCTATGAAACTACTAGACCCATTCAAGAGTTTCCCCCTCATGATTTCACCTTATAGGCACCATCCCTGAGGTCTGTGAGGTCTGTCTTATTAGTTGTTATGGTTTAATACATGCACTTTGAGGGTGACACATTCAGGTCAATAAGTTAAACAATCTCCCTGAAATCTAGTGATCCATTCATGTAGATTGAAAGAGGAATAAGTTCAATATATGAATACTATTTTATACATGCCTTTTAGCCTTTTTCTTTTTCCATTAGTTTTATTTGTATTTAGATTTAAGTTTATTTTCACTGATATGTCAAAAACACAAAAAGTAATATAATATTCATGGATTATCTGTTGCTTTAATATGACCATATTTATAATGGTTAAATCAGGGTAAACATGTAGCTCTTGATATACCTAGTAACAAAATGTTCAATAGCCTTTTACTAGTTTTGAGAAATGCACAGTGCAGTGCTCCCTTTTCCCCTGCAGTCATTCTCTCTGTAGAAGCACAGAGCTCACACTTAACACCCTCTGACCATCCTTTCCTATCCCCTCTTCTCCTTGCCTCAGCCTGTGTTCAACTCCATCCTGCTTTCAAACTTCACCATTCAAACCACAAGTTTCTTCTTTCAGCATGAGGCTCATTTCACCTAAATATCTTCTCATTTCTATTTTCTTCCTATTTCTTTTAGTTTTTTGTTTGTTTGTTTGTTTTCAGCTGCTCTCTCCTTTTACCCCTCAATTTCAAAGGCTCTGTCATCAAGACAACCACACCCATATGCAAAGGAAAACTTTGTTAGCATTGTCCTGGAAATGAGTTAGTTATCACAGCTTTTTTTTTTTCTTTTCCTTGCCCTGCACTGCTAGTTATTTACAGTTTATTTTGGCGTTAGAAGGATTACTTTATCTTTGAATTTCCCCTAAGACAAAAACCCTGGTAACCATAGCAGCAGTGCTGCCATCCAATCTCTTAAATCCACAACAAAATGTTGCTCAAAATTCTCAGCCCAGCCTCCCAAGGCAAACATTGCTGTGTTGAGTGACAAACTAAAACAATAGGAGCTGTGCCTGTTGCCATGGAAACAGACCTTTCCTTCTGAATGGTTCCAATCCATGATTTGCAGCCGAAAGTGCTGCAAAGGTATGTTGGTCTCAACTCCCCTACCAGTTAGCACTCACTACTAGACTAACACTGCTGAGACAACTGAAAAGGGAAAACAATGGAGGCTGCCAATCATTGCCATGGTAACCCAGGTTTCCAGTAATTTGCATTGATAGAAATTTAAAAAGAAATGCGAGGCAGATATTGACCAAAATCAAGTGAGACTTAAAGAGAATTATGATAAACGCTCAGGAACTTAAATACATATCCTATTTAGTACCAACTGTAGCCATTTTTCTTTATATAAAAAAGTAAATTCTCCACAATACTTTAGTAATTCAGAATTTAGATCATGAAGTGCTGAAGCAAAATAAAAATTATCTACTTGAATAGACATTTACAAAAAAATTATAGTTAGCTTAAATGTAACAAAAAGTCTGATTACTTTTTTTAATATTGATTTCCTTGGGAGTCCTTTGGAAGGATGGTATCAGAGAACATGTGACAGAAATTTGAGATGAATTAGCTGATTTATGTGTGTTTAACTTCATATTTGAGGGGCAATTTGTAAGCAAACGACTAAACAAACATTGAACTTTTGCAAAGCTATATATAACTGGTAAAATGTATTTGTTTTATTTTATTTCACTTTATATTTTAAAGTTTATTGTTTGAGGATTTCATATAGTATGTTAGTCATTTTCTTTTCTGGCCCCTAACTTCCCTCATATTCCTACCCTATTTCTTACTCATCCAACTTTGTGCTTTCCTCTCACTTTAAAAAATAAGTCACTAAAAATCATGTGTCCAGAGATCCACAAGGATGATCCCAGCTAAGAATCTAAGCAATATGGAGAGACTACCTTAAATGCCCTTCCCCAATAACGAGAGAGATGACTACTTTAATTGCCACCCTAGAGCCCATGGAAGTAGAAGCTGACATCCACAGCTAAGCATTAAGCTGAATTCCTGGGATCCAGTTATACAGTGGGAGGAATAATGAACAAAGGGATCAAGACCATGCTGGAGAGACCCACAAAAACAGCTGACCTGGGGAGCACATGAACCCCAGGCATAAAACTGTGGTACCAGCATTGGCCTTAACCAAGCCCTCTGAATATAGGTGCCAGTTAAGAGCCTTGGGCAGTCTATGGGACCTCTGAAAGAGAAACCAATATTTGTCCCTAGTGCACAACTGGAATTTGGGAGCCCATTCCCCATAGAGAGTTACTCTCTCAGCCTAGATACACTGGGGAGGGCCTGGGCCTTCCCCCAAATGATATGACAGACTTTGATAATCCCCCATGAAAGGTCTCACCCACTCTGGGGAGTAGATGGGGATGGGATGGGGGGGTCAGTGGGGGGAATGAGAGGATGGAAGGCAGAGTAAACTGGGATTGATATGTAAAATAAGATTGTTTCTAACTTAAAGAAAAACAAAACTAAAAACCAGAATTGATTTGTGTGAACCATCAACTCCTGAACTTGGGACCTGCCCTGGATTGTCTTTGATATCTCCCTACTGAAATTAAGATGAGACATAGATTTTTAAAATATTTCATGCTTGGTGTATGATGTTCAGAGTTAGCCAATGGATTAATCTGTGAGGCAGACATTATGACTATCCCTATTCACTATACAAGTGAATGGTAACTGAGAGTTTTTATAGTTACTCTGTTATGAATCATCAACATACCCATGTCAACTGACTTATTCTGTAATGAGGACATCCAGCCTCTGAACTCAGACAGCTTCCTGCATTTCTTTTGCCATCTTGTTCTAATCACTGCAATATGTACTTGTTGAAAACTGTCAGAGAAATTAACCAATGTGTACTTTTGGTTCAAATTAAATGTCTCCATAGCCTCAGATGCAATAATCTGTAGGGACATTCCTGTTGTCTTCTCTCTATGCTATACTTGTGGACAACTTTCCCTGGAAAGTTGTATGTGAGAAATCTAATTTATGTGATAACTTGTCAAATAGGGAAGCAATGACTGGCTTATGTTAGGAACTCAACAGAAGTTTGTATCACATTAATTTGGTCATGAAATAAAAGTCAAAAGGGAATAATTATGTGGTTTCTCTTTAATGACAGAGAAGCCAGTAGAAACAGCTCTCACAAGTGAAGGATCCAGTAAGACACGGTTTAAAAGAAAAATCAATTGTGTCCGTGTCCAGATTTCTCTTTGTATAGAGATATTGGTCACAATAGACTAGGGCTGTTGCTTGAAGTACCCTGATGACAGCTGAGAGTAGAAGTAAATGATATCAATTTGTGAAAATCAAGCTTCAGTAAAGACATTTCCTACTCATAGTTTCACTCTAGTAGAATGGTGAATTTCCTCACAAAGTATGTAAGTCACTCTTTTCATCATTAGAAACATGCCTTGTTTATAAAATGAAACCTTGCTTCTTCAACAAAATTATATGTTGGTGGACATAAAGTCTAAAGGTTGTTACAAAGAATGAGGCTTGGTTTTATCTGGGTTGCTATTAACAAAGAGTTAATAGCTACCTCCCAATTTAATTTTTCATGCATTCTGACACTGATGGTTTTCTGTTACTTTCTGGCATTAACCTGTTTCCATAAACACCAGAATACCTAGAATTTATGCCCTCTTAAAAGTGGAGTAAGTATATAGAAATCTGACTCAATTTTAACTAGACAATCTTGAAGGAAAGATAATGGAATACATAAGGAATGCAGAAAATAAGTAGAAGCTTATTTAACATCAAACTTTAAAATAGAAACTTGAAAGTGGTTTGTTCACGTTTGTGTCTGCTACAATAACAAAACATCAGACCAGAAAGAAATTAGCTCATAATGAACATAAATGTATTCTTCATATCTTCAAAGACTGATAAAGCCCAAGACCAAACCATCAGTTGATTTTATGTGTGGTTAACATACTAGTTTCCTTATGTGTGGTCGGTATGTTTCCTCTGTGACTTTGCATGGAAGAATAGAATAGTTCTCTGTAGTCTCTTATAAAGGAACCAGTCATGTTCCTATAGGTTGTTCCTTATCAGATCATTTTCCCAGAAAACAGGCCTTTTAGTATGGCCATTATCAGGGCTAATGTTTCAACATATAAGTTTTGAAGGAATAGCAAGATGTCTCATTGGAACACACTTAACAAGGGGCCTTGCCTTTTGGGAGGGATTTCTCTAGTTAGTTTTAGTACAGATGATGCCCCATGGGAAGCTGGCATATCATCCTATATTTCCAAATCTCCTGTGATCCAGCTTTTCTTTATTGATTAGAAAGGGGAATGAGTCTGAATATGTAGATAAAAAGAAGACATAAATGTTTTTTGTTTCTCATTTTGTACATTTTGGTTTTCCTTGTTCCCATCTTTGGTATATGTATCCTAGCATAAATTTAAGAATAACTTCACAACATGTCTCAAAGTGATTTTTGGTACTTCTAATTAAAGAAGTCATTAGCACATGAGTGGAGTTGGTGTTTCTTCCACAACCAAATTAACTTGCCAAAAATGAGATTAGGGATTTATTTTCTGGATATCAGATAAACTGATATTAAAAAACTCTTTGATTATAAAGTAAGGGCTTCTGTAGTGGGAAAATATGGTGCCTCAAACTACTCTTCTTTCAGTTTTAGACTTAATTGGGGGTGCTATTTTTAGGAAACAGGAGTTTCTGTGGCCAATTTCCTTTGCTGTATATATAGTAATAACAGTTTCACGTAAAGAGATTATATCTTTCTCTTGATTTGATAGAAGTATGTTTTCTGGTTGTGTGATTTATTAGCACAGTAGTACTTTTAAGGCAAAATCACAGTGTTAATTATTTTTATCTTTAGTTCAATCTTAGTACTTCCAGCTGCTTTGGTATATTGATATTGGTATGGCATGGCTTTTTAGAGCTGCATGTTTTTCTTCTCTTTGTGCTGCATCTTTACCTCCCATTGTCTTGAGAGAAATCTTCCTCTCATTTTTTACAGGTCTATGGAATATTCCAAGCACAGGAACTCTATTTAACTTGCTGAGAAGGCCTAAAGTTCCCATTCTGTATTTCTTGTTGTAGGTTCTAGACTTTCTATGCCCTAGTATGACAACTTTATTAAAAAAAAAAAAAAAAACTAGTGAAACAAAGCATTTTATTCCTCCAAATATCCTTATTGCAAATACAATCCACTGTGCATAAGGAACACTAAGGGAAATAAATACTGTCCCATTAAGAGTATATTCCAGTCTAAGACCTGCATCAACTTTGAGTGCATAAGCAGATAGTCTGAAGCAACTGCTGGTATGCTGAATTTCTGTGTCTTCCTCAGTTACTCTAAAGCACAAGATTTTATGTTTTAGACTTCATTTTTTAACTGCTTATACTTTGATTAAAATTTTAGACTTTACAGTGTATTTAAGTTTTTCTCAATTTGGCAGAGTTAAATAATGTGTCCACTTTCAATCTGTTAATCCAGTGTCTCAATTTTTATTGACTACTTATTTTTGCAGTGTCTTGGATCTTGAAAAATAGCAAAGAACAAAAATAAAAAGGTGGCCTGGGTGGTCTATGGGACCTCTGACAGTGGAACCAGTGTTTATCCCTAGTGCATAAATGCACATTTGGGAGCTCATTCTCCATGGAGGGATACTCTCTCAGCCCAGATACACAGTGCAGTGCCTAGGTACTCCCCTAACTGATTTGACAGACTTTGATGATCCTCTATGAAAGCCTCACCCTCCCTGAAGGGTGGATGGGGCTGGGATGGGGAGACTGCTAGGGGCATGGGAAGATGGGAGAGACAGAGAACTGGAATTGGTATGTAAAATAAGATTGTTTCTAAATTAAACAATTAATTTTTTTTAAAAGAACAACAAGATACAGCAAACAAATAACAATGATACTCTATAAGCCAACTTTAATTTTATAACATGGTATAAATAGAATATATCCAATCATACAGAATATTTTTTAAAAGTTTCATAGAAATTTGGATAATTCCTTTTCATTTTAAATTTTTATTATCACAAATTTCTCAAGGTATGTACATTTACTTACAGTCGCTTTTTATTTTTAGTACTGCTTAGGAGCACTAATTTTAATTAGTCATACAAGTATAAACATCTAATATACAAGAATTCATGTCTCTAAGTTTCCCAATATTGGAATTTTATTTAAACATGCTTAAAGAATGAAGAACTAGGCTGAAATGTAGGGAATAGGCCCCCCAAAGTCCATTTGTGCACTAGGGATAAATACTAGTTCTACTGTTAGAGGTCCCATAGGCTGCCAAGGCCTCCTAACTGGCACCTATATTCAGTGGGCTTAGTTTGGTTCAATGCTGGTTCCCCAACTTTATGACTGGGGTCCCTGTGCTCTCATTAGGTCAGGTCAGCCATTTCTGTGGGTTTCTCCAATCTGGTCTTGACTTCTTTCCTCCTCCCTTTGCCCTCTCTACAACTAGATTCCAGGAGTGCGGCTTAGTGTTTAGCTGTGCGTACCTGCTTCTGCTTCCATCAGCTACTAGATGAAGGCTCTAGCCCCCAAATGATGTGACAGACTTTGATAATCTCCCACAGAAGGTCTCACTAGCCTTTGGGTGTTTGTGGGAAGTGGGCTGAGGGGTCTGTGGGGGGCATGGGAGGATGGGAGAGGGATGGGGGAATCGATATGTAAATTAAGTTTGCTTCTAAATAAAATGAAGAACTGATTTTTTTTTTCTATGTATTTGACTGTAGAAGTGTGGATGCATGCATCTGCTCTTCTTTTTTTCTTTTGGAGGAGGGAAGAAAGGAAGGAGATTATACCACTGAGCCAAATTTCCAGCTTTAATTTTAATTTCAATATACTGAATGAGTAAATGGATATTTTTGCATAAATATTTTCAATGGTTCCTAGTTCTATTCTTCAACTTTTCTCTAATGGACCTTTTATATCATACAAAAACATTCTTTTCCAGTTTCTCAGTACCTTAAATTTTTATTTAGGGTTATTATTTGTTTTGTAAATTTTATTGTTTCCTAGTACATTACATATGGACCTCAGTTTCCAGTCCGTCCACTTCTCCCAGTCCCCTCTCCCCCATATCTACTCCTTCTCTGCCCCCCAAGCAAGAATCACAGGGATATTCACCCAAAATGGTCTAACAAGATGAAATAGGACTCTTATCATGACTGGACCTGGCAACCATGTAAAACAAAAGGATGCCAAGAGGAAAGAAAAGAGTCAGAGACACACCCCTTACTCACATTGTGGGAAATTGCAAAAGAACACCAAGCTACACAAACATAAGGCATATGAGAAGGACCTACCTCAGACTCATAAAGGGTTGATGTTTGTTACTCAGTTTCTGTGAGTACCTATGAGCTCTTCTAGTTGGTCATGGGAGCCAATGCAGAGACCCACAACCAAACACTAGGGACAGGAAACACTGTAGAAACCAGGAGTGTAGAGGACACCATGAGAAACATTTTATATAACATAATCTTAGGAAAATTTTTGTGCTGTCTATAAACATAGTATATAATATTTTTTGTTCATCACTTAAATCCAAGCACCAGGAAACAATAACTAGTATTTCTCTATCATAGTTAAAATGAATTTTATATAAATGTATTTCTACTGTAAAGCATGAATTTGTTCACCTTTGGTACTTTTTTAAATATATTCACAACATGTGTCACAAGTCATACACATTTGGGATTTTATTCCTGTGAATTATGCGATGTCATAGAAGAAAGCTACCCTGCTATTAAATGACAAACTCTATATACAGCACAAGGAAAACAACTAGTTGAATACAACAGGGAGACAACAAAATCAGAAGGATAAGAAATTCTCTAAATAGAAATTCTGTTGCTTTACACAACTTCCCAGATGGTGTGAGCATACCAAAATTGAAAGAGATGAGCAGTCCAGTTTACATGACTGCAAAATCTGGGTCAGAGGGGAAAAAACTGGAGAGGAAAATCAGAGAGGAATATACCAATAATAAGTGAGTAGAAAATGATAAGCCCTTTATGTCATTTTTATTTACAGCCACAAGCACAGATAACTCTGTAATAATTGCCAATGAAAGCATTTACAGGATTTAGTGGTCCATCAATCATAGGAATATGTACCAGAAAACATATATTTAGGGAAAACTAATGCAAGAAATCATTACTACAAAGGGTCATTTCCAGTTTCTAAAATAATAATATAAAAATTACTATAATTGTGAGAAATCAGAAAAAATCATCTCATTCAAGAGAAATAAGAGGCAATAAAAGGAGACATAAAAGTTACTTAATGTGGAAAGGCTTTAGGTGACTATTACTAAAATTATTTTAGAAATTAGGGGGACAAGTAAATATGAGAGAAAATTTGGAGTGGGGAAAAATGTGAACACTAACTCAATTGGATACTCTTAATATTTTTCTTATGTTTTATTAAAATATTACTATATAACATCCCTTTCCTTCATCCAGCCACCCCATGCCCTCCCACTCCCTTTAAAACCATGGCTTCCTCCTGAAAAATTATGTATATGTATATGTACATATATATATATCATATGTTTGTAAAAATATCAGTATGTAAATAAAATCTGCTGAATCTATTTATTTTAGAATTAATATGATAATATGCTATCTTTTAAGTGTGAAAAAAAAACATGTGACTTTTGCTTTGAAGGGCCAACAGTTGTACTGATTCTACCAACTTTTCTAGCTGACATTACATCTGCAATGTAGTCAGGCAAAACCAGATGCAGTTTTTCACTTCCTACTGCTATGAAGGTTGAAGTCTCTTGCTTCTGAAGCTTTGTGCATTCAAATGACCTTTGTTTTCCTTGCCCGTAAGTTGGGGGAAATCAGTTATTAAGTACACTTTTTTTTTTGCCTAAAGTTTGTGCAGGGAAGAAAGATCTTTTGAGCCAGTATCTTTCTAGCTGTTGAACTCTTTCTGTAAATCCGTGCTAAGAGTTTTCTTAAACTGCACTGGTAACAGGGAATTGGAAACAGTACGCTTACCTTGTAGCAGTATTTGACTGACAGCCTATCATTTCTTTGTTGAGTAGAAATATGCTGTGTAGAGATTTTCTTATTTATCTGTGTCTTATCTTGAGAATTCACTTAAGATAATAGTTAAACAGTTATTAATCACTTTCTGACACATATTCCAATTTATTATTTTGAGGATCTTTTAACAGAGAAATGAAAATTCCGTGTAGTTATGTTTTTCATTCATTTATTTATTTTATTTTACATATAGATCCCAGTTCCGTCTCCCTCCCTCCTTCCTTCTTTCCCTCTCCCCCCCCCCTCACATGCACCCCGACCACCCTCCTCTCCCATCCCCTCCCACCTCACATGTAGGGTGATGCCCTCCAGAAGGGGTCATCTAAATCGGTCAAGTCATTTGAAGTAGGGACTAGGACTTCTATCCTGAGTCTAGGTTAAGGGAGTATCCCTCCATGGGGTATGTGCCTGCAAGCTCCTTTTGTGCACCTGGAATACATCCTGGTTCCACTGTCTGAGGTCCCTTACACTGCTCAGTCCTTCTAGTTGAGACCCATGTTCAGGGGGTCTGAGTCAGTCCCATGCTGGATTCCCAGCTATCAGTCTGGGGGCCGTTTAACTCCTCCTAGTTCAGGTCCACTGTCTCTATGTGTTTTTGCAGTGTGGTCTTGTCTTCCCTCTCTGTGTCTGGATTCTAGCTGGGCTCAGTGTTTAGTTGTGGGTGTTTGCTTCTGTTTCCAACAGGTACTAGATGAGGGCTCCATGATGGTGGATAAGTTAGTTGTTGATCTCATATGAGGGGAGGGCATTTATGGTAGCCTTTCCATTGTTGCTCAAATTGTTAGTTGGAGTCAGTCTTGTAGGTCTCTGGACATTTGTTTAGGTTCAGTTTTATCTTCAATCCTATAATGGCTCCCTCTTTATGGTTTCTCTCTCTCTCTCTCTCTCTTTCTTCTCTTTTCTGTCTTCTATTCCTCCCCTGACTCAATCTTCCTAATCCCACATGCTTTCCTCTTCTCCCCTTCTCTTTCTTCTAGTTCCCTCTCCACTCACTGCTCCCCCCCCCACTCCCCATGTGCTGTGGAGAACTTCATGTATAATCATGTAATGTTTAAATCATTGTAAATATATTTATCTTCTCAAATATTTTTATAGCCTTGTGATTAAATTACTCAAACCCCTTTATATATAATGTTATTCTTATCATGCAGTAGAGCCAGCAGGTTTTATTCCTCATTAAATAAATTAATAAGGGATTTGAAGAGATAGCTAAGCTGCTAAGAGCACTGACTGCTTTCCTAGAGGACTTGGGAACAACTTCCAGCACCCATGTGGTAGTTCACAACTGGCTGTAACTCCAGTTTCAGGAGACCTGAAACTGTTTGCATGACTAACACTATATATATATATACCATTCTCTAATTCCACCCATTCACCTGTTTTAGGCACAGGTTTCTAACAATCTTCTAGTCCTTTTTTCAAATTGTATGACAGCCATTTTTGTTGTTAGATTCTACATATGAATGATGGCATGAGGTGATTGTCTTTCTGTGCTTGGCTTATTTCATTTAACATAATGACCTCTAGCTCTCTCACACCATATCCTAAAGGAAAGATTTATTGCAGGTTAGGTTTTTCTTAAAACTTCAGTCATTTGTAGTATAGCTTCAAATTTTCCCATGTTAAACAAGCTATCACCTACTCAATAATTTCCATAAAGTAACACACATTTCACATAAATAAGTCTTATTTTATCCTAAACAGTAATACAATTATTTCATTTTCTTGACGATCTAGCTATGTTTTATTATTAAGAGTTTTAGTAAATCTTAAAAGTCCATGCTCAGCCTCCTGGTGAGGATAATACATGGTGACAAAAAGGATTGAGTATTTTCCTAAATGAAGATTTTGTTGCCACACTTTTCTACTTTCCTTCCTATGTGCAAGGTCTTCTTTTCCTTTCCTCTTCCTTCTCTCCCTTCAGAAATGAAAATGCAAAGTAAAAAGTATAACAATTTTGATTTTTTCATTCTAAATTTCCCTATGTTTTACAAATGAGGAGTGATTTTCTTTTTTGTGATAATTAAGTAGTTTCTTACTTTCTTAATTGAGGTATGTATCCTTTGAAATACAATGTCTTAAAAATTAAAAAGGCAGACTGAAAAAATAACTTGGCAGTTGAGTGCATGTGCTACCAATGCAGAAGACTCAAGTTCATATCCCAGCACCTAGTAGGACAGCTCACAGCAGCCTACCACTGCAATGCCAGGAGTTCTGATGCTTCCTAAGTTTTCATGAGAACTACACCCATTTGTACAAGCAAGCATATCCAAAATACACATAACACACATATCCATAATATAAATAGTTAAATTTAAAATAAAATCTTAAAAACATTACAGGGGTACTATAATAAATAGTACCACCTCCATATTATTTACATTCATACAGCAAATCCTCAATATAGGTAATTTTAATGATTTATACATAAGCTACAGATCACCCTGAGAAGATCACATATATTCAAATAGTTGTTGAATACATATATTAGATAATTATTATTGGGTAATTATGTAATTACTATAAGTATAAAAAAAGCTTGGTGGCATTTATTTTCCAGAAATATTTTTGTTGTATCAAGGGAATTAAATATACTTTCAGGAAACACTTTTTGTGTAAATATCACAAAATAATTTGTTACATAAGTGAAAAATTACAGTTTTGTGCTGAATTATATACAGTAACTCAAAGAAAAACAATAGTAAATCTATAAAGATTAATGAGTTATTAAGCTAAGTTGTTTTAACGAATAATTTTACTGGGCAATTAACAATATGCTCTTATTTTTTTTTTGTTTGTTTTAATTAATACACAAAATAGGAATTATGCTATTTGTCAGGTACCATGTACTGCTGTAAGTCTTATAGTAATTGCATAATGCTTAAACCATGTTTGACATATTTATTACCTCAAACATTTGTCATTACTTTGTGGTAAAAGCTTTAAAAAAATCCTTGTTTTTAAATGTCATTTTTATTTAAATATATTTTAATATTCTTACATATAAATCCCAGTTCTCTTTCTTCCTCCCTCCCATATCCCACAACTGATACCCATGTTCAGGGAGTCTGAGTCTGTCCTATGCTGGTTTCCCAGGTATCAGTCTGGGGGTCCATTGACTCCCCTTGTTCAGGTCAGCTGTCTCTGTGGGTTTCTTTAGCCCGGTCCTGACCCCTTTGCTTATCACTCCTCCCTGTCTGAAACTGGATTCCAGGAGTTCAGCTCAGTGTTTAGGTGTGGGTATCTGCTTCTGCTTCAATCAGCTACTAGATGAGGGCTCTATGATGGCATAAAAGTTAGTTAACAATCTCATTATCACTGAAGGGCATTTAAGGTAGCCTCTCTGTTGTTGCTCCAATTGTTAGTTGAGGTCATCCTTGTAGGTATCTGGACATTTCTTTAGAGTCTTCCAGCCTTTGAAAATATCGAGTACATTATTAACTAGTCATCTTACTCAGTGATTGTGTACCAGGCCACTATCTATGAAACTGTAATTAACTACTCATTGCTCAATCTACCACAATCATTCTCCAACTGGCCCTTCCCTTGTCTTTAATACCCACCATTCTCCTTCAAGTTCTAGAAAACTGACTTTTTAAAGTTGTACATTAAAAGTTGATTCATATTTTTAATTATGCATGTGTATCAGGTCTGTGTCTGTGGGACTGTGTCTCTGTGTCTCTGTGTTACTATTGTGTCAGTGTCAGTGTCTGTATCTTTGTATGTTTGTGTCTGTGATTGTGTCTGTCTGTGTTTGTGTCACCTGTGTCTGTGTGATATGTGTCTGTGTCAGCCTCTGTGTCACCTCTGTGTCTGTCTATGTCTGTGTCTCTGTGTACGTGCTGGTGTCTATGTGAGTGTGAATCTAGATATCCAGGGAGGCCAAAAGAGGGCACTGAATCCTCTGTGGAGCTACAGGTAGTTGCAAGCTGACTGATATGGAACAAACCCCTTGGGTCCTCTGAAAAAAGCAACAAATTCTATTCACTGCTGAGATACCATCTCTTTAGCTCCAGATGCTGCATCTGGGAGACCGTGAATTATCAGTTTTGTGTGCTCAATTTAATATACTTAATGTAGACCCGTGTTGTATCAAATGGCAGAACTTCATTACTCTTAAATGGCTAAATATTCCTCTCTTCTTATATATATGTCACGTTATTGAATAGTTTTTGTATACATTTGTGGCCTGTGTATGTGCATGTGTGTGCATGTGGTGTGTGTGTGTGTGTGTGCATGTATGGTTTCATGTGTATGTGGTATGCATATGATTATGTATGTGTGTTCATGTGTACTTTGCTCAGTCAATCCCTGTGTTATATTAGATGCAGTGTGACACATTATTTATGATTTAAAAAAGATTGCCTGAAATATCAGAATGAAAGCCAACCATACTAATTAGCTATAGAAGCTGGGCAATGGTGGCACACCTTGAACCCCAGGATTCGGGGAGCTAGGCAAATGGTTCTCTGTTAGTTCAAATGGATCACTGTTAAGCCATACTGAGGTACACAGAATTGATCCAGTCTAAAAGAAAAACAGCACCCACAAAGTAGATCTCAGCACTTGTAATTCCATACCTCTAATCCTAGGATTTGAGAGTTGTAAAAGAAAAAAGCAGAGTCTCATTTTGGAATTAGTCTCCAGACATGCTGAGGACAAGACAGCCCTTTCAGTATGAGGTAGAGGTAAGCCCTAGTGGCTGGCTGCTTTGTTTATCTGACCACCAGCTTGAGCCTCAATATCTGTCTCTGAGTTTTTATTTTTTGTGTTACAGCAGAGTTTCTTCCTGAGCTGGCTATCTGGCCAGCTGAATTGCTCTGAGAATTTCTTATCTCTGTCTCTCACACAAGACAAAAAAAATGTGGGCCACATCCCTTCCTTAAGTTTTTTTGGGATTCTGGGCCTCGAACTTTAACTTTTATTCTTGTGAAGCAAGCTCTTTTTTGAGATTGTATTTTTTCCTTTAGTCCAGCCTAAACTTAATCCATTGACCTTGGATAGACAGTAAGTTGTTTCTATTTGTGTGCTGTGGACAGTGGGGATTCAGATGTCTGTTTGGCATTCTGGTTTTCTTTAGTTAGAATACCCAGAAAGGATTATTGGGTCCATTATTTTAAACTGAGGGAACTACATTGTAGATGAAGGTTTCTGTCCTGCCCTGTCTTATAGCAGTTCAGTCCCAAATAAACACACAGGGGCTTATATTAATTATAAACTGTTTGGGTTGTTAATCACCCTTATTACTAACCAACTCTTGCAACCTAAATTAACTCATAATTCTTTTTTAATCAGTTATATGTATTATTTATTAGTTTTTATTTAATTTTGAATTTGTGGCTTAAGAGACACAAAGGATTCTGGAAACGCTAATCTCTGGGCTTGTTAATATAAAAAGAATGGTTACATATAGATTTAACAGACATTTGTTAACTCATAATTCTATGTTTGACCACGTGGCTTGGTATTTTTTATCAGCATGGCATTCTCATCTTGCTTCCTCTGTGTCTGGCTAGCAACTGCATCTTTGCCTTTTCTCTTGCCAGAATTCTCCTAGTTTGGTAGCCTGCCTTATACCTCTGGCCTGTCTATTGGCTAATCAGCATTTTATAAAATCAATATGAATGGCAAGTCTTTACAGTAAACAAGAACATTATCCACATCACTAAATATTGCTTTCTATATGGCTATAATAAGATATAGTTCAAATGCTATTCTACAAAGGTTCCTGTTTTATTCATTAATTAGTTCCAGGACAGGCTCCAAAGCAATACAGAGAAACCTTGTCTCAAAAAACCAAAAAAAAAAAAAAAAAAAGGAATAATTGATTTCAATTATACCATTTTTGTACCTATATACAAGGTACCTTGATCTTATTCACCCTCTTTCTACCCTTTCTCATGCTTCTCAATGTGTTCACCAGCACAGGGTATTTTATTTATTTTTTTATACAAGGCAGTCTTATTATGTTCAATTGATAAACAATTTTGTTTCTGATTTGCTTTCTATTGGCTTCTTATTCCTATTAAGCTTTTAGAATTACTTTAAAGTCTAAACATAACTTCCTTTCAATCCTACCATTTGTTAAGGATTTTCTACCTTACTGTGGTGTTTGCTCAACTCTGTGGATTGTTGCTTTTGATGTGTAAAACCTTTTTAGTGTAATACAACTTTTTATGTTCATTTTACTTGTTGCTATGCCTTTAAAGGGGTTTTGGTTTTGTTGTTGTTGCTTTTTGTTTTTTTGTTTTGTTTTGCCTTGTTTTGTTATTTGAGACTGGGTTTCTCTGTGGCTTTGGAGGCTGTCCTGGAACTAGCTCTTGTAGACAAGGCTGTTCTGGAACTCACAGAGATACACTTACTTATGCCTCCCAAGGACTAGGATTAAAGTTGTGTGCCACCAATGCCTGGCTCTAGGGTCTTGTTAAAAGAAAGAAAGAAAGAAAGAAAACTACTAAAAATGATCTTGTGTTCTCTTATAATAGCTTAGTTCCTGGTTTTACATTCAAGTGTTAATATATTTAAGTGATTTTTGTAGCTGATGTGATATTACCATCTACTTTTATATTTCAGCATGGACACATTCAGTTTTCCACTATGTGTGTTGAAAGTGTCAAAACAGTTTGGCTGTCAATGAACAAGCTTTCCTCTGGAATCTCTATTCCATTTCATTAGCATGCATCCATTTTAAAAAATGTATGTACAATGATCTTTAGGCTATAAAAGCATTATGGTATGCTTTGAAGCCAAGTAATGTAATGCTTTCAGCTTGGTTCATTTTGTGCTCTCTCTCTCTCTCTCTCTCTCTCTCTCTCTCTCTCTCTGTGTGTGTGTGTGTGTGTGTGTGTGCATGTTCTGTTGTGTGTGTTTGTGCAGTTCCATATTAATTTTAGATTTTTATACCAGATTTTGTAGAGTATTTTATTGGTATTTTTACAGATATCGCATTAGATATTAGTACACACATAAAGACCTTATATTACATCAATCTTTTAATTATATCACTTTGTCTACCCATGAAAGCATGAACATGAGATATCTTTGCATTCTTTGATATCTGTTTTTTTCCCACTGTGGGTATTTTTTGCATTTGTGGTTTTAAATTGTTTTTTTTTTAAATAAACATTGTAAAGGAGGATAGCTTAGATGTTTTTATTTGTGTAGGATTCTCTTTTGATTTCAGTTTTACTCAATCTACTGTTGATAGCCAGCAATGATACTAAGTTTTATTTGGTTATTACACAACTTTTTTTGAATGTATTATTTGTTATACAAGGTTTCATGTGGAGATTTTTGTTTGTCTTTTTTTGCTGTCTGTAAAATCATGTTATGTGCAAAGAATATCAGTTTGATCCTTCCAATTCCAAATTGGTTGTGCTTTACATCTGTGTTTTACCAGATTGTTCAAATAAGAATATCAGAACTATGTGAAGTGTAAGGGTGAAGACAGACTATCTTGCTTTGTTCCATAGAAGCTTTTTTTTTGTATTCAGTAAAATGTTGATGTTTGTTGACCTCTGACCTCATCTGTGATATAGAATAAATATTTAGTCCTGTTTTGTGCCTCTGTGTGTGCATGTGGGGGGTGCTTTTGGATGCTTTTCTTTTTAAGATAGCCCAAACTAATTCGATTGCTTAGAGTTATTTCATGGAGTGTTGTCACTATTTCATTTATAGAACTCTAAATAACAACATCTTTTGAAGTATATCATTCTAAGTAATTTCTCTCATACTGAGGTATTCTATGTGTTTTGTTTATTATACTTTTGCTCATGTTTCTTCTAAATATATGGTATTATAGTATTCCAAATAATCTGGAAAGTACCTGGTAACATCATCAATCTAACCTCCAGCATTCCCAAGGACTAGGGTAGACCCAGATGTCTCATCAAGTGGCTTACATAAAATGATACACTGCAAGAGACCGACTACTCCAATAACTGAAAACAGAGAAATCCAGGTACCCACATTGCATCATTCCAGGCCTAATACTAGGTTGCAAGTCTGATGCTGATCTTAAACTTCTGTGTCTCTGTTTCTTTCTCTCTCCTTGTCTGTCTCTATTTCTGTCTTCTTTCACTCTGTCTTTGTATCTTTCTGTTTCTCTCACTCTGTAAGTGTGTCTGTCTCTCTCTAACTATAGACAAATTAATTATCCTCATTCTTTACCTAAGTACTATACTCTCTGTGTGTCTCTTTATTTTGATGCATTAAACAGGACTATAGTCCTGTGCTTGATTCGATTGACTCTTTTGAAGTCAGACAAGAGCACAAATAGCTTTTCTCTTTCTTGTGTATTGTTAAGACAGCTCTTACTAAGACACCATCTTTCTCTCATCCCTATAGTCTTAAAAAGAAAAGTAAGAAGTCTGTAGAAACAAGGAAGGAATTGATTTGTTTATAAATATTGCAACTAAAGATATATATTTTCTTAGATGAAATTATTTTCAATATGCATTTATAGTTACTTGATTATTTAAGTATAATTAAGAGATACATAACAATTTTTAGTTTGGGGGACATGGATTAGCTTCAAATCTACTCCTTTCATGTAGATTTACTATATGATATAAGTGACTATTATTTAATCCCTCAAATAATAAGAACTTATATCAATTATTTGCTTATATCACTTATTTTCCAAAGTCTTCATCTGCTCATGTACTTTATAAAATATCGCTAATTCATGTGCATACTGCCTTAAAAGTTAACTCTAAAGGCAGAATTACTGAGTATTTATCATGGTTGATGTATAAAAGTAAGCAATAGGCTTCAGTTGGCTGGTGGTGCCTTATCCTATTGCCCCTTAGTAAAAGCAACACAGGGAAATTTTCTGGTTGAATATTTCTTTTATTGTTCTTCAATCTTGTTTCACAGTTCTAAATCCTCCATTTAATCAATTTCATAGTAGTATCTCTGTGTTTGTGAGAAAGATATCTTTCTCTTCTGCTTTTATTTTTATTCTGTGTTTAAATGAGAGGCTGGTGGGTCTTATTACAGAATACCCATTTGACTTTACTTTTTCCTACCAAATTACTTGTGCTCATTGGTAATGTGGGATACACTTAATTGCTTTTACAATATAAATGCATGAATCATATGTAAGATCATCAAAGGTGTTTTAATTAATCTACATGGTTTTCTAATGAAAGAGATAATCCTAAAAAGTTAAAAATTAGTGTACTCATTAAATTTTTTTCTGCCAAGAAGTAAGAATTTTTTAAAACATTAAACAAAATAGTCCTGCTTTGAAAATCTCAAAGTTCATTGGTGGACATTTCTGTTGAATCAGAAGTTCTTGAGTAAATAACCAAACTGCTGTTTTGGTGAAAATAAAAATGTGTTTTATTCATTTCTTTCTGTTTGTTAATTCAGTCTTCAGAGTAGTGATGATCCATATAATAAATACAAGCCCAGATTTGGATACTACAAACTACAATAATGACATGCCTGATAAAATATACTCTATGATGCACGAGTGATATGAATGTTATTGAAGTAACCAACCACCTTCTCATTGGAAATAATGCCCATTTCATGATACGGAACCCATATCTGGCACTGATTAAGATGCTAGGAACCTGTGCCTAGTTAGGTTGTATTATTCTACTAAGTAGTTATGGTAGTAAAATGATCCCCAATGAATTGTTGCTATACCCATAAATTAGAGCATGTCTCAGTCATCACCATAGGATCTTCTCTTTTCAGTAGATGGCGGTTAATACACACATACACACACAGAAACCTTCAGTAGTCAATATGTAGAAAATAAAAGACTGTGAGGTGCTGAGTCCTTGTGTTGGTTTGAATAAAAATGGTTCACCCATAGGTTCTTGTGTTTGGATAAGTGGTCCACTGTTGGTAGAAATGTTTGGAAAGAATTAGGTAAGAGGTATGATCTTGTTGGAGGAGATATATAACTGGCAACAAGTTTTGAGTTTTCAAAAGACTTCCACTATTTCTAATCTCTCTCTGACTATTATTTGTTGTAGATTAAAAGGTAAGCTCTTTAGCACCATGCCTGTCTGTCTGTTGCCATACTTCCTAGGACTATTAATCTTTAAAACTCCAAGTCTCCAATTATCTGCTTTATTTTATAACGTCCCTTGGTTATGAAGCTGTATACCACAATAAAAAACTATCTAAGATAGTCCTAAATAGAGCATACTCATCCTATCCCTCACACCAAGCCTAAGAGATCTTCATGGAGGAGAAGAATTAATGTAAGTGCCAGAAGTGGTGTTGACATATCTTATCATCATTATAAAAGGTTGCCCCAATGTATTTTCAATTTCCTTTCACTTGTTTTCTATGCTTTGTTTCTCAGTATTTTCAAGTAAGTTATGCTCTTGGACATAATAGAAAATCTATTGTATTTTTTAATCCAACCAGCCAGCTAACCCATGTCTGTTAGTGAAGGATTGAGGCTACTTGTGTTAGTTAGGATGGTTATTGAGAGATGCTTACAAGTTCTAAAATTTTGTTGGTTGTCTTCAGGCTGGGTGCAGAAAGATTTTTTTTTTTAATTTTTACGTAACTTTCTTTCATATTAGTTTAAGGTGTTTGCTGGTCCTTTTTTCTTTTGTTCAGCTAGTTATCTGATGGGATTTCATCACTGCTTTGTTCTTGAGGCTTTCTTTTATTTATTGGCTGTGAGAGTTATTGATGACAGATCTAATATTATTTTGTAACTTCTACCTTTGTAGGTGAATTGGCATTTTGTCCTTATACCTTTAACTCTTAATTGCTTTGTATACTTGACATCTTTACTATAATGTATTATGAAGAGAGTCTTCTGTATTCATGATTACTTGAGGTTCTAAATGGTTCCTGTGTGTGAATTTCTGATTTTTTCCTTTAAATTTAGGAAAATCTCTGCTGTAATATGATTGACTAAATTGCCTATGCCTCTTGTATTTATTACAGCTTCTTTTCACATCCCACAGATTGTTGGCTGTTGTACTTTTATCCTATTTTTATTTTCTATATTGATTTTGGAGGCAGTAATTCACCAGCTCTGTCCTCCATCTTAACTATTCTTTTTTTTCTGATTATGTGACATATTGAAATGGTAGGCATTAATTTTTTAGTAGAGAGTTTAGAGTTATACAAACTTCAAAAATTCTCTCAATATCTGCATAGGAAACACCAAAATTTAGATCTTCAAACATACTTTCTCTTTCCCCTAAACTCTTTGTAGTTTATGGTATCTATGATATATAGTTTGACAAGTAGAGATGTAAAAATATTGGAATTTAGGAATAAGAATGCTTGCTTTGATAGCACATATATTATATTTGCAATGACACAGAAAATTATAGTATGGGTACCATACAAGAACAACACTTATGCTAGTGAAATATTTCTTATTTTTATCATAGTTCCTGGCAAGTAAATTTTATCCAAAAGGCCATAAAGCAATAGTAGTGAAATATTAAAAAATAAATAAATGATGTATTAGAGTTTTGCATGTTCCCTAGGATATATAATCTCAAATCTTAAGTGTTTTGGGATCTGGGTTCAGGAAATTGTCTGTGTTCAATTCAACTATTTTTGCATTTCTTTTGACACTTAAAGCTACACACAGTATCCCTGAAGTACAATGTTGCTTATCAAAAGTGGAGTGAAGGGATTTATTCAGAGACTTTATCAGGTTTTATCTACAGAGCACATAGTATACTACTCAATAAATGTTAACAGAAATTAAATAAATAATATGACATTACTCATTGGGAAATCAAGTTCCTTAAAATGTCACAAAAGTTATACTTTATAAGAAACAAGGATATATATTTTTTTGGTGATTTGTGAATTGAAGTTCTTTGTGATGAAGGGATTTTCAATTAGACTGACAGTAATTCATAACTTGCAACTTGAGAAATTGAGATCTATGCAAGCTAGGTATTATATTGGTGACGTGAGGATGTTTTGCAAAATGAAGAATTAATGAGACGTTTAAGAATAAGATGGATGAAAATGTACTACATCAATGCATAAAAACAGTGGGAGGTCATATTGAGAGTCCTACTCAGATAACTAAGTGCACAAACTTACTGATGTTATGTTTTGTAAATGATAGTGTGCTTTTGTTTGAAGACACAGACAGGTAGATCTGTGTGAGTTCTGCACCCTGAAGAGATACACAAACATGTTTGTAAATAAATAATTGAATAAATAATAATTGATATGATGGTATGTATTTCTTCATATGTTTTACAGACTTAATTGCTGTAAAATGTTCAAATGCTAACCAGGAGATTTCACACATTTAAGAAGAGAAGGAAAAACATTGTTACTGACATTCAGCAGCCACCCTGGTGTCTTCCCCCCCAGCAAGAACTTGGCAACTTGGCATTATTTCTGCTGGTTATGGTCTGTCAGGACTTGATTTTTCCACAGTTGACTTGAGCATTTTCACAGCATGTCCTCATGTGTGGTCATGGCAAACAAGACAATAGCAAGGCCACTCCAATACCATACAATACTTCCCATTTGCCAAGCACTTCTCTTTCCTGTCCAGTGTGAGTGCCTGCTGCTTCCCTGCCACTCACAGCTCTGGGATTTAGCCTTCTCATCTTTAGATGAGAGGAGCAATTTCTCAGTCATGGTTAGGAGCACTTGCTGCTCTTCTAGAGGATCAGGGTTTCAACTCCTAGGAACCACGCTCCAGCTAACAACCATATGTAGCTCAGTTCCTTCCATTGGGTCTATTGCCCTCTTAGGCCCTCCTGGGGCACTGCAAACAAGTGATGAATAAGTGCATTCAGACAAAACACCTATTCACATAAAATTTAAAAGAATTTAAAATACAAAAAAACAAAACAAAACAAAACAAAACAAAATCATACAGTTATCTCCACTTCCTGAGAGTATTCAACCTACAGCAAGGTCTTGCCCCCTAGAACTCTCTGCAAAGTCACATAACTCTTAATTTTGCAGTATGTCCCTTCGTGCTTTTAACAGATGTGACCTGTGTTCCTCATGAGCTTTGTACAGTAAAAATGAGCAGTGTAGTTTGGGTTTGAGTTGTCCCTCAAAGAGTTATATTAGAATAAGGCTTTTGTTCCTGGCTTATGTCATTTGACAGTAATGGAAAAATCTAAAGAATGGAGCCTAGTCATAAGTCTTCCCATTATTGAACACATATACTTGAGAACAGTAGTCTTCACTCCCATCCCATTTCTACTATTGCACCCTAACCCTTGATAGATGACTTTGCTACTTCATAAACACCTGTCATGTGGTTCCCACCACATAAGAGAAAAAAAAAATTGGAACCTAGATTAGGAACTCTGAAGTATATGGCAAACCAAACTTTTGCTATTGTTAATTTGATTATCTAGTATGTATTGCCAGAAATGTCACTAACATGTAAGGATGGTGGATAAACAACTCTCTGATGATGTTAACAGACTTTTCAATATTTCTGAGAAGACATGTCTTAAGGCAGATTTGTCAAATGTAAAGACAGATCTATACAACAGTGAAGGCAGTTGAAGATTGCAATGTCACCAAGGATTATTATTTTTGCAATTCACTCTGGGACAGTACTTTAAGTAAAAAATTCACTCAGTGCATTTACAGTGTGATTGATTATTACAAATTTGATTTAAGTGAATCTTTTCGTGAAAACATTGAAAGCAGGATACAGCTGTAAGGGAAAATATTATGATGCATTTGTCTAGACAATAATTTAATTTGCATTCATGCTTTTGTGCCTAAGTTCTCTACTGTAAAAATAATTAAATCCAACTCAGGAAAATTTATTTAAAGGAAGGATGTTTCTTAAGGGCTCATGTGAAACATGATAACATTTCTGTATTTTGTTTTCCAGATAAACTTTTTATAGCTTGTGGTTAGAGAGTGAAAATTTATATTTTATATATTTCCTGGAGAATAAATTGGTTCAAAATACTTGATTAAATCAATTTTCAATGAAAAACAATTTCTTTTCTTACCTATCTTATGCACCATCCTTCCAAATGTTATATAACCCAATACACACAGCCAACATCTTATATGAAACTGGTTTAATTTCAAAGCCCTGACTAGGTCTCATTTGGCAGAAATGTTATTATTTTATGCACATATTTTTATATGGTTGGAGATAAATCACTGATATGGAACAAAGTCCATCTAAACTGTGGACTTCTTTTGGTATAAAACATGAGCAACCAGAAGTGACTATGATGACCTCTTTTCTTCTAGCAAGTACCAATTACAAGTTTTATTTCCATGAAATCTGTATATAAATTGGTCACCCCCATGTATTGTAGGAATAAGGCATTGCAAAATTCAATGGGTAAACATAATGTTGTAAAAATCTTAAGCACCATTAGTGATAAGGTGCTGTCACACTCTAACTTGAAAAGGAAATGGTGAAGTGAAACTCTGAGATTGTACTTAGGATGATCCAGGAAATATGTTCAGAGAAGATGGATGGTATAGCGGTTCCACAGGACAACTGAAGTGATTGTGGTGAAAACACAATCACTTCATGAACCAGATGGTACACAGCATGCTGGTATCCAGTAGGAAGAGTGTTATCATTCACATATACAAACACTGCATTAAACATGTCCTGTGCATGTCTTAGTCTCAGTCTTATCTATATAAAGAAGACTAGTTGTTTTACTTAGGTTTGCTTCAGAAAGTTAAGGCAGTCATGCTAGAATATCGAGATCTTATCATTTTCACCACCTATACTTCTTTTTAATATAGTTATCATTGTAGAAATTAATTCATATGTAAATATTGCATATATCATAGGAAATGTTTATTTATCATTAAGATATATGGTATGCTGGAGATGTCTGTGTAGTGTATATGCCTATTCATTCAGTAAACACAGATTGAACACCTGTCATATGATAAAGCAAAGTTATAATGAAGACCAGGCTTGAAAATTTCCTAAATACACAAAATTAATTAGATTTTAAAAGTAACTTTAACTGTACTAAAATTTCAAACAGAAGTAAATTTCCACTTCTTATCTGCCCTGAAAATTGTTTCCCCTGGTGCTTTGTCCCTGACATAGTGACATATTCTAGCTCAGTCTTCCTTCATTAGTGATTTTTTTCCTTAGTCAGATATGTTCTTTAAACCATTGTCCCTGTATGTTCCTCAAATTATTGCATGACTGTGCTTGTGTGTATGTTCAGCTATATGTGTGCAGGTACTGTATAAACCAGAGGTTGGCATAGGATGCTAGTCTCCCTAGACACTACATATTGAAACAGGGTCTACCAATTGAACTCAGAGCTCCATGATTTGGCTACATGCTCTTGAGATTTGAGATTGCAGGCTGGGTTTAATGCCTGCCTGTCCTTTAACATGAGTTCTAGGCATCTGATCTGAGTTTGAAACAATTAGTGTTTTACTCATAGGTCCATCTACATTTCTACCCCCGAATCCAATCCCTGGTATGACATCTTGATGTGCATTTGTGATGCCTATATTTAGTCACAGATCCCATGAACAAACATCACAAGGACACATTCAGCCATTTGCTGTGAGAGTGGACTCATTTCAGCAGCTTTTTGATTTTTCTCTTTCAATGGCTTTGAAATTCCAAATGGCTCAGTCACTTTCAATTTAGATCTAATCTTTGGCTTTCTCTCCAACTGCTGGAAAATATTTGACAGGATTACAAAGAAAGATTAAACAGTATAAGTAGAATGCTTATATCCTATGGAGCTTTGAAAACAACAATCCAACCAGATTATTCAATCATGCTTAATAAAACATTTCACAGTGTTCTAATCAATTGGTCAATCAATTAACCTTCTCAGTTTTTAGAACCTGCTTGGGCAGGTTTGTGATATAGATAACTAAGAATATAAAGAAAGAGTAAAATTCCCTACACCCAAAGAGAGAGGGGGGAGGGAGAGGTGAGAGAGAGAAAAAGGGAAATGGGAGAGAGAGAAAATAATCTCTATAAATGGTTTTAATTTATCCTGAAAACCAGTTCACTAATTATTTAAAGTAACTCACATTCACATCACTTCTATTTGTCATGAAAGTAAATAGAGAAATGAGCAGTTATTGTGAGCTGGAGTAAATATGGGGAATTTAATTGACGTATTAGGATTTAACCTTCTCTTAGGGACAAGCAATGTTTGGAGGAATACTAACTTTTCTCAAGTTGGTCAGAGTGAAAGTTCCTGTGTACAAAGGATCAGATGTCGAAGGACAAGAAGGAAGTACATAGGTTTGGTTGATGCAGTAAGGCCAGCATTCTGAGAACTTGGTAAAGGAAGTGATATCCTCAGTGTGAGTTCAATGAATGTCGCCCTTGGAGACTAATGCAGTATGTATTTGGAAACAAGCTTTGTCTTTGTCAATAATGTGGGATGAGACGAATTTCCAGAAAACCTAATCTAGCTGCAAGATGCTAAATTAATTTAAAGAGAAAAAAATCGAGTTAAATAGAGGAAAGTAAAGATATACTTTGGCTCTACATTTCAAAGTTTCTATCTTTTCTTTCTTGTTGGCTTTTGTTATTGTTTGTTTTTCCAGACAGGGTTTTCTATATTGCTTTGGAGCCTGTCATGGAACTAGCTCTGTAGACCAGGCTGGCTTTGAACTCACAGATCTGCCTGCCTCTGCCTCTGCCTCCTGAGTGCTAGGATTAAAAGCATGTGCCACCAACAGCAAAGTTTCTATCTTTTAAAAACAAGTTCTTCAGAGAAAGTTCCAGGATAGCCAGTGCTACCCATTGAATTGTCTTGATAAAAGCAACCAAACCCAACATTTTCTTGGGGCTGGGAAAATAGATCAGTCAATAAAGGGCTTGCCATGAAGGACTGCTATTTTATTCCCAGTATGTAAAAGTCAAAGTATGGTCACATATTCCTCTAATCCCAGTGCTCTGGAGATATAGCATTAAGTGGATCCCTGGTGTGTATGAACAGCCAGCTTCCCTGAATCATCAAGACTTTGGTCCAGTGAGAGACTCTGTCTCAAAAAAAAGAAAAAAAAAAAAAAAAGAGGTAGATGGCTCCTAAGCAACAACACATGTAGGTGACCTCTGGTTTTCATATGAGCATAGATGCAAGTGCTCATGCAACACCATACATAAACATGAACACACAGCTACATACACAGACTTATATCCAAATATGTCTATTTCTTTAGTCAGTCATTTAAAAAATAGTTCCTGACAAGAAAATGCATGAATCAATCAGATTTTAAAAGTGACAAGTTGGATATGAAACAAATCCTAAATTATAAAGGAGATACTTTTCCCTTTGATTGTATATGCTGTTAAGTGTCTCTTCACCACTGTTATATTAAAACAAAAACACTTACAGACATCTTAGTGACAGCTCTACTCAGATGAAATGTTTTCATTAGGTTTAGGATAATAAGCGAAACTCAGAACAAATTCACAAAGAGTGTCTGTAACAGTAGAAAACATAATGGGAAAGAAATTTAAAATGATATTGTGGTAAAATTAAAACTGATGGGTGAGCAATTTCCATTGAATTATTTCATACACTCATGAAGCAGATGCTTTCCCTAAACACTCCCTAAAATGTGCTTGAGGCTGAAATACACAATCGGTGATTTGAAAAAGAATGGAGAATAAGAAACTTGCTAGGAATGAGAAAACACTGAAGACATCTGTGGCTGTGACAGGAGGATAGTAAGTATTTCTGAAGTGACAAAAATGGGTCAGCCTTTTTACCTAAGAACTGATTTCCATCATTTGCGCTTGTGTTGGGCTTGGGGTACATGTATGACATATGCACTCTTAGGAAAATCCAAGGACAGCTTTCAAGAGTTGGTTCTCAGCCTCAACCTTGTTCAAGTAGGTTCAGTTGTTTCTGTTGTGCTATGTGCTCAAGGTTAATTTGAGTATACCTTAACCATAGTATGCTATTATATATATATATATATATATATATATATATATATATATATATGTATATATACATACAAACACATATGTGTATATATATATACTCATATATATGCATATATACTTACTATCCTTCCATTCTGTGTAACTCTGTTAATGACCAAGATGATTTATCAATTACTTTTATAGTTGAGACAACCAAGAGTTCCAGGGTCATTTTAAATGCATTCTTTGTTAATATGGTCTTCACACATCATTGCCAAGTGCTATAGTTTTTATGTACCTTTATAACAGTTTTCTCAGAGTTTGAAGCATTCCATCCTACAAGGAAGATCTCACTAGACTTGGTCCTTTCAGAGTAAACAAGCCAAGGTGCTGAGAGTCACTCTCAGACAAGCCAAGGTTTAAGGAAGGCTCTCATTGGAGCCAAGCTGCAGGGAAAACTCCCAAGACCAGACTGGAAGAAGCAGAATCAGCTGAGCTGCTGGGAAGAGGTTTAGACCAACTGAATCACTTAGGAAACACTCACTTAGAACAGCTGAACCACCTCTAGGCTGTGATTCCAGGTCCCCAGCTTTGTGAACTGTCACAACACTGGGGTGGGTGGGTTTTGGTGATGCAGCTGTTTTCAAGTCATTTCTGGTCCTATAAATAACCCCTCACCGCTATTCCTGTAAGTAACCCGAATAAAACTCATTGGTTCACCAAGTTGGACATTGGTGGACTTTTGTCTTTCATGGGCTCCCTATCTGGGGACATAACATGAGTACTTCAGTTCAATGCACTCATGTAAATGTGGTCAGAGTCAGATAGCTAAAGCCTAAAATATCCTCTAAGAATATAGGCAAAGGCATAAAACAAACCCAATATCATCCTCATAGTAAAAAAAACAATGATTTTTCTTGCTGAATGCCACTAAATTTTATAAACAAATTTTTAAAGTTGCAATAAAATATCTGAATAGTGATTGAATATAATTTATCAAATTTGCATATTTCTATAGTCTGTTACAGAATTAATAGCTGTGTATTCACAGAAAATGCTTTAATTCTTTAAATGTTCTCATTATACAAATTATAACACACTATTTCCAGATGTCATCTATAAATATATATTTGAAATATATAAATATAAGAGGTGAATAAATTTTCTTTAATAATTTTAACATAAAACTAAACTATTTAGAGATTTAATATAACCTACAAGTGGGTTTGAAATGTATGAGCAGAAACATTGAAGAATGGTAATTCTCAACCCCATTGAGGTAATAAAGTAGTTCTTATCCTTCAGAACATGCTAAAATGAATTAAAATGGGCTTGCAAATTATCATAGTAAGAAGTACTTTATAGCTGCTGGCATTAAAAATAAATACACATTTTTATTAGAAAGCAAAAACTGTCAGTAGTTACCACATAGTGATCAGTGTTATATTAATACAAAAAAATAATAGTAGCAATAATAGTGGCTGACTCTCTTGAGGCCTTTTTCTTAACAAAAGGAAAAAAACTCAAAATGAAATAACAACAATAATAATGATAAAAAACAAAACAGCCCCTCTGTGTTCAAGTGGTTACAGTCAACACCCTTGTAGTCACTGAAGGGAATAACAGTTAATGTGATTTTAGAAATGAACTTCTCTGTTTTGTTTTTCCTTTGATTGTCTACTTTTCTAAGCCATGAAATTCCTGTGGTTTTAATGCATAATCAGCAATCATGCTAAGAATTGGCATATTTTTGTCAAAGTCTCTAACAGCTAATGTGGCTTCATGACTACATTGCTATCTTTTTACTGTACATATTTCTTTGGGTCCTAGGTTTCTTCAGTGACTATGTATCTCTCTCTCTCTCTCTGTCTCTGTCTCTCTCTCTCTCTCTCTCTCTCTCTGTGTGTGTGTGTGTGTGTGTGTGTGTGTGTGTGTGTGTGTGTGTATACAGCTGTAAGTCCACATGTGTGCATGTACTTGTAGAAATCAGAGGTTAGTGCCAGGTGTTTTTACTTCTCTATCATTGATTGAAAGTGTGTTTCACCATGTATGGTCTGTCACACAATTCAAAGCTCAAAGAGGAAGCCCCATGGCCTTGCCATTTCTACCATAAAAGACTGTACTTCTCTGAGAACATGAGCTAAAATAGCCCTTGCCTCCCTTGAATGGCATTTAGTAGATATTTTGCAATAACCATTACTGAGGTAACACACAAACACTGTTATTTTTATTTAAGTATATTTATGGCATGGTTGGTTGTCTATTGGAAATAATTTTACTCGGAATATCACTTTGGCAAAAAAAATTCCAATGAAATTATTTCTAGTTTCCTGAAACTCTCTTACTCTAGAACAGATTAAATTTGATGGTTGGTAAATGAACAGTGAGTACCATGAGTCAAGTGAGCAAAATAAATTGTTTAAGGATTCTTTGAAGGCAAATTGCAAGAAGAGCTGTAATTCCCTGGCTAGCAGGATTAATTAGTGCTCTGCTTGGAAACAGAACAAAGAAGGTAGCTGTCCATTTTTTTCTACTCTTAGTAGTTTTCTACAGCTAGCAAGTCTTTCTATTTGAACCATCTATTCTTAACACTAACACAAAAACTCTTACCACTTACTTCACTGAAAGAATTTATAGTAAGGAGGGAAGCTATACTCCAACAATGAAAGTTTCTGTCTTCCAGGTCCCTTCAGCCTCAAATAAGCATACAGAGATATACTAATGATTAAGCTGTTGGCCTGTGGCTAGGGCTTCTTACTGGCTAGTTATCTCTTAAATATTAACCCATACCTACTAATCTATATTTCTACATGGCCTTATCTTATCAGAGAACACCTGGTACATCCCATTTTCCCAAACTCTACATGGTGCCTCCTCAAGCCTCTCTCTCTGCCTTCTGCCAAGCATTCTCCTCATCTCCTAGCCACCCCGCCTATCTTCCTGCCTCTCCTGAGCAATCAGTGTTTTATTCATCAACCAATAAGAGAAAAGCTCAGTGTGTGTGTGTGTGTGTGTGTGTGTGTGTGTTGGGAAAAGGGAGTTATTAGAGAATTCCTACAGAGATACATTCTGGGTCTAACTGCTCTTGCAGCATTGTATAAGGATAGTCAGCTGAAGTTGATTTTAATAGGGCAATCCTAGCCCTTATTGTTCTTATGTAGAGAATGGTGAACAACTCTTGTTCTTGCCTATACACTTTTAACCTTATTTTGGGGATTAAAGTGATTCCCTTATGTTCCTTATCTATTTGATGACTCTTGGGCAATGGAAGTTGCTGTCCTGGAAGTTGACCAGGAATGGGGTTCTCCTAAATGGCTGTAGCCAATGACTAACTAATATAAAAATATAAAGTCACAGGAACTTCCCTGGAGACTGTAGCAGGAAACCCCACTGCATAGTTTGCACTATCCTACTTCTGTAGGTTCAGAATGGAACAAAGGAAACCATATCCTTAGTCTGTCTTTCTGGAGCATCTTCTCATAATGCGTTCTTTAGCACCCTCATCTCATGCTTCACTTTTATGGACTCTGACCTAAACAACACCCAAATTCTATTTGTTTGCTTCAGAGGAAAAACGAGTGTTCCTTTGCCGTTACATATTTAACTGATCTCGTAGAAGGAATAAGTTTCTTTTTCTCTGAAGTCTGATCCTCTCTTAGAATTTTTATTAGAATCTATGATGGGTTATGCCTATTAATAATGTGGGTTTTTATTTTTGTCATTAGGGGTGGGATATTTCTTGAGTCAGGAAATAGCTGATATGATATGCTTCCTAAACATTTCAATCTTTTGGCCTTTGTCTTTCCTCCTACTTGTATTGCCTTCGTTTTATATTTCTAAAACTCTTTCTTGACTTTGGTTCTTTGACTTTGCCATTCTTTTTCCTCTTTCTCACAACATGTAATCATACTTAAACTCCATCTTGAAAATTATCTCCCTCAAATTTGTCTCCTCTAGTCTCTCAGACCTACTTGTTCTTGCAGCGTTGTTTTCACTCTTGTCTATCACATTCTATGGTGTGGCTCCAGAATCATAAGTGAAGTGGCATAAGCAACATCAATTTATTATCTCATAATTCTGGAGCCTTGTGGTCTGAAATCATAATGCTGGCATGGTAATATGTACACTGAAGTCTCAAGAAACTTTCTATTTATCTTATCTAGCTCATATTGCCAGTTGACTCCCAGCCATTCTTTATATTCATTGACTGACACACACATTACTAGCTTTAGAACATGTTTTCATACATAATTTCCTGTATGTCATTTCTGTGTTCACCTTTCCCCAGTCTTATAAGGCAAAGAGTTGTCATGAATTTGGAAGCATCTTGAATAGACTGGATTGAGTTCAGTGAAAAGCAATTCTAGAAGTGATGTATCACTGGTTCTGGATCAATATAAACTTTTGGGGGGAAGTTATTTATCCTAGTATGTTTTCATAATATTACTATATTTATGAAATTTATCTTCTGCTTAAGTGTTGATTATCTTTGTGGATATCCTATCACAATTGTGTTCCTTGAACACCAGACATTATAGACAGCCAATAAATAATGTTTGAATGGTTGATAGCATCCATTTTTCACATACCAAGTACAAATTCTTGGAAGAAAAAAAATCTTGCCTATTTGATAACCTATGATAGGTAATGACATAGTGCTTTTATAATGACAGCCCTTTGTAGGCACAGCTTCATTCTAACTTTCTTTAGGAAGGTGGGCATGGACAACTTTAATTGTAATACCCTATAATTTAAATAATGTTTATAATGTGTTTATTGTCTTGTTAAATATTTTTAAAAGTAGACTATTTACTTAGCATTCAAAACTTTCTGTATAATTAAAATATAGATAAAAATTTTAAATATGCACACAGATATCTCTGGGTATCAGTTGAAAATTGGGTCCAATATATTTCTGGAGATAAAAAAATCCACAGTTGACTAAGTCCCTATACAAAATAGCTTATAGTACTTGTACAATTCTGTATATATTGAATTGTGTTTATACTACTTACATCAATACAATTAGTTCTATATAAAAGGCTGTTATACTATATTCTTCAAGTTACATACTAATTATAGACACAGTTTTGGTTTTGCAATATTTTTCATCTCTAGTTGATTGCAATGCCAATATTGGATTTTCAAATATGGAGGATGGATAATATATAGCAGGCTGTATATAAAGATTTTACTTAGCCAGTAAAGTTGAGGTGAGAATACCTCCTGGTATTGGCAGTCTGATAGTAAAATGAGTGTTCAGTTGCTTCTAACTATCTTGGTCTACTCTGAGTCAAAATTTTTATTTGTGAAAAATTTCTGCTTCTTTGATTTAGAGAATGATTTTATAAATAGGCATGGGCTGTAATTTGCAACAACAATGAACCATATTCAGGTGCTCAGTGGAGCTGGTACTGAGAGAGAAAGTAAACAAATAGAAGTCTTTCCTTATACGTTATGATGTCTCATATATTAATTGCAATTAGCCTCATAGCACTTGATGTGTGGTACCCTGGTATCTAAGTTTTACGTTTTGAAAACTGTTATTAGTAGGTTTTTTCCTGCTGGCTGTTCTGGTCCCACCACCACGCCAGTCCCAAATAACACACAGTGGCACTGTATTAAATATAATTCTGTTGGCCAGTTACTAGTTTCTTATTGGCTAGCTCTGTCTTAAATATTAACCCATTTCTATTGATCTAAGTATTTCCACGTGGTCTCATCTTACCAGAGAGAGGGGCTGTCATTCTTCTCTCTCCAGTCTCTCCATGCTGACTCCTTCCCACTACTGCCTCTCCCCTCCTAATCTCATAGTCCTGCCTATCTTGCTTTCCTATTGGCCAACAGTGCTTTATTCATTAACCAATACGAGAAACAAATTTACAGAATGACATCTCCCATCATCTCCTCTTTTCAGTCTAAAATAAAAAGAAGAGTTTTTACTATAACATAGTAAAATATATCACACAACAGTTAGCAGATAGGAATCAGAGTTAACAATATTTAGTCCATTAACATTTAGTATGGTTTAAAGAAAATATTCTATCATATATCCTATCTTTGTGAGTCTAAAGTCTTATATGTAACTTATCTTTAATCCTATCTAAGGAAAACTATAACCATAACTATCTGTCTTCAACTCCTTCAAAGACCACAGAAGGATAATATATAAACTCTAGAAATGTCAACTCACTGCTTGGTCAGTCACCTGAAGTTCTTCTCTAATGGGATTCTGGAAGAGTAGGGAAGAGTTCCAAGATGGAGGACAGGACGCCAGTCTGTCTCTCTGGTAAGATAAGACCACATGGGAGTACTTAGATTAATAGAAATGGGTTAATATTTAAGACAGAGCTAGCCAATAAGAAACTAGTAACTGGCCAACAACATTTATATCTAATACAGAGTCTCAGTATATTATTTGGGGCTGGCGTAGCTGTGGGTCCAGGCCAGCAGGAAAAACATACTCATAACATAATGGTGCCTTCATCATGGCTAATAAGAACTTCCACTTACAACTTAAGAAAAGCTTAAAAAGGGGGTTTTAGAAACAAAAGAACAGAGGCAAGCAATGATTCTTGGTAATAGCATTTTTATAGGTTGGGCTCTGTTTTGCTAGAGACAAGCAGAGATTTGCACGGCTCCTTTAAGGGAGGTTTCTTAACTCAACATAAGCAGCAAAACACTCCAAGGCTTTTTAAGAGCTCTGCTAACAACTGAATGGTGTGTACAAGAGCTGGCAATGGCAGTGACCATATCTCCAAGCCGGTAGCATGCTATTGGATGGCAGCGTAGACCAAGGCAGTGAGCACAGCTTTCAGTTCTGGTGGTAAAAGTACCTGCCGCCATCTTTAATAGACTGCAGCTAACACAGCTATGACATTCATTTTAACAATGTTGTTGTTTACCAGATAAAGACCCATGTCCACAAAAACATAAAGATTTACAATAAAAACAGATTCAAAATTAAGAAAAACCTCTAAAGCTTTACAGTGTATTAAAAAAAAAATATATGTAGGCTTGGGAGAGAAAATAAATGAAATGGTTTTAAAAAGGACAGAGAATAGCTGAGTGTGGTTGCACATGCCTTTAATTCCAGCACTCAGGAGACAGAGTCAAGCAGATCTCAAAGTAAACCTGGTATACAGAGTTAATCCAGGACAGATAAAATTTACACAGAAAAACCCTGTCTCAAAAAATGAAAAAAAAAAAAAAAAAGTAGAAGAAATAGAGTAATAAAAAAGCCACATAAAAAAGGAAAGCACAGAGAAACTATGGATAGTATACGCTATTCTGTTGTCTTTAAATCATTTGACTGCTGAAGAAATAACAACTATTAAAAAAAATGCTGCTGGATTAATTCAATTTATATATTTTAAAAATGCTTTGACTCCAAAATTTAAGTCTAAGGACAAGTTACTGGGAAAAAGGATTTCTATTTTTGTTTCCACAGAAAATGAAAAGCTATGGATTCTTTCCAGACTAATGTGGTTTGATCAAGGCAGACCTCCTGAAACACAGTCTCAGGTGATCCAACATTCAAAACAGCTGAGACAAGCCAGGATTTCTGTGTCTTCTTAGTATCCCCTTGATAGCGCCCACCTATCTCTTTTTAAAGGTAAAAAGGGGATTAGGATATAGATATGAATACTTTGTTTTGGAATGGATTTTCATTTATTGATACAATTTAAGGTCAATTTTGTGATGTGCATATTTCTCTTCTTGTTTAGGTATTATGTTTATATAGCTCATTTAGGAATGTAATGTATAAATTAGTACAGATTATAGATATTTACCTATGATAGTCAAAAGTTAGAGTTAAATTAGTTAGGTTTTCAAGATGTATTTGAGATGGATTTGCTTTCTTTAAACCTTTCAAAGACCTACAGAATATGGCATTTAAAATGGTTTAGGGTTTTTCTTAACAGTGAGGCACAACTGCTCCTGGCAACATCACCTGCATCAGAAAGGAAGATAGACCTTGAAGAAACATGTTATGGAATTTGCTTTCAATATGGCAAGACCTGAACAAGGGGGAGCTCATGGACACCAGACTGATAGTTAGAAACCAGCATAGGACCAACCCAGACCCCTGAACGTGTATCTCAGTTAGAAGACCTGGGCAGTCTAAGGGACCTCTGACAGTGGAACCAGGATGTATCTCTGGTGCACAAAAGGGTTTTGCGAGCACATTTCCCATGGAGGGATAGTCCCTTAGCTTAGTGACAGAAGGTAGGGCCTAGACCCTACCCCAAATGACTTGCAGATTTGATGATCCCTTCTAGAGGGCATCACCCTCCCTGGGGTGTGGATAGGGAATGGGATGGGGGGGCATGGGAGATGAGAGGGAGAGGGAACTGGGATCGATATGTAAAATTAGAAAAGAGAATAAAAAACATAATAAACTTTCATTCCTTATCATATATATCATGTGGATATAATATAAAGCACACTCCTCCCTTTCAAAAGAAAGAAAAAAAAAACAAAAGAAAATAAAGAAAGAAAGAAAGAAAAAGGGAGAGAGAAAAAAAAGAAAGGTATGTCTCCTTGTAGAAATAACAGGGAAGCTTCAACTCTGATTCCTCAGCAGTATGGACCTGAACAAGATAGCAATAATAAACATACTCATATGGAAGAGGAAAAAAAATATGTAAAGGCTCCAAATCTAGACAAAAACTTACAGGCAACTAAAAAATTCTGAGAGCACACAAAATAGTATTCTCTAGAAATATAACCAATAGTGTTCAGGAACACTATATATATATATATATATATATATATATATATATATATATATATATATATCCAGGTTTTCCCAATTTGAGAGTGGACTTCAAAGGAATACCAAGTGACAACAACCGAAGACACTATAATAATTCAACATGAATGCCCTGAATAACTGTGGATATAAGATAAAATCCTATGTGAAATATATGTTTATAAAGATTATTCATCTTTTTAAATCTCCCCCTACCAATTTTCTATAAGTCAGATTTAAGCTACAATGCATCTTGATCAAAATGACACAGGATGTAATTACATCCCATAATCTCACATAGAGTTTGCAGGCCAATAGCTTACATCCTCAATGGCATTATTCTCTGATCTCATAACTACTGAGCAAATCACATGGAAACTGGGCAGAAATATTATTCATTCTTTTCCCTCCATCTGTACCTAGCCTAAAGGTTGACTACATTTGAATATTTTTGCATTTATTAATTTGGTACAAATCACTTTGATTGGAAGTTTTACAGTTCTGTCGCCTATTATTTACTCCTAACAGATTTTCCTCTTAGTTACACCCTCTAAAACTACAAAGATGCAAAGGCGTTTCATCCTACACTATAAAGTAGCTTCATAATCATTATTAATCTTTTTATTCATCCATTTAGTGTGTGTGTGTGTGCGTGCACAAATGCATATGTGTGATGCATAAGAAAAGAGGTCAAAGGAGATGCAGTTTTGTCAGATGCAAGCCTATCACAGGCCAGCAATTATTGCCTTGTCATAAATATGAAAATATGTTGAGCCTGAATCACATTGGTATAGGTGATATCAAGTACACCAGCAGGTATTATTTGAGCCACTGGAAATGTCCCAGCATCATCTACAAAATCTTCATCTTGCAGAGTCTTATGGCTTTCCTTATTTAGCATGTGGGATTCCTATAAGTTAACCACAAATTCTAGATCCCTGAATTTATAACTAAAGAGAAACTCTCTCAACATAAGTTTGGTCCATAATCTATAGTATAGTAAAAATATCCAGAGTATATGTACGTTATACAATTCCATTTTTTCTATAAATGTGTTTTAATATTAATGACCATTAATTTTCTAGGGATTATGTCGAGGTCTACATGCTATTCACATTCTTTGCCAATGAGCTATATCACAAAATTTATTATTAGTTACTGCAAGCAATTGAGTGGGGTTTTTTGTTTGTTTATCTTTTTGTTTTGTTTTGTTTTGTTTTGATTTTTCTGAGACAGGGTTTCTTTGTATTGCTTTGGAGCCTGTCCTGGAAGTCTGTAGACCAGGCTGGCCTCAAACTCAAGGAGATCCACCTGCCTCTGCTCCCTGAGTGCTGGGATTTAAGGGTGTGCCAGAAATACCTGGCTGAGTGTTTTATTTTTCCTGTGATTAATCTCGTGAGACTCTGGATATACTGTGGGTTCATGTTTATGGGGATCAGATTTCAGCTCTGTTAATTAATTTTCCTAAATCTCAGTTATCAAATCAACAAAAGATTTTGGAAGTAAATGATTATTTGAGAAAAAAATAATGTGGTATATAAGTTTTCCTTCTTTATTTTTTATGATTTCAGATAAACATTCTTCTATCATTATATGTAGATTGTTAGTAGTTTCTTTTTTAACTGGTAGAAATGTCTAATGTATCTTAATTTAGACTTAATTTGTATCAAGTTAAAGAAAATATAATTTTAGAAAGATGTCCTAGCTGGTGGCTGTACTGTTTCTTTTTCTATCAGTTGCTGTCTTCTATTTTACCCAGTAAAGCATCTTTGAGATGCTTTGAGATATTTTTCCTTTCTTTTTTAAATTTAAATTAGAAACAAGCTTTTGTTACATGCCAATCCCAGTTCCCTCTCCTTTTCCTCCTCCCCTGCCCCCTACCAATCCCTTATCACATTCCCTTTCTGCTCCCTAGGGAGGGTGAGGCCTTTCATGGGGGATCTTCAAAGTCTGTCATATCATTTGGATCAGGGTCTAGGCCCTCCCCCATGTACCTACGTTGAGACAGTATGGCCCTTTGTGGAAGGGGCTCCCATAGTCCATTCTTACACTAGGGATAAATACTGATCCACTGCCAAAGATCCCATAGATTGCCCAAGCCTCCTAACTGACACCCATGTTCAAGGGATCTGGGTCCCATTAGCACAGACACTGAGATTGGCAATTAATAAATGGGACCTCCTGAAACTGAGAAGCTTCTGTAAAGCAAAGAACATAGTCAACAAGACAAAATAGCAGTCCATAGAATGGAAAAAATCTTCACCAACCCCACATCTTACAGAGGGCTGATCTCGAAAATGTATGAAGAATAAGCTAGTCATCAAAACACCAAATAACCCAATTAAAAAGTGGGGTACAGAAGTAAATAGAGATTTTTCAATAGAGAAATCTAGAGAAATCTAAAATGGCTGAAAGACACCTAAGAAAGTGCTTAACATTCTTAGCCATCAGGGAAATACAAATCAAAACAACTCTGAGGCACCATCTTATTCATGTCAGAATGGCTAAAATCAAAATCACCAAAGACAGTTTATGCTGGAGAGGAAGTGGAGAAAGGGGGGAAAACTCCTCCACTGCTGGTTCGAGTGCAAACTCATACAGCTACTTTGTATGGAACTAATAGAAACCGTTCTGAGTGAAGTAACCCAGTCACAAAAAGACAAGCATGATATGTACACACTTATATATGGATTTTAGACATGGAACAAAGGATTACCAGCCTACATTACCAGAGAACCTAGGAAACAAGAAGGACCCTAAGAGAGAGACATACATGTTCCCCTAGAGAAGGGTAAAGTGACAAGATCTCTGAGCAAATTGGGGGCATGGCGGGGGTTATGAGAATGAGAAGGTAGAAGAGGGAAGAGCAGGAATATTGGGCTGGGGGCAGAATAGAGGAGAGCAAAAAAAGAGATGCCATAATAGAGGGAGCCATTATAGGTTTAAAGAGAAACCTGGCACCAGGGAAATGTCCAGAGACCTGCAAGGAAAACCTCAACTAACAATCTAAGCCATAGTGGAGAGGCTACCTTCAATACCCTTCAATAATAATGAGATTGATGACTATCTTACATGCCATCCTAGAGCCTTCATCCAGTAGCTAATGGAAGCAGAAGCAGACACTCACAACTAAACACTGAGCTGAACTGGAATCCAGTTTCAGAGAGGGAGGAATAATGAACAAAGAAGTCAAGACCAGGCTGGAAAAACACACAGAAACAGCTGAACTGAACAAGGGGGATCTCATGGACACCAGACTAATCCATGGGAGAAGCATTTTCTTTTTTTCTTTTTAGGATGCCATAGACCAATCCCAACATGGCTACATATAGTTCAGTTGTCATAGTACAATGTTCCCAGACCTAAAATTTGCATTTAACTAAGGAATATCCTTCTATGTAGAAACACTTTTACTGGTGAAATAATTGCAGGGGGAAACCATGCTATTTTTTTTTAATTCCTCAATTATAAAAGCTGGTAAGATTAATGTTCTACTAAAGATAGAGTATCTAAGCAATTTGTCAATGAACTTTATTTTTAAAAAATAATATCAGGGCATTGAAATATTTCTCCCTTTGATCACCTGTCAAAAGTCAATGGAAAAAAAGGGAGGATACACAAACAGATGGTTGATTCCTATTTACAATCTTAATGATTTTGATGGGTTGTTAAAACTATCCCCTACTTTATAAACTTTGACAGAAATGAAAATTCCAATGATAACACATGGTTGGCATATAGAAAACTAAAGAACACAAAATTCTTCCTGTAGACATTCTTTCCTTATTAAGACAGAGTTTCTTGTAAGTAGACCTATAGGCCATGGGTCACCATTAAACACTGGGCATAGCTTTTGTTTTCTTATGCTTGAGAGAGATGGAGTGAAGGATGATGGCTTGGTAACACCCTAAATTACTTGCTGAGATAGATGATGAATTTTGCTGATGGAAGAAAGAAAATGCAACAACACTCACTGTAAGCATCTGTGCTGTGTTTTATAAATCATCCTTAGTTGTCTTTTTTTTTTTTTTTTATCATGTTGAAAATGTGTTTTCAGAGAACTCATATACTGGCCAATATATGTATTATATGTGGACCAACAATTATCAGCAAAAAGCAAGAGTATGAGTAATAAGAATAAAACTACTCCTTTGCTCTTATAACTCTCTCAAGTACAAAATATAAATTGATCTGCTCTGCAAAGCTTTAAGAGCTGGGATGCACTTTTAAAATAAGCTTATAAACAAAAGGAAGGTTAAATGTTTAATTCAAGGTCACTCAGACAGACAGATACTGAATTGGAAGCAGATTTTTATTATATTTTATTCTTGGCCAAGTGTTCTATTTTTTCCACACGGGCATTTTAGAACACATAAAGTGGCCTCTCTCTGGATGAATCCAAAGCTGATAAGAACAATCCCAAGAAATGGTTTTCAAATACGCAACAATCATTAGCCAATGAAAATATTGGCAAGCAGCAATCCTTTTCTGTTTAAACATTTAGAAGGGGATTTTCACCACATTGAAGTAATAGAAATCAGATTTTAGTTCATAGGCCTGTGATTTCACTTATGTTTCTGAAAACATGGTGAGCTTCGCACAAAGCAATTTCCATCTTTCAAATCTTGCTAATCCACTTAAAGCTAGGCTGCAGTTGCGTATCATCTCAACTGCTGTGATCACATACAGACTCCCTTGACTTAATCTCTTCAAAAGGGATTTTCCTTAGCCCTGGAGGACTGCACAGTGTGGGACTGGCAGACTCTAGCTGACTTCCTGGTTCCTTTATAATTCAGCTGTTATTCTAAGACTATAGCAGGGAAGGGCTCATTGAAACTACCTCCAGCACACTTATGGCTGCCTGAGCTCTCTCTGTAGCACTTTAGTAACTGATGAAGTTGAGGATGCTGTTCATACTGCAAAGATTAACTGAGATGCACACCAGAAACTGGTAAAAGAAACAGAAAATTTTCCTGACAGCTGACACATTGAGTTTCCAGGGTATCTTGGGTGTTGATTAGTAAGGTATTAAAATATAACTCTCTTTTGTGTTACTAAATACAAGTTCCTTTTCAGTTAGAAAACAGTTTTGCACAATTTGAAGAAAAAACAGAGAATACAACTCCATGTTAGATGAAGCATTTGAAACCCTTAGACTGTTTAGCTTCTAGTAAGTACTTACTAGATGTCATATGAGTAAGCTAAAGTACTAAAGCAATAAACATAAACATAGTTTTTCTTTAACAATTTTACAGAAATCTAGAACTGAAAGAAGTTTGCAAACCATAGCTTGACATTTTCATTTTAAAACAAACAACCTACACATTTTCATATATTCCAGGAAAAACAAAGAAATCTGTTTCTTCCATAACTTGAAGAATATTAATGGAAAACCTTACTTGACTGTAAAATTCGCAAAAATCTGTAGCTGTGTGACACAATCCATCAACATTTTAACTCAGATTTATTTTTGCTATCTTGGGTGTTGGAAGTTTGGGAAAATTGACTTTTGTTCTTATGAATCCTTAGAGTCCCTTCAGTCAGGTAACACACAGGAGCAGGAATCTATTAACAAACCCTTTGTGGGTCTTTGTGGGTAATAAACCAAATATAGGATTTTAATCTTAATTCTCTGCCTCTTCTAAAAAAATGAAGTACAGATCCACAGAACAATCTTTCTTAGGTCATAAACACCACACCACTTCTACCTCTTCCATCTTCTTCATTTTACTTTATTTACTTATTATTATCAAGTTTATTGATAATTGAAAAACTATCAAAATATACAGCATAACTTTTAAACAGAAAACCAATTATGTGAGGAAAATAAAAACCAATTATTTATTTCTTGCACTAGATATAAAGTACTAATTTTCTCCTTTTATTGAAAATAGTTTCTATTTTTCTCACATAGTATATCGTGATTGAAGTTTCCTCTCCTTCTATTCCTTCCAGTTCTTCTCGCACTACCCCTTTCCAGCCCCCTCTTTAGACCCACTGCCTTTCTGTCTCTCTTTAAGAAACAAAGTCTTTTAAGGAATAATGAAATATAATAAGATCAAACAAAAATTATCACATCAGAATAGGACAAGACAAAAAAAAAAAAAAAAAAAAAAAAAAAAAAAAAAGAAGAAGAAGACAAAGTGGACAAGAGAAGGCACAAGAGTCAGAGATCCACTGGTTTGCACATTCAGAGGAATCCCATCAAAGCACTAAAGTGGAAACTATATTATATGTGCAGAGCACTTGTTCAGGCCCTGTGCATGCTGCCCTAATCTCTCTGAGTTCATATGATTTTTTTTTTCTCATGTTTCTTTAGAGGACCTTGTTTTCCTGGTGTCCTCCATCCCCCTTAGTTCTCACATTCTTTTTGCCTCCTCTTCCAGAGTCCTCTGAACTCTGAGGGAAAGGGTTAAATAGAGCCATTCCATTTAGGACTGATTGTTCCACTGTCTGCATAAAGTATGGTTATGGGTGTCCATATTCATTCCATCTGCTGAAGCCGGAAGATTTTCTGATAATGGCTGGGCACAGTGCTGCTATGTGAGTATAGCGAAGTGTCATCAGGAGTCATTGTTATTGTTATTATTATTATTATTAGTGTTATTATATAATTTTAGACTAGGAATATTTGGTTTTACCCTACGTACCTAGGGTATCTCATCTTTGGTTCTTGGTAACACAAGCATTGCCTGGGATGGGTTTTATCTGGTGCAGCAGACTGTATGTAAAATTAGTAATTGATTGTTTACTCACACAATTTTTGTGCCACCATTGTCCTAGCAAGTTTTGCAGGCAGTACACCACTATATAGGAAAGGTTTTATGATTGGTGTGGTGTTTATGTTTCTCTTTTGGTAGCTTGCTGAATATCTTGTGTATCAAAGTTGCTAGAACATAAGGGTAAAGTCTCTTTAGGCACCAACTTGATTTCGCCACATGTATTGGTTTGTGTAGTTGCATTCTGCAATGGGTCTTGTTGAAGAGCAACCTATAGTTTTGGCAAGAGCCTAGTTTGTTTGGGTATTCCCAAAAAACTATTTGGTCAACAATTCAATTAGATTTAACCCAATCCTAAGACAGGAAATTTCATTTGGTGGCAAGTGATGACCAGTTGAGAATCTATCAACTTTATCATTTGCTGATTTTTAATAAGACTGCTGTCATATATTAATATATATATTATATATATTAATATATATATATATATTAGAAAGCTTCTTGTATTAAGCTTGTAAACTTTCCCTCAAATCAATCTTAATTTTATCTGTCTCTCCCTGTATTCCCTTCCTCATCCCTCATCCCTCCCCTTCCAATTCCCACTCGATTCTTCTGTTATAGCTCTCCATCCATCCATACCTATCTATTGTAGTGAGGTAGTCCTTCTGTAGCACTGACCACGCCCATTGGGGGGTGGAGCTATGGGCGGAGGTGACCTGAGGAAGGAGGTCGGAGGGGGCGAGGAAGGCTCTCTTTCTGGCGTGACTCGGACAGGAGAGGATCGGGTTGAATTTCCTGGTGTTCATCTGTCTAGGTTGTAAGTTATTTCTCCCTGAATAAACATCTATTCGGCTTATTTGTTTATCCTGATCCTTATTTACCGCAATATCTGGTGTCAGAAGCGGAATTTACCTGGGTTTTGCCCCCAGGCGGCAGAAGCCGCCCCCCCCCCCCCACCTTCCCCAACGGGCAGGGGTTTAACCAGGTGGACTCACCACAGCTTTGGGACATTTGCCTCTTCCTTACTGCAAAGGAGATCTTTGCCGCTAAAGCAGACCTGAGAAGGCACTTACCGCTTAACATTTTTTGCCCATTTCCGCACGGGACTTTGCATTCGCGCAGAGCCTCTCGGCGGCACCCGCCTGGCGTCACCCACCCGGCGGCACCCGCCCGGCGGCACCCGCCCGGCTTGCACGCGTTTCGTCTTGTGTTACAAGTAACTCCAAAAGTCCCCTTTTAACAAAATTCTGCTTGCCATAGTTTGTTAAGAACTTTTTACAGGAACCGGGATCAGACGAGCCTGGGCGGCTAGGCGCTATTTGATGACACACCTCCAGGCGTAGCTACCACAAGCGGAGATATACAACTAAAAGCATCAAAGTTCCAGGACAGCAGAATTACACCTAAGGTAATTGTAACATCCTTTGCAATTTAAGCTGATATAAAATCTGAGATAAATTGTTCTATAACTATGGCAGATAATTTTACTATGCAGAACTTTAGGAATTATTTTACTTCATATGTAGAAGGGATTTTAGCAGAAGAAACTTATGACTGGACCAATATATACTTTTATTTTGTAATAGCAATGGGTTTCATCATTAACATGATATTCTTAAAGAAATGGTTTGAGATTACAGCAAACAATAAGGAACTTGTACAAACCATGGGAGACTTAGTAACAAAGATTCGAAACATTGAAAATGATAGAATTCAAAGCATAGAGACAAGGATTCAAAACATTGAAAATGATGGAATTCAAAACATAGAGACAAAGATTCGAAACATTGAAAATGATAGAATTCAAAGCATAGAGACAAGGATTCAAAACATTGAAAATGATGGAATTCAAAGCATAGAGACAAAGATTCGAAACATTGAAAATGATAGAATTCAAAGCATAGAGACAAGGATTCAAAACATTGAAAATGATGGAATCCAAAACATAGAGACAAAGATTCAAAACATTGAAAATGATAGAATTCAAAGCATAGAAAATATAGAAAGAAAGATTCAGAATATTGAAGATGGCGTTGGCGAGCTGAAAGGTATAATTTGTTTAATGTCAGATACTTCAATAACCAGAACAGAAACAATGCAATGCATTAACAAACTAGCAGAAACAGCCCACTCCTGGTCGGAGGAAGCTACTAATAAGTTTAAAAAACTGGAACATCAGATAGAAAGACTAGATGACAGAATCTCTTCCATGTCTGAGGATAATGGCAAGCTAGCAGATAGAACATTGTTTCTGGAAGGCAGTTTACACGCCATTCAGATAATATCTAAGGATGATAAGATTAAAAACATGGAATCATTTGTAGTTGGAGAAAGTAAGAAACTGACTGATACAATGAAGTCTCTAGAAAGTTATTTGATTCAAGAAGTTCAGACACTCAAAGAAACAATGGTGAATAGATTTCAGGCTTTAGAAGACCTTCAGTCTGATACATCAGAAGAAGAACTACAGGTAACAGGGCATGAAAAAGATTTAAAATTTTCCACACCATTTAGGGTCAGGGGAGCTTTCCCTGTATCTATTCATGAAAAGCCAGCAACGAAGAAACATCCAAAAGGTGTCGTTGCATATCAGTGGGAACCAATACGTATGAAAGATTTAAAAGGTATAAAGGAAGCAGTAGTCTCTTATGGCATGCATTCACCTTATGTGAAGCAATTAGTAGAATCATGGGCATGGAATAACAAGGTAACCCCTAAGGATTGGGATCAATTAATATCAGCTGTCCTTGAAAGCGCCTCTCAAATAGAATGGAGGGCTTTATGGAGAGAGGAAGCAAAAGCTCTTGAACTTCAGGGCTTAAAGAAAGGGTATAAAGCTCCCCAAGATAAAATTCTTGGTGAGGGTCTCTATGCTGACCCAGAAACCCAAGCTGCCTATGATGAACACATCTTGTCTCTATGCAGTACAGCAGCTTTGAATGCTTGGGATAAGGTTCATGAATTAGGAGAGAGGATAGAACCCTATACCAAGATAAAGCAAGGACCTAGAGAACGTTTTAGTATCTTTCTAGAAAGATTATCTAGGGCAGTACAATTAGAGATAGCAGACATAGATGCTAGGCGAATACTCATAGAATCTTTAGCTTATACGAATGCGAATCCTCAATGCAAACAGGTGCTTTGGCCTTTAAAAATGCGATCAGCACCCTTGGATGAATGGGTCCTATATACAGGCAACATTGAGTATAATGACAACAAGACTGAAGCATGGATAGGAGAAGCCATATCTAAAGGTCAGAGAAGATATCAAGATAACAGAGTTCCTTACTATGGTGACTTAGAAGCTTGGGTAGGAGAAGCCATCCCCAAAGGTTTGAAAAGATATCATAATGTCAGATGTTATAACTGTGGTAAGATAGGACATCTAAAAAGAAATTGTAGGCAAAGCTTCCCTAGAAGTAACACCCCCAGGAATGAATCAAACAGAAGGCCTCAGCCTCCTGGGTTATGTAGAAGGTGTGGCAAAGGCAGACACTGGACAAATGAGTGTAGATCGACCAGAGACAAGCAAGGAAACCCTTTACCATCGGGAAACTCCTTGGGGGGGCCTCTCGAAGGCCCCCACGTCACAGGTGGTTCAAACATTCCCAGTCACAGTGGAAGACAATCTCCCACAGGACAATTAGAAAATTCTGTGCCTATTATAAAAACTCATACTGCTCTGGATGACGAACTAGTGATGGAAGTTGAATCAAACATGACAGAAGGAAATGAAAAACGTATATTTTGGCAAACTGCTATAAATAGTCATAGGCCTAGATTGATAGTTAAGATGAATAATAGACTGTTTGAGGGTCTGGTGGACACTGGAGCTGATGTAACTATCATATCTAATAAATCTTGGCCTCAAAGATGGCCCCTGCATGAGGTAAATGTTCAATTCTTAGGGATTGGAACCCTGGCTCAGGTAAAACAAAGCACGAGATGGATTGACTGTATAGGACCAGAAGGACAGAGAGGGAGGTTGAGACCATATGTGGCTGATGTAGTGATAAATTTATGGGGTCGTGATCTATTACAGCAATGGAATACACAGATTAACATTCCTCCTGTATTAGATAGGAACCATAGACGACCTCATGATTGTGGAAAGAATACTGTTAAGTACTATACAAGACAGAGACCAAATATCCAGGCAGTACAAAAACAAAATACAAATGCTGAACAAACAGAGGAACCAAAAGCCCTACCTTTAAAATGGCTAACAGAGGAACCTGTCTGGGTAGGACAATGGCCTATGACCTCTGAGAAGTTAGAAGCTTTAGAAAGCCTGGTTCAGGAACAGCTAAATGCTGGACATATTGAGGAATCAACCAGCCCTTGGAATTCTCCTGTATTTGTGATCAAAAAGAAATCTGGTAAATGGAGAATGCTTACAGACCTGAGAGCCATCAATAAAGTTATCCAGCCAATGGGCTCTCTACAGCCTGGAATGCCCTTGCCTTCTTTGATACCCAAAGAATGGCCTATTATAGTTATTGATTTAAAGGATTGCTTCTTCACTATACCTTTACAAGAACAAGACAAAGAGAAATTTGCCTTCACGGTACCTAATTATAACAATTCTCAACCGGTGAAGAGATATCAATGGAAGGTTTTGCCACAGGGAATGCTAAATAGCCCCACCCTGTGCCAATATTTCGTACAAAAACCGTTAGAAATAATTCGTAAACAGTTTCCACAATCCATAATCTATCATTACATGGATGATATATTGTTAGCTGACTCTAAAGGAGAAATATTAGAAAAAATGTTTGAGAAAGTAAAGGAAGTTTTACCTCGCTGGGGATTACAAATTGCACCTGAAAAAATACAAAAAGGAGAGTCTATCAACTACTTAGGATATAAAATAGGTCTACAGAAAATTAGACCACAAAAAGTACAGATCAGAAGAGATCGCTACCAGACTCTTAATGATCTTCAAAAATTACTAGGAGAGATTTCTCAACTGCAAACCATAATTGGAGTAGAAGGGCATGATTTGAAAAACTTGAAAATGGCCCTAAAAGGAGATAAGGACTTGAATAGTCCACGAATACTATCAGCTGAAGCTGAGAAGGAATTAGAATGGGTAGAAAAGAGGATACTAGAAGCACATGTGGACCGTGTGGATCCAAACCTAGACTGTATTCTGGTTATATTACCATCTAGAGAATATCCTTCAGGGATTTTGATGCAGAGAGAAGATATCATATTAGAATGGATATTCCTACCACATAAACAGAATAAAAAACTGAAAACATATATAGAAAAGATCTCTGACTTGATTATAAAAGGTAAATTAAGACTTCGTCAGCTAATAGGAAGGGACCCAGCAGAAATTATAGTACCTTTAACTAATGAGGAAATTTCTTCCTTATGGAAAGATAACGAATATTGGCAGAGAGCTTGCAGTAACTTTTTGGGAACAATTAGCAACAACTATCCCAAAACTGAGAGAATCAAATTCATAAAGAAAACGATTTGGATTCTTCCACGCATTGTAAGAAAAACACCTATTTCTGGAGTTCATACATTCTACACTGATGCAAATAAATCAGGTAAGGCAGGATATAAATCAGGAAATATTAGTAAAGTGGTTCAAAGCCCTTACAATTCTGTACAAAAGGCAGAATTGTATGCCATTCTCATGGTACTTATGGATTTTAAAGAACCCCTCAATATAGTTACTGACTCTCAATATGCAGAGAGAGTCGTTTTACACATTGAGACTGCAGAATTTATTCCTGACAATACAGAATTAACTTCATTGTTTATACAGTTACAAGATACTATCAGAAAGAGGACTCATCCTATATATATAACACACATCAGATCCCATACGGGTCTGCCAGGTCCTCTAGCACAAGGCAATGATGAAATTGATCGTTTATTGATAGGAAGTGTGCTAGAAGCCTCAGAGTTTCATAAGAAACACCACGTGAACAGTAAAGGTTTAAAAAAGGATTTTTCTATCACTTGGGAACAAGCCAAGGAAATAGTAAGGAAATGTCCTACTTGCTCATTCTATAACCAAACTCCTTTACCACCAGGCAGTAACCCTAAAGGTATAAATAGGAATGAAATATGGCAAATGGATGTGTTTCATTTTGCAGAATTTGGAAAATTAAAATATGTACATCACACTATAGATACATTTTCAGGGTTTCAGTGGGCTACTGCTCTGAGCTCTGAAAAGGCTGATTCTGTTATAACGCACCTTTTAGAGGTAATGGCCATTATGGGCATACCTGCACAAATAAAAACTGATAATGCTCCAGCATATGTCTCCAGCAAATTGAAAGAGTTTTTTGAGTATTACAAGATAAAGCACATAACTGGTATACCACACAATCCTACAGGACAAGCAGTGGTTGAGAGATCCAATCGTACTTTAAAAGAAATGCTCCATAAACAGGCAGGAGGAACCAAAACACCCAAACACAGATTACATAATGCTTTATTAACATTAAACTTTCTTAATGCTGATGAAAAAGGAAAAACAGCTGCAGAAAGACACTGGACAATAGAAAAAAACTTCTGAACTAAATCAGCCAGTGTATTTCAAGGATATACTGACCTCAGAATGGAAAGCAGGATATGTGTTACGTTGGGGTAGGGGTTTTGCATTTGTATCTACAGGAGAAGAAAAACTATGGATACCATCTAAGTTAATCAAGATCCGAGTTGAACAAGAGAAGCATCTTAATGAAGAGAAACGACAAGTCATCCAACAAACTAGGTCCTATGAGGTGTGCGGAGGCCTCTCAAAGGTAGGGGAAGTGTTCTGTTCTTGTTTTTACAGGAAAACAGAGAAAACCTATCATCAAACAGCCAAAAGACACTGAACATGTAGGTGCCTACAGAAGAGAAGACAGCTCTTCAGAAACAATCACTTAAGGAAGCAGAATCTGATATATGGTAAAAAAAAAAAAAAAAAAAAAAATATTTAATTGTAGTAAACTATTTCTATATAGAAATCTATTTCTCTCTATTATCTAGTATTCCTGAAGTCCCAAATTTTGTAAACCAATGCTGGCTTTGGAGTTGGATTTGGCTTTCCTTCTCTAAATTCAAGCATGTTGTTAAGATTAAATTCATGGTTTCTGCCTTAAATCAAGAAGCCAATTGGTGTAAGGCAGAAGAAACAAAATCTGGGGACTCATATCTTATGCAATTTTCTCTCTGAAATCCTAATTTTCTCACATACTTTTAATGCTTATTGTTGTCTTTCCCTAATGCATACCTTAAAACTTGAAAATTTTACTTTAATATTGATGTGTAACTTTTCCACAAGGAATAATAACGATTCCTAACAGCAGTCTTTGAACTTTCCGGAAAGAAGATGGGGCCCCACATCATCATTTCCACTTGACTCAACCTGATGCATCGGAACTACAAACATCACCCTAAAACCGGTTTGAGACTGTTTTGCTCGAGACAACTCATGACTAGCTAGCTGTAATGGTGCACCTTTTTATTACACCCTGGCCAGTTTCAAATAGAACTACAGTCAAGAATTTTCTGCCACACAGTGACTAACTACATATGTCACAGCCAGTTCTGTTGAGAAATTTGGTTGCTAAAAATTTTCTTCCTACAGGATCCATTGGAGCAATCATCGTCCCATTTCAGCAGGAAGTAATCTTAATATGACTACGCCCCCTTTCCCTACCCTTGGAAATTTGGGATAATAGTCATCGTCTTTGGGTTGGTTTTAGTTATTTGGGATTGGGTGATGCTTACACTCGGGTTTATCTTTTAGACAGGAATAGGGAATGGTGGGTAAAGGTATGGTTAAATGGGATATAAGTAGATTAGCCTATTTCCTTGAGAATTTGAGTATGAATGAGATAGTATTTTACAGCTTACATTGTTATGTATTCCTATGTGGTAAGCTATGTAAAATTAAGTTTATATTTTGTTATATTGTGTTAAATGTTTCCACTTATAATATTTATGCACATTATTTTTTACCATATTCTATGTATGTATACTTTTCTTGTGTTCAAGACATTTTGTATATTGATACAATTTGGGATATTTATCTTGCTGCCCTTTATAGTTCTACCTCTTGTCTTGACACTTATACTCTACCTCTATTTTAGGGATTTACATGTAGGTATATGTAAATAGTTATATTGTTTAAGTATTTGTTCCTGCTTTACTCAGGAAAGTTTTAATCAGTCTTTTTAGCTAAGTTCCCGAGTATTACAGATTATCTTCACTCACATTTCCTGTACCTATGAGATTAGTCAGATATAGATGCTTAATCTTCAATCCTTCATAGACATGCAGAACATGGCATTTAAATGTTTTAATATTAGTACTCCATTGACATGAGACACTGTTGCTCCTGACAGCACCGTGCATTTTCCCGAAAATATGTTGGACACTGTTGTTGCTCCTGCTGGAGTTCAATCTCGCCTCAGCTAATGGCCTGTTGGGCATAGAATTGCCCCCACCTTGACCACTGATTTGGACATGCAGTCCTATGTGCTTGCAGGAGACAAATATAGAAGACTGCTTGACCTTGCCAAGTCAGGGTAAGACAGCCATTCTATTTCCCTGCTGTTGTTGTGGTCTGTCAAGTTCTCTTGGCCTTAGCCAAATCTGGGTGTACCAACGTCGCTGTGAGACCTAGGGTGACTGTTCAGGTGGCTTGCTGTTTCTGTCCTTGCTGCACCGTTTTGGAAGTTGTCCATCCGCATTTCCTGTCTACTCTAGTATTGTTATTTTCCTTCTCAGGTCTTGATGAGGTTGAAGATTAAACTATCACAACTATTATTCTCTCTTCCTAGTTAGATATATTAGGTACTAGAATTACGTTTTCCAGCTTAGGACAACTCTATTGTAAACTCCATTATGCCCTCACCCTAGGACTAGATATGTAGGTCATTTTGTTCTCGATTTTCCTTTTCTTAGAGCACACTTGTTATTCACTGTTTTGTATATAGTTTTGTATTAAGCCTAAATCTTTTCTTTAGACTAAAAGGGGAATTGTAGTGAGGTAGTCCTTCTGTAGCACTGACCACGCCCATTGGGGGGTGGAGCTATGGGCGGAGGTGACCTGAGGAAGGAGGTCGGAGGGGGCGAGGAAGGCTCTCTTTCTGGCGTGACTCGGACAGGAGAGGATCGGGTTGAATTTCCTGGTGTTCATCTGTCTAGGTTGTAAGTTATTTCTCCCTGAATAAACATCTATTCGGCTTATTTGTTTATCCTGATCCTTATTTACCGCAATAATCTATTTTATTTAACTTTCCAAAGGAGATCCATATGTAACCCATAATCCCTTATTCTATATTGAAACTTTGTTTTTCTACTGATTATGTCTTGTTTATCAGTGTCTAAAGTGCTTATATCCACATATAAATGAACACATATTATATTTGTCTTTCTGAGCCTGAAATATATCACCTAGTATGATGTTTTCTAGTTCTATCCATTAGCCTGCAAATTTAATGATGTCATTCATTTTTACTATTGTATAGTATTCCATTGTGTACAAGCATCACAATTTCTTTATTCATTCTTCCGCTGAGGGACATCTAGGTTGCTTCTAGTTTCTGGTTATTATGGATAGAGCAGCAGTGAATATAATTAAGCAAGTGTCTCTGTAATAATATGTCAGTTCCTTTGGGTATATGACCAGGAGTGATATAGCTGGATCTTAAGGTAGACTGATTCTCATCATCCTGAGAAATAGCCACACTGATTTCCATAGTCACTGTATGATTATGCAATCCCACCAGGAGTGAAGAAGTGTTCCTCTTACTCCACATCTTTGTCTCTTGTTTTACTGATTTTAGCTATTCTGACAGGTGTAAGATAGAATCTCAAAGTAGTTTTGATTTGCATTTCCCTGATGCAAAAGATGTTGAAAATTTATTGAATTTTGTTTTCAGCCACTTAAGTTTTTTATTTTTTATTTTATTGAGAATTTTGTTTACATCTGTGTGCCAATTAATTTGGCTTATTTGTATTTTGTCTATTGTTTTCATCTCTTGATTTTAGACATTAGTCCTTTATCAGATGAGGAGTTGTTAAAATCTTTTCCCATTCTGTGGGCTGCTGCATATTCTGATTGACAGTGTCCTCTGCTTTACCAAAGCTTTTCCATTTCAGGAGGTCCTATATGTCGATCTTGGTGCCTATGCTGTAGGTGTTGTGTTCAGAAAGTAGACTCCTGTGCCAGAAGGTTCAAGACTATTTTTAGCTTCTATTCTATCAAGCTCTATGCATGTGGTTTTATGTTGAAGATTTTGATCCATCTGGAGTTGAGTTTTGTTTGAATGCTCCAACATGCCATACAGTTTGATAGCCTCAAATAACTTCTAATATCCTGTGATTACTTTAATCTAGGAAATGAAAGATTTGTATGATAAAAAACAAGCAAACAAATAAAAACAAAAAAATCTTTGGGTCAGCGAAGAAAGAAATTGAAGAAGATATCAGTAGCATCTCTCTCCTGTGCTAATGAATTGGTAGGATTAATAAAATAAACATGACTATGCCAACAAAAGCAAACTGCAGTTTCAATGCAATCCCCACAAAAATTCCAAAACAATTCTTCACAAATCTTGAAAGATTAATTTTCAGTTTCACATGGAAACACACATACACACACATACACACACACACACACACACACACACACACACACACACACAAAGAAACACAAAACAAAACAAAAAACAGTATAGCCAATATAATTCCTAAGTAGGAAAGAACTACTAGAGGTATCACTATCCATGATTTCAAGTTGTACTACAAAGCTCTAGTAATAAAACACAAAACAGATATATTGATTAACGGAATCAAATTGAAGACACAGTAATATATCCATAGTTGGACACATGATTTTTCACAAAGAAACCAGATGGGAGAAAAGAGACAGAATTTTTATCCTTTTTCTTCTTTAAATGAAATTAAAAAGATAATATTTTAGCAAGGTTGAAAATTTCATATAAAAATGAAGATTAACCAATGATATATACATTTTTTTTCTTGCTTTGTATTTTTTAGCATAAAGTACTGGCTCAAGAAGTACATTGAGTCAAAGCCAGAGAGGACAAGTTCTTTGTTAGTCACAGCTATTAAGTGCTACATGCACAAAAGATTCTCCCTTACATTCCTCTTCCCTATTATTCACTCCTTCCTTTCTTTCTTCTTTCCTTCTTTCTATTCATTTAGCTAATAATCCTATATGAAAGGGGTTAAGTACATTCTTTACCTGGGATTAGAAATGTAAAATAGCAATTATTTCATTTTATATTCTGAATTCATTACCAGATTATCAGATATAGAATGAACACACAGAAATATAGCTTTTCTTTATTCCAACACATTTATGATCTGACACCAACAATCAATTTCTTAATAAGCCTAGAACTTTCTAGACTATAGAAAGAAAACCCAGAATTGCAGTGAAAATCTCAACAAGGTCCTCATTCCAAGAGGAGAGTATTATGGTCTAAAGTCCCTTCTAGTCCAGGAGAGGTTTGGCTTTGGGATGAGAATGAATCTAAGAAAGACTTGGTTCCTGTCAAGTGAGACAGTAGTTTTCCTTTGATCTGTTTCCTTTGCTGTCCATATGGACCACCATATTTCCAGGCTGTAAGTAGATAATCTCTTTAACATTCTTCAAAATGATCTCTTTAAAAATCTTGCCGTGTGTGTGTATGTGTGTGTGTGTGTGTGTGTGTGTGTGTGTGTGTGCTCTAGAAGAAAATTTTTGACAGAATCATTGTGCTTCTAACTCATTTCCCATGAATATGATTTTAGAACAGCATGGCTCCTTAGTTAAGCTAAATAATAAGAGAAAAATCAAGTGACATTAGGAAGGTGGCCTATGGTTAATCTCAATTATTAGTTCAGTAATATAATTATCTGGAGAAAGAAAAATAACCTATTGATTACATTTCTCTTGCTGTGGCCTTCGCTACTGTACTCTAAATGATAAGCTCAGTTAGTATTTAGAATACTAGAAAGAGTTCTGATGAAGGATTCTGTATTTATTTGGCACAGTTTTCACCTTGTTATGCACAAGTGCAGAGAATTAAAAGAATGGTTTTTAGGAGATTTTCATACTTTCATTGTTTACTGGTCTCCAAAGCTCTAGTAGTTTGTGTGTGTATATGTGTGTATATGTGTGTATGTGTATTTGTGTCTGTGTGTGCCTGTCTCTCTCATATATATATATATATATATATACACACATATATATGTATATATATATATACACACACATATGTATGAGTGTGTGCATGTATGTATGTATATGTATCTGTGTATGTATATGTATCTGTGTATGTACACATGTTGTGTGCATGTGTCTATAAATGAAAGGATCAAAAAATTCTAAGGCAGATAATTCTGTTCTCATCCTATACCAATGTATAGCTTTTCTTTCTTTTTCTTTTTAGTGTAAAGTAATATAATTAGCCAAGAGCTTAGGTTTGATTAAAATGTCACCTTTTATAAATTTATGGTCATCTTTTCAACTTTCCTGAGTGTATACTTCTCAGAATTTAATTCAATTTGCAAAATAGGTAAAGGCATTTATTCACTGAAGACAGGAAACTATAGTCACCAAAGGAGTCAATAATTTATGTTCTATTCCTTATAATGCTGTCTCTTATAAAAGTTATAAAAGTGTCTATAAAAGTTATACTCACATATGATTTTGTTTGTTTCAAAGATTATTTAAGAGCAACTATATATTTATTTTCTACTTTTTAAAGATAAGTATCTTAGTTAGGGTTTTTATTGATTTACAGGGAAACCATGACCATGGCAACTCATATACAAAAAAATGTTTAACTGTGTCTGTATTACAGTTCAGAAGTTTAGTAAATTTTTGTCATGGTGGGAGGCATGCCAGCAGACAGGAAGACATGATGCTGGAGAAGTAGCTTAGAGGTCTACATCCATATCCTCAGGCAGCAGGAAGAAAGAGTGACACTGTCCTGGCTTGAGCTTCTGTATCCTCAAAGTTCACTCCCAATGACACCCTTTTTCCAATAAAGCCACCCCTCACATAATATCACGCCATATGAGTCTTTGGTGGCATTTTCATTCAAACCACCACAATATATGATTATACAGCTCAGTGTAATATTAAAGTATGAGTTTTTATTGTGATAAATCTTGCAAAATAAAGTTGATGTCTGTGGGCAATTGAATTGTCCGACCCAGAGATTCATTCTTTCTTAAATCTTTGGTCTTTGCCATGAATGTTTGCTATTCTTCTTAAAGCAAGTGATTCATTTCCTAGCTCTAGCCCATGAGTTACAGCATTGAAATACTTGATCTACTTGGAATGTAGTAGCATGATAGTGGGCAGTTCTGATTATGGGTCATATCCATGGCCTCTGTCCAGTCAGATATGATGATAACTATAGAGGAAATAGTTACTCTGGAGCAGACACAGGTAAAAGCATGGAGCCCAGATGGAGTTTATAGTCCCTTAGTGATTTCTCATTCTACATAATTGATCTTTAGCCAGCTGATCCACAGAAGTATGGTGAATAGCTATGGTAACCACCAGAGTTCTGTGGCAGTAATTTGTACAATAATGATTTGTATTTTTTAAAAGGCAGAAAAAATATTCAGTGATGGGAGATGTCATTCTGTAAATATGTTTCTTATACTGGTTAATTAATAAAGCACTGTTGGCCAATAGGAAAGCAAGACAGGTGGGGCTAGGAGACAAGGAGGAAAGAGGAAGTAGTAGGGAGGGGTCAGCATGGAGAGACTGGTGAGATCAGACACTGGTCCCATTCCCCGGTAAGAAGAAACCACGTGGAAATACTTAGATTAAGAGAAATGGGTTAATAATTAAGACAGAGCTAGCCAATAAGAAACTAGTAGCTGGCCAACAGCATTATATCAAATACAGAGTCTCTGTGTGTTAATTGGGGCTGGGGCGATGGTGGGACAAGACCAGTGGTAGGAGGAAAAACCTTACTCCATACAATTCAGAAATAAATAATACTGCCCACATATAACCCCTTTATTTTCCATCAAGAATAAAAACATATGTTACTGACCTGACCTAGAGCATTAAAATATCTAATAATTTAGAAAAATTAAAATGTCTTGGGAGTTTTCCTCTAAAACTCGCGTTGCTGAAATATATGTGTGTGTGTGTGTGTGTGAAAGAATATTCTAGTTATTTGCATGATGACTTCCTTTTAATTTAGTGGAATAACTTCACGATTTTACCTGAAGCAAACTGTATAATACAAGGGTTTCATTTGAAGGCACCTTCAATATTCTTTATTCTTCATTATGCACCAAGCCACTCTTTAAGGTGATCAAATAGTTGTTAGAGATATTGGGAATGTTGAATAAACAAACTTTTAGGAGGATTCTAACTCTATTGCCATATGGTGCCACTGCTACCCCATGGATAACTCTGAAACCCTATGGCCTAGGTTTAACATCCTTGATGTGAATATACTTCCTACTACTGTGTCCAGTTCATAGGACACAAGGCTTGGAAGGATGTCAGACTAGAACATCTACCAAGGGTGAAGCACCAGCTTAGGCAATGACTCTCATCCTTGTGGATTTTTCCTACTCTGTTCCCATGCAGTATTTATTCAATGAAGCTCATAAATTCCAGTGCTGAATAGTGATGCAGTGACTGAGGAAGCTAAGGGAAGAAATGAGCAAGCCGTTTGTTGGTGGAATTATCTTGTTGAAATATGATTGTCAAGGGAAGTCTCTATTTAAATCTCTAAACTGAGTGCAGTCCCAGAGGAGAAAAGAAGTGAGTTATGAAGATGTGCTGTAACAACAAGATCCAGGTAAAGGGAGAGCTGACTTCTAGGTCCTTGGATGGAGAAGACAGCCAACTTATATCTTCATGGAACAGCAAGCAGGCCAGAATGAAATGAATAAAAGAAAAGAAAAGGAAAAGAAAAAAGCTTGAGAATAGAAAACAAAGAAACAGAGGACCAAATTTTGGAGCTCGGATAGGATGTGGTCTTTGACCTTGAGTGATACAAAAAGTTTTTGTTACCTCTTACAGCTAGGAAATTTGGGCACTATTTTCCACTTCTGTAATATATCCGGGTGAAATACCATGATACAAAATTAACTGTTTTAAATTGGCTATATAAGTGATTCATGGTACTTTCTTAAATGGAACAATTTCAACTGTATCAAGGACTAAAACATTTTTACTACTCCAAAAGAATAATCCACCTCAAATAAGTATAATTTCCCCTGGAGCAATTGGTATTAACCAATGTTAATCTGCTTTTTATTTGTGTGGATTGTCTGATATTGGCATTTGATAATTTACATGTTTTCTTTGTCTTTAAGCATCACATTTCAAAGTTCATCCACAGTGCAGTATATGCCAAGATTTCATTGCTTTTATGCTTGACTCTCATAGACGACACTGATGGACACAACCTATTTTTCACACGTCAGTGGTGAGTGGTACTTTACTTCACAATGAACGACTATTTACAGTATGTATGCACACACACACACAAAAATTGTTTAACCCTTCATTGTTGATTATTAAGGCATGCACCTAGAAATGGGATTGCTGGTTTGTATGATAGTTCTATATATATTTCTGAAAACCTACTTAGCTCTTGTCCATAATATATGATTACTTTTTATTCCTATCATCAATTTATTCTCATTTTTCCAACTCCCTTTCTTGTCCATCTTTTGGTTACAGTTTATGGAGTGGTATTTTATTTTATTGCTGTTTTTTTCTAAAAGCATTTTCTGGCTGTTATATTGAGAACAGATTTTAAGAGGATTTGAGTAGAGCTGTAGCATTGGGAAATTTTTGGATGCTTTTCAGAAATAAGTTTCTTTTGTTGTTGTTTTAGAATGGAACATGAATGTTCATTGCTAAAGATGCATTAATGCACAAATTGAAAAATCCATGGGTATAGAGTGAAAGATTTGTTAAGACCTGGAGGAGCAAGTACTTTTACATGGAATTGTGGGAGCATCTATCCCCTTCTCTTTTTCCTGTTTTTGGGCCTTGAGGTGGTCAGTTTTTCTTCTCACATACTCACTGCCTTGACTTCTAATAAGCCAATAAGAGGCCTAGAAGCAGTGGCTATGTTCTATCAATTATAGACTGAAACCTCTAAATCCAGTGGCAAAAATAATTTTTTCTCTCTCTTTTTTTTTTAATTTAAAATTATTTAGTCCCATTGAAGTGTGTGGGTGCTTTGCTTGCATTTATCATGTTAATCTACAATGTGCAGGACTTGTGCCCACAAAAGCCAGAAAAGGGCATCTGATTTACTCAAACTAAAATCATGGACAGTTGTTAATCACCATATCAAAGCTGGGATTTGAACACTGGTCTTTTTGAAAATCATCCAGTGTTTTTTACATCGCCTTTCTTTGTATTTTAGCTTTCTGAGATATTTCTTAGGCTAAGAGAAAGCTGATAAACACAGATTTATACAATGCTTATATAACATTACATGAGTTCTCATTATCTTTTAATTGATGGATGTTCTCTTAGAATTTTAATTTTCAAATAGCTGCACACCATAAAATAGCTTTTAGCTATTTCTCCCTTAAGAGAGAGCAGAATGCCAGCCCAGCTCTCTAGTAAGATGAGACCACATGGAAATACTTAGATTAGCAAAATTGGGTTAATATTTAAGACAGAGCTAGCCAATAAGTAATGCTAGTAACAGGCCAACAGCATTATTATCATTATTTTTTTTAAAGAAAATCTCATGGGAAAGTTATCTCTGGCTTGGTAAAGTCCACAGACTGAGAATATGTCACAGATAATAAATGCTACAGATACTTAACTCAGAAAGCAATATAAAATTTTATGATTATGTGCCAAATATATATTTTGAGTTAATTTCCATTTGTTAATAATATTCTGAGTCCTTATATGTATTCTTATGAAGTACAAATCCAATTTATGCATTATGAGAACGATTAGTGAAGAAAACACAAACATTGTTTGTTAGAAGATAAGTAGCCATCTGTGATAAACAGCCACCTGCACCACTTCAGATACATTTAAAAAATTATTATGAAAAGATGACACTATATATATATCTAGAAATATTTGCTAAAATTTTGTAGCAGGAACTTGCAAATTAAAGACTCCAGTCAAAATCAAATTTGAAAGTAAAAATCATGAAAAATGTGTGTGTATATCCTAAAGCTCAAGTGGAAATATAAAAAAGTGGGAAGAGAAAAGGCAGAGTGGAAGAGGCTGCTAAGAGCTCCACCTGTCTATAATTGCTTGTCAGCAGAAATTAGGAATTAGAGGGACTTGAGATTTGGGCCTCATTTTATGGAATCAGTCCTCAAGACTTCCCTGAACAACCAACTTATCCTGAGAGTTCTTAACAAGCACCCTACAAAACATCAAAAATTGTGTCTAAATTGTGCATGCCCAAATTTATATTTTTAATAGGGTCAATTGAATTCATGCTGCTTCCAGGAGGTCATCAGGCACATGGAAATGTTTATGGAAAAATCATTGAATTTACTCAGACGTGGCATTTAGGAGGGAGACCTTGATCAGTGACTTACTAAGCACAATTTGAAGAATGATGAAGCCCTGAGGGAGAGAGATTGTAGTGTGTTTTACAGATGCATGGGGCAAAGGGGAAGATATAATAGGAAATTCATTTCCACAGCACTGATAACCTCAGAGAGGAGAGCCCTGAGAGTTTTTGTTCATTTTTCAACAAATTTAATATCATAAAATTGAACTAATGTGTATTCAAACATTACAGATTGTCAAGATTGTTTCAGACCTGGTCTACTCAAAGGTGAAACAGTTATCCACATATGATATTGGGCACTTGAAATGTGAGTAGGGCCACATAAAAAAGATAATTATTTTTGATATTTTCTTACATAAAGAATATAATAAGTACATTATTATTTTACACTTAAGTATTACTTTTTAAAAATAAAGACCCTATAAAAATTCATTCTCTGTATATGGTTTTCATTATATTTCTAGTAAACTGCATTTATGCAGACGTGAGCAAAGACTCTGTCCTGGAACTGGAGAGATGGATGAATGGTAAGAGTGTAGGTTGTCTTTGAGAGGACCCAGATTTGATTCCCAATACATACAATTGTCTGTAACTCCAGCAAATATGACACACATATTGTTTCCTTGGTTCCTTCACACATGTGGTGCTTTCTTAGTGAAGGTTCACTAGAGTAACAGAACTTAGAGTATGAATCTATCTATCTATCTATCTATCTATCTATCTATCTATCTATCTATCTATGACTTACAGGTTGTAGTCCAACTAATCCAACAATGGTTTCCTATGAGCATAACATACAAAATTACCATAGATGTTCGGTCTGTGAGGCTGTATGTCTCGGCTGATCTTCAGTATGTACTTAAATATGAAAGTAGCAGGTATTATGCCAATTAAATAAATGGATTTGCTAGTGAGAACCAGCAGGGAAAGAGCCAGACTTTCTTCTTCCACATTCTTTATATATACTTCAAACAGAAGATGGCCCACATTAGAGGTGGATCTTCCCACCTCAAAACATCTGGATTGGAAGTGAATTTTACCACTTTAAATTATTTAATTAAGTAAAATTCCCTCACAGGTATGCCCAGCCCTTTTGGGGTTTTAGATATAGTTAAGCTGATAACCAAAAGGCCATCACAAGTGCAAAGATATATTATCAGACATAAATACCTATACACATAAAATGAGCTTTGTCTTGTTTTGTTTTAGTGGGTAATGGCAGGCTGCTTTTAAAGATGTGAGAATATTCTATTAGTCATGATGCTTCCTAGCTATTCAGGCAGCTGAGACAGAATAATTGAACATTTAGGGCCAAGCTGCTGCCTGTGTTGGTTTGAATGAAAAGCCCCCATCCCCCCATATTCTAGAAGGGAGTGGCACTATTAGGAGGCTGGAACAGGTGTAGCTTGTTGTAGGAAGTATGTCACTGGGCCATAGGCTTTGAGGTTTTATAAACTCAAGCCAGGCCTAATGATTTACTCTCCCTTTCTGCTGCCTGCTGCTCAAAATATAGAAATCTCAGCTCCTGCTGGGCAGTGGTGGCACATGCCTTTAATCCCAGCACTCAGGGAGACAGACACAGGTAGATCTCTGAGTTCCAGAACAGCCTGGTCTACAGTGCTACACAGAGAAACCCTGTCTCAAAAAAACCAAAACAAGACAAGACACAACAAAACAAAACAAAACAAAAACAAAACAACAAACAAACAAACAAACAAACAAAAACAAAACCAAGCCCAGCAGTGGTGGTGAAAGACCTAAAAAGTAATGTTAATGATGGACTAACCTGGAAACCAATATCTGTTCCTTGGAATTTGCTAGCTTCCTCTCACAAGGCCCTGAGATAAGAAGAATTCACACTGCCCCTCCTTTCCAGTGAGTCAACAGGTGGTAAATAGGGTCCTTAGGAAACAAAGAGATAGCTGTAACTCTGGTTTGCCCAGACAAGATTAATTAGCACACCCTGAGGCCCTAAGGTCTTCTGACCCTAATAGCAGACCATTGGGGCCTCTAAGGGTCACTACTCAATGGACAGAGGGTCCTACCCCCTCCCTAAGCTTGTGGGTTTGCCTTTAAAAACACCTGGACCCAGGGGAGGGGGCTTCTCTCTAGCCTGCATGCTGGAGGAGCCCGTTTGCACAAACATTTCCTGTTCATTAAAGCCTCTTGCGTTTTGCAGCAACTGGACTGGACATTGAGTTCTTGGGGTATCCACCGAACCTGGAAGACTCCTCATTCTGAGGGTCTTACAGTGGTACATGACTTTAATCCTAGCACCAGGGAGGCAGAGGCAGGCGTATCTCTGTGAGTTTGAAGCCATCCTGGTCTGCAAGAGCTATTTCCAGGACATCTTCCAAATCCACAGAAAAACCCAGTCTCAAAAACCAAAAAAGAAGAAAGAAAGAAAAAGATATTCAGCTCCTTCAGCTCCTTCTCCACCTCCATGATTTCCAACCATGATGACAATGGACTAAGCCTCTGAATTGAAAGCCAGACCCAATTATATGTTTTCCTCTATAAGATTTGCCATGGTCATGGTGTCTCTAACTAACCTAACTAAGACACTGGGCGATTGAGAAATACTCTTTACCAACTTTTTTAAAAAAGGCAAACATACATCCCATTAGTTCCCTCTTTGCATGCCTGAGACTTATGTTTTCAAATGAAGAAGGACGAAAATTTGAACACAGAATCATGAAATATGGAATATGAGTGTTGGAGTGTTGACTAAGATAAGGCAAGCGTAATGAACTTTATGAAGAAGCCTGCCAGACTTACTTAAGGAGCAATAAGTTGTGCTCAAGCTATGAAACAGACATTGAAAAGAGTGTGGTGGTCTATGGGGCCTCTGGCAATGGAACCAGTATTTATCCCTAGTGTACAAATGGACTTTGGGAGGCCATTCCACACAGAGGGTTACTATCTTGGCCTAGACACTTGGGGGAGGGTCTAGGCCCTGCCCTAAATGATGGAACAGACTTTTGAAGATCCCCAATGCCCAATGAGAGGCCTCACTCTTCCTGGGGAGTGGTAGGGGATGAGATGGAGGTTGCTGGAGCATGGGAGGATGGGAGGATGGGAGGGAGAAGGAATTGGGATTTGGTATGTAAAATAAGTTTTTTTTCTAATTTAAATAAAATGTTATTTTAAAAAAAAAATGTGGTAGGTACAGGTTAGGCAAGCAAGGTATAGGAAGTTTGAGGGATCCTGAGGGATTATGCAAACTAAGTCACCAGCTTTGCAGGAAAAAGGCTCCAGCAGGGGGTGGTGGTGGGGACATATTCAGAAGAGGAATAGCCTATTTTTACAAGTACTGTATGTGGATTGTCTAGGCTGGTGTTCCTAGAGAGATGAAGATGGAAGAAGAGAGGCAGCAGTTGGTTGCTGTGGAAATCCAGTTTTGACATAGAGGAGGCTATGTCCAAAGACTAGTAGTATAGATGCTGGGAAAGGGTTAGATTCACGTCTTAAATCTTTCAGGGTTAAACAAACAAGGGAGAACCGAGGTTACAAGCAAATTTTACTGGCAAAATAATGTAGAATTTATTTCCTGGTCTGCTTATACATAGATTTGAGCTCAATTCCCTCTCTGTTTTTTTTTTTTTTCTCAATGTCAGCTTTAAGTTATTTATATGTCACTTAAACAAGCTTAAGCCTTTCCCTGGAAAACAATAATCCTTTGGAGTAAAGAGCTTTGCATATTTGATTATCAAAAATGCGTTTCCTTTTCAGACTCATTCTGGACATTCTATTTTCTACTCAACCTCAGATGGATGATAATAATAAATGTTTGTTCAGCAGCAGCTGGTTACAGATTGTTATCCTGTCCCCAACATATTTCATTTATTCCTCTTCATTTTTTAAAGTCTCTTTGGTAGTCTTTCCTCTAAGCCATATAGTGAATTAAAACTGTGTGTTTCTTAATCTGTTCATTTACAAGTTTGTCTCCCAAATATGTACAGTTATATTTTTATAGGAGTCCTCCCATGGTGTGTGCCATACTGATTTAAATAAAGACCTAAGAATTGAACAAAAGATATCTTAACACACACAACACCATAGTCAAAACTAAGGTGCCTTGTTTAATGTTGACTTTGATCTGCCATGAGATGTTACTTTCTTTATTTTTGTGGTTTTATTTTTGTAATTTAATATTTTTTTTATTTTACATGTTGATCCCAGTTCCCTCTCCCTCCAATCCTCCCATCCCCCCACTCACTCCCTATTCCCATCCCCCATTCACTCCCCAAGGAGGTGGAGGACTTCCTTGAGGGATCATAAAAAACTATCAAGTTATTTGGGGTAGGGCCTAGGCTCTTCCCTGTGTTTCTAGGCTAAGGGAGTATCCTTCCATGGGGAAAGGACTCCCCAAGTTGATTCATATGTTAGGAAACATCTTCATTCCATTGTCAAAGGTCCCATAGAATGCCCAGACCTCCTGATTGAGATGCATGTTCATGTCGTCTGGGTGGATCTTACATTGGTTTCCCAGCTCTCAGTATGGGGTCCATGAGCTCCCTCTTGTTCAGGTCAGTTGTTTCTGTGGGTTTCTCTAGCCTGGTCTTGACACTTTTGCTCAACACTTCTCCCTCTCTACAATGGATTCCAAAAGCTTGGCTCAGTGTATAGCTGTGGGTGTCTGCTTCTGCTTGCATGAGCTACTGAATGAAGGGTCTGGGATGGCATATAGGGTACTCATCAATTTCATTATCAGGGAAGGGCATTTAATGTAGCCTTTCCACTATTGCTTAGATTGTTAGCTGGGGTCATCCTTGTAGGTCTCTGAACATTTCTGATGTGCTAATTTTCTCTTAAAACCTATAATGGCTCCCTCTATTATGGAATCTATTTTCTTTCTGTCCTCTATTCTTCCCCCAACTCAATCTTCCTGCTCCCTCATGTTCTCCTCTCCTCTTCTCCCTTTCTCTTTCTGTTTGTGTTTGTGTTTGCTTCTTTTTCTTTTTCTCTTTCTCTTTCTGTTTCTCCTAATTCTTTCTCTGCTCCCACTATACCCACATTTTGCTCAGGAAAGCTTCTCCTTTTCCCCTTCTATGGAGGACCATATATGTCATCTTAGGGTCCTTCTTGCTCCTTGCTTCTCTGGCAGTGTGGATTGTCGGCTGGAGATTCTTTCCTCTATGTCTAAAATTCATAAATGAGTGAGTACATACCATGGTCCTATTTTGTGACTGGGTTATCTGATTCAGATAGTTTCTTTGAATTCCATTCATTTGCCTGTGAATTTCAAGATTCCATTTTTTTTTTTCCTGCTGAGTAGTACTCCATTGTATAAATGTACCCACATCTTCTTTATCCATTCTTCTGTTGAGGGGCATGTAGTTTGCTTCCAGGTTCTGGCTATTGCAAATAATGCTGCTATGAACATAGTTGAACTGATGTCCTTGTTGTATGTATGTGCAACTTTTGGCTATATGCCTAAGAGTGAAATTGCTGAATCTTGTGGTAGACAGAATCCCATTTTTCTGGAGAATGCCTTACTGATTTGCAAAGTGACTGTACAAATTTGCATTCCCACCAGCAGTGGAGGAATGTTCCCTTCTCTCCACATCCTCTCCACCATAAACTGTCATTGGTGTTTTTTATTTTAGCCATTCTGATAGGAGTACGATTATATTTCAGAATTGTTTTGATTTGCATTTCCCTGATGGCTAAGGATGTTGAGCACTTTCTTCTGTGTCTTTCATCCATTTTAGATTCCTCTATTGAAAATTCTCTATTGAGTTTTGCAACCCACTTTTTCTTTTTTTAAATATATATTTATTATTTTTTCTTATTTTACATATCTATCCCAGTCCCCTCTCCCTCCCTTCCTCCCATTTTTAATTGAATTGTTTGGTGTTTTAATGACTAGCTTCTTGAGTTCTTTGCATATTTTGGAAATCAGCCCTCTGTCAGATGTGGGGTTGGTAAAGATCTTTTCCTAGTCTGTGGTCTGCCATGTTGTATTGTTGACTGTGTCCTTTGTCTTACAGAACCTTCTTGGTTTCAGGAGGTCCCATTTATTAATTGTTGACCTCACTGTCTGTGCTACTAGTGTTATATTCAGCAAGCAGTCTCCTGTAACAATTCCTTTAAGGGTACCTCCTACTTTTTCTTCTAAGAGATTCAGTGTGGCTGGATTTATGTTGATGTCTTTGATCCATTTGGACTGAATTTTTGTACTTGGAGATAGATATGGATTTATCTGTAATCTTCTAAAAAGTCAGCATCTAGTTATGATAGCACCATTTGTTCAAGATGCTTTATTTTTTCCATTGTATAATTTTAGCTTATTTGTCAAAAGTCAGGTATTGGTAGGTATGTTCATTAGTATCAAGGTTTTCAATTTGATTTCATTGGTCAACTGTCTATTTTTGTGCCAATACCAAGCTGTTTTCAGGGCTATAACTCTGTAGTAGAGCTTGAAGTCAGGCATGGTGATACCTCAGGAAGTTCCTTTACTGTACAGGCTTGTTTTCGCTATCCTAGTGATGAGAGATGTCATTCTGTAAAAATGTTTCTCATATTTGTTAATGAATAAAGCATTGTTGGCCAATAGGAATGCAAGATAGGTGGGACTAGTAGACAAGGAGGATTCGAGGAAGTAGTAAGGAGGAGTCAACATGGGGAGACTGGGGAGAAAGATGCCAGCCCAACTCTCCGGTAAGATGAGACCACGTGGAAATACTTAGATTAACAGAAATGGGTTAATACTTAAGACAGCTAGCCGATAAGAAACAAGTACCTGGCCAACAGCATTATATCTAATTCAGAGTCCCCAGGGAGCATGAAGCCTTCCATTGGGGTAATCTTCAAAGTCTGTCGTGTTATTTGCAGCAGGACCTAGGCCCTCCCCCATGTGTCTAGGCTAAGAGAAAATCCCTCTATGTGGAATGGGTTTCCAAAATCCATTCGTATACTAGGGATAAATACATATCCACTGCCAGAGGCCCCATAGACAGCCAAGTCCTAGCAACTAACACCACATTCAGGGAATCTGGGTCATTCCTGGGTGGTTTCCCAGCCATCAGTCTGGGGTCCATGAGCTCTTATTTAGGTTGGCAGTTTCTGTGGGTTTCCCTAGCCAGGTCTTGACCCCTTTGTTCATCACTTCTCCCTGTCTGCAACTGGATTCCAACAGTTTGGCTCAGTGTTTAGTTGTAGGTATCTGTGTCTGCTTCTATCAGCTACTGGATGAAGGCTCTAGGATGCATATAAGGTATATGCCTTATAGAGAAATTATAGGTGAATGGCATTTAAGGTAGCTGTCCTCTATTGCTTAGACTTTTAGTGGGGTCATTCTTATAGACCCGTGGACATTTGTCTAGTGTAAGATTCCTTTTAAAACCTATAATGGCTCCCTCTATTATATTATCTATTTTCTTGCTCTCCTTTATTCTTACCTTAACTCAATCTTCCTGTTCCCTCATGCCCACCTCTTCCCTCCACTTCCTTCCCCCTAAGAATTAATTTGTATCAATATTAAACAGGGTAAAGTTTGACTAGTATGGATGACTATTAATCTGTATTTCTTAACTATGCATTACATTTTTAAATGAGCTGTATAACAGAAAACCTTAAACAAGAGTAGAAATACATACATATAACACAATTGATCTTAAATTTGTATCAATAACAAAAATCCACAACAATGTTAAATATTCATTTCTATATCAATTCTCTGTCTGTCCATGCCTTTGAAGCAGGGCCTCTTTCTGAACTGAGGGTTGACATCTTCTTACACAGGCTAGAAGTCAGCAAAGCCCAGAAAAATTTTTTTCATATCTTCCTCTCTTAGAAATGTGGTGGTAGCCATTTTTGCATACAGCTGACTTGGTGTTAGAGAGCTGTGGTGCGAGCTCTCATCTACAGAGTTATTTTATGTATATGAATGTTTTGGTGCATGTATACCTGTGAAATATGTGTGTGCCTCGTGTTCACAGAGTCCAGAAAAGGGTACCTTGTCTTTTGTGATGTCTTCTTGTATTTCTTAAATTTACCTGGAATCTTAAAATTACATTGGGATCATGTCCTAGTTAGAGTTTTTTTGCCAGAGCTATCTGAGAAGAGGGGACCATGGTTGAGAACATGCTCCCACAAGATTGACCTATACTAGGCAACTTGTTGGACATCTCCTTAATTAGTAGTTGATGTTGGAAGGCCCTGCTCTTTTTTGCTGATGCCAACCCTGGGCAGGTGGTCTTAGATTGTATAAAAATGCAGGCTGAGAAAGTCGTGGGTAATAAGCCAGTAAGCAATACTCCTATGTGACCTTAGTATTAGATCTTTCATATAGGTTTCTCCCTTGAGTTTCTGACATGTTAAGATGAAATAAGCCCTTTGTTCCCCAAGTTTCTTTTGGTCAAGTTTTTTCAAGTTTTTTTTTTTTTAATTATCACACAAATAGAAACTGCAAGACATCTTATAATAATGTAAGGTTCTTATTATATTGAGAGAAATTAGAGTGTTTCAATGATAAATTCTGAAACCAAAGAATAAATATCAGCAAGAGAGTGTGAATTTTTCCATATTTTCTATGATATGAGTGGGTTAATGATTAGGTAGCTTTCTGCTCTCAGTGGAGAGAAGTTGGGTTTCGAAAGCATGCCCTGAGGTGAGCAACCATTGGATAAATGTGACAAGAGACACTGGTATGGTGACAGCAATTTTAGCTCTATATAGAATGAGTAATAGTGGTTTTTGGAAGAAAATGGCTATTTAATTCCATTGTAAAGAATATTCTGAAAGGGGCAATTGAGGAGAGATGGGAAAGGAGCCAAGAGGAGTTTTATCGAAGGTTGATGTAAGTAATGAAAACAATAGGTGTGCACTTGGAGTCCACATGAAAGACTGGGTGTTCAGTACTATTTCCAGACTGAAAACACAGCAGTTCTTGGAAGTAAATGAAGTAAAAGCATAAATATATGTGAAAGTTAGAAGACCTGCTTCTATTACTTCATTGTCCTCTTCCTCTTACACCAGCCATTCTCAGCCTTAGGGAAAGTGATTGGCATTTTGCAGAGAACATATCTTTGTTGAAGGAAAGTGACTTTTTAGTGTATTATAGGATGTTTATCATCTGATCTCTATTCATTAGATGTCAGGAGTATCATATACCCATCACCTTTCACTTATGTCAGTAATGTCATAACAATATTGGCAAAAACCTCTTGTGAAAAAACTTACTCCAGCTTAAGATCAAAGTGCTAGGTTTTAGTGTTCCTCATATTTTTACTGTATGGTAGTACAGTAGTACATCTACTGTATGGTAGATGGCCATTCATCTACCATAGAAAGCAAGCATTGTATTTTTTTAATTGGCATATGAATTGGATTACATCTAGTTTTGCATTTCTGATAAGATTATTGACCCTCTTAAAAACAATCTCTCAAAAATGTATGTTTAAGTTTCAATGGAAAGACTTTTTAAAGATAATCATGCAGCTGAGGTGGTAATTGTTTTTGTTTTGTTTTAAAGTGTCTGTATCATGGTCTTTTATTTCTATGATAAGTAAGAAGATATTTGTTATGCGTATGGAAAAAACAATCCAGTTAATATATACCTGCATGCATCAGAAATGTTCTATAAGGCAGATGGGATGAGCAGCCTAATTTAAAAGGAATTAATTTATTTGGGACAGCAGATTGAATTGACTTTACATAGCTGAAACAGTTATTTCTGGATTACTAGCTTCTCTTTTATGTATGTGTTCATGTTACTATGATTCAAAGATACTTCTAGATGCTTGACACATATTTCTCAGTATAATTTCTACGTGTGTGTGCAGGCTAAAGGTTAACCTTGAACATTTAAGTAAAGTCTCTTAGCCATTCATAAACGTGCTGTTTTTATTAGTTTAGCTAACCAGTATGCTTTATGGATTCTCTGCTTCCAAGTCACACACTGAGGTTCTGTACTCAGCTCCTCAGGCTTATGTGGCTTTACCCACCAATCCATCCCCTCAGAATCTCAGCATAATTTTTAAAAAATAATGAACACTACTAAATGTACTAAAATTTATTATGATGAAAATTAACCTTGATACATTTGCATGAAAGATTATTAATGCCTGTATCTGCCTCCTAGGTATTGGAATTACAGATGAGTGTGAAAGAGACAAAGAAAACAAAAGGATCGCTGTAGAGCAAAAAGTATATTTTTAGTAATACTGATATTTGAGAGAAGTTAACTTTCCCATCGGTCATTTGTCTGAAAGGGGAAAAACTAAAAGGAACAAGAAAAAGAGCTTACACGCATTCTCTGTCATTATGACTACTCAAAATGTTTTAAATACTAGTGAAGAACCACAATTTTGAATTTGATAATATATTACAAGGTACTTTTTTATGTCTTATATTTTATTATTCATATGACAAATGAAAGTGGACTTCATGATGTTGAATAAATGAGCAAACTCATCCCTTTAGAGTTATAGCCTCTGAAGTGAAAAGTGAAACATTTAAATTTATTTTTTCAATAATACTAATACTAGCACTACTGTTACTCCTTGTACTTATTATATATATATATATATATATGTGTGTGTGTGTGTGTGTGTGTGTGTGTGTGTATCCAAGTCCATTTCAATGAAAACAAACATTTATAGACAATATTTGGGAATTTGGGTGTCGTTCTTTCCAAACTACTTCGTGCTGGTAAGGGGCGCTGTCATGGGGGATTCTAAGAAGATGCAGAAATCCTGGCTGTAGTCTGTAAGGCTGCTTTGTCCAGCTGTTTTGAATGCAGGATCACCTCGTACTCTGTTTCAGGCGGTCTGGCTTCATCAAACCACATTAGTCTGGAAGGAATCCACAACTTTTCATTTTCTGTGGAAACAAAAATGGAAATCCTTTTCCCCAGTACTTGTCCTTCAACTTAAATTTTGGAGTCAAAGCATTTTTTTAAATTATTTAATTTATTATTTTACATGTCGATCCCAATTCCCCCTCCCTCCCTCCCTCCCTCGCTCTCTCCCTTCCTCCTTCCCTCCTTTACTCCCTTTTACCCTCTCTGCCCTCTCACATGCATCCTAACCACCCTCCCCTCCCATCCACCCACCACAATTCTATATGTAGGGGAATGCCATCCTGTTGGGGTCATGTAGATCTGACAGGCCATGCGAAGTAGGGACTAGGGCTTCTCTCCTGTCTCTAGATTAAGGCAGTTATCCCTCCATGGGGGATGTGTTCACAAAGTCCTTTTGTGCACCAGGGATACATCCTGGCTCCACTGTCTGAGGTCCCTTAGACTGCTCAGTCCTTCTGGCTGAGACCCATGTTCAGGGGGGCCTGAGTCAGTCCCATGCTGGCTTCCCAGCTATCAGTCTGGTGGCCGGTTAGCTCCTCCTTGTTCAGGTAAACTGTCTCTATGTGTTTCTGCCACCTGGTCTTGTCCTCTCCATCTGCTTCTGGGTTCTACTCTGACTCAGTGTTTATGTATGGGTGTTTGCTCCTGTTTGCTCCACGGATAAGTTAGTTGCTGATCTCACTCTCCGAAAAGGGCATTTATGGTAGCCTTTCCACAGAAGCTCATATTGTTAGTTGGCAGCAGTTTTGTAGTTCTCTAGACCTTTTCTTTGTGTTCACTTTTATCTTCAAACCTATATTGGCCCCCTCTTTTATGCTCTCTCTCTCTCTCTCTCTCTCTCTCTCTCTCTCTCTCTCTCTGTCTCTCTGTCTCTCTTTCCTGTTTTCTATTCCTAACCGGGCTCAATCTTCCTGGTCCCAGGTGTTTTTCTTTCCTCTTCCTCATTTTCTCTTACTTCTCTCTCTCCATTCGCTGCCCCCCCTCCACTTCCTCTGAGCACTGGGGGACTTGTCCCTTCCCGGTTCTGTGAGGGACTTTATATGAATCTCTTAGAACACATCTTGTATCCTAGTTGTTCTGGCGGTGTGAATTATAGGCTGGTGATCCTTTGCTCTAGGTCTAAAATCCATATATGAGTGAGTACATACTGTGTTCCTCTTTTTGTGACTGGATTACCTCATTCAGGATGGTTTCTTCAAGTACCATCCACTTGCCTGCTAATTTCAAGATACCATTATTTTTTTATGCAGAGTAGTATTCCATTGTATAGATGTGCCACATCTTCATTAACCATTCTTCAATTGAGTGGCATCTAGGTTGCTTCCAGGTTATTGGTATTAGAAATAATGCTGCTATGAACATAGTTGAACAGACGCCTTTGTTGCATGGATGTTGATCATTTGGGTATATGCCTAAGAGGGGGGATTGCTGGGTCCTGTGGTAAACTAATTCCCATTTTCCTGAGGAACCACCATACTGATCTCCAAAATGGCTTGTATGAGTTTGCACTCCCACCAGCAGTGGAGGAGTGTTCCACTTTCTCCACATCATCTCCAACATGAGTCATCATTGGTGTTTCTAATTTTAGCCATTCTGGCAGGAGTAAGATGGTATCTCAAAGTTGTTTTGATTTGCATTTCCCTGATAGCTAAGGATGTGGAGCACTTTCTTAAGTGTCTTTCAGCCTTTTTGATTTCCTCTGTTGAGAATTCTTTCTTCAGCTCTGTACCCCACTTTTTAATAGGGTTGTTTGTTATTTTGTTGGCTAGTTTCTTGAGTTCTTTATATATTTTGGAGATCAGCCCTTTGTGGGATACAGGATTAGTGAAAATCTTTTCCCAGTCTGTGGGCTGCCATTTGGTCTTGTAGACTGTGTCCTTTGCCTTACAGAAGCTTCTAAGTTTGATGAGGTCCCATCTATTAATTGTTTCTCTCAGTGTCTGTGCCTCTGGAGTTATGTTCAGGAAGCAGTCTCCTATACCAATTTGTTCAAGGGTACCTCCTACTTTCTCTTCTAAGAGGTTCAATGTGGCTGGATTGATGTTGAGGTCTTTGATCCATTTGGACTTGAGTTTTGTGCATGGCGACATACATGGGCCTATCTGCAGTCTTCTACACACCTTCATCCAATTGTGCCAGCACCATTTGTTGAAGATGCTGTCCTTGCCCCATCGTATAATGTTAGCTGTTTTGTCAAAAATAAGGTATTCATAGGTGTTTGGGTTAATGTCAGGATATTCAATTCAATTCCATTGGTCTACCTGTCTATTTTTATGCCAATACCAGGCTGTTTTCAGAACTATAGCTCTGTACTAGAGCTTAAAGTCAGGAATGGTGATTCCTCCTGAAGTTCTTTTATTGTATAGGGTTGTTTTAGCTATCCTGGGTCTTTTGTTTTTCCATATAGAGTTGATTATTATCCTTTCAAGGTCAGTGAAGAATTGTGGTGGGATTTTAATGGGGGAATCCATTGAATCTGTAGATTGCTTTTAGCAAGATTGCCATTTTTACTATGTTTATCCTACCTATCCAAGAGCATGGGAGATCTTTCCATTTTCTGGTATCTTCTTTAATTTCTTTCTTTAGAGCCACAAAGTTCTTATTATATAGTGATGGGAGATGCCATTATGTATATATGTTTCTCATACTGGTTAATGAATAAAGCACTGTTGGAAAATGGGAAATGAAGATAGGAGGGACTAGGAGACAAGGGGGGAAGAGGAAGTAGTAAGTAGGAGTCAAGATGGAGAGACTGGGGAGACAAGATGCTGGCCCCTTTCCCTGGTAAGAAGACCACGTGGAAATACATAGAAATGGGTTAATAATTAAGACAGAGCTAGCCGATAAGAAACTAATAACGGGCCAACAGCATTATATCAAATACAGAATCTCTGTGTGTTATTTGTGGCTGGCACAGCAGCAGGACCAGACCAGGCAGCAGGCAGAAAACCCCATACTCCTTACAATATAGGTCTTTTACTTGTTTGGTAAGTGTTACACCAAGATATTTTATGTTGCTTGTGGCTATTGTAAATGGTGATGTTTCTCTGATTTCTTTCTCTGTCTCTTTGTCATCTGAAAAAAGTAGGGCTGCTGATTTATTTGAGTTTATCTGTATCCTGTTAGTTTGCTGAAGGTGTTTATCAGCTGTAGGAGTTCTCTGGTAGAGTTTATTGGGTCACTTATGTAAGGTATCATATCATCTGGGAATAGAGATAGTTTGACTTCTTCCTTTCCAATTTGTATCCTCTTGATCTCCTTTTGTTGTCTTATAGCATTAGCTAGAACTTCTAGTACGATATTGAAGAGCTATGGAGAGAGAGGGCAGCCTTGTCTTGTTCCTGATTTTAGAGGAATTGGCTTAAGTTTCTCTCCATTCAGTTTGATATTAGCAGTTGGTTTGCTGTATATTGCTCTTATTATGTTTAGGTATGTTCCTGTTATCTCTGACCTCTCCAGGACCTTTATCATGAAAGGGTGTTGAATTTTGTCAAAGGCTTTTTCAGCATCTAGGGAGATAATCATATGGTTTTGCTTTTTCTGTTTGTTTATATGGTGGATCACATTGATAGATTTTCGTATGTTAAACCATCCCTGTATTCCAGGTATGAAGCCTACTTGGTCATGGTGGATGATTTCTCTGATGTATTCTTGAATTCAGTTTGCCAGTATTTTATTGAGTATTTTTGCATCAATGTTCATCAGGGATATTGGTCTGTAGTTTTCTTTCTTGGTTGTGTCTTTGTGAGGCTTGGGTACCAAGGTTATTGTGGCCTCATAAAAAGAGTTTGTCAATGAACCGTCTGTTTCTATCTTGTGGAACAGTTTGAGGAATAGTGGTATTAGTTCTTCCTTGAATGTCTGGAAGAATTCTGCAATGAATCCATCTGGCCCTGGACTTTTTTTGGTTGGAAGGCTTTTGATGACTATTTCTATTTCATTGCGGGTTATAGGTCTATTTAAGTTGTTTCTCTGCTCTTGATTTAATTTTGGTAAGTGATAGTTATCCATTTCCTTTGAATTTTCAATTTTTGTGGAATACAGATTTTCAAAGTATTACCTGAAAATTGTCTGGGTTTCCTCTGTGTCTGTTGTTATGTTCCCCTTTTCATTTCTGATTTTGTTAAATTGCATGTTTTTCTGTGCTTTTTCGTTAATTTGGATAAAGGTTTGTCTATCTTGTTAATTTTCTCAAAAAACCAACTCTTCGTTGCATTGATTTTTTTGTATTGTTTTCCTGGTTTCTATTTTGTTGATTTCAGGCCTCAAGTTGATTATTTTCTGGTGTCTACTCCTACGGGGTGAATTAGCTTCTCTCTGTTCTAAGGCTTTCAGTTGTTCTGTTAATTCTCTTATGTGACTATCCTCTGTTTTCTTCATATGGGCACTCAGTGCTATGAACTTCCCTCATAGCACTGCTTTCAAGGTGTCCCATATGTTCGGGTATGTTGTATCCTCATTCTTGTTGAATATTAGAAAGTCCTTAATTTCTTTCTTTATTCCTTCTTTGACCCAGGAGTGGTGCAATTGCACATTGTCAGTTTCCATGAGTTTGCAGGTTTTCTGCTATTTGTGTTGTTGTTGAATTCCAATTTTAAAGCATGCTGGTCCGATAAGATACAGGGGACTATTCCTATTCGCTTGTATCTTTTGAGGTTTGTTATGCCACCTAGTATGTGGTCGATTTTAGAGAAGGTTCCATGTGGAGCAGAGAAGAAGGTATATTCTTTTGTCTTTGGATGGAATGTTCTATAGATGTCTGTTAACCCCTGTTGAGACATAACTTCTGTTAATTTTTTTGTTTCTTTGTTGAGTTTCTGATTTGTGGTCCTGTCTAGTGTTGAGAGTGGTGTATTGAAGTCTCCCAATATAAGTGTGTGAGGTTTTATGTGAGCTTTGAGACTTAGTAGTGCTTCTTTTACGAATGTGGGTGCTTTTGTATTAGGGGCATAAATGTTCAGAACTGAGACTTTGTGTTGATGGATTTCTCCTGCAATGAATATGAAATGACCTTCTTCATCACTTTTGATTAATTTTTGTTTGAAGTCTAACTTGTTAGATATTAGGATAGCTACGCCTGCTTGCTTCTTATTTCAATTTGATTGGAAAATTTTTTTCCCAACCGTTTACCCTGAGGTAATGTCTCTCTTTGAAGCTTTGTTTCTTGTATGCAGCAGAAGGATGAATTCTGTCTTTGTTCCATTCTGTTAGCCTTTGTCTTTTTATAGGTGAGTTAAGACCATTAATGTTGAGGGTGAGTAAGGACCATTGATTGTTGATGCTTGTTTGATTTAGGTTTGTTGTTGGCAGTGGTATTGTGAATATATTAGTTCTGCTTTACCCTTGGTTTCTGGTGTAGTTGGATTATCTGTTGCCTACATTTTTTTGTGGGCATAGTTACATTCCTTGGGTTGGAGTTTTCCTTCCAATACTTTCCGTGGGCTGGGTTTGTAGATACATATTGGGAAAATCTGGTTTTGTCATTAAGTATCTAGTTTTGTCCATCTATAGTGATTGAGAGTTTTGCTGGATCCCTGTTCTCTTAATACTTTTAGAACATCTATCCAGGACCTTCTGACCTTGAGGGTTTCCATGGAGAAGTCAGGTGTAATTTTGATAGTTCTGCTTTTATATGTTACCTGTCCTTTTTCCTTTGCTGCTCTTAATATTCTTTCCTTATTCTGTATGCTAGTTGTTTTGATTATTAAATGTCGAGGGGTCTTTTTTCTTTGGTCCAGCCTATTTGGGGTTCGGTATGCTTCTTGTACTTTCATGGGCATAACCTTCTTCAGATTTGGAAAGTTTTCCTCGATGATTTTGTTGAATATGTTTTCGGCACCTTTGAGCTGGGCTTCCTCACCTTTGTCTATGCCTATTATTCTTAGGTTTGGCCTTTTCATGGCGTCCCACATTTCCTGGATGTTTTGTGTTAAGGATTTGTTGGATTTATGATTTTCTTTGGTCGATGAATCTATTTCTTCTAGTTTTCTTTTGTGCCTGAAATTCTCTCTTCCATTTCTTGAATTCTGTTATTATGCTTGTGTCTGTAGTTCCCGATTTTTGCCCAGTTTTTCTATTTCCAGCATTCCTTTGGTTTGTGTTGCCTTTATTTTCTCTATTTCTGATTTTAAGTCTTGAACCATTTCCTTTACCTGCTTGTTTTTTCTTGGCTTTCTGTACTTTCCTGAAGGAATTTGTTCATTTCTTCCACGTTTTTGCTTGTTTTTTTCCTCCATTTCTTTAAGGGATTTTCTCACATCTTCTTTGAGGGCCTCTATCATTTTTATCATGGTAATTTTTAAGTCGTTCCCTTCTGCTTCCTCTGCTTTGTTGTATTGTTCCATTCTAGTTGGTGTAGATTCCCTAGATTCTGGTGGTGTCATGCTTGTCTTTCTGTTGTTAGGTGTTTTCTTGTATTGCTGTCTTCCCATAGCTTCTTCTAGTAGGTGTTGGTGGGATCTTCCCCTCTCTCTATGGTACTTCCCTGGTGGGCTTATATGGGTCAGAGATTCAATATCAGTAGCTCTGTGTGGTCCAAGCTCTATAGGACGTCTCTACGCAGACAGGGACCCAGGTTTGGTGTCAGGGCTGAGGATCCAGTAGAAGATGCCACTAGCCAATGGCTCTAGCCAATGGCTTGCAGAAGAGGACAAAGCCTGAGCTGAAACTTGGGAAATTTCTGCAGGATAGTCTGATCTCACTGGAAACTGGCACTCTCCAGCTGAGGGCTCTTTCTTTAGCAGTGGTCCTGCCTTGGGGGTCAAGGTTCTTGCTGGCAGGAACTCAGAGTGGACCTGCAGAGATAGGCGGATATCTGGGAGGGGCCCGGGACTCCAGCAGAGGACTGGAGGTGGGGTCAGAAACCAAGCAGGTGGAAATTAAGGGTGGTCCTGCATGGATAGGCAGGTCTCCTTTGTTCAGAGTTGCTCTGAGAAGTCTCGGAAGTAGGGTGAACTGTTGGCTCCACCCTCTGTCCCAGTGCTCAACCAGAGCAGTAGGACAGTGGGCAAGGGTAGGGCACAGGGTGGGGGAGGCAGGCTCATGGTGGGGATGGGTGGGGCGTGTATCAGAGCTCTGAGGGTGCTCTTGTTTGGGACAGGACAAGGGAGCAGCAGGATCGGGGCCAACCCAGGGAGTTCGGGGTGGGGGGAGAGGTTGTAGGGTAGAGGCAGCCCTGATTGGGCCCAGACTCACCTCTGGCCAATAGCTGGGGGAAGAGCCAAGGTACTATTCTTTAAAAATGTAATATTTCAATTTTAATAATCAGGGTGACTTCTAGGGTTAACTGTTTTTGGTTCCACTTGTTTATTTTTCAGAAATATGGCCTCAGCAATGGAAGATGTAAAACTGATTTAAGCTTTCTACCTGCACATACTATGAAATAAAACTGGCTGAAAGTGACATATCAGAATCATTTGTACTCATTTACACAAAGAAAACTCCATATTAATATTAAGATATACTAACAGACTATTTCTGTGGCTGTTCTTATTTCAGCTGATGAGTTTTATTAATTCATTATATTAATAGAATTAATTCATTGTATTAATTATCAGCTTAATTCAACTGATGTATATAATCATATTAAAAATTATAGATTATTTTTGCTAGAAGATGTCTAGAGAATAGATAATGAGATGGTTGATAATGTTCATATAAGAACAAGAGACTAAACCAGTCATAGTGGTGCATACCTTTAATTCCAGCACTCAAGGAGGCAGGTAGAGATGGATCTGTGAGTTTCAAGCCAGCCTGGTCTAAAAACAAGCTCCAGGACAGCCAGAGCTACATAGTGAGACTGTCTCAGAAAACAAACAAACAAACAAACAAACAAACATAAAAAAACCAAGAAGAAGAGAATGCAAGACAGAACAAAGAGAGAAGGCAACATGCATAAAGGAGATATGTGTGGTTTAGGATTTCTAATTAGAGAGCTTTAAGGGAATGCACTTTAATAAATTCATTGTTATGAATTTAATTAAAGTTATTAAGTATTAATTTTACCCCATGGAAAAATGTCACCCTTTTGTTGTTTGTAGATAAACTAAAATGTAGTGATTATGTATCCAATGTCATCTAGGTTCTCTGGATAAATAACATTAAATAAGGCTTTGATTTATTAATTAAAGAGAATGAAAAGATGTTTAAAAACTGAATAAATTAGGCAAGTAGAATTTCATGTATACATTTTCTTCAATTAGTTGCTGGTTGAAGGAATAATAACAGCTTATATTTTTAAAATCCTAAAATGTCAATGTCAAAAGAAAAGTAAAAACTAGCATTCTCATATATCCAAAATATTCCATTTTAAACATGACATTTGATTGTTTGGTCTTCTTTATTGGGAAGAGGATGATAAATTTCTGAAGGCAGATTGGAATTTACTGAAAACCACTAACTCAATTGGATACAACTTAGTACTGTTGCTGGAAGCCTTTCCTGGTCACAAGAGATGGCCAATTTTTAATCTCTAGGGGTCCTCCTTAAGATAACTTTCATTGATTCGAGAAATTATCACTGACTGCTCCCCTTTCTCTCCATAACTTATCAATTCCATCTGTCTCTCCTTGCACTCTGTCCTTCCACCCCATATCACCCCCAACCTGATCTCCTGCTCCCATTCCCAGCTGTTCCCACTGTCCACAGAATCTCTTCTATGTCCCCCCTCCCAGGAAGATCCATGAACCCTCCCTCCTATTTACCTAAATTTCTGGGTCTATAGATTATAGCTTGGTTATCAGTTACTTAATGGCCAGAATCTTCTTATAAATAATTGCATACAATATTTATATTTCTGGATCTGGGTCACCTCATTCAGGGTGATATTTTTCTAATTCCATCTATTTGCCTGTGAATTTCATGATGCCATTTTTTTTTAACAGCTAATAGTTGGTTGTGTAAATTTATCTAACTTCCTTTATCCACTCATCAGTTGAGAGGCATCTAGGTTGTTTTGAGTATATGTTAGTTATGAATAAAGCTGCAATGGACATGGTTGCACATGTGTTCTTGTAAGTAGGATGGAACAAACTTTGGGTATATGTCCAAGACTAGTACATCTGGAACTTGAGGTAGATAGATTCACAACTTTCTGAGAGATTGCCATATTGATTTCCATATTATTTATACAAATTTGCACAGTCTGTAAGAGGAGTTCTTACTTGATCTAAATAAAAACCTGGAGTCAGATATAAAGGAAAATGTTGAGAGATTAGAGTGAAGAAGGAATAAGCCATAGCCATACCTTACCTCCCAGTGTCTCAGCAGTAAAAGAACAAGTTTCTGTTTCTTCCTGCTAAATTCACTTCTCTGCCCAGCCATCTCCTTCCTGTCTGTCTGTGCAGACCTCTAGACCTCTATGGTTAGCTAGTGGCAAGCTCCAGTCTCTGACCTTCAGACAGGCTTTATTTGTATAAGACAGATATTATCACACAGCCACCAGCATTGGAGGAGTGTTTGCCTTGCTCCACATCCTCACCAACTGTCACTTGTATTATTGATCTTAGCCATTCTGACACATGTAGGTGAAACCTCAGAGTTCTTTTTATTTGCATTTCTCTGATGGCTAAGGATGTCGAACATAGCTTTAAGTATTTCACAGCCATTTGAGATTTCTCCATTGAGAATTCTGTTTAGATCTGTTCCCCACTTTTAACTACATTATTTGTTGTTGTTTCTTATAACAAACCCCCAAACAAGCCTGGATGTTGCTACGACAAAATGTTCTCTGCAAACTGACAGAGTGATGCCATTTCCAGGACAATACCCAAAGAACAAATTGAACATGGAGAAATTGAGCTGTTGCCTACATGGAGCCCTCACCCTTATGTTCTAGTCTTTTTGATACAGGAAGGTACTCTGCAGGTTAATGAAAGAAATATGTGGATATCAATCTAGCCACAAACCCTTTGACCTAAAACCTGTCCTGCCTGCATAATATGTTAGGGTAACAGTGACACCTAACTTGTGAGAGTATCATTAAATGTTTTAGCTGACCTAAGGCTCACTCCACAAGAAGGAACACACACCCAACATTGTTTGGGTAACCAAGAATTGGAGACTAAATATCCCAGACGCCTCAGGTAAAATCAAATACTACTAGTCTAAAAAAATCAACAAAATGATTTCTAATGATATTCTGCTAGTCACCATCAGAGAGGCTTCCTCCAGCAGCATACAAGAACAAATGCAGAAACACACCACCAAATCCCTCCCCTCAGAGCTCAGGGAATCCTGAGGAAGAGGGAGCAGAAATAATTTAAGAGTCAGAGGGGATAGAGGACACTAGAAGATCAAGGAACTCTGAATCAACTTAACAAGGCTCATATGAGCTCAAAGAGACTGAAACAGTAAGCACAGGCCCTACATGGGTCTACAGTATGTCCTCTGTATTTATAATGTAGCTAATATTGTTGTGGGACTCTGGACCATGAGAATGAGGGGTTTCTGACTCTTGTGCCTGATCTTGGGACTCTTTTCCTCTTGTTGGATTGTGGCATCCAACTTTAATATGATAGTCTTTGTTTAATCGTATTATATTTTACTTTGTCATATTTGGTGGTTATCCAGTAGAACTCTGATCTTTTCTAATGAGAGACAGAAAATCATAGATCCAGAGATGTGGAGAGGAACTGGGAAGAGTAGAGGTGGAGGAAACTATAATCAGGATGATTGTATGAGAAAAGATCCTATTCTCAATAAAAGAAAGAATGTAAAAAAAATCAATCAACCAATAACTAAATATAGTTCTTGAAAACAGGGAAGATAATAATGATAATCACATTTCTGGACAATATTTAATTTAGTCATGTTTTTATTAGATATCTATATATGCTTGTGTGTGTGTGTGTGTGTGTGTGTGTGTGTGTGTATGTGTGTGTGTGTGTAGGATGTACAGTCCAGAAACGCAGCAGAGGATCTGATTTAAATAATTTCTTGGAGGTCAGAATGACAATTAAAAAAAAAATCAAAGCAAAAAACAGGTTCACATTATTCTGCTATTAGCCATTAGCTGAGATAAGCTTGTGGACTGTGGTCATAGCCTTCTTACACTTGCCAGGATACTTTATTAATCAAATGGCTCTATCTACACTGGACTTTTCAAGTAAATACAAACATGGTCCCATTTCATGTGAAGAGTGGGGGATTTGTGTGCCCATGGGGTGTTCAATAAGAATGTCTAGATTAAGAGTAAGATTTATCTCCAAACACCTATGATACTTGAGAATCAACCAACTGATCAGAGGATTATTGACATTTGAAATTTTTATGCAAACTGTATTTACTATATGACTTCCTGAGGAAGAAGTGTCTTCTGATTCTATCCCCACCCAGCAAGAAATACAGAGAGCAAGAATATCGGCAAGAATGTACCAAATATAATTGCACTAAGAGGCAACTGTATATTAATAAGAATTTGGTGAGACTAATAAGTGGGACCATACAGACTTTATTTAAGAAAACATTTTGGATATTGCAGTAAAAGTATAAGTGCTAGATACTGCGATCGTCTCCATTTCTATCATCCATTAGGAGCCACCATTGATGGGCTGGCACTCCATTGTGAGGCACCACTCCCCCTGATTCCTTGATAACAAATTCAATACTGTGGAAGTCCAATAGGAAGATGTGAAAATGATATGTGCACTCACAGTTACATTTCCAAATTAGATACAGTTATTGCTGGCTTTCTCATTTGTGAAACTGAATTTAATGTAGCAGAACCCATTATTGAAGCACGCCTGAATTGGTTGCTAAGCATTATTTTGATTATTTCATTTGAGGGTACCATAGCACAGGACAATAAATAATGAAGAGGCTTCAGGATCAAGGAGAGCCAGGTAAAAAGCTCAAGAGGTTAGATAGTCTGTGGCTAATACTAAGAACACTTGGCTATGCTTTGGACAGAAGGTCATGTTGGGCCAATTTCCTGTCTCTAGGAACTCACTCCAGCAGAGTCTCTATTTGAAAAGAATTCAGATACATCTGAGTGCATGTGATTAGCCAGTAAGTAGGCTAAAATGGAATCCAGTAAGAATCTTTGTATGCCTTACCACCATCACAATAAAAGCCAAATAATGAAACAGTCATGGGTCTTCCAGATTTGAGTATTCAAAGAATTGTAACACAGTTTGTCACTTTGCTTTTATGCCTTGCCCTTCTCATATTTAAGGCTAAAATAAGAGTAAAAAGTTGATACCTCAAGCCAAATTTCTGATGCTATTGTTCCATGAGTGGGGCAAGAAAGCTGAGATAAAAGTATAAACCATTCCTTTCACATCTAAAGCCTGAGACACACTTTCAGTGTTAAAGATAAAAAACCATGAACCCTTCTGGCAACCAGATATCATGCAGCTGCATTTTTTTTTTTAATTTCAATCATTTGGCTACAGAAAGAAAAAAGAAAGAGATAGAGAGAAAAGACTGAGCCAAATAATATGAATACATTTCCCTTTTGATTTTATGCTTTGGAGGTCAAGGTAATGAATGAGGGTATAAGTCTGTATTTGTATTTTGTCTTGTTTCCATATGAAAAGAAAAAGAAAACTCAAATTCTTTATTATTAATCTAGTAAGGTTGGAATAAAAAGTGGGAAGAATGTTTTCAACTATATGCATTTTTTTTCCTTTCACTCTATGTAAGACATAGAGGCGATTGCCTATGTGGTCAGAAGCTAAAACAGCTGAACAGATAATTATTTTGAACAAACACGAACTTCTCATTTGTTAGAACTTCACTAGCCTTTTCTAACCCTTTCTATGACTGCATTCTATTTGTTCCATTGTAAAGCAAAAGGCATTTGAATTTGAGAGACAAAATTAAAGAGTTGAAATGAAAACCCACAAGAACTAAGCCTGTTACTAGGTGTAATGTGGATCAAACAATTGTTTAGCTAACTCCCCAAAGATATATGCCATTTAATTTGACAGCTTTTCTATGGAAAAGAGAACAATTCATTGATGTATGTTTAAGTGTGCTAACAGTGTTCTGGAAAATTCAGGTCAGAAACATTTAGTTTGAACTGGAAGAAAGTTAACTGCTGTTTTATTCTGAAAGAAAATTGCAAAGGTTATTGGCATATTTTTATGGCTGTAACTAGCATGATTAGACCAGGCCTGGTTGACCAGGGTAGGTTATACTTTGTGCATAATTAGTTCAGACAAGTTTCAGAGACACTATGAAGAGGGCAGTGTGACTAGCTGTGCTAAACCTTGTTCTATTGCTGACACACTCATTTGACACACAATTTATGTGTTTTTGATTTACCATAATGTATTTTTGTAATAATATTTAGTAAATAAATGGTTATTTTCTAAAGCTATAAACTATCCTAAACGATGTATGTACTTACTAATTTTTTTCCTGTAATAAGAAAGTTAATAGTTGAAATTGTATGTAGTTGCTATAGAAACATTCAGAAATCTATTTCTTTTGAAAGGGAAGTGCATGACTAATCTGTTTTAAAACCTATTTTGTTGTAGGAATGTTTATGGAATGTAGTAACAGCAATCCATAGTCCTAATACATTTCAGCTTTTTTGTTACACTGCAACTGTCTAAATAATCCTTTTAGATTTTCAAAAACGTTAATTAGTAGACATGTTTTGAACTGGAGGAAGCAATATATTATGTTATATAAAAATTCTTCTAAAATATTCAGAGTCTTTTGTATTTCTGTTTCACAGTTCTTTAGTGTTACATCCAAATACATTTAAAACATAAGAATAATTTATTACTTTTCATAATGATTTAATTTTAAATGAAAATAATATTCAGCTTAAGATGGCAAATGTACCATTGCTCCAGAATATATTAACGTATTTTATTTTTACATCATGTTTTACTTGGCTTAAATTTGTATGCGAGTCTCTCTCTCCCCCTTCTTTATTTCTAATGCTACAAAAACCTGTTCTCTGTCTTCATAAATTACTATAAAATAACTTTAATATTCTGCATAATCTGATACTCATCTAAATTTTAAAGTAGGGTTAGAAAATTCAATGTCAATAAAAGCCAGACCGACAATGAAAATCTGTGAAATGGGTCATTTTGAAGATCATAGAATGAATGGCATCTGGAAACAAGATGGTCAGCAGAAATCCAGTAAGTCCTCTGCAAGTTCCTGGCGATGCTTGATATATACATTACATGTTTAATCCTTCTTTGAGTCTTTTAATTTTTGTTCTTAATTTTAATTATGTGTGGTTATGTGTTGGGGTAGGTATAGTCATCTGATTATTGTGCCCACAAGGCCAGACAAGGTCGTAAAAACTCCTGCACAAGGAGTTATAGGTGACTGAGCTGTAATGGTGGTGCTGGGAACAGAACTTGGGGCATCTACAATAGCAACAAGCACTTAATTGTTGAGACATTTTGTAGTAGAGCTTATAATATTTAAAAAATATTTTAAGTGTGTACATATCTGTGTATTACTATGGGTTTGTATACTCAAGTACATTACCCACTGAGATAAGAGAGGACATTGGGTGCCCTGTATCTATAATTTCTCGTGGTTATGAGCTGTAAGATGTGGATCCTGGAAGCTGAGCGTATGTCCCTTACAAGTGCAATAGGCACTCTTAACCTTAACCACTGAGCAATCTCTTCAGTTCCACTTTCTTTGATTCTTAAGAGACAAGCCAGAATTATGAATGCTGGTGTAAGATCTGTGGAAGTGTTGGAAGAACTTGGAAGTCAAAATCTTTAAATGTGGAATTATTTTTTGGTGTGTGTTTTGAGTTCGTGTGTGTGCAGGTACATGTGTGCATGTGTGTACAGAACATGGAGGCCAGAAATGTTGGGTGTCTCCCTTAGTGTCTCTCACATGGATTTTTGAGACAAGATCTTAAGCAGAATCTGAAGTTTGACAATTTGGTTAAGATGATTGGCCAGAAAGATTCAGGAATGTTACTTCCTCTACCTCTTAAGCACTGGGGTTACTATTGCCATCCCCTGTTCCCCACCCCCACCCCATGGGGTACTGCAGATCCAAATGAAGGTGTTTGTGATAATGTGAAAAGCACCTTAAAAACTAGCCCATCTCCTCAGCTCCATAGGTTAGTTTTGAAAGAATCAAGGCTTATGATCATTTGTGCTGTCCACCTGCACTACAGGTACCTTTTTGTTTATCCTATGTACTTCAAGGTACACCTTCATCCTAGGGAAGAAAAAATAATGATATATTGATGCTATTGATCCAGCTGAACAGAATAGTTTGGACAGTGTTGTTTCCCAGTTGCAGGAAGCAATATTTAACGATTAGTGGAATTTTGTATCATAAATCAGAAGTAGTCTCAAAAGAATGAATATCCTCTTCCTATTTTAAAGTAACTTATGGTTTTAGATTCTGTGATTAAAATTGCATGTTAGATGAATGGATATCCCAGAGGGGAAGAGTCATTCAGAAGTAATAAAATGGTTTGCACTTAGGCTCTAGGGGGAGCTGATTTCATTATGTCTATGTAGGAGATGGAGTGGAGAATTATTGTGAAGGAAAATTAGAGAAGGGAAGCAGAGAAGAGACTGAGATGGAAAATATTCTAAAAGGAGAGTTCAATACAACAGATAAAAAGTTTTGACCAGATGAGTTGAGTGTAACTTCTTCTAGGCATCTTATACCACTTTCAGTAGCATACATACTTTATAACTCATAGCCAGGTATACATTTTTATACACAGCAACTCATAGGTTCAAGTTGGTACTGGTTCATTTATTCTCTTTGTGAATCCATAAGGGAACATTTTGGATTTCAAGGCATAGAAGCATCAGACTTTCTGAAAAATAAAAACAAACAAACAAAACAAAAGAAAAGAAAAACCAACTCAGTATATATTTCCTTGAGTTATGTATATGCAATGGAATCATTGTAACTCTTTTGGTTTATTAAATAAGACACTCTTCTAAAGCAAGGTTTTAAGTGGGAAGTAAGAAAGCAAGGCTAGGGATCTCTCCTACCTACTGTTTACAAAGTAAAAAAAAGAAAAACACAGTGGACAGAAAGGGTGAAGGCTGACTGGTTCAGAGTGTTGGTGATACCTATTGCTATCCATCTTGTTTTGTTTCAAGTTCACACAATTTTCAAACCATGTGCTTTAAAAGTACTTTATAATGGAGTTGTGAAAAATGGAGTTGTGACCATCTGTCCTATCTGACTTCATAGGACAGACAAGATAATACATAAACTTAAGAAAGAATGCAGCCAGGCATTGGTGGCATATGCCTTTAATCCCAGTACTCGTGAGGCAGAGGCAGGTGGATCTCTGTGAGTTCGAGGCCAGCCCGTCTACAGAGCGAGTTCCAGTACAGGCTCCAAAACAATACAGAGAAACCCTGTCTCAAAAAATCAAAACAAAAAACAAACAAACAAACAACAACAAAAAACACCAAGAAAGAAAGAATGCAAGTTGGTGGCTCCATTGAGCCCAAGAATTGAGATTGTCAAAGGTCAAGAGTAAAGTCTTCATTAAACCACATCATAAAGTAACCTCATTCCCATTTTGGCAGGAGTGACAAGTATAGATGGATTTGACTAGAGGCTATACTTTTTTTCCTACACCAGCTAATTAATATAGTAAAAGACATTCCATTTATTGTTCTCATTTACTGTAAGTGTATTTCTACGATTTCTGGATAGTAAGTTTCTTGTCTTGTTGATAAACTATCACTTTGTTATCCTTCAATAAACAGTGCCTACTAATACAAAAGGTAATATCTTACATAATCTAAAATGTTTTATAATAGGATGGTATAACTCAACATTGAGAAAATAAAAAAAAACTTCAAAAAAAAAAAACTAAAAACTAAAAACTAAACTAAAAAAAATTCATTCATTATAAAAATTCACTATTAAAAATGGTAGTTCACAAAGTGTGAATTATTAGAAGTATAATAATATGCCAGACAATTACTCTCTAACATTCAAATGAAGCAGCATAGCTTTTAAAATAGTAAATAATCTTTACCAAATTATCTGAAATATATATGAAAACTAAATTATGTTATTATACAATGAAATTATGTTTTTAAAAAGACTTAAACTTGAAATTAAGATTACAGAAATTAAAAAAAAAACTAGTATGTAGATTGGCACAATATCTTCTTTTAAAATTTTGTAAATTATTTTATTATTTTTTGAAATAATTATTTTTTTCTTACTCTTCATATCGATCCTAGTCCCCTCTCCCTCTCTGCCTTCCCCCTTTCTCCCAACCTCCCATCCCATTCCCCCCACCTCCACAGGTAGGGTGGTGCCTTCCAGGAGGGGTCATCATAATCTGTCAAGTCATTTGGAGTAGGGCCTAGGCCCTTGATCCTGCCTCTAGGTTAAGGGAGTATCCCTCCATGGGGAATGTTCTCCCGAAGTCATTTTGTGCACCAGGATACATCCTGGTTCCACTGTCAGAGGTCCCTTAGACTACCCAGGCCTTCTCACTTAGACCCATGTTCAGGGAGTCTGAGTCGGTCCAATGTTGCTTTCCCAGCTATCAGTGTGGGGGCCCATTAGCTCCTCCTTGTTCAGGTCAGCTGTCTCTGTGGGTTTCTGTAGCCTGGTCTTGTTCTCCCTCTCTGCACCTGGATTCCAGTTCAGCTCAGTGTTTAGCTGTGGGTGTCTGCTTTCATTTCCATCAACTACTAGATGAAGGCTCTATGATAGTAGATAAGTTAGTCATCAATCTCATTATCAGGGAAAGGATATTTATGGTAGCATTTCCACTATTGCTCAACTTGTTAGTTGGGGTCAGTCTTGTAGGTCTGTGGGCATTTCTCTAGAGACAGTTTTCTCTTCAAACCTATAATAGCTCCCTCATTTATTCTCTCTCTCTCTCTCTCTCTTTCCTCTATTCCTCCCTGTCTCAATCTTGCTAGTTCCATGTGCTTTCCTCTCCTCCCCTTCTCTTTCTTCTAGCTCCCTCTCCACTCACTGCCTTCCCCACTCCCAATATGCTCAGGAGATCTTGTCCCTTTCTCCTTCTGTGAGGAAGCTTATATGAAACTTTTAGATTTTTTTCTTGTATCCAAGTTTCTCTGGCGGTATGAATTATAGGCTGGTAATGCTTTGCTCTATGTGCTAAATCCATATATTTAGTGAGTATATACCATGTTCCTCCTTTTGTAATTTAGTTACTTCATTCTGTATGGTTTCTTCTAGTTCCATCCACTTGCCTGTGAAATTCAAGTTTCCAGTGCCCCCACCCCCCGCAGAGTAGTAATTTGTTGTGTAAATATGCCACATTGTCTTTTTCCATTCTTCAATTGAGGGGCATCTAGGTTGCTTCCAGGTTCTTACTATTACAAATAATGCTGCTATGAAAATAGTTGAACACATGTCTTTGTTGCATGGGTGTGGATCCTTTGGGTATATGCCTAAGATAGGGATTGCCGGGTCCTGTGGTACACTGATTCCCATTTTTCTGAGGAACTGCCATATTGATCTCCAAAATGGCTGTACAAGTTTTTCTCTCCCACCAGCACTGTAGAAGTGTTTCCCTTTCCCCATATCCTCTCAAGTATAAGTTGTCATTAGTGTTTCTAATTTTAGTCATTCTGGCAGAAGTAAGATGGTTTCTCAGAGTTGTTTTGATTTGTGTTTCCCTGATAGCAAAAGATGTTGAGCACTTTAAGTGTCTTTCAGCCTTTTTGATTTCCTCTATTGGGAATTCTCTCCTCAGTTCTGTACCCCATTTTTAATAGGGTCATTTGGTGTTTTGGTGACTAGTTTCTTGAGTTCTTTTTATATTTTGGAGATCAGCCATCTGTCAAATGTAGGGTTGGTGAAGATCATTTCCCAGTCTTTGGGCTGCCATTTGGTCTTGTCCACTGTGTCCTTTACCTTACAGAAGCTTCTCAGTTTGAGGAGGTCCCATTTATTGTTGATCTCAGTGTCTGTGCTACTGGAGTTATGTTCAGGAAGTGGTCTCCTGTACCAATTTGTTTAAGGGTACCTCCCACTTTCTCTTCTAAGAGGTTCAGTGTGGCTGGATTTAAGTTGAGGTCTTTGATCCATTTGGACTTGAGTTTTGTGCATGGTGATAGACATGGGTATATCTGTAGTCTTGTACACACTATCATTCAGTTGTGCCAGCACCATTGTTGAAGATGCGTTCCTCCTCCCATTGTATATTTTCAGCTGTTTTGACAAAAAATCAGGTATTCATAGGTGTGTGGGTTAATATCAGGATTTTTTTGATTTGATTCCATTGGTCTACCTGTCTATTTTTGTTGGCACAGTATTCTTTAATGCTATTTTTTATAACCCTAGGACAATTTATCAACACAAATGTGTTAAACTTGTCTCATAAAAATAATTTTCAACACCATTCAAATATCTCCAATTGTCTTACTTACATATATTTGTCTAGTTCAGGATGCAATAACCTGTGCTTGCCCTATCTCTTAAGTCGACAATTTGAAGGGATAATATCTATTTTCATTACCCTGGCATGTTCTGTTTTTAACTTATGTTAAATTTAACTTATGTGTGATTATTTGAAGCAAGTCTGTATTTTGTCTCTAATTGGCTTTGTCTATGGATTCCTAGGATTTTCTTGAGGATTTCCTGGCTCAACTGGAAAGAATAGTACAGAAATGAGTATGGTTTCCTTCCTGATAGATTGTATTAGGATGGACATAATAATTGCTTTCTTTATTATTGAAATTTATACTTTGGTGATTTGGTTAAGATAATTTTCTATTTCTAATGAAATAAAATAAATAATAAAAGGGATTGTCTTAGTTTTCTTTTTAAAAATATTTTAGGGGCTTGAGAAATGGTTCAGAAATTAAGAGAATTTTTCCTCTACCAGAAGCCTAAGTTTGGCCTCCTGTACCCACATCTGTGGACTTACAATCATTTGAAATTCCAGAAGATCCAAAGCTACTGGCCTCTGTGGCCACCTGAACTCATGTGCACATACACACATATGGAGACCCTCTAACCTATACATCCTTAAAAATAAACAAATACTAAATAAATGTTCTCATTGTACACAAGTCTTCTAGTGAGATACTATATGACATTGAGTCAATTGCAAGATAGATTATAATTAACCTTCTTAAAGTTTTTAATAAAGTTGCATAAAATGAGAAGATCTCCTAATACTTGATATTTTCTTGTCGGTGCCATTTATTTGGAAATGGAAAAAAAATCTATTCAATTTGTGATGTGTGAAGTATGCATCACAAAGAATTTCAAAAATAGTTAATATGACAAAATGTGTAGCTATTAAAAGAACACTCTGATTTATGGAAAAATTTTCCCCATATTTGAACTAGAACATCAATTTTGCTGTTGCAGTGTGACTTACAAGTCATTCCATAGATATAGTGAATTAACAAATGGATAAAAATTAAATTATATTTCCTGATGAAATCTTTGAAAATGTTCCCTCACATTAGAAGACACAATCAGAAATTGGATAAGATATTGTGAGTAAAACCTCTGTACATGTTTCCTATGGTTCTATTTTATGACTACTTGTAGACTATGTCCTGGTCCCCAGGGAGTCTACCTTCTCTATTTCACTACTAGAGGAATGCCATCTAGGAAGAAAGATAATAAGATTAATTTAATTAGAAAATAACTATATCTGGATATTTTAGAATGCTTACACAAAAATAGTGAGTAAACAATACAGATATGTTAATAAAAGAAACTGAAGTTGTACTACCATTTTTCTTTTTTAATTTAACTTTTTAAAATAAACCTCTCAAACAGAGGTATTAACCAGTATGATAATTGTTCTTGACTATCTGCTTAATGGGTTTTAGCATTACCTAGGAGACATAACCTTTGAGAGTTATCTGTGAGTGTTTCCAAAGAGGTTGACTAAAACAGGAAGGACCCTTCATCAAGGTAAATAGTGCCATACAGAGAGCAACCCAGAGAGAGATATGAGAAAACTGTGTGAGCTGACAGCTCATTTCCTCCCTTGCTGGCTCCTATAAACATCACTGTTTCTGTCAGACGTTGCTGGCATTAGTCTATAGTTCCTTGGCTGCTAATATTGGCAGAATAACCATCAATCTCCAGGAGTCTTCTAGACCTTCAGTGCTGGACTGGGGCTGGTGAAGCACCTAGATTTATGAACTAAACACCCATCAATTCCTTTGCCTCTCAACCAAATGACCATTGTTAGATTATCTTGCTTATATCATGTAAGCAAATCTAATAAATTTCCAGTGTGTGTGTGTGTGTGTGTGTGTGCATATATGTCTGTACATGTGTGCACATACCTATGCATGCAGTGGACTAGGAGTCTAGGAGTTTGGGTGCAAAGCAAACAGGTCTCTGGATATCTGTGTCCCTTTATAAAAGCACTTTTACACATTATGATGAAGAATCTCATCTCATTATTCCTTACTACAGAAGAGTGAAACATACTTACACTATTAGAGAGGAGGGACCTGAAAGCAGAGATATAGTGGAAAATTGAGCTAAACAAAATTTCAAAATTATTTAACAGAGATTCTTAATAATCAAATTCAGGTGTTCTAGGGAAAAATATTCCCTTTACTATCTCCTGCCATGAATATATGTGTCATTGTCAAGAAACAAATGTACAAATGTTCTGAATGCATGCTTTCAGCCCTCTTTAAGTAACAGTGATGTGAAAATAGGTTCAGCATGTTAATTTAGAATTTTGGCTTTAGACCATTCATATTTTTATACCTACCATTCAGGGTTCTCTGCTCAGTCACCTTCTACTCTTTTGGTTTTTTCACCTGTATGTCTCAAATGCATCTTAAAATGTATGTATCCAGATACTTTCAATCCTTATCTCGACCCTCCCGTAACTTCTGGAGTGTGCCCCCTTCCCATTGAGGGTGCCACCACTATCTCTCTAGATACAAAGAGTAAAGCTGGTACCTCCCTTTCCCCACTATGCAGTACAGAAGGTTTGGGGAGACATATAGAGGAACATATTTATAATGTATCATGACTTACATTTTTATTTAGCTATTTCTCTTCTTACACCCCATTATTCTAATGTGCACTACTCCTCCTTATTGCCTAGTATCTGTCCACAGATTCCTGATGGAATACCTGCACCTGTTCTGGCTTTTATCCAACAGATTTTCCACTATGTGGATGGAGGATTTTTTTAATGCAAATTTGATCATGCTTAAAACACTCCATTGGTTTTTCATTAGCAGCTGGATAAACCCCAAATCTCTTAATATGGCTTATAAACCCTAAGCTGGTTGTCACCTGCCTAGTTTTCTCACATCATTCATGTGGGTCCACAAACTGGTCACTATCCTTCTGCCTCGCTGGCTTTCTTCTCTTCCTTCATTTTGTGGGTCTCTACTTTGCCTCAGGACATCATTAAAATCTCTTCTGCTCAATTTGTTTTGTTTTGTTTCCCTTTGAATCTTAGTCTACTTACTATCACTTTGGCAGCAGAGTCTTTCCTGGCTTCAAATTCTCTCTAATTGTTTGGTGGACCAATACCATGTACCATTAATCCTAGTTGCAATTACCATTCCCACACAGGGAACATTTTCTCTTATCTAGCTTGATTATATAGTAGGAGAAAAAGAGCTTGTTTTGCTTGACTCATTTGTGCTCTACCTCTGCCTGTCTTTTCCCATCTTAGTTCTTCTCACACATGAGTAAAGGTTGAGCATATGAATAACATTTTCCATGGATCTTTGGCATGGACATGGGGAAATCAATGTTGCAATGCACGAACCAACACTGTTGTTGGACCAGGAAAAGCAAGCCTTTTATTTGTCATGAATGAAAAGTAGGATTAGTCTAATACTATAGAAAACGACAAGTTACAAGTCAGAAAATTCTAAATACTGACTAATGACTAAGTTAAGATGAGGCCATTACTAAGTTTAACCATGAGTTTTAAATCCTGGAAACCTTGTGATTAGATTGAAAAGCTCATTATCAGAGAGTGTAACCAGTCTCTTTTGTCTACTGCTTACTGTTTAAAGAATTTTATTTTATTTTATGTGACTGGTACCCCTGGATGCCAGAGAGGACATTAGATGCCCTGGACCTGAATGGCACCTGACTGTGATCTACTATTTTGGTGCTAGAAACTGAACCTAGGACCTTTGCAAGAGCAGCCAGTGCTCTCAACAGTCAAGTAATCACTCTTTTAATTTTCCTTTAACTGTTTGATTATTTTAAAGTTCCATCTCCATGGCATTTTCTTTAGAGCACACATGTTACAGATTGTTTTGAAAGAGAATTATGCTAAAATAGACCAAAGTATTTCCCTCAAAATTTTAATCTCAAATTAAGTAATCTAGTTATAAAATATTAATGGTATTGTTGAATCCATTATGTTCTACTATGAAATCATGACCACTGCCTCTACTTCCTTAGACAACCTCTTTCTGGTCCTTTTGGGGAAACATAATTTAGCTTTTTCTTAAGTATCAAGTCATTACAAAAAATGCTTCTACCTATTCATATGGGAATCTTTCTCTCTCTCTCTCTCTCTCTCTATCTATCTATCATCTACCTTTCATCATCTGTTTAACATTATCTATTATAACAATCATCTTTATCTTCTGTTATACATATTTATTACCTGACTATCATCTACTTATTGTATGTCAATATCTCTGTTTAGAATGTTCCATTATTTATTGTATATGAATATACATTTTAAAGTCATAAGATCAAATCAGTGAATTAAATATTACATAAATTATTGTATAACTAATTTTTATTACCATCACATCTTAAATATCAATGAAGGTAAACGTGGCTGAAAAATACAAATTAGAACTCAATATAATGTGAAGGTATGTTTGCATATATTCATAAATAGGTATGGATAAACATTTGATATTGCTCTAAGGAGAGAAAATTTCATTCATTAAAAAAGACTTTAAATTTCAATTTTTGGGATGATTAGACACATTTTTATTTTCATTACCTAAATCAAATTTTGTTGAATATTCTATTCACCAATATTGACAAATCTTTTTACAGCTTAAATGAATGAAAGTTTAAAGGAAAAATGTCAACCCCCTTTATGGTGCTTAGTGGCTCAAGAAGAAAGCTTCAGGGGTCACCTGGAGTTCAGCCAATGCCCCAGACCATGTGGAAAATTGAATCCTCTTTTGTTTTAAATTTTCTTTTCAAGTTAATGATAGACTTCCAAATAATTCTATTGACTCTTCAATCATTCGCAGTCTTTTGTTTTTCAAAAATCACCTTTGTACTCCCTTATTTTATTCATCCCTTGCTCTAAATGCCATTTTCATTTCCAGACATTTCCAGAGTGGTGAGAGAGAATATGAAGAACAAAGTGTTACCCTCACGCTAACAGATGACCCATATTAATAGGAACTCAAAAGAACAATATAACAGGAAATGCTGATTTTGGAGAATGGTGCCCTGTCTTAGAGACAAAGACTTACAGATGAATTCAGTGTGCATCAATGGCTCTGCATTTGGAAATATGTACTGTTAATCCTATGGGAAAATATCTCAGAATTTCAACTTAAGTCTCAACAGTGAAACCTGTGATTTTAGTTATTTGCCTAAAGTTGATTAAAGAATGACAGTTTTAGTTCATGTTTTACTATTCAAAGTCATTTTTTTCTTTAAAGGGTGTTTGGAAATACAAGCTGTATGCAGCATTTTTTTTTTTTTTTTGTTATTCTTGTGACAATGACAGTATCTATGTTGTCAGTATTCAGTTTCTTTTGACTCCAAGAACTATGCATGATTCATCTTATATGGTTCTTCAGATAACAAGAAACAGAATCACTAACTCCATGCTCAGTAAAAGAAACTTCAGAAGACTAAATTTCAGAAAGAACACTGATTCACATGGTTTTGGATCTTTTCTTTTTGAACTATAAATGTTCTCTTTTTCTTTTTCTTTTTTCTTTTTCATATTATAGTGTATTCATATTATCAGGGTAACCTCAGCCTCTCTAGGAGAAATATCCTCATACAACTGCTTTCAAAGAGTAGAAGATGGAGAGCCATTGGCTATCATTATTCAGAATTATTTTTTAATGGAATATAAAAAAGTCAGGCATATTTTAGAAGGTTCATGTCTCTCTGCTCAGAACTGAGTCCTATGACTATTTCCAAAGCTATTGTTGACAGAGAACATGGAAATACTAATTTTCATCAGTCTAAATCCAAACTCTGGAGTTGAGAGGAGGACTCTATATTGATTGAATCATGCTGTTTTAGTTTACTCTTCCTTTGGGTTGTTGCATATTGAGTGGAGTGCCTCTTAGTTATTGAGCAAACACTTTTTCTGGAAATATCCAAACCTTGACACCTTGCTTCATGAGTAAATAATAACAAAAAAGGGAAGGTTTTACAAAAATGTGGAGTAGTTTTACATAGACATCAAAAAGTCCATATCACATTGTAATTTCAGAAGAATTGGCCGAGGTGTAGTGAACAAGAGACTGTGACACATCAGCCCTGGAAAGAGCCTTAGAGCATGAGGTTTCACTCCTGAAATAAGAACTGTTTGCAAATATTAGCTGCTCAGAAAGGAAGAGTAAGTTATTTGTGACAGGGTAGTCCCTGGCAGGTCAACCATGCTCTAATAGAGACAACAATTTCAAGAATACTAAGCACTAATTGACCTTTATTAGTAGGGTGATACAAAGTTGGGTGGGACAAGAAAAAGACAGGAGAAAAGTTGGAGAAGGGGGAAGAGTATGATCAAAACAGATTATGCAAAATTCTCAAAGAACAAATAAATAATTTAAGTGATTAGTTTTTAAAAGTTGTATTATAAGACCTTAAGAAAATTTTATTAAAATTTTGAGATTGTAAAATACTTTGTGATTATTCCCCGTATGTCAGGAGTCTGAGGTAGGAGAATGGCTAGTTCAAGGCCTGCCTTCATTACAAAGTGAACTCGAGGCCTGTTTGTCTAGGATGCTGAGATCCTTTCTCAACATCAAAAGTGAAAAGAGACCTAGGGATGCAACCCACAGTAGGAACACATGTGAAAGTGTCAGGGGTTGGCATGTTCAAGGCTTTAAGTTGAATTCTTTGTACTGTGAAATTAAACAAATAGTTTATATAGTCTCCTGAGATAAATAGTCCTGACTTAATAAGCATGGGAGGAAATTATAAAAGGTTGAAAATAATATGATTGTGATTTAATGAAAAAAATTCTTTTGTTGAAATGGGAAGGAGGGACAGGCAATGAATGAATGAGGAATAGAAATTTGTTTTCTTCTTTATCCTCACCTTTTTGTTCTGTTAAATCAAACCTAGGAAGTCATGCTTGTTAGAGAATGACCTGTTGCTCAGTTAAGCCCATGTCTATGAATTGGATTTCTCACTTTGTTCAATTTGAGTTCATTTCAATAGCCAATGTCACATAACCATCTCTATGCTATACCTAAAAATAAAAGAAAATTTTTAGTTTATGCATATACTAAACTAAAGTGATATAAATATGAGCTTGCAATGCAATGTATGAACTCTCCATTTTTTTTTTGCAAATATAATAGCTGGATGAAGAGTTGGCTCAAAGATTAAGAGCACTTGTTGCTGTTAAGAAGGATGAAATGTTTTCTAACCCAATATTAAGTCTCTCTACTGACTCAGCAAACCTAACCAAGCTGAATTAAGAGTTAAAAGCCCATGTTTAATTAATAAAATGCTCCTGAATGGCTCTAGTCTCCAAAGAAGAGATAGGGAAAAGGAACAAGAAAACCATGTAGCAGGTCTAGAGACCACATCTTAAAGACCCTGAGGGCCGGGTATGGAGAGAGAGAGGGCGGAAGGGGTGAGGTGGAGCTTCCACCTAGACTCCTTGGGTATATAGTCACAGATTCAAGTCTGGCTGTTTCCTGTGGGCTTCACATGATGTTGGAAGGGGGAGTTGGGGAGTTGGTGGGCTCATGCTCAGTAGGAGTTATAGTTGAAGAAGTATTCAGTTATTGGGCATCCTGGAGTCCTCAGACATCTATTCCTTGTGGGACTGGAGGAGAAAACTTGCTAGAAGAAAATGATTATTAACACTGACCCTAAGAGTGAGAGTAGCCATCAGCGGAGTGAAGATTATCAGCAAGAATGCCATGGAGATGTGCCCTGGTTGTACTGAAAAAGATGAATGGGAAAAGCAGAAGAGAAGATAGGCTTTCATTGGAGCATCTTTGAAAACTGGAGAGCAGAGGGTCCCAGCTGCTAGACAGACCATTTATTCTGGATAGGTGTCCATTTGAGGAGCAGTGGTACTAGCATTGATGTTCCAGGAGCTTGGCAGCTGAAGCAGTGGTGAGAATCAAGGTATAGGGTCCTGTTCATTGTGGCTCTAGAGACTTCAGAGCTAGCCATTTAAGTAGAGCTCTGTCCCCCCCCCCTGGGAGAGTGGGGTAGGTTCAGGAACAATTGGATCCATTGTAATAGGGGCAGGGAGATATCTGTTAGCTTGTGAACAGAGAAGGGACCTCAGAAGAGAGAGTGAGGATAGGTACTTAGCCAGTGGAGGAGTTTGGGCCTGCGGGGTAATGCTTGAGAAAGAAAGGTCTTCAGTAAAGGAGCTGAAAAGGACTTAAGCCTGTAGGAGAACATAGGATGGCTGGGATGTGGGTAAGGGCAGTGGGAAGAATGGAGGATCAAAATAACTTGAGTTCAATGGAGAATTTGATGAGCTGTTGTTAGATGAGTTCATTGACCCTTTCAATCTTTCTTAGGATTGTGAATGGTAACGGATGTGGAGCTTCTGGGAAATGTCGAGAGCTTTGGACACTAGCTCAATGATTCTAAAAATAAAGGCTGGCCATTGTCTGTTTATATGGCCAAACCAAGGGATGAAGTAGTCCAGGAGTGTATAACTCTCCGCATCAGCTGTATCACTGGAGGTGGGAAGTTTGTTTATACTTCCTGTGAGAGTATCAGCAAGAGTCTGGAGATACTGTAGTTTTTATGAGTGGGCATATGGCTCAAGTCAACCTGTCAGTCCTTTCCAGTTGGTGTCCTTGAAACTGATGCATGGGATGAGGTATCTGGAGGGCCCCCTGAAGATTAGACTTAGCATATATCTGGCCTGGCAGGAAAAGTGAACCTGTAAAATATGACATCAAATATGGGCAAGGTCAATCAGGGGCTCTAAGAAATGGAACAAAGCCCTGGTATTGTCTAAGGCCAATCCCCAGCAGTGGATTATGGCTACTTCTGCAGGGACCTGGAGGGACTCCAAGAGCTTGGCTATATGGGGTCCATTAACTATGGCACTACCCTTAGTAGTGAGGAATGAGTATGGGCTATTAAAAAGGCGTATTTAGAGTTAGCCTGTTGAGCTTTGGCTATATGGAGCACTCTAGTCAAGGCAATTGATTCAGACTCTTGTGAAAAAGTCCCCATTGGCAGGAGGGTCACTTCAAATTATTTAGTGCAAATGACAACTACATAAGCTGCCTGGTGGTTTCCTGATCTGTCTATAAGAGAACTTCCATCAACAAAGAGGGTTAATTGGGGGTTTGTGAGGAGTTGGTCTAGGAAATCTTGCCAGAGAAAGTGTAAGGTCTCCACAGCCTCTGGGAAGGAGTGAGAAATACCAGAGGAGGAAGGGACAGGAAGGAGGGTGCAAGGGTTTAGGGAAGGGCTGAAGGCCACAGTAATTTAGGGGTTTTCTAGAAATGGTAAATAAAATATTTGGCCTCATAAAGGCCCAAGAAGGGAGAGAGAAGAATGACTCAGAAGGTCTGAGAGGCAGTGGGTGGAGTATGTCATGCTTGGCTGGAACAGGCTAGTGTTGAGAGCCTTACTGTGGTGATATATTATTAATGATTTAATAAAGCTTGTCTGAGGGTTCACAAAGCAAATCTAGCAACAAGCCACAGAGCCAGCCAGTAGTGATACACACCTTTAATCCCATCATAGAGAGGTAGAGGTAGATAGATCTCTGCTAGTGCAAGGCCACACAGAGATACAGGAAATTTATACAATCCTAAAGAGAAACAGCTCCCACAAAAGTAATATCAGCTCTTCGGATCACATGCCTTTTATCCCAGTATCAGGGAGATATAAAAAGCAAAGGTTCTCATGGGGAGATTTATTATGCAGTAATATTGAGGTGAGGCAGTAGTTGGAGGCTTTGTGGAGGTTGGTGGAGACAGGATCACCCTTGTCTATCTGAGGTATAGGTAAGAGCTAGCAACTGGCTGCTTTGCTTTTCTGATCTTGAGCTTGATCCCAAATATCTGTCTTTGGGTTTTTATTATTTGTGCACACCTCCTTGATGAGTTCACCTGCTGATGCTAGGGCTCTCAAGCATGGCTGCCATCCACAAAAGGTGGGTCTAGTTGTTTGGACAGAAATTTGATGGCCCAATTCAGTGGCCCAACTGATGAGACTAAAACCCCAGTGGTCACTCCCAAACTTTCATCTGTGTAGAGGTGATAAGGTTGGGTGGGTTCTGGAAGGGCTAGCACAGGAACTGTTAAGAGGGCATCCCACAGTAAAGTAAAGTGGTGGCTTATACTGGCTAGGTGGGTGAGCAGTTCCCTGGGGGTCTTTCTGGATGCCTGGTACAGGGGTTGACTATAATGGCAAAGTTAGGGATCCAGTAACAGATAAATCCCATCAGGCTCAAAATTGAGAGAACCTGGTCTGCTGTGTTTTGGGGGAGTAAATTCAAGAGGCCTTGGACAATGTCAGAGGTAAGGGTCCTACACCCCCAACTACGTTGTATGCTGAGCTATACCACAGTGACAGAGCATAGCTGAGCTTTAGGTGGGGAAACCTGATAATCCCAGAGAGCCTAGAAAGTTCAAAAGAGTTGGCTTATTGAGGCAAAGGCAGGGAGAGACTACAGAGAAAGGGGTCATCTATATATTGGAGAAGTGCGCTAGGACAGGGGTCAAAGATGGAAAGATCTGGAACCAAGGCTTGGTCAAAGAAATGAGGACTATCCTGAAAACCCTGAGAGAGAACAGTTCAGGTAAGCTGTCTGGTCGACCAGGTTCAGGGTCCTCCCAGGTGAAGGCAAAGAGGACGTATTAGTCAGGGTGTGAAGGGCCAGTGAAAAAGGTGTCTTTCAGGTCCAGGACATTAAAGTGGGAATTGCAGGAGCAATGTTAGACAGAAGTGTGTATGGGTTATTAACCACTGGATGAACTGGAATATCTACTTCAAAGTCTTAAATGAAAAGGTAAGCACCAGAGAGCTAACATGCTTCAAGAATGGAGATGTTGTAGGGCAAGCTGATCGGAATTTAAAGTCCGAGATAGAAGGAGGGTTATTATGGACTGAGACCTCAGTAATAGGATTCAGACATAGGAAACTTGGGTCTGGAAGGGAAGGAGGTGGGGTCCTTAAGGTGAGCTAGAACTGTCTGGTGGTGAGTAACAAACAATGGAGTGGTGATAACCCATACTTGGGGATCTACTAGATTTGGGAGGGTAGGGACAGGATAGTCTGGGGTGGGGGGTGTAGGAGCTTGTTTGGTTATTAAGGGGAAAAAAAGGTAAGTGTCGGCAGAGTGTGGAGGCTAAGGTGAGTGTGGCCCTAAAGCAGCTAAAGATATCATGACCAAGTAAATGTACAGGGCAGGTGGGTAAAACTACAAAAGAGTATGAGAAGAATTGCCCTGCAGGAATGCAGGGAAGTGACAGGGTCTTAAGCAGGAGGGAAGGAATCCACTCCACCCCCATGGCAGAAATTGGTAAGGGAATTATGGGACCTGAGTGAACGATTAAAACAGAATAGGTAGCTCCCAATGGCCAGTAGAAAAGTGATGGACTTACCTACTACTTCCAAAAATAGAGGACCCAGGTTTGATTCCCAATACCCATATAGCAACTCACTGCAATCAACTCCAGTGATAGAGAACCCAGTGTTATCCTCTGTCCTGAGTGTGTACCTGGCAAGCATGTGATCACACATATACATGCAGACAAAAACACCCATATACATAAATAAAAAAATAGGTCCTTTAAAAAATATCCACTGATACAGCAAGCATTCCCATATGCCACTCCTATCTTCTAGTCTATTGCCACAGCTTTCTTTTTTAATATAATATTGTAAAGCCACACCTATTTCTATACTATTCTCTTAGTAGCTAATGCTAGGTAATAAGTTCACACAGCTGCTGACAGTCAATCCCATTATAATTTTCAGATAATCACAACTCTTAGAAGAAATTGAAAGTGAATTTCCATCCACAGAAACAAGTGCATCTAAATTGTATACAAGCAGCTTTTTTTCTCACAAACTGCAATGCAGATTTCTTTTGCATCCCTGTACCTTGCAGAAGAAGAGAGCACTTTGCACATAATTAAACACTTGTCGTTGCTTTGCTTTCTGGAATCCTGATGTGTGAATTTTATTTTATTTATTTATTTTTTTATTTCTAGCATGTACTAACATCAATGCTCAGACAATAAATGCTGGTCAATGAAATTCATATGGAAGAGACCCAAGGCCATATGGTGCAATTTCAATCATCTAGCTCCTCAGAATAACTTTGTTTACATTTTCTCCTTTCCCTAAGGGATCAGTATTACCTACTGAGATGTATCTGATAGGCATTGTATAAAAAAGACTAGAAATTTATGCATGTGAACTGTCTGGCTACAACCACTGCATAAAAGCAAGGCTATGAATTTATCTACAATATAAATCTCAAATTCTTTGAGACTTGAAAGAAAATTAGAAATATAATCATAGACTTGGTGCTTTTCTCGAATGTTTAGGAACTAATAAGGAAAAGGCAAGTGTATACTGTTATAATATCCATGTTTTCAATAAAATCCTAGTGTCTTCTTCTAAGTAAGTTATAAAGGGCCTTGTGCTCACAGATAAGCACTCTGGAAACCAGGAATGTTAAGCACACAGGATTGTCTCTTCAAAGAAAGACAAAGACCACTTGTTTTCTGTGCAGAAGGCTAGGAATGCATATGGTTGATAGCCTGGTAAACTTGGCACTATATGTACATATAGGTCACATCTGTCTGGCCCCACACCCGCATCCTGATTCTTATCTCAGGCCTGTAAAAAGAGATTTTCTCCATCTATCTAGGTACTACTGTACCTGTTTTCTCTCCACCCACCGGGTCCTGCAGCAGTTTAATGAAATAACCACTCTGAGACAACATCAGTTACAATTGTTTTGCCAATGTCTTATGCTTCATACCGGATAGCTCTCTCTTAATTACTAACCCATTTCTATTCATCTGTATATCTCTAGGTAACCTTGGCTTACCTAGGTCATGTCCTAGTGTCCTACCTTCCTGGAGGCTACATGGCATCTGCTGACTCTTGTCATTCTTCCCCCCTGTCTCTTTGTTCAGAATTCTTGACTAGCTAAATTCTGCCTTTCCGTTGGCCAAGACAGTTTTATTCATCAACCCATAAGAGAAACACCTAGTCACAGCATACAGAAGACATCACCCATCACAGGCCTGTTCCCCAGACCGTTATCTTTAGCATTATTTCTCAGTCAATAGACCCCATCTTTGTGGAAATGGTCGCATATACTTAGATAATAGTTTCAATGTGATCATGTCTGAAGCTTTGTTGTACACATAGGATTGAGTTAATTATTACCAGGAGACATTTTTCCAAAGTTGAGCTGTACTTGAATATGCCTACAAGAAACTGCTAGATGCCCTACTAAGTTTTGAATCAACACTGGCTACTGGATAGTGTTGAACTGGACTTCCTTCTTACCTTACATGATTGTCACTCCGCTAGCCATTATGTTTGCAGAGAATCCAAAAGGAGTTGTAGAGATTAGGTGATAAATGAGTCCCATTTGTCCAACATCTCTGAGAGCTAGATGTGAAAAATAAATTTCCTGTTGAATAAGAAAAGCAAGGTTATTGTATGTAACATGAAAATAAATTTCTAAATCCTTCTGGAAAACCAGATGTTAAGATTAATTAGTGTAGCCAAAGACTGTGTAAAATAAAGATTTTGGCAGTAGGGTATTCATTCTCCAAAAGAGAATACTGATCTAGACAGAGATAATACTCTAGAACAAAAAAAAAAATTAAAAAATAAAAAACAAAAACAAAACAAACAAACAAAAAATCCTCATAGATTCCCTGAGATGTTAAGCAGTTAAGGTTTGATAGTTATCATATTTTGTTGCCAACTTTTACTTGAACAATCTAATTACATTTCTGGCATATTTCTACCTATGCACTATGTTGAACATTCTTGACTTGTTTGTCTTTTTATAAATTACTAATTCAATGAAGAGCAGTGCCATTACTAAATTTTTACTCTGAGCAAGGGTAAATAAACTGGGGAGATTAATCTTTGGGGTTCCTGTTTGTTTCCAGAAACAACTGAGGGGCTCTTCCTTTCATACATTTGATTTTCTTTAAATTCCTTTAAGACATTATGGTTTATGAAATGGAAAAACAAGTCCAACTTTATTTTATAATTTTGGAGATAACATCTATGATTTAATATTACTTTGGTGTGTGTGTGTGTATGTGTGTGTGTGTGTGATGCATGTGGACGTTATCATATGACTGATGGATGTGTGTTTGGTTGTGCATGTGCATATAGAGGTCAGAGGTAAATGCTGTGTGTCTTGGCCTACAGCTTGCTTTCCATGTTATTTTTTGAGATGTGGTCTCTCACTGGGTTTAGAGATTTACAATTTGGAAAAACTGCTTGCTCATTGAGTTACAAAGATCCACCTTTGTCCATCTCCCTAATTCAAGATCACATGCCATTGCTAGCTTTGTTTTGTGAGTGATGGAGGTTCATACTCAAGTCCTTATGCTTGCGCAGGAAGTCCTTTCCGATTGAGCCCTCATGTCACTTATTCTGAAATGCTCACCTCTTTATTTTTCCTTTCTTCTTACCCAGGTTTTATCAAGTGGCTCTATTTGTTTTGAGTTGAGTATTATGCTGCTTCATAGCTAAAACATGCTGCTCACTTGAATTTTATTTCTGATTGTCTCAATTTTCTCAACAGTACTCTATTTTGGACTTAGATCTTTAGGACATGTATGTGTCTCTCATAGTACACTCTAATTTACAGGCTGGACACACACACAGAGCTATCTGAGCAAGGAAGAGTCATTGCATATTTCACTCAAGGGATTACATACTTGTATAACATTCAGTTTCAAGTGACACTGCCAAATGGGAATAAGTCAAGAAAGAACATATTGGTTTGGGTTTTATAATCTGTCAAGATACTTTAGCACTAGGCACCTGGCTTTCCTGGTGTTCACTTCATCTATAGTCTAGCTCATGAAGTTGCTAAGGACTTCAAAAGTTACCTCTGGAGTAACTATGCACAGATAGCATGGCGGCAGCCTCCTGATGGAAATAGATTAAAGTGAGTGTACAAAATAAATATTACCCAAGACAATAGAAGATTCAAAGAATATCTCTCCCAGGACTAGAAGAAAACATCCCTACCCACATAAAAGACACTGGTTTTATTCTTTAATTTTACTTTTTCGTTATAAAACAAATTTATTATGCAGAAAACAAACAACTCAAAACACACAAGAACAAGTCTGATAAGGGCTGGATAATTTTTTTAGGCAATAGCACATACCAAGCAAAGAAAAATGTTATTGGTCAACTCCACAAATGTTCTGTGACATATTCTGGATCTGGAATGTACACCAAAGTCCCATTTGTTGAAGGTTAGTTTTTATTGTCAACTTTACAAAAAACTGTAGTCTCTGTCAAAGAGAAAATCTCAACTGAAAAATTTCCTGCAACAGTATTCTCACTTATGTGAGAAACTGTTTTCGATGGCTAATTGATGTAGGAGGCCCAAGCCCATGATTGGCAGAACCATCTCTATGCAGGTGAATTTGACCTAATGAATCTAGCTGAGTGTGATCTAGAGAGGAAGCTAGTAAGTAGGTTTCTCTTTCAATTTCTGCTTCAGTCTCTGCTTGAGCTCCTTCCCTGACTTCTCTCAAGAATGATGAACTGTGACTTGGAAGTGCCAGCCAAACAGAACCTTTCCTCTTCTGATCTGCATTTGATCAGTACTTGGTCATAGCAACAGTGAAGAAAACTAACATAGAAATTGGTATCAGAGAAAGAGAGAGTGTTTCTGTGATGGACCTGACCATGTGACTTTTATGCCTTGGACTGTTTTGTTGAAGGAAGGTGGATAATATAGGTTGTAAAAGCCACTAATAGCTTGGTCCTTACTAAACTGTTGGTAACTTGGAAGATAACTCTGAGTTCTATGTGAAGAATTGAGGCTTGGATTGTAAAGCTCAGAGAGAAACAATGACTCTATTGGGTCATTTGTATGATACATTTTAACTGAGCATTTGTGGTTTCTGGCTAACTTGGTATAATGAATTAAATGTAATTAATAGGAGACCAATATCATTGAGGTGAAAGCTTCTGGGAATTATGTCCTCTGGGTCAGCACAAACAAGCTGTGAGCCCAGGGGTAGAAGAAAGCTACATCTAAAGCTGGTGGTAGAAGTTGATAAAAGTGATGTGCAAGAATGTCACTCAAGATAATGTTTATGATGGCATCAATGGGTTGTGGAAAGCAGCTATGGTTTGGCACTGTGTATCAGGATCAAAGTCTCCCTAAAGAAAGGCAAGAAGAGGATTTTGATGATAATGCAGCCTCAGGTGCAGTGGAGACATCAGGCTGGAAGAGGTCATGGAGATCAGCTGGGACTTGGCCCAGTGAATGACTAGGAGAAGCTGTTGGTGAAGGTACAGTATAACTTGGAATGGAGAGCTCAGTAGATAGGAGTTACCAGGACAAGGGGGGTAAACAGTAAGGAAAGTAGCAGATCAGTAGTAGAGCTGGTCCAAGCACAGGAGACAAGCTATATGTTGTTCACAGAAGACCCAGAGAAATGGGACTGGCCAAGAACTTTAGAGCACAGAAAATCACAAGTTAGTTCCACGTGTCACACAGTGAGCTTTTCACATTGATAGTTTGGGTTTTGCTTTGATCTGATTGTAACTGTGCTGTCATTCTGTATATGTTTTCATACTGGTTAATAATAAAGCACTGTTGGCCAATAGGAAAGGAAGATAGGAGGGACTAGGAGACAAGGAGGAAATAGGAAGTAGTTAGGAGGAGTCAAGATGGAGAGTCTGAAGAAAGCAGTATGCCGCCGGCTCCCTGGTAAGAGAAATACATAGATCAGCAGAAATGGGTTAATAATTAAAGGCAGAGCTAGCCGATAAGAAACAAGTAACTGGGCCAACAGTATTGTATCAAATACAGAGTCTCTGTGTATTATTTGGGGCTGGCGGCGTGGCGGTGGGACAAGACCAGCGGCGGCAGGCGGAAAACCGTACACCTTACAGATGGCGCCCACGTGGCTAGTAAGAACTTCCACTTAAAATTTAACAAAAGGTTAAAAAAGGGTTTTAGAAACAAAAGAACAGAGATAAGCAAGGTTTCTTGGTAACAGCATTTTTCTCGGTTGAACTCTGCTTTGCAAGAGACAAGCAGATATTCACGCAGCTCCTTTAAGGGAAGATTCCTGACTCAGCATAAGCGGCAAAAAGCTGCATGGCTTTTAAAAAGCACTGCTATCAATTTATTGTGTAGGAGAGCTGGCAATGGCATTGACCACATCTCCAAGTTGGCAGCATGCCTGCTGGACAGCAGCATTGACCATAGCTTTCATTGTTGGCGGTAAAGGTACCCGCCGCCATCTTTGATAACTGTGGCAAAAACAACAAAGACTTTCATTTTAACAATGTTGTTGTTTAACAGATAAAGACTCATGGCCAGAAAAAGGTAAAGATTTACAGTAAAGACAGATTCATATTAAGAAAAACCTCTAAAGGTTTACAGTGTTTTAAAATATATGTAGGCTTGGGAGAAAAAAAAATAAAATGGTTTTTAAGAGACAAAGAGGAACTGGGTGTGGTGGGACACACCTTTAATCCCAGCACTTGGGAGACAGAGGCAAGCAGATCTCTGTGATTTCAAAGTAAACCTGGTATGCAGAGTGAATTCCAGGACAGATAAGAGTTACATAGAGAAACTCTGTCTCAAAAAATAAAAAGTAAAAGAAACAGAGTAATAATAAAGCCACATACAGATGAAAAGCTCAGAGAGAATCTGGTTACTGTATGGCATTATATCGTCTTTATATCATTTGACTGCTGAGGAAACAACAACTGTTGAAGGAAATGCTGCTGGATTAATTCAATTTATATATTTTAAAAATGCTTTGACTCCAACTTTTAAGTTCAAGGACAAGTTACTGGGGAAAAGGATTTCTATTTTTGTTTCCACAGAAAATGAAAAGCTGTGGATTCCTTCCAGACTAATGTGGTTTGATCAAGTCAGGCCCCCTGAAACAGAGTTGCTGGTGATCCAACATTCAACATTCAAGGCAGCCTTGCAGACTACAGCCAGGATTTCTGCGTCTTCTTAAGATCCCCATGACAGCGCCCCTTATCAGCAGGAAGTAGTTTGGAAAGAACGACGTCCAAATCCCAAATATTGTTTATAAATGTTTGTTTTCATTATTATGGGATTGGTTATAAATGCTTAATGACTACAACCAATCTTTTTAAAGGTAAAAAGGGGATTATGGCATAGATATGATTACTTTGTTTTGGAATGGATTTTCATTTATTGCTACAATTTAAGGTCAATTTTGTGATATGTATATTTCTCCTCTTGTTTAAGTATTGTTTAGAAATGTAATGTATAATTCAATACAGATTATAGATAGTATCTATGATAGTCAGATATTATAGTTAAGTTAGTTAAGTTTTCTAGATATACAGAAATGTATTTGAGATGAATAGGCATTCTTCAAACATTTCAAAGACCTACAGAATATGGCATTTAAAATGGTTTAGGGTTTTCGTGACAGTGACACATAATTGCTCTTGGCAATACCACCTGCACCAGAAAAGAAGATGGACATTGAAGAAACTCGTTTTGGAGTTTGCTTCCAATATGGCAAGACTAGCCATTTGGACAAGATACTGCTCTTGTCTGGACTGTTTGACTTTGTGATGTATAAACTGGACATGCAGGACCCACAGAAAAGTGATTGCTGATTCAAAATGGACATTGCTACAGAGTTCTGCTTCATGGAAGAGTCTGACAGACAGTCTGCAGGACACAGAGAAAAGTGACTGACAAACTGCCAAGAAGACAGTTTAAAGTTTCCTGCTTTGCTGAAGAGTCTGCCAGACACACTATGGCCTATGGGCTGAAGATGGAAGATTACAAAAGAACTTCGGGTGACCAGGCAGTGAGTTGTCTCTGTCATTTCTAGAGTTTATATACTATCCTTCTGTGGTCTTTGATGGAGTTGAAGACAAATAGTTATGGTTATAGTTTTCCTTAGTTAGGTTTAAAGATAAGTTACATATAGGACTTTAGATTCACAAATATAGGATAGATGATAGAATAGTTTCTTTTAGTCTTGCTAAATGTTAATGGACTAAATATTGTTAGCTGTGATTCTTACTTGATAACTGTTGTGTTACATATTTTGCTATGTTAAGGTTAAAACGCTTCTTTTTATTTAGACAGAAAAGAGGAGATGATGGGAGATGTCATTCTGTATATGTTTCTCATACTGGTTAATAATAAAGCACTGTTGGCCAATAGGAAAGGAAGATAGGAGGGACTAGGAGACAAGGAGGAAATAGGAAGTAGTTAGGAGGAGTCAAGATGGAGAGTCTGGAGAAAGCAGTATGCCGCCGGCTCCCTGGTAAGAGAAATACATAGATCAGCAGAAATGGGTTAATAATTAAAGGCAGAGCTAGCCGATAAGAAACAAGTAACTGGGCCAACAGTATTGTATCAAATACAGAGTCTCTGTGTATTATTTGGGGCTGGCAGCATGGCGGCAGGACAAGACCAGCGGCGGCAGGCGGAAAAACCGTACACCTTACAGTTCTTGGCTCTTTGAATAAAAAAAAAATTATGTGACTTGCCATTTTGCTCAATAGGATCCCACAGTTAAGAGATTTTATGCTTTTTTTTTAATAAGCCTTGAACTTTGAAAGTATTGAAAAAATTAAAGACTATGTTACTTCTAAAAGTAGTACTATATATTATATTATGATGTTAAAATGAGATATTTGGGACCAGAAAAGGTTAAGGTTCAACACACATGTAATTTATTGTCACTGTATGAGGGAGGGGTGAATTTATGGTGACTAATCTTAGTGGTCAACATAGATAGAAGGGAACATCAATTGAAGAACTGTCTTCATCATGTTATCCTGTGACCTTGTGTAAGGTTCATTTTCTTGATTGCTAATAGGTGTAGGATTGTCAAACCCACTGTGGGCAATTTCATTCATGGGAAGGTGGGTCTACAATGAATAAGAAATATGTTTGAAAATGATTCTGGAAGCAAATAAGTAAACAGTGTTTCTCTTTGGCCTTTCCTTCAATTCCTGCCTTTATGTCTCTGTCTTGGCTTAACTTGATGATGGACTATAACCTATACCACATAAACCCATTTGTCCCTCAAGCTACGCTTAGCCAATGTATATGAGAGCAACAAAGAAGCAAACTAATATACCAAGAGTAGCGTTATGGGCATGTGATGACACCTTTTAAGGAGTGGAACATAATGAAAGGGCTTAGGACATCAGAAGCATGACATTAAAAGAGACTAAGAATCCCACTGTCTTCTGTGTCTTACCTTGCTTCTCAGCTATTGTAAGTTAAGAAGATTGCTCTACCATGTTCTCTTCATCATGAATGGAAACTCACCACAAGCCCAAAAGCCAAAGAGACCAACTGACCACATATTGAACCTTCTGAGAGCATAGGTAAGCATAAGTATTTTCTCTTTATAGGTTGATTATCTTGGGTATTTTTTTGCAGCATTAAATATTCACCATTATATTTTCTTACTATGTACATTATATATTATTTGCACTCTTTAACTCTTACTAACATGTTCCTCCCTCCTATCTAAATAGCAGCTATGATGTGCCTACTAGAATTCTTTCCTAGCTCCTGTTTTTCACTTTCCTGGTCAATATGATTTCTTGGAAAAAAAACTGATTTTTTTCTAGTTTGTGAATTTCATTGGATAGAAAGCATGGTAAGGATTAATATGGATTTATTCTTTTAAAAAACACATCATTTCTGAAATGTAGTCAATTCCCACTGACATTATAGGATCAGGTTTGCTTGGGTTAGTATGAAGCATATTGACTATTTACTTAGAGCCAAAGTTGCTCCAAATAACAAATGTTTGCAATATGAACCCTGACCTCATCAATTCACTTTGTTATAACTCCATCTCACTTCCTTAAATGTGATATAATATTTCAAAAGTGAGCAAGGTACAAACTATATAGAACCATGATTTTGTTGGACATTTGAGCTAGCCTGTTTGCTTCTACCAACTTTCTTGAGTCTGTGTCTTGGTACAAATGTACAGACATTTCTGTAGGGTATACATCTATCACTATTGCTTAGTATAAACATATTATCTGTCTTACTGACAAATATTGAATTGTTTTTAAAAATGAAATTATGAAATTTATGTCACCACCAAAAATAAGAGTCCTCTATTCTTGTAAAAAGTGACTTTTTGAGCCACTTTAGCCAGAATGACAAGTGTTGTTTTCTGGTTGTGTTATTACAGCTTTAATATTTATTTTGATGTGATAATGAAATAACTATTTTAAAATACATATCATATGTTTTAAATTAGTTGTAGGTACATGTGCACATGAGTGCAGGTGCCTGAGGAAAGGCAGAAGACAGACTCATATCCTTTGGAGTAGAAATTATAGATAGTTGTGATGATGGGACCAAGCTTGGGACATCTATAAGAGTAGTAAGCACTCCCCACTCCCAAATTGGAGCACTTCAGTCCTGAAAGGACCTTAAAAAATCAAAAACAAAAACTATGATTTGACCATTTGGGTTTATCTTTAATTTTATAAAGTATTCTGTTCAATGCAGTTGAAAGTAAGGATGCTTTTATTTTTTTTCTCATTTCCTTGTAGAACATTTTGTATTTTGGATGCAATTTCTTTGTTTATGCATTTCAAATACCTTCTCCTATGCAGTGTGTCCTTTACTCTTGACTTTGGTTAGTTTTCTTCTGAAAAACTTAATTTTGGAGATAGCATCCACGGCTGCATGGATTATTTTGTCTCTGCTTACAAAAATGCTTTCTTATTTAGAAATATCTACACACTTACACATTTAAGGATCACTCTTTTTGCAGGATGGATTAATGGTCTTCATAAACAATGGTGGGGACACAGATTTAAACAATCTCTTGTTATATCCCACAAGTTAATTCCACAAGTTTGCTTCTCTGAAGACAAATACAAATGTGACAGCTTATGAAGAAATTAAAAGCATATGCATGTGCTCATATGTTTTATCTTTTTTATTTTCCTCAGAAAAATAGCTATGATCTCCTATGCTAAAACTATATAATAACCATTATTTGATCAATTTACTCTGTTTCCTAAGAGGGACTTACTAAACCTTTGGAACTGGTTAAGAATGGAAATTAACTGGTCTAGTGTTCACTAGCTACATTTCAGAATGTATCCTGATATTTATAAGGAGGATGTTCTGGCATCCTGCGGGGTCGATTAGCATTCCTTTCCAGTGCTTCAGAGGTATTCCAGGTAGTGATTAGCTGCTCACATGTGACATGGAGGTTACAGATTCCTGGCCTCTTCTAAACCAGATTCACTGTCCACCCTTTACTGCTATACTAAAGAGCCACAGGTAAAAATTTATGAGTGTAATTTAAAAGAGGCAATTCTGTTTTGTGATTACCATAATAAATAAAAATTCAAATCCTCACTGACCCACAATGAAACTTTGTTTTACATTATTTTCCTCTGATGTTGTTTATGGAAGTAAGCAAACCAAGCACAAGAAAAGTGACACATAACAAGGAATGCAGTGATTGGAAAGGACAAAGAAATGATAACAAAAATAAAGGAAATTACCCCAACACAAATAAAGGTGAATAGGTCTTTTGAATGAAAATCATTTGGACAATGATATGTGATGTAATATCCTACATAGAGGGACTAATAGTCTGGTGAGAGCTGAGAGCAAAAGTGGAATCGCTCATGACAATGATAGTTTGAAGAACTCACTTTCATGGTAAATGAGAAATATTGGCCAAGTTCCTCACCAGAGACTCCTGCTATGAAGGATCTTCCATTTAGACTTCAACAACCACAGCACAATGTGGCAACAGTTAATTACACTTTTCCTTGGGATTTAAAAATCGATTCCGTATTATTATTATTATCATCATCATCATCATCATCATCATCATTATTATTATTATTATTTTAGGCTGGAGCTCAAGTAAAAATGACCAAGCCTTTGGGACTATGAAAAATGGTATGAAACTGCCACCTGGTCCCAGTTAAGATTTGTGTTCTCTCAAGCCTGGATTACAGATTAGTTGAGTTTATAGATAGAGGGAAATAAATCATGAACGTTGATCTTTATATGCATGAATAACAGTGCAGTCTGAAGTGATGATCAGGGACACACAATTTAATCAGTGAATTATGGAGAGTAGTTTTGCTTCAAATTGCCTTAAAATTCTTTCTTAGAAGCACTTGATTTTGCTTCTACCTAAGAATTTAAAATAAGTGATAATTAATAACCATGCTTCTATTACATAATATAACTGGCTAACATTAGCAGTTGGTGTGCTTCAATTGCTCTACTGAAAAACTCATCCTTTTCAAAAGTTTTCTTGTTAAATATTTATTTCTGCAATTATGGCATAATCATAATTTATGTGGACCCCTCTTATTTCAATTTTCTTGTGTACATTCATATAGCCCTTCCCATATTTTTTGTCAAAAGAACAGGAGAAAGAAAGACACTCTACTGCCCAATTCTTCCTCCCCTTCTTCAGCCACTTACTCAGCTTTCATTCAAATGCCTTCTCCAGGGTGATAGAATAAAGTTTCTCTAAGAGTGTTTGAAGCGGACAGAAACTTGGGGGATCTTTAAGTTATCCAGATACCTGAGTTTGTCAGAGTGGCTAGTTGAGAAGTACTCATAACACAGTGTAAGAAGACAAACCCAGGGGTGAGAGCTTTTGATTTGTCTTGTTTTACTAACTGTTGTAAGTCTATAAATCAGCTGGAAAGGAGGATATTAAGGTTTACTCTTTCTGATTTAACCCATGTGTTTTTAAAGTATAGAATGAAAGTCAATAGGGTTTGAATATGAAGTATATATGAAGGGGGAAAACTCTGCCCCTTACTGAGTGACACGGGTATTTTCATTTGTATTATTTATGTTGGTAACACAGCATTTGTGCCTACTTTGCATAGCCATTTTGAGGGCCACCAAGATTCATGTGTGCAGCATGTTGGAAGAGAACTCTGTTCCTTGGTCTCTACCTTGATGCTCTCACTGATTTAGTCTATCCAGAAGTACATCATTTGGTCATCATTCAAAGAAATCCTCATGTAACTGACAGGAGAATTCCAAGACATTGGTAACCACAATGGCCCCAAGTGATGGTAAACAAACGTGTTTATTACACACAAATGGGTGTGTCAAGTGCTTTAACTGGTTGTAGTGCTTTGCTTTCCAGCCTCTGGAAAGATTGTTCTTTAGAGAATGAACCAAGTCTACAATGTTGAATAACTTGTCCTTTGTTACTGGTAAGAATCTGTTTCTAAATTCAAGTTGTCTCTCTTTAAAGACCAAAAGATGCTAATGCTAGAACTATTAAAAACACATTTCCATATTTGTGCACAGTTAGGAAGATTTGATATGTCTGAAAATTTTAGTGCTCCTGTGACAATGAACTGAAAGTTCTCCCCTTCTCTCTTTATTGAAGAAAAGATATATAAAGTATTTGGGGGACAAGATTTGTCTAATTAGATAGGTGTGGTGATTCATGCCTATAATTTTAGCAATCAAGTGGCTGAGGTGAGAGGCTTCTCATGAGTTTGAAGCTAGTTTGGGCTGCATAGTGAGTTTCAGGACAGCTTGAATGACATAGAGTATCTTGTCTCAAAGGTAGAAAAGGCAAAACAAAGCACAGATTCCTTACTGTTATTCCTAGACAAAAACATGGCATGAGCTGTCTATGAAAAATGTTCGTGTTTTAGTTGAGTTTGGTTCCTCAATGTAAGTTAATATAAGAGGAAGTTATTAGAGCTTTGCATTTCTCTTAAATTCACAAATCCAGTTATTTTGATTTAAACATTTATCCTTTTATGTACTTTTATTTGTGGCAATAGCTATTATTATTCTGCAGATAATTAGTAAGGTTTAGAAAAGACATTAAATAAATTCAGCAGGAAATGAGGGTGAATGTCTTCTGTAATATTCTGTACATTTACAGAACTGGATGGATATTTTTCTTTTTGAAATGGAAAGAGGCAAGTGTGGCTTATTTGGAAGATTTTTACCATTTAACTTGCTCAACCTCCTTCTCTATTTGTATTCCTTTCCCCTTTTAAAACTAAAGAAGAAAATCTCAGTGAAAAGCTATTTCCTGGGATATTATTTTGGAGATTGGTTTCTTTCTCTAGAGAAGTAAAACCCCATTGCCATCTTTCACGGGATAATATTTTTTGAATATATAAAGGAACCCTAAATTTATTAACTTGCTGCTTTGTTTGCCTTTGAATGAAAAAATATGTTTGTTGTTATTAACTGAAATGAGCTGCATTTTGGAAATGAGATGAATTTCTATGCTATGACACATATGCAACGTTCAGATTTGAATATATACAAACCTACTTACATTTGGTGGTCTATATATACTTATGTTGGAGGTATGCATTGTTAAATAATTTACTGGGAAAGGTTTTTAGATAGATCAATAAAGGAGTTGTCGAGGGCAAATGAGAATTTAATTACATTTCTTTGGGGGTTAGGAAAAATATTTTTGTAATTTTTTGACATGGGAAAAATCATACATATTGATTTTGAATCTATGTTTTTTCTTTATCTCCTCTTCTCTCTCTTTCTCATCTCAATTTTTATCTCTGCATATGTGTTCTTTCAGCCAAAAAGCTATAGCATTAAAATAAATACACAAAGGGTATAAAGTCAAATAAAACAGGAACTTGGTTGAAACTCATTTGTATATTTTTTTTTCAAGAGGTAAATAATGACCAACATCAAGCCAGGGGGTTTTCTTTTTTGGTCTGTTAATGGATTTGTCCAAAGTGAAGGTTGTTTAGTTAAAAAGTGTTATTGGCTCATTGTAAGAAATATAAAAATAATGTAAAACTCCACGGATGAATGATGGGAAAAAATAAGTAGGTAAAAGAGGATGCTATCTGGAAAAGAAATTTATTATGTTAGGCAGTTAGTGGTTTTATGGTGTGTTGGGGTTTATCTTCTATAGTGAGGATGCCAGTTCACAATGAGACTGACTGATCTCTTCAGTTTCTTCCTAAAAGAAAATTTTATGAAATGAATAGAACTTGGTGATTGGGTGTGATATTATTTTACCTGAGAAGCAAAAAGGAAAGTTTTTTTTTGCAGGGGAGATTGGTGGGCAGATGCTGCCAAAATGGAAATGCTGGACCATTTTGACAGTGCTAGCATTTTCTTGCTAAAAATACAATTTTCAGTCTAAAACTGACAAAATATTGCTCTATGAAGCTATTTCTCTTAGAAGCTGAGTTAGCATGTGAAGTGTTAACTAGAATGTGACCATTGTGAGTGGTGTCTCAGACCTTCATTAATACCTCCCTCCCTCTATTTACTCTCTCACAAAATAGAAACTATTTCAAGCTTAAACAATATAAGCAGTTGCTTTTAAATTACTTCAGCATTTTCCAATCCTGACATGCTTCCCATTGGAAAGTCATAAATTAATTTGAATGGGATATATGAACAGTTGAAATAAAGATGATTTTATTATTCATGAATATTTTAATAAGAGCACTTTAGAACCCTCCAGTCTCCATTATATTAACTTACTGTATAGCCTACCCATGTGCCTTTGGGGATTCTCTGTGTTTTTCTCTAGGATTTTTCCTCTTCTCTCCATAAACCCAGTTTTAGTTTATATCTTCCTTCTGGTATTCTTAAGTCTTGATTCACTGCCACTGCCCTTGGGTTTGATGTCAAGAACTGATAATGTCTGAGAAACAACATTTTCTGTAATAACACAGATTGAATAATGGGTAATAGTCTAGGTTTATGAATTCTTAGGGTTCCAATAGCTTTGGGAATCAGCTCACTGTGATGCCTTCTTAAAGCACTGTGACCTTTTTAAAGGAAATTTTCTTCTATGCCAGTATCAGTGGGGAGTGTGATCCCTACAGCCTGCTGAACCTTTCTCCACAAGCCTTCCTAATTGTTTGGTTGAATTCTCTGTCCTCAGCTTGTGGCCCTATTTTGCATATTGTGTAGCCTATAGATGGTTCAGTAGTTGGTGGAAGTAGGTTGGTAGGGGTAAACCTTGAGGGCTATACCTACAACCTGTAGCCATAGGCTGTGCTTCCTAGTCTATACAATATGAAAAAGCCACAGCCTCATACCTACAGACATATACAGAACCAGTCTACCTGTGCCATACCGTCTCCAGCATGATAGACTTAACTCTTTGTCATGAACCCAAATAAGTCTCCTTTCCCATGAGGTATTTTGGTCACAATGATACAATGTGAAGAGTTTATCTTCCCTTGTAGGTCTCATTCAAGGAACTTTGCTGGCTCTGAGGCTGGTCTTGCAATAATGTAGACTGTTTTCTGTTTCTATCTGTGCACACCCTCTGAGCCCTGGCTTCTTTGCCTGAAAAACAAAACTATGTATCTCACAATATTACTAAGAGCATGTAATGTAATGCATGTAAAAAACATACTACCATCCTCATATGTGGTGTTTATTCTAACAGGAGCAGGTAAGCCTTTTTTTCCCCCTTGCTCTCTAGAGTCTCTAGCTTACAGATATAGGCAAGAACCCTAGGAGGCTTTGCTTGAGGGGTTGCTATAGTTATAGAATATAAGGGTGATTGCCAGGACCCTGTATCTGGTGAACACAGTAAAGCCTGCAGCATAGGCTTGTCATCCACCAAAGGGACTCAGAAGGAAGCCCTTATGCTACAACTTCTTAAACTTTATCCGCTCATGACATGTTTCTGCCTAAGAAAAAATTAAATAAGCAACCCATATATAATTGGTACGTAGTTCCTTGGTTTATAATAGCTTTACCACTTATTAAGGATGAATGCAAATTTACTAAATAATGAGATGGATCACTTAATTGTTTTTACATATGGGGTTGAGTTTTAGCTGAATATTTGATACTTACTTGAGGAGGTACAGCACCTTCAATAATTTTAATAGCTATTTGATTTCATAATTGTCAGAGCTGAGCATTTGTCATTGCATAACTATGTAGTGCCAAATGACAGAAATCTATTTAGGAAATCTTAAAAAGTGTTAGAAAATTTGTCCTAATTGCCTCTGGTAGTGGATCAGTATTTATCCTTAGTATATGAATGGACTTTGGGAGCCCATCCCACCCAGAGGGATACTCCCTCAGCCTAGACACATGGGGGGGGCAGGCCCTGCTCCAAAATGATATGACAGACTTTGAAGTAGGTCTCACCCTCCCTGGGGAGCAAAAAGAGGATAGAATGGGGGCTAGTGGGGGGAGGGCAGGAGAGGAGGGGAGGGAGAGGGTGAGTGCGAGGAACTGGGATTGACATGTAAAACAAGCTTGTTTCAAATGTAAATTTAAAAAATTATCAAAAACAAAACAAAACAAACAAACAAAAAAAAACCAAAATATAAAGACACAGCTACTTTCTATCAGGGACCACAAAGCCACCACAATCATCTGGAACTGAGGTTGGATACCTGCCTGTATCCCCTCCCCTTCTAGGTTCTCTCTAGGGTTCTCTTAGACTTGCAATTATTGCTCACCTCAACCCATCTTCTCATCCCATCTTAATCTCCTCAGTACTCCACCTACTGGTATGGACCTCAGGTCCCTTTAGTCCTTCCCCAGTGCTGCTCTCAGTCACTCCATTCCTTTGTGACTCCCTGTGAACTCACAGACCTGCTTTCCACCAGGGCCCCAGAGCCTACACTCTTGGATCAGGTAGGCTCTGAGTCCCCTTCTTCCCCAAGTCAGGTACCAGCTGCACAACTAACTCTGTCCTTCTAGCATATGTCATCCCTTTCAGACACTGCCACATGTGACTCAACACAAGGAACCCTATTTCTACATCTGCCACTACTTGTAGAGCCAGAACCCAAATCTTACTAAAAGATATATCCCTGAGTTACTTCCCTTTTTGCCTAGTTTATCACTCACCTTATGTTCTGCACCCATCAAGGACTACTCCAAACCCAGAGTTCCAACCAGAACTTCATTTGTGGGACCAGTAGGAACATGTACAACAACACTAGAGGAGCCCCAAGACGTAAAACCAATTTCTGGCCTACAAACTGTCAGACTGGAGCAACATAAACAAAAGAATTAATCACCCATACTACCAACAGATTTTAATTCTAGGTTTTTTTTTTTTTTGTTGTTGTTTTTGTTTTTTTCAAAATTTTGAGTGTGGTAGTTGGAGATCCACCTGAAGCTTTAGAAAACAGTGTGGAAACTACTCTCATGATCCACCCAAGGCATTACATGATATCATTTTTGTAAAATTATAACACCGCTAGGTATACGTTAAAGCAAATGTCCACTCAGCTTTCTCAGATCTCTTGATTTTTCTTGAACCTCTGACTATTTACACTGCTTTGCATAGTTTTCTAATCTGTGTTACTTCCTACATTCACCATCAGAGTCAGGATATAGAGCATTCAATTCCCCAAGATGCACATTTCTCCTAACCTGACCCAGTGTTCTTCCTTCAGGCTTCATGTACTCCACCCTTTCCAAAAACTAACTGCTACTACCTGCCCTACTTATCTAAAATTTTGCCCTTTCAAACATGCCTCAATGAAATGAACTTAAACAGTACATAACTTTGGGAGCAGTCTTCCGAGGTGCTTTATGTTAATAGTGTTCCTTTGAATCTCAGTAGTGTTTCTTAGTATGTACTTATTAGAGTTTGTTAACTACATCACATTTGAAGATCACCTGACTTGACATGAGATTTGAGCTGTTATAGTAGGCTTCTATGAGTGTTACTCATGGTGTCTGAACCCAACTTTCCTCTCTTTGTTTCTTTCTTGTGTCATTTTCTTTCTTTACATTAAAGTGTAGGAGTAGAACTAATGAATTGTGTGGTTGTTGAATGATTAATATTTCAGAAATTGACATCTACTTGATTAACATTAAAGTTGATTCCATAGAGGTATGGAAAAAAAAAGCAGTGGTTATCAGAATCTGGGCAGAGAGGGCAGGGAAAAGGATAGAAAATGTTGGGGCACAGATAATTACAGAGAAGAAGTCAGAGAAATAAGTTCTCACATTCTTCTGTATGGTGAGATAACTAGACAAGATAGTTATGTGGTATTTCAAAAAACAAACAAACAAACAAACAAACAAAAAAAACTAGATGAGAGGATGTGTCATTTTTGCCAAAATAACTGAAGAGCCAGAAATGTTTACTGTGAATTGACATTATATAAAGTACATACTGATTGAAGCATCACATGACACTCCATAAATATGTATACCTTCATGTTAATTTAAAAGGAAAACAACTAAAGTGCTTTTCAGGATGAATATGCCATTTTCATATTCCAAAAATAGCAATATGTTGCTTGGTCCCATTTTATGATATATTTGATTGAGATATACATGCTGCTATTCCCCTGTAATTTTAATTTACATTTCTTTGGTGACTAATAATGTTGGGTATATTTTCATATGCTCATTTTTGACATTTGTGTCTCTTTGTCTTCATAGTACATTGATTCATTCTGTTGGGTTCTAAGAGGCCTTCACGTACAAGAAGAGACATTGGTTTTCCTGATTATGCCTGCTTTCTCCATGTGATTATTTTAGCATGGAAAATATCTTTAACTTTCATAACAAAATGTCATTTTTATGCAGCATCATCTTAAGAGAAAGAATAAAATGTTAGCTATGCCTGGATCCTAAAGTGACCTGTTAATGCTATTTTGAGAAGTTTCAAGTTAGATTAATAGTTAGGATTCACTCATTCTTTTATAGTTTACATGGGATTTTAATGTGCTTTACATATACATATATATTTCCTTTGATTTCTGTATACTTTGGTTTCTATTTTTCTTAACATATATCCAGCACTATGGTGAATAATAGAATGAGAACACACATCTTTCTGCTGTATTCAATCTTAGTAGAGAGACCATTGAGTCTTTCACAATGAAGCATAATGTTAGCTTTAGGCTTTTTGTAGGCTCTATTCATCAAACTGAGAAATTTTTTTACTCTAGTTCTATCTTTCAGAAGGTTTTCACCCTGAGTGGATGTCGCACATGAATATATCTCATTTTGAGTCAACTGCAATGAAAATATGGGGCTACTCTCTTCAGCTTATTGACATGGTAGATTTCAATGAAAAAATATTGTGCAGCTTTTCGTATCTGTAATAAATGCCACCTTGCCTTGATATGTAATTCATGTCACACCTATTTGAGTTTCTAATACATCATTAAGGAGTGTGTAATGTAATTTCACTGGTGATACTGGTTTGTCTTTTTTGTGTTTTAAATTTTGTCTTTTTCTGGTTTGATCTAAGGGTGCTGCTGGCCTCTTGCAATATGCTGCTAAATTCTCTCTTCACTACATAAAACTACATATAATTTATATTGACTATTTAAACAAAAATAAAAAATCTTCAGGAAGCAGGTATGAACATTGATTTTTTTTTGGGGGGATGAATCTTTTAAAGTATGATCCTAATGTTTCTAAAAATTATAGAGTTATCCTGATAGCCTAGTTCATCTTAGTTGACTTTGAGTAGTTTTTGTTTTCTGAGACAGTGATCTATTTCTTCTAAATTTTCAAAATCAAAAGCTTATTGTTGGTAGTATTCCATTGTTGTCCTTTCAGTAGCCAGTGGTCTTCAGCAATGTGATTCTCAACTTGTGTTTCAGATATTGGCAACTGTGACTTCTCACTTTATATTAGCAATTTTTTATAATATATGCTTCCTTTTTATTAATATTTTAAAGAAACATTTTGCCTCATTTCTAATTTTTATTCTCTGCTGCATTTCTGTTGTTGATTTTAATGACTTCCAATGTTCTCATCTTTTTCCTTCTACTTGTTTTAGGTAAATTTTAACTTTCTGATTTGCTTAGATTGAAACTTATATCATCAATTTGAGGTTTTACTCATTACCGAAATATCTCACACTATAAATTTCCCTATTAACACTGCTTTAACTGTATACCCCAAAGTGTGGTATTTTAAGATTGTCGTCTCTTCATATTGTCTTGAGTTTATTTATTTATTTATTTATTTTGCTCCTTCATTCCTTCCTTCTTTCCTTCCTCCTTTCCTTGCTTCCTTCCTTTCTCTTTTTTGTGACAGGGTTTTTCTGAATAGCATTGACTATTCAGGAACTCACTCTCTTGTCCAGGCTGGCCTTGAACTCACAGAGATTTCCTGCCTCTGCCTCCTGATTGCTCTGTTTAAAGTCATGTGCCATCACCACTAAGCCCATTGTCTTGGATTCCAGATGTATTTTTTTTCCTTTAAAATTATTGTGATTTTTTTAAAACTCATAATAAAAATCTGTTATTTTTTTTCTGACAATTATATTTCTGTTTCTTGGTTATCTAAAGTCCTCTTTATTGTTTGCTTTGTGTTTGAAGTATTTCTCCTACCAGTGTTTAATTGCAGGTAATGGGTTATCTTAATGAAGATATAACAAAAACAATTTCACTAGATATGCAGTTCACTGTTGACTGCTGTATTAATTGAACAATTATCAAATATCCTGCCATCTTTAATAGTGAGAATTGACTTATATATGAAAAGTTCACCTCCATTCATTATGAACGAGCTATAGGTAGTACACTACTATCTCTGTGGCCACTTGTGAGATATTTCTTATACCTGTAACTTTAAAAAGTTTACTGACAACACATTTTAGTATTTTTTTTTCCTCAGCTAACCCTCACTGGTTATTATGAAATCCCTTGGAACTAAAGCTCTACTTCATCAGATTTTTTATTAAGTTTTCAGCCATTCTTTCTTTAGACAATTTTTCTCAGTCTAATCTCTTTCTTTTCTTCTCCTTTGCTAATAAGTGATTTAAATTTTGAATCTTCAGTTACTGTAACGCTCTTTTCTTTCTCTTTCCAAAGTTAACTTACTTTTTCTCTCTATCCTACCATCATGTATTACCATTCCAGTACTTTAATTTTAAGGAATTAACCAATGAAAAGATCAAAGAAGTATATTTTTTTCATTGAAACAGATGAGATATTGAAAAAATAAGTAGGGTTGTATGAATTATCTTTGAAACATGGTAAGTACAAGGTAAATATTTACTGTAAGAAATGAGATAAAAACAAATTCCAAGAAGAATGTAAATAAAATTCCTTATAAAAGGACTAATTTAGTTATTTAAAAGTAATCATTTATATATTTCTTCCCACAAAATAAATTTGGACAGTATTCAACTTAGTTCAAAAGAATACTTTGGAAAAATCTGCTGCATTTGAGGTAATATGGGGAGGAAAAATTGGCCAAATATGCAATCCCAGATCTCCAACTTTGTCAAAGAAAACATGGCCTTCTCTAGGAAGTAATTCACCTCACTGCAGGGGTGAAAACTTGGGAAATCATAAGTGTCATTTAGTACTTTCCTCACAACTGAGAGGAAGAGTCATTTAAATATTGTATTCAATGAAGCATTAAAAACAAATTAGGCTACTGCTGTTAATTCCCATTTATTTTGATTACATATTTTTCCATTAATAATTTGTAGTCAACTAATCAGTGTAGATGTAAGTTAACAAATATTCAGAAATCCTTCAAAGCAGTAAACAAACATTACTTTCTAAACTGCTAAAGACGTCAATCAATTCAGAAGAAAAAGACTTAAAGTGTAACTTTGGATGCCAAGGGAGCAGCTTTAAGTCCAAAAAAGAGCAAGGAACTAAAAACTACATGTTTAAAATAGATGACAGATTACATATTAATTAAATGTTTGGTCAAAGTTGATGATTTCAGTTCAACGCATATTGTCTACTTATATGCTTGGGAGAGACTCTTTACTAGGATTCAAATATTTCTTTGATGTAAGAATTCTCTGAGTGAAATACAATCAGAGAATTAGGGAAGGTAACTGCCCAAGATTTACAGAGTTTATGAAACTCCTCAAATTTATTGGTAATTATAGAAATTCAGGATGAAATATTGATGAACCCTTATCAGATGGGTAGAGTAGGTCTGGACAAGGAAGAAGGATTTAGAAAATAATGTGCATTATTTCACTAAAAGGACATTTGAGTCAAATGACTGTAGTAATTTTTCTTCATGGTCAGTTTTGTTGAATTTAGGATTACCTGGGAAATAAAGCAACACATGCATGTATGTCTGAATAAATCTTTCCAGAGGATTAACTAAAGTGGAAGAACCATCCTGCATATGGGTGGCACTTTCCATTGGGCCAGGAGATATGATGCAAAGAGGGGGCTGGGAGGAAAAAAATGGGGGCTGGAAGGAAACACTGTCCCCTCATCTCTGCTTCCTGACCCAGTAGGGTATGAACACTTTGTCCAAATATGCCTTCTCTGCCATGTAAGATTGAATCCCCTAGAGCCATGTGCTCATTGATTCCATCCTCCATAAAATTGTCACTTTCAGGTATTTTGATAACAGTTAAAAAGTAACTAACACAAATTCTAAAATGTATGTAAGAATGCTGTTTGCTGTGTACTGAGCAGAAGTAAATGTAGTACATATACTATATAACAAAACAAATGACACATTCTTCAGTTTGTAATTCTGTTGAGGCAGAACATTAAACAATTATGTTTTGCTTTTTTTTTTATATAATTATATACAAGAATAAAGGAGGGTCATGGGAATCTGAACAAAAGGAAGGCAGAAGACAGTAAGAAATGTCTTGCCATTTCAGTGTTCAGACCCTGAAAGGTCACTCTGGGGCAAATCTAAAGGCTGGCCAAGTATTCCTTGTAATCAAGAAGTGACAAAGCTGGAAAACTCAGATCCCAAGTTTATCACTCATTCATTGAGGCTGTGTCTCAAGTCAGAAAGACCTTCCCATGCATGTGCAGGGGGCCAGAGAAAGCCAGTTGCAAATATATAGATATGCACTGACATGAACATGGATCTATGTGCATTCTTCTACATTCAGACATCTAGAGAGTCCAGCACAGTTTGTTGAAGATGCCTTGTATTTTTTCCATTGTGTATTTCTGGCTTCTTTATAAAACTTCAAGTGTCTATAGGTGTATGGCTTTATGTCTGATACTCAATTCTATTCCATTGATTATCGTATTGATTTTTATGCTGATACCATGTGGTTTTCATTACTATATCTCTGATTATAGCTTGAAATAAAAAAATAATAATGGTGGTATTCCAAGAATTTCATTTATTGTTCTGGACAGTTTTAGCTATGCTGGTGTTTTTGTTTTTCCATATATAACTGAGTATTATCTTTTTAAGGTCTATGAAGAACTGTGTTGAAGTTTTATTGGTGATTTATTAATTGCTTTTTTGTTACGATGGCCATTTTTACTGTTAATTCTACTTATCCATAACCATGGGATACCTTTCCTTCTTCTAATATATACTTCACTTCTTTTAAAGACGAAGTTTTTGTCATATAAGTTTTTCACTGGTTTGATTAGGGTAACCCCAAGATATTTTATACTGTTGTGGCTACTGTCAAGGATGGTGTTTCCCTGATTTATTTCTCAGCCCATGTGTTGCTTGTGTGTCATAGGGTTACCGAATATTTTGAGTTAATCCTGTGTCCAGGCTCTTCACTGAAAGTGTCTGATCTAGTCCCATTTCAGAAGCTAAGCAGAGTTTGGCCTGACTAGTACTTGGATGAGAGAAATATATTTTAAAAACTGCCATTTTGTAAGTTCCAAAAAGAAAAACAAAAGATAGGAGTTTTAATTTCAGTGCTTCAAAATCTGTTCTTCTGTAGTTTGCTCTGAAGAAAATCCAATGTGACTGATTTGCTCTTCATAATGAAGCATCTAGAAATGGCACTTAACCTTCATCAAAATAAAGCACAATTTTTCACATTTAATTTTCCTCTTTGTTGTTTTGAGACATCTCATAATTTTGCTGAATGTGATGGTAACAAGTTGACCACAAAATGATGATCTTCATGCTTTAGCCTCCTGAATACAAGGGCTTTAGGAGTACACCATTATTCCTGACTAAATCCCCTCTTTTGGAATATATGAAGAGACTTGAGTTTGTCTCCCTATATATAATACTGAACACAAAACAAGTATACCTAATAATAATATCTAACATTTACTAAGAATGAACTTATTGAAAGTTATGAGCTAAGTAGTTTACAAGCTTATAAAAGTCATATCAAATGAGCAAAATAAAAGTAAGCTTGCCACATAAATTTCATTAGATTCCTCCTCCTTCCTAATATAAGACATTTTGTATATACTAAAATCTTTGAAATAACTCTTTACCTGAAGTTGCTTCCTCAGAAATGTGTAAAATAAATAATATTTAAAGGAAGAAGTATTTCTCTTTTTAAATATTTTTTCTTATTTTACATATCTATCCCAGTTCCCTCTCCCTCTCATCCTCCCAATCTCCCACCAAATACCCTCATCCCATTCCCCCATGCACTTCCCAGGGAGGATGAGTCTTTCCATCAGGGGTCATCAAAATCTGTCAAGTCATTTGGGATATGCCTTGACCCTCCTCCCCCGTGTCTCTAGAATAAGTGGGTATCCCTTCATTGGGAACGGACTCCTGAAGTCCATTTCTTTACTAGGGATACATTCTAGTTCCATTGCCAGAGGTCCCATAGACTGCCAAGGCCTCCTAACTGACACCCACATTCAGGGGGTCTGGGTAGGTCCTATGCTGGTTTCCCAGCTATGAGTCTGGGGTCCCTGAGCTCCCCTTTGTTCAGGTCAGATGTTTATGTGTTTCTGCAGATTTCTCCAGCCTGGTCTTGACCCCTTTGTTCATCACCTCTCCTTCTCTGCAACTTGTTTCCAGAAGTTTAGCTCAGTGTTCATCTGTGGAAGACTCTAGGATGGCATATAAGGTAGTCACCAATCTCATTATCGGAGAAGGCATTTAAGGTAGCCTCTCCACTATTGCTTAGATTGTTAGTTGGGGTCATCCTTGTAGATCTCTGGATCCCTAGTGCCAGATTTCTCTTAAGGCCTATAATGGCTCCCTCTATTATGGTATCTCTTTTCTTGCACTCCTCTATTCTTCCCCTGACTCAATCTTCCTGCTCCCTCATGTTCTTCTCTCCCCTCTTTTTTCCCCCTTCTCTTTTTCCTACCTCTCTCTCCCCTCCCACATTGCTCCCAGTTTGCTAAGGAGATCTTGTTCCTTTCCCCTTCTCCTTGTGACCATGTATGTCTCTCTTGTGGTTCTCCTAGTTTCCTAGCTTCTCTGGCAGTGTGTACTGTAGGCTGGTGACCCTTTGCTCTATGTCTAAAATCCATATATATCCATATATAAGTGGTTACATCCATGTTTGTCTTTTTGTGACTGGGTTACCTCACTCAGGATGATTAGAAAGAAGTATTTCTACATAATATATATTTTTAAAAACTTGTCCTCCTGAGTTTGAGAATTAATTCATTGGTTGAAGGCACAAGGGCCTGTATACAATTCCAAGCAATATAAATATGCAAACAAACAATAAATAAATTCCATGTATGTATCTATAGTGTTGCCATGTGTCATCATATGGATAAAGCCATTAACATTTGATGTTAGCAAATGAGTTCAACCCATTTAGATTCATTGTCTCTTCTGTCTTGTGTTTCCTCATAGTATTATAACATTCATTTCAGTTGAGGTTTTCTCTTCCATCTTCCCAGAAGCTCTTTGAGGTTTTGTTTCCTTCTTCTTGTTCCTGACAGGTACTTATTAGCATATCTCTCCCCAGGGTCCTTCATGATCTATCTGTTCAAGAGTTCCTACTTCTTTCTCTTCTCCTTATTCCTCTCTCCAACCACTGAACTCTCTGCTATGTCTTGGATTTGGTCAGCCCTCTGTCAACTCAGGATATCACACTTGCAGTTTACTCTGTTTGCAACTCCCTCCTTTTGAATTCACATCTTAGTTCTTTAGGGTTGGTTTGATTGGTTGGTTGATTTTTTGTTTGTTTTGTGGATTTTTATCTCTTTTTTCTGCATGTGTGTGCTATTTGAATATGTGTAGGCATGTTTGTATATGTGGGTGTGTATTCATGTGTATGAGGCCTGGAACTGATGTCAAGAGTCTTTCGCCATCACTCTCTACCTAACTCAGTGAGGCAGGATCTATCACCTGGATGTAGGGCTCACTGCTTTGACCACTCTGGTATCTAGATTGCTTTTAGAACTCCTATCTCTACCGTATGATTGCTGTAATTCCAGGTGAACTACATACCTACCTGACATTAAAAGTGGGTTCTGAGGAGGTGAAAACTGGTCAGCAGGTTTTCAACAGTAGCTCTTTAACATAGAGACATTTCCCTAGTCTCTATTTTGTTTTTTAGAGTTATCTTCCTGGTGATTTCTTTCATTTAATCCTCCTATTGTACATGACCTCCACCAATGAAACAATAAGTAATTTATGCCTGTTTCTCCAGGTATTTATTAACTTCTGTATATTAATTTATCTATTTAATTTGCTATGCTCATACATTCACTTTCTCTAATTTTGCTGGAATATAATCTCTTTATGCCAAAGTATGGAAATTGTGCTTGGGTTTTTATCAAATCTTTTTCAATCATGCCTATAGCAGCTCAAAAACCTAAATAAGCACTCTATAAATATTTTGTGCATATATGAATAAATTAATATGTTCTTTTAGTAATTAACCTCCTTTCTGTGATTATTAACTGGATTTCCATTACATGAATAAAGATTTTTAAACACTCCTTCATTTAATGGCCCCAAATATCAGATTTTATTATATCTATTGAAAAGTGTTGGTTGCATCCTGACTATTTTAGTGTAAAGCACACTGACCTATAGTATACATATTCAAAAAGCCAAAGAGAAGTAATATTTCATCAAGTGAGCACATCTTTTAACCAGGACCCAGATGAAGAGACAAAATATCCCCTATACCCTAGAAGAGTCTTTTACTCCATTCCATGATCTATTGCACTTACAAAGATATCTATCCCCACCTTCTAGCATTATGGCAGTTAATTCATCCTTGAATTTTCTAGGAACAAAGTCTTTTTGCATCTGTGTTTTAGTGTGTAAATCATTTTACTTAACATAATAGTTTGTAAAGTTCACATACATTCTGTTTGTTATTAGCATAACTATACATGCTGTTCTTTGAGTCTTAAATATCCCACAGTGTCATATTTTAAAAGCTTTGACTCTAGGTTTGTGCTACTATGAAAACTTTAAGAGGAAGTGCTTCAAGGGAAGGCTTCTCAATGGTTGCTCTTGGTAGGATTGTGAGATCAAACTTTTTCCTCTCCTTATTTTTTGCTTTCTAACCATGTACCAAATGGCTTTGCATTTTCCACAATGCTCTAATCACATGTTCAAGCTAAGGAGAAGGTTGGGGTGACCAGCAACTGACCATGGACCAAAACCACTGAAGATATAAGCCAGCAATCTTTTCCCTTTTATAAACTAATGAACTCAGGAATTTGCTATAGTGACTGAAACTAACACAATTGTTTTTTATGTATGTATAATTGTCAGTTCAATAAACAGCTGACCTAAACAAGGAGCACCTAATGGACCCCAGACTGACAGCTGGGAAACCAGCATAGGACCAAACCTTGCTCCTGAACATTGGTGTCAGTTAGGCCTGGACAGTCTATGGGGACTCTGGTTGTGGAACAGTATTTATCCCTAGTGCACAAATGGACTTTGGGAGTCCATAACACATAGAAGGATACTCCCTCAATTTAGAAACATGGGTGGACTGCCTAGACCTTGTCCAAATGATGTTATAGACTTTGATGACCCCCCATGGGATCACAAGGGGGGTGGGATGGGGAGTTGGTGGGGAGCAGGAGAAGGTAGGAGGGAGAGGGAACTGGGATTGTAATGTAAAATAAGATTGTTTCTAATTTAAATTTAAAAAAGCATAAGAAATAAAAATTAACAGAGGAAAATAGAAAAAATGCTGCACTGTCAGCTAGCTGTATGTTATGTTTATTCTTATTTATATTATTAGTGTTGCTATCACTATTTTGTTTTCTTTGCTTAAAACATGTTCACGTAAAAAAGCTATAGGTTAACTGAGAAAAGCTTTGAGCAGAAGAGGTGATCTTTCCCAGGAATGAGCACACTAAATGGCTGTTGAGTGTCAAATGGTTAGCCCTGAAAACATCCATACAGGTAATATTATATGGACTATACAGGTTATATTTAGGGATATAGATGTATATACATACAATATATGCATGAAATAACAACTAGTGAAAAAGAGAGGCCACAATTTGGAAGGAGAGCAGGGAAGGGTATACAGAGGGAAAGGAGAAATGTTGTAATGAAATTGTAAATATCATATAAAAATTGTATTTCTCTTTGGACTATACCTAGAAAAAGCTTATTATAGAATACTCCTGTGATTGGAGTTAATACACAGACACAAGTACTTTTTCACATCATTATGTGAAACATGGGAATATTTTTTATATGTAGCACATATTCAATAATAAAATGACTATGACTTGTATCATATTTATACCTAAACTAATTCCTTGGCATGCTTTAGATATGAATAGCATTCTCTTCAGCATCAACCTTGCTTTCAGTAGATAGAATTTTAGTTTCTCTGTTAATTAAATCTGCAAATAAATTCTTTTTCAGATCTTCACCACCTTGTCATATCTCCTCTGTTAACTTGTGTTTCAGTTACTCTGGATAAAATGTATCTTTAGTAGTGCTTACTCTAAGGTCTGTGCATGGTAAATTACTTTTGCTATTACATAGCTTGACAAGTTCTTCAGTTTATTCTCTATTCCTTATTAGGCCTGTTATAAAGTCTGAGGTAGAGGTAGACAGATATTATTACTTAATAGTCTCATAACATAATTTCACTGTCTCTATTGTCCTGATAAGAAGTATGCTATTAGTCATGGCATTAAAGTAACATGTTCCTTTTTGAATCATTTCATAATGTTTTGTTTAAATAAGCTTCTCCCTGAATTTGATTTGTTTTTATTTACCCCACTGGATGGTGAAATGCCAGCAGCCCAGGTTTATTTTTACTAATTTGACAGTCCTAAACGAGCTTCTTTTTATCTGATGTTTCTGCAGAAATAATTAGCCAATGTGTATTGTTTATATAACACCTACAACTTGTGATTAAGACACATTATTAGTCAGATCTGTGTGATATTAGCCATATCTGTGTGATATGGCTCCTTGTAAACTCATAATATCTGTCTGTGTTCAGCCCACCCTAGATTAATGAATTAGTGATGAGAAAAAGAAAGAGATCCTCCCTATGAGCATGAGTGAAATTAGAGACAAGGGACCTGTTGCCTGAGAATTAGTCAACCATGCCTTTATTTCTTTGGCCAGTCACAATTAAAAAGACGATTAGTGTAGCTCTTAATCATCATCATCAATTGATGCTTTTTTGTATAGCAGATGTATTATATTATAGAGATCCATAAAAAGTTGGTGAAGAGAATAAATGATCATGGGTTATCTAGCCTGCATGCTACCATAGATAAAGGAAATTTTACAAGGTCTGTCACTAGATGAAGATCTACAAACCATCAATGGCTGGTGAAAGAAGGAGAATCAGTTCTCTACAGTGATGAGCCCCTGATTTGTACATATTAGCAATACTAAGTGGACTCAAGAGGGATTTTATCTTATAAGTGTGTGTGTGTGTGTGTGTGTGTGTGTGTGTGTGTGTGTGAGTGTCTGTGTGTGTGTATAATAATTGAATAAAAGGTCATAACATTTTCAGGAGTGAGAAGTACACAGGAGGAGTCAGAGGAGAAGAAGGATGGGCTGAAATGATGTAAATACTGTAGTCACAGATATAACATCGTGCTAAATTTAAAACATGTGTTGTGTTAGAAATGGTAGGTGGGAAATAAGTTAACATAAACAACAGGCTGTGAATCAGAATTTGACTTTGGATACTGATGAATCACAGAAAGATAGCCAACAAAATAAGGATATGATCAAGAGATGTCTCTCTCACAAGCAGGAAAATCTGAATGGAAAAGTGATTTGAAGTACCAAAAGTATTAGGGAATATTATTGTCTGGTCTGTGTTCACCCATAGAATTCACAAAAACCCTAATGACTAGTACCTTAGAATGTGAGTGGATTTGGACATGGGATCTTTTAAAAGTTTGAATATTAGAGTACCTGCAATTCATCTGAGTGATGTTCTCACAAGAAAATGAAACTTAAACACAAAATCAGCCATTTCTGAAGCATGCTCATTTGATGACGAGGAGAGGAGAAGCTAGTTTCCTGCTGTATAGAGCCCCCAGCCTGTGGTGCTTTCTTCTATCAGACTGATACACAGAAACATCATTTTGCATTGTAGGAGAGAATGTTACAAACTGTGATATATAAGCAGTAGAAGTTTTCATTATTCTGAATGTTGAGAAGTTCAAGGTAAAGGAATTGACATATAGAGAGGACATTCTGCAGTGTCATCTATGGTGAAGAGCAGTGCAGAATTTATTATATAAATCATTCCCTGGCCAAGAACCAACGCTTAAGATTCCACTCTTATCAACAACCACCTCTCAAGTTAACTAACATACTCATAAAATTACCCCCTTCCCAAATTAAGTGCTAATGTCTGTTTTAATCTGTATATAGGACCTTATGAGTTCTCGAATACCTCACTTGTCAAAACTATGGCACTGGCAATTAAGTGTCCCAGCCATGGAGAGAAACATGTAAACCATAGTAAAGAAGGATTTCAAAGTTTCTGATATTGCAACTTTGCAAACCGGGAGAGGTTGCTTTAGAGGTAAAACTAACTGGAAATGATAATATATTGTTTATAAGGCTTACAGGGACACTGTGCCCCTCTTACATATTCTTTAAAACTGAGTTGCAAATCAAGCTCATGCATATTGTTTGGAAAGCAAGGACATAGAATCCTTGATGAAGCTCATAGCAGTACTTCCAGTGGTGCTGTGTCTCTGAGCATATATGGAAGTTTGTTGATTCTTAATCTTGCTTAAAGGCAGCAGAGAATCATAACACTACTTCACTTTCACAATGCTGAGATCACCTCCCTCGCAGAGGGCACTTTGCCAATGCCTCAAACAAAAGGAAGCTGAGTAACTTGACAAAGGCTCTGGTTGCATCTACAGCTGTAGCTTGATAGCAGCATTGGGAAATTAAAACTTTTTATTTCTCCCTAAGCTATGTTCTTACAGATGGTACTGGGAGTTGCTTTTTATATGTGGATGTACACAATGATAGTTCTTGCCAAAGAGAAAGAGCTCATACGACTATCCTCTCTCTTTCAATTTTCTAAAGCAAAAACCAAATCAAGATAAGAATGTTAATAGGTAATTACACTCTTTAAAAAAATACAGGATTAAATAAAGGATTTTTACATAACTTCATCAGGGTTTCTGTACATCCTATATAGTCTATATATTATGTAGGCATTTATTACCACTGTGAAATAGAATTTGTAGGGCTTCCACTCATGAGTTGGAAACATATTTTTTGGGTAATATCCAGACATATCCAGGATGTGTCATAAAAACGACATCAGGCATACAATGAAAGAAAGCATTAAAAAACAAAAACAAAAACAAAACACAAAAGCTTAGATCCTTCTCTTTCATGTCTTTTTTTTTTTCTGTTGCAAAAGAACCCCCACAGAACAGCACAGAAGTACACATGCATCTCATCTTCCCTGATCATGTTACCCTTCCTCTCCCCTGAAGGCCTCTACTGCAAATATTTTTCAGCTGAGGAGGAAGGTGGGATTTAGATTTCTTGCTTTCTGTTCACTCTCTAAAACTCAGTGCCAGGTTGGCAGGTTTGTAAATATTTACTCTGGGTGGTAGTGACCAAAGCAGATAGCTTCTTTCTCACTTGCGGTGTGCTCTAAATATTAAGCCACTACCCAAAAGCCGTGTGCAAGGAATTCTGAAACCCAAAATCTCACAACAAGAAATGTGTAAATTTTAACAACCTAGAGAAAAACCATTTTGATTAAAAAACCTGCAGCAAGGGGTTTTACTGGTTGTCTGCTAGGTTTAATACAGAATTTTTTCATGTGTTGTGTTTCCAGTTTGCACTCTGAAATGATTTCCATGTATCAGTGGAGTTATAAGCCCATTTGAAGCAGAATGTACATAATAACTTGTCTTTGCATAAGATAAAATGCAGTTTTTGGATTAGCTATTTATGAATTATCTTATACACTTAAATGGCAAATTTCAGAAAAATTGGCACTAAATCCTTATTTGAATATTAAGTGTAGAGATAATTAATCACACATATGAAAGAACACTTGAAAGTACAATATTCAGGAATATTATGTTAAGCTGATTTTAATTTATTCTTTTAGAACTATTGAAAATAAGGTTTTATTATTTTATGTTAGCTAGTTAAAATTGAATTATTAAAAAAGTCTATAATTTTTGTACATTTTGCATATGTATGTGTACAGTTTATGTATGTGTGTGCTTGTGTATTTATATGTGTGGTATTCATATAGATGTACAGGTACATGTAAGGAGTAAGGTTCTTCCGCCCACCGCTGGTCCTGTCCCACCGCCACACCTGCCCCAATTAACCCACCGAGACTCTGTATTTGATATAATGCTGCTGTTGGCCAGGTACTAGTTTCTTATTGGCTAGCTCTGTCTTAAGTATTAACTCATTTCTGCTAATCTATGTATTTCCACGTGGTCTCCTCTTAGCCTCAGAGAGCCGGCTGGTGTCCAGCTCTCTCTCCAGACTCTCCACCTTCACTCCTCCTCTCTGCTTCCTCTTTCTTCCTTGTCTCCTAGTCCCTCCTCTCTTGCTTTCCTATTAGTCAACAGTGTTTTATTCATTAACCAGAATGAGAAACATATTTACAGAATGGCATCTCCCATCATCTCCTCTTTTCTGTCTAAATAAAAAGAAGGGTTTTAACCTTAACATAGCAAAATATATCACACAACAGTTATCAAGTAAGTATCACACTTAACAATATTTAGTTCATTAACATTTAGCAAGATTAAAAGAAACTATTCTATCATCTATCCTATATTTGTGAGTCTAAAGTCTTATATGTAACTTATTTTTAAGCTTAACTAAGGAAAACTATAACCATAACTATTTGTCTTCAACTCCCTCAAAGACCACGGAAGGAGGATACTATATAAACTCTAGAAATGACAGGGACATCTTGCCTTGTCAATCACCTGAAGTTCTTTTGTAATCTTCTATTTTCAGCCCATAGGCAGACTCTTCAACAAAGCAAGACACTTTAAACTGTCTTCTTGTATTGGCAGTTTGTCAGTCACTTTTCTCTGTGTCCTGCAGACTGTCTGGCAGTCTCTTCTATGAAGCAGGAACTCTGTAGCAATGTCCATCTTGAATCAGCAGTCACTTTTCTGTGGGTCCTGCATGTCTAGTTTATACAGCATAAAGTCAAACAGTCCAGACAAGAGCAGTATCTTGTCCAAATGGCTAGCCTTGACATAGTGGAAGTAAACTCCATAATGAGTTTCTTGAATGCCCATCTTCAATCTTTCTTTCTGGTGCAGGTGGTATTGCCATGAGCATTTATGTCTCACTGTCAAGAAAATGCCTAAACCATTTTAAATGCCATATTCTGTAGGTCTTTGAAAGGTTTGAAGAATGCCTATTCATTTTAAATACATCTCTATCTAGAAAACCTAACTCATCTAACTATAAGTTTTGACTATTGTAGGTAAAACCTAACTTAAGTTTTGACTATTATAGGTAACTATAATCTGTACTAAATTATACATTACATTTCTAAATGAACTATGCAAACACAATATCTATACAAGAGAAATATAGATATCACACAATTGATCTTAAATTGTATCAATAAATGAAAATTCATTCCAAAACAAAGTATTCATGTCTATACCACAATCCCCTTTTTACCTTTAAAAGGAGATTGGTTGTTGTTATTAACAATTTATAACCAACCCCCATTTAAATGAAAACAAATATTTATAAACAATATTTGGGAATTTGGTCGTCATTCTTTCCAAAGTACTTCCTGCTGGTAAAGGGCGCTGTCACGGGGGATCCTAAGAAGATGCAGAATTCCTGGCTGTAGTCTCCAAAGCTGCTTTGTTCAAGCTGTTTTGAATGTTGGATCACCTGGGACACTGTTTCAGGGGGTCTGGCTTGCTCAAACCACATTAGTCTGGAAGGAATCCATAGCTTTACATTTTCTGTGGAAACAAAAATAGAAATCCTTTTCCCCAGTAACTTGTCCTTAGACTTAAATTTTTGAGTCAAATCATTTTTAAAATATATAAATTGGATTGATCCATCAGCATTTGTTTTAACAGTTGTTATTTCCTCAGCAGTCAAAAGATAGAAAGACAATACAGTAACCAGATTCTCTCTGAGCTTTTCATCTTTACTTGGCTTTATTATCACTCTGTTTCTTTTACTTTTTATTTTTTCACTTTTTGAGACAAGGTTTCTCTGTGTAACTCTTATCTGTCCTGGAATTCACTCTGCAGACCACAGAGATCTGCTTGCCTCTGTCTCCTGAGTGCTGGGATTAAAGGCGTGTGCTACCACACCCAGTTCCTCTTTGTCTTTTTAAAACCATTTTATTCTTTTTCTCTCCCATGTCTACATATATTTTAAAACACACTGTAAACCTTTAGAGGTTTTTCTTAATATGAATCTTTATCTTTTTCTGGCCATGAGTCTTTTATCTGTTAAACAACAACATTGCTAAAATGAAAGCCATAGCTGTGTTAGCCATGGTCTATCCAAGATGGCGGGGGCTATTTAACCACTAACACTGGTTACCGCCTTGGTCTACGTAGCAGCAAGCAGCATGTTGCTGGCTTGGAGACGTGGTCACTGCCATTGCCAGCTCTCATACACACCAGTAAATTGTTAGCAGTGCTTTTTTAAAGCCTTGCAGTTTTTTGCTGCTTATTCTGAGTCAGGAATCTCCCTTAAAGGAGCCGCGTAATCTGCTTGTCTCTAGCAAGTCAGAGTCCAACCGAGAAAAATGCTGCTACCAAGAAACCTTGCTTGTCTCTGTTCTTTTGTTTCTAAAACCCTTTTTTAAAATTTTGTTAAATTTTAAGTGGAAGTTCTTATTAGCCACGTGGGTGCCATATGTAAGGAGTAAGGTTTTTCCTCCCGCTGCCAATCTTGTCCTGCCGCCAAGTCTTCTCCAAATAACACACTGAGACTCTGTGTTTGATATAATGCTGTTGGCCAGGTACTAGTTTCTTATTGGCTAGCTTTGTCTTAATTATTAACCCATTCCTATTAATCTATGCATTTCCACGTGGTCTCATCTTACTGAGAGCTTACCTGCTCTCTCCAGACTCTCCATGCTGACTCCTCCTTACTACTTCTTCTTTCCTCCTTGTCTCCTAGTCCCTCCTCTCTTGCTTTTCTATTGGCCAACAGTGCTTTATTCATTAACCAGTATGAGAAACATATTTACAGAATGACATCTCCCATCAGGTACATGTGCATGTTTGTGTGTGCTTATGCATATGGAAACACAAGGTTGATGGCCTGTGTCTTTAAGGCTAATTCTCTATACTAATGCATGGTCTTTCATGAAACTGAGGCTATCCGTTTTGGCTGGTTTGGCTTGCCAGTTTGTCCAGGGGATTCCTTGTTATTGCCTTACTGAGATGACAGGAATATTGCCATTTTGGCTTTTATGTGGGCTCTGAAGACTGTGAACTGTGACCCTCACACTGGTGCAGCAAGCATTTTAACCTCAGTGCTGTCTTCTCAGCCCATGTATTCCCCTACTCCACAGTATCTTTTTGTATTAAATATATTAAATCAAATAACTTTCTCTAAAATCTCCCTTAGACAAGGGAAACGTTTATCTCATCCTTTCTGTCAAGAAACTTTATCTATCAGTCCTATTTTACTTACATGGCATTTAGAACCAGCCCAAATGACTAGTTCCAATTTCAGGATGATACTTGAAGTTAGAAAACTAAGAAGGAATTCCAGTGTACTAGTGAGAGCCCTGTGATTTCAGAAATGTATTCTCTATCATTCATCGGATAAAAATCATGTACAATTTAGGGACTGTGAATGGAATTTAAGCTGACAATTGGTTCTTAATGTACACACAAATATCACCAAATCTAGTTTCAGAAGGCAGAGCATAAAAACATCAATTAAGAATATAGTCTGGGAAGAAGGAAAGGGTACTTTTGTGAGCAAGAGAGACAATATCAAAGGCCTCTGAGCAGGGCATAGATGAGTTACTGATTAGGTTACAAAACCTTGCTGAAGTCCAGTGATGATGATGTGCCAGAGGCCTTGACCATGCTCCTTGCAGTGAACACTTTACAGATGTAACTGATTGGACAAAAGGGTATATTGTGTGACATACTGCAGCCCCCAATGCCACTAGGATGAATGAAGAGATGTTGCAAAGATGGGGGAGTGAATGATGTTTTCTATTTTGTTTTTAATTAATTTTTTCAGGAGGGTTTTCTACACCGGTGAGAGACAGATGCGGAGGTACTGGATGTTAAGCTGGATTGGGGTTCCTAATGTGACATTTCCAGAGGATCAATGAAGAATTACGGTTAACAAAAGGAGATTGTCATAGTGCTGTGACAGAAAGAAACACCCTTCCTGCAGCTTTGGTTTTACATGTCATTTGTTTCAAAGTACAGAGAGAAAATTCAAATAGAGTGAGTTTGAATTAAGTCACTAACCTCAATCATTTCGGGTTTATCATGGAGCGTAGAATCAAAGTTTTCAATTCCTTTGTCTCCATTAGTAAAGTAAAGCCTTTGAATTTTACTTATAATGAGGTTATACACATAGTGATTGACACACATGGCTCATGGCCAGGTCTGGTTTGGTGCTTTATTCTGTAAGCATCTTTTATTGGAAACAGCTATCTGTTTTTATATTCTCAAGGGACATTTTCATGCTCCAGTGGCACAGCTGATAACTGTGGCCAAAAACACTTGGCCCATGAAGCTGAAAATATGTACAACCTGGTCTTTTAAAATAAATCTCTGCCAAATCAAAAAAAAAAAAAAAAAAAAAAAAAAACAGCTGAAGTGTGACAGACACATGTTGGTCAAAATAGCATGTGTCTGCAGCATACCTTATATGTTCATGGCTTCTTCCAATGTTATTCTTTTTTTTTTTGTATTTTTTTATTTTATTTAATTTTATATAACAGTCCAATTAAATGAAAACAAACATTTATACACAATATTTGGGAATTTGGGCATCGTTCTTTCCAAACTACTTCCTGCTGGTAAGGGGCGCTGTCTTGGGGGATTCAAAGAAGATTCAGATATCCTGGCTGTAGTATGTAGGGCTGTTTTGTCCAGCTGTTTTGAATGTAGGATCAGCTTGTATTCTGTTTCAGGCAGGAGGGAGGGAGGGAGAGGGAACTGGGATCGACATGTAAAATAATATATTAAACTAAAAAAAAATGCTTTGACTCCAAAATTTAAGTTGAAGGACAAGTTACTGGGGAAAAGGATTTCTATGTTTGTTTCCACAGAAAATGAAAAGATGTGGATTCCTTCCAGACTAATGTGGTTTGATCATGCCAATGTTATTCTTTAGATTGATGAATTTAGGAAACAGAACCTATAGATAGTTCCTTACTACTCTATGCTAAGTGCTAAGTTTATATAATCATTCTTTTGCTCTCAAAAACTTCCCATTTTAATGTGAGAATAGTGGAAACAACTGGTTATAATTACCCCTATTTGAGGCAACCAGATATTCATTAGAAGGTATATTTGATAGCAGGCAGAACAAAGTCTAAACATTTCGTGTAAAATATTTGAAAGGTTAATTGCATCAGGCAATTAGGATCTGGGATTGGCATGTTATCACTGTTGTCACCAGAAACACAGGCACTTGCCACTTTTCAATGTTTATATTTGTGGCTGCAGAGTTCATCTTTATCTGTCAACATAATGGCTTCAGAGTAATATACTTTTTACTCACAATTGACTACCCAGTGGAATTCAAATATTAGGAGCAGAAGGCATGAGGGGACTAAGTCAAGTTTCCTCTCTTTCTCCATTAACCTTTATTTGCAGCATAATTTCCTAATTATAAAGTCATAGCTTGAATTACCTGTGTATCCAGTGTCTCTGTTAATAGTCAAAATAATACTGGTGCCTTGAATGCTCCCCTGAACTCCCCTGAGTAATGGGGATTGCTCTCAACTTTTAATCCTATAGGGTAAAATTCCCTGCTTTTGGAACTTACATCATTGTAGTTATACTTAATTATTCATTATTACTGACTCATTTAAACATTGTAGTATCGGTAACATTTGTTGGGTATATTTGCAACTTTGTCACTCTTAATAAAATGGACGAATCTATGGTTATTCCTAAATTTACATTTACTGGAGTTGGATATCTGGGCTGCATTCTGTCTTGAAGTTTTAATTGTGATACAATTATTTTGTATACTTTGGCTTATTTTTGTTAAGCAGACACATTCACTTCTGTTAGAAATATACCTATCCACAGATGTCTGATTTGGAGTATGTGTACAGCATTGGAAGTTGTTGGCAGGTTTGTTTGTTTGTTTTTTAAAGTGGTTCCTCCAATTTAACTTCCTATGCATAGTACCTGAGGGTTCTTATCCTTCCAAATACTTGATGTTTGAATAGTTTATTTTTATTCTATATATATATATATATATATATATATATAGTGACAATTGTTAAATTTATTTATTAGAAGCCTCATCTAGAAAATCCTAAAAGTTATTGGCCAAAAGAATGTAAAGGCATCACTTCATGGAGCAGAAGAGATGACTCAGTGGTTAAGAGCACTTGTTGTTGTTCCAGTGTGCTTTTAACTGTTTCTCAGCTGTAGATCTAGCTCCAGCTACATGAGATCCAATGCCTTTGGCCTGTGCAGGCACCTGTATTCATGTGCACATACCCACACCCTGACATATATGAGCACATAATTACAAACTATTTTTAAATAACAAAATGTAGAAAAAGTCTTATTGGCAGAGGATTCAGTTTTGTTTCTGTGCTTCTAGACAGCTGAGGGGACTCAACAACTTCTTGTAGCCTCTCCACAGACTCAAGAGGGAGAAGCCTGTAAAAAGGCCACTTGATCACCATCGGTGGGAACAATGGTACAGTCTTTTGCCATATAACAGCACAATGTGTCATAAGTGTCTACATGTATCACAAACACACACACACACACACACACACACACACACACACACACAGAAAGTTTATAATGGAGCTTAAAGCTTCTATCAGTTAGTGACCTTGTAGCTGTTGTGATATCATAGTGAACTGCTCAGGTGTTCACAGTGATGTTTATGTATAAAATCAACCCAGTTACCAGGCAAGAGAAGTTATGGCACACACTATTATATGTAGTACCTAATACTTGAGAATAGTATTGGCAATACTTGAAAAATAGCACACATGACTAGGCACTTGATATTCTATATTTGTTATCATTGTTTTAGAGTAAATTTTATAGGGTGTTCTAGAAGAAGGCATTGCTGCCCAGTAGATGATGCAGTCCATCCGGTGTAGAACAATGAGGTGATAGGAGAGTGATAAAGACGATGGTGTCCTGGTTCCTTGGTTGCTGAGGTTAACTGTGTGCTTGCTTGTGGTTTATCTTTTGACAAAAAAAATTAAATGGAATAAATTTGTGGGATAAAGATATAAAGATGTGAAGGAAAATATTTTTGTTTTTGTATTGCTGGACAATTTGTGTTTTAATCTAAGTGTTATATGTGTGTCTGAATAATCAACTACCCAAATATTTTTGAAGAAGAAAATTTTCTAATTTTGAGAAGATTTGTACTTAATGCTCATGACATCAACAGTAGTACACAATAAGGTCCCAGGTTTTCACATTTCCTCACTGACTAAGGACAAGAAACTTCAAGCCCTGTGTTTTCCATTCATGATGAAGAACCCTGTAGAGGTGTCTCATTTCCTTTGCTGTGAGACATGGTAACACACTAAAATGCCTGTAGTGACTGAGCAGGTGGCACAATGAATTGGGTGGGATGGGCCTGCTCTCTTAGAGCAGATCTTAGCAAGTCAGCTGTCATACAGTTTTAAAATGTATGGTGCACAGTTGGTAGTTTCACCTTTGAGTAGGGGGTTTTACTTTAACTTCTCAATCTTAGCAAACAGTTTAGTTTAGCTTGATTTTAGTGTCTGTAAAGTATACAGGTTCAAATGTAGGAAAGGATCAGAAAGCCAGTTTAAAAAAAAAAAGTATCTCTAAATAAGAGGCCAAAGATAGAATTTCTTATCTACAATAAATATATGATTGTGGTTATGGGCTACTACAGAGTTATTCATTTCTGTTTTCCTCCCTGGTCAAATGAATGTTTCCCACATTTGATACCTGATAACCTAGTCCTGGAATGCAGCAACCTGGTGATCAGGTTGATATTTTCTGGAAGTGTTGTGGTACTAGTTTTCACCTTTTAAAGCCTACATTGTAACTGTTTTAGATTTCTTTCAAGCTTTCCATTAGCTGAATTCCATTTTTTAAACTCAAATATTCCAGAAAAAGATTTTTGAAAACTTGGTTTTCAATTTTTCTGAATGTACTACTCATGAAGCAGTAGTATTTTGGTTCTTGTACCCATAATGTAGACTGTTCATCCATTCATAATTTGTATTTATTTTCCTTTTTGCTTAACTTTTAAGATTATAATAAGTTATAGCCTTTACTGACTGGTTTATATCAACTTGACAAAAGCTAGTGTCATCAGAGAGGAAGGAGCCACAATTGATAAAATGCCTCTATAAGATCTGGCTGTAGGCAAACCTGTAGAACATTTTCTTAATTACTTATTGATATGGAGGGTTCAGACCATTGTGAGTGGCACTGCCACTTGCTGGAAGTCCTGGGTTCTGTAAGAAAGCCAGCTAAACAAGCCATGGGAAGCAAGCCATGAAGCAGCATTCCTCTATCAACTCTGCATCAGATCTTACCTCCATGTTCCTCCTCTGCTTACGTTCCTGCCCTCATTGCTTTTCCTTTTGATATGAACTTTTATATGGAACTTCCTCCACAAGTTACTTTTGGTAATTGTGTTTCTCACAGCAATAGTAACATCAATTAAGATACATCATTTTCTCCATTTTCTTTTCTTCCTCCAAACCCTCCTATATACCTTTGCTTACTCTCTTTTTAATTTAGTAACTGTCCTGTATATATATATGTACATGTATATGTGTACATATAAATGTGTATACATACATATAGAGGTTTGCATGTGTAACTTGTTGAGTCTTTATTTATGCTATTACTTGTATATGTTTTGAGAGTTTACCATTTCTTTGCGGTTAATCAATTGGTGTGCCCTTTTCTAAGGAAGACAATTTCTGTTTCCTCAGTAGCTAGTAGTTTTTTGGTAGGCTAGAGACCTTGTGGGCATTTCTCCACCCATTTTAGCATGTATATCAGTGTTGTCCTTATTTAGCTCATATATGGGGAGGCATGTTAGTAAGAATTTATGAGGATAGCCTCTACCAATACTAGGAGACACAATCTCACAGCAAAGTTCCCTATCCACAGGCTCTTACAATTTTTTCACCCTTTCTTCTACAATGTTTCCTAACCCTTAAATATGGGGTGCTTTTAAGATGAACACTTTGGGATTGTGGTTCACAATTCTGTTGTTTGATTGGTTGCTGTTTATTGTAGTGGTGTCTCTGTATGAATAGCACTTTCATCTGTGTGTATAAGGACAAATGTTTAGATTGTTGTTAGGGATTATGTAGGATTAGTAAAGTAGTGGTTGTAGATTTTCCTCCAGTATCTGGACTTCAGAACCACTGAAGCTAGGTTGCTGGTACCAGGCATGATTTTCCTCTTGTTGAGCACATCTTAAACCAATTAAAGAGCTGTTGGCTAGTACCAATTTATGAATGCCACTAATGTACACTTAGGGTTATCTTACAATGTGCTGCTTGTTGATGTGGTTCATGGATGTTACAGCTGGGTAGAACTTTTGGTTTCTTTCCTCCTTTTGAAACATGCATGGCGTCTTCTGGTATCATGAAAGCTATTCAAGGTAGAAAGGGGCATGCAGTTCAGGTGTCTCAGGTACATATTTGATGTATCTTCAACAATAGGAGCTTGCCTTCTACCTCTGGGGGATAACCAAACCAAGGGGCACAGGAATAGTTTGCATGCTTTGAAAGTATCTTGATTGTTAGTTGGGGTCATCCTTGCAGAAGTCTAGAGTCAGTTTTCTCTTCAACCCTATAAATCAACAATCTGAGCAACAGTGGAAAGGCTACCTTAAATGCCTTTTGCTAATAATGAAATTGATACCTAACTTATCTACCATCATAGAGCCCTCATCTAGTAGCTGATGGAAACAGAAGCAAACACCTACAGCTAAACACTGAGCTGAATTGGAATCCAGATGCAGAGAATGAGGAGTGATAAGAAAACAGGGACAGAACCTGGCTACAGAAACCCATAGAGACAGCTGACCTGAACAAGGGGGAACTCATGGACCCCCAGACTGATAGCTGGGTAACACCGGCATTGGGCCAACTCAGACCCCCTGAATATGGGTTTCAGAAGGCCTGGGTAGTCTAAGGGACTTCTGACAGTGGAAACAAGATGTATCCCTGGGAGCACATTCCCCATAGAGGTATACTCCCTTAAGCTAGAGGCAGGAGGGAGGGCCTAGTCCCTACTCCAAATGACAGATTTTGTTGATCCCTCCTGGAAGGCATCACCCATGACATGGGAGTGAGGGAGGGAAGAAGGAAGAGGGAGTTGGGATCAATATGTAAAATAAGAAAAAGTAAATAAACATGTATTATACACTTGGCAAAAAAAAAAAAAAAAAAAAAAAAAAAAAAAAGAAAAGAAAGAAAGTCTCTTAAACAACCCTGGACAGCAGCTCAAAAGAGGGGTTCTCATGTAGATATTGGGGTTTTTGTTATATATACTTTGAGTCTTGGAGAGACTTGCCGCCAACATCAGAGTGTATGTGTGTGTGTGAGCACTTGCATGTGTATGTTTATTTGGGGATTTATAGTACTTTACTTTTATTTTAGAGGAAATAGCTAATAATATGATTCTTAATGGCTTTTTCAGACATCCTATTTTTTGTTACCAACACCCCTCCTTTCTTCTATTCACTTCCCTCTTCTCATTCTTTCAAGTTATCATTCTAGAAATTAATGGTCTGAAAGAAGAAAAATTAACACAAACATATAATTTCTCATTTTTTAAGAATGTGATTGATTCAAACAGAAAGGCTTAGATTAAATTAGGTTTTATCAATTTAGTTGTCCATATATTTATACCTCAATTATAACTGCATATGTATTTCAAAAGATTTGTTATAGTTGTAACATATAGGAACATACATATATGATACTTTGATATAAATGTACATGTGACCATTAAAATATTGTGTATATCAAGAATTGTTATATACTTAAAGATAAAATACTTATACTTGTGACTGAAGTTACATATGTATTATATATCTATTTAACATTGAATAAATATGATGTGTTAGAACCCATTTACCCTTTCTGTTGTGGCTCTTATGTTTTATATTCTATGATTTGCTTAATAAATGTAAATTACTGTTAAAATTAAGAAATACTAAATACTTAATGATAAAACATATTTATGTGAATAATCAGAATCACTTATGTCCTATGAAATACAACTTACTGAATTTCTTTACTATCAAAATTAAAGAAATCCACATTAATATTTCATTCAACATGTACTTATCAAATAATAATAGAGATTGATATTTACTCAGTTGCAGTGTTTCTATAAATATTACTTAAAATTGTACATAAGAGGAAGCAAATAAGTATAGATTCATATTGTTATCCAGATGAAGAGTGGGTCTTGCTGAAGAACCAATAAGGTCTGTTAGATTGCTCTCCACTGTCTAGACACACAGGAGACATAGGTGAAGGGAGGATGATTGTGAACAGCAAATTAGTTGAGGATTTGAAGTCTGTGCAGCTAGGAAAACATTGTGCTGTGTAGGAATGAAAAGGCATCATGTCAGGAACCAAGAGCAGAGGTTGTCTGCCTGCTGTCTGCCTCTCCCCATCATGAAAGCAGGCAATATCTAGATTCTCTTGTTTCAGAAAATTGCTTTTCTAAAACTCCGAGATCATAACAGTCTTATAAAATAGCAGAAAAATATAAGAGGAAGTAAAGCCCAACCAAGAATGAAAACAAGTGAATTAAGTACACTTAAATAAATCAGTAATGTGGTCATTGGGAGAACATGATTACAAATTTTGAAACAGTATTGTGTACAGAAAAAAAGACTGGCTCTCAGAGCAATCCCTATCATTTAAGTAAGCTGGTGTTTAGATGCTTTTTGGAAGAAATTGCTCATATGCTTTCTTCATCAATATAAAGTTTTCTGTTTATAATTTGTTGATCTTTAACGTACTTATTGAACTAAATTGAATAAAAGAATGATTATGTTGACTGTTAAAAACAATTCCAATTAATAACAATAACCTTTAGTTTCCCCTGTACTTAAAGATAAATAAAATTAGTTGATTTTCTAGTACCAAATTTCCATAATTGAGTATAATGCTAGGAACAGAATTGTCATTTTAAATTAGTATCAATCAAGAAATGTTACTATTAAAATGGATCAAATCTATAGTCACTGTTGACAATATATTGAAGATACAATGTGTGTATAATGCTGAAGATTACAGACCACATACGAAAACAAACTTTCAGAAACTTGATTGAGTTCAATTGACAGGACTTGAATGGAGCAGAGGAACCTGTGAGTGAGTGAAGTCCTGAGTGAATATGTGCTGTAGACACAGGCATAGATATGTCAAGGATCAAAGCCTCAACTACATTAAAAAAAAAAAAAAAAGTGGCAAATCGCCTATCCCCAACCAGGCTCAGAGGGATGGCGATGCTTTCCTCTGGTCCATGTGCTAATATTAATAGTGTTTGCAAAAAATGTCCAGCATAGATTTCTCTCCATCCCCTCCCCCAGATATTTAGTTCCTGATGACTCTTCTACAGAAACTGATACACCAGGGTTGGCAACACCTGCTTCCATGTTCAGTTGTAGATAATGATCCTGTTACCTTGTTTATCTTATATGTAATACCTTTTGCAGCTTATCTTATAACCTCACCTCCACATTCAATAATATATAATAAACACTGTGAGTTTCCAAGGTGTTGCAGCTTCTCCAGAGAACCATCAGATCTCAGATTTTCTTTTCATGTGTATGTATTCTCTTCAATCTCTTTTCCCAGTGAAGTTCATTCCAGGAGCTGTATAAGGATGCTTCAAAGACTGAGTGAAGTAGAAACAATACATAGCTGTGCATCACAATAATGGCTGTGCTTGCCTTAGGTCTCCAGCTACCACAATTTTGTTCAAAGGGTCTGTAGTACTTTGAAAATCGTAGCCTTTAATCACATTTACTCCCGAACAGATATACATACTTAAAAGAGTCAGCATATGCATACTAGCTAAAACATATTGTATTTGGCTTTTTGAACCTGGCTACATCCTGTAGTATAATATTTTCTCATTCTACATATTGTCCTGGAAATTTCCTAGTTTCAATTTTTCCTTATTACTGAATGAAATTCCATTGGGTATATGGAGCATATTTTCACTACCCATTCCTCACCGGATGAAAATCTAAGCTGATTGGATTTTCTTTCAATTGTAAATAGAGAAGCAATGAACACGGATGTATAGTCTCCTGTGTAGATGCTTGGGAGTCACGTAGATAGACCACACAATAGCTGTTGTTTTAGGCTTCTGAGAATTCTACACACTGATTTCCATTGTGGTTAGACCATTTTCCTCTCTTCTAACAGTGAACAAGACTTTTCTGTCATCCTTACCAGCATATGTTATCATTTGTATGATTGGCAGATATTCTGACTCAGGTGATGTACAATCTCAAAGTAATTTTAACTTACATATCCCTGAATGTTAGGGATGCTGAACACTTCTTTAAATATCAATTGGTAATTTTTATTTCTTATTTTAAGAGCTGTCTGTTTCCTGGACTTCTCTGAGAACTTTCTGTATATGGATATGTCAGCTTTCCTTTATTCTTACAGCATCCCTTACCTGTCATCTCAGCATTTCCCTGTTATTTTATTATCTCCATCACAAGTATTTCCCCTAATATTTTCCTGTTTTATCCTGTCTTGGTTACTGTCTCAGAAGAAAACAAGAGTTAACAAAATTATGTTCCTTAATTTTAATAAATTTACTTGTTACAAATTTATATCTTGTCAGATAGTTTCCAGTATGTTTTTGGCATTTTTATTGGCTAATGCTTTTGAAAACATTAGTATATAGATAAGATATTAAAATGAGCATAGTATTACATAACTCTGGAAAATTTACTTCTAAAGAAACAGCATTATATTTTTAATATAATATAAATGATTTTGATTAAAATAAAATTCAGTGAAAATTATTGGCATACATCTACAAAGCCATATTTCATGTATCTATGAAAAGAGCCAGGATTAGAAAGTCTGAGCAGAGAGAGGAGATTTGGAATAAGCAAAAAGCTCTTAATTAATGAAAGAATGAAGTATTAAATTTAAACATGTTTCTTAGATTAAAAGCCACATAATAGAACATGACATGGAAATCCTCATGCTGGACATATATACAAGTAAAGGATATAAGTATGTCAAGATATGTATATTTATTTTCTTACAGGTTTTCAACTCTTTATGTACACCCTGCCTACATTGATTTTGATGTATTAAAAAAAATGTCTCCTCTCTCTTCCTCTCTGACTCTTTCTCTCTCTTTTTCCTCTCTTTCTGTCGCGTGCGCGCGCACGCACACACACACACACACACACACACACACACACACACACACACACACACACACTGCAGTATTAACCAGCCGTCAAAATGAAATCTTGACATTTACAGAACCAGAGATGGAATTGGAGATTATTATGTTAGCAAAATACATCAAGATAGACAAATGCTGCATATTTTCACTTATATATGAAATGTAAAAATAGCTATGCCAGAGAAGGAGAGAATTTAATGGTGGCCACTGAAGGTTGGATAGGCTACATGGAAGAAGGTGTAAAGGAAGAATGAGTGATTATCCCAGGGTTAGAGAGGAAGAGTGGTTCTTAATATGATAAAGTAACAGTTCTTGACCAAAACTGTATTCTCAAAGTAACTAGCAGTGAGATTGTCAGTGTTCCAATGCTAAAAGTTATGATAAGTCTGTGACTGATGAATGAACCAATAATTATGATGTAATCATTACTTATAATACTTACATATCGGGTGTCACGTTTTATTTCATAAATATACAATTATCAGATATCAAATAAAAAAAGAATATATTAAAACATCATATATAAATATCAACAGTAATTAAACTAATCTGGGCATGGCATCATTTTATTTTAGTAAAATTAAGAGAAATATACAACAGAAAACATGCAGAGGAAATGGTGCTAGAGAAAATTTTAAATGACACTAAAGAAAAGGGAGAGATGCCTATGAAAGATGCATATTGATAACAAATGAATTTTCACATGCTTATAAGCTAATGCTAATAAAGATCAAAATGTATGAAACTGATTAATCATTATTTAAAAACAAATGCAATTAAATAAAAAACATAAGAAGTTTAATAACCTACAGCATGAAAATTAAAATGGCAATTATGTGACTTCTCAAAATGAAAAATTTAAAAATATTTTGATTATACATTTTAACTGCTGAGTATCTATTCTTCAAAATGTTTATCTCATAAATCAGAACTGATATTGAGACAATCTGTCCTACTAGGATGGCATGTTTTCATGGACTTTGTGTTCTTAGTTGTAATTTCTTCAGATTGGGTTGTACACTTAACTATTCTGAATGAAATATTGTTATCATAGCATTGCATATAGTAATACATTAACACAGACTAAATATCTCTTCCTCAGGGACTACACTGATAGTTACATACAAAATAATTGACCTAGGGCTGGGGTATTGGCTCAGTTGTTAAAATGCCTGCTTCTAAAATGTGATGGCCTGTATTTGATCTCCACAAACTACATTTAAAAAGTTGAGTAACATGGCAATTTTATAGTTCTTGAAATGTTGAGATGGGAGGCATAGAACCAGATCCCTTAGAAACTATTGGCCAGCCAGCCTGACCTACATGGTGAAGTTCTAGGCCAATAAAAATATCTGTCTCAAAGAAAAAAATATCACCTGAATATTCAAAGTTGTTCTAGTACCACACACACACACACACACACACACACACACTGCACACATGTATTCACACATAGATTCATTTATACAAAAAATGCAAACATGCACTAATATATGCACAAAATAAGTGAATAAATCACAAAAATAAAGGTGCAATAAAGGCTAAGTGTTGAGTTTGCAAAGCTAACAAAGCCTTATGTAGAGTATTGTGGAAGTCTTTAAGGTCCTGGAACATAAACTTCATAGTTTTAGTTGATTATAATATGTACGATCACAATATAAAAAGCAGTCTTGGGTGTATAGGCACTAGATTCAAGATTGTGGGCATTTATGTTGTGGTATTTACATAACACTTTGTGTTTTATAATATATATATATATATATATATATATATTAATATGAATTTCTTATTTTACATATCGATTCCAGTTCCCTATCCATACCTCCCTCCATCTCTCCCACCAACCACCATCCCGTCCCATTCCTCCCCCCAACAGGTAGGATGATGCCTTCCAGGAGGGATCATATAAATCTGTCAAGAGATTTGGAAGGAACTAGGCCCTCCCTCCTGCCTCTAAGTAAAAGGAATATCCCTCCATGGGGAATGTGCTCCCAAAGTCATTTTGTGCACTAGGATTACATCCTGTTTCCACTGTTAGAGGTCACTTAGACTTCCCAGGACTTCTGAGACCCATTCTCAGGGGGTCTGAGTTGGTGCAATGCTGGATTCCCAGCTATCAGTCTAACCCCATTAGCTCTTCCTTGTTCAGGTCAGCTGTCTCTGTGGGTTTCTGTAGCCTGATCTTGTCCTGCCTCTCTGCATCTAGATTCCAGTTCATCTCAGTGTTTAGTTGTGGGTGTCTGCTTCTATTTGCACTAGCTACTAGATGAGGACTCTATGATGATGGGTAAATTAGTCATCAATCTCATTATCAGGGAAGGGCATTTCTGGTAGCCTTTCCACTGTTGATCAACTTGTTAGCTGGGGTCAGTCTTGTAGGTATATCTGGGCATTTCTCTAGAGACAGTTTTCTCTTCAAACCTATAATGGCTCCCTCTTTTATGCTCTCTCTCTCTCTCCTCTCATCTATTCCTCCCCTGACTCATTCTTCCTAGTCCCATGTGTTTTCCTCTCCTCCCCTTCTTTTTCTCCTAGCTCCCTCTCTATTCACTGTCACCCCCCCCCTCTACAAATATGCTCAGGAGATCTTGTCCCTTTCCCCTTCTGTGAGGGACCTTGTATAAATCTCTTGTAATCCTCCTTGTATCCTAGTTTCTCTGGTGGTATGCATTATAGGCTGGTGATCCTTTGCTCTATGTCTAAAATCCATATATGAGTGAGTACACAACATGTTCCTCTTTTTTGTGACTGAGTTACCTCATTCAGGATGGTTTCTTCAAGTTCCATCCATTTGCCAGCAAATTTCAATATTCCATTGTTTTTTTTTTTCTTTTTCTTTTTGCGCAGAATAGTCTTCCATTGTGTAAATGTGCCACATCTTCTTTATCCATTCTTCAGTTGAGGGGCATCTAGGTTGCTTCCAGGTTCTTGCTATTAATAACGATGCTGTTACAAACATAGTTGAACACATGCCTTTGTTGCATGGATGTGGATCATTTGGGTCTATGCCTAAGAGTGGGATTGCTGGGTCCTGTGGTAGACTGATTCCCATTTTCCTGAGGAACCGTTATACTGATCTCCAAAATGGTTGTACAAGTTTGTTCTCCCACTAACAGTGTAGGAGTGTTTACCTTTCGCTGCATCCTCACCAGCATGAGTTGTCACCAGTGTTTCTAATTTTAGCCATTCTGGCAGGAGTAAGATGGTATCTCAGAGTTGTTTTGATTTGCATTTCCATGATAGCTAAGAATGTGCAGCTCTTTCTTACCTGTCTTTCAGTCTTATGGATTTCCTTTGTTAAGAATTCTCTATTCAGTTCTGTATCCCTTTTTTAATAGAGTTATTTGGTGTTTTCTTCACTAGTTTCTTGAGTTCTTTGTACATTTTGGAGATCAGCCATCTGTCAGATGTAGGATTGGTGAAGATCTTTTCCCAGTCTGTGGGCTGCCATTTGATCTTGTCCACTGTGTCCTTTGCCTTACAGAAGCTTCTCATTTTGAGGAGGTCCCATTTATTAATTGTCGATCTCAGTGTCTGCACTACTGGAGTTATGTTCAGGGAGTAGTCTCCTGTACAAATTTGTTCAAGGGTACCTCCCACTTTCTCTTCTAAGAGGTTCAGTGTATCTGGATTGATGTTGAGGTCTTTGATCCATTTGGACTTGATTTTTGTGCATGGTGATAGACATGGGTCTATGTGCAGTTTTCTACATACCATCATTCAGTTGTTCCAGCACCATTTGTTGAAGATGCTTTCTTTCTGCCATTATATACTTTTAAGTGTTTTGCCAAAAATCAGGCTTTAATAGGAGTGTGGGTTAACATCAGGATTTTCAATTCGATCCCATTGGTCTATCTGTCTCTTTTAGAGCCAATACCAGGCTGTTCTATAGTAGAGCTTAAAGTCAGGGAAGGTGATGCCTCCTGAGGTTTTTTTTTTTTTTTTTTTTTTTTTTTTTATTGTACAGGGTTGATTTGGCTCTCCTGGGTCTTTTGTTTTTCCATATAAATTTGATTATTATCATTTCAAGGTCAGTGAAGTATTGTGCTAGGAATTTTAATGGGGATTACATTGACTCTGTAGATGGCTTTTAGCAAGATTGCCATTTTTACTATGTTTATCTTACCTATCCAAGAGCATGGGAGATCTTTCCATTTTCTGTTATCTTCTTTAATTTCTTTTTTTAAAGACAGAAAGTTCTTGCTATATAGGTCTTTCACTTGTTTGGTAAGTGCCAATGGAAGATACTTTATGTTGTTTGTGGCTATTGTAAAGGGTAATGTTTCTCTGATTTCTTTCTCAGCCCTTTTGTCTTCTGTATATAGTAGACCTACTGATTTTTTTTTTTTGAGTTTATCTTGTATCCTGCTAGTTTGCTGAATGTGTTTATCAGCTGTAGGAGTTTTTGGGTCACTTATATAAACTATCATATCATCTGCAATTAGTGACAGTTTGACTTCTTTCTTTCCAGTTTGTATCCCGTTGATCTCCTTTTGTTGCCTTAGTGCTTTAGCTAGAACTTCAAATGTGGAGAGATATGGAGAGTGAGGGCAGCCTTGTCTTGTTCCCGATTTTAGAAGAAACACCTTAAGCTTCTCTCCATTTAGTTTGATGTTGGCTGTTAGTTTACTGTATATTGCTTTTGTTATGTTCAGGTATGTTTCTGTTATCCAGGATCTCTCCAAGACCTTATTTATGAAAGGTTATTGAATTTTGTCAAAAAAATTTTCAGCATCTAGTGAGATGATCATGTGTTTTTTTTTTTCACTTTGTTTCAGTTTTTCAGTTTGATGGATCACATTGATAAATTTTCATATGTTGAACCATCGCTGCATCCCAGTGATGAAGCCTACTCTGTCATGCTGGATGATATCTCTGGTGTGTTTTTGGATTCTGTTTACTAGTATTTTATTGAGCATTTTTGCATCGATGTTCATGAGGGATATTGGTCTATAGTTTTCTTTCTTAGTTGTTTCTTTGTGTAGCTTGGGTACCGAGGTAATTGTGGCCTCGTAAAAAGAGTTTGGAAATGAACCTTTTGCTTCTATTGTGTGGAACATTTGGAGGAGTGTTGGTATTACCTCTTCTTTGAATTTCTGGTAGAATTCTTCACTGACCATCCTGCCCTGGGCTTTTTTTGGTTGGGAGGCTTTTGATAGCTGCCTCTATATCATCAAGGGTTATAGGTCTATTAAAGTTGCTTATCTGTTCTTGATTTAATTTTGGTAAGCAATAGTTTCCAGTAATTTGTCCATTTCCTTTGAATTTTCAAATTTTGTGGAGTACAGGCTTTTAAAGTATGACCTGAAAATTGTCTGGATTTCCTCAGTGTCCTTGTTATGTCCCCCTTTTCGTTTCTGACTTTGATAATTTGCTTGTTCTCTTTCTGCTTTTTTTTGGATAGTTTGGATAAAGGTTTGTCTATCTTGTTGATTTTCTCAAAAAAAAAAAAAAAAAAAAAAACAACTCTTTGTTGAATTGAGTTTTTTGTATTGTTTTCCTGGTTTATACTTTATTGATTTTAGCCCCCAAATTGATTATTTCCTGGCATCTACTCCTCCGGGGTGAGTTTGCTTTTTTTTTCTGTTCCAAGGTTTTTAGTTGTGCTGTTATTCACCATAAGCAGAGAAAAGAAGATATTTAAGGACAAAGGTAGATTTTAACAATATGTATCTACAAATCCAGCCCTACAGAAAGTTCTGGAAGGAAATCTCCAACCCAAGGAAATTAACTACACTCACAAAGACGTAGTCAATAGATCATCCCTCTTCACTAGAACCCAAGGGTAAAGCAGGGCAAATATATTCACAATACCACTGCCAACAACAAATCTAAAAAAACAAGAATTAACCATCAATGGTCCTTACTTTCCCTCAACATTAATTGTCTTAACTCACCTATAAAAAGACATACACTAACAGAATGGATACAAAGACAGAATCCATCCTTCTGCTGCATACAAGAAATGTATCTAAGCTTCAAAGGCAGACATTAACTCAGGGTAAAGGGTTGGGAAAAGATCTTCGAATCAAATGTACCCAAGAAGCAAGCAGGTGTAGCTATCCTAATATCTAACAAGTTAGACTTCAAACCAAAATCAATCAAAACAGACAAAGGCTGTCATTTCATCTTCATCACAAGAGAAATCCATCAGCGCAAAGTCTCAATTCTGTACATGCCCCAAGTACATCCATAAAAGAAATGCTAATAAAACTCATAGCTCAAATAAAACCTCAGGCACTCATAGTGGGAGACTACAATACCCCACTCTTACCACTAGACAGGACCACCAGACAGAAACTTAACAAAGAAACAAAAGAACTAACAGAAGTTTGTCTCAGTTGGGTTTAATAGACATCTATAGACCAGTCCATCCAAACACAAAAGAATATACCTTTTTCTCTGCTCCATATGGAACCTTCTCTAAAATCGACCACATACCAGATGATATAACAAACCTCATCAGATTAAAAAAAATAAATAAATAAATAAACTCCTGCATCTCATCAGACCACCATACTTTAATGTTGAATTCAACAACAACAGAAATCGCAGAAACCCTACATACTCTTGGAAACTGAACAATGTGCAATTGTACCATACCTGGGTCAAAGAAGAAATAAAGAAAGAAATTAAGGACTTCCTAGAATTCAATGACAATGAAGACACAATATACCGAACTTTGGGAAACCTTCAAAGCTTTGCTATGAGGAAAGTTCTTTTCATTAAGTGTCCATATAAAGGAAACAGAGGATAGTGTTTTATATCTTAAAGAAGAAATTAAAGTGATTCCTTAACATCTATGTCATTATCATATGTTCAGAATGAAGTATAACTTAAAAAAATTAGTTGACCAAGTAATGGAAAATATTCACTATTTTCTCTCACAAAACCAGTTTTGTAAAATGTTGCTGGATAATGAAGCACCTTAGACTTTGAAACTATTAGAGTTTATGCTAATGAGAGTAGCTCACTATTCTCCTCAGTCTTTCTTTGCTTTTTATAGTGAAATAAAATTCATTTTCTTCGTGAATACCTATTGCAAGTCTATGCATTCTCCTTGGCCATATGAGACTTTGAAGTTGTTTACATGGAGAGAGTGATACTAATTCTAACATTAGATTATATAGACTTATTGCAGATGTGTTGTGCTAAGGTACTTTCTCAGCACTGTCAAAATTATATGTTATTGGAGACATTGGTTAGGAACTTACATAAAACAATAATGTAGTGGAGGATAAAGCTATGATCTGAGAAATACAGACAAACAAGAGTTATTGTATGCTTAAATTTAATGTTAAAATGTAAAAAAAAAAAACACTTCTATGCTTTCAAAAATCTTTGCCAGATGTCTTGCTAATATAGTCCCAATAAAGTTAAGCATATATAAGCTATAAATTTTACTATTTACATTTGCATATTAAATTTAAAGAAGCTACTTGTTTTTTAGCAGGATGAAGTTATTTTAAGGTTCAAATTGAAGCTTTCTCTAGAAAAGAAATTAGGAATGAATAATTAATTCAGCCTTTGCAGTCTGTTCTCTCTCTTTTTATATTGGGTATATTCATAATTTTAAATTTAAGTATTTCAAGTAATAGTATTGTATAGAGGTTGATTGTATTTCTTGGACAGCCAATAATGATGAGATAGAATTATATTCCTTTTCCTTAAAGGTTAGTTAGCTAGCTACTTTTCAGGTGTAGGTTGTGCTCCAGGTTAAATTCAAAGTCCACTTCTCTTATGTTTTACAGAAAATACATTACTTTGAACCTCTACTATTTAAAACATATTTCCCTTTTTCTTTTTCATTGAATTTCAAACCGTGTAATTTTAGCCATTCTGACAGGAGTAAGATGGTATCTCATAGTTGTTTTGATTTGTATTTCCCTGATGGCTAAAGATGTTGATCACTTTCTTAAATGTCTTTCAACCATTTTAGATTCCTTGATTCTCCATTTAGTTCTGTACCCCATTTTTTAATTGAAGTGTTTGGTGTTTTGGTGACTAGCTTCTTGGGTTCTTTGTGTATTTTAGAAATCAGCCATCTGTCAGATGTGAGATTGTTAAATATCTTTTCCCATTCTGTGGACTGACATTTTGTCTTGTTGACTATGTCCTTTGCCTTAAAGATGCTTTTCAAATTCAGGAGGTCTAATTTATTAGTTGTTGTCTCAGTTCTCTTCTAAGAGGTTTAGTGTGGCTGGATTTATGTTGAGGTCTTTGATCCATTTGTACTTACAGTTTGTGCATGGCAATAGATATGGATCTATCTGCAGTCTTGTCCGAGTCAGCATCTAGTTATGCCAACACCATTTTTTGAATATGCTTTTCTTTTTTCTAATGTATACTTTTAACTTCCTTGTCAAATGTCAGGTGTTCATAGGTGTGGCTTAATATCAGGGTTTTCAATTTAATTCCATTGGTCTACCTGTCTGTTTTTGTTTCAATACCAATCTATTTTCAGGACTATAGTTCTATAATAGAGCTTGAAGTTGGGGATGGTGATGCCTGGAGAAGTTCCTTCATTGTACAGACTTGTTTTGGGTATCCTTGTTCTTTTGTCTTTCCATATAAAGTTGAGTATTATTCTTTCACGGTCTGTGAAGACATATTCTGGGATTTTGATGGGGATTTTACTGAATCTGTAGACTGCTTTTGACAAGATTGCTATTTTCAGTATGTTGATCCTACCTATTCAAGAGATTGAGGGATCTTTTCATTTTCTGGTATCTGGTATCTTCTTTAATTTCTTTCTTTAAAAACTCCAAGTTCTTATTATATAGGGTTTTTACTTGTTTGGTTTCACCAAGATATTTTATGTTGTTTGTAGCTATTGTAAAAAGGTGGTATTTCTCTGATTTCTCTTCTGACTTCTTTCTCAGTACCTGTATTGTATATGTATATTAGGGCTACTGATTTTTTTTTTTTGAGTTAATCTTGTATCCTGCCACTTTGCTGAAGGTGTATATAAGCTGTAGGAGTTCTGTGGTAGACTTTTTCAGATCACTTATGTAAATTATCATATCATCTCCACATAGTAAATGTTTGACTTCTTCCTTTCCTTTTTATTTAAATAATTTTTTGAGTTCATTTTTTAAATTTATTTTTCTTATTTTACATGTCGATCCCAATTCCCCTCTCCCTCTGTCCCTCTCTCCCTCCCTTCCATGCCTCCCATTCCCCCCCCCCGACCACCCTCCCATCCCATCCCCCCCAACTGCACAGGGAGAGTGGTGCCTTCCAGGAGGGGTCAAAAAATCTGTTAAATCATTTGGAGTCTGGACTAGGCCCTCCTTCCTGTCTCTAGATTAAGGGTGTATCCCTCCATGGGGCAGTCAAATGGATGGAACTTGAAGAAATCATCCTGAGTGAGGTAACCCAGTCACAAAAAGAGGAACATAGTATGCACTCACTCATATATGGATTTTAGACATAGAGCAAAGGATCACCAGCCTATAATTCACATCACCAGAGGAACTAGGATACAAGGAGTATTATAAGAGATTCATACAATGTCTCCCACAAAAGGAGAAAGGAACAAGATCTCCTGAGCATATTGAGAGTGGTCATGGTGGGGGTGACAGTGAGTGGAGAGGGAGCTAGGAGAAAGAGAAGGGGAGGAAAGGAAAGTACATGGGACTAGGAAGATACATGGGACTAGGAAGATTGAGTCAGGGGAGGACTAGACAAGAGGAGAGAGAGAGGGAGAGAGAGAGAAAGAGAGGGAGAGAGAGAGGTAGAGGGAGAAAGCATAAAGAGGGAACCGTTATCGGTTTGAAGAGAAAACTGATTCTAGAGAAAAGTTCAGAGACCTGCAAGACTGACCCTAACTAACAAGTTGAGCAATAGTGGAAAGGCTACCATAAATGCACTTCCCTGATAATGAGATTGATGACTAACTTATCCACCATCATAGAGCCCTTATCTAGTAGTTGATGGAAATAGAAACAGACACACACAGCTAAACACTCACTTGAACTAGAATCCAGAGAGGAAGGACAAGACCAGGCTACAGAAACCCACAGAGACAGCTGACATGAATAAGGGGGAGCTAATGGGCACCCAGACTGGGAAACCAACATTGGACTGACTCACACCCTCTGAACATGGGTCTCAGTTAGAAGTCTTGGGCTGTCTATGGGACCTCTGACAGTGGAACTAGGATGTATCCCTGGTGCACAAAAGGACTTCTTCCTTTTCAATTTGTATCCCCTTGATGGTCCCCTGGAGAAGGGGAAAGGAATAAGATCTCCTAAGAAAATTGGGAGCATGGGGGATGGGAGAGGGAGTTAGAGGAAAAGGAGGGGAGAAGTGGGCATGAAGGACCAGAAAGATTTAGTCATGGAAGAATAGAGGAGAGCAAGAAAAGAGATACTATAATATAGGGAACCATTATAGGTTTTAAGAGAAATCTGGCAGTAGGGAAATGTCCAGTGATCTACAAGGATGACCCCAATTAACAAATTAAACAATAGTGGACAGGCTACCTTAAATGCCCTTCCCTGATAGTGAGATTGATGACTAACTTGTATGCCATCCTAGAGTCTTCATCCAGTAGCTGATGGAAGCTGAAGCAGACACCCACAACTAAACACTGAGAGGAACTCTTGGAATCCATTTGCAGACAGGGATCTATTTGCAGACCTAGCTGGAGAAACCCATAGAAACAGCTGACCTGAAAAAGGGGTTGATCATGAACTCCAATTTTATAGGTGGGAAACCAGTATGGGACCGACTGAGATTCCCTGAATGTGGTGTTAGATGGGAGGACTGAGCAATCTATGGGGCCTCTGGTAGTAGATAAGTATTTATCCCTAGTAATCGAATGGATTTTGGGAGCCCATTCCACATAGATGGATATTTCCTCAGGCTAGGTACATGGGGGAGGGCCTGGATCCTTCTCCAAATGATATTACAAACTTTGAAGACTCCTGATGAAAGGCCTCACCCTTGGAGAACAGAAAGGGTTGGGATGGGGGCTGGTGGGGGGAACAGGAGAGGGTGGGAGGGTGCAAGAACTGGGATTGACATGTAAAACAAGCTTGCTTTATATATATATATATATATATATATGTACGTATATATATATGTATATATATATATGTATATGTATGTATGTATGTATTTGAAGGTGCTAGCAATATTATATGTCAATCATGGTGTTTTCACTTATGCCTGCATGTAAGAATTCATTAAAGTGAAGACTTTGAATAGAACAAAAAAGATATATATTTTATTTCATGTTATTTTTGCAGTCATAATATGTTTATGCCAATATAGAAGCCTGGTTTTGTTTCTACCTAAAGCTCTCTGCTTTAATTAGATAATATCTGAGGTAGTTTTAACACACATTTTTAGTTATGTGTTTATTTTCTTCTGCCAGACCATATTTTGCATTTTTTTTTTTTTAAAAATTTGACCCAAGTTCTTCCTGCTTTGCTTGGGTTGTTCTCCTGGGCTGAAGTAGTTCTTTAGCCTCAGCTTATCAAGTAGCTGTGTGTATCTCGCATGGTTCTTGAACATTTTGGTACAATGAATTTTAATACATTAGACTATCACTTTGTAGATTACTGAATGAAGATTTTTGAAAACAAGACATGTTTCCCCTCTTTAGAATATATGATCCTTATTTCATATATATGATCCTTAATTTTAGTAGTTTTCTGAGAACCTTTATATTTTATCTATAGTTGTTTTCGTGGATGAATTCCCTCTTCTTTAAATCATTGGGACCTGGTTCTAACATAAGGGACAACAATATGGTCATGACTTCGGTTTATTTAAAACAGGCTTATTGATCACCTACTGTGTGCCAGACTGTGTACAAGACTTTGGAAATAAATGAGGCAGAGAAGTCTACCAAATTCTAATGAGTATAAACAACTCAAGGAAATGAAGCCATAAGTCTGGGGGGAGAGCAGGGGTGGGGTCAGAGTGACGTGAGGGAAGAAGAAATTGATATAATTCTTTACTTTTTAAAACCCTGTGGTACTGCTACCGCTGCCACACCTCTGTAGAATTCTAGCTGCTTGATTCTGGGAATGGCTTTTGTTGTTTACAACAACTGATAATATTTATTTAGATTTAGCTCTTCTAAATAGCTTAAGATAAAAACAGCTACACTGAAATGTCTATTAAATATGTGCCTACAAAATAATCCTTAACCACAATTCTAAATGCATTGTACGAATTATAAAACCTGCCTTTCTTCAGGCTTGGCTTTCAGCTTTTCTGGTCCCAGCTGGAACTGAGAATTTCATATTTGTTCAAAATGAATAATGAATTTTTAAGTTTCCTTTGCTTCATGTTGATTTGGAAAAATGGCTCAAGTTGGTTCTTCTATTATTCAGTTTTCTGTCACACAGCAAAGAACCTTTCAGTTCATAATTATTTTCATTTTATAGGTTCATCAGAAGAACGTTTTTATGGTTTGCTTGCTTTGCAAAGAAATTACTCATTGGGAAAGCAAAGTTTTTGATTCATAAACTACAGTTGCAAATATTCTCTTTTATTTGCACTTTTCCCCTATTATCTTGGGCAAGAAGAGTGCCAAATTATCAGGTTGCCTGGCTGAGTGATGTGATGCTGCAGCTAGATTTAAATATTCATTGCTGAATAAATGGGATATTATGCAATTCTGCCATAGTATTAACTGACAAACATTTGCTCTTACTCCCATTTAATTTTGATTCCATTTTGTTTATCAAAGTGTTGGCAATTTGAGGAAAGTAGTATGGGCATAGGTTTGAAGTAGTTATGTTAGGGATGCTGGGAAAAATATCTCATCCTCCAGATGCTGAAGAACATCATTAAGGATCAATAGCTTTCCTAAAATTTATGAAATCACTTAACACTCAGGATGAATACATAGTTATCACTCTGGGAAATTCTAAGGAACAGAATGCTATTGTTGTTATTATTATTATTACTATTATTATTAATTTTGTAATATGAAACATGAACTCTACTGCTGAGTTATATTGTAGTCCCCAGACAGATGATTTAAAATCATTTTTTAAAAAGAATTTCAAGGAAAGTGAATAAAGCAAAAGTAACTTAAAAAATTCCAACAAATTCTTGGGTTGAAAAATACTTATGCTGTGAAGCTTAAAAGTAATAGAATGCTGAAATAACACGGGCCAAATGAAAGAAATTATTGATAAACTTTATAGCAGTCAGTTAGAATACACACAGAGGAGAAAAGCATTGAGGGAGTGTCAGAAATTCCTGAGTGTTTGTGGGTTGAATCCAAGCATACCAATGGGCACAGTTAAATTATATAGGAACCTAAAGTTCTGGTGTATTACAATGAGTTGACCATAGAATAACAGTGTTGTACTGTAAGACCCTCAGAATGAGGAGTCTTCCAGGTTTGGCTGATACCCCAAGAACTCAATGTCCAGTCCAGTTGCTGCAAAATGCAAGAGGCTTTAATGAACAGGAAACGTTTGTGCAAACAAACAGGCTCCTCCAGCAGGCTAGAAAGAAGCCCCCTCTCCCGGCCCAGGTGTTTTTAAAGGCAAACCCACAAGCTTAGGGAGGGGGTGGGACCCTCTGTCCATTGAGTACATGACCATTGGAGGCCAGATGGCTATTAGGATCAACAGAACTTAGGGCCTCAGGGTATGCTAATTAATTTTGTCTGGGCATACTGGAGTTGCAGCTATCTCTTTGTTTCCTATTCACCTATTCCTATTCACCACCTGTTGACTTACAAGAAAGGAGGGGCAGTGTGAATTCTTCTTATCTCAGGGCCTTGTGAGAGGAAGTTAGCAAATTCCAAGGAACAGGTATTGGTTTCCAGGTTAGTCCATCATTAACATTACTTTTTAGGTCTTTCATTCCCCCCTTTTTCTCTTGTCAATAGTTCTAATCTTATAACTATGGAAATTAAGAAGCAGCCTCCTCTTGGCTCCAGAGGCTCCTGTACTGCTGTCTAAGCACCATAATCTGGACTTTGTGTTGTCCTCTTGCTGTTCCAGGTAGGGAAAGCAAGATCAAGATGATGGAGTAGTCTATGATTCTGTTCCACCTGAGTGCCTCTTCCCTGCTAAGTAAGGAGCGCTGCTGTTTACATGCATTCCTTTACTTTAATTTCCCTCTCCTGTGGCTCCGCATATTGAGCAATAATGAATGCCTTCTAAGCTCCCACTGTCTTCTCACCTACTCTCACTCTCAACAGGAAAGGAAAAAAGTTTTGTGAAACTGACTTTATTTTATATTAGATTCTGAAATTTACACAACTGATATGTTTGTCCAGTGATATCTGTGAATTTTACTATAGAAAGCTGTAATAATTTAAAGTGAGCTGTCACCGAATATTGCATGGAATTCTCTGATGTGTTCAGTATTTTTCTCTTTGTGTTAAGTTAAATTATGCATACATATCATATACATATGAAATATATAGCAACATATTTGGCTCATAATGTTGACCACCAATGGGCAGGAAAAATAAAAAAATGTTTATGCCTATGTGTATGTCATAAAATATCCAAAATCCATAATCTGTGTCTAAGATCTTTCAAACCTAGCATAGTGATATTTTAGAGTAAGGAAATACAAGGACCAAGAACACATATTTTAACTTCAAATAAGTAAATGTGTGATTAAAATGTCATAAGTCAGCACTAGGCATGTAGATAAGTTGCCATTGTTCTTTTACCTAGCACTTTATAAATTAGGCATAGTAGTGCAGATCTGTAATCCCAGTACTTGGCAGGTAGAGGCAAGAAAAATAGAAAACCAAGATCATACCCAGTTACACAACTTGTAGAAAATGAAGTAAACACTTCAATGAAATGATGGGATTAGGATTACTTGAGATATACATTATAAATTATGTTTAATATAACTTAACTATGAAGTGCAGTCAAAACAAAATTAAAACTATTTTCATGTTATCAAACATATTATCGGAGCAATATGTTTTGTGTATTCACTGTTAGGCTGGAAGCAATGTAGGTATAAGAGTCTCTACAGAGAGTCACCTGATATGATTCTCATTGTGAGATATTCAGAATGAGGACCTAGTGTGACCTGTAAGAAACAACTAAGGCATGAGGGTCCCAAGCTCATGAATGGACTAATATAATCACAGTTGCCTTTGCTCTGTGTCACCAATGAGATTTTTTTTTGTCATATCTTGATCACAGATGATACAGAGAAGATGTCATTATCATACTCTTAGGCTTCCAGAAGAAAGGTTGGAATTGGTAATCCTATTTCAAATCAAGGAGCCAAAATTCATATAGTTGACATAAACATATCAGACTTAAGGCCATCAAACAAGATTTACTTAAGATTATTTACCATCATATTTTAAAAGATGCTTCATGTAAATGATGATTTTTGTATTTCTTATTATTAATGTTCATTTATCACTAAATGTATATATAACTGAAGTAGGTAGCCAGTCTCTCTTCTTTTAATATTTATATTTTTAATTTATTTTTCTATTTTAAATATTGATCCCAGTTCCCTCTCCCTCCTTTCCTCCTTCCCTCCGTCCCTCTCTCCTATCCTCACATGCCCCCCGACTACCCTCCCCTCCCATTCCTCCCCCCAGTTCATATGTAGGGTGATGCCTACCACGTGGGGTCACATAAATCTGTAAAGCAATTTGGAGTAGGGTCTAGGCCCTCCCTCCTGCCTCTAGGTTAAGGGAGTTTCCCTCCAGGGGGAATGTGCTCCCAAAGTCCTTTTGTGTACAAGGGATACATCCTGGTTTCACTGTCAGATGTTCCTTTGACTGCCCAGGTCTTGTAAGTAAGACCCATATTCAGGGGGTCTCAGTCAGTCCAAGGCTGGATTCCCAGCTTATAAATCTGGGGGCCAATTAGCTCCTCCTTGTTCAGGGCATCTATCTCTCTGGGTTTCTGTAACCTGGTCTTCCCTTTCTGCATCTGGACTCTAGTTCAGCTCAGTGTTTAGTTGTGGGTGTCTGCTTCTGTTTCTATCAGCTACTAGATGAGGGCTCTATGATGGTAGATAAGTTAGTCATTAATCTCATTATCAGGGAAGTGCATGTATGGTAGCCTTTCCACTGTTGCTCAACTTATTAGTTAGGTTTTGTAGGTTTTTGAACATTTCTCTAGAGTCAATTTTTCTTTTCAAACCGATAATGGCTCCCTCTTTTATGCTCTCTCTCTCTCTCTCCTCCCATCTAGTCCTCCCCTGACTCAATCTCCTAGTCCCATGTGATTTCCTGTAGGGAGTAAGGTTTTTTCCTCCCGCTGCCGGTCTGGTCCCGCCACTGCGCCAGCCTCAAATAATGCACAGAGACTCTGTATTTGATATTATGCTGTTGGCCAATTACTTGTTTCTTATTGGCTAGCTCTGTCTTAATTATTAACCTATTTCTATGTATTTCCACGTGGTCTTACCAGAGACAGGCAGCTGGCGATTCTGCCTTCTCCAGATTCACCATCTTGACTCCTCCTCCTACTTCCTCTTTCATCTGTGTCTCCTAGTTCCTTCTATCTTCCTTTCCTATTGGCTAACAGTGCTTTATTCATTAACCAGTATGAGAAACATATACCCAGAATGGCATTTCCCATCAATTTCCTCTCCTCCCCTTCTCTTTCTCCTAGGTCTCTCTCCACTCACTGCCCCCCTCCCTCCCAATATGCTCAGGAGATCTTGTCCCTTTCCCCTTCTGTGAGGAATCATATATGAATGAATCTCTTATAATCCTCCTTGTATCGGTGTGAGTTATAGGCTGGTGATCCTTTTTTCTATCTCTAAAATCCTTATATGAGTGAGTACATACCATATTCCTCTTTTGGTGACTGGGTTATCTCATTCAAGATGGCTTCTTCAAGTTCAAGTTCCATCCATTTGCCTGTTAATTTCAAGAATCCATTCATTTGGGGTTTTTTGTTTGTTTGTTTGGTTGGTTTTTGTTTTTCCGCAGAGTAGTATTCCATTGGGTAAATGTGCCACATCTTCTTTATCCTTTCTTCAGTTGAGGGGCATCTGGGTTACTTCCAGGTTCTCACTATTACAAATAATGCTGCTTGAACATAGTTGAACAGATATCTTTGTTGCATAGATGTGGATCATATGCCTAAGATGGGGATTGCCGGGTCCTGTGGTAAACTGATTCTAATTTTCCTGAGGAACCACCATACTGATCTACAAAATGGCTGTACAAGTTTGCTCTCCCACCACCACTGTAGAAGTGTTCTCCTTTTCCCACATCCTCTCTAGCATAAGTTGTCATTGGTGTTTCTAATTTTCACCATTCTGGCAGGAGTAAGATGATATCTCAGAGTTGTTTCGATTTGCATTTCCCTGATAGCTCAAAATGTTGAGCACTTTCAACCTTTTTGATTTCGTCTATTAAGAATTCTTTATTCAGTTCTGTACCCCATTTTTAATAGGGTTATTTGGTGTTTTGGTGACCATTTTCTTGAGTTCTGAGTATATTTTAGAGATCATCTCTGTGAGATGTAGGATCAGTGAAGATGTTTTCCCAGTATGTAGGCTGCGGTTTGGTCTTGTCAACTGTGTCTTTTGCCTTACAGAAGCTTCTCAGTTTTAGGAGGTCCCATTATTAATTGTCAATCTCAGTGTCTGTGCTACTGGGGTTATATTCAGGAAGCAGTCTCCTGTACCAATTTGTTCAAGGGTACCTCCCACTTTCTCTTCTAAGAGGTTCAGTGTGGCTGGATTTATGTTGAAGTCTTTGATCCATTTGGACTTGAGTTTTGTGCATGGTGATAGACATGGGTCTATCTGCAATCTTCTACATACCATCATCCAGTTGTGCCAGCACCATTTGTTGAAGATGCTTTCTTCCTCCCATTGTATATTTTCAGCTGTTTTGTCAAAAACCAGGTGTTCATAGGTGTGTTGGTTAATATCAGGATTTTCGATTTGATTACTTTGTTCTACCTGTTTCTTTTTGTTTCAACACCAGGTTGTTTTCAGGACTATAGCTCTGTAGTAGAGCTGAAAGTTGGGGGTGGTGATGCCTCCTGATGTTTCTTTATTGTACAGGTCTTTTTGTTTGTTTGTTTGTTTTGTTTTGTTTTTGGCTATCCTGGATCTTTTGTTTTTCCATATAAATTTGATTATTATCCTTTCAAGGTCAGTGAAGAATTGTGTTTGGATTTTAATGGGGATTGCATTGAATCTGTAGATGGCTTTTGGCAAGATTGTGATTTTTACTATGTTTATCCTACATATCCACGAGCATGGGAGATCTTCCATTTTCTGGTATCTTCTTTAATTTCTTTCTTTAAAGACACCAAGTTCTTGCTATATAGGTCTTTCACTTGTTTGGTAAGCATTACCACAAGATACTTTTTGTTGTTTGTGGCTATTGTAAAGGGTGATGTTGCTCTGATTTCTTTCTCAGCCCCTTTGTGGTCTGTGTGTAGTAAGGCTACTGAACTTTTTCAGTTTATCTTGTACCCTGCTAGTTTGCTGAAGATGTTTATCAGCTTTAGGAGTTCCCCAATAGAGGTTTTTGGATCGCCTATGTAAACTGTCATATCATCTGCAAATAGTGAAAGTTTGACTTCTTCTTTCCAATTTGTATCCCATTGATCTCCTTTTGTTGTCTTATTGCTTTAGATAGAACTTCAAGTACAATATTGAAGAGATATGGAGAGGGCAGCCTTGTCTTCTTCCAGAGCAGGTTGAATAGCATGTGCTAAAGGAGTTAGGTATAATTGCCAATAGCGCATGCACGAGCGCGCGCGCGCGCACACACACACACACACACACACACACACACACACACACACACACACCCCTAAAGCAATACAACAGTAAACAAGTGTTTTTTTAAACAAAATGTAATTATTAATAACAAGGAACTTAAATATGATTGGTATTTTAAAACATTTCTCTTCCCCTTTTTATAGTTCAAGTATATTTATTCTTAATATCTGTTACTAATAGCAAGTATCATTTAAAAATAAAAAAATGAAAAATTCCACATGCAAGTCTTCTCTGTGAGATGTGAATATGTTTTTAAATATAGGTTTAGAATGTGACTGAGATTTCTGACTTGGTGAGTCACTACTGTATTGTAAGTTAATAGTATCATGGTCTTCCACACGCTAAAGTATTGGCTGCAAGTTTAATATATCTACATATCCATTGTTTTTAGCCTCAATGTGAGACTATATTATTTAGAAATATTAACATCACCTAAAACATGTACTAGTTAGAATTTGACTTTCTTCTCATGGAAATGAGATGTTCGCTGATACTCAATACGGTATTAAAATTTAACAGAGTATTGTCTGTTTAGACAACACTAATAGTTTCTTTTGTTTTTATCACTTTTCTTCAGTGCCATCTATCAAATACATTTGGGATGATTTGATTAACGCATACAATAGCACATTTAATATATTTTAATGGCTAAAGGTTACATATGGAAACATTGTATTATGCATGATCAGGAGTTAAATATTTTTCAAACTTGACAAGCAATACCTCATCTCCTACATCTCCCAATCAGTATTGACATTACAAAGTGACCATTTTGACAACCATGTTTATTTATGAGCATGTAGTTCCAAGCAATTTGTTTTCTAACTCTTCATAATAGTAGTTACAGGTGAAAAAGTGTTTGTTTAGCATACAAACTCCTAGAGACAGGGCCTTTTGAGCTGTCTTCTCATAGTCCCCAGTGCTATATGAAATTCCTAGGGCTCTAAATGTTTTAGAATACAAGACAGACTTGTTAAAAATATAAAAGCTTACAAAAACAAAACCAAACTATGTGTCTCTCCCCCTTCTATACATGAAATAATGGGGTAGAAGGAGTTGGTCATAGGGTGACAATAAATCTGGCATATTATGTTTAGCTTCTTGAGGATAATCCTCATGTTTCCTAAAGTGAATTTTGTGAAAGAAACTGATTGGTGCATCTACCATCTAACCATCCTAGCCTTCTCCTCAGCATTATATCCACCAGAGTTCCTGGGTGCTTGCAGGAATGGGTGCAGACCTATTTAAGCACTGAGGTTTTGGGGCTTGTGCACAGGTACATAACATACACCTTCACAAAGTTTATTTTGAATTAGAAGCCAAGTGAGCTCACACTATGTCTCTAAACCTACAATGCCTGGATCAAGATCTCACTTAGAATATTTCATTAGCAGGAGCCAAGGCTCCCTTTCTGTGCTTGAGCCAATTTAATTTAGATTTCTGTCACTTACAAATAGAATTACCAAGGCATTCAGCAACTGGGGATGAAATATAATTATGTCTGGAACATTCTACATCTTGGCAAGAAACTGCTTTTAGAAACCATCTTAGAAAAAACACTGGAACCTCTTTTTCAAATAGGACGTTAATGCAATTCTAATGGAGAAGAGAATGCTCATATGGAAGATAGCTGTTGATATTATATGCATGACTCAAATATTTGGTGTCTTTATCAGTAAGGTCATACTATAAAATTCAGGGGGTTATCAAGAACAATGGCAATAGCCTGGACATTAGATGATCTGGAGGAATCCACTGACAAACAGAAGAAGTAGCCTATTCTTGGCACCAGGCTTTTTAATATTATAACCTATGGCATCTAGGAGGACCCTTCATCCCATTATATAGTGAATCCATTTATCTTGTTATTAAAAAAAAACATACAAGACCAAAGAGACCATCCAAAATCACTGGCACACAAAAGTGGCTTATGCCTGTGTTTAAAGTAGAAGGTAAAATTCCAGACATAAAACAGAGGTTACTCAGTAGTAAAGAGGTAAATATTTACAAGTGTATGGAGAGGGAGTGTATTTACAAGAGTATGGTTACTATTTCAGATAAACTTGGACTTAATTCCTAGCTTTGTCACTTATTAAACGGATTGTTCATGATTTGTTAATGTCACTTAGTACTGCCAGACCTTGATTTTCTTACCTACAAAATAGAGCAAAACTCCCTTGTGAAGTTCAAGAATTAAGCACTATCATATTATTATTATTTGAGCTTTAGTCAAGAGATAATGCATGTAAAATGCTTAGCAAAATCCTTAATCCAGAGTTAGCACCTTGTGGAAAAGGAGCTGCTCTTTCTATAATTATCATCATAATCATTACAATAAAGCCAACCAATTAGATCCTGGATTGCACAATAACTGATTCATGAACAGTCCAAATCTTGCATTAAAGGTTATTATGCTCTCCAGCATACCCAGAAATAATGTATTGCTTTGATTCATATATTCTTAATCAGACACATAGTATTTTCACAGCTATTCAGCAGTTCTAATGAGGCTTGTTAGCTAGCTTTTGTAGTCAAACTGTGAGATTTTTATGCTGCCCTTTGTGTGGTTTGTGATAAGCATTTCTTCTGTACTTGTATTAAAATGGTAATAATGACTGTTTGCTGTTTATGTTTTTACATCATATTTTAAAATTCTTCTTCCTATATATCATCATGGCCATAGTAAATAATCAAATGAAAGATGAGACTCTGGAGGAGAAAAGTCATGACTTCCTATGTGCCCTTGAATGAAATTATTAGAACAATGGGGCCATTTGAGGCTTTTGTTTCAGCAACATTTTAAAGCATACCATTTCACAGTTCCTTCCTAAGAGCATTTAAAACCATGTCAGAGTACTCCAAGAGTAGTCATTTAACATTAAACAATGTTATTAGGGATATATATATATATATATATATATATATATATATATATATATATATATCTCAATCATTGTCAGCCATGACACAGAAGAAGACAAAGACTTCAGTGGAAGAAGGAATCTCTTCTAAAGCAAAGTGAAATACTGTCATCTTCTCTCTGAAAGGTATTTGAAAGAAAAAATAAATTATAGCCATTTGTGAGAAATGAGTGGAGACTTTGAATCAAATTAAATTTGGTTTCTTAAATATGGAAAGCAAGGGACTCTGGGACACTTCATTATCATATATCAACTTAGGTTAACACAAACTTTTGACCTTGATATGTATTGCTTGAAAAAGTATATACAATCATTTATTTTGCATTTAGAAGCGTGTTATTATTGGAACCTGTATTAGTAAATACCTGGATCATTTTATACTTCAGTTCCTAGACATTTCCACATAGTGTAATTGATTTAATGGCACTGAAAGATTTTGACCTTAATGAAAATATTTATTTTGTGTCCAAAAATGGGGGGGTACACATACCACAGTGTTTGTATAAAGGTCAAAGGGAACCTTGTGAGTGTCTGTTGTCTTCTTCTCTAATATGGGTCCTAGGGATTGCAAAGTTTGAGAGCAAGTGGCTTAACCAACTGAGCCAATTCACTTGCTTGAATCTCAAGTAATCATGCTGAAACTTTCAGTTACATTAGATGTATCGATATCTAAGAAGAATGTAAATACTAACACATCCATGCCCTCATTATTCAAAGGAGATGGACATGCTCATAGATATTTTACAACATCACATCTGTATGTTGTTTAATTTTATAAAAAATAGAATCTATGTCACAGATTCAAAAGAAAATACAGTTCCAAGTGCTATAGGTATTATCATGTTAGATGTATTCTTTACTACTTTTTCATACTGTTCTTATGGCCAACATAATAATGATCAGTATAAATTGATGGGTCATTTTGATTAGTTTCCAGAACATGACCACAATATTGAAAAAAAAATCTTCTTCCATAGAAAGTTTCCCAGCTACTTAGAAAAATACCAGTAATAGATTTAATTTGCAGGATAATTTTTTCTTATTTTTTTGTGTATGTGTATTTTGCCTCCATGTTGTCTGTTGTCACTCACTCATGGTTCACTTGAAGCCCACAGCAGGGCATCTGATCAGAGCCTCAGGAACGGGAGTTATAGACAATTTGCGGGCATGATGTGTGTGCTTAGAACTGAACCTCTGGAAGAGCAACCAGTGCTCTTACCAGCTGAGCCATCTCTCCAGCCCCCTATAGACAATTTTAGTATGTTAGCAATGTCCACTCACTATTAGCACTTTATCTCCATAGCACTTGCTGTTTGGTTTTTGTAACTAAAATAGAAGATAATGAGTTTCATCGTGGTATTCTCATACACCATCTTTGCTGATCCTAATCTCCACCTTCCTCTCATTCCATTGGTTCCTACTGGAACTTTCCTATTACCATTAGGTCTTTCTGCTTTCATGTGTTTTGTGTGTCTTCTCTTTCTCCCTCTGTTTCTATTTGTCTCTCTGGCTCTAGGTAACTTTTCTTAGTCATTTCCTGTTCCATCTTTTTTTTTTCTGCAATGGCACAGATAAGGTGGCAATTCCCATAGAAGTGGTGGGAGACTAGTTTTGCTTTTAGAGTGGGCCCTATAATGGCAAGATATATAAATTTCATATGAGAGTTCATGAGCAATAACTGGTGAACATTGGGATTAAATGTTATAATGCATTTATTTCCTTACAGTATTAGATGAATAATATATGAGTTAGTAATATGAATTTTAAAGCAAACTTTAAATATAAATTTTTAATAATTAGTAATACATATCTGGTAAACAATACCTAAACTCTTTCCTTTCCAAGCCACATAATTGATTAAACCAAATGTGATTATATATCAGTAGATCAACATCAGAAACCTGAAAACATGATTAAAAATTGTATTGTTTAATAAAGATATTCTACACATAACACCTGAGAGGAATCATCAGTAAAGGAGATCTTATGTATGACTTAATAATTCCATTCTTACATACATGCTAAGATAAAACATAAGCCACTTATAAAAATTTATGCATTAGTGTTCATAAAATCATTACAATAAACTTAGTCTTTCATCTAATCAATGAGTGAAATAAGTATAACATGTATATATGATATAATATAACTCAGCAGCCCTGACATAAGAATAAAAATATAAACACTATATAGGCCACACTACAGAGTATTATTGAACTTTACAAGTTGTACATTAAGGAAGGGATAATTAATGTGTTGCATTATAAGGGAAATAAAATGTATAGAAACAGAAAATAAAATAGTGCTTTTCTAGATCTGGACCGAGTAGGTGAGATGGAGTGAATGTAGATTTTCCTCTTAATGTAATGAGAATGCTTAAAAAATACTTAAGTAGTTTCTACAAGGATGTGTGTTTCCACTAAAAACCACTGTTGGTGCATTTTAAACAGAAAAATTTATAACATATTATTTGTTAATCAAGGGGGCTGTGATTTTTCTAGGTAAAACTAAACATGTTATTTATTTGAAATTGTGATCCAAGAAATTAAGTTCAGATAGTTATGACTTTGTTAAAAACATCCTCATTCCAATTGAAGAATGACCTTGAGTGACATTGTCCTAAATGTTTAATCATGGTTCTGGAGAGAGAAATTGTCACAATGAACACTTCTCTCATTCTAGAAATTGTGATGCTGCACATTTACACAACACTTTTCTCATTCTAGAAATTATGATGCTGCACATTTACATATAAGGAATGAAATATTGTTACATTTGAAAAACCAGCAGCCTATAAAAATAAATTCTTTTCATTATTTTGAAAAATACATTTGGAGCTTGTATTCATGCTCTAATTCACAAGTTAGAAAAATATATAGTCCCATTATTTCTGGCTTGGATTAATGAGGTTCAAAAAATGTAAATGGCATTCTGAAATTTAGACCCATTTATACCAATTTCATCTGAAACAAGACCCATTAAAATATTCAGACCACTATGATCAGGTCTTCTGCCAATAAGTTCAGGCACTGAGATTCATGTGATAAGAAAAATGTTAGTGTGTTCCTAACTGGTAGGAAGTGTCATTTATTCAAGTGAGTAATAAATGCCTATACAAATTATACTGAAATGGTTCACAAATTTAGAGGGACAACACAACTTTGGATGTTAAAAGGACAATACACGAACACATAAACATACAGGAAAGAAACAAGACTGAGAGACATACACATTGTTCCACTACTACCCAAATGAAAATACAAAACACATGTGTGTGAACACATAAAAATGTTGAAACCAAAAGTTTGGATCTTTTTCTGATATCAAATATATATTTTATTCTTTTCTTTTATTATTATTTTTTATTTTACATATCAATCCTAGTTCCCTCTCCCTCCCTCCCATTCCCCCCAACCCTCCCTTCTATACCATTCCCTACCCACTACACAGGGAGGATGAGGTCTTCCAAGAGGGATCATAAAAATCTATGAAGTCATTTGGAATAAGATCTAGGTCCTCTCTCCTGTCTCTAGGTTTAGCAGGAAGTATCCCTCCATGGGGAATATGATCCCAAAGTCTTTTTGTGTACCAGGAATACATCTTGGTTCCACTGTCAGAGGTCCCATAGACTGCCCATGCCTTTGAATTGAGACCCATGTTCAGGGGCATCTGTGTCGGTTCAATGCTTGTTTCCCTGCTATCAGTTTGGGGGTTCATGAGCTCACTCTTGTTCAGGTCAGATGTCTCTTTGGGTTTTTGTAGCCTGGCCTTGACCGCTTTGCTTATCATTACTCACTCTCTGCAACTGAATTTCAGGAATTTAGATCAAAATATTTGATAAAGTTCTTTTGTGTTACATTGTTACTGATAAGAAGGTGTATTTAGGAACTAGGACTAGTAGAATTATGTCAGGGAGAAGAAATGGTGTTGAGAATTAAATTATGCTTCCATAAAGATGGAACAATAATCACAGCTGTGTATATTCTGAGGTGGTAAGAAATTCTTAAGGTTCCTGAGTGCACTGTGATTGTAGAATATCTGTAAGTGGATGTGATGATCTTAGGCAACAATTTCCAAGATGGAACTGGATACATACAACACCAGTGATTAGCTGGAATTTACAATTGATTAGATGGCTTATAATTTCAAATGAGAGTGCTGAAGTCCTGATTAGAGGCAACAGTGATCACACCAACATCACACTGAATACAGAGGTCAGCAAGACATCAGGACTGAAATGCTATGGCAGGCAGAGATGGCAGACGTGGTTTTCAGATGCTGAGTGTGAACACTTTGAGGTTTTGGGTCTACCACATATTGGGCTGGTGTTTCTTCTCTATTAGCTTTTCTGGCTACGATCTATTGATGGATGTACTAAGAATTATCAGTTATCAGCAGTAGATAAGAAAGTTTAAGAGCATACAGACTAGGTATATGCTCATAACTAATAGATTCAGGGCAGCTAGCCTTCTGACCCAAGGCTGAATATCTGTCCTGTAAAGAAAATGCCATGCATGTTTTCACTCTCCAACAATTACCTCCATAAATACATTAACCAATTTCATAATTAATGACATATTTTGATTTGTTGGAACTTGATATCAGATCTTAATGTGTATGTGCATACATATTTAACATATACTATCTCAATATATGGCATTAATATATATATATATATATGATTTTGTAATGGTCTTAATATTTTTAAATTGTTCATATGCTTATCCTTACTAGTAGTTGTCCTTAGTGAGAATTTTGAGGTTACTATACAAACAAATCCCATGAAGCATTCTTTATTCTGGATCACAAAATCCATTTGTTTTTCCATGTTCCAGAATCCCCATTTCTTTACGTGAATTTTCTTTATGTGAAATTTCCTGATTATATTTTCTCTCTTACAACTTTCTTGGGTTGGTAAAGATACAAGGACCAAGAATAATAATAGCTGGCTCCTAAATAGTAACTTGTTCACATTCCCACAATAAATTGATACACGCTGGCTTATTACAGTGCATGGTGGCACTTTTGCCACTTTGAAAGTGAGGAAACACACAGAAAGCTGCTGTAACTCAGCATCACACAGCTGAGACTTCAGTGGCAACTCTTGACTCTTATGTTCAGTGTACTTTGGTGTATCCAACTCTTCACTTGAATTTGTGACAAGTTTTGCAAATGAGTACAAGTATCAGTGAAAATTGATAGATGCCAAGAGTTTTGAGACTAATAATGACTATGTTCTTAGGTGAAGTTGGCACTGACAAGCATTTTTATTTATTCAGCGTGATCACATTACTAAATATAAAGCAAGCAATAAAAGTGGACATCTGATGCAAGTTCCAGATTTGTCAAATATTAATCACTAAGTAACAAAAAAGGTGTTTTCAACTGCAAGTTGATCAGTTATCAGTATCAGAGACTAACTCTATCTTGCCATATTTCTCAAACAAAAGAAAAGATTATATTTACTTTAGTGTTATAAGATGAATATTAGCTGAGCTGTAGATTTGTTATACAGTTATGAGTTCACAAGATACCTTTAAATGTACAACTAAAGTATCTATTAGCATAATAGACCCTTTGTTCTTTGTTTATGATCAAAGCCCATGTTCTACAGAGACTGTTATTAAGGTAATTTAATGCCCTGCAGCGTACATCCACTATCATTTACTCAAATAAGTTTCTCTGTGTCCTGGGCACATACCTTGAGTATGTACCAATTTCTCTTGAAGTGACTGTTTTATCTCTTCTTTTCTATGTCATGGATTTTCTAAATGAGCCAGTAACATGACTGGATATCCAAGAGGACCTTGTACGTTACAGGTTCAGTTTTCTTCCTCTTTCTTCTTCTGGACATGACCTTTTAAAAAAATCATTCCATCCTTTGGTTTCCTCTATCATGTTTTTCCCATATATTGTCCTATCTCTCATTCAAATCATGGCCTCTTTTTAAAAAAATGTTCTTCCTCGTGTGTGCATGCCTAAGCCTAAATATATAACCGAAACTCACTCAGTCCATTTATTACTTATAGTTGTGTATATTCAGGAATGACCATCCAACTGGGGTGTTTTTAATGGGAAAGATGATATCTCCTTCAGTATTCCAATATGTCTACATTCACTATATATTGTTGAGGCCTCCTAATCTAGAGATGACATTTAATGACAACTTTTGAAGAGAGCAGATCTCTAGGATGGAAGAGAGCAGAGTTCTGAAAATTATGCTCAGATAGAATCTCTTCTACAAACATAGAGATACATGAAGTGTGAGAAATGAATAAAAACTCAGCTTTTATCTGTCCTGCCACTGAAATTGGATGACATTCCTGGAAGTTGTATAATCTCTGCTACAACAAAAGATACATTCGGAAGTTGACAGAATTTTCTAACTTCATTACTTAAAAGAGCAGAAAAAATACCCTACAAATATGTTAAACTTGTGACAAGTCATCCTTGTGTGTTTAACAAGATAGATTAAACACATACTATATGTGCAACACTGTGTCAAATGATTGACATGAGCTATAGAATATTATGATAAAAAAATCTCCTAATTCATAGAACTGGCACTCTCATAGCAGCTGCATAGCCAATAATAAACAAGTAATATAATAATTTATTATTATGTATTTATGGAGAAGAAAATAGTTTACTGTGAGAGGAAATGACAAATAGGTTAATGAAAAATTATTTAATATAAAATTGAGACTACAAAGAGACATGATTGAGCTAGAGCAGGAATTTTTTATAAGGATTTGTTGCAAAGTCAGCACCCTAGCGTATGAAACAGTAAAATATAACAATTATTTGGCCACTAGTAAACTCTGAAACTTTATTTAATGTTCCTTTAAATGTCAATATGTTGTACTTCTGCCTTTTCAATAATTTTCTGTGAGACAGAAATTCTTCTCCATACATAGACATTCATAGGATTGAAGGCGTTTGATATCAAATATTATTTTTAATTATCATAGTTTACTATTTATAAACTATAGACTTACCATGTTCAATATATTCAACCTGGCTGAGACTGACAGCAAGATAATTCATTTTAGTTATTCATGATTAACTTGAATATCAAAACAGCTAATATTCCTTCAAGAACATTTAAATTTAGAAAGATTGAATATATATTCAATTGAAGACAAATTTTTACTATTAATGTGCAATAGTTTTATTCATTTTATTAACCATTTCTATACTAACTACTAAAACAATATGAGAAAATTCCCAACTCTCTTGCAAACACAAGTAGCAAACATTGTGCCATTCCTGTCCAGGGCTATCATCTTCGGTGTCTTTCTTACAACACTCAGTAAAAGAGAGAGAACTTGGTAGATTTTTGTATATGTGGAGTTATGTTAAGAAAGCTCACTTTGAATCATAGTCCATGAAAATTTGAAGATATCAAAATAGATTTACAATTTGCATATTTTAAGATGCCAAAACAAGCTTTAAATTTATAGATATACAATTCTGTAGTCCCCAAGTTGTTGGAGAAGTTGAAAACCTCTGTAACAGAGGAGATGTAAGTAAGGGTGTGTTTGACATAGCTACAAGGTACAGGAGTTAGAAAAAAATGTCAAGTCCAGTATATATGCATGTGTGCCATAGGCATTAAAGATGCCATCAAAGGCCACCCGATAACTTTGAACTGGAGTTGCCAGCAGTTGTCTGGCTGATTTGGGTGCTAGAGAAGAACTCATGTCCTCTATAAGCTTAACAAGTGCTCTTAGTTGTTAAGCCATCTCTTCAGTCTCTGTTTATGACCATATTTTTGAAGACATAATGTGTGCATGTATGCTGAATGCATAACCACTTAAAACATCCATGCCACAAAAAGAAAAGCAATAAAAGATGATTTCAGGCTATAACTAAAATATGTTAGGTTCTATTTGAGGAAAAAAAAGTCATCATTTTAGAAACTTAGACCTATAACACACAGTTCTTTCATCTCATTCTTCTTATCTAAGAGGTGATTTCTTCTTTCAAACTATCCTAGAAAATCAATGCCACCTTTTGAGTCTTTTCTTTATGTTGGAGAGAATAGAGAACTTCAAATTTGATTATGAATATTTTTCTCACATTGACAGATACTTCCTCATACCATTCATTATCCTTTGTTGCCATTGTTTTCTAGGAGTTAGTATCAACAGCTCCATAAGTATTTCCATAATTACCCAAATTTCCTAAGTTTTAAATGACCCATATTTCCATGCTCAAAGAGGGAAAAGCATCTTTTTTATTCAGTACTGAACCACAACCCATGGAATTGAGCCACCCACATTCAAAAGGTGTCTTTCCTTCTTATTACATCCTTTTTGGAAATGCCTTCACAGCCAGAGGTGTGTTTTTATGGTGTTTCTGGATATAGACAATTTGATTAAAGATTATCCATTGCAAATTTTAAAATGAGCTAATAAATACAATTATCTCTAGTTAAATGATAAGATATACTAATAAAACTCACCCTGAAATCATCAGGTAGAATGAGAAGAAAGAATTAGCAAGCAAACTGGTAAAATTATATCCAAACCAGAGTGAGGTGGCATTTTCATCCTAACACTTGGGGGGGGGGTGTATGTGGAAGAATAAGACGTTCAAGGCCATTTTCTGCTATAGAACCTGTTCAAGGCCAGATTGAGTTAGAAGAGAGTCTGTCTCTAAACAATCAAATAAAAAATACCATAAAATACACATACACCTTTTCTAGGACAATATTGATTGGACTATTAAATTGAAGCAACCACCCTTTATGTATAAAGAAAAGAAAAAAACAGAAATGAAAATTAGAGCTTGGGAGCTGAAGATGAAAAACCACATGTGAACACTTGAATCTCTGGAGAAGAACATGGACAAGATTAAAAAGTACAGAAAGTTAATTGAAATGTCAAATAAAAAAGAGTTTTCCAATTGACATGTCCTACTCCATTTCTTTCCTGCCACACTAGATAAGTACTCTTGCTTGAACAGATTTTTGTGAGCTCTTGGAATTGCAGAGTGAAGATGGAGAAGAAGTAAAGGTGAAAACTTGTGTAGGAAAATCCCAAGACTGTAATTGAAATGCATACAATTGAAATACTGTAATGTTCACATGGACCGCACTGTGTACTGGTGAGATTTCACTAACCTCACTATGTGAAGATGTTGATGAACAGCATCACAAGCTAGAACTCTTTATCTAGCTAAGCCTTCATTCAGAAGTTGGAACAGCTGTGTTTTAGAAATGAAAATAGTCAAACTCACAACTCTGCCAGATATTGATGTACTCCAGCAAGATAAATAATTGACTAAAATTTCATGAATCATTGAGATCAAGAAATCTCAGAAATTTTAAAAGGTAGTTCTCATAAATTAACTGATATTTTGATAGAGAACTTGTAAAGTAATAAGAATATAATTAGTGATTAGTTTAAATATAAATGCTGATTTAGTTGAATGCCAATCTACTATCATTGAAATTTAGATTCTAAAATTTAGGACATAAAAATAAGCATATCTTCAGTAGATAAATAAATAACTACCATAATAAAGCCAACAAATGTCTCTTCAAAATACAGATAATTTATCAATATACAGAGAGACATAGAGGAAATGATGCATGTTGCTAAATGAAAGAAGCCAAACACCTATGAGTTCACTGGTGTGAAATTCTGGAAAACTCAAAACTATGTTCACAATAAAACTCCAGAGTTTAGGATACATTTGGAGAGGAGAGATGGAAAGAACAAGAGAGGAAGTGAGGGAGGAGGAGACAGAGAGGGAGGGTCAGGAACAGCACAAAGAATTTCTAAATAAATCACTCTCAGTAATGCTATAATAATAGATAATGTGTCAGTATAAATTTGCTCAAAACCACATATTGTAAAATAACCAAAGTGAACTTTAATATGAACTGTGAACTCTGATCAAAATGGTGTGAGAATGTTGGCTCATGAAATTGTGATAGATATAGAAGTGGTGTGTAGAATTGACAGTGGAAAGGCCTGTGTATGACCATAGGAAAGGAACATATGAGACTCTTCTGTACTCTCAACTCAATTCTTCTGTAAATAAAACATCTCTAAAAGAGAAACAGATCCAAAATCCAACCTAATTATTAAGATACAAAAAGAGAAAGAATTGTAGATCTAGTCCCATATATGGCTATGTTATATGCACTATTTTCCACACTCAAATAAGTCAAACACGTTTAACCACCCTTATATCCAGATAGTAAAACAATAATTATAGACTTAAAAGTTAAGAGACACATGATCAGCAGAAGCAGGTATGGAAACCAGGGCAAAAGGAATGGTGATACTAAGGATTTGGTATCGGGGTTGATAGAACTAAAATTTACATTTTTGATTTAGAAATAAATACTCAGTGGGTCCTCACATTACATTTTACATACATGACTTAAATTTCATAAAAGAATGAAAAAGTAATCTTATTAACAATGAAAGCAAATCTTTCAACTTCAGTAGTAGAAATGCTGTTTGTCTGTGGTGGCTTGCTTGCTTCTGTTGGTATAATTCTGTAAGCATACAACTTAGACAGCTAAAACAGAAACAAACAAACAAAACCCTCAAAATAAATGCAATGTGTACCTGACTTTAAAAAAAAACATACTATAGGCACTGACAATGATGTTGTTTTCATTATAGGATCCCCTGTGGTGCTAGAAATATTTAGCTATGCACATTTTGTGTCTCTGTAGAAATAACAAAAGGTAGCAGCAACTCTGAGATAAAAAGAATTTGTTTTCACACATTTCAGACCAAGAAAATTTAATAAATGACTAAATGTATCTGAAAGGTGATTCACAACAAACTAATTTAAGTAGGGCATACTTAATGTTTTCCTTTATTTGTATGTGAATATAATCATATTCCTAGAAAATGTTTCTGCTACTTAAATCCAAAAATTCCCGTTTGTGACTGATGTTACTATGATTGAGAGTCACAATATTTTTATGTTGCCTTTGTTGGTTTTCTTAAAAGTGTACAATTCAGTACAGTGTAGATGGGCTCAGATACTTGTACAAAGATAAAAATAAGACAATTTATTCTCTCTTGGATGCATAGGCTTTATATTGTGACATCATTGTGGCAATAAAAGGGATAAAATATTCAGGTACTAAGACATACCTGTATATTGTCATAAGGCTAAGTGAGAATGAAGTAGGAAAAAGAAATAGAAGAAAGATGCTTATATGAGATTATGAGTGAACAAATATATTACTGATGGGTGTTGTCTCAATTCTGTAAATAAGAAAGAGCTAAGATGAGAATAAAATAAGAAAGGTAGGTATGGCTAATGCCTACACTGTGTGTGTGTGTTCATGTATTGGGTTACACTTATGTGTGCATGTATGTTAAGGTCAGAGGAGAACCTAAAATATTCCTCACATACCCTCTAACTTTTAATTAATTGATTGATTGATTAGGGAAGGCAGCCTCTCTATCTCACCTGGGACTTTTCAATAACCTAGGCTGGCTGGGCTACAATTTCCGTAGAACTATCTGTCACTGCATTCTCAGCTTAGACATTATAGCACACACCACTATGCAAGGCTTTTTCACATGAGTTCTGGGCATTAAAATCAGGTTCTTGTGCTTGCAAGGCAAGCACTTTACAAAGTGGGCTGTCATCACTGCTCCATATTTATCTTTCTGGATCTGAGTTACCTCACTCAGGGTTATTTTTTTTTCTCTCATTTCTGCCATTTGCCTGCAAATTTCATGATGTCATTTTGTTAACAGCTGAATAATATTTTATTGTATAAATGTACCATATTTTCTTTAGCCAATCTTTTCTTGAGGGACATATAGGCCTGAGGTCAACACCACCACCACCATGGTCTGGCTACCACATGGACTGGAAGTATTGTCAGTGGTGCAAAGGGTTAGAGCAAGAGGATTCTCCTCCTTGCATGGTCTCTCTGCCCCTGTGCAGTACTTAGCTACTGCATTCTGGTGCATAGGTTTAATGACCATTTGGAAGGGGGTCACCCTTCCATCTCTGGGAGGGAGAGGGATAAGATGAGGGTAGAAGTGGGAGTGAGGGTGGGGGGCAGTGATTTAATAGGTCAATGGAGAGTCCTGTAGGAACCACCAGGCTCTCTCTGACTCCAGTGCCTTCTAAGGCCTCCCCAGTGGTTGGGCATGGGAACCCTGCTAAAGCTGGGCTCCTGTGAGGATTGTCCACCTACCTACACTCCTCATTCTCTGCAGCTGTTGAGTGCAAGGTATGACTTCATATAGTTAAACACTTTCATAATTTTCACTGAGATTTGGCTAGATAAATAAATAAGTGTGTAGAGTCAATGCTTTAATTTTGCGAAATTCATAGCTTGGCAGAAAATGGGCTTTTAAAAAAGATTTATGTTAAAAGGAAAACAGGCTGATAATCCTTTTCTCTAAGTCTAAAATCCATATATGAGTTAGTACATGCCATGTTTGTCTTTTTGTGACTGGATTACCTCACTCAGGATGATTTCTTCTAGTTCCATCCATTTGCCTGTGAATTTCAAGATTCCATTGTCTCTCCCCACCCCCACCACCACTGAATAGTACTCCATTGTGTAAATGTACCACCACATTTTCTTTATCCATTCTTCATTTGAGGGACATTTAGGTTGCTTCCAGCTTCTGTCTATTACAAATAATACTTCTATGAACATAGTTGAACAGATGTCCTTGTTGTATGAGTGTGCATCCTTTGGGGATATGCCCAAGAGTGGAATTGCTGGATCTTGATGTAGACTGACCCTGAGAGAGACATATATGGTCCCTTATAGTAGGAGAAAGGGACACGATCTCCTGAGCAAGTTGGGAACATGTGGGGAGGGGAGAGGGAGTTAGGAGAAAAAGAAGCAGGAGGACATGAGAGAGGAAGACTGAGTAAAGGGAAGGATAGAGGAAAGCAAGAAAAGAGATACCTTAATAGAGGGAGCCATTATAGGTTTAAAGAGAAGTCTGGCACCAGGGAATGTCTAGAGAGCTACAATGATGACCCCAACTAACAATCTAAGCAATAGGGGAGGGGCTACCTTTAATGCCCTTCCCCAATAATGAGATTGATGACTACCTTAAATGCCATTCTAGAGCCTTCATCCAGTAGCTGATGGAAACAGAAGCAGACACCCACAGCTAAACACTTAGCTGAACTCCTGGAATCCAGTTGCAGAGAGGGAGGCATGATGAGCAAAGGAGTCAAGACCAGGCTGGAGAAACCCATAGAAACAATTGACTTGAACAAGTAGGAACTCATGGACACCAGACTGATAGTATGGAATCCAGCATATGACCAACCCAGGGCCCCTGAACATGAGTGTCAGTTAGGAGGCCTGGGCAATCTTTGTGGCCTCTGGTAGTAGATCAGTATTTATCCCTAGCATACGAATGGACTTTGGGAGAACTTTCCTCATAAATGGATACTCCCTCAGCCTAGACACATGGGGGAGGGCCTTGGCCCTGCTCTAAATGATGTGACAGACTTTGATGATCCCCTTGGAAGGAAGGACTCACCCTCCCTGAGGCGCAGAAAGGGGATGGCGGGGTGTTGTAGTACATAGGAGGATGGGAGGAAGAGGGAACTGGGATTGATATGTAAAACAAGATTGTTTCTAATTTAAATTAAAAAAGAGAGAAAAAAATGAAAATTATAAAAGGAAAATATATCAGTTTAAACCTGTGTAAATTAGAAATTAGAGTACAAAGACTTTTTAGAGAAAAAATTCAATAGGATGTGAAATTCAACAGAAGAAAACATAATTATAAAGGAAGTTGGACATTATTGCCTTCATTTTAAATCTACCTAACATTGTGCTGCTAATGGTGGTAGTTAAGAGTGAAACCCATTAATTTATGACAACATAAAGGGTTGTTTGATGTTAATTTAGAAATCTGACCCAGAAACATACTATCAAACACATGGGAGAGAATACAATGTGTTTCATGACTCTGCCCTCACTTTCTTGTTTATTTTGGGAAAAATTTCCACTGCTCCCCTTAGTACACATGCCTTTGCTGGGTGTCATTTGTCCACTGTTCTCTGATCCACTGTGCCCAAGAGTGGGTGAATGTATAAGTGTGATGAAAACCCATTGTAGTAAGATCCATTCTGGATAATGAGATGGTGAAGAAAAAAAATGGCTGTAAATTTGCATCCATGGAAGAATATGCATAACAAGCTTAAAGGTGCTCAGAGTCCACACTATGAAGACAAAAACCCAACTAAAGCCAGAGGTAGCTTGGGAACATTGCTGTGCTAGTACACATAGCAGTTCCTAAAGATAGTGAGGGTTATTCTAATGTTGGTAACATTGAAATCCCTTCTTACTTTTGCCACTATGAAGAAGATGTGATTTTGAGCTGTTGTGAAGGTAACAGTTGGATAAAAGTTTAGGGGAATGGACATGCAATTAAAGAACCAAAAGATAAATCGTATAAAGAACTTTCAGGTCATATTTGTTTCATTGTATATTTTAAATCTTCTGAGGTTTGAGATTTCTAAGGAACAATAGGAAGAGTTAGAAATTTATATTATTTTATGGTATCTAGCCTACCCTCTCTGCCTGCTCCAATAACAAAACAAACAACAAAATGATGAAAATAATAATATCATTATATTACATCATTGGCAAAATTTCATCTTTTTGTCAGTCTAAAAGCAGTAGTCATCCAGTCTCTTTCAATATTCATTAATATCAAAATTAAACAGACTAAATGTCCGTCATAGCATTTGTGGCAGGGCCTAGGCCCTCCTTTGTGTTTCTAGGCTAAGGGAATATCCCTCTATGTGAGATGGGCTCTCAAAGTCCATTCCTATACTAAGGATAAATACTGATTCATTACAAGAGGCCCCATAGACTGCCCAGTCTAACACCCTCATTCAGGATTGGTCCTATGCTGGTTTCCCAGCTGTCAGATGGGGGTGCATGAGTGCTCACTTGGTTCAGTCAGCTGATTCTGCAGATTTCTCCAGCCTGGTCATGACACCTTTGCTTATCTTGCCTCCTTCTCTGTAACTGGATTCCAGTAGTTTGGCTAGTGTTTAGCTGTGGGAGTCTGCTTATGCTTCCATCAATTAATAGATGGAGGCTCTAGGATGGCATATAAGGTAGTCGTCAATCATATTATCATATAAGAGCATTTAAGGTAGCCTCTCCACTGTGACTTAGATTGTTAGATGGGTTCATCCTTGTAGATCTCTGGGCATTTCCCTAGTACCACATTTCTCCTTAAATCTATAATGGCTCCCTCTATTATGGTATCTCTTTTCTTGTTCTCCTCTATTGTTTCCCTGACTCAATCTTCCTGTTACCTCATGCCCCCTTCTACCCTCCTCTTCCTCCTAACTCCCTCTCCCCCCTTCCATGTTCCCAATTTGCACAGGAGATCTTTTCCCTTTCCCCTTCTCAGGGAAACTATGTCTCTCTTAGGGTTCTTTTTGTTTCCTGGCTTTCTGGCCATGCAAATTGTAGGCTGCTAATCCTTTGCTCTGTCTAAAATCTATTTATTAGTGAGTACATACAGTGTTTCAAAAGCACAGGATTCTATATCACTGTTGTGTAATGTCACTACTATAACCAACATTAAAATTAGGTGCCTTTTATTCCTATATCTGGTGATCCTTTCTTCTTTTAGTTTATCCAAATCAAAAGTACCAGTCCTGCCCACTGGTAACTTAAATATGTCAGTTGCATTTGTTAACCAACACACCATTCCTGTCATGAGAAGGTATAATTCTAATTACAGAACACCCTACAAATTTCTGTTTCTCACAAAAATCATGCACTTAATTTCCACAATATTTTTCACTGGTATCAAGAAAGTCATGTTTCTGAGAAAGGAATATCAAAGGCTTCTGATGGCAAGATTGGACCACAAGCTTCTTTAAGACAGCATCACTGATTCTCCAAAATCAGAAAGCTTCCATTTCTATGGACTCTGTTGACCATTTTTAGCATAAGCAGAAAAATTCTATTGTTCCTCCCATTCAGAACAAACAAAAGAAAGATGGGGATAGTGCTGATGGCATTGTATAGACAATGTCAAGGTCTTGGATTGGCTCTGCTTCCAAAGGACACTATGTTACACAGACAGGAAATTTAGGGTGTGAAGTGGCATTGAATTAAAATACAGGTCTCAGACAGAGTAGGAAAGTTGGGGGAAATGTGTCTATCCTGTGTTTGTGGCTTACATGTCTCTCCAGTATCAGCTTTTCCTAAGAACCAGTATCAGTAAGGAAGACAGGTTTCTATGCAAAGGGACCAAAGTAATACAGTATTTAAAGTATTTGGAATAATAACAGGTTCCTTAGGGCATGGATATTGTGTGTACTTTGCTTCTTAGATCTGTCTGGGGATGGCCTCATCAGTCTTTTCTCTGAAAAGGTAGGTCTATTTTCAAAAATTTCTTTACATTGAGCTGTCATTTACCTCTCACAGCTTCCACCTTTGGGTCTCAATTCAGCCATCTGGAAGTACTCAAAATACATCTTAGCACTGACATGTGCTATATCTGTGCATCTGAGACAGCTATCATTCTGAGAAGCATCTCAAGTGCCTCCCAGGGTCATCTGCAGAGAATCACTTTCAGAATGTTTAGAAAGATGGCAAATGCTTAGCTCTGTATGGTATTTTATTTGTGTCAACAAAGCAGTTACTACTTTACAAATGTTAGCTGGAACTTAATGAGAAGAGAATTTTCTTAGGTCCAAATAATTTTGGTAGCAACTGGGAATAATAGTGTCACCTTAGTATGTTACAACACTCAACAGTAGATTGTATTGTCTGTGAGTTACAGTTAAGCCATTTGGGCAAAATACAAATAATTCACAGCAGAGAAAATATATGAATTTAGATATGTGGGGTCAAATTTATCCCCCTAAGCACTGAAGTAGATCCCCTGCCTCATGTGGACTGTAAAACCATCATTTTTCTCCAGTCATCATAGAAACTCCCTTAACATTAGCACAGACATTACAAAGAGATGATGCTAGGTAAATAAATGGATGGAATGTTGAATGGAAGTTTGGAGGCTGTACCGGAGAGGACCTGTAAGAACCACAGGTTATGGAAAAGACCAGTAACTGGTTAAATTATGCATATGGACATTTACAGTGGTTATAAAAAAGGATAGAAAACATATAATTGCATTTTTAATGATACAAAAACTCAAGAATAAAGAAAAGTCTGTTGAAAGTATTTCTTATTACTTTATTTAGCTATATGAGAAATTAAATATATCTTGAATGTTTTTTCATGTCTTTGTATTTTTAAGTTTTTATTATTTTATGTATATGAATGTTTTGCCTGCATATATATCTGTCTACCCTGTGTGTTCTTTGTTATTGCCAAGTGTAGAAGAGGACACTGGATACACTAAAATTAGAATTACAGACAATCATAAGCTGCCATGTGTATGTTGGGAACCAAACTCAGGTCCTCTGGAAAAACAGTAGTGATGTTAACTACTGAATCTCAAATGACTATATTTTTAATTAAGTCAACATCTGAAAATTAAAAGAAAATTCCCATATAGCAGAAAATTTACAAGGCCAAAAATGTAAAGCTAAAGCTATTGCATTATGTCAAAAACACTTCTTAACATTTACTTTCAACTGTAAGACAAACCATGGCCGAAACTATCACAACAATTCAAATGAACTATCTATCTGCTATCAATTACTCACATTCATTTATTTGTTAGAAAAGTCTGATGGAGGCATAGGATTTAATTTGCACTTAGAGTGAACTTATTCTGAATTGCTGTCTTGTTATTGCTATGGAAATAGACTAGTAAGTTTTAAAACATACATCTCTAAGTTTTCCTTTGGGAGGCTAGAAAGCAAATAACTAATTAAAATGAGGAAATAAGTTGTGAACATCACTAAAAGTTTCAAATAATATAAAGTACAAAAGATGTCTACATATGGAGTAACATACAGGATTACATCGATTCTCTCACATAGTCAATGTTTGAGAATAGAAACATCAGTATATTTGAAATAAATGTATTCCTCTCTTCCTAATTATTTTGAAAACACAAAATTGAAGAAAAAACTAGTATCAAAGTCAATTTTTAAAACCCCAGAGTACTGTTTTGTTATTTCTTTTGTGTCTTATTAATCTTTCTTGTGATGTTCAAATATGGAAACTCATTAGGAAACAGTAATATTTCTTGTGTTGTTATGGGCATGAATTTGTAAACAAATCTGTATTGCATCTTGGATCTGATATTCTCCAGCTGTATATTATTAAAATGGTAACAATAGAAGTAATAGAGATTTACGTATTTAATATAATTATTTCTATCTATTTGGAGAGGTAGGTAATTTAAATTCTCATCTTTTGGGTGCAGAAATATCTCTAAGTTATATTGTTGAATATTTTTCTCACTAGCACATGGCTAGTCTAGCTAGCACTATAATTATATTTTCTTTAATCAAGGATATCATGTTAAAAAATAGAAGTTGCTGCTGTACTTCCAAATTTGAGGAAAATTAATAGCAACCTCATGATCACAGTGGATTTTCTTTGCCAAGTATCCTTTGGCAGCTCAAAGTTAATCTATATGCTATCTTGAATAATAATGAAGTATTATAGTATAAGGCTATATTTTAGAAGTCTGTTGAATTCTAGAAGTCAACCTTGGATAACTTCTGAAGTTAGAAACAGTAATTGCAGCTGATGTGTCTGACTGCAAAAAGCTTTTTCGAACAGTATGTTACAGTGCAGTTAAATGTCACATATATAAAAGCAACTTGCATGGGTCACTGTTTTAAACAGTGACAAAAAGTTCCCTGTAGGTCTTGCTATCTCCACATGTCAAGTGCTAGATGAAGGTTAGTCCCTCTTTGTTCCAGTTTTCACTTGATTCCTCACCTCTAGCTTCATCGCTTCGTGATTCAGTAACCGAATCTTACTATAAGGTGTGTTCTCTGATTCTATTTTTTTCTTTCATCTCTGTAATGATATTTCTCTCACATGACTAAGGGAAAATGTAATAGATTATAGATTGATTTTAATTAATGAATTACATATTTTTGCATCCAACTTTCATTGCTCTTTTGAATGTGATTTCATTCTGTAAAAAGTATGTCCAAATATAATGCTATTCACAATGTAGACTTATCGCACATCTTTATAACCTCTGGAAATCGTGTGGATGACACTTTATCATAAGTCTAAGTGTAGAACGAGACAGCGAGGGACTTCTGTATTTTAGAAAATAGACTTAAATTAATAACAAGATACTCTGGTGTGCGATTGAGAATTGATAAGGATGTTATATTTACATTTTAAACAACAAGGAAGACACAAAAAATAACTTTAAATCTGTAACTTTCAAAAATCTGGGATAGAGGGCTTGATGACATAAAGCCCCAGGAATGGTAAATGGTTGGGGGAGGTTTGTACACTTACTCAACTGGAAAGACACAGATATATACTGGTGGAAACAGTGACCAAAGGAATAGAAGTTGATAAATTCAAAGCACGGGAATATGAAGAAATGTGAGATCCTATATACAATGGAGATGGGAATAAATTCAAATCCTGAAGCTCACCACAATTGCATGTAAAAGATTAGAAAGAATTCATGAAGATATTCTTGATGGATGACTTGGATAGGAAACAGAAGACAGATTCTTCTCATGTGGATATGAAAAAAAAAATCAGCAGAATAAACTATAAACCCAACTGTAACTTACTGAAACAAAAACAAAAAAACAGAAAGTAAATTAGGAATTGATAACAAAAGATTAGCTTAGAAAATCAAAATAAAAAAAATTAAACACAGTTAAGAGGAAAATCTACTAAGATGTTAAATATTTTGAGATAAATAAAACAGTATTTTAAAATGCCTCAAAAATATAAGTTGTAGCTGTAGCAATGGGCAAAGTAAACTTCTGTCACTGAACTCTTAATTTGAGAAACCATAAATATTTGAAGGCAAAAATATATTTCATGTTTCTTATTTTTAATTAATTTATTTAATTTACATCCTGACTGCTGTTTCCCCTCCCTCCTCTCTTTCCATTCCTTCCCTGCACCTCCCCTTAATCTCTGCCCCTCTCAATCCATACCTCTTCTATTTCTGTTCAGAAAGGGGCAGTCCTCTCATGGGTATCATCAAAGCATGGTTTATCAAGATGACGTTAAGACAAAGAACTCCTACTCCATGACAGGCCTCTGCTTTGGCAGCCATGATAGGCTACAGAAAGGACCCAGCTACAGTAGGCTCCTGACTCAGAAGAATGTACTGAGCCCCTCCACCTTGCCCTACCTTGCCCCAGTTATTAGGAATAAACCTCCAGATACCTCCCATTTGGTAAGGAGCCAATCCGAAGTTATCTGGCAGGCTTTGGATGTGTTTTACTGCTCATAGTGGAACGCAATAGCTAGCAATGGCCCTCTGATGGCCTCCAGGCATAGCAACCTTTTCTGCAGCTGCAGCTAACCAATCAACTCAGGACAGGTTCTCCCAGCCTGGAGGTGTGTCAATCCTGAGACTGTTACTGTGCAACTAGCAGACCCCAGACACCTCACTTTCTGTACTCCAAATATATGCCCTGCCCTACTGCAGCTCAAGGACCCTCCTACCCCACCTGCTGTGTCTCATGGTTGGAGGATCCCAGTTAACTTATAAATTTAAAAAAGATTCTTTGCTTTTACACGAGATTTGGTCTCTTAGTGGTTTTTTTTGGGGGGGGCGGGGGCTGGTTCAGAGTATGGTCACAACACTTCCCATGCATTTAGGCAGCCCAAGACAATCTGGTTTGAAGAAAAGGTTCCCAAGAGCCTGCCAAAACATTAAGAACAACCTCTGCCTCCATTGTTAGGAGTCCCACAAATAGATCAAGCTACACAACCGTCACATATATGTAGAAGGCATAGGTCAGTCACATTCAGACTCCCCAGTTGTTGGTTCAGACTCTGAATTACTATGAATCATATTAGTTATTTCTGTGGATTTCCTTGTGAAATACTAGATCCAGTTGGCTCCTATAAGCCTTCTGTCTCTTCAACAGAATTCCTCAAGCTTGGCCTAATATTTGGCTGTGGATCTCTGTATCTGTTTCCATCAGTTACTGGTTGAGGCTTTCTGATGATAATTGAGGTAGTCACCAGTCAGATGACGGGACACAGCCATTTCTGGCTTCCAGTCACTCACTATTGCTTCCAGTCTTCTCTGAGGTCATCCTTGCAGATTCCTGGGAATTTCTCTTGAATTATAATTTGACATGATACATTAAATTTCCTTCTTATTATCTAGCTATTTCAGTCTGTGGATTGAAGCACTGTTATCCTTTATTTTATAGTTATTATCCACTTATAAGTGAGTACATACAATGTTTGTCCTTCTGGATCTGTTTTTACCTCACTCAGGATGATTTATTTCTTGTTCCATTCATTTGCCTTCAAATTTCCTGTTGTCATTATTTTTAACAGTTGAGTAATACTCAACTGTGTGAATGTACCACATTTCCTTTATCTATTCTTTGGTTGAGGGATTCCAGTTTTTGACTATTACAAATAAAGCTGCTATGAAAATAGTTGACCAGCTGTCCTTGTAGTACAATTGAGTATCCTTTGGGTATATATCTGAGTCTTGAGGTAGTTTTCTGGTAAATTGCCATATTGATTTCCAAAGTGGCTGCACAAGTTTAGAATCCCACCTGCAATGAGGAAGTGTTCTCCTCATTCCACATCTTCTTAAAACTGAAGGTGTCATTATGATTTTGATCTTAGCCATCCCAGCAGGTGATTTGCATTCCCCTGATGGCCAAGTATGATGAACATTTAAATGTTTCTCTTCCATTTGGGATTCTTCTCAAAGAAGCAACACTTTGTTTCATGTATTCTTTGTATTATTCTCTTAGTATCTATTTTATTGATTTCAGTCCTCGGTTTTATTATTTCCTAACATCTGCTCCTCTTGTGTTTGTTGTAGGGCTTTCATGTGTGCTGCAAAGTAGCTAGTATGGGATTTCTCCAAATACTATATGAAGGCACTTAGTGCTGTGAACTTCCCTCTTAACACTGCTTTCCTTATGTCCAATATGTTTGGGTATAATGTGCATTCATTTCACTGAATTATAGAAAGTCTTTAATTTCTTTATTTATTTCTCCCTTGATCCAGTGTTAATTCGGTTGAGCATTTTTCACTTTTCATGAGTTTGTACTTTCTGTGATTTGTGCTCTTTTTGAAATCTAGCTTTAATCCATGGTGGTCTGATAATATACAAGGGTTATTCTTTTCTTTTTTTTTTCTTTTTTCTTTTTTTTGCTTTGTGACTGAGTGTGTGATCAGTTTTATAGAAGCTTTCATGAGGTGATGAGGAAAAGGTATATTCTTTGGTGATTGAGTGATAAACTCCATAGGTATCTGTTAGGTTCATTTGAGACAGCATTTGTTACTTCCATTATTTCTCTGTTTAATTTCTGTCTGGAAACTAGACCGAGTGGTATTTCTTTTAAGATGTGAATGTCCTTGTATTTGTGGTATACACATTTAGAATTGAGGCATCATCTTGGTGTATTTGTCCCTTAATGAATATAAAATGTCCTTCTTCATCTCCTTTGATTAATTTTGGTTTGAAGTATACTTTGTTAGATATTAGGTTAGCTTCAACAGCTTGCTTCTCAGATCCATTTGATTGGAAAATCTTTTTCTAACTCTTTAGTCTGAAGTAATGTCTGTCTTTGAGGTTGAGGCATGTTAATTGTATGAAGCAGAAAAATGGATCTTGTTTTCAAATCTATTTTGTTAGTCTGTGTCTTTTTATTGGTGAATTGAGTTCATTGACTTTGAGACATATTAATGATTGTTGACTATTCATGTTATTTGTTGTTGGTAGTTTTGGTGGTGATGATGGTGGTGGAGTATGTGGTGTGTGTGTGTGTGTGTTTGTGTGTGTGTGTGTGTGTGCATTTTCCTTCTTTGGGTTTTGCTGGTGTGGGATTATCTATTATGTATTTTTTTTCATGGATGTAGCCAACTTCCCTGTATTGGAATTTTCCTTCTAGTACCTACTGTAGATCCAGACTTGTGAATAGATACTAAATTTGTCATGAAATGCCTTGTTTTTTGTTTTTGTTTTTGATTTTTTAGTCTATAGTGATTTCTTGGGTATACTAGTCTAGGCTAGTACCCATAGTCTCTTAATATGTGCATAAGGTCTGTTGAGGCATTTCTGGCTTTTAGAGTATTCTTTGAGGATCAGATATAATTCTAGTAGGTCTGCTATCTTGTCTTTTTCCTTTGCAGCTTTTAATTTTCTTTTTTTTTGTTCTTATGTTTGGTGTTTTGATTATTATTTGGTAAGGGAACTTTTCTTTTCTTATGTAGTTTATTTGGTGCCTGGAAGCTTCTTGTACCTTTATAGATATAAACCTTTATGTTGGAAAAATTTTCTTTTATGATGTTGTCAAAAATATTTTCTGGGCCTTTGAGCAGGGTGGGTTTTCTTTTTTCTTTTCTTTTCTTTTTTTTTTTTTTTTTTTTTTTTTTGTTTTCTTTTCTTCTCTTCTATTCCTATTATGCTTAGGTTTGGATGTTTCACAATGTCCCAGATTTCAAGGATGTTCTAAGTTAGAAATGTTTTAGATTTAACATTTTTTTAAACTAATACATCTATTTCTTCTATTATATCTTCAATATATAAGATTCTCTCTTCCATGTTTTATATTCCATCTGTGATGCTTGTACCTGTTCACTTACCCAGGGTTTCCATTTCTAGAGCTCCCTTGATTTATGTTTTCTTCATTGCTTTTTTTTCCAGGCCCAAACAATTTTGTTTCTGTCAATTGTTTGTTTTTTCCTACTACTCTATAAGAGATTCATTGATGTCCTCCATTTTTGGTGTTCTTTTTTCATAATTTCCCCTTTAAGGATCTCTATCATCTTAGAGTTATTTTAGGGATTTTTCCTTGTGCTTCAGCTGTGTTAGGATATTCAGGTCTTGCTGTTGTAGGATATCTGGTTTCTGGTGGTGACACATTGCCCTTTCTGCTATTGTTTTTGTTTTCCCACTGGCATTTATGCATCTAGATTTGAGGATGATTATAGAACTAAAATCACTAAACACTATAGGTGTTGATTCCTGTGTTTGTCTTTCTTAGGTTGAATATGTGTTTTGTTCCTTGGTTTCTGTTTCTTCCTGGCCTTCTAGTATAACTGGCCAAGAGTTCTGGTGACTGGTATGTCCTCAGGTCCACTAGGGTGTCTCTGTTGGTGTTTAGATATTTGGGGGAACATAAGTCGCTTGATCTGGTCTGCTCTTGGGTAAAGTCAAAGTTGTTTTAGGTCTCTGGATGTAGCCTAACCTCCAATAAAGCCTGAGTCTAATTCTGGGATGTCTTGGACCGGACTGGCCTCCAGCAGTGGTTATGGGACTATTCTTTCCACTGATGTGAACTGTACATGACCCTATGGCAAAATATACATGCACACGTGCTCATACACACACACACACACACACACACACACACACACACACACACGTACACAATTTTTATCTGTTTTCTTTTAAGATTTTTTTTTCACTTATTATGTGTAGAGTATTCTGCCTGCATATTTGCCTACGAGCAAGAAAAGGGTAATAGATCTCATTACTGATGGTTGATGGTTGGGAACCACCATATGGTTGCTGGGAATTGAACTCAGAACCTTTGAAAGAGCCGGCTGTGTTGTTAACCCCTGACCCGTCTCTCCATCACCATAATTTTTATCTGTTAATTAAAAAATCTTAGTAAGACTTTGTATTAAAGATGGATGGATGACTTTATCCTTATAAAATATTTAGACTATCACTGGAACTTGAGTTTTTGAAAGTTACATGGACAGGTTAATGATTGATGTAACTTGAAATTCTACAAACTCAAATTTTATTTCACTTTATTTATAAATGAGAAACAAATCTCAAGTTATTTCATCAACATGATGCTGAGATCATAGAAATTTTAAAAAGACTTTTTAAAAGTATTATATTAGTTCTTTGAGAATTTCTTGCAACATGTTTTGATCATATTTATCTCCTTCCCCTAATATTTCCCAGCTCTACTATTCCTAACACACTGACCTACCTTTTATTTATTTTCAAAAAAATCCATCAAGACCATATATTCTGCCCAAATACTCCCTAATAGAGTATGGTCAGCTTACCAGGGACTCCATTCTTAAGACAAATGTGCTTTCCTTTTCCAGGAGCTAACAATTTCCAATAGTTCCTCATCTATGGATAGGACTTGGTGGTGCACAGTCCCCTCTTCATGTTGGCCTCATCCTGGCTTGGTCTTGTATAGATCTTATTCAGACTATTATACCTACCCTGAGTTTATATTTGCATCTGCCCTGTTGCATCCTGAAGATACTTTTTCCTTGTCGTCATTTACCTCCTATGACTCTTAAAGTCTTCCTGTCTTTCCACAGTGATCCCTGAGTCATGGGAAAAGATAAGTGTATATCTGTATTCTCTTTACCTTGACCAGTTGTATTTATCTTTATTGATTTCCATAAACTACTACTAGCAGCTTCTCTGATGACAATTTTATAAGTACTTATAAAAATATAAATAGATAGGATAGGTACAGTGAAAGAAGAATGACCTTTCTAAAACATGAAGTAGGAAATCTGATTTTTTACACAAATTATATTGTTGACTTTGTTACTAAAATTACAAAATGGTGCCAATATTTAAAATTTAAATGATAGTTAACATTCTTATGTTTAATGTATAGTTTATGTCTTAGTTGGGGTTTCTATTGCTGTAATGACCATGGCAACTCTTAGAATTTAAAACATCTAATTGGGGTACCTTGCTTAGTTTCAGAGATTTAGCACATTCTAAATGTGGCAGAGAATATGGTTTCATGAATGCAACATGTTGCTGGAGTAGTAGCTTAGAGTCCTACATCTGACAGGGAATAGGAAGTTGACTGAGAAACTGTGCAGTATTCTGAACATAGGAAACCTCAAAGCCTGCTCATACACTTCCTGCAACAAGGCCATACCCATTCCAAAAAAGTCATACTTCCCTATGAGTTTATTGGGCCCAATTCACATTCAAACTTCCACAGTATATAACATGACACAGAAGGTGTAGGTTTTCTTATAGAAAGGTCTTACTCATACTCATTGAAGCAGTTTCTTGTAAGTATTGGAAAGGCAGAGTGAAATAAGTCATGATTGTGCTTATTTACTAAATTATATTTAGCATTTATTTTCTTTTTACTTTATAAGTCTGTCTTTAATTGTCATACCTGAGTCCTTGCAGAATATGGATTTCATTTGTCTTCATGTTAATGTTAGTGATATCAGTTTGCACAAATTCAAAGAGCTTAGCGGGGCCATAAGGAAGCCTGTCAGAGCAATCCCTATCATTCATATCCCGCATCCATTCTACAGAGTTGTCCTCTGAAAAACATTTGTTCTTATGCTCATTTCATAATGAGTTACCTTCTAAAAACTCAAATAAGGGTTTTTCCATTTGCAAATAAAGTTCATTACTTGTTGGAATTAATTTAAGATTTGAAGTTGTGTATTCTCCCAGCTTTTACCCAGGGTGCTACAAAAGTGATACCATTAGTTTGTTACAGTTAATAAGCATTTGTGTGCCTCTTGCATTATGTCTGACTGTCTGACATTGAGGCAAGCATTTATGAACTTTTTTATCTCTTTGCTGCCATTTGAAATCTTTTTTTTTTTTTTTTTTGAAAATGGCAATCATTTAATTGGATGTCTGGGTCATTAAAGAAAGAAAGGGGATAAAACAGCATAAGTCACCATTGAACCTAGAGCAACTTCTCAAACATTGTAATTAGATGACACTGACTTTGGAGTAAAAGCCATTCACTACATAAAACTAAAAGCTACCTCATTCAGACTATTCGGTATTAGGCTTTTATTCTTATCAGTCAGAGATTTGCTCTAGGAGATGACATTAATTAGTGACTGGATAAAACCACATGACACAATTTGAGTCTAAATGAGAAACAATAAGATTGTTTGAGTAAAAAGAATGAGACAATTAAGTTTTAAGCTCCTAGGAAATAATATTTATGCCTTAGAAATCCTCATCCTCTCCATGAACATAGCTTTTATAATTAGTAGAATAATATAACATGTAATTGTACAATATTAGAAAAAGTTTAAAGATCAGTAATTTAATTTATTCTATCTACAGGTATAATAAAATATTGTATATTGATTGAATTAGCCTGCAGTAAGCCAGTGAGCAAATGTCCCATGAAGAACAAACATAGGCATTGTTCTTTGATTTACTAACTGAATGACTGTTGCCAAAAATAGCAGAAATAAAAATATGTGAACATTTTATCTTGATAGGAAGAAATTATCTAAATATAGAAATATTCATTTCATAAAAATTTTATTTCTTTATGTTTGTTAATCCAATCTTCTATATTGTAAAAAAAAACTTTATAATTGATCACATTGAAATATCTCACAATGGAGAATTCAAATCATAAGAATGATGGATTTTTAGACAAAAACTGCTGCTACAAAATCATTTTTTAGCAAGTATTTAAAGTGTGTGTGTGTGTGTTTATAATGAATTCAAAACATTCTCAGTGGTCTTTCATTTATTTTCATTCCAACAGTAAAATCTGACATTATGAGTAAGAACATTGCTATGTAAAATTGTGAGTCTTCCACAAGGTTAGAGACTATGTGCTAAGCTAATAGATGACATTAAATATACATGAATAAATAAGAAAGCTAAACTCACAGATTTTCAGACAGTTCTTCAGGGCCCTCAGGAACCTAATATCCAGGCTCCAGGTTATGACTATTTCCTTCTAAATGCCTTCTCTATGTCCTCTGCCTCATCATAGTTATAAAATGGCTCCAATGGCAAATTTTCTGGCCTTATATTCCAAACTTTTCTTCATGTAGCTTACTACTCTGTTATTTCGCCTTGGTTCAGAGTATTTTTTAACTCTGAAGTTAAGCTGCTTGTGTCCCTCTGCTTGTAAGTTTGTCCTTAATATCACCATTCTTTTGGGAAACTCAAACTGAGACCCTTCCATCCTGTTATTTTCCCTAAGTACCTCTTTATAGTTTGTTTTCAATAATTCTTAAGGCTCTAATGCAACAAATATCAAATATATGGAACATTGTACTACCAAAGGTTCCTTACTTAGTGTATTCTAATGTTTCAACCAGTTCAGTTGGACATACTTTAATGGTCTCATCACTGGGTCTTGCAACATCCTTGGTTTCAATAACCACAGACAGAATCAATAACTGGTGAATATTAGAAAAATTGGATTTGTATTGAAATGTGTAGACTTTTTATACCTGTATGTTCTTGTTCATCACAGTAGCTGTTATAATCAATCTAGAGATGAACTACAGGATGCAGAAGTACATGAGCAGGTTCTGGGTAAATACTACATAGTTTTTTTTTACAAAGAACTTGAGCATTAATAGTGTATGTGAAGAGTCTGAAAATCAAATTACTTAATGAGTCTGAGACATAATGGTCAACAAAGTTACTTAAACTAAAATTTATTTTTAATGAGGATATTAGTATTGAAAACTTAGGGAATTTGTGCCTGGTTTATAAGTATCAGAATTAGAGTTTGTGTCTCCTTTTTTTTTTTTCTCTGACCTTCTCAATATATTTTTCTATTTCTAGTCTTGTCTCTGAAACAACAACAACAAAAAAGTTTTTACCATAACCCTCACCCATACAAATCACTCAGATTCCCACAAATTTAGCCAAATCCCTTAGCAGGGTATTTAAGACAACTGAAATCTGATCTCAATGTAATACTCAAGTTTCATCTCAAGTCTGCTTGACATGGTTGTGTACTCCAGCCACCGAGAGCGTTACTCCAGTCTCAGCAAGAGCTCTTTGTGTACCACGTGACTGATCCATCTGTTCATGATGCTTGGAATATTTTTCTGCTCTTTCCCTTCCTGACATAATTTTAGTTCCTTAATACATAAGAAAAATATAAAGCATGGACTAAAGAGACAGAAGGAACCATGATAAGAATATTGAATATTCTTATGTAGCAGAACTGTAGAACAAATATCATAGACACATCTTGTGACCACTCTTGTTTTTCAGTACATGCATAAATTATTAGTTCAATGTGTTAGTTTCTTTTATTAATTGTTCTATTGTGATATTTTAATTAAAAATAGACTTTTAAACAGCATTTTAAAATATGTAGAACAATCAGAAATTCTATACATATGACTCACCTGCACACAGTTTTTCCATTATTAGTATGGTATATTTGATTCAGTTGGTGGATAGGCCAGTATCGATATATCATTAGAATACAATACACAGTTTATACTAGGATTCACTGTGCAATACATGTCAAGGATTTGGGGGAAATATACCATGCTATATCTGTTACCATATTTTGTGCAGGACAGTTTTATCATTATAACAATCTTTCTAATTCCATCACTTCATTACTTTCTGAAAAAAAAAATTTCAAGTCAGTGTTTATGTGATGCAGCAGGTTTATAGCTATGTGATATTCCCTCTTCTAATTTGTATGTTTCTTTTTTACATGTAAACAATAAGGTATGGAGTCTCTCTGAAGAAATAACTTGAGTCTTTTAAAATTCCTTATCATTTTACATATTCTTCCCTGTGGTGTTGATAGTGTAGATATATATCTATATATCCATCTCTATATCTACATACATTTTATAAATAATGCATTAATATATTCTAATTTTAAACTTGCACACTGCAGGTAGAAGTAGAATTTTTATGACCACCTTCTTAGTTCCTGTATCTTGCCCAGGGGGAAACACTCTTCTCATTTTATTTACATAGGTCCAGGAATTTTCCCCAAGCATTTCTATATAGGTAGGTTGCTTATAAATTTACAATATTTATATGGTCATACTTGTTTAGCAACGTATTTCTATTCATTCAAACTCTAGGTGTTATTATTTTATATACCCTTTGCTGTTATGTTATTCCATATTATGAATTATTTATATTTGAACCATTTCTGTGTTGATGAAAATTTATGTTCCTTCCAAATTTTTATTTATGTTGACAATCCAGCAATGAATATCCTTGTTACCCTGCTTTATGCACTTGAATTGTGCTGTTTGAGACTATCTGATTCTCTTTACTTTAGTACATGAATTCTTTGAGCTCTCAACCTTTTTCTGGTAACTTACACAGCATTGGCTCTGTCACTGTCTATTCAATCCATGCACGGTGGTGTATGAATAAATGATGTATACATGAACTTGGAAAAGAACTGACATGTCATTAGGGATATTTTAACTTGGCTTGGTATGTTCTTTGAGGTCATTTATGATTTTGTAAATGGTTTTCAGTGGCTAGACACTAAAACATGAATTCCAGGTCTAGAAATGAGCTAATTAGATGCTAATTTTATCTGCCCTTTTATGTTTGTCACCTTTAAATTGGTAATGTACCCTAATGTTAAGTACTTCTCACTAATGAGATGCCCTTCTGTACAATAATTGTCTATAATAAATCTGAGGCTTGTTTTAATCATCTCTAGACTCTACATCAGAGGAGGAGAACTGACCAACATCTGCAGAAAGGTAATTTGCTAAACAGTGACACCTGTTGGGACACAGTATGGAAAATCTGCTGCAGCTCTGATCTAGTGAATGATTTATAGTCTCAAAAGTGAGACATACATTAAAAATCAGGCTCAATGGATTCCATGGCCACTAGAAATAAAACTGCACATAAAATGGAAAGCGTTAAAGTCATTAATTCTGCCTAGTTTAACCGAATTGTCCTGAAAAGTTCATTGCTCATCTTTGTGTCTCTTCATGTAGCTTCAATGACAAATTTTATTCAGCAAAATCACTGGCCTTTTGCATGAAATCAAATAAATGTGAGCTAATGTGATAAAGTGTAAAGTCAGCCCAGCCTGCTTCTGTGTGCAGCTTCTCTGAGAATACAGAAAGCAAACAATTTCCCTTCACTCTGGAGTTCTGTTAGATATATTCCTAAAGAACTGGTGTATTTTTCTTCTCTTTTCTCGTTCTACTTTGCTTGTCATTGCTAGAAGTTTTCATTAAATCTCTAAAACTACACAGGACAAAAAAAAAAAAAAAAAAAAGAGCAACATTTGGACCACAGAATAATAGATATTTCTTAAAATGCTTCAGTCTTCAAGTTGTCTTGTTTGTATCTCCACATTCATATTATTTACCTACAATATGATCCTTGCATGTGCTCTGTGTGTCCACACACATGACTGTGGCAGTATACCCATGTATGTGTCATATGCATATATGTTTGTTTGTATGTTTAACAGCCTACCCCTCTTGTCATTGTTCAGGGTTATCTACTTGTTTTTTTTTTTTTTTTTTTTTTTTTTTTTCAGACTGACTTCCTCATGAACCTGAAACTTATAAATAAGACCAGAGTGGCCAATCAGGAAACTTGGTAGCTCTTCCTCTGTCACCTTCCTCAGGACTGGAATTATAAATGTGGTCATATGATCACAATTGTGATTTCCACCTTATTTTATTTAAATTTGAAACAATGTTGTTTTACATGTCAATCCCAGTTCCCTCACCATCTCATCCTCCTCTATCACCCCCACCAAACCCCAGCCCATTCCCTTTCTGGTCCCCAGAGAGGGTGAGGGCTTCCATGGGGAGTCTTCAAAATTTGTCATATCATTTGGGGCAGGGCCTAGGCCCTCCCCCATGTGTCTAGGTTGAGAAAGTATCCCTTTATGTAGAATGGACTCCCTAAGTCCATTCGTATACTAGAGATTGTAGTGAAATACTCAACCTGCCTGCACCTGTTGCACTTACCTTTCCCATTGGGGGTGGGGACAGATGTTGATTTGACCTATAAAAACTAGGTCTTGAGTCAGGCACCCCAGCAGGCCCTCTGTTGTTTCCTGGTCATGCACAGAGAGCATCCAGAGGTATCTTTGGGACTGGAACCTACTGGCGGTCAACTATTTTCTGTTGTGATTTCTCCATGAATAAACATCCATCAGCTATCTGCTTTCCAGATCCTTATTCATCACCGCTAAGGGATAAATGCTGATCCATTACTAGAGGCCACATAGACTGCAATCCTCTTAACTAACATCCACATTCAGAAGGTCTGGGTCACTTATATGCTGGTTTCCAGGCTATCAGACTGGGGTGCATGAGCCATGTCAGCTGATTCTGTGGGTTTCTTCAGCCTGGTCTTGATGCCTTTCCTCATCACTCCTCCCTGTCTATAACTGCATTCCAGGAATTAGGGTCAGTGCTTATCTGTGGGTGTCTGCTTCTGTTTCCATCAGCTACTAGATGAAGGCTCTAGGATGGCATGTAAGGTAGCCTTCAATCTCATTACCATGGAAGAGCATTAAAGGTAGCCTCTCCTCTATTGCTCAGATTGTTAGTTGGGTCCATCCTTGCAGATCTCTAGCCTCTTCCCTGGTACCACATGTCTCCTTAAATCTATAATGGCTCCCTCTATTATGGCACCTCTTCTTTTGTCCTCCTCTATTCTTTCCCTGTCTTAATCTTCCTGTTCCCATATGCACACCTCTCCTCTCTTCCCCTTCTCTTTCTCCAAACTCCTTCTCCCCTACCTCCATGGTTTTAATTTGCCTTGGATATCTTGTCCCTTTCCTTTTCTCCAGGGGATGATGTATGTCTCTCTCTTAGGGGTACTCCTTGATTTATAGGTTTTCTGGCAGTGTGAATTGTAGGCTGGTAATTGTTTGCTCTATGTCTAAAATCCATATATGAGTGAGTACATACCTTGTTTGTCTTTTTGTGACTGGGTTACCTCACTCAGGATGGTTACTTCTAGTTGCACCCATTTCCCTGCGAATTTCAGGATTTCCTTGTGTTTGTCCCCTGAGTAATACTCCATTGTGTGAATGTACCACAATTTCTCCATCCATTCTTCAATTGAGGGGCATCTAGGTTGCTTTCAGGTTCTTGCTATAACAAAAAGATGCTGTTATGAACATAGTTGAACATATGTCCTTGTTGTATTGTTGTATGAATGTGCATATATGCATCTTTTGGGTATATGTATGACTCAGACTGAAATTACTGAATTTTTTTTTTGGTTTTCTTTTTCAAAATGTATTTATTTATTTATATTTTTTCTTATTTTACATAATGATCCTAGTTCCCTCTCCCTCTCTCCCATACCCTTGACTCCCCTCCCATTATACCCCCTCTACTACACAGGGAGAGTAATACCTTCCAGGAGAGATCTTCAAAATCTGTCAAGTCATTTGGAGTAGGGACTAACCCACCCCCCCACCGCCTCTAGGCTAAGGGAGTATCCCTCCATGGGGAATGTGCTCCCAAATCCTTGCATGCACCAGGGATACATCCTGGTTGCACTGTCAGTCACATAGACTGCCCAAGACTTCTACGTGAGACCCACATTCAGGAGATCTGAGTCGGTATAATGCTGGTTTCCCAGCTATCAGTCTGGGGGTCTATGAGCTCCCGCCTTGTTCAGGTCGGCTATCACTGTGGGTTTCAGTATCCTGATCTTGACCTCTTTTCTAATCATTCCTCCCTTGCTGCAACTGGATTCCAGGAGTTTGGTCATTGTCCCGTGAGTTTGTGTCTTCATTCTCATTGAATTCGAGGATGTTTTTAATTTCTTTACTTATTTCTTCCTTGACCCAAGAATGGTACAATTGTGCATTGTTTAATTTCCATGAGTGTGTAAGTTTTCTGCAATTTGTGTTCTTGGTGAATTCTAACTTTAAATCATGGTGTTCCGATAAGATACAAGATATTATTCCAATATTTTCTAACTATTGAGGTTTACTATATTGCCGAGTATGTGGTCAGTTTTAGAGAAGGTTCCATGTGTTGCTGAGAATAAAGTATATTCTTTTGTAAGAGTGGGGTGTTGAAATCTTCCACTACAAGTGTGTGAGATTTTAAGTGAGATTTGAGTTTTAGTAATGTTTCTTTTATGAATGTGGGTGCCTTTGTATTGGGGGCAAAAATGTTAAGAATTGAGACTTCATCTTGGTGGGTTTCTCCTGTGATGAATAAGAAATGACCTTCTTCATCTCTTTTGATTGATTTTAGTTTAAAGTCTAATTTGTTAGATATAAATATTGCTACCCCTGCTTGTTTTTTTGGGGGGGTGTCTATTTGATTGGAAAGTCTTTTCCTAACCTTTAACTCTGAGGTGACGTCTATCTTTGAAGTTGAGGTGTGTTTCTTGTATGCAGCAGGAGGATGGAGTCTGTCTTTGTATCCATTCTTTTAACCTGTGTCTTTTATTTTATTTTATTTTTTTATGCATATAGAGTATTTTTTATTTAATTTTATATAACAAAGTCCAATTAAATGAAAACAAACATTTATACACAATATTTGGGAATTTGGGCGTCGTTCTTTCCAAACTACTTCCTGCTGGTAAGGGGCGCTGTCTTGGGGGATTCGAAGAAGATTCAGATATCCTAGCTGTAGTCTGTAGGGCTGTTTTGTCCAGTTGTTTGGAATGTAGGATCAGCTTGTACTCTGTTTCAGGCGGTCTGGTGTGATCAAACCACATTAGTCTGGAAGGAATCCACATCTTTTCATTTTCTGTGGAAACAAAAATAGAAATCCTTTCCCCAGTAACTTGTTCTTCAACTTAAATTTTGGAGTCAAAGCGTTTTTTTTTTTTTTTTTTTTTTTATTTTACATGTCGATCCCAGTTCCCTCTCCCTCCCTCCCTCCCTCCCCCCAAGCCCTCCCTCCCTCCTTCCCTCCCTTTTGCCCTCTCTACCCTCTCCCATGCACTCTAAACACCCTCCCCTCCCAACCCCCCACCACAATACAATATATAGGGGAATGCCATCCAGTTGGGGTCATGTAGATCTGACAGGTCCTGTGAAGTAGGGACTAGGGCTTCTCTCCTATCTCTAGAATAAGGCAGTTATCCCTCCATGGGGGATATGTTTGCAAAGTCCTTTTGTGCACCAGGGATACATCCTGGCTCCACTGTCTGAGGTCTCTTAGGCTGCTCAGACCTTCTGGCTGAGACCCATATTCAGGGGGGTCCGAGTCAGACCCCTGTTGGCTTCCCAGCTATCAGTCTAGTGGCCCTTAGCTCCTCCTTGTTCAGGTAAGCTGTCTCTATGTACTTCTACCGCATGGTCTTGTCCTCTCCATCTGCTTCTGGGTTCTAGTTTGACTCAGTGTTTATGTATGGGTGTTTGCTCCTGTTTTCAACAGGCATTAGTTGAGGACTCCATGGAGAAGTTAGTTGTTGATCTCACTCTCCGGGAAGGGCATTTATGATAGCCTTTCCATGGAAGCTGAGATTGTTAGTTGGGAGCAGTCTTGTAGTTCCCTCGACCTTTCTTTGTGTTCAACTTTATCTTCAAACCAATATTGGCTCCCTCTTTTATGTTCTCTCTCTCTGTCTCTGTCTCTCTCTCTCTCTTTCCTATTTTCCATTCCTAACCAGGCTCAATCCTCCTGGTCGCACATGCCTTCCTCTCCTCCCTCTCATTTTCTCCTACTTCTCTCTCCATTAGCTGTCCTCCCCCACTATACCTGAGGTCTGGGGGAACCTGTGTCTTTTTTATAGGTGAGTTAAGACCATTAATATTGAGGGATGTTTATGACCATTGTTGTTAATTCTTGTTTGTTTTGGATTTGTTGGTGGTGGTGGTGTTGTATGTAGATTTCCCACAATTTTTCTTTTGGCAGTTGGTAAAGTGGGATTATCTATTGCCTATATTTTTGTGGGTGTAGTTAATTTCCTTGGGTTGGAGTTTTCCTTCCAGATCTTTTATTAGGCCTGGATTAGTTGATATGTATTATTTGAATATGAATATTTTTTATGGAATAAATAGGTTTCTCCATCAATAGTGATTGAAATCTTTTCTGGGTATAGTAGTCTAGGCTGGCATCCATTATCTCTTATTGTTGGCAGAATATTTATCCAGGACCTTCTGTCCTTTAGAGTTTCCATGGAGACGTCAGGTGTAATTCTGATACATTTACCTTTATATGTTACTTGGTATTTTTCCTTTGCTGTTCTTAACATTCTTTCTTTATTCTGTATGTTTTGTATTTTTATTATTATGTGGCAAGGGGACTTTCTCTTATGGTTCACTCTATTTGGTGTTCTGTAAGCTTTTTGACTTACATTGGCATGTCTTTGTTTAGGTTGGGGAAGTTTTCATCTACGATTTTGTTAAATATATTTTCTGCACTTTTGGGTTAGGTTTCATCTGTGTTGGCATGTTCAGGTCTTGCTGGTATGGAATACCTAGACTCTGGTGGCATCATGTTGATCTTTCAGTAGTTGACTGTGTTGTTATACTGTGTTCTACCCATGTCTCCTTCCAGTGCATACTGCTAGGGTCTCTCCCTCTTCTGGTGGGTAAAAGGCCAAGCAAGGGTCTCTTCCTGTGGGTGCAACCAGTTCCAATACTTTGATGGCTTTCCTACCCCAGTGGGTGGTGGTGGGACTCCTCCTGTGTTTGAAGGCTTGACCAGGATACTGGCAGACTCTGAATGGGCTGGTCTGCTAGGGCGAGCTCCCCTGCACACAGTCCTCAGTTCACAGTCCTCAGGACACTGTGTGCAGGGCACCAGAAAGCAGGCTGGAAACAGCCACAATTGTGTTTTATGTGAGTGCTGTAGATCAGAGTCAGGTCTTTGTGTTGTGTGGCACCTGAGCTTTCTCTCTAGTCCCTTCCTGAGACCATAATTTAGCAATCATTGACTAACTCCAGAGTGATATGGATTGTATAAGATATTGAAGTAACAAGGCCATTACTATTCTGATGGTAAATGTTAGTCCATACATTTGTATTTTAAAATGCTATTAATGAATACAGAAGAACAAATGATGAAGAGGAAGAGGGAAGAGTGGAGAAAATGTAAGTTTTTTTATGTTACGAGGTTTAAAAAATAGAACAGACCTGAAAATATTCAGTTAAAAATTGTACTTGGGCTCAAGAGATGGAAAAGAGATTGAGAATATTTCTTTCTCTTCCTAGGACTGGTGTTTCATTTCTACCTCTTGTGCTGGGTAGTTTGCAGTCACTTACATATGTCAACCCAGGGGATATGACCACTTTTGGCCTGAGTGGGCAGTTGTACATATGTGGCTTACACACACACACACACACACACACACACACACACACACACACACACACACAGAGAGAGAGAGAGAGAGAGAGAGACCTAAAACTACATCTTAAAAATAGTATTTTATTTTATAACAAACACTATGTAATATACTATAGAATAACAATGCAATAAACTCATCTTTTTAAAGTAAATAGCTATTAAAACAAGTAATGTGAATAAGAAAAATAACTTGGTAGGTTGAGCCTTGTTGTGGTCTTTCTTATTCTGCTTTGTGTGGTAATATATTGCTTTTGATCTAAGAAATCTTACTTGGAGATCAGAATGCAAAGCTAGCCATGGTTTTAGAAGCTGGGCAATGGTAAGTAAAACCTTTCATCCCAGGACTCAGGAGACAAAGATAGATGGATTTCTGTGAGTTCAAGGTCACTGAGGGATACGTGAGAATGAATCAGTCTAAAAGAGAAACACAGCTCATGCATTTTATCTCAGCACTAGAGAGGTATATTGGACAGGAACTTAGTGTCTTATATTGTATTCTGGCAATTGGTCTCCAGTCATGTTGAGGTGAGGATCACCCCAGCCCTGGTAGAGGTAAGAGTTCTCTGGTATCTTTTCTGCTTTGCATTTCTTATCCATAGCTTGAACCCCAATATCTGTCTTTAGCACCATGCTTCTTAACTATGAAGATGGAATCTGTATTGGGCAATTTCATCAAGGTAAAATTAACCAGTATTGTAGAAGTGACAGATTTTATGTTATAATAAGTTTCACACTTTCTTATCTTTCTTGCATTACCTCTTAGAGAGCCTGATGACCTTTGAGCATTTTTCATTTCTACAAATGTTCCCACAGGTTTCAAATATTGAAAATAGGCCAACACCTCACTAGGTTATTTGACTCCATAGCCTGTAATCAGGGAACTCCATGCATCTTCCTGAGTTTGCATTTTTAGGGATTAGAATTCAACATGTTATTCTATAAAAATTCCTTCCAGCAAAAACATTCCTAAGAATCTACATATTTGTGAGTATTTGTTTTCTTGGTTAAGATATATAAAAGACATTTTTTAAATGTCAACCTCATTTAAATATGATACTGAATTATTTGCCATGAATACCAATGATTTGTTCTTCAACAGGTATTGAGGACTGCATCTTTATTTTTAATTTAAACAATTTTTAAACCAATCTATTTTTCATTTTGCAAAGCAATTCTAGTTCCCCCTTCCTGCCCTCCTTCTACTATCCCTTTGTTCCCCTCCCCACTCCCCATCTACTCCTTAGAGAGGATGAGACCTCCCATGGGGATTCAACAAAGTCTGTCACATCACATGAGGCAGGACAAAAGCCCTCCTCACTGTATCTCAGCTGAGCAAGGTATTCCTCCAGAGAGAATGGGCTCCAAAAGGCCATTTCATACACTAGAGATAAATCCTGGTCCCACTGCCTTTGGTCCCACAGACTGCCCAAGTGACACCTGCATTCAAAGGTCCAAGCTTAATCCTATGCAGGTTCCCCAGCTGCATCTTAACTGATGATGAAGAACAGAGGTAAAGTATGATTTTGTCTACTTGCTTTGCAATATCTTTGAGTAGACTTTAAAACTCAACATGATTGAAGTGTTTTACTTGACAGTTGTTGCATTTGAGGACTTTGCTGTCCATTCTATGGTGTTTCACAGCAAGGCTAGCCTCCACCAACTTGCTGTGTGTCACTACTCTCCCCTGACAGTTACAGATGGGAAGGAAAATTACCCCTGGATAAGAAGTGGTGTGTGAGAATTACCATTATAAAGCAATATACAATTGAAGATTAAATGTTTTACCTTAGAACTGGGCCTAACATAATAACTGAATTCCCCAGATGGCATCCTGCTGTAGAAATGTTTGCTTCCTGATGGTAGTAATGACTGTTTTGCCACCTGTGTGTTCTCGCCTGGAGTTGTGCTTCATTTCGTGAGTGGAGCTCTACTGTGGACACTGTTGCCAATTAGATTTAAGAGGAAATGAAAAGCAGCTGCAATATTTCAAGGCATTGGACAGATTGGGCAGAAGGTATGTGGACAAATCCTGTTAACAAATAACTGGATTTGTGCATACACAGGGCTGCCCACACTGTGCCTTGGAAATCTACAACATGCTGTTTCTCCCTGTGTTATGCATAAATCACAGAAATTACCATAAATTGAGCAAAATGTTCTCACACACAAGGAGGTTCAACCTACATCCTAATGATTACAAGATATCTTGGATCATTAGTCTTAAAAGATAGATGATGAAGCAATCTAATCAATGTCAGTTTCCAAGTGGCCAAGAGATACTAAATACATCTATTTTCAGTTTGAAAGATTACCATTAAAAACAATAATGATAAACTCATTGATGGGGTGTTTATGAAATAGGAAAACCTTAATGATATATGTCATTGAGAGATTTGACCTGAATGACTTTCAAATTTCTTCCAAACCTTAGATTATGAATCCTCAGGAGACATGATTGTTTTATAAGGTTTATTCCTTCTATTCTAGAGAACCTATTGGCTTCTAACTATGCTGACAGTATTGCCCTTGCTGTTTTGGTATTAGTCTGTTCACAGTTGGCCTATAGAGAAGATTAGTATCACAAATGTATTCACTAAAATATACTTGTATATAAATGAAGTAGGCGGTGACTTCCAGAGATAGTAGATTTGGTTTCTGAGCCTCTTTGTTGTGAACATTTGTAAATGATCACTCCATATATTTGGTCTTTAAAACCCAATACAACAAAGCCACCACACTTAATCAGGGAAATTTAACTATGATTGTGAGTTCCAGGTTGGTTCCTGATTATGGAGACTTATTAACAAAGGCTCATTTATATTAAAATTTGCAAAAGTCCTAATTGCAGATCATATATAAATAAATTTATCTGTAAGTCTGTGTGTATTCTATCTTCTTTGTTCCTCAACTTTCTTCTCCATATTTTTGTGAATTTGTCCTTGGTTTATTGCATTATCCATTTGAAAGGTGGTAGAGTGGGGAATAGAGCAGGGATCATAAAGCTGGAATGCTTGGATACATTTTTAATGTTGGTAGACATGTGGACTTGGTACACTTCTTCCTAGTTAACAGAGATCAACAATAATTAGGTTGTTTTGATAGAGGTTAAAGTTTTAATTTACTCTAATATGTGATAATTCCTGTGTTATGTGTAGGTTTTTCCTGCTAGTCTAGTCCCACCACCACGCCGGCCCCAAATAACACACAGAGACACTGTATTAGATATAATTCTCTTGGCCAGTTACTAGTTTCTTATTGGCTAGCTCTGTCTTGAACTTTAAACCCATTCCTATTAATCTAAGTATGTCCATGTGGTGTTATCTTACTGGAGAGAGTGGCTGGCATTCTTCTCTTCGTCCTCTATCTTGGATCTCCCTTACTACATCCTCTCTCCTCCTAGTCTCCTAGTCCCATCTATCCTGCTTTCCTATTGGCCAACAATGCTTTATTTATTAACCAATAAGAGAGACATATTTACAGAATGACATTTCCCATCATTCCTGGAACATGGATTGATTTATGGAAGCAATAACCATTTTAATATATTCATTCTTTTGGTGACTTAAATATAACCATGTTTGCTGTGTCCAACACAGCTCCAGGTAAAGGTTTGACTGGGGTGAAAAAGGAATGTAGAAAAGTCAGACAAATAGACAGATGAAAAAACTAGGATCCAGTGAATTTGGTTCTCTGATAGAGAAATTGAATATCTCAAAAGTTCAGTATATTTGTCACAAACATTTGAACAAGAGGTAGGATTATTACATATAGCTGAACAATGAGGCGGGGTGGACGGTATATAGCTGAATCAAAAGGACAGATTTAACTATCTGAATAAGAGTAATCTTTGTTGAGAATCATTCATCAGACAATAAATATTTGGAGTAAAAAGCTACAGTAGACATTTTTTTTACATGTACTCTTAAAGTCCACTTACAGACCAAAGGAAAGTTTTGCCAGCCTTCTCAGCTTCACCCAGGGGTAAAGCTTTGGCATTTTACTATGAGTCTCAGATTTTAGTCCTTAATTCTTAGGGTTCCCTCCATACCCCACTATGGTTCCAAGTCCAAGAAATGTAGATGATCAAAAACATCTTCCATCTATTTTTATGCAACATATACAGTTTTTTTGTGAAGCCAGATGTTAAACACACACTCACACACACAGACACACATGCAAAACAAGTTTTCTGATAGACACCATTGTAAGTGATCACATGACAAGGAAAACTAGCAAGGGAACATATATAATTTTGATATGAGCTTTCCTTTCTCCATGCCCCAGGATTAGAAAGCACCAGTGTGATACTGTTGGGAGATGTGAACACCTTAAGAGTTAAGATCTAATCTTTTGGGAACCTTTCCTGAAAGATGATGAGATCCTGCCCCTTTTAGTCTTCCTTTTGTCTTCCTGCCATGAAGCAAGCACAGTCTTTTTTTTTTTTTATGTTATGCTTCTATCTTTCCACAAATTAAAAGCATTTCGCCATCAGACCATGAACTTAAATTGCTAAAACTCAAATTCAAAATGAGAAAGCACCCCAATATACTCCACTATACCAACAGGCTTGCAAATACCCAAATTGTGGTCTATATCTATAATTTTATCATACTCCTAATCAAAGCAATATGTGAACCTGAATTTTTAATACCAAGCATCGTGTGTTAGTTTCTTCTGGGTTGCTGCAATTAAAACACCATTACCAAGGCAACATATAGAGAGAAAGGTTTATTTTGGCCTCACACTGCAGACAGAAAAGAGACTATTACCACTATGGTAGGGAAATGTAGCTGCAGGCAGGGATGGTGACTGGAGTACCAAGCTGAGATCTTGTATCATAAACAACAAGTAGGAAGCAGTGACAGTGAACTGGGAAGTCATTCCTGGTGACTTCCCCAACTCCTAGACTTCCCCAAAGAGCAACACCAGTTGGAAACCACAGGGTCAAATGCTAGAGCCTATGCAGAAAATTCTCATTCAAACATCCATAGACCCATATAAACAACCTTAGATCACTATATATTTGTTAAGATGGAACATTTTTCATGTATTATATTAAGAAATATCTATGGAGATCTCTTGACATTTTCAGTTGGATGACTTTGTTTCAGATTGTGGTGGATTATTAGTTTTTCACATTTGGTAGATATCGATCATTTGTCACAGAAATACTTTGTAGATATTTTCTCAAATTTTACATGTTGTTTACTCTTTCAATTGTGTTCTTTGGTGTACTGAGTTTCTTAGTTGTCATGCTATCCTTAATTTAGTAAGAAAAAAAATGGAAAAACAAAACAGTAAACAAAGGGAAGATTTGAAAAGAGAGGAGACACCAGTACAGTCTAAGGTTAAGATGGAGTATACTATCAGTTCCTCTGAAGTTAATGAAGACAGTGGCATCCATGTAAGACAAGAATAACTAATTCAAGAGATGGGCCGTCACTCTACCAACAAAGTTTAGGCATAGCTTTTCAGGAGCATTGCTCAGAATATTAAAGGTGAGCTACTGAGGGGTATTTTCTATGTAAAAGCAAAGGATCCAATATACTGATGAGGCTTTAAATTGATACCAAGGATTCAGGTAAGTGAATGGGGAATAACTGATATGATGAACAAGGACAGCTGGATGAAATCGAGTTAGGAGACTAGCTGTGGAAGAAATGCTTCTCTGGAGTCAGTGAAAGGCATGCTGAGTATTACAGTGACTTTTTTGTTTTTATTCATATCCCCATAGACTCATGTGTTTGACATTTAGTCCTCAGCTGATAGGGGACTTTGGATGGTTGTATACCTTTTAGGAGAAAGAGATTAATCTAAAAACTGGGCAACTAGGGGCAAGTTCTGAGGCTTGTAGCTTTACATACTATCCTCTCTCTTCTTGCTGACTGCCTATGCAGCATGGTCCATTCCTCATTCTCCTGCCACCTTGCTTCTCTAACATGAGGGACAGTCTCTTCAAACTGTCACCCAAACCAAACTTTTCTATTGCTAAGCTGTTTCTAACCAATTGTTGGTTCCCAATAATGAGAAAATGAAATAGTACACTTTCCAAACCTTAAAGTTCACCAGACAAGCACACAGTGAACACCACAAGAAAACTACAAAGGTTTCTAATGAGAAGTAGATTTCAACTTAGGCTGGAACTGATGACTCAGAAATGATTAAGGAGAAAAGTGGAGTTCATAGATTTGTCAATAAAGTGACCAATGTAGCCTACAAATTAAAAGTTCAGGCTCAATTGGATGAATGATGTAGAGCCAGGCCACAAAAAAAAAAAAAAAGGTGTCTTATCTTCTAAGATGTATTATAACTTTAAGACAGTAGAAAGAGCATTGACTGAAGTATGATACCTGTTCTTGTGTGATGCTCTATATAACAATATAGAGAATGGGCACTGAATCCAAACTGACTCTGTTAACATGATATTCAGCAAGTAAGTCACCCTTCTTTGTTCATGTATTTAACAGAGCAAATGGTTTTGTATGTAAGCTAGAGGATATGAGGCAAAATGATATGGATTAATATCTCTATGAAGCATTTAATATACATGTAATACTTCAGCATTTAAAAATTGTCCTTGTTATTTACAATGTAATAAATGTGATAGCTGCTGTAATTACTGGTCAGTTGTAATCATAATAATTTTAGAAGTGTTCAAGGGCTGACACTAAAGGAATATGACCACTTACTTACTACTGGGTATATATGATTATTGTCATTTAAAAGTATTTGCTATTTGTGCTGTTCCAGTGATTTCATGGAGTGCCTTGATTTGGTGAGTTGTCTGTAAGTGAAGAAAGGTGCCATGTTCAGTCTGTTTTCAAGTGGAAAGTTCAAATGTGGCTTAGTTCTGAATCTTGTATTTGTGAGAATAATTTGGGTTTGGCTGCCTTAACAAAAGTGAAAGTTTTGGCATTGTGGAACAATTTTGCTGTTGTCAGACAGCTGATAGCAGAAGGTGACTTAACATTCAGCAAATTGGTGGTCTTTGCTGTCCCTGAATACTGACCCATTCATAAAGACAAAAGTCATACAGTGATCTTTTCCACTGCCCAGATATGCCCCGAACGTACAGACTTCTCTGCTTCCTATCCGCAAGTCAAGGGATAACACTACTCGGAATTTCAACTGTGAATGGAGAGTTTTGTGTGGTCCTAATTGGAAGAGGAGCTTGTCAAAAATAATATATTCGCAAATTTTCTGAACCATCATGGGCCTAGCAACGCTCTATAAATTGTCACATAGCTGGTGGCAGGTGGTTGGTTTTTTTTTTTTTCAGCATTACTAAAAGCTGCCAGGAGTGTCTTTCAAAAACATAGTTCCTTCGAGATTTTAGTTCAGGTAATAGCAGAGGTAACTAAGGGAGGCAGGGGAAGAAGGCATAGATAGGAAGGAAATTAGAAGGCTAGGTGCCTGCTGTAAAATATTGGAACTATGACAGTTGATTTCCCTTTTATTTGGGGTAGAAACTAATCGGCTTTGAGTTAGGAAGTCTAAAGAAAGTTTGAATACTTCCTCACTAGCTTTGGACCGTAGAAAATTTGGAGGAAATTAAGAATAGTAAGTAGCAGGATAATCTAAGCAAAATTGGAATAAAGAATAGAAAAACGAGCTCACAGTTTTCCACACTTATGCAAGTACTTTAAAGTGATCCAGAGACAAAGACAGAACAGAAAAGAAAGAATGAATAAACACCAGCAATCATATTCAGTTACTCCCTCCTTTTTCTTACTTTAAGAGTTTCTTCAAAATGCGTTTTGTATCATGGGCTTTTCTCTGCAATCTAAAGAAATTTTGGGGTCTCTTCTCAGCACAGCACCTATAAATACACAAAACAATCAGCCTGTCTTTGAAAAACTAAAAAACATTTATATTGAAATACAATGTGGTCCTCCATACTTAGAAGAAGAACCCCTGCCCTAGTTCTTGGACCTTATTATGCAGATCATGGTAATCAGGGAAGGAGAATCAGAATAGGGAATTTGAATTATGTCAAGAGTAACTCCTATCAAGCATGAAAGAAAAGGGAATTCAGCAAAGGAATTGGAAAAGGAAGGACCCCTTGGGATGAAGTGTATTTTGATGTTGTGTAGAGAAGGAGAGACAAAAAGGGAGGCTTCAGGGGAAACAGGAGGGGGTAAAAAAATAAGAATGAAAGCAATGGCAGAAGTATGATTTAAATTGCATATCCTTTGATGTTCCTGGAGAGACACAATTAAAAATCAGAATTACTTTCTTACTGTTAGTGGAATCTGTTTCCTTGAAGTTTGGGCCATATGAAGTTCAGAAATGTGCTGATGTATATATATATATATATACATATATATATATATTACTCTTTTATGTGTAGTCTTTAGTGTCTTGTACAAACACATCAAAATCTAGGAGGCATGTTTATTTTCCATGATCAATATGAAAGTTTGGCTTCTCTTTGATACTTTGTCTTGAATAGCATCCAACCTGGCCAGTAATTGTCTTGCTTTCATACTTGCTAGTTTTGTTTATTTCAATCTCTGGAATGACCCCACTGTATTCAAGGTATCTGATGTCATTCTTTAAAATATAAAGAAATATGGCAAACCATGTTGCATATTAATTAAGTTTTGTAAAGAGTCTGAAAAGAATTTTATAACTGAATGCATATGAGAATGAAGATAATTAATGAGGAATAATGAACACATAAACTCTTTGCCAACAGTTCTCTTGGGGATATTTCTAAATATAGAAGACATTATCATCACAGATATCAGATATGAGCAAGGGCACAGTTGAACAACCAAACTAGTATGCTCCATGGGTAGAAAGAAAGGTTTATTGGGGCTATTTAAACTGCCAAGGCTGTCTCTGGTGGTGAATCTTCTTTGACCTTAATAATAGATACAAACTAATGAAGTGCATGGTCCAAACTAAAGGATACATGAAGTTCCTGAGACCTAATAGATATTGGGTAAATAACCCTGAAAGTGTTCTAATCCTTTATCAACAGTGAAGAAAGATAATTCAAGCTGGCAAACTACTGGTAATTGGTGATTGGGATTTGAATATGAAGCTGAACCTCCCTATTCCTTCTGCATTTGAGGATTAAACCAATTTGTGATAAAAATGTAGACAGGCTTTTAGATGGTGGCATTTGAGCTGAATATACATTAATCTTTTTCTTGTCTTGTCTTTATTGCCTAAGCTACATGCTATAACCACTACTTCCATAGTATATAGAATGTCTTGAATAGTATTATTTACCCAAAATTCATTGTATTGCATAGTACAAGTAAGATAGTGTGATGGTTAATTTCAACTGTCTGCTGGATGAGTTCTAAAATTACCTAGAGGATGTCTATAAGAAATTATCTTGACTAGTTTAATTGAGATGGGATATTTCTATTCTAGGTCACTGGTATGAATCTCTCAACAGATCAATGCTAAATGTAGGTGCAGATAATTGATCATGAATGCTGTAAACCTAGAATAGGAATTTGAATAAGTTACCTGCTCAACTGTGAAAAAGTAACTAATAGCTGCCTTTTGAGTATTAAGATGATAAAATTCTAACCATCATTGAATCATAGGGGATATTTTGCATTAATTTTAAAAGTGGTATGTGTTAAGGAGAAAAAAAAAACAATGAAATACATATGTAATTATTCACCAGGCGTTGGTAGTGCATGCATTTAGTCCCAGCACTTGGGAGGCAGAGGCAGGCAGATCTCTGTGAGTTTGAGGCCAGCCTGGTTTACAGAGCTAGTTCCAGGACTGCAAGACAGGCTCCAAAGCAATATAGAGAAACCCTGTCTCAAAAAAGGGAAAAAAAAAAGAATGTAATTATTCTTAATAAAATGTAAATTATTCAAGTCTACTTAGATACTGTAAATTAGTTTTATAGCTATATTACATTTTGTATTAAAACATAAAAGACAAATGCATGATGTAAGTGATTTTGTCATGTCTAGGCAAAACTCTTAGGTGAATAATGTACAAATAAAAACATACATTTCAATAATCTTTCCTGTATTTGCATGTCCAAAGTAGTCCCATTATTATTGGTATTCCAATTGTTTAAGAAATATTTAGTTTGATTATTTGCAATGATATAGAAAACTGTTCATTTTTAGAATATTTCCTAAGTATCCATTTTATAATCTTTTAATTAGTATTCCTATTGAATGCACATATTATTTTATGAGAAATAAAAATATTTAAATTATTTGACATTTAGTGTCTGTGCACATGAGTATTACATGTCCACTATCAACTAAATATTACTTTAGAACAGTGGTTCTCAACCTTCCTAATGCTATTACCCTTTAATACAGTTCTTCATGGTGAATTCCAACCATAAAATTATTTTTATTGCTACTTCATAATCATAATTTTGATACTGTTATGAATTGTAATGTAAATATCTATGTTTTCCTATGGCCTTAGGTAACCCATGTGAGCTGGACATTGGACCCCCTAGACGGGTCTCAACCTGCTTTAGGACATGAAATCATTATTTTAAAAAATCATTATTTAAACCTTAAATTTAAGAAGATTAAATTTAAATCATCTTTTATTAATTTTTTCAAAGGAAGAAAATTGTTGGAAATGTTTTTACCTGATTGTTGTTTATAAATATTGTTGGTTTTTGTTATTAAAGAACAAAATAATTAAAGCCCACATTTAACTTGAGAATTTTATTTTTGTTTAACATTTTCTTGGCTTTTAAAGATTTTATTTCATTCAAAAACAATTAGAAAATTACTTAACATTTTGTCCTGAAAGTTGTATTTTTATTGGAAAACTACTTTAAAATTTTGAGAGATCTGTTTACATGTAGTATACTCTAGTTAGAAGGCTGAAGTAAGAAATCAAAGCTCAGAGAAAATTCTAGGCTAGTTATCTTAGAAAAACACCTAGTTATAAATTATATTTTATTTTATATATTAAATTATAATACTGCCTGATCTTCCAAAGTCCTAAATCCAAAGGTCCTGAGTTCAATTCCCAGCAACCACATGATGGCTCACAACCATCTGTAATGAGATCAGGTGCCCTCTTCTGGCCTGTATGGTTACATGCAGACAGAATATTGTCTACATAATAAATAAATAAATTTTTAAAAATCCGAATTCTCTGTATTAGGTCACCTTTCCCATATCAACACATGTGGAGATGCTTAATCTTACTACAACTTGATATGACATGTGAGTTGATACTCATGACAGACCTGCCCTTTCCTAAACAGAAATGGAGGAGGAATGTATAGGGGTGGGAACAGAGGGGGAAGAGGGAGGAACTGAGAGGCGAGGAGGGAGGGGTGCAACTAGGTTGTAAAATAAATTTGTTTTTTTAAAAAGATAGAAAAGGGTTGGGTCTAAAAGAACAGTGCCACTAACAGTAGTCATAGAACTGTTTATGAACTATTGTGGGAAACACAAAGCTATTCTCAGATCTGTTGATTTACATAACTTAAAGTGTTAAATTTAATATTTTAATATTAAAAACAACTACCAACAGTATCCAAGGAACACACCAAAAAGAGAAAATTATAACAAGGCAATATGACTGTAATAGAAATAAATAGCTTAACCTCCCTAGAGGAGATAAAGAAGAAAAATGCTTTAAGCAAATTCTGAGAGCAGTGTTTCGAGTCCATGTTTAAGGCTGAAGACAAGAGGAAATGAACTGTTCCCAAGCACTATAAATGGCTGAAAATTCATTTCTACCAAAAACAAATCTGTGAAATCATAAAATAAATGTATGTGCATAATAGGGTATGCCAAACAAAGATATACAAAATAGGTAAGATTGGGACTTCTTGGTTTAGAAGCAAGTAGATATAAAAAAATTAAAAGAGGAATTCTCAAATACAGTCTTTGGGGTTGGGTTAGAATTGAAGGCTCTTTTATGATCAGAATTGATTGTTGTAGTAGGAGTATCTAGACATATAGAAACATTTGTAAGTATGAAGGTATGTATGGTTCTAACTCTCTGCAGACAGCTTAGAAGCAGGGGCAGTTAGGATATAAACCAGAATTTTCTGAATCAGGCACATGAAATAAAGTTGATTTGCAGTGTGCAGAAGGCAGCAGAGGACACTATACCTGCAATAACTGCCCAGGCAGACAGCCTAATGCATGCAAGACCGATGTTCCTCTTGTATAGTGCATATAGGACAGGCTTGTCTCTTGCAAACAGAACCAGAATTCAAGCAGTGATGCCTATAGCAAGCATCCCTGAAAGGCAGACTTGAGTAATACTAGTTTGCATTCCAGTTTTAATAAAACACCAATCTGAAGAAAACATTCACCTTATTCTGTTCCATAGAGTAGTGAGTATTGCTAGCATACAAGTCTACAGTCTCTCAATTCCAACAGCCAAATTTTCAGAAGTCTTCCCTTTCTTCTGTCATGAAGATTTCCCATTTCCTCCCTGCCTGGGACCTAAGCCCAAACACAAGGGAAGTCACTCTCTTATGGCTGAAAAAAAAAAAAGGATTGCATTCTCATCTTCTCACCTATTGCTCTGCATTTATTTTCAGTGTGGTGATACCCTATGAACTCACAGCCTAGATCCTGGCTTCTAGATATAAGTTTCTAGTAAATGGCACTAGAACTTTTGCAGAAATGTCATTCCAAATCTGAAGAGTGGAACACAAATACTAGATGATCTCCTGAGTTTCTTGCAAATCCTGAAAATAGGGAAGTGCTGAAGAAAAAGCAGAAATAAAGAGCAACAGAAGAGTAGGGGGAAATGGGAGAATGACAGATGATGTGTCAGCTTGACATTATTTTGTTGCCTAAAAATTGAGAAATATCTATTGAACCAATTAAAAAAAATAATGATGGTGATTACAGCCTGAAAAGGATAGAATGGATATCCACTGACCCTACAATAAATAAAATAAATGCTTGGTAGAATAAATAAATATATAGGAAAAAGTGACATTTTCATGGAAGGATTCAAATTAGTAAAAATAGAAGAAATGTAAGAAATAAAATGCCACATTGGACCACAGGAATAATCACAGCAGCACACATAACTCTTAAGTGAATGATAATCAGGTCAAATGACATAGTCTTAAAGTATCACCTTCAGTATGGCTATGCAGTACAGTGGTAAAAAAAAATTCTTAATTATTCTCTCTAGAATGTTTAATTGAATTCTGAACCCAGAAATTGTCCCCAATTAACTATGAGTGGATCATAGAGATTAATTTCTAAATATACTAAAAAAATAATATGAATATTTGGAGAGATGCCTCAGCACATGAGAGCACTTGCTCCTCTTGTGGAGGATCTGGTATTGGTTCCCAGCACTCACTTTGAGGCTCACAACTGTCTGTAATTACATTTCTAGGGGATCTGCTGCTAATTAAGGAATAGTTTGTAAAATATCTACCTGCCAGTATCATTGTAAAATAACTGGAAGGCGAAACACAAGGTGCTCTTACAGACTGGGGGGAGTCCAAATAAAGGTAACCCAATGTTCCCAATGTCTATGGTTGGCTTCTAGGATGAAGTGATTTGAGTTGCAGGTGTAGCTTAGTGTTACAGTACTTGGAGATTCAATCTCTAGAGCCACAAAATCAGACACTAGTAGAAAAACAAACAAAAAATTTCTAGTTAAAATTGAAGCAATATTAATTAATATCATTTTAGTACCATACAATGTTATTACTGGGAAAAGTATAAAGGTCAAACTCTACATTGCCATTTCATATTCCTGTAATCAAAAATTATTTCTCACTAGTTTTTTAGTTTAAGATCATTCTAGGATGGTAACAGTTTAATCATTTTTAAATAGAAATCTGAAGTTTTCTGTTTTAAGTAAAGACATGAACATGCTCATGTTTTCTGAATAATATGTATAGAAAGAATTGTTAACAATGTCCTTTAAATACATGTAATCTTTTGCCATGACCTTCACAGTTTAACCTTAGAAACTTGACTGTGGCATCATGGAATGATGAAATGACAGACACTGAAGAAACAAGACACATATAGAAAATCTGTGATCAGGTGGTAACAGAGGATGTCCTTCTGTATATATGTTTCACTTATTGGTTGATTACTAAAACGCTGTTTGGCCAGTAGTTAGACAGAAAGTATAGACAGGGCTACAAGACCAGGATAAGGCTGGGAAAGAGGGCATAGAGAGGCAGCAGAGATACCACGCAGCCCAAGGAGTAACATGCCTGATTATGGGTAAGTCAAAGCCTCATGGCAATATATAGATTAATAATTATAGGTTAATAATTAAGAGAGAGGGTAGCCAGTAAGAAACCTTAGCCATTGGCCATCAGGTTTATAGTTAATATAGTGTCAGTATATTTATTTGGGACAAGGTGGCTACGGAACTTGGCAGACAAGAAACTCCAGTTACAAGTTGGGCTTGCTTTCTTTGATGGAGAGTACTTACCATTCTACCCAAAACTCAGCATGGTTTTTTATGTAGAGCACAAGAAGGAATGTCAGTGGGAGAGTAGCCATCTCAGATAGCAGTTATCTGAGAAGAGGGAACTGCTAAGGTTGTTAGTGTTTTCACACATTGGCCAGCTGTTCATAAACACTTGCACTTATACTAGAGAACAGTTTTTTTCATTCCTCTAAACTCCACTTGTGTATGATTAGGTCATTTCATTGGATCTGTACCATTGAGGTCATTGACATGGCTGTGTCCATGTAACAAAACACATTCAATCAGGACTTCACATGCTTCCCAATATCTTTAAAGTGTGAATAACGGAAAATAAAAGTGTAAAATGTTTTATGGTATTTCAAAGCTGATAATTGTCTTTGGCATATGTAAAGATACAGCCATATATATTATCACATATGCCATACATGTTTTTCCATAGCATTCCACAGTAAGCACAGTTTCATTGTATTATTATTATATGGTTATAAAACCTAAGATTCTAACCATTCTCAACACTGTGATCCTTCAGTGGAAATTTTAAAATTATCTTCCCATCACTCTTGTCTAGCCCAATCATTTTCTTAACTTCCCCTTATCTGGAATCATTCATTAGTTTTGTAGCCTCTACTTCCATTTCAACCCATGTGACTCTTTTTTTCTGTCCTTACATAGTGTATATGCCTCAGGGGTAAGGCACTATCTTGCACTTGTTTTTACTAAAGCAACTAGCACAGTGCTGACCCAAAGTAGCCACTTAATGAGCAATTGATTGTTCAATTAAACCAAATGTGTGTAGATCAAGGCTAATCAATTTGCTGACTTTCAAGACAACATAGAAATTACTGGCTATCATATGTTCCTTACATTGGCTAGCATATATTCTAGAACATCAAATACAAACATCATGCTAGACTAATGCCATTCTCTGTATGACTTGTCAGATGTTATTTTAGCCAATTGCAGTGTGGTGACTTTTAATCAACTTCCTCCTCTTCAAATCAGATCACAAAGGATGCTCTGTAAGCAGCAGCCTTTCCTTCTCACAGCCAGACATCTCTGCAGTTCCTATACAAATAAATGGATGCATGTAAAACCTCACTGACTGAAAGGACTTTAGGTTCAGAACCTTGAAAAACAATTAAAATACTGTTATCTGTGGGAAAACCCTCAAAGGCAGTATATTTCCAGAGAAAATTTGAATATGTGTTTGTGTGTGTGTGTGTGTGTGTGTGTGTGTGTGTGTGTGTTGAAAGCCAAAATGAGCAGTTTGTAAAAAACTAACAAGAGAAGTTTAAAATGAAAGGACAAATAGAGAAAACGTGGCAAGCAAAGGAGGGCAATAGTAGACTACTGATATTTTTTCTTTGGAGTGGGGGGATTTTATAATCTTGAAAAATGCTTATCAACACTGGTTTCTTTGGAGGTATGTACTAGCATGTTATAATTACAATAGATGGAATGCCTGGGAATCTTACCAATTCTATGTTAATGACTTGAGGTATCAACAGGTTTCCTTTTGGGTTGAATATTCAGAGCTCCATAAGGTCAAATTTCTACTCCAATGAAAACATTGCTGGAGGGCACAAGCCCTTAAATAAGCTCACTCTAATTTTAGTCACTAACTGATATGGAAATATTTCAAAATAAATAAACCTTCTCAGTTATTAGCATATTGCAAAACAAACCTATACAACGCATGCCTTCTTCTCTTTTCCTCCTACTTGGTAGCATCCATATTCTTGTCACACAGTAATTGTAACCTTAGAGACCTTGTAAATAAACACTCCCCTTTACAAATATCTGTTTTTCTCTTAGGCAAATGAATACTTCAGAATTGTGTGAAATAAAGAAGGAAAACAAAAGTGTTTTATAATCCATGTGAGATATTACCGCAGGTAAAAGTTTTTGAAATATATTTACTATTCAAACTCCTCAGTTTGGTAAAGGAATTAATTTAGTTGTGACTATTACAAACTCTTAGCAATACGATTGTAAGAGAAAAAGATTTTTAAAGGCTGGAGAGAAAATAACCATTTTCCAGAACGCACTTGTATGTTTTCAGAATGAAATAATGTGAAGTAATTATTTTTTGCTCTGTTTTATACAATTCCAAGTTTAAACCCAATTTCACTTTATTGTAGGGGCTACAAAACTTCCTCTGAAAAATGATTTTTTTCATCCCTCTAAAGTTTCAGTAATATGAAAAACTTATCAATAGAACAAAAGGAATTCTCTCTCTCTCTCTCTCTCTCTCTCTCTCTCTCTCTCTCACACACACACACACACACTATTATCAAAAGACATTCTCTCTCTCTCTCTCTAATACACACACACACACACACACACACACACACACACACACTATTATTAGGGGAACTTTAAGAGTTTTTACATTAAAATGTAATGGCATCATTTCCCTCTTCCCTTTCCTCACTACAACCACTCCTATGTACTAATTCATGTGTGTGTGTGTGTGTGTGTGTGTGTGTGTGTGTGTGTGTGTGTATACATACTAATAAAAACATTTGGTAGAAATAAACACAAACTTTAAAAACTTTTCCTGGCAGCTTTAAAGTAGCACATTTTCAATACCATAAGTCATTGACTCAGTTCTTTCTGTTTAATTCCAATGTTTGACAAGGATGGGGAGAGCTGGATTATTTTTCAAAACTAGAGAAACATATTAGAGATTATATATTCACTTTTGCACTCAATCATTCACAAATAAACATAGGCATAAACCAGACATGAACTGCTATTTTAGTAATATTAGGAAATGAACATATACAAATCAGAAACATGGAGCAAAAGAGTAAAAGAATTCAATACTACTTAGACTACCAAGAAAATGAAAAGTGGCTTTACAGTTAGTAATTATAATGACTGGAGTGATATGGTGATGGGAGATGTCATTCTGTAAATATGTTTCTCATACTGGTTAACGAATAAAGCACTGTTGGCCAATAGGAAAGCAAGATAGGGGGGACTAGGAGACAAGGAGGAAAGAGGGAGGAGTCAGATGGAGAGACCAGGGAGAACACAATGCTAGCCCATTCCCCAGTGAGATGAATCCACGTGGAAATACATAGATTAACAGAAATGGGTTAATACTTAAAACAGAGCTAGCTGATAAGAAACTAGTAACTGGCCAACAGCATTATATCTAATACGGAGTCTCTGTGCATTAATTGGGGCTGGCATGGCAGCGGGACAAGACCAGCGGGGGAGGGAAAACCTACTCCTTACAATATATTACTGTTTAAGTTGTATTTAGGCTGAGAAGTCTCCCCAAGGACACAATTTTTAGGCTTAAGTGTGAAGGGTCTATAGAAGTAAATCAATTTAGAATAGGGAGGTATAGATTACACACCAAGCAAACCAAATGTACTGCTGTTTATGAATACTGACCACATTGCAAGTCCTCACCTAGGGGATTATGGAACATCTGCAAAGAGATACATAAAACCTAAAATAGAAGGCACTTGAGCATGGATTTGGATAAGGGAGATGCAAAGTGATTCAGTGACTGGCTGCAAAAGAAAGACTATGCTGTGAATTGTATGGATTGTTTTCATCCTGAGTGATGAGCAGAGATTGAACAGAGGGAGAGAGACCAGCAAAAGTGCTATAACACACAAGCAGATCATGTTATGCCTCAAAATTACCTTGAGTACCTATTAGAAAAAGATAATTTTAAAGCTCTTCCCACGTCCGTTGCTATTTGAAGAACATACTATCTATATTTCAGGATAGGTATTATAATTTACTCTACAGTACCTTATTCTTGAGATCTTATTCCCAGTTCTCCTTTACAGCAAGCCTCATGCAAGTCAATTGGAGAAATTAAAGAATTATATGGGATGGAGTACAGTGATGGAGTGTTTGATGATCTAAAGTTCATATTTGTGCACATATGTATGATTTCCCTATGATAAAGCATCTGTCCCTTTAAATTACCTTCATGTCCTCTTTCTGAAAAGAAATTGAGTTGACTAAAAATATTTTTTTTATTCTGGCATATGTTCACTCATTCCACATCATCTAAATGGGTTTTTCACCTCTATTCATTTGAGTTTATGTTTTATCATGACAAGCTAGTGGTAGCATTATTTGATTGTCAGACTAGGCTATGATGATACATGTTTGCTAAAAGAAGATATTATTAAGAAGCCATGCATGTGCTCTGCTAGTTCCTTATGTATTTCTGGTGCTTTTTGAAATCAGATAGAACTTTTGTAAATATCAAGCCATCTGTGTTTGTCTATGGCCAGAAATTTTCCTGTTTGCCTTTAAAATTAGTTTACTCTGTCTTGGACAATTATATAGACAGTGAGGTGGATTCTTTTGTAGGAGAATCAATCACATTATGTTGTCCTTAATTCTTATTGTAACAACTTTCTTCTATAATATAAATAAGTTCACCAGCACATGCATATTTGTGTGTGTGTGTGTCTCACAACTGTAGAATTCTTTCAGCCATTTACTTGATGAATGTAAAAATGGACTTACATGTACAGTGACAATTATTTATTATGGTGAAAATAAAGTTTTACAACATAACTTTCAGCTAAAGCATCCAAGACCTCTATGAAGTAGCATAAAAGGGGCTTTGTGATGTTATTCATTATCAACTTAACAGTAACTACAATCACCTGGGAGATGGGGCCTCTGAACATGTCAACAAGGGATTACCTTAATTATGCTAATTGATGATTTATCTGTGATAGTTTGAATGAGACTGACCACCATAGTCTCAGGTGTTTGAATATTTAGTTAGTGGCTTTGATGCAGAGACCATATCACTGAGGGCAGCCTTTGAAGTTTTAAAGAAATGCACCATTCCTAATTCTCCCTCTCTGCTTCATGCTTTTTGCTCCATGTCCCATGCCTGCAGCCTTGCTCACCACATCTCTGGAATGATGATGGACTGTTTGACCTCTAGAGCCATAATCCCATATAAATTCTTCCTTCTATATGTTGTCTTGCTAATGATGTTTTACCTCAGCAATAGAAAAGTTATACAGTATCTTATTTGTGTCAGTACCATTTTCTGGACAGAGGATCCTGGGCTGTACAAGTAAAGAGAGAGGGCTAAGAATTAGCTTGCATGTATTAACTACCCTTTTCTTCTGATGGCACAGGTAATGTGACTAGCTGTAGTCAGCCCTGGTTGCTTTGACATGTTCACCATGATGGAACTGTAACTTTAAATGTGAGCCATAATAAATCCTTTTTGTTTTAAGAGACAAAACCACAGGAAAAGAAACTGACACAGGCTCTAAAAGTATGACAGAAGAATCAGAATAATTCAGTATTAAGTATATATTCAAAGATACGGTGAGTAGTAATCTACTCTTCACTAGTTACCTACTTAACATTGGTCATAGTTCTTATTCTGCACCTCAGTTATTTGAGTTGTGAAATAGAGGAAGTAATAATATTTACCCTGTGATCCTCTTGTGGTATTCAATGAGACAAAGAAACATGTATGATCTACAATTAAAGCTAAAACAACAAACAATAGTAGTTACAACACATACAATTAATAAACTATAATTAAAAATTGAAAAGAATATGGCTCTTTGAAACTAGACCCCATCAGGAAAAATTTATTCCTTCTTGGTTTGCCTGTAATTTTTTGAGTGACAGCTTGAAGAAAGCAAGGAGATGGAGGAAGAAGAGACTTATGAAATTCAAATAAGTGGCATTTTAAACCACTATTTAGTTCTTCATCACTAAGAAACCATTTACTGCTACATATTTAAAAGATGAGAGAAAATGCATACATTAATTTTATATTAAGCTTTCTTTTGGTGAAAGACCTTTTCAAATAATTTCCAGTGGTAGGGAAATGAATTCATGCTCAGTGAACATCTTAGTGTTTCAGAAAAGTAGTAATTAATTAGAGAAATTTATGTTATATCCTAAACACTTTCTAGTTTGAAAATGAGTTTGGTATGTATGTATGTATCACCAATTAAAGAGTATTCTATAGTATGTTGGTTGATATTGCTGCACTTAGTCATTATATATTATCCTTAGCTTGGAATTATCATTCCTTTACAGTTAATAATTTGCATAACTAGTCTAATTCTCTACCCATGAATCCTTCTAAGCACCCTTTATTACTATAATAAAAATCATAATGTTATTATAATGCTTTCTGTTTTGATAGTATTTGTTTAGGCAGAGCCTAGATATGATGTCTAGCTTCACTGGAAACTTTGTTCTTCCTGCTTCAGTTGCCTTACTCATGGAATTATTGTCATATGACATTATGCTTTAGATTATGTTTATTTCTTTCACCTAAGTAGCATCAATTTTATCACTATCATCTTCATTTTCCTCATTTATTGATTACTTAACATTAGTTAGGCCCTATATTAAAGGTCTTTTATAATTTCATTTGGTTGTCTCAATAACATTATTACTTTTGAAATACTATTATTGATCTTTATTAAGTCACCCAAAACTGAATCTTTTTTTTTAATTTAATTTTATATAACAAAGTCCAATTAAATGAAAACAAACATTTATAGACAATATTTGGGAATTTGGGCGTCGTTCTTTCCAAGCTACTTCCTGCTGGTAAGGGGCACTGTCTTGGGGGATTCGAAGAAGATTCAGATATCCTAGCTGTAGTCTGTAGGGCTGTTTTGTCCAGCTGTTTTAAATGTAGGATCAGCTTATACTCTGTTTCAGGTGGTCTGGCGTGATCAAACCACATTAGTCTGGAAGGAATCCACATCTTTTCATTTTCTGTGGAAACAAAAATAGAAATCCTTTTCCGCAGTAACTTGTTCTTCAAGTTAAATTTTGGAGTCAAAGCATTTTTTTTTAATTTATTATTTTACATGTCGATCCCAGTTCCCTCTCCCTCCCTCCCTCCCTCCCTTCCTGCCTTCCTCCCTCTCTCCCCTTCAGCCCTCCCTCCCTCCTTCCCTCCCTTTCACCCTCTCTGCCCTCTCACATGCACTCTAAACACCCTCCCCTCCCATCCCCCCACCACAATTCCATATGCAGGGGAATGCCATCCAGTTGGGGTCATGTAGATGTGACAGGTCCTGTGAAGTAGGGACTAGGGCTTCTCTCCTGTCTCTAGAATAAGGCAGTTATCCCTCCATGGGGGATATGTTTGCAAAGTCCTTTTGTGCACCAGGGATACATCCTGGCTCCACTGTCTGAGGTCTCTTAGACTGCTCAGACCTTCTGGCTGAGACCCATATTCAGGGGGGTCCGAGTCAGTCCCCTGTTGGCTTCCCAGCTATCAGTCTAGTGGCCCTTAGCTCCTCCTTGTTCAGGTAAGCTGTCTCTATGTACTTCTACCGCATGGTCTTGTCCTCTCCACCTGCTTCTGGGTTCTAGTTCGATTCAGTGTTTATGTATGGGTGTTTGCTCCTATTTTCAACAGGCATTAGTTGAAGGCTCCATGGAGAAATTAGTTGTTGATCTCACTCTCCGGGAGGGGCATTTATGATAGCCTTTCCACGGAAGCTGAGATTGTTAGTTGGGAGCAGTCTTTTAGTTCTCTCTACCTTTCTATGTGTTCAACTTTATCTTCAAACCAATATTGGCTCTCTCTTTTATGTTTTCTCTTTCTGTCTCTGTCTCTCTCTCTCTTTCCTATCTTCCATTCCTAACCAGGCTCAATCCTCCTGGTCCCACATGCCTTCCTCTCCTCCCCCTCATTTTCTCCTACTTCTCTCTCCATTCGCTGTCCTCCCCCACTGAATCTTAGACTCTGAATATCCAAATAAGTCACAGACACAATCTTTAAAAATGGCAGCCTTATTCCAGAAAATAATTTCTGTCTTACTACCCAATACTATACATTTTCTAATTTACATATGTACATACATTTAAAGATAGATGATTGATTGACAGAAAAATGAACAATCTCATTGTGCAATCCAGGCTCAACTCAAAATCAGCATAGTCCTGATTTTCCTAAATATAGCCATTTGATTATTATACTGAAGTTGTGATTTTGTGTGTTCTATCCTGATTCTTAGAAAGTACTATCTTTTCTCAAATGTCTTGCTACCTTGTCTTTATTTGAATTGCAATCATTAAATTTGAGTTGTTCATGTGAACATCTATGAATTGGAGATTTCATCTGCCTCTGCTTCTCAAGTGCTGGAATTAAAGGCATAGGCCATCACTGACTGGCTTTTTGGCCAAGTCAAAATAAAGTGAGATGGTATTAAATACTATAACACCCAGCTTGGCATGCAAGCTGACAGGACAAGAGAAAACCACACTTGCAAAACCAAGATTCTGTCATTAAATATGTTAACATTTTTTTATTATGATTTTAACTTACATTACTAAATAGCTTGGCCATAACTACCATTTTAACTAGAGTTATTGTGAAACAGCAAGTGATGTTTTAAATAAAAATGGACCTATAAACTCATAAGAAGTTGCATTATTTGGGGTGTGGCCTTGATGGAATAGGTATGGGCATTATGGAAGAAATGCGTTACTGGGCAGGATGCACTTTGAGGCTTCAGAAGCTCAAGCCAGGCTTAGTGACTCACTGTCTCTTCCTGCTACCTGAAGATCCAGATGTAGAATTCTCAGCTAGCTCTACAGCACCCTATCTGCCTGCATGGCTCCATGTTCCCTTCTATGAGGATGGTAGACTAAGCCTCTGAGACCTTAAGCCAGCCTCAATGAAATATTTTCTATTATATGAGTTGCCATGATCATAGTGCCTCTTCACAGCAATAGAAACCCCAAACAGGACACAGGATTATCAAAGGAATATTTTGGGAAAGATTACAAAGTAAAGAAGAAAAACAGACTAAGAGTTGCCTTCCAACAGTATTTCTTGATAGTGTGAGGTGAAGATGATATAGACTGGGAAATAAATAGCATGAAAATTTAAGAATTATCCCTAGCATTTTAATTTTGCCTTTGTCTTGGGAGTATTATATAATCTATTACTTTCTCAGAACATGGGAAGATATAGTGATAGCATAAAATGATAAAAAGTTATTCATTTTTTTATTTATACTCCTTTGGTAATGATTCCAAGTCTCTCCCCAGGCCACATTAATGCTCTCATCTTAGATGATACACAAATAAATGACCTTGACAAAAGTCATATACAGACAATAACCATAATCAACATGATAGTTAGGCCTTTTATCTTTTACAAGTTGTGATTAAATTCAACAAGACATTAAGGTTTAAGGTAAATGGCCACACAGGATGGACCAAATCTCTTGGAGGTCAATGACTTGAACTGATTCAGAGATGCCAAGATATGCAGATTCATGAAAATTCAAGGTACAGGCCATCAGTACAAGGGAAGCAATAAATGCAGAGCCTTAAATTTAGAGTAAGCTTGCTGACTCAAGAGATGGGAGATAACTCCAGAGAATCTGTGGGTGGATGAGAGTGATGAGTGTTGGGGTTAGGGTGCAGAGGGGCTGGATCATAAGGGATTTACACAATATTTGACTTTTCTTTACTCTTTCAGCACAAGAGGCTTTTGGCAGTAGAAATTTCATTCTAAAAACCTTTATTTATGCCTATAGCTTCCCAATTCAACTTCAAACAAGGATTTTGAGAGTGTGAGTTCTTGTTTTCTTAAGTTCATATACTTATAATTTTAGGTGCCTGTCATGAGCAGGTAATTCAAGTATTTCACAGGTCAATGGATATATCTAGGCTGAGACACAGATTATTTTGTAGTACTGTCATATATATTACTCAGTATAAATCTCTTTTTATCTAACGTGAAGGCATATAGAAATGATAAACTGTGTTTCATCTGTTGATAATATGTTGAATCAATATTGATTCATACATTTTTAGATCTGTCATTCCCTCCTTAATTAAATTTCAAATTTGCCTTTTCCTATTTTTACTTCATGAATTCATTTTGTATTTCTGGTTGAAAAGCTATAATAAATTATTAAATGCCCAGGTAAAAAGGAGCACACAGAGGAACAGTAAGACTGTATTTATGAAAATTGTATTACCTTGTACGAAGACTGTACAATGTTGTCTGACCAGTGGGTTTTCATTATGGAATTAAACAGAGGTACACTCACTGTTTAGTTTGTAGGATTTAAGACAGAAACCCTGAATATACACTTGTGTTTTCTTTTCCCCACGTATCTTGTATCCCAGGTCATTTCCAAATTGCCTTTGATTATTGTGCTTCCAGGAAAGGAAGCTGTTGTTTCTAATATAAGCAAATCCTAATATTAGTAGGAAAGACATAGAAGAGCATAAAACAATCAAATGAATATAAGAGCAACCAATGTACAGGAACTGATAAAACTAAAATATGGAAATGGAAATGTCCTCAACTTAGCAGTGAAAGGATGAAGATTAGCTGACTGGGCAATCCACCATCAAACTATCATCATCTCCAGGAAACTTATGCTATACTAAATTCATGAGTCATGGGACATTAGGTCATTTATATAGCAATTAGAACCAAAAACAGCTTGGTTTAGCTACTGAAGAAAGAATGGGGTCTGAAACATTGCTTAATGGTCAAAAGCACACTTTGCTCTTGCAGAATGCCAGGGTTCAGTTCCAAGTATGTACAAGATGGCTCACAACTATCTATGACTCCAGTGCCTTGTAACTTCCACAAGCACCATGCACTCACATGGTACATATACATACATAGTCAACATGTTTACGAACATAACATGAAATAATTTTAGAATATTTTGTATAAAACTGTACTATATGTACCAGTGTTTACCTACATGTTTGTATGTGTGCCATGGGTATACAGTGACCATGAAGTCTAGAAGGAACATCAGAGAAACAGGATGGTTATTAGCCACCATGTGGGTATTGGGAACAGAATACAGATCCTTAACTGTTGAACCAGCTTTCTAGTTCTAGGTGTAGCTACATTAATATCTGATAAAGTACACTTCAAATCAAAACTAGTCAGAAGAGATAAGGAATACCAGTACATACTTAAAAAATGAGGGACTGGGACAAGGACAGGAGAAATAATTCAGTAGTTAAGAGCACTGGCTGTTCTTCCAGAGGACCCAAGTTCAATTCCCAGCACCTCCAGTTCTAGATGATCTGACACCATCTCTGCACTCTTCAGGCATTGTATGCATGTGGTGCACATACATACAGATGAAACAGCCATACATATGAAATAAAAATAGATCTTGAACTAATAAAAACACTTTTTCAAGAAGATATAATGGTTACCAATATGTACATGCTAAACATTTGGAATAATATTTTCATGAAATAAACTAAATGGTAGAAAAGGTCCCTGCTTCTGGCATCTTTGACAAATCATTCAAATTGAAAATCAAGTGAGAAACCACAGAGTTAAACTATGGACTGTATGAGTGAGCTTATCATGTGTGTGTGTGTGTGCATGTGTGAAAAATTAAAAAATTAGAAATGAAGATATGGGGCTGAAAAGATGGCTCAGGGGTTAAAAGCATTGGCTGCTCCACTAGAGGACCAGGATTCAATTCCTAATTCCAACAAGGCAGTTCACAATTATCTGAAACTCCAATTCCAGGGGTTCCATAGCACCAGGCATGTATATGGTACACATACCTGTGAGTGAAGGCAAGATGCCATACACTAAAAAAAGAATAGAATAACTAAATTTTAAAAAAATAAATGGAGATATAAAAGGGGAGGTGTAAGGAGTAAGATTTTTCTGCCCACCACCTGGTCTTGTCCCGCCACTGCTCCAGCCCCTGTTAACACACAGAGACTCTGTATTAGATATAATTCTGTTGGCCAGGTAGTAGTTTCTTATCGGCTAGCTCTGTCTTATGTATTAACCAATTTCTGCTGATCTATGTATTTCTCTTACCGGCGAACCGGCCGGCATTCTGCTTTCTCCAGACTCTCCATCTTGACCCCCTCCTTACTACTTCCTCTTGGCCAACAGTGCTTTATTCATTAACCAGTATGAGAAACATATATACATAATGGCATCTCCCATCAGGGAGGAAAAGTATAAAGGATGAGATACATAGGGTGACTCCATGTTTAATTTTTTTATAAAATTAAAATAATATTAAAGTTTGTTATAAGAGTCCTGCTTCAGAAAGGTGAGAAATGGGTTTTAAAAATCTGATTTAGAAACAAAGCACATTGAAAGAAGATGCATTTTATTAATTGTAGATACACACCCCCATCCCAGGACAGTGGTAGTCACTCAATAACTGTTTGCTGAATTAATTAATAATCTGAATGAAGCTCTATTTCTTAAAAGTGAATAACTTTTCTCCAAATGAAGTATAAATGCAAGCAGTCCTGTGTGTATTTTAATTCCCCTGTAGGCTCCCAGATGATGGCAGCTATTTACATAGCATACAAACATTGCTCTTACCCACCAGTTATGACCCTGAAATTGTCTATTATCAATAACTGGGATCTCTGATTGTTCATAATTACCCTGTTCCCCAAGTAGAACTGACCAGTGATTTGGAATCAAATAGACAATTCTAAAAATGAGACACTGCTTACATTGATCCTTACCTGGCAATTGTCTTTGCATTAGATTAGACAACAGAAATTTGTTAGCATCAATCAATATTATGAATGAAATTTCCAGCCATGAGGCACAATAATTACCCATTGTGATGTTTCTCACCTGATGCCTAGTGCCAGTTGTTAGCAGTAGAAAAGCTCATATTCCATTAGGATATGCATAATTCAACATCAACTGATTTCTTTTTCTATGTTGATTAAATTTGCTCTTTGGCAAGTTCATACATGTATATAGTGTACTCTATTTTACTCAACCTTTCCCCTCTAGCCCTGTTCCATCCCTATTTTGCTCCTTACAGGTCACTTTCCACATCCACAATTGTTTGTGGCATTTGTGACCCTCTCATGTTAAGTAGGAATATTGTGTCACTGTGGAGTTGGAAATATCCCCTGAAACATGATGGACTTAAGAGTTGGTACATATCAATGGCTGTCCTTCTCACTGGATCCATCATTTGTTGAGAGTTCCCCAAAGAATGTTAAGGCCCTATAAGCCCTGAACCCCCCCCCTTCATGATTGGCTGCTAACAGGTCCAGTTTTGTGTAGGTGTTACACTGATAATTCCACTGGTGTAACAACACTTTGTCAGTGCTTGCGTCAAGCATTTCACATCATTTTCACCCATCTTCCATGTCTTATAGTCTTTCTGCATTCCCTTTTACAGCTATCTGTGGGAATTTTGGGAGGTGGTATGAATGTTGCACTTAGGACTGAGAGCTAAATCATTCTTTATCCTAAGTATCTTAAATAACCTTGATTCTCTGCATTCGCTGTCATTCACTGCAAAGAGAAGTTTCCCTGATTCAGGAAGAATGTGGCATTTAAATGTCCATGGGCATCAGCATAAATATTTAGAAGATACCTTGGCACCATGTCAATTTAGCTAAAAAACAAACAAAAAAAGCCCCAAACAAACAAACAAACAAAAAACAAAAAACAAAAAACAAAAAAAAAAAAAAAAAAAAAAAAAACAAAACAAAACCAGAGTAATGGGGTTCCCTACTAGGTCCATAACGCCCCTCCCCCCAGTCATAGTTTGTTGACTGTGCTTAGAGTATCAACAATGTATTTTTTCCTGTGGAGGCTTCAATTTCAAAACAGATGTTTCACTATTGTACCAGTACTAGTGGGCCCATTTCACCTGGAAAGTTGACATTATTGATAATAGTATTCACAGAGGAGTAAGACTGGTAAGTATTCGTCTTTCCCAGGAGCCAGCATGGCATCTTCTGGCACTATGAAAGCTTGTAAGGTTTTTTTGATAGTAACCAACTACTTTTCTTATTGGATTTAAAGTCTTTTACACAAGGTAGATCACATGCTTGGTATTGTTAACTAGTCAAAATATCCATGGTTGGCTACATCCTAGGGGAGAAATTAATATTGCCATTCTGCTAAATGGATGTATTATTAGACTGCCCAAGTTCATCTCTTCATACCCATAGATTTGTCCATCTTATATCCTGCATAAGAGAAAGTTCTATTTATTGGCCACGAAGTAGTTATGGTTCCTGTAACATGGAGAACTTTAAGCTTACCCTGAATCTTAAATCCTAAACACTAAACCAAAGGCACATGATATTATTTGGCCCAACCAAAAAAGAAGCTAATAGTGATTCACTACAAACACTACACATCTACCATATTAAATGATAAATTATAGTAAAATAATATGTAACTTGATGTTACTGGATTATATAAGCATTACCCTTGAGTTTGATGCTTTAATTTGCTATACATTTTAATTAATCACAAAGTTTCTAGATGTGGCAATAATGACAATACACTATTTCATAATGAATAACAGGGAAATAAGTCCATAAATATAGCCCGAAACTCTTGGATTTCTATCTCCATTACCCAAACTTTAATACCAAATACAGTGTGATGAAATTTCTTGATAACCAAGTGACTTTGAGCTAATAAAACATAACTTGTTACAAGTGAAAGATAAAACATCAGATTTATTTTTATTCAATTTTTAAATTTGTTTATTTTTACTTCATATGCATGTATGTGTGTCTACAGATATTTATATGTACTACATGTATTCACAGTGATCACAGAGGCCAAAAGAGGGCATGAGATGCCTTGGACCTGGAGTAACAATAGAAGATTGTGAACTGTGCCAAGGGTACTGGGTAAAGAATGTGGGTCCTCTTGCTCCTAACAATTGACCTATCTTCTCTTTTCAACCCCTTTAATTCATTTTAAAGTGATATATATATATATATATATATATATATATATATATATACATATATATACATGTATATGTATATATATCACCCTAAAAATAGTATTTGTTTGTACCTTTTATTGAGAACTTCAAAGTTTAAAATGTGACCATTCAAAACCTATTTTTAATTGATTTTTCTTAAAACTTAAAATGTTAAGTATCTCTAATACCTAGAGAAATAATAAATTAACAGAAGTAAAGTTAATTATAAAATTTGTATGGAAGCACAAATATTTCCAGATATCTAAAGCAATGATTAAGAGAAAAAAGAATATAGAATTATCACAATACCTTGTCTTAATTTATATTTCAGAGCTATTGCAATGAAAATAGCATAGACATTGTCACAAAACAGACACAGATACCAATGTTGTACAATCACTGAATCACAAATAAACCCACACAGCTACAGACACTTAATTTTTAACAAATGTGTCACAAAACATACTTGGAAGAAAGGAGAACCTGTTTGAGAAATGATAATCAGAAAACGAGACATCCACACAGAGGAGAAACAAAGTAGGCCAACATCTGTCACTTTACACCTCTACACACACATGTGCGTGCACACACACACACATACACACATACACAAAACTCAAAATGAATCAAGGAGTGCAATTATATATAAAACCTGAAATTCTAAAACTGCTGCAGGTAAATCCTTCAAGATATAGGCATATGTAAGAACTTTCTGTAAAGGGCTTCACCAACAAAAGAATTAACTCTAAGAATTGAAAACTGATATTACATGAAATTAAAATGTTCCTACCAAGCACAAGCAACAATCATCAGACTGAAGAGACAGCCTATTGAAAGGGAAAAGAAAATCTTAACCAAGTACACATCAGACTAGAGATTAATACTTAGGTTATATAAAACTGAAAAAAATGAACATCAATAATTCTATCAATAAATGGCCATCCTAACTGAACAGACAGTTCTCTTAAGAGAAGAAATGCATATGGATAATAAATAATTGAAAAATGTGTTCAAATCCTTTAGCCATCAGAGAAGTGTGTAGGAAATGACATTTAGATTCCATCTTACTCTTGTACTGGTGAGGATGTGGGGAATGGAAAACTCTTCATGTCTATGTGAATTTAAATTTGTGCAGTCATTTTGAAAATATGTCTAGAATTTCTTCCAAAACGTGAAATACATAAAAAAGTGAAATATGCAAGATTCAGAACAGCAGATGACATGATGCCTCATTTTCCCTTAAATGTTCAAACTAGAATTAAAATTAGGTGTGTATGTTTGTGTGTGTTTCTGAGAATTTAAAATTACTCTTTACATTGTCACATACTCCAAAAGAGAATAAGGTCAAAACAGTAAGTTTTATACACCATTAAGTTAAATACTATTAATATTTTCCATTTGGTTAATTTTTATAGGAATGCTTTTATTTATACAATTTGATGAATTTATAAATAATTTATTAATTTATTTTAAAAAGATGAAGCTGAAAATATGGTTTTATATCTTGAAAAATAACATGAAAACAAGAATTATTAATTATACATTGCTCTAGTGTATGCCTGCAGGAGTTTATGGGAACCACATAAGCAAGCTCCTAAGGAGTCAGAAAAGAGGCTATAAACCCTCTAATACAGGAGGTATAGGCAGTTATAAGGCACCTTACAGGTACAGAAAGTATAGCCTGAGACTCCTGTAAGAGAAGTGTGTGCCCTTAGTCACAGAGCCATTTCTAAAACCCATAATTAAGACAATTGATCTTTCCAGGATAATATCTCACCCAATGATATTCAACCACACCTTGCATATTCAGAGTATCTCTATAATGGTGCCTGGCTATTTCTTCTATTTAAGGACAGGATATTTTCAAGTAGCTTTTAAGAGATGTTTTGCAGAGTTACTTTCCAAAAATAGAAAAAAAAATCATACTGAAAGATTTACAATTGATCGATTTCAGCTAAAATTTAGTTTACTAACACTGCCTTCCTGCACACATAGTCCCACAACCCCGCCCACTACAGGTTGTTATGTTTACACACACACATTTTAAGATGAGAGGAGAGCTCAGATCTCTCCTGGAAGTGGATAATTGATATCCTGGTGACATTTAACTGAGGCGTTTCCAGCTATTATTTAATTTGCATTTTAAAAGCATTTATTACAAGTTAATGAATCAACTGATACTCCAGGGAGCATTTAATAAGATTTATTGCCTTATAAAATTTGTAGGGCTTCAGCTAAATAACTGAGATTATAATCATTAGCAGTCACATAATTACATTTTGATAGTTCTAGAGATGACCCAAGATAGGGAACATCTAAGACTTTCTATGAAACAAGTGACTTGAAAACATAATTTTAAAACATTTGAACAATTTTGTAGCACTGGGTGTTTTTGTTGTTATTGTTATTGTAGCTTTTTAACTTGAAATGTATGTAAAGCAATGGTAACAAAAAAAAAAAAAAATAGAACACCTTCATATTAGCATTAGGGTATAGGACCTGAAAAGGACAGTTAATTAGGACATGTTGAAATATGCACTTTATGACATTTCAGTATTGACTGATCTGCTCTCCTGACTTTTATTCTGTCTCTCTGTCTTTATCCTCTATAGCTAGCCTTTCCCTCATCCACATACCCCCACTTGGGGCCGCTTGGCTGGTTCTGATTGCAGCCCCACAAAGACAGCTTCTTGCAGCCCCACAAAGACAGCCCAAATGAGGGGCTGAGTATGAGAGAAAGAAGTGATGGACACCACAGAGGAATAGACACCATAGGTGTACAAGTGTGAATAGAGTGCTTGGATAAGAGAAGTGTGGTGAGTGAACGTCAGGAGTAAAACTGTATATAATTGCTGGTATGAAACAGGAAAATATTAATCAGATGATAGGGAAGTGCATTATGGTTAGTTAACCTTGAGAGTGAAAATATGTATAATTGTAAATATGAAAAAGAAAAGTATTAGTGATATGATAAAGAAGTGAAATGTGGTGAGTAAGCCTCCAGAGTAACCCTGCATATAATTGTAGATGTAAAACAGAGAAATATCAGTCAGATGATAAAAAGTGAGTTAGTTAACCTTGAGAGTAAAAGTATATAATTGGAAATATGAGACAGGGAAATATTAGTCAAATTATTGTATATTTATTTGGGTATATTTCAGTAGCAAGGAGAGCTGGAGCAAGCAGAAGCAATTACAGAAATGTTTAGAATTTGAAAGTTTTGTAAGGATCTTTCCCCCTTGCAAAGCCACCACAGCAGCTGTCTCAGAGTTGCATGGGGGTTTGGGGAAGGAAAGGTGCAGCCCCCCCCCATATGCACTAGGTCAGCAGGACTTGCAGGTGCCAAGAAGCTGCAGCCACAGATAAACTGCAGCAGGCTAGCCCAGGCCCAGAAAATAAAGGCCAGATAAGGTCAAACCTAGCCTAGAAGCCCACAGACTTGGGAGTTGCTGCCATGGCTGATGACCAGCCAAGTGTATGGAAAAATTAATGTAGCCTGTCAGAAACTGTCTTAAGACCTTATAGGAAGAAAAGGTATCATAGATGAATTTATTTGGATTTGTTCAGATTTTGGATGCTCATAATTCAAGAGTTAGCTATAGCAGCTGCATTACAAGAGATTTCAATTAAGAATGTTTTATTTCAACAACCTAATCTTGGTCTAGAGAAAAAGAGGGCTGAAAGATGTATGCTGTATGTATTTTCTGTATGTATGAAGTGGACACACATGCATATGTGAAATATGATTGTGAATGTGTGAATCCTAACAAACGGTACTACTTGAATTGCTTGGGATATAGTCAAAAAAGCCATCAGGTCAGTGTCTTAATTGGAAGGTTTGGTGATCTGCGCCTCCCACAGCTGGCCTCCAGAGTGAGTCAGTGGGAAATGGCCAAAACCAGCACAGCCTGAGAGACAGAGGAATCTGTACAGATGTTTCAATAGCATTAGCAGAGGAGAAGATACAGAAATCCTCCTAATTTTGGATGTTAAAAAAGAAATTGAGAGAACTAAGGTTAACATAAGATTTGAGAAAAGCTATTGAGAAAAAAGTCTCAGGGACCTGCAGCCCTTTTAGGTCCCACCTAGAAAGGTGTCTTTGTGGATGCAAAAGAGACCATGTGAACTAATTGAAAGCTTTACAGCTTGGATTAGAAAAGATAGAGGACAGGAGAGAGAGAGAGAGAGAGAGAGAGAGAGAGAGAGAGAGAGAGAGAGAGAGAGAGAGAGAGAACATAAAAGAGGGAGCCAATATTGGTTTGAAGAGAAAATTAAAACCAAAGAAAGGTCTAGAGAACTATAAGACTGCTGCCCACTAACAATTTGAGCTTCCGTGGAAAGGCTACCATAAATGCCCTTCCCAGATAGTGAGATCAACAACTAACTTATCCACCATCATGGAGCCCTCATCTAATACCTGTTGGAAAAAGGAGCAAACACTCATATATAAACACTGAGTTGAACTAGAACCCAGATGCAGATGGAGAGGACAAGACCAGGCGGCAGAAACACATAGAGACAGCTGACCTGAACAAGGAGGAGCTAATGCCCCCCCCCCAGACTGATAGCTGGCAATCCAGCATGGGACTGACTCAGGCCTCCTTGAATATGGGTCTCAGCCAGAAGGACTGAGCAGTCTAAGGGACCTCAGACAGTGGAACCAGGATGTATCCCTGGTGCACAATAGGACCTTGTGAGAACATCCCCCATGGAAGGATTACTACCTTAACCTAGAGACAGGAGAGAAGCCCTAGTCCCTACTTCAAATGACCTGTCAGATCTACATGACCCCAACTGGATGGCATTCCCTTACGTATGGAATTGAGGAGTGGGGATGGGAGGGGAAAGTGGTTAGGGTGCATGTGAGAGGGCAGAGATGGTAAAAGTGAGGGAGGGAACTGGGATTGACATGTAAAATAATAAATTAAATTTAAAAAATGAAAAAAAAAGAGAAAAGACTACTTACAAACTTCAAATAACTTTCAAAAATTATTGGGAATTATGACCCTACTTAAAATTGTCTACAGGTGATCTTGACCCCCTCAGTGAGATTCTTAAGGGCAGCTGTGACAGCTCACAGAAGCTGCTAGACAAATGCTTACTCAAATGAAGTATGCAATTGACGTGCCATGGTGCTCTGAAAACATAAATTCAAAAAATAAAAGGAGGGGAGTTGTGTCCCCAGTCTCCACATAATGCATTAAATCATACACTCTTCATTTAAAATTTTTTGAATGCCCATGAGCAATCTTCTGTGGACAGATTCTGTCATGATGGAACTTGAGCAACTTTTACTCAAGTCAAATGGAAAGATCCATGCACTAGACTATGGAAAGGGCCCAATCCTGTCCTAATATCAGGTCAAGGGCATGACTGTGTTTTCCCATAGGAAGAAAATGAGGCCTGAAGGCTGCCAGACCATTTGGTGAGATGTATGGCACAGGAAAACCAGAACTGAGAGTGCAGGAACCCATCCAAGACAATTCAAGTGAGACCCGCTGAACCTTGTTCCAGACCCCCTGATGTCATTGACTCTACAGTCCTGAGAGAAAGAAAATAATTTGAGATTTTCAGAAGGAAAGGAGATTAGAGATTTGGTTCAAGATTTCCAGTTTCTCAACAAGCTTGCTGCATTTATTTTCCCAGACCAATGAGTTTTCATCTTGGGATCCAGCCAAGGACTGAACCTTTAACAGTTAGCTACACCACAGCATGGGAAAATTAAAAGCTATTATTCACGTGATGTGTGAAAATAGCCCCTCTTCAGTATTTGAGCAGACAATGGACAAAAGTTTTGTTGTTAATATTTAATAGGCAAGGATTGTAGTATCTCAAACTTATCTTTGGAAATTATAAGCAGAAGTGCATTGGACTTTAGAGAAGGAAAAAGAAAAGGTTTGAAATTGTGGAGTTATTCAAAAATCATTCACCATGAGAATATTTTATTGTCCTTTGAATTGAAATTATGAAAATTGTAATTTTGTCAATTTTGTGTCAATTGTTAATAATCATACTGGAATCATTAATGTTTATAACCTTTACTATACTAGGTAACTATTTATGGATGAAAAGGTCACAGCTCAAACAAAACAAAACAAAACAAGATAAGATCAAACGAAAACAAACAAAACAAACAATAAACAAACAACCAAAAAATCACTTAGACACAGGCCTTTGGGAATGGTAATAGAGTGCAAAGCATACTCTCACAGAAAATGGACTGTACTCACCCAGACTCCTGACAGCTTGACAATCATGGATATATCTAATTAGGTTTGATTTGGTCTGATTTATGTTGCCAGATCGGGCGGGCAGAGTAGAGAGGCTCATCTAGGTGCTGAAACTTTTCACTCATATTTATTTATCTGACTGCAAATTCCCCCTAAGTATATCTTTCATTCAAAATAAGTACTTGTGATTTTTATTTTTATTTATTTATTTATTTATTTATTTATTTATTTTCCTTCCTTAAACTGTGTAGATTTGAAAAGAACTGAGGAGTTGCAGGATCATGACCCAAAGGTTCAGTTAGGACTCAAACAAAAGAGAATTAAGAAAAAACAAAAGGAAACAGAGCATCTCAGAGGCCTGGTATCAATAGAAGGTTCACCGGGATACAGAGTATTAAACTGGTACTGCCACTTGGTTTTATCTTCTTGAGGTTACACATGGTTGGTTGCTTCCATCCTTGGTGAACCAGCCACATCCTTACTGAAGAAGTTTGAACTGTGACCTACAAAGTGTTTGGAACATACTGGAGCATAATGTTATATGCTCACATCCCTCTCTCTCTCTCACACACACAGAGTAACACATTAACAAAATTTGAAATTAAACTAAATATGCAAAGAAAGGAAGGAAGCCAGCCAGCCAGCCAGCCACCTAGCCAGCCAGCCCCCCAGCCAGCCAGCCCCCCAGCCAGCCAGCCCCCCAGCCAGCCAGCCAGCCCCCCAGCCAGCCAGCCAGCCAGCCAGGCAGACAAGCACAGGTGGAAGTGCAATCCTTTAATCACATCACATGTTCATCACCCCCACCCACCCACCCACCCTACCCCCATCTCAATAAAATAAATGAATAGAAAAATAAAGCATAGCAGCCGAGGTGTTAGTGGGGCATGCCTTTGATCCCAGCACTCAGGATGCAGAGTGAGTTGCAGGACAGCCAAGGCTACACACACAGGAAAAAAAAACAAAAACAAAAACAAAAAACAAACAAACCCTGTCTCCAAACAGGAAGGAGGAAGGGGAGGAAGAGGAGGAGGAGGGTTTGGAATAAAACAAAGGAATAAGGGAAGACTGTGGTGTCTGATTTATGGGGACAGATTTGTTGGGACGAAAAGGGAAGCCTCATCCTCACTTTGCCTGCTCTGCCTTCACAGGCTCCTCCTGCCTCCTGCTGCCCATCTAGTACCTGTTGGGAACAGAAGCAAACACCATAACTTAACATTGAGCAGAACTAGAATCCAGATGCAGAGGGAGAGAACAAGACCAGGTTGCAGAAACACTTAGAGACAGCTGACCTGAACAAGGAGGAGCTAACGGCCCGGAGACTGATAGCTGGGAATCAGCTGAATCAGGCCCCCCTGAATATGAGCAGTCTAAGGGACCTCAGACAGTGGAACCAGGATGTATTCCTGGTGCATAAAAGGACCTTGTGGACACATCCCCCATGGAGAGTTATTCCCTTAACCTAGAGACAGAAGTCCTAGTCCCTAGTTCAAATGACTTGACAGATTTACATGACCCCACCTGGATGGCATTGCCCTACATGTGGAATTGGGGTGGGGGGATGGGAGGGGAAGGTGGTCAGGGTCATGTGAGGGGGGAGAGAGGGGGAAAGGGAGAGGGGACTGGGATCGACATGTAAAATGAAATAATAAAAAAAAAAAGAAAGAAAAAAGAAAGAATTAGCCATGATTATGAATCATTAAATAGGCAGATTTAGATTTTGGTATAGCTAAAGCCACTCAACACATCCTAGACCAGTTTTAAAAGACCATTTTATCTTGATTCATCCTCTCCTTTTGCAGGAGATGCTGTAGCCACAAAAGCATATGCATTATTGAGCTTGCTTATGAACTCTCAATGAAAATTTTGCTCAGAGGGGTATGGCATTGAGCTATGCACTATGCCCTAATGTTCTTTATTACAGAGGCTGGTAGTCAGTGACAGGTAAAGTCTTTTTACCTCCAGGCAACCTAAGACAGGACACACATGACTGAATGTGTTTTTCTCATGATGTGTAAAGTTGGAAGACAACCTAAGACAGACATAGTCATTCTGTCCTGTAACAGAAGCACAGGTATTGTTTAATTATATTAAGAAGGGGGAATCTGTTGAATTTGTCAGTGCCCATAAAGATGGCTGTACTCCATCTTGGCACAAAAACAGAGAGTTCAAAACTACTTAGCAACGCATAAGACCTAAAGATCAAAGCTGTGGCTACAGTAGGATGTTTGGCTGTCTAATTCTAAATAACAACAGACCTGAATCTGAGGTGTGGCTACTCCAGATACTCAAGGAGTACCATGGGAACCTTATCAGAGGCTAAATCAATAGGAAAACAAGATAGGTAGGATGAGGAGACTAGGATGAGAGAGGAAGTATTAGGGAGGAGATTCAAGATGGAGCAGGATAGTATGCTGGGCCCTCTCTCCGGTAAGATAAGACCACGTGGAAATATTTACATTGATAGAAATTGGTTAATTTTTAAGACAGAACTAGCCAATAAGAAATGCTAGTAACAGACTAACAGCATTATATCAAATACAGTGTCTCTGTGTGTTATTTGGGGCTGGCACGACTCTGGGATCAGACTGGCCAGGAGAAACACCAACTTCTAACAACCTCTGCCTCTCCTGCATCTCACTTATAAACATATGTTGAATAACCATGTCACTGTATTCTATTCTCACAGGTTTAATATCGCCATAATTTTATATAAGTAAATGGGACAATTTTATATAAGTAAATGACAATTTTATATAAGTAAATGGGAGCATGGCTCACTCTAGATTTTGGAGTTTAAATATTGTCACACACCATTCTCAAACTACTGTTTCCTGTAGTGACATGGTCACTTTCCATGAAGCATCAAGATGGCAGCTAGGCAATCTGTTTATTACATCAGTTGTCAGTGAGTTGCAACTATGTTGGGTGTCAAACAATTCTTTCACAGGTATCACCTAAAACCACTGGAAAACAGGAATAATTACATTACAATTCATAACATTGGCAAAATTACACATTTTAATAGTACTGAAAATATTTTTATGGTAGGGAGTTGCTACACCATAAGGAATTGTATTAAAAGGCTGCAGTGTTAGAAAGGTTGAAAACCACTAGGAAAGGAGAGTCAGAAACTGTGTACATTTTAATGGCTCTGAGTTATGCACTTAAAACCTGGACTGTGCAAATAGCCTTTTCATTGTTTTAATCATTTCCTCAACCCTGGACCACAGCTTAGGAATCAGGGAGACTACTGATTGAAGAAAAATTAACAGCTACCAGAGTATTGATACTGAAAAAGGTTTCAGTTAACAATGATGACTTCTGCCAGTGATTCCACAGAAAATAGTTGTAAGGTAGTAAATAGGACTGCTTATTGTCAAAGATGCTACAAAATAAGTTCAATAAATATCATCCAAAGAAAGGAACCTGAGCACACGCAGTAAGGAGTGAATTTTCTGTGTGTTAAATGCCCACAGAATCTGTTACAGTTAAATAAAAGTGTACATACACACAAAGACACCAGGACTGTGTGTAGCTGCTGAAACAAAATCAAAATGAGGTCAGGAGATAATGGCAATGATTATTTCCTTATTTGACAGTCTACTACAGCCATGCAAGTTGTCCCATTGGGAGGTGGTTGCCAATTGCTCTGTGTTATTTCTGAAAACGAAGCATAAGTTTGCAATAGTCCAAAACAAAAAAGATCTTAGTGCAGATGGTATAAAAGGGAGAGGGAACTAATATGGCGTGAGATTTAAGTAGGGAGGTGGATAAAAGAGAAAGGCAGACGAAGGGGTAGAAACCTAATTTACATGCTTTCTAAACATATAAAGGTTGTACATTTTTGCTTTTTTAAATCAGTAAATGTAGTATTTGTTACAAGGTTGACTTTAGCAGTTACTATAGCCATTTGAATTCTAAAGTGATTAATACCTTTCATTAAAACAGAAATCTGGGACTAAAGTGATAGGTCAGTGTTTAAGACCATGAACTGCTCTTGTGGAAGACCCAAGCTCAGTTTCCAGCATCCACATCTAGAAGCTCACATTGGGATGTAAGACTTTATTTAAAAAGAAAAACACTATAACATTAATTAGAGTTAGCTATTAGCATTCCTCCTGTATGTCTCTATGTCAGCTGATGCTGACATCCAAACAAGCAAGGAACATCTTGTTTACTCATTCTCAGATTTCATCACTTTTAGTTTATATTTTGATTCTCTCTCTCTCTCTTTCTCTCTCTCTCTCTCTCTCTCTCTCTCTCTCTGTCTCTCTGTGTGTGTGTGTGTGTGTGTGTGTGTGTGTATGTGTGTCTGTGTCTATATGAGTGTGTGTGTGTGTGCTTTTCCTCATATTGGACTTTAATATAATCTTGAACTCTAACATACACAAGCACATATAAATCCTTCATAAGTTAATGATTTTGGCAGCATACATTTTTATTCATTTTACTTATTTCAGGATTGATGTGGGGTGCCTACTGTTTTACGAAACTGGATTATCTTTGGGAGTGTTCTTATTAGTGTACAAAGAAACTGGAAGACATCAGATATCTACTCAACAGAGATTTTATTTCCCAGAAGCTTGGGATCAGAGATTAGCTACTGAGTGATCATCACAGCAGGAGTTTCAATCCCCTTTTTATTTTGGCCTAGTATGATCCTGTCATAGAGAGCTTAAGTAAAAAGGAGTTCATGATCCCCTCCTGAGAAATCTGCAAATTTTTGTAAGAAAAAAAAAAGAAAGAAAGGAAGGACAAAAAGAAAAAAATGCCAAGTGACTTTTTTAAGTCCCAGAAGTCGACTATAACTCTTATATATATAGGATCGCTGACCATGGCTGAGTGAGCAGATAATAGCCTGTTTAGAAGCAGTCTGCTTTGTTCACTGAAGGGCATACTGTCCACCCACCAGTCAACCTTCCTTTTTTTTTTTTTTTTTTTTTTTCTTCATCACGCCCACCAAATAAGAGAGATGCCAAGTCTGCAAATAGAAAGTAAGACTATTAACATATGAAGCAGCTCCAAGATCAAAATACTGCATGCAGCATGTGTGTTTTAATGAAAATCTCGGTGCAAAGGCAGCTGAAGTCTGTATTGTATGAGCTTCCAAGATAAAAGTGCAATTGCGGTGAGAAAAGAAACTTTCAACACTCCAAGTAAAAATTGCTTCTTACACTTTGAGCCAATTTCTTTCCCATGAGAAAGTGTGTGTCATCACCAAACCTCTTTCCCAAGACACAGGAAGTGTTCTTTCTTCTGCCTGAGTTCCCTTTTGCGTGAGGGAGACTACCTGCTATGGTCCTGTCCATGCTATAAGCTGTATTGAAAGGGGGTCATTTCATTTATTTGGGAACTCATTCCTGTTGGGTACTCGTGTTTCTGATGGCCTTATCTGTTACCCCTAGGTTTTGCATTTCTTCAGCTGATGTCTCTGAGGCTAATATTATTGATCATTGTGGTACACAGCTCATCAGCCCAGTGAAAATGAGGTTATAACTCCATTTCCTTTGTCTAGCATATGCTTTGATGAGCTCACATATTTCTTCCCTTTCCTTCAGTGTTTCCCTTTTCTGTTCACCTTGCTGACACTTTTCTTATAGAGGAAGGGAAAGACAATCATAAGCATGACGGGATAGTAGATTGCAAAAGAAAAGGAGAATTCTGAGGGCTGTGTTCCACCATTCATCCCAGGAAAGAATGGTATTCTTTTTTTTTTTTTTTTACTGCTATGTATGAAATGGCTAGTGGCTTGGTTGTTTAAATCACCATGTATTGATCATTGCAGAGCTTCTGTTGGTTAGGGGTTCAGGTGTGGCTTAGCTGGACACTACTCCAGCCATTATATACAAGTCAAGGTATTGGCTGGGTTGTGGGATGGTCACCTTAGCTCGTTTAGGAAACTAACCAGAATTGGTTCCTTGAGTTTGTAGAAAAGAAGTTTTCCATTAAGAACTTAACTCAACAGCAATTGTAAATATAATCATGGAAACATTAAGGAAGTTACACATCAGCATATGTTTCCTGTGGTAGTCCTGAAATTCCTTCTGTCATAATGGAAACATCTGTCATGTTCATTAAGTTCTTAAGACCATGAGTGACACACAGTTAACAAATACCAATATTACTATTTCATAAGCACAGAACAACTAAAGCTAAGCCATGAACAGAATAATCACTTTTTACATGTTTTCTTAATTCCAATTATATGAGATTGAAAAACTAGTGGTTAATATTGCCTCTTCAGATCCACATCTGTTTCTAGATGCACCTTTGGCACGAGAGAAACGGGAGTGACTTAATGTCCTCAACTCTCCAGTTTCTACACACTTGCACACTGGCAGCTGACAGGTACATTGTATTTATTAGAGCTGCTTCAGTATTTCCTGTGCTTTTCTTCTTCCAAGGCTGATGGCTCAGCATGTGCAAACCAGTTTGTCCTTTCATAAATCGCAGAAGGTGTCAGGATTTGAGCTCAGCCTTTGAGTTTTCATAGTGCCATGAGTTGTGGATTTGGTTTTGTAAGGATTCCTGGGAGAAAGAGTACAACAGAAGACACAGCACTCAGTGAAAGGTCATGGAGAAGGAAAGCATGCACATGGATTCCTTTCATATATAACTTTATACTCTGTGTAAATATATTTCACATTTCCATATCAACACATATTTCAAGGATATATTTGACTATATATATATATATATATATATATATATATATAATGTCCAAAGAGATAATGAGTATCTGTGTATATATGAATATATTAAACAATCTTAATCCCCCTAAAAATTTAGGGATAAAATTTAGGATCCAGAAAATTTGGACTGATTTACAATATGAATACAGATAACATGGGTAATTCCAGGCCAAGAGACTGAACTTAGAGTTTTTGCATTTCCATGAAACCTTTCTCAACTTTTTCAATCAAAATTCACACCTTCCTGGAGGTGATTCTGTGTCTGGAATTAGAAGCCCTTCTGGCAAATCTCTTAACCTTAAACCTGAGAATCTCCATCTGTCGAGTAAGAGGCAACATCCACATAACTTCCTTGAGAAGAGAGCTGTGAGAGTTAGGCAGTGCACTGTGGCAGGTAAAACCCTTAGCGATTCTGTTCTCTAAACTTGAGATCCCACCCCCTCCTAGTACTACATAAGTATTCAACTAAGTCTCATCATTCTTTGTTGTTAAGAGTGCTTTGTAAGTTGACAGCTTCTTTACAAGGGTCTGGACATACTTGCAAAATAGTAAAGCAAAGTGATCATTTAAAAGTGAGGGAAAGAAAGGGTAGAGAACTCAGTTCAGTATTGACATGTGTGTATAAACTGTAGTAATGAATAGAATCAAGTTCATAAATATACATATACTCACTCATCTACATGTATCTGCAAGCCACTATTAATGATGGGGGGAATGTCCAAAATAGTTAAATGAAGTACAGTGGCAGTGAACATTTAGGTAACCACTTACTATTGATGTGTCTGAGACTTCTTCAGTGAGAACCAGGAGCTAACAAACCTCAAGGCCTTAGGTACTCTAAATAAATGCTCTACCACAAAGAGCTTCCCTATCCTAGAACTACTAAACTTATTTCTTCACTTCTTTCCCATTGGTTGTTCTTTCCTTACTGTGTCTCCTTCCTTGCTCTATCAATCTTTCTGGTTATCTTTTTCTATCTATTACATCAAGGCATCATCCTCTGGAGAGAATCTAGCAACCATGTGACAATGAACAGGCCACCTCACCTTTCTCAATTTGGGTACTTCCAATAAATTTAGTTACATAATATTATTCTATAGCACAAGATACATATGTGTGTGTACATATATATTCAGTAATTATAAAAGTTTTAATAGCATTTCACATTTATTGCCAATGGTTTGTTAATCAGCTATAATTAAAATGGCCATTTTAAGCATTGCACCAGGTAAATGTCTCCATGAATAACTGTCTCAGTGAGGAAGAGAATAATCCATTCCTTACCATCATTGGCACATGTGATGGGTAGTCTTCATAATCAACTCTGGGAGACACACTTCTTGTATGACTGTGGTAATATTTCCTAATGGAAAGGAGAACACTCTGAATGGAGATGCAACCATATCAAAGGCTAGAGTCAAAGATTAAATAAAGAGTGATGAAGTAGAAAACATGGGCTTTAGGGTTCATCTTTTCTCCTTGCCTATAGAAGCAATGTGCCTTGCCTCCCCCGCCTCAAACTTCAAACCCTAAAAGAAGGACCTTTCTTTCTGCATTTTCCTTTGCAATACATCCTTTCTAAACAAGAAGAAACATGTCAAAGAGTCTATATAAAGTGTATACCAAAGATCTGAGAGTATTTGTCAACTTCTATAGTTTGACACAAGCCTTTGAATTAAAACTTGATCCCTATCTGTGTAACTACTGGAAGGTGGTGGAAGCTTGAAGGGTTGGGGCCTGAGGAAGAAGATAGGGCAAGATCAGGCTCTCCCCACTCCTCACTTGTAACCTGGCTTTCTGGGTTATATGCTCCCACCATAATGTGCTGCTCCAATAGACAGTGAGCATGAGCTAAATCCAAATAAGCATTTGTCCTTATAAGATGACATTATTAGTTTTGTTGTTACATTGACAGAAAGCTGGCTAAATTATAATAACTGGTTATTATAAAGATTTTGTATACCAAAAGCCACAACAGACTGTCTAGGAAAAAGAGAGTAAGATGGAAAATTCAAGTTGTCTCTCTAGGTATCTTCATTTCCTTCCACAGCCTCCATTAATGCATTAGGATGATGTGCCTCAGGATTTGAGAGTGACAAATTTCCTAACAGTGACTTGGGAATCATAATATCAAATTTATGAAGCCTTGATGGAAGCTTTTTCCTCTCTGGATTAGGAAGGGTATAAGTTCTTTTGGGTCCTCATGGAACATTTTCATTGAACTGTAAAACTCTGCCTTACTGCACTCATCTGTGTACCAATGTAGAGGATCTCAGAACATCCTGGGTAAGGTCAAAAGAGAATGGAGGTCTACAAATTGTGGCATCTTTGAAAAAGTTCTTTCAATCTTCTCTTTCTTCCTCTGGCTTTCTGTATGCCAAGTTTCCTTTCCCCTTTATCCCTCTTTATGCTGCAACTAATGGATTCTGAATTCTCTGTAGGAATTAGAACTGGATGAAAACTGAGCAATGAGGGCTGAGGTAAGAAAAGGCACAATGCAGTAATTTCTTTTCAGCTCACAGTCTAATTTATTTTATTCTATTTTGCCTAAGTAAATTGAGGCCGCGGGTGCATTTTTCAGTGCTTATTTTCAAAATACATCCATTTTCATAAATACAAACAGAAGTACAGCTATAATTATTCCCCTTTCATTTGTATCTTGAAATAACTTTGCTTAATTCAAAGTAAGAAATAAAAAGGTAATGTTGAAAAATAACTAATGAAGGGGTTCAGATTATGAAAGGGATATTATTCCAGTTCAAAGACATTTCATTTTTCAGAAATTGCATAGCATTTAAAATTTGAGAAAGTACTATATTAAGTAAGTATCTATTTGCTGAATTTAAAAGCAGCATGGTTAGCTGAAAAGTCAATGCAGGTATGAGTCACTGTAATGGCTGGTGGCAGTTTGCTGCTGTCAGTAGGCAGTCTGTGCTAAATCAACTTATGTAGACAATGGATAGTAATGTTTATATTGGAAGCTGATCTTATGAAAAAAGAGAGTTTTCTAAGTTTTGTGAAAAGAAAATAAATATGAAATAGACTACAATGGTATAATTATATGAGTGTGTACACTATTATGAAGATGTTTGAGTGGGATTTATTTGGAAATATCCTGGGTTAAATCTATGACCTCCAAGCCATGCATCATTTAGCAAGACTGGGGAAACCAAATAAAAGAAATCCCAAAAGATCAATATGCATTTTTTCTGTTGTTTGTTGAGATTCTAATGTAATTTCATTTTTCCCTCCACTTGTGCTTTCCTGCTCTCCTTCAAATTCATGGCATCTTTTTAAAATATAACCTTTTGAGGCCATATGATATTACTTGTATGTATGTTTTCAGGACTAGTAAAACAATTGATTGTCCAGAGCCAAATGGTCATCCTTGAAAAAAAAAACACATACACTCTTTTGAGACTTATTTTGAATTAGACTTTGTTATTAAGTACACCCATGAAATTGGTTAAGGATATTTTTGAGTGGGTGAATAAATGAGCTGTTATAAATCTGTAGAAAACAATGACAGAAACTAACGGCTCATAGGTCCACCTTAAATTACATATCCCAAGTCATCATTTTGCTGAGTCGTAGAAAGTAATTGGGAAATTGATTCTTATGGTGCTGTTCAGTATTGGTTTGAACTGTATGGAAGTGTGAGCATTGTTAATTTCTTTTGAGTTGTAACATTTAGCTGAGCCATGACTCCAAGGAGTCTTGTTCCATGGAAAAAGGCTACGAGGGAGTCTCAACCTTGACTTCAACCTAAAATCAATAAATGAAGTCTGCAAGATAGCATAGCTGGAGTGCACCACCTAAAGAGCCATTGTTCTCCAGTATACCATGTGTAATCACTAGATTACTCCAGTGTGCACATATGGTTGGGAATAATTCACATAAAAATCTAAGTAGAAACTAAAAATAACAAAGGAGGCTTAGTTTGTAGTTGTGCTTGAACAGCATAGTCCAAGGCTGCACAGTAATCCTTGCCAACTCTGTATCTGTGAGGGATTTGTTCCATGACTTACCATCCACAAGGAAACTGAAGTTAGTGGAACTTAATTACTTTATACAAAATCCTGTCATTTTTTTCTTATAGCCTATGAGCATCTTTCTATAAACCCAAATCATTTCTAGATAACTTTATTGCTAATGGAACAGAAGTGCTATGTAAACAACAATTCTCTTACTACATATTTTAGGTGATAATGAGTTACTAAAAATATAATCATGTTTAATATAGATACAATATTTTTTCAAATTTTTTTCTGCTGAAATATTTTATTAAATTTGAGGAAGTGGCATACACAGATCTCTAGGTCAACTAATAACTTAAAATGAACAATAGATCATGTTTCTTTGAAATGCAACTACAGTGGATGCTACTGGTCCTAATGCCCCAACAGACCACCAGTCCCAATGAAATTAAGAAAGAATTCAGCATTCAGGAATGTGACTTAGAGATACCGCCTAATCTGATTCAAAACTAGACCTGCTTCCTGTAGTTTCCTGCATTGTGTTCAACTATTTTTATCTACAACATACCAGAGCAGGATTTTTTTTTCTCTAAAGCTTGTTGCTTTTCCAGGAGTGTTTATAACAAATCAGTGGAAATCTGGATGACATCTAGATGCCATCTTTAACCCAGACCCCACTTGGCAGAAAGAAAATTGTCCTATACTTTTAACAATCAGAAGTGATGCATTTGGCAGGCTTTTCTCATAAGAACACATCACAATAAAAGAACAAATCAGAGGCTAATGTGGGTGGAAAGAAGAGGACTAAGCATATCCATTAATCAAGATCCTGTTTACACATCTGTTAGAGAAGAAGCTTTTTTCATTAACTTAAAGTGAGACCCAGTGTCTGATAACAGCTGTCGTTTTGTGACAATGTTTATTGCTCCTGCCTCTGCATCCCATCTAAGAATTATAGAAGGCACACTTTAGAAATTGATCTCTACTTTGTAATTAAAAGATTATATTTTCATTGTAAAAATTATACAGAGTAAACTAAAGCACACTGCAAATGACTCACAGCATCTCTATTATGATGTTGATTGATTTCTTATTAATTCCAGTGAATATGTGTACATCTCTTTGTGGATGTGGATATGTATTTGGAAAAGTCACTTAGCAATCTGTCTTTTCATTTTTATAGTTCTCAATCTTCTTTTTCTTGTTTCATCATGTCCCCCTATTTTATTATATATTGTTTATATGAATTATTTAAAATGACCATATAGTATATATCCCTTGATTCTGGTAACCAAATACTTTCAATCAAATATTGAGTTGTGAAGCTGCTTCTGTTCATAGAATCCCAGTAAACAAACCTGGAACATCCTTGAGCTGTTTCTGTACAAAATCAGAGAGATGGAATACTTTAAAAGTTTTGAAGATTTTAAAGGTTTTTATTCATGCTGTCAAATTGAACTCCAGGAAAATTGTACCACTTTATGTACAAGTTGTTTATAAGAATTCTATTCAGCTGTACCTACTAAACTGAGAATATATTAAATATTTCTCATTTTGTTCAAAATCTAGTGCCAAGAACAATTGCATAACCTTCACAGATCTCAATTTTATCATTTACAAAATAATGATGAAAAGACAGTGTTGGCTATAAAATTCTTGTATCAAATTTGGTAATATGCATCACGCAGTTAGAACTTAGCCTTCCAACAGAGTAAATGTTCAATAATATTAGCTCACATTTTTATTGGCAAAAAGTGGCATCAGGCTATAATTTGTATCTATTTCTTTACTAATAATCATTAGTATTAATTATCATTTTATGTCATGTTTCTGGGTATCAGAGGATACCCTCTCGTGTCATTCCTTTTTTTTCCACTCTGTTTGACATAGGGTCTTGATTTGGCTCTGTACCATTCTTTTTTAATTAAATCCTTCTGAAATTGTGTGCTGTCTACTGGCATCCTCCATTTTATCCATCTATAAAATCTCGTTGATATATAAAAAGTAAGACTTTCCCTTTGGGATTCGTCTTTATTTTTTCAACTTCTTTCTGTCGACAGAAATGTTAAATATTTAATGTGATCATGGAATGTTCTGGCATTTCAACTTTAACTTTAAACACACAAGAATAATTGATAGTCATGCCACAGAAATTCATGCGCAATCCTGCCAAATCTTGAGGGACACTTCCCATTTGGGTGTACATATCCAAGCCTGGGATGTTCCTCTCGAAACTTAGAAAGCCATGCTTGTTATCATAGTATGTCACTACATTTGTGAGTAACTATTGAAATGCTCTCAGAGTTCTTTCTTTCAACTAAAATTAAGACATGGATAATTCTAAGAGGGTTATTCAGAACCTGGGTAGTTAGACTGTGGTTAAATGTTGTTGTTAAATTTTTGGTTTTATAGACTTTGCAATCTATGCCATAGGGAACTTAGGGTTTACTTTGTGTCTTGGAATGTGGTCAGGGTTGCTTAATCTTTCTTTGCTATATAAATCTATCACGTGCTATCTTTTCCAAGATGTTGTATGATTAAATGTTTATTAAAACAGAAATACTTGACTGATTTTCTATGCCATTGGTTTTTAATAACAATGGGATAGAGAAGAAAAACACAGGGCAAAACAAAACAAACAAATGAACAAAAAACTTCAAGAAGAAACAGCTTGTCTCTCACTTTACCAAGTCAAGCAGTAATCAAATATTCAGATTTAAGGGTTTTGGAAAGGAGGAAGAGTGAGCTAATATGTATTATAGGATGTCTTCTTATCCTAACCTTCTGCTATAGAGAAATACCATGTAATACTGGAGTCCTTGCTTTAGGTTTTCATGACCTACCAAATATTGCAAGTACTAAGTTTAAGACCTCACAGTTGTCATTTGTAGATACCTTCTGAATAGCATTCCCTCTTCCCCCCATTGAAAGATTACCTACCGCAAACTTCTATCAGTCCACATGCTTGGACGGGGCTTTACCTCCAGTGTTTATATTCCAACAAGAGCCAAGCTTTCATTTTCATATGTATTCCCTTATTTTTTCCACTTGGTTTTTCCTTCCTTTAACTCTGAACATCCTATTCCAGACCTACTAGTGCTTAGCTGAGTAATTTACAGTTTTCATTCATTATTCCAATCAAGATACGCTTCTCACAACAGCATTTCCTGATGCTCTAAGCAAACAAATAAACAAATGCTTTGTTCTTCCACTAAACTTCTGTGCTGTGTTATGTTTGTAGATTTTGCTGTCTTTCTAATTGAATGTAGCATCATCAACTTGATAGTATCATTATGCAATCTCGACCACACAATAAAAATATGGCTATTATTAGCTAAATGATGTATGTATATACTTGTATAAGTGTATCATACATGTAATGCATTGCTTACTGCTATTTCATGTTGTGGATGTCAGAAAACATCCCTTTTTTTAAAATTTAATTTTATATAACAAAGTCCATTTAAATGAAAACAAACATTTATACACAATATTTGGGAATTTGGGCGTCGATCTTTCCAAACTACTTCCTGCTAGTAAGGGGCGCTGTCTTGGGGGATTCAGATATCCTAGCTGTAGTCTGTAGGGCTGTTTTGTCCAGCTGTTTTGAATGTAGGATCAGCTTGTACTCTGTTTCAGGCGGTCTGGCGTGATCAAACCACATTAGTCTGGAAGGAATCCACATCTTTTCATTTTCTGTGGAAACAAAAATAGAAATCCTTTTCCCCAGTAACTTGTTCTTCAAGTTAAATTTTGGAGTCAAAGCATTTTTTTTTAATTTATTATTTTACATGTCGATCCCAGTTCCCTCTCCCTCCCTCCCTCCCTCCCTCCCCTCCAGCCCTCCCTCCCTCCCTCCCCTCCAGTCCTCCCTCCCTCCTTCCCTCCCTTTTACCCTCTCTGCCCTCTCACATGCACTCTAAACACCCTCCCCTCCCATCCCCCCCACCACAATTCCATATGTAGGGGAATGCCATCCAGTTGGGGTCATGTAGATGTGACAGGTCCTGTGAAGTAGGGACTGTCTCTAGAATAAGGCAATTATCCCTCCATGGGGGATATGTTTGCAAAGTCCTTTTGTGTACCAGGGATACATCCTGGCTCCACTGTCTGAGGTCTCTTAGACTGCTCAGACCTTCTGGCTGAGACCCATGTTCAGGGGGGCCCAAGTCAGTCCCCTGCTGGCTTCCCAGCTATCAGTCTAGTGTTCCTTAGCTCCTCCTTGTTCAGGTAAGCTGTCTCTATGTGCTTCTACCGCATGGTCTTGTCCTCTCCATCTGCTTCTGGGTTCTAGTTCGATTCAGTGTTTATGTATGGGTGTTTGCTCCTATTTTCAACAGGCATTAGTTGAGGGCTCCATGGAGAAGTTAGTTGTTGATCTCACTCTCCGGGAAGGGCATTTATGATAGCCTTTCCACGGAAGCTGAGATTGTTAGTTGGGAGCAGTCTTGTAGTTCTCTCGACCTTTCTTTGTGTTCAACTTTATCTTCAAACCAATATTGGCTCCCTCTTTTATGTTCTCTCTCTCTGTCTCTGTCTCTGTCTCTCTCTCTCTCTCTCCTATCTTCCATTCCTAACCAGGCTCAATCCTCCTGGTCGCACATGCCTTCCTCTCCTCCCCCTCATTTTCTCCTACTTCTCTCTCCATTCGCTGTCCTCCCCCACAGCCATTTTGGAGATCAGTATGGCAGTTCCTCAGGAAAATGGGAATTAGTTTACCACAGGACCCGGCAATCCCCCTCTTAGGCATATACCCAAAGGATTCACATCAATGCAACAAAGACATCTGTTCAACTATGTTCATAGCAGCACTATTTGTAATAGCAAGAACCTGGAAGCCATCTCAATCGAAGAATGGTTAATGAAGATGTGGCACATCTACACAATGGAATACTACTCTGCAGAAAAAAATAATGGTATCTTGAAATTCGCAGGCAAGTGGATGGCACTTGAAGAAACCATCCTGAATGAGGTAACCCAGTCACAAAAAGAGGAACACAGTATGTACTCACTCATATATGGATTTTAGAACTAGATCAAATGATCACCAGCCTATAATTCACATCACCAGAGGAACTAGGATACAAGGTGTATTCTAAGAGATTCATATAAAGTCCCTCACAGAACTGGGAAGGGACAAGTCCCCCAGAGCTCAGGTCAGAAAACATCCTTAATGTTGGTTCCTACCTTTTATCCTGTTCGAAGCAGGTTCTTTCTTGTACAGTCATGGTTATGCCAGGCTAGCTGGCCTTCAAGCATGAGAAGAACTCAACTGGTCTGGAGACATTTAAGTTAAACATGCCTGAATCTGGAAGCTACTTGAATAACGATTTTCTGTTTAAATTTTCTTCTGAATGTCTTTCTTTTTGTCAGCAGGACACTATGTTTTATTATTAATTTCTTTGTTACCATATAAAATAATGGGTTTCTTCTATTGCATTTCACACTTTTTACTGTTTTTTATAGTCACTCCAGATAATTTTTTTTTTGCAAATTTTATTTAAGTTAGAAACGATCTTATTTTACATATAAATCTGAGTTCCCTCTCCCTCCCATCTTCCGATGCCCCCTCCCCGACCCACCCATCCCATCCCATTCCCCATACATTCCCCAATGAGGGTGAAGTCTTCCATGAGGGATCATCAAAATCTGTCAAGTCATTGGGCAGGGCCTAGGCTAAGAGAGTATCCCTCCATAGGAAATGGACTCCCAAAGTCAGTCCTGCACTAGGGATACATCCTAGTTCCTCTGCCAAAAGCCCCATAGACTGCCCAGTCCTCCTAGCTGACACCCATGTTCAGGGTGGCTGGTTTTGGCCTGTTTTGGTTCCCCAGAAGCAACTCTGAATGTCTTTTGATGACCAAACAAAGTTGTTTGTCTAGCTATTTACAAGATAATATTTTTCAGTACACTCCTTTCTATATAAGCAGAGCTTAAAATGATAACTGGTTTTGCGTAATCACCGCACCAGAGTAATTCTTTCAAAACCAGGGAAGAGATTCCAGATTCTGATTTTGTTTTCTAATATGCACAAATGTTAATATCCATTCCAAGTTTCAGTTTGAGGTTTGCATCAGCCTAATGCACAGACCATTTTGTGTAAAATGTGTTATGCCATATGAAGAAAATACATGCAATCAGCAGGCTGTACTTTGGAGGGGAAAACAGTATATAATATAAGCTTTGGCCCAAAATGAATTGTTACAATGTATACTCAATAGTCAAGAATTAAAGTACAATGTTTCAACATGAATGTCAACACTTTTAAATGGATTATCTTATTTTTATTGTGGGCTTCACATTTTTGTCAAGGGAATTTGATAATTATAAACTGCAACAATAATGAGGTTTTGAATATTCATAGGCAATTAAAATGCCTCTGTGCATTTTAGCAGTGCCCTGTGGAAATGTAACTCACTTTCAGAAATAACTAGGTTGTAATAATCAAATTCCCAAATATTCTGTTAAAAATAGGCAGGGGGCTGAATTAGTTATGTTTTTATGAACTAGGAAAGCTCGAAATTTTGATGCCATGCTTACTATGTAGCATTAGGGGTCATTTTGACATACCTTAGAAGTCATAGGAGGACCTTGAGTTGAGAGAAATGTACATTTTCAGTAGTGAAGACCTAATAAACTTCCAGCAATGTAGTGATAAGATAGTCCTTTACATCTGCATATAGAGCATAGACAGGCAAGCTCTTTCCACACCAGCTGCTTCTTTAAAGTTTACAGGCACACAGCATTCTCAGGCTTCATTTACCTATGGTCTGGATGTCCCAAAACCCCAACTGACAGGGTAGCATGGTTGAGTGTTCCATTTCCAATGTGGTTACAGAACCCCCTCATTTATCATCCTCTTGGGTTGGTAAGAAAAAAAAAAGCCTCATGAAGGCAGGAACCAGGATCTGAGTCCTTGACCGAAGGAAATCCCACTTAAATAAAACACTCACATTAAGTTGTCAAAACTCAAAAGTAAACATTCATTATGCTTCTGACAATGAGGGTTTGCTTATTGCAATTGTTCACTTCAGTTTTACACAAAGAGACTGGGAAAATGATTACCAAACTCAAATATCCTTTTAGTAGCCATGCCTCGTATAAAAGATATACTTGCATCCATACTAATGCTGAATTCTTCTGTACTATAATATTTTAAAGGAATTTTATTTGATATGTTTAGACAATTATTTTTAAGCACTATGAATATATAATATTTTGAGTTGTAGCAAGAAAACCAGCATCCCTCAGTTGATACCTATTCTGGTGAATACTTTTCTTATCCTCTTTTTATCCACTGAGTCATTAAACACTTCGCAATTATGTTTTCTGAGTGGTTTTGCTGTTCTTCAAACTTATATGTGGGTATTAAATCTTCATATGAAAGTATTCAGAGGTAGGTACTGGAGCCAATGAGATGGCTTAGAGGGTAAATGTGCTTGCCTCTTAGACTAATGACCAGAGTTTCAGCCCTATTACCCATATAGTAGAAGAAAAGAATTGATTCCTGCAAGTTGTCATCTAACTCTACTGATGTGCTGGAGCATTCACCCTCTACCACCACCATCACCTGATGGGAGATGTCATTTTATAAATATGTTTCTCTTATTGGTTAATGAATAAAGCACTGTTGGCCAATAGGAAAGCAAGATAGGTGGGACTTGGAGACAAGGAGGATTCTGGGAGATGTAGTAGAAGATGCAAGATGTAGGGACTTTGGAGGAAGAAGTCCAGACCCTCTCTCCGGTAAGGTAAGACCATGTGGAAACAATTAAATTAATAGAAATGGGTTAATATTTAATACAGAGCTAGCCAATAAGAAACACCAGTAACAGGCCAAGAGCTTTAAATCTAATACTTGGTCTCTGTGTGTTATTTGGGTGCTGACATGGCTGCAAGACCAGGCTGGGGGGAAAACTATTTGTAACAAAATGGCACCTGAAACATGGAGCCTGAGATCTTTCACTTAAAACTTGACAAAAGCTTACAAAGAGGTTTTTAGAAACAAAAGAACAGAAACAAGCAAGGCTTCTTGTAGTTTGGTAGTAGTCTTTTTCTCAGTTGGGCTATTTTGCTAGAGACAAGCAGAAGTTTGCACTGCTGCTTTAAGGGAGGTTTCCTGATTCAGCATAGTGGCAAAAATCCACAAGGCTTTTTTTTTTTTTTTTTTTTTTTTTTTTTGACACAGCCCACTGAAGGTACAAGAGCACTTGTGTCTGTTGGTGTCCTTTTCCTTTGGTGCTTTCTAACTGTGTAATAGGAATGTCTTTATCTGAAGGTAAATTATAATGACTATACACACAAATGATATGAAATATTTACTTAGGGTGTCCATCCTCCTGCCCACAAGGCTTTTAAGAAGCCCTGGGAACAACTCAGTGGTGTAGGACATGCTAAAAATACATTTGTGGCAACATAGAACCAGTGATAGGGGAAAGATACATGGGTGCTTACTGAGTATGTACTAAGTGCTGGGTTCAATCACAGTGCCACACAAATTGACTGAATGGTATTATATACCAATAATTCAAGCTACTGGAAGGTGGAGTCAGTATAATCAGAAGTTCAAGGTTTTCTATCCACTTAACACTTAACAAAAACTTAAAAGAGTGTTTTAGAAATAAAATAACAGAGTCAAGCAGTCAAGCAAGGCTTCTTAGTAACATCATTTTTCTCGGTTAGGCCCTGTTTCGCTAGAGACAACCAGAGATTTGTGCAGCTCCTTTAAGAGAGGTTTCCTGACTCATCATAGAGGAAAAAAAAACCCACAGGCTTTTAAGAATCTCTGCTAACAAATCAATAATGTGTATGAGCAGCTGGAGAAAGTAGCTGAGTGTGATGGCATATGCCTTTAATTCCAGCACTCAGGAGGCAGAGGCAAGCAGATCTCTGTGATTTAAAAGTAAACCTGGTATATGGAATGAATTCCAGGGCAGCTAAAGTTACACAGAGAAACCCTGTCTCCAAAAATAAATAAGTAAATAAATAAATAAATAAATGGAATAGAGTAATAAAAAAAGCCATGTGAAAATGGAAGATACAGCCTTGCAGACCACTACAGCCAGGATTTCTGTGTCTTCTTTGGATCTCCATGACAGTGCCCCCTACCAACAGGAAGCAGTTTGAAAAGAACTATGCCCAAATTCCCAAACATTGTTTATAAATGTTTGTTTATATTTAAATGGATGAATTTGTTATAAATGGTTAATGATCACAACCAATCTCTTTAAAGATAAAACATAGATTATGGTATAGGTATGAATACTTTGTTTTGGAATGGATTTTTATTTATTGATACAAATTTAAGGTCAATTTTGTGATATGTATGTATCTCCTCTTATTTATGTATTGTGTTTATATAGCTCATTTAGAAATGTAATGTATGATTTAGTACATATTATAGATAGTTACCTATGATAGTCAAAACTTAGAGTTAAGTTAGTTAGGTTTCCTAGATATACAGACACATATTTGATATGGATAAATATTCTTTAAACCTTTCAAAGACCTACAGAATATGGCATTTAAAATGGCTTAGGGTTTTTCTTAACAGTGAGGCACAACTGCTCCTGGCAACACCACCAGCATCAAAAAAGATGGACATCAAAGAAACTCGTTATGGAGTCTTCCTTCAATATGGCAAGACTAGCCATTTGGGCAATATACTGTTCTTTTCTAGACTATTTAACTTTATGCTGTATAAACTGGACATGCAGGACCCACAGGAAAGTGACTGCTGATACAAGATAGACATTGCTACAGGGTTCCTGCTTCGTGGAAAAGTCTGCCATACATTCTGCAGGACACAAAGAAAAGTGACTATCAAACTGCCAATTCAGGTGGACAGTTTAAATTTTCCTGCTTTTCTGAGGAGTCTGCCAGACACATTATCACCTATAGGCTAAAGATAAAACATTAGAGAAGAACTTTGGGTAACAAAGGTAGCAAGATGTTCTGTTATTTCTAGAATTATATATTATCCTTCTGTGGTGTTTGATGGAGTTGAAGACAGATAGTTATGGTTATAGTTTTTCTTAGGATTAAAGATAAGTTACATATAGGACTTTAGACTCACAAAGATAGGATAGATGATAGAATATTTTCTTTAAATTCTGCTAAGTGTTAATGTACTAAATATTTTTAGCTGTGGTTCTTGTTTGGTAACTGTTTTGTTATATATTTTACTATGTTAAAGTTAAAACCCTTCTTTTTATTTTAGATGGAAAAGAGGAGATGGTGGGAGATGTCATTCTGTAAATATGTTCCTTGTATTGGTTAATGAATAAAGCACAATAGGAAAGCAAGATAGATGGGACAATGAGACAAGGAGGAGAGAGGAAAATTAGAAAAGGATTCAACACATAGGACCGAGACAGCAGAACTCTGGGCCCTCTCTCTGGTAAAGTAAGACCACATGGAAATACTTAGATTAATAGAAATGAGTTAATATTTAAGACAAAGCTACCCAGTAAGTAACGCTAATAACAGGCTAACAGCTTAATATCTAATACATAGTCTCCGTGTGTTATTTGGGGCTGGTGCGGCTGTGGGACCAGGCTGGGGGGGGGTCGCACATAGCGCTTATCTTTGGCTACATAGCAAGTTTGAAACCAATCTAGAGTATAGGAAACCCTGATTAAAAAGAAAATACAATTCTGTGTGAAAAAAGGAACGCAGAGCATCAAAGAATGAGTTTAAATGGTCATTGCGGCCATGTGAACATGCTTCAGGTAACGTCTGGTTCTGCTGTCTGCCTGCTATTTAAATATCTCTTATGACCCCACATCCTAAATTACCTGAGACAACCCTAATGCCTACTCTGCCCATGAAATTGTAAAAGTGTCCTCCTCTGCTTTCAAGGATACCTTGGTTTGGATGATAGATTTTATTGTTGACTTATTTACAGCCCTGTTGTGTAAAGGGGACAACATAGCTATCAGAGCCTGACGCCCTTCAATATTAGCATAAATCTCTTTGTTCAGATTCCAGACTTCACTAAGCAAGCAAACTTCTGATAATTTGGATTCTTTGTAGCAGGACTACAAAGACAAAATACTGGCTGGACTCAGATCAAAGGCAGGGCTGTTCTTTGCCCATGTGTCATTATCAATTCATGAGCTGATACCCTGGGTGTATAAACTTCAAAATTCTTATGAGAGATAAATGTGAGACAGTTTCCCCAATACTGATCAGTTTCAGGATCCTGGGAATACAGAGTGAAGATGCTAATGAGATGTGGCAAAGGGGACTTTAGTTAAATGCTTGAGCACAAAGCCATGAATCAGGACTACTAGCCTCTGACAATCATCTTGATCACTGATTACAGTTTTTATTGTGAACAGCTCCATCTGGATAGACAATTAAAGATATGAAAGATCTGTAGAGCCAGGCTACCCAGAGGAGAGGAAGATTATGAACTAACCCTAAAAGCAGTAGGGGAGATGAGTGATGAGAAAAATTAATTAAGGATATTGTGTTTTGAATATGAAATGTCCTTCTTGGTTTACATGTTTGAAAACTTAGCTGCCAGCTATGTGCACCATTTGAAAAATTTATGGAACCTTCAGTAGTGAAGCTTCGTCGAAAGAAATGTGTAGCTTAAGGTGGGCCTTGAAGTTTTGTAGCCCGGGCTCATTTACAATTTGCTCTGGTGCCTTAGCATGATGAGTGCAATGTGACCCATCTATATACTGCTCTTGTCTGTACCTTTCTCTACTTGCTATCATGTCTTTTCTAACTCTCAGGAACTACAAACTTTGGTCATGGTATTTTATCATAGTAACAAAACAGAAACCTATGGTAGATATATTGTATTCTTCATCTGTTCCTCTTTTGCTGGGAATCAGGTTAATAAGAGTACAGGAGAGATTAGTACACAATTAATACTTTAATTACACTTGTATCACTATGCTCCATGAGAAGGCAATCACCCTTCTTAAATCAAAGATTTATTTTAAATATTCATAGCAAATGTTGCTTTCTAAATATCTGTGGTGTAATCAGTTTTTCTATGAACTCAACAAGTATTTATTGATTACATCTATGAAGCACATCTTGTACACCTTCAACAAAAACAGATGGCAGGAATGTAGGAATGTAAGGATACAGAAGACCAGACTAATGAGTTTTTGGGTACCACAACTTGCAGAGGATACCAAATAGGAAAAGGTAAAATGAGTTACATGGTCCAGGTCAATAGGACTATTATGGTTTCTACATATTAAAGTCTAGGGCCCCTGTTAGTGGTGTTATATTGGGAAGTAATGGAAACATTAGAAGTAAGAGTCTCAATGGAGCAAATATTCACTGAGATTGAATACCTGGCATTTTGCTCTTGACCTCCTTTTGTACCCTTACCCTTAGCTATAACCCATACTCTACCATGAAGTGAACCTCTCAGCTCTGCCATATGTTTATACCACCATAATGATTTTAGATTAAATGAAATGTATGAAGCCAAGCAACCATGGACTCCCTCATTTGAAACCTTGTGCCTAGATCAATTTTGCCTTCTGCGGGTTAAGGGAACTTAAGTGAACTACAAACAGAGATATAAAAGTAATGAACATAAGAATGCTGTGGAAATGTTAATGTGTATGCAGGGGTATGTATAAACATCCAGGAAACAGTAAGATAGAAGAAAAGTCTTTTGGTAAGATAAGATTACTAAAAGAAAAAATAAAATAGACAAATAATCAAAGATACTAGGAAATCATTGAATATTCTGAAAGTTGTATGAGCCACCATTAGAAATGACAAGGTCATCAAAGGATTGTTTAAGCATATAGATTGTCTCCCAATGCAATAGGAAGCAGCTTAGAGGTTTCTGCTCCAAAACCCATATTGGTGGTCTTTAGGGGCTTCACACATCTTGTTTTGTGGGGTTTGTTTGGGAAGTAGAAACAAAGGAAAATGGTAGTCAGACAACCCATACCTACATCAAGTAATAAAATCAGTGAGAATTTTACTTGGTATTTACAAAGATATTTATGCATTTTAGAGTTAAATTCAAATAGCATCTTTGTTTTATGCTGAGAGGCTCAGTAATATTTGGTGTAAACATTTGGCTACAAAGATATTTCTTACATGTGTTTTGTTTTCCTTACCATACATCTGGGTAGTGTTGGTTATTTCAGTTTTTGGTCTCTTTCTTATCCTTGGTTTTTGGACTGTTTCTTAATTAAACTCTTTATGTAAGGATTATGTGTCATCATCCTTAGGTATAAGGGGTGCTTCTTTTGTTGTTTTCCCTCTTATGAATATGAACCCTATCTTAAGATGTTTCCATTACTAAGTTGGTGGAAATTGTAAAACACATCACTTATCTTTAGTGGTCTTATGGGTGATCCTCATATGTGCTTGCTTTGGGTATTTTTCATCCATCTACTTGTGTGTGCCTCCTATGTGGTCTGTTCTTTAAGCCATCACAATTCTGTGGTGGTAACAGAATACTCTGGTAATCATATACATTTCCCTGATATTTTTCTGTGGTGTTTCAATAATTATAAAAGCTCTCCAAAATGAAAATAGGTTCTCAAATTAAATTCAAGTGGAGTCTGGTCAGTATTCAAGGCAACTGATTTCATTACAATGCATGAATAAGTGGACCAAGAAAACTTAAAAATATGTCAAGTATTAGTCAGTCACTATTCTCACACTTTCAGTACTTTCTCAAAATAGGTGAAATTGTCCTTACATTTTATTCATTATGGCAAGGGCTCGTGTAGCCTAGGCTGGCCTTGAATCTTTGAACTCAAAGATCAATGTAATCTGAGATACTTCTAAGAGTAATCTGAGATGCTCAGCTATTGAAATTTCAGACATAAATTGCCATGTCCAGTTTATGTAGTGCTAGGGTTCAAACCCCAGGCTTTGTGGGTAACAGGCAAGTGTTCTACTCTTGTTTTGTCTTTTGCATAGTGGTTGTCTGTGTCTTAATTGAATGCAATTGCAGCCAGCAATTGCAGCTCTGCAGTTCCTGACCTGCTTCTCTAGTAGCCTGGCCACTCAGATTACAGCCCATTGGGAATTCTGTTCCCCTAGGCACTGTCTCTGCAACTACCACTAAAGATAGCTTTAAATAAGTCTCTACCATTCTATTTATAATTAAAGCTCAGGATTCAATGCTAGGGTGAAAACTTGCTAGCTCAGAGAGAATGGGTTGCTCTTAGCCAACATTCTCTCCTTCCTGGTGTCTCTGAAAGAGTGTGTCCTTCTGCTCCACCAAACAAAATCCCTCCCTATTCTTCTGATGGGTCTCTATATTTCTTTTAGATGCCCTCTGATGCTCTAGGATTACTTTATGCTAGCTAGTGTATATCTTAGTCTCCTGACCCAAAGGGCTGTAGTCTGAGTGGCCAGGCTACTAGAGAAGCTGGTCAGGAACTGCAGAACTGCAATTGCTGGCCAAAATTGCAATATATTAAGACAGTCAGCCACTGTACAAAAGACAAGAATAGAACAAAGGTTCAGAGTGTGATCCAGTATCCCCAACATTCTACCACTGGAGCTACATATTAACTCCTTTCCTGTAATTTTTAAGGCATAATGATGGAAAAGACACTCATGACCCTCCAAAAATTCAAAGCCTTAATGCAGTGAAGAGAGCAGAGTGCCTATGTTTTTGTTCACACATGTTTCATGAAATGCTGACGCTTTCTCTGCTCTGGCACAGTATGACTTTGCATACACTCTGACTGGCATTACAATTAGCATAAATGATGTTTTTTTTTTTTTGTTTTGTTTTGTTTTGTTTTTTTTTAATGGGAATTGAACCACTGAAATTTCCATGAAGACAACTTAGAAGGAGTCAAGTTTTGTAAGGAAATAAATCTACAAATAACTTTTCCAGTAGTCTTTCCCTAGGAATGATAGAAAGGTAATGTGCCCATTGTACTTCAATAATTTAAAGAATCTCTACCCTCTCTTCCTTAACTAATGCTTATGCTGGCAACTCAGTGTCCCATTTTTAGAATGCATTCTGTGAAAGAGATTTTCCTCATGTGAGGAGAAGCATACTAACCCCGGAAATATTGCCATACACAAAGACATGTCTATAGAAGAGGATTTCTCAAGCTACCTTAAATAGAAAACAAAACAAAACAAAAACAAAACTGTACTCTACTTCCTCAGGAAAAAATCCTTTGCTGTGTGGTTACTAGTTTCCTGGTTTGCAGGCTAGATCAATATGCCTAAAACAATAGGCAACTATGAGTTAATTATCCTTTGTTTCACTGTGAGAATTCAATCATCGAGAAAGAATTATGAGCTGTTTGCAAGTCATAAGATTGCAAAACTGAGAAATAGACCTTAGTTTATACTCTGTCCCATATATTATTCTCTGAGTCATCCTTATGGAGTCATGACATATTCATACATAGGCAACATTTCACATTCTTATTCTCAACATCAGTGTTTCGTTTGTTTGGTTGGTTTTGTGTTTTCAAAACACCCTAAAGAACAAATTACAGCAGGCCAACATATATATATATATATATATATATATATATATATATATATATATATATTCAGCTTAGGTTTTATATTTTAAAAATGATAAATGATATTGTCTGACAGTATGATTATTTTCTTAATCTCAGAAATTGATAATAATAATGTTAACAAGAATGTGTTCATAACTCAGTAAGTGGGTTAATACACAGAAACCTCTATATGGTAGTATATTACATAGTGAGTAATAAATAAATATTTGCTCTTACTACCTGTGACAATTTCTATAGACATTGTATCAACTTAGAGTCCTATGGTCATTTTATAACATCAATAACACCTGTGTAAGCTAATAGTGAAAGTCATCACAAGCTGAAGTCTGATTTTGTTTTACATGTTATTACTTATTCCTAAAATACTTTCTGAATTAGACCTGTGATGTTACAGATAACTTACCTTGGCTTTGATCAAATGGGAAAAATAGAAAGAAGGTTTGTGATTGGGGAGGGCAGAGTTAGAGCAATATAGAAAGAGAGGGTAAAAGGAAGGTAAATTAATACCAAAGATGTTTGGTAAAGCCTTGAGAGGTCATGTTTATTTACAATAGCACACACAAAATACCCATTAATTTATATTTTCTATGATATTGAGGAGCCAAATCTCAATGGATACATCTAGAGTAGAACCTTGCACTTAATGCTTAGGTAATATCATGGAAGAGAGGGAAGAAAGATCATAAGGGCCAGTGGACCAAGAAGTCTGTTGTGAGATTGTTTCTGCTAGAAATGATAAAAAAAAATGTTACAGCCATGATGCTTCAACAATGTGGCTTCAAAAAACAATACAAGAAAATGAGAAATGTAATATGAAGGGAAATGTTAACACAGAAGGCAGAACTCTGATTGGTTCCATCCATAAACAAAAAACTATAAGCAACTGATGATTGCTAAGAGAGGGAAATTTAGTCTCTTCCAGAGAGGAATTTTTAACAGGTTATCCAATCCAAAGTGATCAGCCCTGAGATTGTACACCACACAAACACACACACTCCAAAATATGAACTCAGCAGGCTATATTTAGATGTGTATTTGTGTGTGTGTGTGTGTGTGTGTGTGTGTGTGTGTGTAGCAAACATAATCAAAGGAAGCAAAGCCATCTACTTGAGAGGGAATGAGGGAAACATAGGAGGTATTGGAGGGAAGAGAAGGAAGAAGTGATATAATTAGATTTTAATTATAGGAAATAAAATGTCTTGATTAGTAAATGCTTGACAGAACAATTTACACTAATATTGGCTTATTGAGACTTCTGGTTATGTAGTTTATTCAGTCATGGAGGGAGAGGCACAAAGTTGTAGTAAATTATAGTAGGCCAGAAAACAGAAAAGAAAATGCCTAAACTTGGCTGCCTTTCACTCCAGGCAACTCTCTGCCTTCTATTTCATCTGGGATTTCAGGCTATGCAATGGTGCCACTCAGATCCATCTGGGTCTTTCCCTTCCAGTTAATGTTCTCTGAAAACATCATCAAAGACACACCTAGAAGAGCCTTTCAGTTTAATCTGATCGTCAAGCCTCAAGGGCTATTAGTGAAGTCCAACCATTACAGATGTGGGCAACAGGAAAAAGGAAAGATTGCTATAAAGCAATGATCCAAATTTTGATACTGCCACTAGCATTGTTACTAAGCTCCTGTCTCATCAGGCTTCCCTTTGTTTGCCTGTAAAATGAAGCATGGATGGCTATGGATTTTAGTGCCCTTGATGCTTCCTAGTATTGTCAGGCCTATTAGAAAGACCACAGGCAGAAGATGCCCTTATTGGGCAAACTCACTCCTGCAAATATGCTTTTACCCATTTTATTTGTTTGTGTCTTTTACTTTGCTCTGAGGGGAAGAAGACTGAATTAAGGAAAACTCACAGCAGACACTTAGTAACTCAACAGGGATTAATTTATTTTACATAATATGATACACTTTTTACATGACACACTGTTACTTATTCCTTGATGGCCCAGCATGTGGTAGATGATTATAACTTCATTGCTGATGTTTGAAAGATTATGACTGATAAGGTAAGCCTTATGCTTTCATATTTCTTTTGTTTCTACTTCACTTTCCTTATAAATAATTCATAGAACAAAATTACTGTCCTAGAAAAATACAGTCTGTTTCATCAGCCCCTTCACACTTTATTGATTAGTGCATATAATTTTTAATATGTATCCATGAATATAGAAATGTGGCTTTTTCTTTTGTTTCGTGGGACTTTAGAGGCATGCATTTCTTGCTAAATATTTATATTTATAAATGCTATTCTACAAAACCATTATTTCTATTTCTTCTATTTGTCTTACAAATCTCTTGGATATTAAAGATAAATTTCATTCCCCTGCTCTAAAAATCAACTCTAGCTATCATTTATCAGGTGTTTTGAATGATCTAATTTCTCATTCTTTTGTCTTTATCATAATATTATAAGGTTAATCTAAGTGTCTGGACCCTTGAGTCCACAGCAATCACCAGCTCTTTTCCAGTGAAATGCATTCACAGGATTTCATCCCTGTTTTAACTCTGGCTTCTCTGTCTCATTTTGTTTTCCCTAAGTAATCGGTGGTGTTCACATGTCTCCCAGTGGCTCATGTTTTTGAATACTCAGTCTGCAGTTGGTGGTGCTTTTGTGGAGGTAATTTAACCTTTCCAAGGTGGTGCAGCTTTGCTGAAGGAAATGTATCACTGGAGATGGGTTTTGAAAGCTTATAAACTTGCCCTACTCCACTTCTCTTGACTTCCTGTATGTGATTGAGATGTTTTTATCTTGATTTCCTGCTTCTGTAATCATGACTTTTCTGGCATTATGGACTCTGATAATCTAAGTTAAAATAAATTTCTCTGTAAGTTGCTTTTGGACATGGTATTTCGTTACATCAACAAAAATTTAATTAATATACCGTCTTTCTATCATGACCTCCTTGAAAGGAACTAGAGGTCAAATGAGTCCATTTTGTATGTTCAAACAAAGACTATCTAGACATTTTAAAACTAATATGCTTATTTATTTTTTGAATATTTCATGTAACATATTCTGATGTTGTTACCATTCTCCAATTCCACCAAGATTCTTCCGAACTCTTTATCCACTCATTGTCAGGTTTTCTCTCATTCTTAACAAAGCAAAACAAAATGTGGAGTCTGGTTTGTGTTGGCTGTTTAAGTCTGAGTATGGAGTCTGCTCTGGAGTCTGGTTGATATTTCTTCACTGAAGAAAAATGACTTTATCCATCTTAACCTATGAAGTACTAATAATATCTCCTAGGCTAGAAGTAGGACATCTTGCCTACTTACTCTCTTCCCTGGTGGTATTTTTTCTGACTTAAGTTTATGTGGATCTTGGGGATGCTGTTGCAATGTCAGTTCATGTGTATATCTGCCCTGCTGTGTCTAAACTTTCTCCTACATTCACCATATTATTGTAAGTGGACACATATTTGAACACAGATTTCTGGTGTGGGAACCAACACCAAGCAAGTGGTAAGCCAATCCAATATTGCCAATCAGTGGGCAGAATAGTGTACCCTGGTAAGTCTCACATCGTTAAAATATAAAATTACAGAATATTTAAAGGCAGTGAGAAAAATGATTTAGCAGTTAGAATGATGAAATTGAATGAGTTAAAAGTATATGGGTTTGGTGTCTAATGAAGAGATGGCTTAGAAATTAATGGTGCTTACTGCCAAACCTGGTAGTCTGAATGCAGTCTTTTGAACCTGCATGCTAGAACTATAGAACTGATGAACTCCTCAAGTTTTGCTCTGACCTCCAGTGATGTGACACACACACATGCACACACACATACACACGCACGCACACACACAAAACAAATAGTGTGCATGCATGTGTGTGTGTGTGTGTGTGTGTGAGAGAGAGAGAGAGAGAGAGAGAGCCTAGTTCCAATGAATACATCTACAAAACACTTCCCCTTGCAGAAGAGGAGACAGAAAGACTGTAAGGACCATATGATCAGGGTGCTTGTTGTGAGATTGAGATTTTTGTCTCCTACTAATATAAAAAGTTTCACATATGAAGTCTCAACAATATGACTGTCCAATTGTGAGCTCAGCAAGGATGAGAGCAATGGATATGATAAACTGGACTGAGAAATGTCCACTAGGCTTCATTCAACCTTAGCTACAATCCTATAGACAACCAAAGAAAGCTTGGAGTATGAGAAGTGGTCTTCTCCAGAGAAGAGTGCACAAATTGTTCTCCAGTGCTAAATTATCAGTCCTGAAAACATACATAGAAATAATATTATGTAAATGATATATGTACACAAAAACACACACATGTAATAACTCTTAGTTGAAAAAAAAAATGCCACGACTTTCAAGAAAAGCAGGGAAGGGCATATGAAAGATTTAGAGGGAGGAAAGAGAAAAGAGAATTCCATAGTTATATTATCTTCAAAATAAAAATATGTAAAAACAGAAAATTGTGTATAGTTGGTAAGAGAGATGATTTTTTTTAATAAACAGTTAAGCAGCAAAAACACTATGAATGTGTGCTTTTAATGGAATAGAATGTTTATGTATACATTACCAACACTGTAAATCAGATCACCTGAATTCTAAGGGTGTGTTCAGCAATTAACTTATTAAATGAATGAACTGGTTAACCAATAAATAGTTGTAATGGTTGCTTAGTTCCATTTAATGAGAAAGTAACTGGCAAAATCACCTTGAAGCATTTATGTGAGCACCTGTTCCAGGAGATGCAGTCCATTATGGCAGGAATGCATGGAAGCAGTAATGTGAGGCAGATGATGAAATCAGATCAGGAGTAAGCAAGAAGGAAGAGAAGAATGTTGTTGCTTAGCTTACCTTCTTCTAATGATTCAGACCATCATGCCTGCCTATGGTATGATGCCACCCACAGTCAACCTCAATACTGTCTCAGTTAAACCTCCCCGGAAATGCCATCCCAGCAACACTAAGGTGTGTCTCCTAGGTGATTCCAAATCTAGTCAGGTTAGCAATGAAGATTAAGCATCGTAATAGTTCTATGCTATCAAGATAACATTTGTATTTATGGATTACATTTTAACAAATGAATATGCAATACTACTTGTATTTTGTTTTAAAGTGACCATTAAAGAGACTTTTTAAAAAGAAAAACTCCATTTTTCTCATATAGAGGTATTTTTACCTTAAAAATAACTAGGATTACTATTTTTACCACTTTCTAAATTTTTAAAATTTTACCTTATATTATAATTTCAGATATCCCTCCCATCCACCCCCTTTAACCCCCTCCCCAGTCCACTCTTCCTCACTGGTAAGGGCTCCTATGAGTCAACATAGTCTGTCTCTTTCGATGAAACAGGACTCAGTCCCTCGTGCACTAAGATTAGATATGACATCCCACCATAGGAAATGGGTTCCAACAAGATAGCTCATGTACTGGAATTACATCATGGTCCTACTGCACTGAGCATGGCAGTTCACTCTAAAGAATGGACTCCAACAAGCTAGCTCATACACCAGGTTTGTATCATGGTCCTATTGGCAGGGGAATAAAGGTTAATATTCAAGGAAAGATAGAGAATGTGTATGTATGTTTGTTTGTGTGTGTGTGTGTGTGTGTGTGTGTGTGTGTGTATGTGTATAGATTTGTTTATAATGAAGATTTTTGACAGTAATACTAGATTGTTTTACTGATATTTTTGTTTATACCAAAATCCCTGAAATTAACTTATGAAGAGAAAAGGGGTTATGTATTCTTGGCTCATGAATTTAGGTTTTAATCCACAATCAATTGGACACATTGTCTAGAGCCTACTGTAAGCATGATATCATGAAATGGATGTTTGAATAAAGATAAAAGCTCATTCCATGACCTACACACAAGGGAGAGAAAAAGAGACAGAGAGAGAGAGAGAGAGAGAGAGAGAGAGAGAGAGAGAGAGAGAGGACTCTTTGTAGCACAATCTCTTTGGGCACAATTCTAACACCCTGCAGACCCCATTTCTATTTTATCTAGTGGCGAGCATCAATATATGAAGTATTATTGGTAGCAATTTACATTAAATAAATAACCTATTTTCTAATTTTTTATTGTTTACTCATTTTATATCCCACTGCAATTTCCAGTTTCCTCTCTCTCCTGTTCTCCCAGTCTCTTCCCCACCTCTGCTCTGCCACCCCCTACCTCCAATCTTCTCTTCCTCCATTTCTATTCAGAAAAGGGCAGGCCTCCCATGGATATCAACAAAACATGGCATATTATGTTACAGTAAGTTTTAGCAGCATCCCATTGTATTTTTTCTTCTTTTAATTAATTTTTTACATTCCAATCCCAGTTCCCCTTTCCTCCTCTTCTCCCACTCCCCCCACTCCTCCTTCCTCCCATCTGCTCCTGGGAAGTCTACTAGGAAGTCTACTAAATCTGTCCCATCATCTTGAGGCAGGACAAAGGAACCTCTCCACCCCCACACCTGTGTATCTAGGCTGGGCAAGATATCCATACAGAATGGGCTCCACTAAGCCAGTTTGTGCATTAGTGTTAGACCTTGGACCCACTGCTACTGACCTCATATATTGTCCCAGTCACACCATGTCACCTATGTTAAGGGAGTCTACTTCAGTCTTATGTAGGTTCCTCATTTGTTAGACCTGAGTCAGTGATCTCTCACTTGCTCAAGTCAGCTGATTCTGTGGGTTTCCCCATCATGGTTTTGACTCCTTTGTTCATATTTTCACTCCTTCCTCACTTCAGTTGTACTCCAGGAGCTTGGCCCATTGGTTAGCTGTGGATTTCTGCATCTGCTTCCATATGTTTCTGGAAGACAGTTCTAGATTCTCTGGTGTTGTGGATTGTAGTCTGGGTATCTTTTGCTTTATGTTTTGTAACCACTTTATGAGTGAGTACATACTATATTTGTCTTTCTGGTTTGGGGTTACCTCACTCAGGAAGTCCTTTTCTAGTTCTGTCCATTTTTCTGTGAATTTTAGGATTCCAATGTTTCTTACCACTAAGTAATACTCAATTATGTACTTTATTCACTCCTCAGTTGGCAACATTATTTGTAATAGCCAGATCTTGGAAACAACCTAGATAATGCCCCTTGAATTAAGGCTAGGCAAGGCAACCCAATATGAGGAATAGGGTCCCAAAATCCAGCAAAAGAGTCAAAGACAGTTCCTGTTCCCACTCTTAGGAGTCCCACAAGAAGAGAGAGCTATACAGATTTCACATATATGTAGAGAACCTGGGTCAATCTCATGTAAGCCCCTGGTTGTCACTTCAGTCTGTATGTGCTCCTTTGAGCTCTGTTTAATTGATTTTGGGGGTTTTCTTGTGATATCCCTGACCCCCCTGCTCCTACAATTCTTTCTCCCTCTCTCAGCAGGATTCCCTGAGCTTGGCCTATTGTTTGGCTGTGTGACTCTTAATCTGGTTCTATCAGTTGCTGGACAAAGCGTCTCTGATGACCATTGGACCAGGCATCATTCTGAGTATAACAGGAGACCATTAGGCATCAATACATTGATTTCTTTTTGTTCAATTTTGTTTAATTCTATTCTAGGGCTCTGGATCATTAAATCTGTGGGTCCTGGTACACCAGAGAGTGTCAGGAATGTGATCACTCTCTTGGCATGTGTCTCAGGCTAGAATAGTTATTGGCTGGCCACTCCCACAACCTCTGTGCCAAACTTGACTCAACACATCCCATAGGCAGGACAGACTGGAGGTCCAAGGTTATGTGGTGGAGTTGGTGTCCCAACCCCTTCACTGGAAATCTTGCCTAGCCACAGGGGATGGCCAGTTAAGGCTAATCATCCTCTATGTCTTGGAGTCCTGGTTGGTATCATCCTTGTAGCTTCCTAGGTTTAAACCTCAGTCTGAAATCTCCCATTTCCAGTCATTTCTTTCAGTATTCTCTCCCTCTATCCCTCCCTCAACCTGATCCCTCATATTCCCATTCCCACCCATTCTCAGTCCACCCACAAAGTCTCTTCTATTTTCCATTTCCAGGGAGATCTGAATGCCTTCCTTGTTCCCTAGCCTCTCTGAAATACTCCATTGTGTATATGTACCACATTTTCTTTATCTGTTCTTCCACTGAGATGAATATAGGTAGTTTCCAGGTTCTGACTATTACAAATAAAGCTTTTACAAACATAGTTGAGCAAGTGTCCTTATAGTATTATTGAGCAATATATAGCTGGGTCTTGATGTAGACTGAATCTCTATTCTTTGAGAAACTTCCATATTGATTTCCAAATTGGGTATATGAGTTTCTACTTCTATCAGCAATGGAGGAGTATTCCCCTTGCTCTCCATACTCTCCAACATGAGCTGTCACTTGTGGTTTGGTCTTAGACATTCTAAAAGTTGTAAGATGGAAGAATCTCAGAATCATTTTGATTTGCACTTCCCTGATAGTTAAGGAGTTGAACATTTCTTTTAAGTGTTTCTCACCTGTTTGAGATTCTTCTTTTGAGAATTTTCTGATTACTTATGTACCTCATTTTTTAATTGGATAATTTGGTTTGTTATTTCCTGTTCCTTGAGTTCTTTACTTATTTTGGAAATAAGCTCTCTGTAAAGACATTTTCCCATTCTGTAGGTGGTTGTTTTGTCTTATTAATGATGACCTTTGACTTACAGAAGCCTTTCAGTTCCACGATGTTTCATTTATTAATTGTTGATCTTAGTGCCTGTGCTATTATTATTCTATTTAGAAAGTTTTCTCCTGTGACAATGTATTCAAGGATATTTCCTACTTTCACTTCTATCAAGTTCACTTCTATCATATGGATTTATGTTTAAATCTTTATCCACTTGGAATTGAGTTTTTTTGCAGGGTGATAGATATGTATCTATTTGCATTCTTTTGTATGCTGACATCCAATTAAACAATTTATTGAAGATGCTTCCTTTTTTCCATTATATAATGTTGGCTTCTTTATTAAAAATTGGGTATCCATGAGTCTTGTTCTTCAATTAGATAATTAGATTCCATTGATTCACCTGTTCATTTTTATGTCAATACCATGTGTAGAACAAACCACACTTCTTAAAGGTATCACCATTGTCATCTCCTATTAGCATTACCCTAAATCTTAACTGAAGTCAAAACAATAGATAACTAGCAAGTAGCAAGCACATATGGTTATATATGTTATACATTAAAATAGGTCTTACTGTATCATTTGTATTCTTTTCCCATACATGGCTTCCCTATGTAGACCTGACCTGACTGGACTGTAAATTGCTATAAAGACCAGGGTGTCCTCAAACTTATAAAGATACACTTGCCACTGCCTCCATAGTGCTAAGATTACAGATGTATACTATCATGCCCCACTTGTATTTTCAATATTAAAATAGAGTAAGATGTTCCCAACTTTTGCATGAATTTGAAGAATCAATTTGAAAGACAGATAACTTCAGCCAGCATGGTGTTTCATTCATGTCCTCTTCAGTATCTGTTTTAGATAGAAGAAAAAAATTATATTCATTCATGGAATTCAAAGAAGATGATTATTTCAATTGGTTTTAGAGGCATAAACAATTCAAACCAGATGGTAGTAAAAGTAATCTTTGCCAATTTGTTTGGGGGGGTGCTTTGAGGTAGATTCCCTTTGAACTTATTCTCAGCAGGCTTTTCTTTTCCTATCATATACCACCACTGTAATGAGAAGACAAGAAACTTCCAGGACAGTGGCTGGATGTCATACAAGTTTTACCAACTCAATTTGAGAAATGAGTATCATTGGCTGGGGCAGGATCTCAGGCTCCACAAGCATTGCTGACAGCATAAACACCCCATCTCCAATCATAAGATGTGACCATGATATTGGCTTTATAATGATAGGATTCAAGAACATTTAAAAGTAACTGAAATTTACAGTTTGCTTTTCTTTCTTTTTTAATCCAACGCATTGTTGATATTGATTTCATGTGGTTGTTTCCTCTTCCAACTAACTAGATTGTTAGAGCTGAGTTTGGAACTTCAGTACAGTGAGAGGTCCATTCAGCTTTACTTTTGATGCACCTCACTTAACTGGAACTAGAAGAACTGGGTTTTAACAATTTTGTCACCCTAGTTACACAAAGTGTCCAATGGATCAGAGATCCTAGCTACACCTAGAAGCTTCCTGAAACAGTTTATTATGCTTTTCAGTGTTTTAAACAAGAAGCCTAGTTTAAGAGAATTCACAGGATATTCTAAAGTACTTTTTAATTTTTTTTATAAATATTGAACAGGGCAGAGGCAGGAGGAGTTAGTTTTATCTGTAAATCCTCAAGTCCACAGGAAATTTAAGTAACTGTTATGACTTTCCATTACTTTTGAGCATTTAAATTGGGTCTTCTGAGGTGGAGTCCTTAGACATAACATTTTTAAGAAATCTTTTATTATACAATCCTAATTTGTACCTTGGATGGAAATCAGCTATACCCCATGAAGGGCATATTTGTTATATGTGTTGCCTCACTATACAGTTCAGGTAGTTGCTGACACAGATGTGAAAATGATAAATAAGAAGTACAGAATTGTAACCCCATAGAATATGTGGTCTAACGAGACTTAAGTTGTAAAACAATAAGGATACAAGGAGCTGGAAAGATGACTCAGCTGATAAAAGTGAATACTGCCTTTGCTGATGATCCAAACTCAGTTGTCAGCATCCATGTCGTGGGGCTTACAAGGGCCTGTAACTCCATCTCAGGGAAGTCTGATGACATCCACTGGCATCTGTGTGTTATACATTCACACACACACACACACACACACACACACGTACATGCACATACACACATACACACACATTTAAAATTTTTTAAAATAAATGTGTAATAATTTCATAGTACTGAATACTAAGCATAACTTGGAAACTATTAAGTCAAAGAAGAAGGCCAAGAACTAAGTAAGGGGAAGAAACACCCTTACCTTAATTTTGAGGAAAAGGCATTCTGTTTGGTGATGGAGTTAGTTCTCTTCCCAGTGGCCTATGACCCTGTCGTTGTTCGGGTTTCTATTACTATGAAGAGATACCATTATCATAGCAAATCTTATAGAGGAAAACATTTAATTGGTTTGGCGTACAATTCAGAAGTTTAGTTCATTGTCATCATGGCAGGACATAATGACATGCAGGCAGACATTCTACTGCAGAAGGAGCTGAGAATCCTACATCTTGATTGGTAGGTAACAGGAAGTGAACTGAAGTAGGTACAGCTTGAGCATAGGAGACCTCAAATCCAGCCCATACACATTTCTTCCAATGAGATCATACCTACTTCAATAAGGCCATACCTCCTAGTAGTACTACTTCCTATGAGCTTATGGGGGAAATTTTATTCAGACTATCACATTGACCCAGAAAGTCCAACTCTGAGTTTTTATATTTCATTGAAGCTGCTTACTTTTAAAATATTGAAGGGAACTTTGTCTGATTTATCTTTCAAAAATGATCACTTTCTCTAAAATTCCTCAGCATGGAGAGAAGTATTATTTTCTAACTTGCCCTCAGTTGTGTTGCATGAACAAACAGTAGGCCCACCATATGCTTCCTCTGATCTCCTTCCTTGGGCTTCTACTAGTGGCTCTGGTTGCTATAGTTAGAGCCATTGGCGATGGCAAAGACATTCCTCACCTGGGCAGAGTGGATATCCTCCAGAATGTCTGATGAATTTTGCATTTACCCCCAGGTCACAATGAAAGGATGATGACACCTTTTGCAGTCTAATTACAATTTAATTTTCATTTCTTAAAACAAATTTATGTGTATGGGCTATTTACCTGTATGTCTGTGTACCACAAAAGGATCTGGTATGTGCAGAGTCCATAAGAAGGAATGTGTATGTATCTCCTAGGATTAGAGTTACAGATAATTATGAGCTGCTGCATCTAGATGACACTCAACTGAAGAGTGAATAAAGAAAATGGGAAATGTGGTACATTTACACAATGCAGTACCACTCAACAGAAAAAATAAAAAAAAAACAAAACCACAAAAAAAAAAATGGAATCTTGAAATGTGCAGGCAAATGGATGGAACTAGAATAAACCATCCTGTGTGAAGTAACCCAATCACAAAAAGATAAACATGGTAGTATTCACTCATATCTGGATTTTAGTCATAGAACAATGGATCACCATCCTACAATTCATACCACCAGAGAAGCCAGGATACAAGGAGGACCCTAAGAGAGACATACATCTTCCCCTGGAGAAGGGGAAAGGGCCAAGATCTCTTGAGAAAATTGGGAGCATGGAGGGGAAAGGAGAGGGAGTTAGGAGAAAGAGAAGGGGAGAAGAAGAGGAGAGAGCAGGACATGAGGGGGGTGGGAAGATTTAGTCTGGGGAAAAATAGAGGAGAGCAAGAAAATAGATCCCTTAATTAAGGAACCATTACAGGTTTAAAGACAAATCTGGTACTGGGGAAATGTCCAGAGACCTTCAAGGATGACCCCAACTAACAATCTAAGCAATAGTACAGAAGCTACCTTAAACGTCCTTCCCAGATAATGAGATTGACAACTACCTTATATGCCATCCTAGAGCCTTTATCCAGTGGTTGATGAAAGCAAAAGCAGACCACCCACAGCTAAGCACTGAGCCTAACTTCTGAATCCAGTTGCAGAGAGGGAGGAGTGATAAACAAAGGGGTCAAGACCAGGCTAGAGAAGCCCACAGAGATAGAATACCTGAACAAGGAAGAGTTCATGGACCCTAGACTGATAGCTGGGAAACCAGTATAAGGACCCTGATGTTAGTAGGCCTAGGCAATCTATGGGGCCTCTGACAGTAGATCAGTATTTATCCCTAGTATAAGAATGGATATTCCTCATAGAGGGATACTCTCTCAGCCTAGACACATGGCATGGGGGGGGGGTGGCGCTAGGCCCTGCTCCAAATGATATGACAGACTTTAAAGACACCTCGTGGAAGGCCTCACCCTCCCTGGGAAGCAGAAAGGGGATAGGATAGGGAGTCAGTTGGAGGAGGGGGGGCAGAGGGAGGACTGGAGGGAGAGGGAACTGGGATTGACATGTAAAACAAGCTTTTTTCTAATTTAAACAAAAGAGATATAGATAGATATAGATATAATGAGCTGCTACAAGAGTGCAGATATCCAGGTCTTCTGGAAAAGAAGTGTTTTTAATACACAAGCCATCTCTCCAGCTTCTGATTCACATACTTAAAGTTCTCACAAGTCTGAGAGACAGGATTACTGTGGAATGGAGTAGTCGGTGAATGAATGTGAAGAACCCACTAGGAGTTATACAATAACTGGTAAAAGTTGATTATATCTTGGCCTATAGTAAACACAGGAAAATAGAATGGACTTAAGATATAACACTAAAATTGGGGTTGTTTACCCATACAAGAGATAGATGGAAAAAAATCTTTGTTGAAATAAATCAACCTCAGATACTAGTGGAATCTGGAGATAAAAATACAAATCCAAAATTCAGGAAAAGCAAAACTCTGAGAATAGGTTTGGCTTCCGTGTAAGTCAGAGCAAGGAAGTCCTGGATTTATGTTAATGTTGCCTTTTTATTCATGAGGAAGTATTGCCACATTTAACAAGTTTTCTCTTCTGAATCATTACTTGAGTCAGTATTTCTAGGCTTTTCTTAGAAAAGTATATACAGTGTAGAGAAAAACTAACTTCATTCTCTGGCCAGCATAACCACAGAGTGTAAGAAGAAATGTGTAGGATGAGGTTGGACAGATTACACATAATGTCAGGGCCTTGTGAAGAGCTTTTGTGTTCCCCCATTGTATTTTCCAGGAGCATATGGGAACAACAGTGTATACTTTATTGAGGCAGCACGTGAAGTTCAAAGGGACAAGCACCAAGGGCTTTCATTTCTGGTAACATCAGAACACCATTTTCTTTCTTTTTTTTTTAAATTTTATATAACCATTTAAATGAAAAAAATAATTTATAGACAATATTTGGGAATTTGGGCATCGTTCTTTCCAAACTACTTCCTGCTGGTAAGGGGCGCTGTCATGGGGGATTCGAAGAAGATTCAGAAATCCTGGCTGTAGTCTGTAAGGCTGCCTTGTCCAGCTGTTTTGAATGTAGGATCACCTGGTATCTGTTTTCTAATTGTACTAAGGCTTACACAGCAAACAGTAGCATTGACCTTCAGTTTCTCTGGTCTCCACCAGTAGCTTTTCGTGGGGGCATGAAGTATTGCAACCATAGTAAGGCAAGTGAGAAAGGCGTATCTCACATTGCATGGTAAGTTGTCCTCTCCCCAGAATCTTTTAAATCTGATAAAAATTTTATATTTATACTGAGATGAGAAGGAAAGGATTGGTTCTCCCTGTGCCTCCCCATTTCCCTGTCTTCCTCCCGCATCTCTCACTCCCCTCTTAGATAATGAAATTAAGAAATTAAGAACTGGGTAAACAACAGCTACTAAAGGGGTTTAAAAAGTATATGGTTGATCCTGCTTACCCACTGTTTCCATATCCACAACTATAACCAGCCATAGAACATTAAATATCTTTGAAAATTTCATCTGTAGGAAAGAGATATAGACACTTTTTTAGGCAATAGACCCCAATTTTAGTGTGACAATTATTTCTTGAGAAATGAGTTGTATTAGTTATGAGTCACTGAGGGTTTATTTAAAGGCTATGAAGGCTGGCAGTCACAGGTTCTTGTTGACAAACCTAATGGCCTGCATTCAATTCCCAGAGACTATGATAGCCACTCCTCCTCTGTTTCTGTTAAGAAAGCAGCAGGTGTCACATGGCTATCAACAAAGCATGGCACATCAAATTTCAGTAAGACTAAGCATCTCCTTTGGTGCCTAGTATTAAAGCTGGACAAGGCAATCCAGTATGAGGACTAGGTTCCCAAGATCTAGCCAAAGCCTTAGGGACAACCCGTGCTCCCATTGTTAGGATTCCCACAAGTAGGCCAAGCTACATAACTGTCACATATACAGAGGGCCACATATTTCACATATGTCACATATTTCAGTGCCAGGCAGGCTCCCTGGTTGTTGGTGCAGACTCTGTGAGCCAGGTAAGTTGTTCCTATGGGTCTTCTTGATGTGTCCTTGGTCCCTCTGGATCCTACATTCCTTCCTCCCTCTTTTTAGCAGGGTTGTCCAAACACAGTCTAATGTTTGGCTGTCGGTTTTTATCTGTTTTCATCAGTTCCTGGATGAAGGATCTCTGATAACAGTTGGGTTAGTCAACAATCTTATCACAGGAGATGTCCAATTCAGGGTACATATCAACTATTGCTAGGAGTCTTATCTGGGATCATCCTTATAGAGTCCTGGGAGTTTCAATTACAACAGGTTTCTGCCTGACTCCAAAAATGTACCCTCTTTCCAATCATTTCTTTCAGCACTCTCCTCCATCATCCATACCTCCAAGACAATCCCTCCAATCCCTCGTGTTCCTGTTCTGCCCAGGAGATCTGTCTCCAGTCCAGCCAGGAGATCTCTTCTATTTCCCTTTCCCAGGGAGATCCATGCATCTACCTAGGATCCTTCTGTGTTACATAGCCTCTCTGGGTCTGTGAACTGTAGCATGATTATCCTTTACTTTAGATAGTACCCACTTATGAGAGAGTACATACCATGTTTGTCTTTCTGGGTCTGGGTTGACTCACTCTAGATGATTTTTTTTTTAGTTCCATCCATTTGCCATCAAATTTCATGATGCCATTGCTTTTAACAGGTGAGTATACCCCACTGTGTAAATATACCACACTTTCTTTATCCATTCTTCCATTAAGGTGTTTCCAGGCTCCAGCTATTGCAAATAAAGCTTCTATGATTGTAGCTGAGCAAGTGTCCTTATAGTATAATTGGGCATCCTTTGTGTATATGCCCAACAGTGGTACAGCTAGGTATTGAGGTAGATTGATTATCAATTTTCTAAGAAGCTGCCATATTGATTTCCAAGGTGGCTGTACAAGTTTTCACTCTCACCAGAAGTGGAGAAGTATTTACCTGAGGCAGAGGATTATTGAAGTGAAATTACAAGATATACTATTACAATTGTGGGCATATGACATCACATTTGTTCTAAATGCCCAAACTATATAATACTTAGAGGAGGACCCAGGTGTAGTGGGATATTCACTTTGTCTCCTTCTGTGGCACTGACCACGCCCATTGGGGGGTGGAGCCATGGGCGGAAGTGACCTGTGGAAGGAGGTCGGAGGGGGTCAGGAAAGGCTCTCTCTGGTGTGACTCGGACAGGAGAGGATCGGGTTGAATTTCCTGGTGTTCATCTGTCTAGGTTGTAAGTTATTTCTCCCTGAATAAACATCTATTCGGCCTATTTGTTTATCCTGATCCTTATTTACTGCAATACCCAGGTGTAAACTATGGACTTTGATAAGGAAATACGTGAGCATACCAAGGCTCTTGGTGGACCCAGGAAAGTAATAATGTAAGAAGTTCTATATTCCTTTGGACAGTTGTATTTGATTCTGCTATCCCTATTTGGCTGCGAACCTAAATCTGCTCCAAAAGATAAGATTTAACATTTATATTAAATTTATTCTTGGGCAGTGTCTTACATCATGTAATATATATGGTCATATTTACCAGCCCTCTCTTATACCTTTCTCAGCCCCATCTATCAACCTTACCCTCCTCTTAATTTTCATGTCCTTTTGGTTGTTTTGTGAACCACTGCGTTAGTTTAATGAAATCTTTCTCATGATTACAACAAAGGAGGGAGAGCTATCCACAGGAGCCTGTAGGGACTCACTGGCAGTTAATATCACTGAAGACAATGACTCTCTCTGTAGGCATCACCTGCCAGTAGCTTCCTGGAGAGGAGAAAGACTCTATGATCTTCTCCAGATCCATGATGGGAGGTTGAAAGGGGCCAGTATCTTGCAAGCTCAGTGCAGGCAACTATAATGGCTGTGTGTTTAAGAGTGCAAACTCTGTCATGCCCAGCTTTTCCTCCACCCCTACTCTCTATCATCAGGCTATAAGATTTTCCCCATCCCTCCTCCACAATGTTCTCTAAGTTTTCAAGACAGTGATAAAGGTGTTTTATTCAGGGTTGTTCACACAGTAGCCATGTATTCCTAACACTGCATTAAAACCAAACCTGCTCTGAGTGATACTGCTAGCAACACTTGTCTGTGGGCATACACAGGAACATCTGGTAGGCAAACTGACAGGAGTTCATTCAGTGAAACAAAAGTAGTATGTTCCCCATATTCTTAGATTAAATTTTAGTATAAACCTAAGACTTCTCCAAAATTAAATTTTTAAATCTTTTATAAGTCTGAAAATGTGCCTGACAGATAGTACTAGCAACTATTATCATTATTATAGGCTTTACATTAAAGTTAATATAAAAAGTCTCTATTGAAAAATATAGTAATAAAGGAAGAATAAGTTTTGTGCATTTCATTTTTAAATATCTTGTTTTATTTGTTTGTTTGTTCCCCCCCACCCCAGTGTGTGTGTTGTGTGTGTGTGTGTGTGTGTGTGTGTGTGTGTAGGAGTCACTTCTCTCTTTCTATCACTTGTTTCCCAAGGATTATACTCAGGTGGTCAGGCTTGGTGGCAAGCATTTTTGAGGCAGAACTCTCTCACAAGACTCTTACAATAGTATAGTTTCAGAAATATGGTGAAGAATGGATACGAAGAATTAATTGATGGTGTGATTAACATCTTTAGATTTAAAACTCATCTTACCAGAGTTACTATCAACCCTGGTAGCAATGCAGGTGCCAGTTCGCTGAGCATCTTCCTTTATCTGCATAGGTAGCACCATCCACGCTTGGAAATTGTTTGCCACTTGGAAATAGTAGTTAGCTCAGTTTGGCTGCTGTTGACATTGCTGTCTCCATTGCTTTCAGGGACAGTCTGGTATTTCTTTATGACTGCCTTGGAGCTCTCTGACCACTTTGCCCTCTAGTTCTACCTTCAGTCTTTTTTTGGAGTATATCTTCCAAATGTTAACTGCCTGGTGGAATGTCAGTTACTAAATACCAGTAAATAATTGGGCCATTGGGTAGGTTCATCCTACCAGAGTGAAGGGAACCATGGAAGGAAAACTCTCTCATTGAGTTATATGGACAAAACGGAAGCATCAGACAGAAGAGATTTCTTCTTAATTATAACCTACATGATTTAGATGAAGACCAGTTATTTGAAAGATGGTGAATGTAAAATACTTCAATAAAACCATTTCTTAATTTCAAAGTTGTCTTGGAAATAAAATGTATCTCCAAATATTTAAACGATTTTTCTATTAAATTTCTAAATGTGTCCTTATTATATTCTTATCATAGGTAAGACCCACTCTTGTAGACCAAATGTTTGTTGAATTATTGCTTCAGGTTGAGGGTTATCTCTACTGCAGGCAAAAATAGGAGTCCTTTCTCTGATAAATGTCATTTTATGAGTTTGGAAACTGAATCATGCAGACCAAATAACTTACCTAAAGTCTTGATAAATTGTGTTGTTATTTGGTTTTAGTGTTTGAGCTTTCCTAGACAACCCTACCTGACTTGGTGCTTACTATGGAGCCCAGCTTGGCTTCAGGCTTGCAGCATGCTTTCTGAGTGCTAGAATTGCAGAGAGATACCAGCATGCATAGATAATAATCATGCATAGCTAATAATACTAGGATAGAGACTTAAGTCTTTTAACCCCAAAACAAAACCCATTTTATAAAAGTTTTATCTTCAATTTTCAAAATTATATGCATGCCTTTGTGTTTGTGTGTGGGTATGTACTTGTACCTATATGTACAGATGTCCACAGACATCAGTAGAAAGTGTCAAAGTCCCTAGAAAAGGAGATGGGAGCTAACAGAATAGGATTGAATGCTAGGGAAATAAACCCATTTGCAAGAGGTTGAGCTCTTAACTGCTAAACCATCTTCCAAGTGCCAGCAAACCTCTTAATTGGGTTTCATTAGACACTGGAGAATGCTGAAGAACATTAAGATTAGGTGTAGTGAAGACACAGTTCTAAACTACCTGAATTAGGAATAGAACATTGTAAAGATTATTTTTTTTTAATGAAGAACAAATCTATCTTTAAAACATCTACCTCCAAAGAACTACCAGAAATGTCAAATGTACCAATGTAGTACTTTCATGATTCCCAAGTGGCTTAGTCAGTATTCCATCGCTGTGAAGAGACTACATAATCATGCCAACTCATAAAAGTTTGATTGGGGCCTATTTACAGTTTCAGAGATTTAGCTTATTATTATTATGGTGGGAACTATGTCTGCATTAGGCAGACATATGCTAGAGACTAGTTGAGCATACTACATCCATATCTGAAGCCAGGAGGAAGAAGGGGGCAGGGGGAGACTGATCCTATTGTGGGTGCTTGAAACCTCAAAGCCCATACCAGTGACATCTCCAACAAGGTCATTCCTACCTCAAGGCTATATACTTCCTAATCCCTGTTAAGGAGCACCACTCCTGAAAAATCAAGCATTCAAATATATGAGTCTTTGGAGGCTGCTCCTATTCAGATAGGTACACCATATAAACCTCTGCTTTCCATGATATTGACTTGCTTATTTCTCATATTTGAGCTCCAGTGTAGAGTTTTGAAAAGTTGCAATAATATCAGGTTATGGATGATTACTAAATATGTTATTTTTTACCATTGTTTTGAAGAGAAATAATTAGATACAGCAAACCATGTGTTGTTTGTCTTTGATCATGCTCTTTAGGCCTAATAAAAACATAAATGCTAGTAAAATAATGCAGAATAGATCATAAGTTTACACAAGTAAAAAATTTGGAAGAGTGCCCTTGAAATATACCTGTGATACAAGAAGCAGTCATTACACTCAGAGATGCTGGCTAAGGACTCAAATTAAACTAGTATGCTTTTCATTTTACTATTGCTCTTATTTTGCCAGGCTAGACTTGAACTTATAACCTTCCTTCCTCACTCCTGTCCTCCACCCTTTTTCTGGAATATAGTTGTGTACCACACACTCGGCTCCTCAGTGTCCTTTACAATATCACTTTTTGTTGCATACTTCAAGAGATAAAATTGGACCTATGTTAGCCTTTGATTGGCTGAGGTTGGGAGTATATAGGAGAAGAGGCACTGTAACACTTTGTTCTTGAACGCATCATCTTCTTTTAATGCCTTATATCTTCTTTGAACCAATACTAGACTAGCCTGTAAATTTTCAGATATCATGGACAGCAGAGATAGGATAGGTAAACTGACCTGTCTAGAAAAAGGTATCCCAAGGCTCACATCTGACCACATACTTAGGAAGAAACAGAGTCCAAAGGTACCGTACTTCATAGAAAGAACCATTCAGATGAGGCCAATCTACAGAATCATGAGTTAGTTTGTTCAAGGCATTATGTTTGACTGTAGAGAATAATTATTGTTTTCTAAGATTGGAACATGTAGGTTCAAACCCTGTTGAGATACTTGCTGCCTTTATGAAGGTGGACAGGTTAATTGCCTTCCAGTGATAAACTTCTTGTCTGTAAAATGCAGGCAATAACAGTGCTACTTCTGTTCTTCCAAGATCCCCAACTGTCCTTCTTGGAATACAATCACTAGGGATCTTTGAAGTTATATATGGACATTTTACTCATATGTCCAACCTAATGACAGTAAAAGCATTTTTTAAAAATACTTATGAAATCTAAAGCACTCCCCATCTTAAACTGCAGTGTTCCAGAGGGGAAGACCCATCATACATTTCATAACAAGGATAATATGCCTATGGAGCCTCCTCCTGGCAGACAACAAACAGTACAATTTGGTGGTGGGTGTTACTATGGTAAATCTGTATACTGTTGTCTTAGGAAGTACTTGTGTATTTATGAATGTGTGTATAACTATATGTGTGTGGTATGTGTGCAACAACAATTAATATAAAAGGAGACCATGACTTAAAAATAGCAAGTTGGTTTGGGAGAGGACTTGGAAGAAGAAAAGGGGAGGAGGAAATGATGTGATTATATTCTAATATCAAAAAATTAAAAATAATTATTTAAATGTTAACATTCAATTTATAAGATTATTTGGTAATATGTATATGTAGCTTACTTCACATCCAAGTACACTCCTGAAACAAAATATTTAATATTAAGAAACACCATAATTACTTTAGTTGACAACACAAATATTTTTGGAGAGACAGTTTCTAAAGGTTGCTTTAAAAAATAATTATCTTCTTAATTGATATTCATGCACCATCTTAATACCATCCTGCAATAAATCAGGGCTTAAAACTTTGTTTATCTGCTCACTGTACCAGAAAAATGCAGTATAATTGGGGCTTAATCTTGTTTGATTCATCTTCAATTCTATAAACTTAATATAATATTAGTTCTTCTATTTTTCAACTACAAGATAACTTGGAATTATTTTAGATAGCTGAGGATTATGATTAATATAATATATATTTATAATATTTCTTCATGTTTGTTTTAGATTACTTTTTAATTTTTCACTGTCATCATGTCATAAGCACATTAGAAAGCTCTGTATAAAAAGATGGATACCTGCGGCACAGTTACATCAAGGTTTGAAAAGACAAGGTTATGACTTTTAAAACATTTTCTTTTATTTTTTTCTTCACTTCTGTTTTTGATTCAGATATTGACTAGAACCAAAGGATCTTTTCTAAAATATTTTTGTCTTTTTCACTCTAAATTAACTCTATAATTCTCTTCTCTACTATGTAGCTGTTTGTCTGCCATATGACTGACCTCTTTGCCTAATTTAAACTACATATTGGTCTTTTTTGAGCTCTGGTCTATTATATAATTCTCTCCAGAACAATAGCAACAAAAACAGAGGAAAATAAAAAAATCACTTCCCAGTACCTGATTGTAAAATGATGTGGCCACATGACTATAGAGAGACATCTTGTGGGTCAGAGATTGGTGAAGCAGAGTAAATCATAGAATTCTGTGATATTGAAAAAGCAGATACATTGAGCCAATGCTCTTTGCTAATGGAGAATTTTGGCTACAGGAGCTTTTTGGCAAAGTGTGGGGCACTTTCCATTGCCAGGTAATACTGCTAGAGTCTAGTGAATAGGAGCCAAGCTGTTGTGAAATGCTTCCCATTGCACAGGAAGATGTTGCATAGCAGAAGACTGTATGAACCAAATGCCAATAAATGCTTGAGTTGAGAACTGTATGTTTCAGCCTCAAATGTTACCCCTAGCTTGTTTCCAAAGCAGTTGTCAGCGATATAAGCTGACTCTTGAATTGAGTATGGTACCCCTCTACCTGCATGAACACAGCCATGTGTGAATATAAGTGGGTGTTTGCTGTGTTGCACAAATCACCAATTAAGTCATCTTGTATTTCCAACTATATAAGAAGTTTTGTCATTCTACAAATCATAGCTATTGAGGCAAATGGAGAGAAAAGCAAACATCATATAAATGTGTGTGTGTGTGTGTGTGTGTGTGTGTGTGTGTGCGTGTGTGTGTGTGTGTTTCTGAATATTCTCTTTATCTTTTGTATGTTCACCTGACAGACTGCTACATGGACTTACATAATTATGTAGTTATCCCACAAAGATGACAAATAGACAAGCCTTGGCCGATAGATGGTATTTTCTAGTATTAACATTCTTGATCTTGTACCACATCCCATTGGAGGGACAGACACAACTTGATGGAAGCTAAGTAACTCATGCAGATCTGGTGAGTTCATACAGTCAGTTAGTCCTTGAAAGGAATTCTTAGAACAGTTTTATATCAGCTGCATCCTCAGATGAATGAAACTACTAATGCATATTCTATCTTCATTTCTCCGTTTCTGAAGTATAGTGTCAGTATCCGAATTGATTGAACTTTCTCTATCTTGTTGCCATGAGTGAAAGATGTATCATGATGTATGGTAATTCTTACATTTAACTAACATGTATTAATAACTTCTGTATAGTTATTCCAGCACTAGTACAGAAGCTTAGCTCAGAAAAAAGAAGAAATGGTCATTACCATCATAAATCATGCTTCTTGGCTTTAGTTCAAGCATGGAATTCAGGAAGGGATATGGCAGGGCAGGTTACACAGAGCATATGTTGACCAAGAATGAATTTGGAATGTGAAGAAATTTCCTAGTAAAGAAGACATTTAATCAAATTTCTGATACAGGGGCTGGAAAAACAGAGTGGGTATGTGAAAAGAAGGAGTGTCCACGGAGAAAATATCATGCATCAATATCTTCTAAATCTTAATAATAAAATAAAGAAGATAGAAACATTAAATATATTAGGAGGCCTAACTCTATATGTTAACAGAGAGGTAGGTAGATGGGTGGGAGACACACACATATGCATATTAGTTGGGATAGAGCTAGATAGAGGATACACGTAAAGATGATAGATATTTTGATAATTCTGTGGTAAAAGTCAAAGATGAGATATTATGATTAAGTTAAAAATTGAGGGCTCTGTTAAAGTAGAATTAATAGGCATGAAAAGACACAAATTTTGTAGAAGTGTCTAGGAAATGGAATATGTAGTTTATTTTCGTTTTATAGATTTACAGGACTGGACACGGATGAGTTTTTACACTTCCTCTCTTTCCATAGCATACTTTAATACTTTAAAATTCAAAGTTAAAATGAAAATATGTTATAAGGTAGCTAACATTTAGGAGAATCATGAACATCTCTATCTTTAAGAAACTATGGCTGAGCAAGGCAGACCTCATTAGTCGCAGTGAAGTCTTATGTAGCATGATCTCTCTTTTTGGTGTAACAGATGGAATGCAGGGCCATATTTAAAAAACAGTAAATATATGCTTGTGCTGTTCCCAAACCCCACCCAGATATGCAGGTAGGTAAATAGATAAATGTACACCTATACATCCATTGACTTACAGCAACTTTAAAACTAGTTTTGGGGTCAGAAGAAATAATGTATAGTTAATAATATGGACTCAAAAGAAAGCTAATAATTCCTTTTAGAATGAGAAATAGTAATGACCCCTATTTATTTATATTAATAAATCCACATCCTGCATACTAATTTTCTGTATTTGGGTTTATGACTTAGGAAATGTTTCAACAATGAGAAAGTTTTGCCTGGAGTGTGAGAAATATATTCAATTTCAGTTGGACATAAGTCATAAGGGAAATCAGGCATGTCAGAAAATTTTACTGTAGGTAACAGAAATAAAACCAGCCATCACTTTTGAAATACATCAGACATTAATACACACAGAAAATTTTTAGGAAGCAGTGAGTATAATGAAACAGCCAGCATACCAATAGTCTATCACACATTGCCTATGATAATTGGATTTTTAAATACTGGATTCATTTTTTGTCAATTTAAAGGGTCAGGTTGAGCTTTGTTAGATCTGTAGTATTTTAATATTTAGTAAATCACAATTTATTTTATCACTGAAAATATGCTGCACAATATAAAATGGCAATAATTAAGGCACACACCACTAGGGATTTGCTACTGTGGTAGCTAAACCTAATTTAAATCAATCAAAATATGCAAGGCTATATATATATATATATATATATATATATATATATCGAACTAAGAGTTTTTGTAAACTCTATACTGAAAAAGTTGAAAAGTTTTTTTAAAAAAGGTCGAGACACCTTTAATTTATTTCTACTTTTCTGCCCCCCCCACAAAGAAATTCTGAGAAAAATTGAGAGGTCTGAGGGAAATTAGATGTTAGGGAATTCTTCAAAATCTTATACACACTGCATTCAATTTTTCCTAGTGCTACTCAATACTTGGATGTATATTGCCATAATTATCATATATATACATGTATATATATAAATATATGTTCATTTACTAAAGTCATGAAAATATGCTACTGATTTTAATTACTAGATCTCAATATTTTGGCTGGCCCCAGATGATATCTAAAGTGTGAGTAAACCCACTGGAAATAAAGCAGTGAACTGTACTGTCTACTGAACCACTGTGATGAACAGGTTCATTTCATTGTTCCTAAGCGTACTTCATTTAAGTAATAGTGCTCATTCAGTAATAAATATAAAGCCTAACTATTGTAGATTTCATATATTCTTATTTTTATGTGAAACAAACATAGAAAAGATATGATTCTATCCAACATTACCCAAAGTTTGGGTTCTGTCCAAAGTTTCTAGAACATGCTCAAACAGTGTCACTTGTTGAGGGTCAGGCATTGAAAATGTGAGTCTATGGTGCACATTCTATCCTAAAACTGTAGTACATAATAAGGTGGTCCCAGTGAAGTGACTTATGCATCCTTGAAAATATGAGTGTGTTTGTTGGTACCAAACTCTCCACCACTCTCTGTTGTCCTCATTGTTTACTGATTGCTGCAGCTCTGCTGCTCCTTCTATTTTCTACAACTGAGTATTCCCCGACAAAGAAGTAGCTTAAGTATTTAATGAAGTATTTGTTCTCAACTAAACTGAGAGTTGGTTAATGAATAGTTCTAGATTTTTAATATACAAAAATATGACAGTGTCATTCTCATATTGCTATCCACTTGTATATACTTTATCCCTTAGAGTACTTGAGTTTACATGCACCAAAATAGAAAAATGTCCAATAATTTCTAGTATGTGGAAAAATATTATGAGCAAATATCAATCAAGTATGAACATGATGAATGAGGGTGTCAAGCTTTATGAGAGTATAGGTATTTATTAGGGGAGGAATCAGCATGGTTTTGGGCTTGGCAGTAAAGCCATGAGTGTGGCTAATAATAAGATGTAGTAGTCACTGCAGCATGCTCTATAGGGAAGTCCCAAAGTCCTAAGACCTAGTGCAGTTGAAAGCTGGAAATGCAGTCATTCAGGAGCCACTGTCAGTAAAACAAGAGTAAATAATCTAATGAGTATGGTATGGATAGAAGATTTGACCAATACTGAGATGAAACTGAATGAGACCGAAGAGCATGATAATAAGTTAGATGTGAGGCAAGCTTTAGATTTAATAGTAGAATAACTTACATGCCAAATGTGCCATTTGGAGAAAAAAAACATTTAAAGAAAATAACCGAAAAGGAAAATGTACAGAGAAAGTAGTTTGGCCAGTACCTTGGGTTTTTGTTTTGTTTTGTTTGTTTCTTTTAGCATAAAACACAAAATATAAAACTTAAAAGATGACATACTTAGCAAAAGGAAGAAAAGTAGACTCTATCTGTGTCAAGGATCCCAAGGCAGGTAAATTTTAGAAGGGTGACAGGGTCACTAGTGCAAGCATTTTTCAAACAGGTGAAGGATGAACACATAGTTAAATATATCCTTGTGCATTTGAAGTCACTTCCCATGGCCAGTTTCTCCTGGAGGGTAAAAGCCTCTTGGTACATTGGCTAGATTTTCCCAGATGTACCTTAATCCTTTCAAGTCACTGAGCCAAGTCTTTCTTCATTGTGTTAGTCATGGACCAAAAGAAGGCTATTAACCTAGAAGGTTAATCTGTTTTAAGAGTCCTTTCCCAGATGCATTATATAAGGCATATATTGATGAAAGAAAGGCTTATTGTTCAGTACTATAGATGAGAGGCAAATGAAGAATGTGAGAGTTCACTGTGGGTTGGAGATATAGAGGAGAGTCGCTTGATGGTGTCAGACTGAAATTTGACTTTGAAAGAGAAACAGGAAATGAAAATTCTATCAAAGACTCAGGATAACGAACCATCAGCTGTGTTTGACTTTAGTGAGTGGTGGGGAGGAGATTAAATGAAACTGCAGAAGCAAACTTATAACACAATGTTTTATTATCTTTGCTAGTATTGGTAAGAGGTAAGATTTGGTATCACCCGCGAATACTGATAGCAATATGATTTTTTATTTTTAGTGAACTTCCACATTTATGGAATTTTAAATCCCTCTGGCATCTCTAGAAATCTCTTCCCTATTATTTATCATAAAAAACAATATTATAACTAAGTAGCATGTGTTTTCCAATGTAGTAGCCACATCCTAGCAATAATGCTGAAAATAATTAAAGCCAATTTATACACTAAATAGATTATCTTGATTAAGCCAGACACATTTAAAATGCTTACTGTCTCTACATGGCTATTGTGTAATACATACCTGCCCTGTGCTTGAATTTGATTTTAAGAACAAGCATATAATGAGGTATAGAGTCAGACATGGGAGTAAGCCTTTAATACCAGCATTCAGGAGGCAAAAGCCAGAATCTTTGTAATTCTAATTTAGCCTGATCTATTTAGAGAATTCCAGGTGGGCCAGTACTATAGAATGAGACTCTTTCCAAAATACTAGAGCTTGGCCTTATTGGTGGAGAATTTCATGGATTATATTCTAGGACTCAAGGCAAAGATGCCTAAGCTAATTTAGCTTCTGTTAAACTACTCACTTGTGCAAACCTCCCTCTGCAGCTTCTGAGCAAGATACCAGGATATGTTTTGTTTTTGTTCTTGTGTTTTTTGTTTTGTTTTGTTTTTGTTTGTTTGTTTGCCTTTAGAAGCCCCATCCTTCATCTAAATGCTTGGGGCTACACTTAGGCCCAACTATCTGAGTGTAGTAGCAGCCAGCTAGAATAAAGACTTTTAATTGGATGGGAATTGTGTCTGAGTTGTCATCTCTGGTGGGCTACCCATAACACTATCACTCCCATGTATTACCACAACTGTAGTGTAAAAACAAATATGTGGTTCCATGAAGAGATGGCTATTTGACAAATGGAGTCATGTTATCTTTCTTTGCCAAAATGAGATAAAAATATGAATGTCAAAATATAGTTTCCTAGACAGAAGAGATTGCATTGGAGGATTTACAGATGTAGTAATATGGACAATGTTTGTATCAGAACAACAAGAAGAAAATAAAACATAAAAAAGAATCATACAGAAAAATCCAACAAAGAATAGGGAGTGGTGGTTCTTGCCTGTATTCCTAGAACTTAATCAAGACTTCAAAGTAGTCATAAACAAAGAGAGGCAAAGGCAAGAGGCAAAGGTAAGAGTCAGAGGCAGGCAGAGCAGTGGGGAGAGGATCTAGGAATATATAACATTGAAAGACTGATAGGATTTTTCATTGTATTTTCTTTTAATGTTTTAAAACATGCTATTAACCATACAAGAACAGTAAATTGATCAGACCATGTACTTTTCTTGGAAGTACATGAAGTTTAATTAAAATTGAGAGAAGTGGATACTAAATTTTATATTTTCATGAAGCATCATTGAGCCCTGAAATTCTAACAGAAACATAACATTCAACAACACTGCAGATGCAAACATTATTCAAGGGAGTAGACACTTGAGCAATTAAACGTCAGCTTCCTTCTTTCATTCAAACATTTTTCTCACTATGTTCAACCTCTTCACCATCTCAGCCCAAATCATTCTTCCTATAAAGATAATCCAGTTTCAAGCCCTGTTAAATTACTTTGATCATCAATGAGGAAATAACCCATGTGGAACACATTCTGGAGTGGAAAAACAAATGTATATTTTTAATACAAAAGCTGCACTGTGAAATTAGGGTTTAATGGTAGGACTCTGCTCTTAACCTCTTATGGTTCATAGTAGAGTTGGAAAGACACAGTGCACTACAAAGCCACCCCACAGTGTGTCCATGGCTGCTCAAGCAAGGGAAATGGGGCTCCTGGTAAAAGAGTAAAGGAAACACTGGTTCTTGTTAAAAGGAAAAGCAAGCTGTACTGCAACAGTTGCTCGCAAAATATCCTTTGGGAAAGAACAAAGGTTTTCTGGTGCACAGTCTTTGGAATTAAATTGACATGGTCCTGTGGGATCTCTTATAGAATACAACATGGAGTCTTCCTTGTGATAGACAACCAGTTGACAGGATCAAATATCAAGACTTCATGGAGACCCCAGGAATACAAGGAAACCAACATTTCCTTTCCATATTAAGGTCATATGATGTTCTCTTTATGAAATTCTTAGCACTGGAGTTCTAATATATTTCAATTAAAACACCATGCTTGAAAGTCACATAATTCCTTCACATATCTTTGGCTCTCCTTTCCTAAAACCACTTTAACAGCTTCATCAGGCTATTATGTTCTATTCAGATATTGATAATGTCTCTAGATAGAATCCTAGTAAATACATTAGTAAATGAGAATACTCCATCTATGTGATCTGTAAGCTCATTTTCCCAGAAATAAGTCTGCTATAGCATTTGTTTTAAACACTGAAGATTTCAGAAATATGTATTATTTAATCACATTTGAGTATGGTTTTTTTCTGCATTCTTTTACTTTCTTCTTTGTGGTTCATTTTCATTGCCTGTACCCCCTTCCAATATCAGCCATGCTAACAGGGGAAACCATGTCAGCAATTTAATATATATTCATCCCAATTTAATTGCCCATTGCTATTTATTTTGACCCCCTCCACAATTCGTACTAAAGCATAATCCCCAATTCAATAATCTTAAAAGCTAGAGTCCCCAGAAGGTGATTAGGTCATTAGGGCCTTTCCCTCCTTTTCTTCCTCTTCTCCTTCTCCCTCCTACCTTTCCTTTCCTCCCTCTCCCCCCTTATGATAAAGCTTGAGCAGGAGCTTATGTTGGGGGATCATGTCGGATTCCATGGCAGCTGAAGGTGACCAAGGCAGGGGATAAACATGCCAAGCAAACAGAGCTTAAGTGAGTTTTATTAAAAAGGAGAGGGAGGGGGAGCAAAAGAGAAAAGCGGTAAAGAGACACAGAGAGAGAACAGAAGACAAGAAGGAACCCAGAAAAGTCATTTCTGCTCCAGGGGAAGGGCCAGAAAGAGAGAACAGGAAAGGGAAGATAGCATAAATTGGCAGGGGTCTTTCTTTTAAAGGAGTCCATTGTACCTGTGTGTAGACTATGCAAATATGGAACCCTGGACTGACCAGGGTACTGCCTAAGTGTATTCTGCCAGGGACAGAGACAGGCCAGCATAATACCTGAATCCTTACATCTGCTTCCCTCCTCTCCCTCCTCTTCCTGCTCCTCCCACCCTCTTCCCCCTCTCTCTCCTCTCCCTCCTACCTTCTGTTACAAGTACAAAAGGGCTCACCAAAGCCACAGGCATTCAATATGGAAATCCTAGGCTGAAGAACTGTGAGATGTAAATTTCTAATACCTAAAAGGTTTCCAGAATGAAAAAACAAATGAACTAAGAAACATGTGCTTAGTTTACATATGCATGTATATTTTTATATTGATATTTATCCATTGTATATGCCCTACATGTATTGGTTACTATGATACAAAAATGGTGCTAAACTACCCATATTTTCTGCATTTTGATTTAGTAATTGGGGAGTGTTCTTCCTTCTAACTTTTAGTGCTTTTGTTTTTTGATAATGGGAAAGATCTAATCTCTATTCATATGACAGTCTGTGTGGCCCAAGAAAATACAGGAATTTATTGCATTTATGCTGATATGAGAGATTAGTTACTCTTATAAATTCCCTGTGACATAGTTAACCAAAAATACTAGATAAGATTTTGTAAAGAAAAGAAATTGTTTTCATGTCTTAAGAAGCTCAAAATTATGGAGGACCTAGGCTTCTTAGACTAGGAAAGGAGAAGGGAACAGTGAAGATATCACCATCTATTTCTGGGGTGCCTGGTTTTAGGTCACCATCACAAAAGCAAGGTGGAAAAGTGTTGTTGCTTGTGAACAAGGGAAAGGCTAATGCTTCCAAAGAAGGTGACATGCTCAGAGAGAAAGAAGAAAGACATATTTCAGCAGGAAATGGGGATATGTGCCCATCTTGGCAGTATTTTCTTTGCTAAATTCTGAAGAAAAGTATAGAAGCAGTTACATTTTAGGAAAGGAAGCCTGTGTAATCCAAGCACAATTTCAGTTTGTTTTTGTAAGTCGATACTTCTAAACATGTTGGAAAAATAGCTCAGCAGATAAGGGTGCTTCTTCACCAAAACTTATGACTTAAATTCATCCCCTAGCATGTTGTTGGATATTTGATAACAATGTGTGGATATTTGAAAACACTGTTTGTTTTACCTCACCTGCCTAAGGCAGCTTATGATTGGTTTAATAAAGAGTTGACTGGTCAATATCTAGGCAGGAGAGAATAAGCAGAACTTCCTCAGAGAGAGAGTGGAACTCAGGGGAAGAATCAGAGGGGGCAGAGTCACCACAGAGAAACAGAGGAAGTTGGATGCACAAGCCATATGGCAGAACATAAATTAATATAAATGAGTTGATTAAAATTATAAGAGCTATTTGGGAATGAACCTAAGATAAGACCATGCTTTCATAACAACGAATAAAGTCTCACTGTCATTATTTGGGAGCTGGAGGTCCAAAGATAGTCTGACTACACTAGAACCCTCCTAAAAGTGAAAGGAGAGGACCAAACATGTGGTGCAAGTGAACCTTGCCCCTCCCCACAGTAATAACAAAAGAAAGAGAACTTTATTTTAGACATAAAGTTGTAAACACCAGACAGAAACAGAAACAAATTGGTTCTTAAATGACTGACACTAAGCAAATCAAGAAAAATACCGAGGTTTTCAAAGTTTCAACAACTATAAACTCCAGAATATAAATTTGCACAAATAAGTAACAAGGCTGTCATAGTAAGATTAACTGTGGACTCCACAAGTTGCCTGAGAGAGGATCCTCAGCTGAGGGATTGCCCAGACTAGACTGCCCTGAGGCCTTGTCCTCAAAGGATTGTCTTGATTGTTAATAGCAGGGTCTAGTCCACTGTGTCTGGCACCATTCCCTGGGCAGATAGTCCTATGAAAAAGATAGCTAAATAGGGCTTGGACTCAGGGAGCAAGCCAGCAAGAAGTGCTATTTCCTACATAATTTCTGCTTCAAAATCCTCTGTGAGCTCCTATGATGACTTCTCTCAATGATAGACTGTGATCTGTAAGATGAAATAAACACTCTCCATTAAATTGTTTATTGGTAAGAACAATATTATCACAACAAAAGAAATGACTACAAAGGTTGTAAACCATTCTGAGAATCAAAAATAATTATAGCAGCTCCACAAAAAGTATACCTAGAATATTCACTATGTAATAAATGTGTTTGTTTAATTTTCTGAAAAATGACATAGAGTAGGTAAGAAATGAATGTTACTGTAAATGACTGGGATATTTGAGAGCATAACAATGGCACATAAATGTCTTTGCAGATATAGTGACAGATAAATTGGGTGGGGGACAAAATAGTAATTGCAAAATTACCTACTTGGAAATTATACTAAAAAAGAGGACTCAATGGATAGCTATCAGATTAAACATAGATGGAAAAAGAGTTAATAGGCTAGACGACAGAGAAGAATATCAAAGTATAAAATCTGAAGAGTTAAAAGATCAAAGGCTGGACTATTAAGGGAATTTGAGACCTGGGTTATAAAATGACAACTTCTAAGTTACGGCAATGGAGTTCCAAAACAAGTAATGGTAGTAAAACAATCATTTCAAAAGTAGATGGTGCAAATTAATCCATATAATTTTAAAGTTTTAAAGCCCCAAACCCTTGAGGATGATAAATAGGAAAAAAAGAAGTGCCTTGACCCCCATCGCAGGGCCTCTGCTAAAGAGGCCTCAGCTGGAGAGTGGCAGGTCCCTGCTATATCCCCCTATCAGTGCAGAAACATCCAGAGTATCAGCCCAGGCTTTGTCCCCCATCACCAGGCCTTGGCTAGAGGTGAGTCTGGGACCAATTCGTATGGACTCTTTCCTATACCCTTCCCCGGGAACTCCCTGGGTTGGTCCTGGATCTCACTGCCCCTGTGTCCTGTCCCCATCGAGAGCTCTATTGGAGCTCTGATACCCCCCACCATCCCCCACCAAGAGCCTGCCCTCCCCCTACTCTGTGCCCTACCCTGCACACTCTCCCACCACTCTGGTTGAACACTGGGACAGAGGGTGGAGCCAACAATCCAGCCACCTTTGGGGAACTTCCTGGAGCTGCTCTGAGCACAGTAGACCTACTTATCCACACAGGACCACCTGAAATTTCCACCTGCCTGGTCTCTGACCCCCACCGCCATTCCTCTACTGGAGCTCCAGGCCCCTCCCAGAGAACTGCCTGTCTCCTCAGGGCCTGTCTGAGTTCCTGTGGGCTGGATCCTTGAGCCCCATAACAGGGTCTCTGCCAAAGAGGTCTCAGCTGGAAAGTGCCAAGCCCAGGCTAGATCTGCCTATCAGCTTAAGGAACATCCCCAGTCCCAGCCTTCGAGATCTTTGACTGCCATCACTAGTCTTCTGCTGGAGCCTGATCATTGACCCCCATTGCCAGTCCCCTGTCTGTGGAGAGACCTCCTAGAGATCTTGGACAACCCAGAACTACAGACATGGAACCTCGGACCCACCTAAGACCACTCCACCGGGGAAGTACCATAGAGAGAGGGAGAGACCCCAGTAACACCTTCTGGAAGACAGCAATACAAGAAAACACCTAACAACAGAAAGACAAGCATGACACCACCTGAATCTAGGGAATCTAAACCAACTAGGACGGAACACAACAAAGCACATGAAGCAGAAGAGAATAACATAAAAATTATCGTCATAAAAATGATACAGGCCCTCAAAGAAGATGTGAGAAAATCCCTTAAAGAAATGGAAAATAAAAAAACAAACAAAAAATTGGAAGAAATGAACAAATTTCTTAAAGAAAGTACAGAAAGCCAAGAAAAAACAATTAAACAGGCGAAGGAAACGGTTCAAGACTTGAAAACAGAAATAGAGAAAATAAAGACAACACAAACCGAAGGAATTCAGGAAATAGAAAAACTGGGCAAAAAATCGGGAACTACAGACACAAGCATAACCAACAGAATTCAAGAGATGGAAGAGAGACTCTCAGGCACACAAGATAAACTAGAGAAAATAGATTCATCAACCAAAGAAAATAGTAAATCCAACAAATCCTTAACACAAAACATCCAGGAAATGTGGGACACCTTGAAAAGGCCAAACCTAAGAATAGTAGGCATAGAGGAAGGTGAGGAAGCCCAACTCAAATATGCTGAAAACATATTCAACAAAATCATCGAGGAAAACTTTCCCAATCTGAAGAAGGGCATGCCCATGAAAATACAAGAAGCATACCGAACACCAAATAGATTGGCCCAAGGAAAAAAGACCCCTCGACATATAATAAACAAAACACCTAACATATGGAATAAAGAAAGACTATTAAGAGCAGCAAAGTAAAAATGGACAGGTAACATATAAAGGCAGACCTATCAAAATTACACCTGACTTCTCCATGGAAACCCTCAAGACCAGAAGCTTCAGTGCAGAATTCTACCAGAAATTCAAGGAATAACTAATACCAATACTCCTCAAATTATTCCAAAAAATAGAAACAGAAGTTTCATTACCATACTCTTTCTATGAGGCCACGAAAACCTTGGTACCCAAGCCTCACAAAGACACAATTAAGAAAGAAAGCTACAGACCAATATCCCTGATGAACATTGATGCAAAAATATACAATAAAATACTGGCAAACAGAATACCAGAATGCATTAGAGAAATCATCCACCATGACCAAGTAGGCTTCATCCCTGGGTTTCAGGGATGGTTTAACATATGAAAATCTATCAACGTGATCCACCATATAAACAAACTGGAATAACATTATGAACATCTCCCTAGATGATGAAAAAGTCTTCAACAAATTCAACACCCTTTCATGATAAAGGTCTTGGATTGATCAGGGATAACAGGAGCCTACCTAAATACAATAAGAGCAATATACAGTAAACCAACAGCCAACATCAAACTGAATGGAGAGAAGTTTAATGCAAATCCTCTAAAATCAGGAATAGGACAAGGCTGTTCTCTCTCTCCATATCTCTTCAATATTGTATTTGAAGTTCTAGCTAAAGCTTTAAGACAACAAAAGGAGATCAAGGGGATCCAAATTGGAAAGGAAGAAGTCAAACATAAGCGACCCAATAAACTCAACCAGGGAACTCCTACAGCTGATAAACACCTTCAGCAAACTAGCAGGATACAAGATACACTCAAAAAAATCAGTAGTCCTACTTTATTCAGATGACAAAGAGGCTGCTAATGAAATCAGAGAAACATCACCCTTTACAATAGCTACAAACAACAAAAAATATCTTGGGGTAATGCTTACCAAACAAGTAAAAGACATATATAAGAAGAACTTTGTGACTCTAAAGAAAGAAATTAAAGAAGATACCAGAATATCAAAGACCTCCCATGTTCTTGGAAAGGAAGGATGAATATAGTAAAAATGGCAATCTTGTCAAAAGCAATCTTCAGATTCAATGCAATCCCCATTAAAATCCCACATCAATTCATCAATGACCTTGAAAGGATAATAATCAACTATATGAAAAAACAAGACTCAGGATAGCCAAAACAACCGTATACAATAAAAGAACTTTAGGAGGCATCACAATCCCTGACTTTAAGCTCTACTACAGAGCTATAGTTCTGAAAACAGCCTGGTATTGGCAAAAAATAGACAGGTAGACCAATGGAATCGACTCGAAAATCCTGATATTAACCCACATACCTACGAACACCTGATTTTCGACAAAAAAAGCTAAAAGAATGCAATGGGGGGAGAAAAGCATCTTCAACAAATGGTGCTGGCACAATTGGATGATGGTGTGTAGAAGATTGTAGATAGACCCATGTCTGTCACCATGCACAAAACTCAAGTCCAAATGGATCAAAGACATCAATGTAATTACAGCCACACTGAACCACTTAGAAGAGAAAGTAGCAGGTACCCTTGAACAAATTGGTATAGGAGACCACTTCCTGAACATAACTCCAGTAGCACAGACACTGAGATCAACAATTAATAAATGGGACATCCTCAAACTTAGAAGCTTCTGTAAGGCAAAGGACATAGTGGACCAGATCAAGCAGCAGTCCAAAGACTGGGAAAAGTTTTTCATCAAACCTACATCTGACAAAGGGCTGATCTCCAAAATATACAAAGAACTCAAGAAACTAGTCAACATAACACCAAATAACTCTATTAAGAAATGGGGTAAAGAACTGAAGAAAGAATTCTCAATAGAGGAAATCAAAAAGGCTGAAAGACACTTAAGAAATTTCTCAAGATCCTTAGCTATCAGGGAAATGCAAATGAAAACAACTTTGAGAAACAATCTTATTCCTGCCAGAATGGCTAAAATTAGAAACACCAAGGACAACTTATGCTGGAGAGGATGTGGAGAAAGGTAAACACTCCCCCACTGCTGGTGGAAGTACAAACTCATACAGCCATTTTTGAGGTCAGTTCCTCAGGAAAATGGGAATTAGTTTACCATAGGACCCAACAATCACCCTCAACAACAATCAGACTCAAATGATCCACATCCATGCAACAAAGACATGTGCTCAACTATGTTCATAGCAGCACTATTTGTAATAGCAAGAACCTGGAAGCAACCTAGATGCCCCTCAACTGAAGAATGGATAAAGAAGATGTGGCACATCAGCACAATGGAATACTACTCTGCAGAAAAAAATAATGGAATCTTGAAATTCTCAGGCAAGTGGGTGGAACTTGAAGAAACCATCCTGAATGAGGTAACTCACTCACAAAAAAGAGGAACATGGTATGTACTCACTCATATATGGATTTTAGACCTAGATCAAAGGATCACCAGCCTATAATTCATACCACCAGAGGAATACAAGGTGTATTCTAAGAGAGTCATATAAAGTCCCTCACAGAACTGGGAAGGGACAAGTCCCCCAGAGTGCATGGGAAGTGGGAGGGGCCAGTGAATGGAGAGAGAAGTAGGAGATAGAGAAGGGTAAGAGAGAAAAGCACATGTGACTAGGAAGATTGAGGCAGGGTAGGAACAGAATACAGAGAGAGAGAGAGAGAGAGAGAGAGAGAGAGAGAGAGAGAGAGAGAGAGAGAGAAAACATAAAAGGGGGAGCCATTATGGGTTTGAAGAGAAAACTGACCCTAAAGAAAAGTCTAGATACCTACAAGATTGCCGCCAACCATGGAAAGGCTACCATAAATGCCCTTCCCGGATAGTGAGATCAACAAACAACTTATCCATTGAGCCCTCATCTAATACTTGTTGGAAACAGAAGCAAACACCCATACCTAAACGCTGAGTGGAACTAGAATCCAGATGCAGAGGGAGAGGACAAAACCAAGTTGCAGAAACACATAGAGACAGCTGACCTGGACAAGGAGGAGCTAAGGCTCCCAGACTGATAGCTGGGAATGCAGCATGGGACTGATTCAGGACCCCCTAAATATGGGTCTCAGCTAGAAGGACTGAGCAGTCTAAGGGAACTCAGACAGTGGAACTAGGATGTATTTCTTGTGCACAAAAGACCTTGCGAACACAATCCATATGAAGGGATACTGCCTTAACCTAGAGACAGGAGAGAAGTCCTAATGCCTACTTCAAATGACCTGACAGATTTACATGACTCCACCTGGATGGCATTCCCCTACATGCGGAATTGTGGTGGGGGATGGGAGGGGAGTGTGGTTAGAGTGCATGTGAGGGAGCAGAGAGGATAAGAGGGAGGGAAGGGGGGAGGGAGGGGAGGAGGGAGGGAGAGGAAACTGGGATCAACATGTAAAATAAATAAATAAATAAATAAATAAATAAATAGTTTTTTTTTAAAAAAAATCTTAGATAAATAAAACTCAAACTGTAAAAGTGTAAGTGTAGCTATACATGACTTCAGAAGAACCATTAATTAAAGTACAAGTTACTTTTGAAAGGGACATTGAAAATGGGATATATTATGTAAGCTTAATAACGTTGGGCAGCTGAGAGCAAACAACTGTCAGTGTGTAATTACATGCTCGCTAAAGGGCTCCATTAAGAGCTAGTATAAAAAGAAAACACTTTTCAGGCAAACAATAAAAAAAATCTACCAATGCACTCTCAAGAAGAATTTTTAAAGTACGAATTTTCATAGGAAATATGTTATATGAAAACATGAAAAGTCAGAAAAATTGGAAATATATGAGGAAACACAAGTGTATATTTAATAAATGAAGTATTGGTAGCAAAGTCAGTTTCTCAGGTTTAAATATTCAAGATGGTATAAATTTTGTACATTAGTTAAAGCTGAATTGAAATGAAAAGAACTTCAAAACTTCTGACTGTAATATTTAGGTGGCAATTACTGCTTAACTGCTTCTATTAGAAAATGGAGAGTTACAATTAGTGAACCAGACTCTCATTCCATTTTCTTTTCACTGCTGTGGATAGAGCCCAGTGCTTGTTGTGTCTCCAAAAGCATTCTCATCTTCAGTCCTTAGACATCTCAGTAGAAAAGGACAAATGAACAATCCTCAAGGAGAAAAAAGCATAAATCACTGAGATAGTAAAAGTAACATGGAGAACAAATACAAAGCCACCAGTTATTATTATTATTTATTACTCTTGTTACTATTATTATTTTTGTTATTATTATTATTATTATTATTATTATTGGATTTTAATACAGGGCTCAGTGGTAAAGAACTAGCTATTCTTCCAGAGGACTGGAGTTTGAGTCCCAGTACCCACATAGCAGCTCACAACTGCACTCACTCCAGTCACAGAGGTCTTGAAGCACTGTTCTGCATTAGATACTAGTGCATGTGGTTCCCAAACATGTGCAGGCAAAACACCCCTGTATATAAGATAAAATTACATATATATATATAAAGTCATAATAGGATTAATGATAAAAATAAATGTGAATGATGCCTGGACAAAATAGAAAGTATTATAAGTACTAAGGAAGCAACAATTTAAGTGATTAAATATAAAATGATAAGAATTATAAAATAAAGAAATCACAGAAAATTGTATAAACATCTCTCAAATTTCAGCACAGCTTTGAAGTAAATAACAATTTTGTTTTTGTATTCCCAATTTTTTTTTTTAAAAAAAAAAGTGTTTTTGAAATGGGATTTCATTGCAGGCTGGTCTCAAATTCCCCGTAAAATGAAGAAAAATCTTGAATTTCAGATCTTCTTGCCTCCAAGTACTGAGTTCTCTGATTACAGAATTAGAAGTTTGTGTATGCCATCCCACCTGGTTTTCGGTGGTACGGGGGATGGAAGCCATCACCTACCCCTTATATCCAGCCTTTCTACCTAATGATCTCAGTCCAAGCCCCATTGCTTTTTTTCCAATAATTTCAGCTTTATGGGGGAAAAAAAATCCATGAGTGTAAAAAGAGAGCCTTCGCACGTATTCCTGCTTTACCCGTTTTTTTTTTTTTTTATGTTATATCTTGCATTTGAGAAATGAATTTCTTAGCATTAATGAAGCTAGTATTGATATGCAGTATGATTTAAAACTCCTAGTATTGTTTCACACGTTGTTATATGGTGTTATATTAGTTTTGAGAAATGAGTATTTTCATCTATCATGTATATGGTGTCACTGCCTTGTTTCCTGTAATAAGCTGATTCATCCCATCCCTTCCTCCAGTCTCATAAAACCACTACTTTTCTTACTCCTTTCATAATTTTGCCTTTTCTAAAATGCCATGTAGACTGAATCATACAAACAGGCTTCTTTTATTTCTCAAAACACATCTTCGTTTCATTCCCATCTTTTAAGTGTCAGTAGTCAATTTAATTTTATGAGCAAATAACAGTCCATTATTAGGATGCACTATAGTTTGATTGTTTATGCTCCTACTGAAAAACATCTTTGTTGCCTTGTGTTTGTAGCTGCTGTGGACTAAGCCACTAAAAATATTACGATAGGAGTTTCTCTGTGGACATGAATTTGGTACTACTGTGAGAATAACAGATGGGTTTGATGTTAGGAGTATTGTGTTGTCAGTGCCAATGAGTGGGGGTTTCTGGTGCTTCCTATCATGGCTGGTATTTGGTATGATTGTTTATTTTAACCATTTTGAGAAGTATATAATGTCATCTCATTATGCTTTATGTTTTACTTATCCAATGGGAAAAAGATGTTAAGTCATTTCCTACATGCCTATCTGCTATTTGTGTGTGCTCTTCAGTGACAGGGGTATTTCTTTATTTTTGGAAAGCCTTCACATTATATTTTCCATGATTTTGAGGTATTGTTTCCTGGTACACTTTTGGACATTAACAAAACACCCTGTGTGATTTTATACTATTCTTTCTTGTACTAATTTTTATAATTTTGGAGTTTGCATTTAGGTCTAAGGTCGGATTAAAAAGTATTTTTTTTTTTTTTTTTTTTTTTTTTTTTTGCAGGAAGGGCTCCATATCTCTGTTTGTTTCATCTTGCTGTTTTGTTGTTTTGCTTATGGATCTCAATTTCTCACCATGTCATTTTGGAAGAGATCATCCATTCTCCATTTAACTATCTTTCCTCCCTGGTAAACCGTTAGTTTATTCTTAACTGTATTTGTTTCTATCTTTTCCCACAGACTTGTCTGTCTTTTAACAGGAGTACCTGGTGTTGAATGTTTTACCTATATGACAAGCCTTCACATTGGGTAATATCAGCATTCCTGCTTTGTTTTTTTCCTGAGTTGTTTCCTAAAATAGGTCTTCCTAATGATAAAATTATTCTATTGCTACTTCTTAACTGTAGTTTTACTACTGTTATTGATTGCAATATAAATATCAGTTATGCAGGATATCTGATACATGACCCCCAAAAAGGGATTCAAACCCACAGGTTGAGAACTTCTACCATAGGTCTTATACGTATATAGGTAGTCTATGTATAGGTAGGTTGTTCTGGCGTGGTAAAATGAATGGTATCTCATGTTTAACTTGTATGTTTCAGTTCTTCCTTGCTAGTATTCAGGAAAGCTTCTGGCTCCTGTGCTGTCATCTTGTCTTCTGTAATCTTGCTTGAATAGCTTATTAGTGTCAGGGAAGTTTTGTTTTTCCCTCTCCAATTTCGGTAGCATTTTCTCCATAGACAGTTCTGCTTTCTGAGAACAAAGATGGTGTTATTTTTCCTTCCTGAATTGTATACATTTTATTTCCTTGTCGTGATGCATTAACCAGGACATGTAGTGATGCTGACTGATGAAGTAGGTGGTATGTGGTCTGTTTCAGTGAATGCTCCATACAAATACAGAAGATTATTTTACTGACTTTGGATAATCATTCTGTATATATTAATTAGATGAAGTTAAATGATGGTACTGCATTTATCAATTTTCTGCCTGCTGGATCTGGCAACTAAGAAATAGAATATTAAAATCTGTAACTCTACTAGTGAGCTTATCTTATTGTTCCTCAAATTTCTGTCAGTTTTTTTTCTACTTGTATTTGGCTCTGTTGCTAGATATACACACATTTACAGATTATATTCCCCTGTAGAATCGACCTCTATGTCACTATGTAATGGCCCTTTTTATCTCTATTTCTATTGCACTGTATTCTGCTTCCTCTGAAATCAATGCAGCTGTTCCAGCTTCCTTTTGATGGGTCCTAGCATGGTATATCTTTATTCTGCACTTTGCTTTTAATCACTGTGTTAGTGTTTTTCAAGTGGAATGCTTCTAGCCAACAGATGGTAGGGTTTTCTTCCCTGCTCTAGCAATCTCTGTCTTTTAATTTGGGCAGTTAGGTAATTCACATTTAGAGTGGATGTTAATGTAGTTGGATTAATAGTTATCTTGTTTATGCTCATTTTTGTCTCTTTAAATTTCACTTCTTTTCCTGTCATCTCTGCTTTGAGGGAGGATTATGTTTCCATTCCATTTTCTCTCCTGTCCCAGCATATCAACTACACTTCTTTCTGAAACAATTTTCTTTCTCTAGAGATCACACTATGCATTGCTAACTAGCCTAAGCCAACTCAGAAATAAACATAATACAGTACAAACAGGCAATGCAGGAGTCTCACAATAGTGTACTCCATATTCATAATAACATCATTGTTTGTTTCATTGTATACTATGAACACCTGCTGGGTTTTTAGTATTATCAAAAATTTTTTATGTAAATAAGAACATATATATTTTCTTTGTATTGTTATTTCTTCCTTGCATTTTTAAATGATGGAGATTTGTGTTTGTGATATTACTTTTGTTGTTTCTGAATTATTTTAATGTTTGTTACAAGGTAAAACTATGAACCACAGATTTCTTACAGTTTCAATGTTATTTTCCAAAAAAAAAAAAAAAAAAGTCATGTTCCTTCTCCTTTGGAAGATAATCTTATTAGACTAAAAACTTCTGAATCAGCCCTTATTTTGCTTATGCTTTCTTAAACCTTTCTTGCACTCATTTGTGTCAATGTCACATTCATAAAGATATGACTATATCTGTAGTTGTACTTTCTTCCTGGCGCTTTCTGTATTCCCCTTGGGTACTGTTAGTGCAGTCTTCTTTTTCTCTGTCATTATCTGTGTAGGTATTCCTTCTGAGCTTTTGATACAAGAGTCATGCTCTCTTGAATGCCTGAACTATCATGATGTCTATATTTTCTTAGTATGTCCTGATGCCCCCTGAAATGCTTCAGGCTGTGACTTTCCTTGACTTTGCTACACCCATCGGTAGCTGTTTTGCTAAATTGTGTATGATATTAGGTTACAGAAACCAGGTTCAGGTCAGGTGGTGGCGGCGAATGCCTTTATTCCCAGCATTTTGGAGGCAGAGCCAGATAGATCTCTGAGTTCAAGGCCAGCTTGATCCACAGAACTGGTTCCAGGAAAGCCATTGCTACACAGAGAGAAAATAAAAGGACACTTTGTCCCAAAACACACACACACACACACACACACACACACACACAGAGAGAGAGAGAGAGAGAGAGAGAGAGAGAGAGAGAGAGAGAGAGAGAGAGACAAAAGATACAATTATGTTAGTGTGAGGTAGTATGAGGTTTTGTTACTGGAATTGCTTGGTTCAGAAAGCCTGGGCCCTAGAAGCTCATATTTGCTGGACTCATTTATTCATCCTCAAGGGAACAATAAAAGAGATAAGCTTATATCTTTTTTCAATGAGGTAGCAGTTTCATGAACACTTTATAGAAACAGAAGAAACAGGTCATGCAAAAATACAATTGTCAAATGCACTTCTGGACACATCAGGTAGGTAAGTTACAGAAAAGCATGGAAAACTCTGCTGTAGGCTTTAGATGCTGACAGTATTCTCAGTTTTTTTCATATGTAGAAACTGAGTACCTATGTAATGCTCACAAAGGCATTAGGTCTTTGACAGAGAAAGCAATGAATGGTGGTTAAGGAAGACAGAGATGCCCTAAGATAAATTGGTTTTTGGTTTACAACATTAAAACTTCCTATAAGTCAGTCAATCTTTACATGCTTCTTTCAAGGAGGAATTCTTATCATAACACATAGTCTTGTGTCTATCAAAATTGTATTGTATTTGGGATATGTTATATTCACTGGCAATCGTGCCTATAATTCTTTCATTCCTTTTGAATGTGAAATTTCCTAAATAAAGGTTCTGAGTCTGAACTTGGTAGTGCTTACCTGTCCCTCCAGAAATCAGAAGGTGGAGACAGGAGGATGTTAGAGGCTATATTGGGTTTTCAATAAACAAACAAGCAAAGATTCATGTTTCAGTCCTCTCATTGGCACTCTGATGTTGTGGTTCTGATGATCTGTTGATGTGATAAAAGGTTGTGCTAAAGAATAATTCCATAATTTTATAATGAAAACTTCTCGTACCCCCCTTTCCTTTCCCTCCCACTCTATCTCTCTCTGAATGCCCACCCCCACCTCTTATTCTTCCTCTCCTGACATTCAAATGGCTTCTTTTATTGGTTTAAGTTTCTACATTTACAAGAAGCAGAAAGTAGGAGGGTTCCCAGGCTGTAGTTTCTCCATGTTCCCAGTCTTGGTGGGGCTCTGGAAGGACACTATCCCAGGAAGACAGGTATTTTGTTGTTTGCAGTGGTGATTACTATTTCACTAGATTTATTTCCAAAGGTCACTCTGTGTTCAAAACAATGGGGGAATTCTCTTCCATGTTCACTGTCAAGAATGTGATGGAAATCATGGGGGTGAAGCCAGTCCAAACGTAGGGAATCTTTTAAATTTTATTTTTAAGTTAGCTCAAAATTAAGCATGATCATTTCATGAAAGTATGTTACCATTCCTTCCTCTCTGTGGCTCCAGGGTCTTCTCTCCCTGTAAAATGATCACCTGTAACTTCCTGAATGGATTTACCTTTCCATATTTGTGGGAATTGGTCAGGTCCTTAGTCTCAATTCTTTGGGGCATTGAAGAGAAATGATTGATTTTCAGGTTGTTCCTATCTGCGAGAATGAGAGTTTGGAACTCGTCCACGTCTAATAGTGGAGGCTATCTTTCAAGGACTTGTTCATGGCAAACAAACTAAATGATAGCAGCAGTCTTTCCCTCCAGAGCACAAGGCATCTTTCCTGTAGCTTTGGAAGATAAAAATAATGGCTCTCTGGGGAACAAAGGTTAGGCTTTCTTTGCTCATTAGAAAAGATCCGGGCTGTTAAATTCAGATTTCCTCTTTCTTAATGTAACCTACTTCCCAAACATGTGTCATCTGGCCCACTTATCTTTGCTCTTTGGGAATTGGAGTGTGGGGAGGCAGCACAAGTATGTTGATATTCTCGGTTTTCTTGTGAGCAATAAACTGCCGTTTGTGTCTGACTCTTCCTTCTGCATTCTTCTGGCATCCAAGAAACTGAAAAACTTTTGTCATGGAGGTTTGCTAACTGTCAGATTCATCTCATTTCTTTAACAAATCACCATGGAATTTACAAGCATTAGTTGAACAGGGGTCATAAAAACCATGTATATACAGCCCTATTCATTCATCACAATAGAAAATAAGAATAGTAATAAAATGACATTTATACATTTTATGATAAAGCATAAATGTATCTTATTACCTTTACTTCATTTTATGTATATGGGTGTTCAACCCGCAGGTATGTTTGAGTACCCTGTTCATTCCTGGAACACCCTGAAGCCAGTAAAAGGCTTTAGTATCTCCAGAGAATGGACTCTAGATGGTTATGGGGAACTATAGATATGCTAGGATGTTCTGGAAGACTAGCCAATGCTCATAACCTTTAAAGCCATCTCTCCAGCACCACAGTCAGCCTCTTTCACTAAACATTTTTCTAAGAGTCACAGAAAGGATAATAGCACTTTTTATTTAGGTTCATCCAGAGCATAAAGCAAGATTTCTATCCTTTCAGGAGCTTACTTTGGAACCAATATAATAAAAAAACAAGCTAAGGGCTAGAGTGTAGCTCAGTGACAAAGCACTCGCTGACAACATGTGACACTCCAAATTCCATCTCCACTGGAATCTGTTAGAAATAAAAAAAATAATAAATCATGAATTTCATTCCTCAGTTCATAATAAGATGTTTTTGAAGATTTATTTTTATTTTCTTTATGTATATGCATGTGAGTGCGTCTATTTAAGTGTATTGTGCATCTGTGTGAGTATGTGTCAGTGTGAATGTGTGTTTATGTGAGTGTGTGTTTCTGTTTATGTGTTATGGTGTTGTAGGCCTCTGGTTTCTGTTATACCATTGAACTGGGTTCTCACTGGGACTCCTCTTAGATATCCTGTTCTCTTCCTGTGGCATAGAGATTCTGCAGCTTTGACTCTGCAGGGCACGCCTCTCACATGCTCCAGCAGATTATATATGGGTTGGGTATTGTCATGAGCCAACTCATAACCCTGTCTCTGGCCTGTGTAGTTGCAGGATTGGTCAGCCTAGAAGGACTCCCTTGTCCTCACCACCAGGGTGAGCTCTGCAGCTCTGCAACCCTGCTCCCTTCCCACTACCTAGTACACCCTAATGGCATGCCATCAGAGTGGGCTCTCCCTCACCAGGGCTAGCTCTCCAGTACTGCCCAGGTGAAGTATAGAACCATCTTTCCGGCAGAGAGCTGCAGCTGATAAGGGGGAGGGTCAGAAGATAGGATTTATCTGTGTAACCGACCTGGAACTCTCTTTGTAGACCAGGCTGGCCTTGAACTCACAGAGATCCACCTGCATCAGCCTACTGGCCAACTTCACTTTTTTTTTTTTTTTTTTTTTTTTTTTTTAAGACCATTGGTGTTTGACTTTACCTTAGGTGCTAGATTATCTACTCTCTGGTTCTTTGTTACCCAAGCAGTGTCTGGAATGGCTTCCATCTCCTATAGTAAACATTAAGTCAATCAGGCAAGGTTGATTATTCCCTCTAGTTCTCTAGTACCATTGCTCTAGCATATCTTGCAGATAGGACATATTGTAGATCGAAGATTTTTGTGATTGGGTTGGCGTTAATGTTTCTCTTTTTGTAGCTTGCAGAATACCTTTCCACACAAAAGCTCCATAATCCAGTTTCCCACAGTGAGTACAACAGTGTGAGTCAGGGGGACTGAATGAAAAGGGAGGCTCAAGAGTAGCATACAAAAGAAACCAGTGGCTGAGAAAAGTTGGAACACCCCTCCCTGCACTGAAGATGACCTGCAACACAATAGATGAAAAAAAGTATAAGATGTGAATGATTTAGAAAGAGATCAGGGGCTCCTAAGCTTAGGGCCATTAGAACTATGTTCTTTCCAAAGCTCTGGCCATCTCCCTATATCAGTGTTTTTCCTGCATTATAAATAGTCTCTTTTCTTACAATCAATTTCTCTCTCCAAAGTTTTGCTCGGCAACACAGAACCTAGGCATCCTAGGTGTAGGGGACAGGTCCACTTTCTGATGCAAGCTTGATACTAGAGCAAAAATTAATCATTTTTATTAAACCCAGAATGAAGACAGAGCTATGGATCAGCAACATTTTTATTCACCATGAAATGGGTCTGAGCACTAATTTTTTCTAAGACAATCAAATAAATAAAATATAATTTTAAGAATTTGAGGAGAGGAAAGTGAAATAAGCAGCCATCATTATTTTGTAGAATGCACTGTGGTCTACCTACAACAGTCTAGAACCTACAGGTGAATTATTAAAACTAGTAACACCTGATGTGCAAATTTAGCGCAAGCCAATTTCATGTAGGCATGGCAGAAATTTGTATAAACAAAATACAGTTTTGAATTGCTATCACTTGTAGGAGTCTTAACCAGACAGAAAACCCCAAAATTATATTGTAAAATAAAATGAAGCACCTGAAAAATTTAAGAGACTTTTATCTACTTCATTTATTTATTTCTGTTTAAGTTGGCTTTCGATTCCCATAATAAGCACCATTTCAAGAAGCAACTAGGTGAGAAAATGGCCTATTTCAGCTTACAGCTCGCAGTTTACACTCCATCATTGGGGAAAGTCAGGACAGGAACTCATCAAGTAGAAACTTGAAGGTAAAAAATAAAGCAGAGGCTTGGAGGAATGCTGGTGTGCCCCCCCTCCCCCGTGGCTTGAAAGGTTATTTTTTTGTTGTATAAAACAGGATGGCCAAAGGTAGCCATAGTCAATAATGGGCAAAGCCCTCGCTCATCAATCACTGATCAAGAAAATGCCCTACAGATTTGTTTGCAGGCCAATATGATAGTACTAGTTTCTCATTTAGGGCCCTTCTACCCAGGTGATTCTAGCTTATATACAGTTTATTAACTAGTAAAATTATACTATTAATATATTTATTTATTAATCAATGAATTATTTTTTTATCCTTCTGTAGCTCAGGAATTGCCTCAAATTCACAGCTACCCTCCTCCCAAGTACTGAGATTATTTATTATTTTATGGCAACATACATAATTTCAAGAGTATTTAACACTTTTGATAGTCATGAATGAATGAAAAGTAGGCAAACCATAGCTTATTCCAGGGTACAAATACTTGATTGATAATTTAAAGATGTTGCTATTCCTGAAATTTATCTGGCTACTCAACAAATTTCGAATAAACCCCACCAATTCTAAAATAAACTCAGAAGTTCAAATGCTGGCAAGAAATTATTGGCAAGGGAGGACCCACACTGATTGAATAGTGGTACCCAGCATTCATCTCCTCTCCCATAGGTCAGAAACAAAGCCACGAATATAGAACAGCAATTTGAGGATAATGGCGATGAGAGAGCACTTGAATAGCTGGAGACACAAAACTTGTAAGACATTGCATTTATTCAGTATTAAGTTTGGCAATACCACACCAAATCACAACAAATTTATGTTAGTGGAAGTATTTAAGGAGGCTCAGCAGGTAAAAACACTAGCTACACCAGTTTGAAGATGCATCAGAATCCACTAAATCATCCAGCTGCAATGGCAGACATTAGATACTCCAGCACTCTGCCCCTGAGATGGGAGATAGGGACAGAGGATTCACCTGGAGGTTCATGAGTTAGATAGGCCAGTTTATGAAGCTTGGCAGCAGAAACAACAAAAGAAACCCCATCAAAACAAGGTCCATAATCTGAAAACTAATTAATTAATCAGTAAACAAATGTAAAATGCATAAATATGCCTTGTTTTCAATGTATTAGAGTTCATTTTAAGGACATACTGGATATTGGTACCAACACAAGGTTGATAACAAATCAAGGGTATTTTCCTTGAATATACAAAGATTTGTTAAGCAGTGTTGACCTGAAATTTCAAATATGATTTTGATAATGGAATTCTTTGTATTTAATTTTGTAACCATAGTTAAATGGGTTTTCCTGATACTGGCTTCATAGCTTTACCTTTCATATCTTGATAAATGATTCATTTATGATAATTTATGAATATCTTGTCAAGTATGGGTGGTGTTGGTGCACGCCTTTAATCCCAACACTTGTGAGGCAGGTGGATCTCCGTGAGTTTGAGGCTAGCCTGATCCACAGAGCAAGTTCCAGGACAGTTCCAAAGCTACATAGAAAAATCCTGTCTCACAAAGCCAAAAGATTAAATTAAAAAATCATAAATTTAGTAGTAGCAAATGTAGATTAAGAATGAACAAATCTACCAAGAGTCTCCTAAACACCCATGTCCTCACAGTTATAGTACAGTAGTATTTGTATGGAAAATAATATTTATACCTACATGAAACTGTTTAGTAAAATTCAATTTCTAAGGATGAAAGATTAAATTGGGAAAATAATGTCTCTTTGACCAGAGTAGATAACAGATTGAGTGTCATGGCTCAGTTTCAGGTTAGGAGCAAAAGAAGGAGAGGGTTGACCATCATGGGGCTTGAACACCTATCCATTAACATGATAAGAATGTGGACGGCATTTTGACACATGACTGTAACACAGTCTTCTAAGAGGAGAAAACACTTGGCTAAGAAATCCTGTAAAAATCTGTTTTATATCTCATCTCCTCTTTATTTTTTCTACTATATAATTTAAAGTCACAGATGAAAGGAAATTTTGGCTCAAATTAATGATTTCCCTGTGGATTATCCATGCTAATAGAAACAGTACCTGAACTAGTTTTGGACAGGGCAATCATTGGAGTTCAAAGGAATTCCTCATATTGTGTTATTCTTTCCACTTAGCACTCATGGTTATTTATTTTGCTGCTGATAATAGTCTAAAAGAAATGTGTTTGGTGAGAAACAGAGTGTCTTTTCAGTTAAGTTTATGTAAAGATTGAAATTCCTCAATATTTTAATGTGTGTTTTAATAAATTTCAATTCTTTACTTAGTTATTGCATATGTTTCTAAACTTAAATTATAGTTTACACCAATATCTTAAAAGATTATGAATGCTTTTGCAGTATTTTTGTCAGAGTTGTGAAGTATGTTCAACAAACAAAGAATTGTAATTTTGAAAAAATAATTCTTGTAATGACTTTTTGAATTTGTATCATAATTTTAAGCAATGGTATCAAACATTTCATAAACTTTATTTGCACAATGAATTTCTGTCATCATCCCCACCAAAGCCTTTAGTGGGTGTCTTGAAAATCATTCTAAAATCAATTCAAGCCATTCAGCAATGTGAAAGTGTTCCTTCATTTTATGAACCACTGTCATTCAATATAGGCCCTTCTTGAATAGAACATAGATGCTCATACAAGCTGTCAACAATCTCAGTGATGGTTTCAGTGACAGTCCTTGTTTTGGCTGCTGTTCTTTAAATTTCAACTATTAGATTTTAATTATTTTATTTTTAAAATTTTGTACATATGTCCATATACATGATATGGGGGGCATAAAATGCTACAGCATATGTGTAAAGGTCAGAGAACAACTTTCAGGAGACAATTCTATTCTTCCACTGCGTGTTCTGGCAATTGAACTCTGGTCATTAGACTTCTGTGGTAAATAATTTAACTCACTGAGTTATCTCACTGGACCCGATTCCTGCCTCCTTCCTCCCTCCCTTCTTTTCTTCCTTCCTTGTAATCTGTAATGAGTATTTGCCACATTGGGCGCCATTTGTAAAGGGTACGGTTTTTCCTCTCGTGGTCTGGTCTTGTCCTGCCACCGCGCCAGCCCCAAATAACGCATTGAGACTTTGTATTTGATATTATGTTGTTGGCCAGGTGTTAGTTTTTTATTGGCTAGTTTTGTTTTAATTATTAACTATTTCTATGTATTTTCACGTGGTCTTACCGAGAGCAGAGGAATGGCGGTTCTGTTCCCTCCAGGCTCTCCATCCTGACTCCTCCTTACTACTTCCTATTTCCTCCTTGTCTCCTAGTCCCTCCTATCTTCCTTTCCTATTGGCCAACAGTGTTTATTATTAACCAGTATGAGAAACATATATACATAATGACATCTCCCATCACTTCCTCTCTTCCCTCCTTCCTTACTTCCTTCATGCTCTCCCTATCTCCTTTCTTTCTTTCTTCCTTTCTTTTTCTTTCTCTCTTTCTTTTCTTTCATCCTTCTTTTTTCTCTTTCTGTCTTTCTTTCTTCTCTATTTATCTGTTTATTTATTTGTTTGCTTGTTTATTAAGACAGGATCTCTTTCTGTTCCAGGCTTGATTTGACATTTTAATACTCTATAACCCAGCCTTGCCTCTAACTCACAATTATCCTCTTGTCTCTAGTGCTAGGATTTTAGGTATGAGCCTCACTAGACTACTGCAGTTTAAATACTCCAGTATTCCCAACATTCTAAATGTTACAGGCAAAAAAAAGGGGTTGATTTTACTACTGATTTTCTATCATTTCCTCAGACCTAGTGATTATTTCTTCCACAAAACTGATTAATTTTATGATCCATCATCAGCTCATCATTGGTCATTAGCTGAATCATCTCTCTCATTTTGCGCCTCCTCTCTCAGTAAGTCTATTGCCAGTTCTGTATTCTGAGTTAATTTATTTGGGATGTAATATGTCTCATTTCTCAAAATTCAAATATTCCCTCTCTCTCCCTTTCTCTCTCCCTCCCTCCAGACAAAATAAAAATTAAATTCAATAACCTCCTGATATATTTGTATTCAGCTATAATAAGCAACTCTCCCTCCTGTGGTATTTTTTAAAGGAAACTCCAGTGAGTCTGCATTTTCTACAAAGCACACCAGTAAACCAGCTATATTGCCTCTCTTAAAATAAATTGCTGCAATATTTGAGTTCTTAAATAAATTCTGGTTTCTCAGTAGGGCATGAAAATGCATGCTTCAGCCATGTTCTGGAGATCAAATATTAAATAAAACCCATTTTGAGAAGTCAGCTTGCAACAAAATACAAATAAAGTGGAACAAACCTTTCACTCATGTAAACTCCCATGCAGTCACCTCTTGAGCAAATGTTTGGGCAAAGGAGAGGTTTGTTCCATTTGAAGGAATTGGCCTCTTGCCCAAGCTAGCAGAGCAAGTCACAAAGGAATTGAAGGCTGCCTCTGGCTGACATATCAAAGCATGAAATGAAAAAAGAAACAGCTTAATCAACCCTAGCTGAACCCTTCTGTAGACACTGAAATAATTCATCTATTAACTGTGCCGTCCAACACCTAAATATGTTTTCTGAGAGAAAGCTATGCATCCTGGGTGCTGAATTATGGATGTAAACAAGTTGACAGGTGTGTCAGTAGTCAGCTTTCCATTACTATAGCAAAATACCTTAGGTAGACAATTTATAAAAAGTATGAGGTTTATTTTGCCTATACTTTTGGAGAGTCCAGTCAAACACTGTCATCAACCCCCCTAATTTTATTAAGACCATTTAGCTCCCCTAAAGATTACCCTAATAGCATAAAGCTACGGACATTGGAATTTTTGTGTAATTCAAAATCCACACTATAGCTATATGTACATTAGGAATTCAAATGCATCCTTCTTAGAGCCTTCTATCATAGGATTTCAGTTATTTTTACATTTATTATGCAACTCTAGGCTCAAGTAGATCTGAGATAGTTCTTCTTAAATGCCTCCTTCCCCCAGCATTAGCTCTGAGCTTCTAACATTATTCCTCATCTCCACAGACTATATTGGCTTTTCACAGAAGAAAACCTAAAAAAATGGAGATAAGAACCAATAGTCATATTAAATAATGGAGTCTGAGGTTAACACATGTTGAATCATTTGTGCTTGAATTATAAATATGAAGGCATGAAATGACAATCAAATTAAAAGTTTTCACTAAAGCTGTTTTCAGTCTCAATGGGAATGCTGCAGGTTAATTCTTTAAGCTAATTATAATCTAATTCAAACTCCAAATTCCTTGAATTCCCAAGTTATACAACTGATTTTATTTGTAGATTACTTTTGTTCCATTAGTTCTATCTTTACCTTGTGCCAGATTTTGTTCAGTGAAAAATTTATTTCTGTGAGTGTTACTTAATGTGAAGAGATAATAGAAAAGCAGGGTATAAAATTCAAGGGAAAAAAGATTCAAAGGGTTACATCTCTGAATTCAAGCTAGACTTTCTACAGTGATTAAAATCAGGTATTAGCTGTGTGTGTGTCAAAAGAATGACTCAAGGGACAGATTATGAACAGGTTATGTTCTCTTTCTCTGTATTATGTATTCGTGCACTCATGTGCATGTATGTGCATTTGGCGGTATGAATGTGTATGTGTGTGCACGATCATACAGAGGCCAAAGGTCAAACTTTGGTGTCACTGTTAAAGAGAAGTCCACTTCATTCTTTTCATAAATAGATGAATTTGTAGCTGGATCCTTTTATGTTTCCCTCCCAGTACCACAGTGGCTTAGAAAAGAATCACTCTGAGGCTTAATATTAATTACAATTGTTGGTCAATGGCTTAAGAATGTTACTAAGCAGCTCTGACATTTAAATTAACAAATTTCTATTAATCTATGCATTGCCACATGGTTGTGCCTTGTGAATAATGTTCTGGCACCTTGTTGCTCTGGTAGCTACATGGCATCTTCCCAACTCTGCCTTCCTTGTCTCCATATTTCTGTTTGGATTTCCCAACTAGCTATACACTGCTTTGCCATAGGTCAAAACAGCCTTACTCATCAACCAAAAAAGCAACGCAACTTTGTGGCACTAAAGAAAGAAATTAAAGAAGATACCAGAAAATGGAAAGATCTCCCATGCTCTTGGATAGGTAGGATAAACATAGTAAAAATGGCAATCTTGTCAAAAGCAATCTACAGATTCAAAGCAATCCCCATTAAAATCCCACATCAATTCATCAATGACCTTGAAAGGATAATAATCAACTATATGAAAAAACAAGACTCAGGATAGCCAAAACAACCCTATACAATAAAAGAACTTCAGGAGGCATCACCATTCCTGACTTTAAGCTCTACTAAAGAGCTATAGTTCTGAAAACAGCCTGGTATTGGCACAAAAATAGACAGGTAGACCAATGGAATCGACTTAAAAATCCTGATATTAACCGACACACCTATGAACCCCTGAATTTTGACAAAACAGCTAAAATTATACAATGGGGCAAAGACAGCATCTTCAACAAATGGTGCTGGCACAATTTGATGAGGGTGTGTAGAAGACTTGCAGATAGACCCATGTCTGTCACCATGCACAAAACTCAAGTCCAAATGGATCAAAGACCTCAACATCAATCCAGCCACATTGGACCTCTTAGAACAGAAAGTAGGAGGTACCCTTGAACAAATAGGTGTAAGAGACCGCTTCCTGAACATAACTCCAGGGGCACAGACCCTAAGATCAACAATTAATAGATGGGACCTCCTCAAACTTAGAAGCTTCTGTAAGGCAAAGAACACAGTGGACAAGACCAAACGGCAGCCCACACACTGGGAAAAGATTTTCACTAATCCTATACCTGACAAAGGGCTGATCTCCAAAATATACAAAGAACTCAAGAAACTAGTCAACATAACACCAAATAACTCTATTAAGAAATGGGGTAAAGAACTGAAGAAAGAATTCTCAATAGAGGAAATCAAAAAGGCTGAAAGACACTTAAGAAATTTCTCAAGATCCTTAGCTATCAGGGAAATGCAAATGAAAACAACTTTGAGAAACAATCTTATTCCTGCCAGAATGGCTAAAATTAGAAACACCAAGGACAACTTATGCTGGAGAGGATGTGGAGAAAGGTAAACACTCCCCCACTGCTGGTGGAAGTACAAACTCATACAGCCATTTTTGAGATCAGTATGTCAGTTCCTCAGGAAAATGGGAATTAGTTTACCACAGGACCCAACAATCACCCTCAACAACAATCAGACTCAAATGATCCACATCCATGCAACAAAGACATATGCTCAACTATGTTCATAACAGCACTATTTGTAATAGCAAGAACCTGGAAGCAACCTAGATGCCCCTCACTGAAGAATGGATAAAGAAGATGTGGCACATCAGCACAATGGAATACTACTCTGCAGAAAAAAATAATGGAATCTTGAAATTCTCAGGCAAGTGGGTGGAACTTGAAGAAACCATCCTGAATGAGGTAACCCACTCACAAAAAAGAGGAACATGGTATGTACTCACTCATATATGGATTTTAGACCTAGATCAAAGGATCACCAGCCTATAATTCACACCACCAGAGGAATACAAGGTGTATTCTAAGAGAGTCATATAAAGTCCCTCACAGAACTGGGAAGGGACAAGTCCCTCAGAGCACACGGGAAGTGGGGGGGCAGCGAATGGAGAGAGAAGTAGGAGAAAACGAGTGGGAGGAATGGAAAACATGTGCAACCAGGAAGATTGAGCCCAGTTAGGAATAGAAGACAAGAAAGAGAAAGAGAGAGAGAGAGAACATAAAAGAGGGAGCCAATATTGGTTTGAAGATAAAATTGAACACAAAGAAAGGTCTAGAGAACTACAAGACTGCTGCCAACTAAAAATTTGACCTTCCGCGGAAAGGCTACCATAAATGCCCTTAGATGAGAGTGAGATCAACAAACAACTTATCCATGGAGCCCTCAACTAATGTCTGTTGGAAACAGGAGCAAATACCCATACATAAACACTGAGTCGAAGTAGAACCCAGATACAGATGGAGAGAACAAGACCGGGGGCAGAAACACATAGAGACAGCTTACCTGAACAAGGAGGCCCCCAGATTGATAGCTGGGAAGCCAGCATGGGACTGACTCAGGCCCCCCTGAATATGAGTCTCAGCCAGAAGGTCTGGGCAGTCTAAGGGACCTCAGACAGTGAAGCCAGGATGTATCCCTGGTGCACAAAAGGAGGGATAATTGCCTTAACCTAGAGACAGGAGAGAAGCCCTAGTCCCTACTTCACATGACCTGTCAGATCTACATGACTCCAACTGGATGGCATTCCCCTACATATGGAATTGTAGGGGGTGGGGGGATGGGAGGGAAGTGTGGTTAGGGTGCATGTGAGAGGGCAAAGAGGGTAAAAGGGAGGGAGGGTAGGAAGAAGGGAGGGAATGAGGGGGAACTTGGATCGACATTTAAAATAATAAATTAAATAAAAAAAATGCTTTGACTCCAAAATTTAAATTCAAGGACAAATTATTGGGGTAAAGGATTTCTATTTTTGCTTCCACAGAATTAAAAAAAATAAAAATAAATAAGCAACACATATTCCCAACATAGAACGTCTACCCTACATCATTAGTTTTCTCTTTGAACCCTATACTTTGCTGGTTAAGCTAGGCTGGCTGACAGTCTGGAAAACCACATGTACCTACCTCTGCAATCCTAGAATGAGCTACTAAGCCGAACTTCTCATGGGTGTGTGAGACTGACCTGTCTTTATGCTTTTGTAGGGAGCACTTTATTGAGTAAGTTATGTTCTTGTCCTTATTTTCTGTTTTAAATGTAATCATTCATTCTTTGTTTTAGATGATGTAACAAATTACCTCAGTCATCAAATGACAGTGTTACATAGTTTAGGATGTCAGATGTCTAGAAATATATTCACTGTGGCTAAGAGAAGGCACATTTCTTTGCTTCTTCTAGGATCTAAACTTTCTTCTTTGGCTTGTGTCTCTTCTCAATTTTCTACATCAAGTTTCAACATAGTGTCATATATTCAGTCCAATGCTGACTTTGTCTTCTACCATCAAAACTCTTTATGACATTCATTTTCTTTGTTAACTTTACTCAGTTAACATCATTATCTTAAATACAGAAAATAAAAAATAAACCTTAACACATCTTGTGTGTTAAGTAAAGTATTATTGACTCCAGTTATGTTTTGCAGAATATTTTCATACAGTATGTATCTTCAGTGACTGAAGGATTACTATTCTTTAGCAGCAACTTCTCATTTGTTTTACACACCAAAATAGAAATGTTTTCACTTTTTGAGTCTATAAATTTAACTATTTTAAATACCTTACAGCATGTGTGTGTAATTGTCTTATATCATTCAGGTTTTACATATTTCTGGATTTTCCACTTCATTGATGAATTGTGGGTATGCTACCTATATATATATATATATATACATATATATATATATATATATATATATATATTTCCTGGATTATAATTTATTCCTATTCTTAAATTTTCCCATAGTGGGAAACATTTTGCATTTTCAACAACTGTGTTTCTGCATTCTCTTTCTTATTGCTTATTTGGGTTATGTGAGTATATTTCTTTGGGGCTCAGGACTTAGATGATAGCTATATGTGTAACTGATATTTTTATGTTAATAATACATTTTAATACATTGATGTCCTACTTTGATTAAAATCAGTGTGGCATCTACATTTTTGTTCTTATATGGCAAGATTAATAGTGGTATTTTGTGGCTCAATATGAACTTTAGAATACCCTTCTTTTTTCATTCATGAAACAGTCTTCAGAGTGGATTTTTAAATTGCATTCAGTTTGCGCATCATTTTAGGAAGTCTAGTGTTAGATCAATGTTAAACATTCATGTAAGTCATCATAAAGTACTCATGTAGGCAGATGTTTTTCTCCGACAAGCCTCTCCCAAGTAATTATACCAAGGCTTAATATTAATTATAAACTCTTACAATTTCAATTAACCCATATTTTTATCTATACTTTGCCACATGGCTTGTTACCTTTTCTCGAAATGACATGTCCATCTTGCTTTTTGTGTGTGTGTGTGTCTACTTTATACCTTTGGCTCCTCCCTTCTTCTTCCCAACATTCTCTGTTTGGCTCTCTTTCTAGTCTAATCCTATAAAGCTATTGTCCAGTTGCCTTCTTTATTAAATCAAACACAGAGGCACATATTCACACAATATAAAGGAATATTCTACATACTCACCTATTACTTTGTCTTTAATTTCTCTGATAATTTTTTAATTTTTTGTATAAAATTGTTTCACCCAGTGTGATGGCTGTTATTGGTTTTCAACTTGTCTCCACCTGGAATTAAGTAAGATTCAAGTGGCTGGATACAACTCTGATTTTTCTTGATTGAATTATTTGGGGTGTAAAGTCCCATTCTAGTCCCTGATCTTTCAGATGAGAAGATTTGCCTATATAAAGAAAATAGAGGAAGGAAACTCTTGCTCTTTGCCTGCTTGCCCATACTCTCAGTGGCAAGTTCATATTTTTCTTCACTGGTATTAGAGGTGATTATAGACATGTAGGAAACTCCAATCACTAAAGGCTGTCAGGGGAAGGAAAGCTGGGTGCAAATGGAACCAGAGGCAAACAAAACCATGACCTATTTCTATTTCTTTATTGTTTCCTACATATTCATCTCTCTCTTTTCTGCAATAAAACTCTCCCCCATTATTATTTCTAGTCTCCACTTACCCCTCCCCTTACTCTAATCTCTTCTGTCTCTCTATAATTTGGTTCCCTCTGTTTCTGTGACCCACAGCTGTAGCATCTGAACTTGTAATATCCTTCAAAGGCTTGTCAATTTAGAGCTTGATTGTCAGCCAGCAACTGAACTTTGAAAAAAAAATCAGTGGTTCTTACCACTGACATAATCAGTAGAGTAAAACTTTTAATGGTTTCATAAAATGATGACATTGTTGGAGGATAAGTGATTAGGGGGCAGGACAAGGTAGAAGAAAGTCCTTGCCTTATTTCTACTTTCTGGCCACCATAAAGCAAGAAACTACTCACCTATGACTTTCTGTCATGATGTTAAGACTCACTGTGGTATGGAGCAATAGAGCCACTCAGCCATGAGCTAAAAGCCCTAAAACTATGACATCAATTATGTTGTTTCTCCCACTATGTATTTATCACAGTGATGAAAAACAAATGCATCTATGTCCCTGAGGCTTGATAGATGTGCCTGCTTAAAAAAAAATCAAAAACAAACAACAACAAAAAATAAAAACAGGCATCTCTAAACTAAAAGGTAAAAAAAAAATGAGCACACTGTTTACCATAAAACAAATGATTAGTTTAGCTCTGAAACAGCATCATTTAATACGTTTGGTTACCCTTCAGCATTTGAATAAGTGTGGGAAGAAAACACACACAGGCAATAACTAGAAATGCTGAAACACAGCTGCTGGGCAGACTTTCCCATATATGTCTTTTGCATATTTATTTTAAAAAGTTTCTTTGGGGACATGTGGTATAGAAAAAGTACTTCATAATTACTACCAGAATTTTATATGAGATTACTTTTGAAGCAGAATTTATCTTTCCCTACCAATGAAAAGTTTTAAACATGAAACTAACTAAGAAATCTTTTGACAAAATTTTTTCCTCAAGTAATTATAATGAAGTATGAAATCAGGTTAAAAGAAGAGGCATGATCCTGTTCTGTTATACTGTTTATCTGAAGTTATCCAAAAAATGCTATCTACCCACCCCAGCTCATTCTGAGGTCTTGTTTCCATGTTTAAAAATATAATAATAAAAGTATAATCTTTTTACATTTGGTATTTAAAATGGTAACTCTTCCATAAACTACTCAATATGACTTGATGGCACTTGCATTATGTGAAATGCTTTATTCTTTCGGTGAATTAAGTACAGTGTGGTTATAACACTGTACTTAGTGTACAATAAGAATTAAAAGTATATTAAGAATTCAATTTAAGCTTTAATAATATAGAACCATATATATATATATATATATATATATATATATATATGGAGAGAGAGAGAGAGAGAGAGAGAGAGAGAGAGAGAACCTTGTTTAAGAACAGGTTCCTACTTGTTGAGGTGTACAGGGAATACAGGGAATATTCCAAAAGACCTCATGTTCTGTATAAAACCCAGATTCACCTGCTTGGTTGAACTGGTGAATTCTTATTCTTTCCAGTGGGATTTATTCAACATCCTTGTTTTTCAGGATAGAAAGTCAGACTGTTCATATCATTCAAAGTCTGAGAGCAAATTTGACTGTGAATGGTAGGAAGATGTAGCCAGTGTCTTGGGCACTATTCTGAGAAGATGGTGTAGATGGTTTCTTATTAACAGTTCCAAATTGAATGCTTTTTCATTTAAGAAAATTTAAAAATGGCATGGGGATATTTTTCCAAAACACATATCAACATCAGTCACATAACTTAGATGCTAATGTTTCCCTCTGCTCTCCTTGTACCTCATGCACACAGGATAGATGAACCCACAAGTTTCAGATTAACCTTGGTTTTGGAACTTGTTCAAATACTTCAGACTCCATCTGTTTGTGGGGAATATTAAATTACAAGGATTAAAATGACCAGGAGATTTAAAAAATTTTCCTCCAGGGTTGAAAGTATGTATTCCAACTTACAGCTTTGAGAAAGCCCTCTCTTCCATTTTTGTATTTTTTTATTTCCTCATGTGCATTTGGCTAACTTACTCCTTCTCTGAAAAGCAAATATACTGGGGATTTAATTAAATTGCCAGCTGTGTTTTCTACTTTGTTGAAGTTGAGCTGGTTAAAATCATATTTATTCATCAGAGGAAATAAGAAAAATAATTCTTAAACTTTAATTTTGAAGATATTTTGCATAAAATTTATTTTTATTTTTAAATTGCCAAAGGGACAAGAATGATTTAGTTAAATGCTGTCCATGGCTGGGAGTGTAGCTGTGTGCTTGTGGGTGATTAGCTCATTGAGAGGCTGTAGGTTAGATTCTTGGAACTAAACATGAAAAAAGAAAAATGTAGAAATATTAGCATTCTTTTTTTATATCCCTGGTGAAGGAAAGGACATTGGAAGAACATTGCCCATGGAGGGATATTCCTTTAACCTAGAGACGGGAGGGAGGGCCTAGTCCCTACTCCAAATGACTTGACAGATTTGATGATCACTCTCAGAAGGCCTCACCCTCCCTGTGGAGTGGATGGGGAATGGGAGGGGAGGGTGATCAGGTGGCATGGGAGGTTGGGAGGGAGAGGGAACTGGGATCAAAATGTAAAATAAGAAAAAAAATAATAAAACAAAATATAGAAAGATAAACAAAAGAGAGGGAGTATTCAGTTGGCTCATTAACTCATATTATTATAAAGAGAATTTGAAATTTCTGAGAGATTTTAAAATATCTGATGGAAATCAGGAAGCTAAGGTTAAGATTTGTTCCCTTTGTATCTGACAGAATGAAAATAATACAGTTAAAGGATGGTTTTGTTATTAATTTTTTCCTCAATTGTTTTGTTCACTTTTAGGCAGAAAAGTAAAACAAAATAATTAAATGTGTTCTTGCTCATAAGACACAGTGAAGATAGATATGTGTATATTATGTGTATATACTACTGCTGGGGGTGTGGGTAGAGTTCTTTGAGTTACAATTCCTTATCTTATGTGCATGTGTAGGGTCCTGTCTTAGCCATTCACACAAGCTGGACAAATGCTCTGCCAGCTTGGTACATCTCCATGAGGTCATAACCTCACTAGAAAAGTATTTACAGACCTTCCTTAGAATTCAAGACAGAATGAAATACATCTCATCCTATTCTTCTTATTTTTTGGGAAAATATTTAAGTCCATTCAATTAAGAATGAAAAATTTAGCAAAAGAAAGCCTTGGGATTTGAGACATGAAAAGTAATGAGTTTCCTGTGGCTGTTTTTGCCTTCAATATGTCTCAGCCTTCTTCACATCAAGAGAAGCCTGTGACTCAGGAACACTATAGAGTGTGCTGAGAACTGGATGAAGGAAAGCCTTTACTCTCTTGCCAAGGTACCAGAAACAGTGCAAGGTTTACATTAAATCTACTCACTCAAGGACAACACCAGAGAGCAAGCAGGGCTCCTTCCAATCCATGTACAGAGTTCTACAGAGACCTAGGGACATAGCCTTCCTTTGTTCCTGCCAACACCCTCTGTGCAGTGTTCTGGAGATCTTCTCACAGGCCTGACTCCTTGTACTAAGTGGAGGACTCTTTAGCAAATACTGATGTTTTCTTCCTTGCTTGTGCAGTCAATTATCTTAGAGTTATTTTATTCTCATATTTTCACTCATATTGAAATTTAATAAATACCACATAATTATGTTTTAAAATCAAAACCTCTTTCTAGAGCTTTAAACTCACCATACACCTAAAATCCAAAATTCTTACCCATGTACTCAAAGTGATATATGGCTGTCCTGGTCCCTACCTATTCCCTTCCCTCAGTGCTGTTTGTCTTCAGTAATGACACCTATAGGATCTTCAACTGAGCTGTTGACACTAGAAGTCACATATTTTAAAAAGATGACTGAGACATGCCAACTCTCCGTTAAAGCTAAGCATCAATTAGAATAATATTTCAGACTTCCAGATGAATGGTTTTAATCTATGAAAAACACTTTCTCAAAATGTTTTTGTACCTTTTCCATTGTTAACACAGCATCTAATTAGAAGTGGAAAATTAAAATAATTTCTAAATGTTTCCAAATAACTCTATGACTAGCAAATAAATATAAACTCTTTAGATGGCATGCTTTACATAATTCATGATCTTAATGTGGATAGAAGAAATGTAGCAGGGCATATATTCCAGCCCCATTAAGACATGAGTGGTATTCTCTCATTTTTAAGTTTTACAGTTGCCACAGAAACCAGCCATGTGCATTTATAGTACTACCCTGACTGCATCTAGCAGCATGTAGTATCTCACCTTCTCACTTTCTCCCACACAATCCATTCCTCTTTGTTTCTCTTTTTATCTCTCCAGCCTTCTTTTCTTTGCTCCATTCTTAATAGTGGAGTATAGACAAAACTGGTTAACATTTCTGAGTCAACCTGCTCAGTCAGTAGGCCACATGATAGCTCTACCAGGAAAGGAGCTTTTGCCAAGCCAGACAATCCTAATTGAATTTCAAGTAGAAGTAACCCCTGCAACTTGTTATCTGGCCTTCATACATACACCATGGCATGTGCATTCATGTATACACAAGATACAAATAAAAAATTTAAATGTAATAAAAAAAATCAAAGCAGGTGGCATGAGGGACACAGCACTCCCAGAATTCTTTTAATGGTCTGAGGTGCTGTGAGGCTAGCAAGAAATACATGAGTAGGGTAGGAAGGATTTGGGAGATTAAGACCTTGGCGAAGTTACGAAAGCTTAAGGTCATAATAGCAAATATGTAGTGAGTACTCTTAATGAGTCAGCGACAATAGCTTACTTGTTTTATGTGGTGTACTCACAACCTGACATTGTGGAATCTATTCTAACTCTGCCCCAACTGAAAAAGAATCAGCACAGTGGAGAAACAGAATTTGGAAGAGACAATAAAAATAATCAATGGTCTTAGAGAGCTTATCTTTTTTAATTATTATTTTTTTATTTTATATGTTGATCCCAGTTCCCTCTCGTCCCTCCCTCTTACCCTCTTTTCCCCCTCACATGCACCCTGACCACCCTCCCTTCCAATCCCCCCACCCCAATTTCACATGTTAATAGACAAATCTATATACAGCTACACCTATGATATAAACTCAGGATACTAGGTATTTGGTAGTGGGGAAGCCATAAAGAGTAATTATCTGGGCTGGAAAGGTGGCTCAGCAATTAAGCGTGAATTTTGTTCTTGCAGAGGACTGGACTGAGGCTGCCTGCATATATGTCAGATATCTCATAATTGCCTGTATCTCCAAAACCATGAGATACAATAACCTGATTCTTTTCTCTGCAGGTACTTGCACAAATGTGAACATAAACACACAACATATAAATATTAAATAAAAAGTCAACAAATAAATAGCTATTACCAGAATATTATTAGGCATTACATTATTTTCACTTTATTTTTCAGTGATAGAGAAATTACCCTTTAATAACTTATGGAAATACAAGACAAAATATGGAGACCGAGTGTTTTCTTCTTCTTCTTCTTCTTCTTCTTCTTCTTCTTCTTCTTCTTCTTCTTCTTCTTCTTCTTCTTCATCTTCTTCTTCCTCTTCTTCTTTCTCTGGCACATGTTCATCTTCTCTCAGTCCAATAATGTTTGCACTTCATTGCTACTAACCTTGTGATATTCAGAGTGTATTTGTGATTTTCCAGCTGGTTGATTGTTAGGCTTGCTCTCACTGAAGGAGAGACTGGCAGGCTGAAGGTTGAAAGGAGCTTGTTACTTCCTGCTTTGATCTTTCTACATCCTCATCTCTGCATGACCCTTTACCCCAGCAAAGGTAGTTGGTGATATGCTGTAGTTTTATAATTCTCTCAAAACCAGGTTCCTCATAAAGAAAATAAAATCAACAAAGGTGACAGCAACTGTCACCTTTTAGGTAAAAACTATACCTTTCTCTTATGGTTTATTAAGAAAAGCAGCTAAGTTGTGTTGTCTAGGAGATATATATATATATATATATATATATATATATATATATATATATATATATATTAGCATGGGTTCCAGGTCCAAGTATTTCAACAATGACTGTCTCCCAATAGAAAGACCAAAAAATACAGTAGTTGTTCAGTCTATGTTGCTGGATGTCTCAGCTGGTCTTCAGTATATTCCAGAATCCTAAAGAAGTAGACTCTAGAGACAATGAAGGAAGAACGGACTAGCCATCAAGAGTGAGGGAAAGCAAATAAAGAGAATGAGTTTCCTCTGACATCTGAAGGTGTGGCCCACTTAAGATGAATCCACCCAACTCAAAAGATCTGGATTTAGAGTGGGTCTTTTCACTTCAATTGATTCAATCTATAACCCTCAAAATCATAACCATGACCATGGCACTATTCTCAGTATACAAGTTGGAAAATTTGGCCAGATCACAAATCCAACAACCCTCTTTCATGTAGAAGCTAGTAACTATAGGAGACCAGGTATCTCCAGAAACATGACTTTCTAGTTTTAATTATCTGGAAAACTTTGAATTACCAGCTTAATATTTTTAGTGCACTATCCTTTTAGATTTTGTCATTATTAATCCAGTCATTCATGGGGACTATGTAACTTAATCACTTACTACTAAGTTAAGTTTTCTTAGATATCTAAGCAAAGAATTTTAAGCAGATGTAAAATGTCATCATCAGTAGAATCTTAACACTGAGCTATGAGAAATGGTATCACAGAAATGATTCAAACACTCACAAAAATCTACCCTGTACACCAGTGGTAGAATTTGCAGAGTATTTGAGCATTTGGTGGAAATTATATGGGCAGATATTTGTGGTATCTGTACCATTAGTAGTATTAATTACTTCCTACATGATAAAATATAAGAATAAAAATTACTTGTGGAAGAGAGGATACTGATTATCTTTCTCTTCCAGAGGAGTGGAATTCATCAGTGGTAAGAGCAGAAATAACAGAGATCATATTTCATACACACAAAGGGAATAGTAGAAGAAAGGAGGAAGCAGAACAAGACTTATGAACCTCCAAAGCCTACCCAGGTAATATGCTTCCTCCAACAAGGGTACACCTCTAGAAGTTTGCATAACCTCCCCAAACAGCATCAACAACTGAGAGCCAAGTGTTCAGGTACATGAATGTTTGGAGGACATTTCTCTTTTAATCTACCACAATGTGGACTTCATTTTTCTTAAAAGCACAATTCAACTTTAGTTCTGGAGGTGGGTAATTTTAAAACATTGCATTTGGCATTTATTTTGTAATAGCCTAATGGACACCAGTATTCATTGAAAACATCTAGAAATGCTAGGACATGAACAATTTGAATTACATTACTTTTTATATAGAAGACTCTACACAAAATCACATTTTTATTTATCTGTACATACATATCAGAATTATGAAATATCTACCTAGATTCAACTTTATACATTTGAAAATCAAAAGTTATAGCCTATATTAATTGTTATAATAACCTAGCAAATTTTTTTTCATGGACATTCTTAAAAGCAACCTCAGAGTGGGAGAAGGAGGAATCTTGGAGAAAAGGGAAAGAAAGTCTGTTGAGTGCTAGCAGCTCCTTTCCTTGGCCACGGACCAAATTGCTTCCTTGATAGCTATCAGCATTCATAACAATTCCTGTAGTCTTTGAAATCTTAAAAAAGCAAGACTACAAACATATTTCTTGCCTATAGTGAGTAAGTAGCTTTATGTACACAGATGATTACAAATATATCTTTCCAACCTCTATTTCCAGAGAAAAATATAACTTTCTCCCTGGCAATTTGAAGAGCTGTGTTGTGTAGCATCTTACAGTGAATTACAATAAAAAGCAGAAGTACAAAAACATATCTCTTACTAATGCTCCGATGAACCATGGTGCTTCACAGTGAGTGTTTGACATTTATGTATCTATGGTGCATAGATATTCTACAAGCCTAGACACTAGGGAGAAATATGTGCCCTGTGGGTATGCATGTATAATCTCTATTCTGTTTATAAACAGAGAGGACACATGGTAGTGTTACAAGTTGCTATGGTAACCTACAAAACACATATTCAGATCAGAATGTTCCCTGTTATGACTATCATTTGTGAATATCAACCTGCCACTTTCTCTACCTTCCTTCCTTCATTACTTCCTTGCTTCCTTCCTTCCTATTCATTCATTCATTCATTTGTTTATTTATTATTTTGTTTCATTTTTAGAAAGGATTCTTTTTGTAACCACCCTGACTATCCTGGAACTCTTTCTATAGACCAGGCTGGCCTATCTCTGCCTTCTGAGTGATGGGATTGAAGGCTTGCCACCACCACCCGGTCACCTGCCAGTTTTGATTGATTTATTTGTTTTGGATGAATTTTGTAATTAGACTAGTCTTATCTATTCTTTCTTTAATTTTTGTCTCAACAGACATTTATACTTACCTCATGTATCACATACTGTGTAGGTCTGGGAAATCAGGACAATTAAGCTCAGAAAGGTTGCAATTTTCTGTAAGGAAAGATAATTTGTTAGTTATTCATTGACACTTAAATAATAATCAAGGAAATAAGAAAAAGATATAAGGAATTTAACATGATTAAAAAGTATATCAATATTTACATATATCTAAAAATCACACCTCTCTAAGAAATTAAAAAAAAAATGGTCACTCTGATCTCTAGATAAATTTCTTTCAACCTGAGAAAATGCCTTAAAGAAAAAATATAAATCAATTAAATGAGTCTATTTCATATGGCTTTCATCAGACTTTGCATAACTTTTACCAGTGACTTGCAGCTAGACCACTGGCATGCCTGCTTTCCTTTTCACTTTTTTTTATAGCAACAGGAAAATTTCATTCATTTATCAATCACTATCTTCTAAAAATATAACTATATAACTTCAAACTTCACTTCTACGGCCAACTAAGCCAATATTTACTATATCTCAATCGGATTATCTAGGATGGCAACTCCCACGCATTAGTTGACATTATAAGAGTATCTACTCCCTGTGTAGTAAGTACATGGTTCCCCTACAACACATAGCCTGATTCCTTCTATTCACATATATGAGTTTTAGGGATATTAGAATTTGGGGCTTCTCACTATTGGAGTTGGAAGCTATTCTCTAGATTCTTCTGTTCTGTTCAACCCAAGCTCATTAACAATGTCTGGTGCAATTGTATCCCAAGACAAATTTTTATCAACCAGACACTGAAATTCAAATTTCATATAATTTTCATGTGAAACAAGATACTTCACTATTTCTAATCATTTGAAAATGTACATTACTTTTAAGAATTGATATTCATATCCTACAAGATTCTTCTGTTGAGACACCAATAACCAGTGCAGCTGTATTTGGAAGCAGATCTTTGAGAAGATAATTAAACATAAATTGAGAGCACAATACTTCAAGACATAAGATACTGTCCTTCAAGATAGAAAGAGATTCTCACAAGAATCTGAATCATCCAGTACTTTGATCTTGAACTTCTAACATCCATCACTACAATAAAACATTTATAATGCTGTAGCCATCCCATATGTATTATTTTGCTTTGGGAAGATACTCATAACTCAGTTACCACAAAGAACAAGTGGTAGAGCAGGTTTAGCATTCTTCTTATCCACATACACATATTATATTTATGTTTCTTGGATCCATAAGAAGTAGTAATGGTTTCATTTGATTTTGAATTTAGAAACTTAAGTATATCTAATGGTGCGAATATAGTCCATGTTGAGCCATGTGAGCATGTGTGTGTTGAATGGAAAGAGAGAGGGTAGGGATAGAAAGAGAGAGTTAGGGAGGATAGAGGAGGAAGAGGATAGAGAGAGAGAAAGAGAGAGAGAGAGAGAGAGAGAGAGATCCTTCTGCTCCCTTTTTCCCTAAAAGCTCTGATTCTCCAGGTCGTAACACACAAATCAAAAATTGAATAGGAAACTGTACACGCAATGAAGTTCTTAAATTTTATCTAGAATATAAATGGACACAGAATCCTTACTAATAAATAATTTCTGACCTTCTTATTCTCTTTCAACCACCATTTTGAGATATTTAGTTATTTCCCAGAGAAAAGTCTTTTAATTTAACAGTTCAGCAAGATTCCTTTTGAAAATATTAACTGTATTAGAATGGCAGGCCAAGAAGAGAGTCCAGCATATTGCTGAGATTGGATTTCCTAGAGGCCCAGCCTTTACTATTATAATTTCACCCATCTGTCCTGTGTGGGTGGGGACATACATTATTTGTTCTATCCTTTGTATGTAGTACTACTAGTTGAAGGGACCTGTTTATTATGGAGTGCTCCCCTCTGGACCCTAGCTTAACCACATACCACACCTAAACACCAAATTCCAAAGACAAAGAGATCTTTATTAAGCAAGGCTAAGAGACAAGGTGACTCCTGCCATCTGAATGGGGTGAAAATGGTGACAAAAACTTTACAATTATTAATTTTAGGAAGAAAATGGGAACTTTTGTGTTAGAATGAGCTAGGATAGGTTGGTAAGTTTTGATGGGATATGTTTATTGGAATAGCCAAATTGAGATTTTTGATAGTAAACCTTGATGTTGTGATAGTTGGACTTTGATGATCAGTCTCAGTAATGGAACGTGACCAAGTAAAGCTAGCTTGGGAGCTAGCTTTAAGAATGTAATCTAATAGTTTAGCAAGGAAAAGGTAGGCCCTGTCAGTACTATGTTTCCCATGCTGGAGCTTTTCACTTGTCACTTGACATCACCACTGAGAACCTTTCAATACTTTACTCTTTCAATGAAACTCACTTAATAACAGATCCTACTTAATTCTTAGGAAGACACCAACCAAACTAGGCTGTTTAGTAAGGACTCATCACTTTGCCCTTTTAAAAACCATCCGCTGTGTCACCAAGAAAACCATGCTTTCTTATGTACTGTTGTCACTATTATAAAGAATAATAAATTATGTGACTATTTCACTTAGTATCCATAACCAATACCAAGTGATCATTCTGGCCAGAAAACAAAACAACAAATTAAAAAATATATTATTTTTCAAGTTTTCTCTTTTCTCCTGCATTGAACCAGCTGACCTGTCTATTTTTCATGGGCAATTAGAAAGGATAAAATGTCCACTTCACTTATTACCTCTCTGCTGTGTTGTTTTTGTATCTGTAGAAGAACGGGTTTCCCTTGTCTTTCTCTTTTCCTAAGTACCACACCTCTTCATTCCCATGGAGGCTGGAAGTCTTTGTTAATTACAAAGTGACAAGCTTTGTCAAGCTTTGAAAGCATTTATGCCATAATGAATATGAACTGCTTAGAAAGACAGTATGTTTTAATGAAAAAAAAAATGATTTTTTCTTTTAAAACACAAAACAAACAAAAAACTTACAAAAATTTTTCAAAGGTTAATTAGAGGGCATTCTATAAGAGTTTCCTGTCTCTGGGCTCAGGTCATTTGTGACTCGAAGGAAAAAAAGCAGGAAGTTGTTTTCAATAAAACACTCAAGGCTTAATTTCATTACAGTTGCTCAGACTTCTATGAAGTCCGCTCCAAATGTTAGAAGGTTGAATTCAGTTAAATGCAAAGAAATAGGCTAAATTTGAGGATTGGATATTGAGACTACAAGAAACACATTTGTATTGGTGAAGTAGATCTTCATCGAGGTTTCTGTCATCCGAGTCTGTTTTCTTCAGAAAATTGCATGCTGCAGCAACACAAAAAGATTGCTTTCATTCTATCTTAAGACTGTTTCTTTTAGTAGCAACCTGAGGACATTGCCATAAAAGTTTTTTTTTTCAAGTCTTTAATTAGCTGGTCAAGGAGAATTGTAACACCTGTTGTGAATTCTGAATGTACACCTGAAAAATAGATCGCAGAAAGTAACAAGAAATGATGGCTAATGAGTTATAACATCATCGCCCAACAACACAAAGTGAAGCATAAGCCATGTGCATCCAGCTGAAGAAACACAAGAACAAAGTGAAACTATATGGATGGATGGAGTGTTAAGAAAGTTAAAGTAATAAATACATGACAAGATGAAGTCAAGTGTGTATGATAGAATCCCATGCACACATGCATATGTTATTTATGTGTATATTTTATATAAATACATATTAATGTATTTAGTATATTCAATTGTGCAAGTATATATTTGAATAGAAATTCCATAATTGATGAAAATTAACATGTACTCAAAGATATAGCATAAATATTGGCAAGTTAATACCATATATGTCCAAGTGAGTTTATATATAATGTATATCAAAATTGGTTGGGACTGGATGCAAGCAGAAAGACAGATTTTTTTTCCAACTTACAGATTTGTAGATTGTTTGATTTTAACTCAAATAAGGATTTTGTTGACAGCAAAGCCTCTTCCCAATGTTTGAAAACATGAATGGTAGCACATTGTTCATGTGCTGTTTTTAAAAGCATTCCAAGCAGGAAAGAACAAGCCCCTGAACCTGGGTCTCTTCCTTGAGAGTTACAGGAGTGGCATTTTTATTTATTTATTTATTTTATATAACCAAGACCATTTAAATGAAAATAAACATTTATAGACAATATTTGGGAATTTGGGCGACATTCTTTCCAAACTACTTCCTGCTGGTAAGGGGCGCTATCATGGGGGATTCGAAGAAGATGCAGAAATCCTGCCTGTAGTCTGTAAGGCTGTTTTTGTCCAGCTGTTTTGAATGTAGGATCACCTGCTACTCTGTTTCAGGCAGTCTGGCTTGATCAAACCACATTAGTCTGGAAGGAATCCACAGCTTTTCATTTTCTGTGGAAACAAAAATAGAAATCCTTTTCCCCAGTAACTTGTCCTTGAACTTAAATTTTGGTGTCAAAGCATTTTTTTTATTTAATTTATTGTTTTACATGTCGATCCAAGTTCCCTCTCACTCCCGCTCTCCTTCCTCCTTCCATTTTACCCTCTTTGCCCTCTCACATGCACCCTAACCACACTCCCCTCCTATCCCCCCACCCCAATTCCATATGTAGGGGAATGCCATCCAGTTGGAGTCATGTAGATCTGACAGGTCATGTGAAGTAGGGACTAGGGCTTCTCTCCTGTCTCTAGGTTAAGGCAATTATCCCTCCATGGGGGATGTGTTAGCAAGGTCCTTTTGTGCACCAGGGATACATCCTGGCTTCACTGTCTGAGGTCCCTTAGACTGCCCAGACCTTCTGGCTGAGACTCATATTCAGGGGGGCCTGAGTCAGTCCCATGCTGGCTTCCCAGCTATCAGTCTGGTAGCCGGTTTGCTCCTCCTTGTTCAGGTAAACTGTCTCTATGTGTTTCTGCCACCTGGTCTTGTCCACTCCATCTGTATCTGGGTTCTACTTCGACTCAGTGTTTATGTATGGGGGTTTGCTCCTGTTTCCAACAGACATTAGTTGAGGGCTCCATGGATAAGTTAGTTGTTGATCTCACTCTCAGGGAAGGGCATTTATGGTAGCCTTTCTGCGGAAGGTCAAATTTTTAGTTGGCAGCAGTCTTGTAGTTCTCTAGTCCTTTCTTTGTGTTCAATTTTACCTTCAAACCAATATTGGCTCCCTCTTTTATTCTCTCTCTCTCTCTCTCTCTCGTCTTCTATTCCTATCTGGACTCAATCTTCCTAGTGGCACATGTTTTCCATTCCTCCCACTCTTTTTCTCCTACTTCTCTCTCCATTCACTGCCCCCCCCACTTCCCCTGTGCTCTGGGAGACTTGTCCCTTCCCGGTTCTGTGAGGGACTTCATATGAATCTCTTAGAATACACCTTGTATCCTAGTGTCTCTGGTGGAGTGGCATTTTTTAACCTGCCCAGGAATGCTCTCTGTTTTGAGAATACAATGCAGTTCACCCTCTTGATCTGAGGTATCTTTTAAGTAACTATGTATTTTGTGTGTGTGTGTGTGTGTGTGTGTGTGTGTGTGTGTGTGTGTGTGTGTGGTATTTGTTTGTGAGCATTTATATGTGTGGGTACACATGCATGCACGTCCATGTCTGTATGTACAGGTCAGAGCTTGACATGAGGCATCTTCCTTGATTACTCTCTACTGTACCTACATGGGCAGGGCCTCTCACTGAATCTAGAGTTTACCTGTTAATGCTAGTCCAGTTAGCCTATTTAAAGCAGAGATCATCTGCATTAGGATTATGAGATACTGCTTCCTCTGGCTTTTCATGTGAGTGCACAGGATTTGAATTCTTTTCCTCAAGTTTTTTCAGCAACTCCTTTATCCACTGAAATGCCTTCCTGGCCCCAATTATGTGTTTGGATACATATTATGTATTTAAGTTTTTATATTTTCCTTAAGAAACAATCCACTTTCCCAACCATCCACCTCAAATATATCTAAACATGCTGAGTTTAAAAATTGACATTCAAATTCTTACTATGTGGTAAAGCACACAATATGCCACGAAACTGCATTCTTTGAGGGAAGTAAGATCTCTACGGGATTTTGTTTTCCATGTCTTTTCACAAAGCTGGAGAATTGTCTTTTGAGTTTTCATGTGTGTGGGAGTTAGAAAAATATAAACCTATTCAAATCTGTTAAATTTGAAATTAAATATTAATGACAACCACAGCAATGGCAAATTGGAGTGGAAAGCATCCTTCATGATTAGACTGCCATAACCTAACCAAATTATAAATCTTAATCTCCCATTCCCAAGGCCACAATGGACAATGAGAACATTTGCAGGTCTCCCAGTAATTGCAGTTAAATCCCCCAATCATAGCTTTTCTCAGTATAACAGTCAAAATTCAAATGCCATACTTAGCCTAGTAGACAGTAAGTGTTCCAGCATCCAGAAGTAAGTAGACATTTCTTAACTGTGTTTTTAAAATGCACTTATCCTTTTGGTTATGACTGTGAGATGTGATTCATCAAAAGCAAAATGAGAGGTTATCAAACTCTCATTTTGGTTAAAGAAAGGAGAACATTACCCGCAAGAGATAAATGTTTCAAGAAATTTCACAAAGACTTAAGCAAAGACTCTACCCCATTTATCATTCCAAGTTTACAGGTTGTACTGGCTGCCTGGGTCTAGAAAGAAACACAGGGAATGCAGCCAAAACCAAAGTTGATGACTTGTAGAAATTTAAAACTTTCTGTTCTGCCTTTATGTGTTCACTCACATTAGAAACTACTTTTAAAACTAGCCATGTTTAGGGTTAAAATTTGATGCTATGTTGAACTATTAAATAAATATTAATTTCGGGAACATTTCTCTATCACAAAACAAAAAACAAGTTTCTTATATTATCCTAAATAGTGCATCTAGTTTGATGCCAACATACTCTTTTACTCTTAATGGGATTAAAAGTACAAGTCGTCATACTGCCACTGACACTCAAGACTATTTTCTTTGGATTAATCATTGGTTCTGATATTACATTCTTTCATCTGACATTTGGAACACACAGCATTTAGGAGATAGAATCAGGAAGATCAAACAGTCAGGATTATATTCAGCTATATAACAAATTCAAGATCAGTCTGGGCTACATGAAATCTTGTTTCACAGATACTAGTAAATCTAGTGAGGTGGTGTGGTAAGATGTTTGCTGTGCAATCATGGGGACCTGAGTTCAGATCCCAAGAAACCATGTAAGAAGGTGGCATGGCACTGTATGCTCATGCAGATGCTGGCGATGTGGTGAGAGCAGAGAGAGAAAAATCTCTGAAGATCATTGGCTAATGAGTTTTTCTTTTTTTTTTTTTCTTTTATTTTTTTATTTTTTTTTATTTAATTTTATATAACAAAGTCCAATTAAATGAAAACAAACATTTATACACAATATTTGGGAATTTGGGCGTCGTTCTTTCCAAACTACTTCCTGCTAGTAAGGGGCGCTGTCTTGGGGGATTCGAAGAAGATTCAGATATCCTAGCTGTAGTCTGTAGGGCTGTTTTGTCCAGCTGTTTGGAATGTAGGATCAGCTTGTAAGCTAATGAGTTTTTTCTATATCAATAAACTTCAGGTAGAGTAAAAGAGCTTGTCTCAAAAATCAAAGTGGAAGGGAGGACATCCAACTTTTAGCCTCCATACATACATGAAGACAGACACACTTGCATACCACACAAATAAAAGGCAGCACAAAGTTTTTATTGATATCATTATGCTTTCCATATCCCCTGGGGTTCATAATCTTTTCCCCTTCTGAAATATAAGGTTATTGAGAGAAGTGACTTTATCCTGTCTGATTCACTGTTGTGTTCTGGGCACCTAGTCATATGACAAAATACCTGATATAAACAACTTCAGAGGAATAAAATGTTAAGTGGCTCATGGTTTCAGAGGTTTCTGTTCATGGTTGCATGGCTCTATGGCCTTGAACACATGGTGTTATAGTGTATGGTAGTGGGGCATAATACAGAGAAGATTCATACTTCATGCTGGCTAGGAGACAAAGAGAAAGAGAGATGGACCTATGGCTATAATATTCCCTGTCAGAGCATGCTCCCAATAACCTGGCTTCTATCCACTGGACTCTCTTAGAGGTCCCACTACTTTTTAGTAATGTCACATCCTGGCCAAGCCTTTAACATATGGGCTATGGAAGTCGACGAACATAATGTATTTAGCCTGTGTGGAACATTTAAGACTTAAACCACAAGTCTTGTGTATAGTATATATTCAACATAGATTTTTCAATAAATGAATGAATGGTTAGATGGATGACTGGCTATAATGCTTTAACTGCAATAGTTTCAAATACTGATTTATTGTTTTTATATGGTTTTTATAGCCAAGAAAATACATCATTCAAAATTTGAGGCTGTTTTATGGATTTTTATTTCAAGGGCAATAAAATAAAAAATTAAGTACATATTGGGTATTAAATTAAAAGTAGCACTCATTTTATATTTTTTACATGCTGAATTTATTTATTGAAGTTTTAAATAATTTCTGTAACTTTAGATTTTATTCTTTCCATTCTCATTCCAACACCCTGTTCAGCATGAACACTTCACTATAGTAATTGTGTTAGACGTAAAGTCCAGGATGGAAAAGAGTCTGCGATTATACATCTAAGAGTTTCACTGAAAAGTGCAGTAAAATACATGCAAAAAATTACAAATGATTTAGATGCAATATTCAGATAACCTGGGATAATATGTTATTGGACATATAAGGCAGAATTGCCCAAGTTCTTTGGTGGACCATTCTGGATTCCCCTTGGTCCTCCTATGAAATCTGTTGTTAACTGAGCCAACATCACTGTAGCCAGTCTTTCATATCATTTCTTTGAAGAGGGTGAAATTGATGCTGTATGTGGGTGACACGGTAATGAGTGCTTTTAAGAAAAGCAAACAGGAGCTAAGAGGGAAAGTCTATCCTGCAGTAGAAATTTGACACTAAAAAATGGGGTATTTATTTATGCTGGGGATAAGTTAGGAGGTATAATAAATAATGAAGATGAAATGTTCTAACATTACACAAGCCATTGTAAAGAAATGTGTAGACTGGTAGCCTTTGCATTGAATACAGGCAACACTTTGTTATTCCATAATGTACTTATAAAATACAACACACCTATATATATTTATATTTTGTTCAAAAAAGTATTTGTTAATAGTTTGGCTACTTTTCTTTTTGAATAGTCTATTTTTATTATTACTTAGTTTATTCATTTTCTATCCTGACCCTCTTCTCCTTCCACCCCTTCTGTCCCCTCCCCCACTCCTCTGTTTCTGTTCAGAAAGGAGCAGGCCTCCCATGGGTATCAACAAAAAATGGCATATAAATTTGCACTAAGATAAGGCACCTCCCCTTGTGTTAAGGTTGGTAATGCAACCCAATATGAGGAATAAGCTCCCAAGAGCCAGCCAAAGCATTAAGGACATCCCCTGCACCCATTGTTAAGAGTCCCACAAGTATATAGAGCTACACAACTGTCATATATATGTAGAGGGCCTAGGTCAGTCCCATGTAGGCTCTCTAGCTGTTGGTTCAAACTTTATGAATTCCTATGAGCCTGGTTAGTTATTTCTGAGTGTTTTCTTATGGTGACCTTGAACATTCTGAATTCTGACTCCTACAGTACTTCATTCCTCTCTTCAGCAGAAAAAGAAAAAGCACAAAAGGGAAGATTTCATTCATGCTTCATGCCCTTATTTCCATCTTCATTACTTAACAACTGAGATCTCAAGATTATGGAAGGGAAAGGCTGAAGATATTTCTGCAAGAGCGATTTTTCATTCCTCTTAATCTGGTTAATTTATATAATCAGATTTAATGTCAAAAGAAATTTAAAGTGACAACCCAAAAATTGGAGTTGTTTACCAAAAGAAAACCTTACTATATGAGAGAAATTATAATAAGTTTATAACTTTCTCTTCTAGATGCATATTTTTATGAATCAGCTTTATTTCATACAAGGCTTAAAAATATACAAAATTACTAAATTGGTAAAGGTTATAAATCAAATAACTTAATTTCCCCTTGTTATTTAATCAATAACTAATTAATGCTTTGTTAATATCTGTAACCCCTATAATTGTCACTTTCTTTTTAAGTATATTGAGAATATGTCATGCTTTGAAGCCCTATCTGGCCCAGTACTTGCTGAGTAAATAAGTCAAGACTCAAACTTAGAGCAATCCCCCTTCCCTTGCTCACTGAATGCTGGGATTACAGATGTGCTTCACCATACCTAGCCTTTAAACTGAATTCTGTGAGCTGAATTTTCTTGTTCTTAACCTCTGTCACTGCTATTAACTAGATAAATTGACTATTTGGGAAGAATTGATGCTTCTAGGCAAAGTCAGATACAAACATGTATTTGAAATTGACATGGGAAGAACCTTCAGTGACATGATTTTTCCAGAAGTATTAAACAACATAAATAAATTTTTATTTTAATGTTAATATAAAAATATGGCAAAGGTAAAAGAAGAAATGAGTGATAAACTGAGGATGTTCTTGTACTAGAGATCTGGTCACAAACAAAGGAAGAGTGATAACATTACTGACACCCACAGTTCTTCCTTAATTTCATATCAGATTGCACTCTTGCATTTGATCCATTTCAACAACCAATTCTATTTCTGCCCTGCATAATATATATACTTAAAACTAAAGTGTACAAGGCCAGTGAGATAGCTCAGTGAGTAAAGACATGTGTCACCAAGCCTGATAATGAGTTCCACCCTTGGGACCCATATACCAAAAGAACCAACTCTTATAAATTGTCATCTGATATCCACATTCACACTTTTGCTTACACATATCAACACACACACACACACACACACACACACACACACACACACACACACACGATATTTACATTTTCTACAGATCACTAAATTTTAAAAATAAACACAGAAAAATCAATGTAATTAAAAATCATGTAATACAAAAATAGACCTTTTCCAACCTTGTTCTTTGTGAACCATGATCAGTTTTACATGTTTAATTCACCAGACATGGTGGGGGGGAGAAGAAGGGGAGAGAGAAAGAGATCTCAAAGTTCATGCCACATATTTTATTCAGAAACATGTCTTTTGCACCAAATAATGTTTCATTAAACCTTTCAATTCTGTGTTCTAAGGCAACTTGGTACACAACTTCCCCTTGGCAGCACTGCTACCATGCCAAGGCTCAGTGAAGATAAAGCAGAAAGTAGGCCTGAAGTTTCAGTTTACCCTGGAGCAATACCTGACTCCAGGAGAGACCACAAGCTGGGACCACCTGGGCAACACCCAGGAATAGACCATCCAAGAGGAAAGTACCTAATGTTCCAAAGGAAATTCCTAACTTTCCAACAACTGTAGATATGGTCACCTGAATTCTCTTAGCCTAAGCTCACAGGCATCCCTTTTCACCAAGACATCCCTAGACAAATGTCAGCCAATCAGCATCTTGAAGCCTGAAAATCCCCTCATCCCTGACCTTTATTATGACAAAAACCCTACCCCACCTGGACTGGGCACTCTCTGCTATCAACCACTGTGTCAGACAGATGAAGAGCCCAAGCTTGAGCTTGAATAAAGGCTCTTTGTTTTTACAGATGGGACTCAGTCTCCTTGTTGGTCTTTGGGGAACTCCCGAGATCTGAACACATAAGGTTAGAAGGGCCACAAATATTCAATATTTCTCACTTGGATTTAAAAAATCCAAAGATGCATTGTGGTTTGTTCTAATTTACTTTCCCCCTTTCATTCTCAGATGTTATTTTATATTCTGGATGATCCTGCTGAATGCAACATTAAGCTGGTTGATGAGAAGAATTTGGTTAAAGTATCCTAATCATATATGGCTATTAATATAGAAAATGGTAACCTTTTCTGAAGTGGATAGACAGTCTTGCATTTACAAAGTGGGGTACAGCCTACTTAGTTCTACTATAATTAGGAAGTGGGAAACATCTATTTAATATTTTTCTGTTGTGTCTATTTGAGTAAAGAACAAAAAAGTTATTGCTGTATAATATGTGTAACTGTGCCAAAGAGTCCTGTGAATTAATCTTGCTTAGTGAACTGTGGCTATCTAAGTGCAAGGACTATCAAATCCTATCATGGAAAGCAGTCAATATTTGTGCAGTGATTCAGCCATTGTCTCTTCTGTCAGATATCATTCATGGATCATGTAATTTTCCCCTTAATTCTAATCAAAGCACACATTCCTCTCAAGACAGCCCTCTGAATATCTGTAGTCATTCCGTTAGAGTCACTCAGGAGATAGAATCCATTTTCCACACTGAATCATTTGATATTTTCTAAAGTGGACAACATATCCCTTCCAACACTGTGTATATTCATCCCTGATGCCATGAGTTGCATTGATGGAAACAAATAAAACTCGATACAATTACAGAAACTTTATAATATTGAAAAAGAAGACAGTACTCAAATATGTTTTTCTCAAGCCCAATATTAGGCAGCATATGTGGTTTGAATATAAATCCATCATTTGTTAGTACATGCTTACATTCTGTTGCAAAGGTTTACCTCCTAAACTAACTCAAAGAGCTCAAACTCAACAATACAAAGGTTGTTACCCATGGCAGATTCACAAGTCTAGAAGAATAGAAAAGAGTATTAGTCACACTGTTCCATCAGCACTTAATTTAATGTTCTTTTCAAGACCTGCAAGAGATCAGATTTTACACAAATTGAAACTTAAAGATGCATGGAACAGCAACAACTTCATTTCTTTTCTTCAAGAGAGTTTGACTTTCTTTACGGATGCTGACTTTTGTAGGATACCATCTGTGTGTGTGTGTGTGTGTGTGTGTGTGTGTGTGTGTGTGTGTGTATGCACAAGTGTGTACATTTGTGCTTACATCTTTGAGGATTTTGAAAGTAAATTGTTATAAGGTAACAAGAACAGCCATTTGCAAAAGTACCTATATGAATTTATTTTGTACATGCTTACTTTATAGTAAAGCTGTTCGTTATGATCCATGTACAATTCTTTTTAAGTAGTATGCTTAAATTAATAGTTTGTTATCTTTGTTGTAAATTATTATAGTCTTGTTTTGATTATATGTGCTTATAACTGCATTATCAGTCTCTTTTTCTCAGCATTGCTTTGATGCCAGGCAATGAGTTGTAAACATCAGAACTTATTACATTTCTTTGGTCACAAGTGTAACAGTCCTGGCTGTCGTGCCACTAGCTCTGTAGACCAGGCTGTCTTTGAACTCACAGAGATCTGCCCACCTCTGCCTCCCAAGTCAGAAATGGATATTTTATAAGTTTTTTTCTAGACATTTACCATGAAGATAAATCACAAGAAAACATTCTCATAGAGTTAATATTCTTGTGGGATAAAATAATAGAGAAAGGGATAATTGGTTTGAGTATATTCTCCATATTCTCCAATAATGTCATTTATTCTTTGGAAACTTGGCCCTAAGGTTGAAACTTTAAAGTGGGCATAGTAGAAGGATGTCCACTGGAGGAATTATAGTAGCACTGGAAGGTCTTTGGTTTCTTATATTGTGATATGTTCTTTCCCTTTTGTGTATCATATTGTGTAGCTCTCTTTTTTCCTTGTGAGTCACTGACCATTGGCCCATGAGGACAAAGGGAGAAGAAACAGTGAGCAAGGTTCAGACAATTGTGAGCATGATGGAAGCTTCCCAGAGTTAGCTTCAGAGAGACAGCTCAGTTTATTGAAGCAATAGGGCCAGCTTATATAGCTGGAGTCAGGGGGAGGGGAAGACAAACAAACAAGGGAGGGAATATACCTAATTTTCATGTACAGACCTAATTGAAGATAGACAAATATTAATGGCACACCAATTCAAATACTAGAGCTTGCAGCAGAAAGAGGGAAACTTATGTGCTGAATCATACAGCATTTGCAAGGAGCTCTGCTCAGAATTATCTTGCAAATAATGTCATGCATTCAAGCCTAGAGACACTCTCCAAATAAGGTCAGGCAGAGAAGGGAGTTCTGCTGAGAAAGAGAGTGCTCCATTTTGTGCAGAGTTCATAGAACTATCCAGACTTGGTGAACTACAACCTTAAACTCAGGATTCTCCAACAATATTACTTCTGCAATTCAATCTTTACTCCTCACTCTATCAAAGTTAACAGCAAGTCCAAATCCTTGAATTTCAAGAAATATCACATGCATAAAGCTATTTTTTATTACTAATTCAGATTCATGTATTTTGTTCCAGTAGCAAAAAGTGAGCCAATGAAATATACAAGAGAAGAAAGTGATATATGAAATGAGATAGGTAGTTGAGATGGTTGAGACGAAAGTAGATGAGCCAATGTGTGTCCAGGAAAAGTCTAACAGGAAAGGTTTTATCTGGGTGCTGAAGCATAAGTGGTGGTGTGTGATTACAAAAGTATTGGGTTGTCCTCAGACAGTTACTCTTGACATGTCAAAGGGATGGAAAAGGGCGAGTAAATGATACAGATATCAGTTTCTTGGCAGACTGGGTTGGGGAAGGATAAAAATGCATTCTTCTGAGCTTTTTCCTCTTTTGAGAGAAGTTAAAAGAATGATTCCAGCTAAAAATAAATAAAATGAGTGTGTAGAATATAGTGAAAACTAAAGGAGAGAGAAGAGTCTATAGTGGGATTGATGCTGAAGGGGGCGGTGAGCTGATTAGGACAATGTAAAACTTCAAGGTGAGTACCAAAACTCAAACTGAGATATTTTTTTTTAATGATTTAAGTGAGACATGTTGGCCTTGATACTCCACCATGACCTCCAGAGTATTCAGTAATTTGAAGTATATACCTTAAATAACACAGTCTTACATTTAACCATACCTGGTAATTTGCCAAGAATAATGATGAAAGGTAAAGTCTAAGGGACTTAAGTATACTTGTAAGAAACTGATTGTAGTGATTGGTCATATATCTGAAATTGATAAGAAGAGAAGGGAGGCTACTTGATGGCTCATAACTCTAATCTCAACACTTGTGAGGCTGAGACAGGAAGATTACTATGAGTTCCCAGCCAACCTGAACTTCAGAGAGAAATCCCTGTCAAGAAAAAAAAAAAAAATCAAAAGAGGTGAGAATGTGATGCAGGTAGTGGGTAGAAAGTCAAAAGGTGCAAAGAAGCCTAACTGGAAGCCACCAGAGATAGAAGAATATATGAAGCAAAGATTCCACAGTGATGAATTCAAAAGAGAGATGATTTATTGGGAGAGTAATGGCTGAAATACCATTTTAAAGAACTTTGAAGTATGCTTACTGTTAATGGCCATAGGAGTGTGTAGGAACGAAATTTTGCATCTAAATAGGTTAAGAAGCTTTGCAGAGACTAAGCCATTGGAATCCTCATCTATATCAATGCCAAAATCAGGAACAGGTATGATAAAAGGGAATGATGGGGAGGGAGGAAAAGCTATGTCCTTCAAAAACTGAAGTAAAAACTAAAAATAATTCAGTTATTCCTTGTATTATCTAAACCACAACTGGCACTAAAGGATCTATTCTGTCAGTAAATAATAAAGAAATGGAACAAAACAGAGACAATATTAAAAAGGTTTTATAGCAGACATTTGGTATTTGGCAAAAGTGAACTTAATCATGAGTCTTTAAATTCATATAGGATGCACTGTTATACTTGTACAGAAATCTCCCTCCTGTAATCTATTTTATTATTTAACGGGAACTCTTAAATTCCAAAACCTTGTGAAACTCAATAGTTAAATCCAAGAAAATTATCTATCTTATTATTGCTGTCCATGGAAACTGAAGGCAATTTCATGAAAGGGAATATTAAAAATAAGAGAGGGGGAATGAAAACAACAAGAGCTTACATGGCTACTTCCAAAAGGTTTTGAAATTTTTGGAGTTCAGGTTGGTTTTGTGCCACTGGCTTATATATCTTTATCTCATTTTCATATTGTTATTAGTAAGGGTGGATAGCTGTAGATGCATCATGGAAAACTGGGGAAAAAGCAAAACCTTTTGTGTTCAGCTCCAGTCTAAACCAGTCCCTGTCTCATGGTGTTTTCTTCAGAGAACGAGACCTTATGACTAACTCTTAACTAGATCTACATTCCTTTCTTTCCTCAAAAAAGTTCTCAAATTATAGTTATGTGATTAATGAGTGCTGTCCTAAGTTATAGGGAATTATATTTCTTTTTCAGATTTCACTTTTTCCCTCCATTTAATAGTCTGATTCATTTTAATGGCTCTAATGTATTCTGGCAAAATCCATTTAATTTTGCATTATCTATATTGAATGCCTCTAATAAAAGTATTAATCAAAAAAGCATGGGAGACTATCATGAAAGTGATAAATGAGGCTTACTGTTTGTTTTATGAATCAGCCTCATTTTAATAATTTTGCAAATTTATATGTGTTAGATAAGACAGTTGGATGCCCTTGAATAAAACCACACCAACCAAAATGGTTATGAGGAAGAAAAGTGTTCTTTATATTTTTGATATATTCTTCTTTTAGTTGTGGATATCAGAAATGGATATTGAAAATGTTAACATAGAATTTCCTTTTAATCAATAGAGGTTATTTTAACAAAAGTAGGTAAATTTTAAAATACAATTTTAATGGGAAAAAATATTTTCCATTGGTTCACAGCTCATCTTTTATATATATAGTGTGGTTTTGATCTCTTCTATTAAAGTCGATCAAAGGATCTCAAGTTAAAAACAAGGTTTTAAAATGGCAACATCAAGTAAGTATATATATATAGCACCTCGTAATGAGCTTGTCATTTAAAAATGTTAAAGCTAATGAGTGTCCAATCCCAAACTTTAAGTGCTTATATTCCTGTTAAGATGGATAAAGGCCAATCTGGTCCTATCTTTTTAATGCCTGCTGCACATATTAGCATCCCCTAGCACTGATGTTCTAGTGGTATCTGTAAGGCTATTTTGAAATCCCATACTGTGGATTATAGTCAACACAATGGCTATAGAAAACAATGTAAATTATTACTTTGCAGTTTTAAATATATTAATTTTTTAAAAATTGCATTTCTGTGCATATACATGTGTGTGAGAGAGACAAGGTGTCTGTGTACACACACACACACACACACACATACAGGGTGTGCATGTGGAGGACAGAGATAGCATACTGGAATCTATTCTCTTCTTGCACAATATGGGTCCCTGGTTTGAACTCACTTATGAAGATTGGAGACAAGGGCCATCTCAGTGGGTATACTTATTGAAAATAAACTTAGTGATCAGCAATATATTCTTAAATATATATACAGTATATATACTATGTTACTCTGAATGCTATAAAGCCATTGTCAATCATGGACAATCTTTCCTTGTAATTTTTGTTGTGTTCACCCACCATTTAATTTGCATTAAACTCCTATTTGTGTGATTAAAAGTGTTTGGTTGTGGTAATGTGCCTATGATTTCCAGGACTTTAATCCCAGCACTTAGGAGGCTAGGACAGGGTAGTCTCTGTGAGTTCAAAATTAGCCTGGTCTACATAGATTGTTCCTGATGTACATAGTGATTTCCAGGATATCTGGGTGGAAAAGAAAATAAAAAAAAGAAAGAAAAAGAAAAATGTAGGTATCTTTGTTCAGAAGATTCACCTTTTTTCTGCCCATCAGTAGCATACACTTAGCAAAGAAACAACATTTTTTAAAAAAGGAAATGTATTCCCAAAATAGGAAGCACACTAAAATATGAATGAACGTGTTGTCTCTAGATCTGCCCTGATTCACCTCTAAATGGCTATAAACAGTTCTGTAATATAACAATAAAAATAACCTTTAAAAATCTCAGTAGCTCTACCCATATGCATTATTGGCATCAGTCAAATGATGGATGAGGACATATAAGTCACTGATAAATCTCTTTCAGTCTTCCCTTAACCTTTCTGGTCTCTGATGAATGCTTTTATACATTCAATTCTTAAAATGCAATGTAATTATGTGCAATCATGTATGGAATAAAATGCCATTGTAACCAATGTTTATGTACATTTACCATGGGTCAATAAAAACAAACAAAAATCAAGAATAAGATATTTCTTCTTTATTTATTTTTTTCATTTTTTAATTTTATTGAAAATACATCATTTTCACATACAATATACCATGATTATAGTTTCCTTTCCCTCTACTCCTTCTTTCTTCCCATGTTTCCTTTCCTCTGCTTTCACTCCTTTCTTGTTTCTCATCAGAAAAGATAAGGCTTCTAAGAGATAATAAACAAACACAAAAAATAAGATATAATAATACAAAGTAAATTATATCGTATTGAAGCTGGACAAGGCAACTCAAGAGAAGAAGAGTCCCAAGAACAGTCACAATAATCAGACACCTACTCCTCCTCACAGTAACAAGTTCCTTAAAAATACTAAGGAGGTCCTTGGGTAGACCCTGTCTGATGGGAGATGCTATTATGTATATATGTTTCTCATACTGGTTAATGAATAAACTGGTTAATGTTGGCCAATAGGAAAGGAGATAGGAGGGACTAGGAGACAAGGAGGAAAGAGGAAGTAGTAAGGAGGAGTCAAGATGGAGAGTCTGGAGAGAACAGAACTGCCATTCCTCCGCTCTTGGTAAGACCACGTGGAAATACATAGAAATGGGTTAATACTTAAGACAGAGTTAGCCGATAAGAAACAAGTAACTGGCCAACAGCATAATATGAAATACAGAGTCTCTGTGCGTTATTTGGGGCTGGTGCAGCAGCGGAACAGACTGGCAGCGGGAGGAAAAACCTACTCCTTACCCCCTGTCCTTGCTGCTTCAATCTCTGTGATCTCATATGAGCCTTACTTAGTTAATTCAGAGGTCCTCTTCTTCTAGTACCCTCCATGTCCTCTGGCACTTACAATTTGTTCATCTCCACTTCCATGGGATTCCCTGAGCTCTGAGGGGAGGGATTTAATGGAGACCTCCCACTTAGAGTATCTCTCTGAATAATATCTGGCTGTGAGTCTCTAAATCTGTTCCCATCTGTGGTCAGAGGAATCCTCTCTGATTATGTCTGGATAGGGCATTGCTCTATGAGTATAGTTACAAGTCATATTATTGATATTTTTTAAACACATCTTTTTAAAGACAGTTAGTGTTTGGTTTTACCCTAGGTATCTGGAACATCTAATTTCTGGCTATTAATTACACAAGAAGTGTCAGGTACGGGTCCTTTCTTGGGGAATGGGTCTAAAGTCAAATCAGACGTTGGTTAGATTCTCACACAAGTTATCTACCTCTGTTTCCTGGTGTATTTTGCAGTCAGGACAAATTGTAGGTCAAAACCTTTGTGTGGTTGGGCTGGTATCCACCAATTTTCTTACATATGATGCAGTTCGCTTTGTGTCTCAGTATGTGGTCAAATGATAAAAGTTCAATGAGGTACAGAGAAGAAATTATTTTCTTTTGATTTTGGGTGAAATGTTCTGTAATATATGCTAATTCCATTTGTTTTATAATCTTTGTTAGTTCAAGCAGTTATCTGCTTAGTTTTTGTTTGGATGTCCAATACATTAATGAGAGTGAGATACTGAAGTTTCCCAATATTACTGTCTGAGAGCTAACATGTGATTTAAGCCACAGTGTTTCTTTTATAAACTTGGTTGCCCTTGTGTTTGGGCCATAGATGTTAAAAACTGAAATGTCATCTTGGTGGGTTTTCCTTTGATGAGTATATAGTATCTTTTCCTATCTCTTTTGATTAATTTTGGTTTGAAGTTTATTTTGTGAAATAATGAAATGACTACACCAGCTTGCTTATCAGGTTCATTTGTGTGTAATAGTATTTCCAACCTTTTACTCTGAGGTACTGTCTTTCCTTGCTATCAAGGTATGTTTCTTGGATGCAGCAGAAAGATAGATCCTGTTTTTAATCTATTCTGTTAATCTGTGTTTTTTACTAGTGATTTGAGATCATTGATATATAGAGATATTAATGACCTGTTATTTTGTTGTTATTGTTGATGGTGGTAGTGGACATAGTAATGTGAGCTGGCATCTGTGGTTTCTTAAACTCATCAGCATATCTGTCCATGCCCTTATGTTTTTACTCTTTCCATTGAGAGGTTAGATATAATTCTATGTTTTTGGTTGTGAGCCTAGCCTTTAACAGCTGAGCCATCTCTCCAGCCCTAGATATAATTCTAATAGGTCTTTTATATGCCATTTGGCCTTTATCCCTTTCAACTTTTAATATTCTTTCTTTGTTCTGTACCTTTATTGTATTAATTATTATATGGCTATGGGACGTTCATTTTTAGTACAATCTATTTAGTGTTTGTAGGCTTCTTGTATTTTTATAAGCATCTCCTTCTTTAGGTTTATAATATGATTTTGTGAAAATATTTTCTGGGTCTTTGAACTGAGTTTCTTCCCCTCCCTTTATTTCTATTGCTCTCAGGTTTTATCTTTGCATGGTGTACCAGATTTGTGTCAGGAGTTATTTGGATAACATTTTCTTTTAGTGATGTACCCTTTCTTCCATTGTATCGTCAATACCTGAAATTCTGTCTTTCCATCCCTTGCATTCTGTTTTGATGCTTGAGTCTTTAGTTCCTGTTCACTTACCTAGAATTTCCATTTCCAGGATTTCCTCAGTTTGTGTTTTCATTATTGATTATATTTCCATTTTTAGTTCTTGACCAGTTTTGTTTCTTTCAACTCTTTCCATTTTCCTGGTTTTTTTTAAACTAATTAATTAACTTGCTTTATTTATTTTTACATCCCAGCTGCAGCTTCCCCTCCCTCATGGCCTGCCACTCCCTTCTCCCTCATCCCATCCCTTTCAATCTACCTCTCCTTTGCATTAGCTCAGAAAGGGCAGCCCTACCCTGTGCATCAACAAAACGATCTATCAAGCTGCCCTTAAACCACCCCAAAACAAAATAAAATCAAACCCAGGAGAAAAGAAATAAAGAGAAAACAGTAAGCAAAATCTCATTATGAGAGCTATAGTGTTACACTGTGAGTCACACTAGATATCCTGTAATCCATCTACTTGTACTTGCAAGTGTTCATTGTTGTTTTTTGAGGCCTCCTATTTCTGCTACACCATTGATACTTGGCCCTTACTAAGGCTCCTCTTAGGTATCCTGTTGTTGTCCTGAAATTTTTGATATGCAGGACCTGCCCCTCCACATGCTCCAGCAGATCACAGATGGGGTAAATTTGAGGATAGGCCAACTCATAGCCTTGGTTCTGGGCTTGGGTAGTTGTAGAGTTGGTCTCTTCTTGCTCAGCCTATGCAGCAAAGGATATGACTGGTTTTCTTGCTTTTATGCCCTCAGGGTCAGTCGGTTCACCCACAGGTACACCACCAAGCCCAGTTCTACATTGTTGTCCAGGCAAGGTGCCAAGGTGCAGGGCCACTCTCCTGAGTGCTGTTCCTGGTGAGGAGCAGTATAGCTCTCACACTCTTATGACCTCAGCTCTCTGGGAAAGAGTGAGGGTCCCCTTGTACTACTCAGTCACATGGTGCTAGACAGGGATGTGTTTTCTCCTGGGTAACCAGAGAATGCCCAGAAATCCTATCTCTAATTATTAGAAATGCATTTTTAAGATGTTCCTAGGGGGAAAGGTCAAATATATTGGCAGAAATAGTTTGTATTTTTACAAAAAACAAAGACCTACTTTGTTTACCTGTTTATTTATTTTGTTTTAATCTGGTGTAACTCTATATTTATAAGTCTCAATGCTTTAGCTGAGATATTTTTTCCTAACTTTTTTTCCAGGATTTTTGCTATTGATTTAATTGAGGACCAATTTAAGTGCTAAATTTTTATAAAAAATTCTCTTACATACTAAAACATATGTGTTGTTACACACACTACTAATGATGACATTGTTAAGAAAATTATTTATTTTATGCAATATTTTTCTTAAATGGTCACCTTAATTGTACTTTAGAAAAGTTTTTGTTCTCTTCATATTTTTGTTTGGAAAAAAGCTGAGCAAATTTTTTTAGATCCATAAATATGCCAGTGGAAGTTATTTACATAGATAATTTGCTCATTCCTTAAGGGAAAAAAACATTATGTCCAAGGCTTTCACATATTAAAAATGATTTTACTTTGATTGGCTCAGTTGACAGCCAGTTAATTTGGTGAACTACTAAATGAACTGTTTATTTGAGGTTATAAAGTCCTCAAAATTCAATAACTGTGTTTGTATCCTCCAAGATTATATTCCCAGTCCAACTCGCCATTTATTTTTGACCTTTGGACAAACCTGTCTGCTCAACAAACTCCAATTGAAATGTCAAATACTGTGTTAGACTCTAGGGACAAAAGAAGTGTCAATCAAATTTTCCATCAGTGTTAAGGGAACTAAGTTCAAGTTTGGCCAGAGTAGTCAAAGCCCTCTTAGCCTGAAGCTTTCTCATTTACATGTCTGTGTGTGGTAGAGTCACACATAAAAGGTTAGTGACTATGGTAAACCTTATGCCACATTTTAGGGACAGCAGAGACTCTGGACCCAATGAACCACAGAATTTCTCTAAAGTAACATTTACTCAAATTCAGGACATCACCTTCAGAGCTTCCCCTAACAAATGATTTTTTTTTTTCAAGAGAAACTGAAACTTCAAGCCTTTCTGTAAGATCCAGTTATTTCTAAATATCGGTAAGCAATTTAAAAATTATCAAAACACAGGCTGGGGAGCTGACAAGCATGAAGACCCAAGTTCAAATCCTTAACATCCATGTAAAGCCTAGGTATGACATCTTGATCCTGTAATCACAGCTCCTAGAATTAGAGCCAGGCTGATCCCAGGAACTCACTGACTGATCTAGCTAACATTGCTTGTTCCAGGTTCAGTAAGAAATTCTGTCTCACAATGTAAGGTGGAGGGCAGGAGGGATGACTCGGTAGATAAATATATCTGATGCCATGACTGAAGATCTGAGTTTGATACCTAGAACCCACAGAGTGGAAGGAGACAGATTTATTTATTTTTTTTATCCTTTCCTTCTCATTGTCTTGTAACATCTTCTTGTTCAGTAACATCCAGTAACATCATAGAGGGAAGTCTGATTCTTACATATTGTCTTAAATTCTACCTACATGCATTCTGTGGTATGTATGTTGTTGTATGGGTATGCTCATGCACAAAGAACTAACTATAAATACATGCATACATACAAAGAGAGAGAGAGTGAAACTATACAACTTGACATTGACTTCTGACCTCCAAATATAGGTAGAACATAGTACACACATATACACACATGATAGCTATCTTTTTGAACAAAGTGATCACCTTCAGTGTTCTCCATCCTCTTGATTTCTAGGAATAATACAGTCAGACAACTGTTTTTTAATTTGTATCAGTTGCATGTACACAGAAATTTCTAGTGCATGCCACTAGAAATTATTGCCTTGTCTCTAGCTCATTTTCTGAGTCTTGCCTCTGTAGATACATTAACAGCAAATGTTTGCAAGAGTTACAGAAAATCAGTACAATCTACTGGGAATTCTTGAAATGTTAGAAGTTCATTCATTGTTGCTTTTGGATAGATAAGTTCTTTGATTTTACAACACTTAGTGGGACCTTTCTGACTTAAAGTTTTACACACACACACACACACACACACACACACACATAAGCGCGTGCACACATGCACGTGAGCACACGTGAAACACACACAGGACTAACTTAAAGTTGACTTATGAATTTTAAATTGTCCAATAAGCACTTTTCATTCTTGTAAGGACTTCCAATTCAAGATTGTAGTTTTCAAGTTTATGTGAAAATTATTATAATACTTTGATATTATCCTCACTGACTGAAGATCTAATAATACAAAGTTACACAACATTTCACCATTATAACATGGATATATATGAACGACCATGATAGGTCAAGATTTAAAACAGATTTATCAAAAATCATTTCATTTTCAATCATTTTAATTATATAGATCTGTTGCAGTGTGGATAGCGATGAGCCATTTCAGGCCCAGAGCCTTTTCATCATGTGTGTGACAAGACAGGTTTCAAGAGAGTTACACATTCATATTCTTCTCCTATCTTAATAGCAGAGACTGGGGTTGACCATAATTAGGCTAATTGAACAGTGAGTGGGTACAATATAATTCAATTAGAGCATAAAGCAAGCAGAGATTGCTGACTGCTAGCATTTGTTTTCCACTAGAATGTGTTGATCTGGAACTTAATTATAATTCTACATTGATTGTATTTTGTTTTCAGAGTGTTTGAAATTACTTTAGAAAACAAAGGGGTATTCTTTTCAGGCAAGCTGGAAATCTGACATGGAAGAACTTGCAGTTGTTTCAGGAATAGGCACAGTAAGAGCTGAAAATCTCCTCCTTGACTATGCATGCACAGCAAATTTGTGACACAGACTCTGAAGTCAGTGAGCCTGCAGTCAAATACAATCTGCTGGCTCTGTTGTCTCCTCTAAATAAATCAACTCCACCGAACTTTAGATCCCCAAATTTAAAATAGTGCATTTTTCCACAGAGACATATTTAGAAATTAAAAGAACATATGCCAATCATTATAATTAGTACATATATAAGCTATCCACATAAAAATATTAAAAATGTCTAATAAATTTCATTTATCTATTATCTATCTGCCTATCAATGATCTAGATAGCTATCTCATATATATCAAGCTTTCATTCATCACCATCTATATCATCTAATTATGTATTCATCTATAGGTATCACTATCATTTATTACTCATCTATATATTCATCATCTGATATCTACCACCTATTTAACTGGCTATGGATGATAACCTAGCTAATTATCATAAAATATCAATCATCAATTAGCATTTCTCATCTATCATATATAAATTGATTATATATATATATATATTTAATCTATCACTATATACAACTGGTATATATTTTTCTGCAGTATATCTATATGTCATCTATCTGTCTACCTGTAATCTTTTTCTATCTAGATATCTGCCAGTCATCTGTTTATTAGTCATGTGCTCTTCTGTATCTGTCATGTACCAGTCATTTATCTATCTGTCTCTGTATCTATTCATCCATCTATTCACATATCCCTTAATCTTCCTCTTATTTGTTGTCTTTTGGGCAAAGGATGTATTTTAATGAAAATTATAATTATTTTGAGTTTTGTCATTACCTCAACTTCCCTGTACTTTTTGGCAGTTTCTTATATTAAAGAACATTTTTAAAAATATTTTTTGTAAATGTTTTAAAAGTAAAAAAAAATCACTGTAATAAATTTAATCAAATGTATCCAAAATGAGTTAGCTATAATCTTCTTTGTTTCAGTAATACAATTTTGAAACCTAACAGGAACTTTTCTGATTTTAGACCTTATCTAAAGAATTACTTCTTTAGGATACTTACATTAATTTCTGTCAATGACATTCAGTGAACACTATACACAGATAGCATATTTGATCACAATGGTCTATGCCCTTAATCTCAGATTTTAGGGATCAGAGATGAGATAATTGTGAGTTTAAGAAAAGCATGAGCTACATTGTAAGATTCTGATTTTAAAAAAAATCATGTGATCATCTACCAACAGAATTGTTTTATATCCTAAGTTCTAAACAGAATGGATTGATTATTGGACATGTTTCAGAAACAATCACCCCTTTTTTGTTTAAGTTCTTCTGTGAGTTGCCTGTCTGCCCTTGAGGTACTTTGTTCAGTAACAAGTACCTTTCACAATGTAACAAAAGGAGTACAAGAAGAAAGAAGTTCATGCATTTTCTAAGAAACATTTTCAAAAATTGAACACAATATAAGAAATACTGGGAGAAAATAAGGCAAGAATTCAAGAAACTACAATTGAATTTGATGGCCTCGAAGATGGTGCAATTCAAGTTTGTTTTGTTAATCTGCAAAATGATGAAAATTTTGATCTAACTACTGAGAATTTTCATGTTAAGCACAAACACATGAATTTATATGGCATAGAGTTAACTCGTGACAAAACATTTGTTACTGACCATGGCTGATGTCCCTGTTGATCCCAATACTATGTGGGTGGTTATTTCTTTTATGCACTAAATGTTGCTTATACTAAATGAAATATCCAGGCAGAGCAGCCTTCCCACCCAATACACCAACATGTTCTTGAAATCTTGAAGGTGATAGAAGTCATGATCTGATAGATCAAAATGGCTCAAAAGTCATTCCTGCTAGCAATGAAGCAGGAAGAAAAGGCTCATCATCTCTATAGTATCTCTGTTAGAAAAGATAACATTTGGAAAAAACCACCAGTTTGAAGCAGGACAATGTAAACACCTTCACAGGGAAGGTACTGTGTCTGGAAGAGTTGATGGCTATGAGACAGATGATAAGCTCAAGTTAGCTGAGCTTCTGTATATGAACCATGAACCCAGGAATATGTCCATAATTTAGACTTTAATAGTGGTGAATAAAGCCCTATTTGTGTAGAGGATGGATGAAGGGATGAAAAAAGAAGGTAGAGAAGGAGGAAGGAAGAAGAGAGGCAGGGCAGGAAGCAGGTTGGGAAGATTGAATAATGTTTTCTCCCTTTGAACTATAAATATGGCCTCATTTAAAGGACTATGCTATATTTGGAAGAGTCATAGCAAAACTGTAGTTAGTAGTTTGATCATTACTGAAACTAGTACCTTTTTTTTTTAATAAAATAGCCCAAGATGACTTCTAGGTTGTTTATAGGCTAAACAAACCCCACTGGCACAAATCTCAGATATTACACATGTAAATATATATAGTAATTTTGAAAAGATATTTTTTAACCAATTTAGAGGGTTTCCAGTTTGCATATGCTGTTAAATTTTACCCCACTGATAAGATTCAGCCTCGAAGTCAAAAGACCAGGTCATGAGTAGGAGCACATTCTAAAGCAGACTCCAGGCATTGCTGCAAATGTTATCTTTTGGAGAGAAGTCTGTTTCCACGACTCTTCAACCTTCCTTGTCTGTCATTATGTAGACCTCTCCAAGCTAGCCTTAAGATTTTCTTATTCCTAGCATGTAATGTTGTGTCTTTGTTAGGGTTACTATTGTTGGATGAAACACAATGACAAAAAGTAACTTGGTGGGGAAATGGTTATTTGGGTTACATATCCCAAGATATGTAATACAGACCATGCAGAAAAGTCAAGGCAGGAACTCAGCCAGGTGGGAATCTAGAGGCAGGAGCTGATGTAGCAACCATGGAGGAATGCTGCTCCTGAGCTTGCTCAACCATCCCAGGAACACAGCATTACCCACAATTGACTGTCTTCCCCTATCAAACACTAAGAAATGCTCTACGGGCTAGACACATCTTATGGAGGGATTTCTCAATTGAGGATAATTCCTGTTAGATGCCGAGCTGATGTCAAGTTCACAAAATAGCCAACACATGCTGTTCGAGAAAACATAAAAATTTTGTTTGAATTATTGACTCATGTGATCCTATCTTTTACCACAATTAGTTCCCAATATCTGGAAAGCCTTTTAACTATGACCTAATGAGATATGAAAATACAATAGTTGTTCTTGAATAGTATTTCATATATTTAGTAGTAACATATTTCTTAAATAATATTCTCCATCATTTACATAATATTCTACAATATCTTAAAGAAATAAGTTCAAAGGCATAAAATGTGTCCTATTTTGAGACTGGAAGGAAAAGGAATGTTAAAGTAGATAAAGGTTCAACTCCACTTTTGATGCAAGGAAATATGCTTAGAAGATTAATTAATTTTCCAAGGTCTAAATTATTTTCCATAACATTTGTTGAACTTTCCAAGTCTCTGCTGGATATTCAGTGTCCTAAGGAATACTATTGTTCTCTCAGCACGACACTGAGTTATTTTAGAGTCATAGCATTATGTGATCATTCTCCAGAATGAATGTTTACAATATACATGTATCTTATGTCTATTTGTCAGATGGTTGCTGAATATCTGCTTACAAATTCGGGCTTTGCCTGAGCTTTAAGAAGCTGAAAAATTATGAAAAGTACATTGTAATGTTAATTAAGTAGATTTAAATCGATACCCAGCTAATCTCTCTTGCAGTGCTAGGAGCATAGACTGATGTGGTTTAGAATTTTTGGACAAGGTTGTGTACAGAAATTCTTGGAAGGAGGAGGGGAAATAGAAGCCCTGTCAAAGTTCATTGGGGAGGCGAAAACACAAACATGGGGATCTTATTCATAACAGTAAGAAAACTTTGAGAAGCCAAATGATTAATACACAAATTATAAACAGTTTAAGGATAAGTGGACAGCATCTGTGAAATTGATTTAAAGTAGGATCTTTGTGTCAAGAATTTTAGTCACTGTGGAATACCTGAGTCTACAGGATAGCTAACTGAGAATAGAATAATTTGTCAGAAGAAAAGCAGTCTCTAGAATTATGACCAACAAATAGCAAAAACAGCAGATAAGACGTTCTGAGAATCAGTCACTGCCTATTAATTATTTATGATACTTCAATTTACTCCCAAAAGTATTTCCATCAAGTAATAAGGTTCTTCACTTCTTTGTGATGTAATAAGACCTAGGAAACCCTCCTTATGCCAGAAATGGGGAAAGAGGAGGCCTCTAAGAAGCTGGATAAAAAGCTCCAGCAAAAAAGAGAGTTTTATATGTGAGATCTTCATGGTCAAGTGATATAGAAATGAATACTTTACATTGGTATGGATTTGGGTTAACTGATACAAATTTAAGGTCAATTTTGTTATACTACATGTATATTTCTACTCTTGTTTAAGGTGTTTATATGTCTCTTTTAAAATGTAATAGACAGTTAAGTTAAATACAAATTAATAGTCATCTATACTAGACAAACTTATAGCCATGTTAGGTTTTCTAGATATACAGAGATATATTTCAGGTAGATAGGTAATCTTCAAACAATTCAAAAACCTACAAAATATGGCATTTAACATGTTTTAAGAACTTAGACTTTTCTCAACAATGAGACATGTCTACTCCTGAAAGAATTAATTACTTCAAGAGGATGATAGGCATTGAAGAAGCTTCTAATTGAGTTTTCTTTCAATGTAGCAAGACCAGTCATTTGAACAAGAAACTCTTCTTGCCTGGACAGCTTTTTATATGCTATATAAATGGACATACAAGACTCTCAGGAAAGTGACTGCTAAAGTTGCCAAAACAAAACAGGTTGGTCCTTCAGGTTCCACTTTACAGAAGAAACTGCCAGACATTTTGAAAGACACAGAAGAAAGTAATTGATAAACTTTGTCAATACAAGGCAAAACAAATCTTCAAATTTCCTGCTTCATTGAAAAATCTGCCAGATACTATGGGCCTGTGGGCTGAAAATGGATGCTTCAGTATTACAGCAGAACTTTGGGTGACTGTCCTGCCAGCCAGATGTCTCTGTCATTTCTAAAGTTTTGGAGGCCACTTACAATGCACTTCCAGATTACTTAGGTAATATTATATCCTTCTCAGGTCTTTGATGGAGTTAAAGACTAGATAGTTATAGTTTTAGTTTTCTTTAGTTATGATAAAAGATAAATTAGATATAAAACTTTGGACTCACAAAGACAGGTTAGATGATTGAGTATTTAATTTTGTCAAATAAAAATAGACTAAATAATGTAACCATAATTCTTGCTTGATAACTGTTTTGTTATATTTGATTTTAATATGTTAATGTTAAAAACTTCTAGCCAGGTAGTGGTGGTACATGCCTTTCACTGGAGGCAAAGGCAGGTATATCTCTGTGAGTTTGAGGCTAGCCTCAAACTCCAGAGTGAATTCTAGGATAGACTCTAAAGCTGCAGAGAAACCCTCTCTCAAGAAACAACAAAAAAAATTAAATCACCCTTTTTTGTTAGACAGAAAATTGGAGATGATGTGGGATGCTATTATTTTTTAATTTAAATTTTCAACAAGCTTGTTTTACATGTCAATCCCAGTTCCCTCACCCTCCCCTTCTCTCCTGTCTCCCTCTAAACCCCATCCCATCCCCTGTCTTGTCCCCAAAGAGTGTGAAGCCTTCCATGGGGGAATCTTATAAGTCTGTCATATTATTTGGAGCAGGGCCTAGGCCTTCTCCCATGTGTCCAGACTGAGAGAGTATCCTTCTATGTGGAATGGGCTCACAAAGTCCATTCATATACTACAGATAAATACTGATCTACTACCAGAGGCCCCACAGACTGCCTAGTCCTCCTAACTACCACCCACATTCACAGGTCTAGGTTGATCCTATGCTGGTTTCTCAGTTATCAGACTAGGGTCCATGAGCTCCTTGTTCAGGTCATCTGTTTCTGTGGGTTTCTATAGTGAGATATTCACTCTGCTTGCACCTGGTGGGACTTAAGTTTTCTACATGGCAATAGAAATGGATCTATCTGTGATCTTGTTCAAGCCAGCATCCAGTTATTCCAGCACCATTTGTTGAAGATGCTTTCATTTTCCCATTGTATAATTTTCACTTCATCAAAAATCAGGTGTTCTTAGGTGTGTGTATTACTGTCAGGGTTTTCAATCTGATTCCATTGGTCTTCCTGTCTATTTTTGCACCAATACCAAGCTGTTTTCAGGACTATAGCTCTATAAAAGAGCTTGAACACAGGGATGGTGATGCCTCCATAACTTTTATTCATTGATGAATAAAGGAGTTTGGCCCATGGCAAGGAAGAATATATCTAGGAGGAAAATCCAGAGATATGGAGAAAATGAATGCTAAATCGGGTAAATACCATGTAGTTCCCAAAGGAGTAGGATGTCAAACATTAGTGGTAAGACATAGCACATTGTGATACACAGATTAGTAAAAATGGGTTAATTCAACTGTGAGAGCTAGTCAGTAACATGCCTGAACCATTGGCCAAACAATTTTAATTCATATTAAGTCTCTGAGTGTTTATTTGGGAACTGACAGGTGAGAGAGAAACCTCCATTCACAGTCAAGTAGCAATTTCTACTAAAAGTAGAGCTGAATCTGTTGCAGAAATTCTTTAAAAAAAAACAAAACAGAAATTTATCTTGAAGATGGAAACTTATAACAGGATAATATCTTCTTACATGTCTTAGCTATATTGTGATATTCTATATTGTATTTCTATGCAAATTATTATATACTATGTAATATTTCATATTAGTCATAAGTGCTTATTTATTTTAACTTCCATGTATTTTATTTCACAAAATGTGGGTGAAAGTAGTAGCTGAACTCTTAAAGCAAAAACAACATCTGAGTAAAATTTTCATTTTTTTATTTTCTATATAATATTTTGATAAAGGAAAAATTTGATGCCAAGACTACTCTTCATTTTTTATGTTTACAACAAATAATATACAAAAGTAACAATTTAAACAATATTCAAACACTGTGTAAGGTTCCCCAAGAACTTTCTATCATTTTATACTGAAATTTTGCCTTTTGAAATTATGATTGTGTTGTCATTTCTGAGAATAAATGAATATTTAATCATTAACAATTCTATATGGTCTTGTTTATTCGTGACTTGGAATTTAGATAAAGTTTTCTGAATGACTTTCATTAACTCCAAGCCATCCTTCATTCTTCTCCAGATTACAATGCCACCTTTAAAATTAGCTTGTTCTTAGACTGAGTATGGATAGGAGATTACATAAAGATAAAACTGTCTACTAAATAAGAAGGGCGTTTTCATGGAGATTAATACATAATCATTTAAAGAACAAGCTTCCTGTATTCTCCTAAAATACCTTTCTCAACTTCACAACTAAGTCTTGAGTAGTCAGAGAAACACAACCACCTGGTTTTGTCATTTATCTCAAACAATTCTGAGATGACTAACCAGAGTGCTAAGAACTGAGTGTATATACTGTTTCTGATCATTTTATTTCTTTAAGCTCTGAACCAAGTTCTTTAAGCTGCTCTTCTGAAAGATATAATTTTCTTTTTAAAAGAATTTAAGAAGATTTATGTTTATTCATGCATCCATACATCTTTTATCTGTGTGAATTGATGTGTATGTCTGGATATTAATTAATATGTGTGAATGTGTGTGTTCATGCGAATGCTTAGAGAGACCAGAAAAGGGCAATGGATTGAGAGATGGATGCTGCTTGACTGGGATGGATTCTGAGATCCGAATCCTATTCTCTTCAAGCGTTCTTAACTGCTGAGTCATCTCAGCAGTCTTGATGCATATCAGTTCCACTTGTGCCATTCATTATCACTACCACAATTTCACAGTTTAAGAAATCTACTGTTGGCAATATGGATTCTACTCATGATATAAGTTATAACCTTCTTTGGAGATCTTAATTTTATTGGTAGCAAATATATATTATTCAAGTCATAAATTGCCAAAGTCTAAAATTTTTTGTTACTGTTGAAGTTGTGTTTTCTGGCTCATTTAGAAATATGAGCTATATGCAGAGGGAATATTGTCATAGGGAGTTAGCAGATTGAAAAATTGTTCTTGAATCTGTCTCTTGCCAGAGAATGCAGAAATATATGCAGGCTGTTGGTAAACATATTCACACTGTGAGCTTTTGATTTTGAATCACACCAGCATGAATTCTGAGACCTAATTGTAAGGGCAACAATGAGGATTATAATGAAGGGAGGAACTGGCTGTTCATCCTTTAGAAACTGTACTACAAACAAATTTCCTGTGGTTTTTAAAAGAAGACTCTCTTGTGTTTTTCCGTACTTTCAATTTCACGTGGTTGACTTTCTTTTTCTTTACCAGCACTTGGCATGTAAGCCTTAAAATGGGGGTCATGGCTAAAAAAGGCTACCCTCTGTGTCTAATAAATTTTTATTCCAGGGCTACCTTCATCTGTTACTTATTTCAATTCTCCAGTTACCGACAGATTTACTGAGTTTTAAACATACGTTTTTTTTTTTTTTTTTTTTGTATTCATAGCAAACATGTACACACTGCATTTTAAAGCACAAATTTGCTTTTTTTTCCCTTCCTACCACATTCATTTATGGCTGTTCATTTGTTCATTTGGTAGTTTTTTCTTTTCTTTCTATTTTTTTTTTCTGCATGCCTATACGTTACTTTGCACTATCCTTCCACAGAGGTAGTAAACATACAGTAAATGCTTAGTTGTATCATGGAAGATTTAGACATCAATAAGACACTCAAATATGTATATATTCACATTTAAAATGAAAGATACCATCCTCAAAAAATATGTATTTTACTTTAAAATAAATACACAATTCAATGAAAAAAGGAAGAAATATTGGAAACCTACATCAGGAGCTCAATAAAACTTCCTCTAAATAGTATCTCTTGTGCTGACAGAAATGCATAAATAATATTTATCCAGGGGAAAGTTGAGGACATCCAGTATAGGCTCAAGAAAAAGAGGGGACTATTATTCTTCCTTATGCTTGTGGAAGTCTGTAGTTTGAGTAAATTATATGTGTATGGGACCTGCCTTGAAAGAGCAACCCAATTTGCAACCCCTGATATATTTACATATTGACACAGACTTTCATACAAAATATCCCCCATGGGCTCAGAGGTACCCATTAGGGGGTTTAGACATTTTAAAAAGTAGTGACTGAGCTGGACTACCTAAGACTCTGGAAATGGATCTTCAGTGATATTCTGTCCATGGTTCTTTTTGTTTGTTTGCTTCCTTTTTTCCTGCTTCCTGGTAGCCATGAAGTATAAAACTCCTATGCCATATGGCCTTACCACTATGCAGTTCTGTTCAAGAGTGTGGGGACAAACAGTGGACTGAAAACCTTGAAAATTTGTACCGAAGTAAAGCATCCTCCTCCAAGTTATTCACTCACATTAATGAGACACCCTATCTCAAAAGAATAAATCAGAAGGTGATGCAGGCAGGATGCTGTGTGATATCCTCCTCTGACTTCCATACATGTACTTGGTCACATATATTTATTAATACATGTAGGTACACATGCATTAAGAATTTCTTGATGCTAATAAAGATGTTATGAATATAGTTATGATTTTATTCTATACATACATTTTACTCAGGTCTGAGGTCTTCAATTTCAGTCATTATACTATGCTGTACAAGGAGAAAGACTTCTGTGGAAAACTGAGTTCAGCTGTGTGACGTTTTAGATTTATTACGGTAATATGTTAGTTTCAGGTGTGGTCTGGTGCTTTGTGTAGCTGCCCCTTGGCCAGCCACTTAATCCAGGTCTGTTTAATCTAATAAATACCTGGCAAATGCCTTCTGAATTGGTTTGAGACCTGCAGACACCCCTAGGAGGAAACAGCATGGCAACAGAGCTAATGGTATTTTAGGAAGCACCTCTATTCTTTTGGAAGACAACTTGCCCTTTCTCTCCGAATAACAAATGAAAGGGCTCATTATCAGTGTTGGTAAGCTAGAGCCCATGGGCCAAATCCAACTACCTTCTTGACTTTATGTGGCTTTTGTAAAGATAATGGTTTCTTCAGCTTTAAATGGTTGGGAGAAAATGAGAGATAACATTTCTCAATACGTAAAACATTAAGTGAAGTTCCAGTCACAACTGAGGTTTTGTTAGAAAACATACTCCTCCTCCCCATATATCCCATGGTTGTCTCTCCTCTTCTTACAGTACAGTAGCAAGGTTGAATAGCTGCAACAGGGAACTCCACAAAGACCACAATTCTATTTTTTTTTTCACAACTGTATCTGTGGAACCACCTGGACATGTAGCAGAGAAGGCAGGTTGCACCTGCCATATGAATTCCACATTCTTTTGGAAGACTTACAAATTCATGAATCCAAAATTATTTGTCAAATGATGGTAAGTTCTAGGTAGAAAATATAAAGGATTTATGCATAGAATGCTCCTAAGAGGAGGGTCAAAACAAACCCTCAGAGGGGATGTTTAATAGAACCACTGAATGGAGCCATGAGGCAGCATAGGAAGAGGAAGAGTCAGAAAATACAGACTGAAGATCCTGACACTGCAGAGATTATACAATCATGGAGCAGTGGTCCTCAACCTTCCTAATGCTGTAACCCTTCAATATAGCACCTCATGTTGTGGTGACCATAGAACATAAAATTATTTTTGTTGCTGCTTCATGAGTGTAATTTGCTACTATTATGCATTATAATGGAAATATCTTACATTCAGGATATTTGATATACTACTTCTGTGAAAGGGTTATTTGATGTTCAAAGAGGACATGGCCCACAATTTGAGAACCACTGTCTTGGAGGGAGGAAAGGAGCCCCATGTGGCTGGAGAGTCCTAGATGAAGATAAATTATATTAGATGATGAAAGACGTGAGAATGTTCAGTGTATATTCTTCTGAGCCTCTCACTCCTAGCCAAGTTAACTTGATCAATTTGACATGTTGTCTCAAGCTTTGGCTACTTTACCTCTCTCTGCATAGTTTAGTAGTGCACCATGATTTGGATAAACACGAGTAATTGACCTTAAGAACTGGACAATGAAATGAGTTTCCTCTTTATCTGAGTTCCAGGAGAGGCTACTGGGGGAATGTGGGCTACAATGTAAAAGGAGCTGGCACATTTTAAAACTTGCCCTTGTGACTATGAAGAGGAACTCATGGGGAGCAGGAAGGTAAGAGGACAATGTCCTCAGGAATGAGCCAAATAAGAAAAATACAGTGCAAAGGCCACAAGAATTCACAGATGGGCTTGAAAAGAAGAAAGAAAACAGAATAATCAATGAAACTCTATGAGGCTTATACCTGAGTCTAGGCAACTTACAAAGGTAGGTGGCTGATTTGTCTCATGATTCCTTAGGGAGACAATCCAAACAGTATGCTATTGATGCTCTGGTGAAGCACCCCTGTCTGTGTCAGATCAGACAAACCACATGAGGAAGAGGCCAAGCATGTGGTAATGCCTCAATCTGTCAAGTACTAAGACACAGGACCAGCTTTATTGTCTTGTAAGGGTGACAATGATCTTTCCATTGTCTGGCAAGCTCCACCTCTTAAAGCCTCTCCTGTCTCAATACTGACACATTAAGGTTAATGCATACAACACACGAATCCCAGGAAAATAAGCCACATCCAACTACTAGCAGTCGATGTAGTTAAAAGATGAAAGAGAAAGCAGTTTAGGGATAGCAGATAGAAACCAGAAGTCTTATCTTAGACAAATTCAAGTATAGAAACACTGACTGTCCTATTCCATAACTCACCAACATCCAAAAATCATACACCAACTGTATACTAGTCACCATTTGGGGCACTGGAAATTTAAAAAATAATAAAAGGCTGGGGCTGGAGAGATAATAATGGCTGAAAGGTCTTGCTGTCTGTCTGGAGGATCTGAGTTTGGTTCCTGGGACTCATATTAGGCACCTAAGGATGACATGGGACTGCAGCACCAGAGACAAGATGCTTTCTTCTGGCCTACACAGGCACCAGCACAATACAGCACTCTAGCTCTCTCTTTGTCTCTCTCTTCTACTGCTTCTCTCTCTTACTGTCTCTGTCTCCATCACTGTCTCTCTCTCTCTCTCTCTATCTCTCTCTTTCTCACACACACACACACACACACACACACACACAAATAAAAATAACAGAAATAAGGGTAGGATCTTTAGCTTGATGGCAGGTGATAGAGTGTTTGCCTCCCATGCCTGGTGCTCTCAGTTTTGACTAAATTAAGTAAATTAGTAGCATAGTTGAAATGTTCTGCCCTGGTGGATGGATAGTAGAGGAGTGTAGTCTAAAGTTCAGCTGAGGTCCATGGTCAATTACAAAGAATTATAAGTCCTTTGATTGCAGAGGGGTGCTTGCCTCTGTTTTTTTCTCTTTGCTTTCTTCCTTTCTTTTGTGTGTGTGTATGTATGTATGTATGCAACACCTAACTAGTGCTTTACAAATATCACATGACATCTAAGTAAAGATGATACAGCTCCAGACTCTTAACTGTTTTGAGTTCCTGCTTCTTTCCTTCATGTTCTGGGCAGAGCTATGTTTGAATTGGCGAGTTTGATGCAGATTCTTCTCACAAGAACCATGTAGGATGATATTTACTTTTGTTTTAGTTGGGGTGAGTGCTTCCTTGAAAAAGAACAACAGAAGAGGTACCTCAATATCATTGTGGAAAACTCAATACAGCACTCAGTGAATAGAAAGGGAAAGGCCTCCTAAGCAGCTTTTCCTCTTAGTGCTGATCATCACACTTCAAGGCTGCTGGAGCAGTAAGGCCTGCAAAAATCTACAGTGCTGAGCATGAGCCATAATAACACAGTACTTTGCATTTATATAGCATGCTTATACTAGGAGTGTGACAGAAACCCAGCAAGGTAGGCTGATCAGATGCTGTTAGCTGTGTTTCACAAAAATACTTCCCAGAGGCAAGGGCTTGTGCAAAGAACTGAATGAATGCAAATGCAAGAAGATGAAACTAATGAGGCTTGGGAATAAGAGAGAAAATTCTGATGTGCCCAGGGAAAGAAGCTGCAGGAAATATCTGTGGTTTGGTTGCTTTTTGCTTCTTGTATTATTTATTTTTCTACAGTAATCACCTTTAAATGTTTATAGTGAATATGTTAACTTCTGATAACTCAAATTTAAATGTCTGGGAAGCTTATCAGGAGACAGGAATGAGTAAGGGGAGTGTGGGTAAGAGGGTAGTTTCCTGGACTGCCTGCATCCATGTGACTGACCATCCTACAGTGGCAATTGTCATCCATGTAAAGTAAAGGTGTTTTGCAGGATGCTAGCATTCTTCAGTAGAAGCTAAAAAACAAAGGTGGTGTGCTATGTGGAATCTATGCTTTATAATGTTTATGAGGGATCTCATGGATATATAAAATTCCCAGAGGCTAAGGAAAATTCCTTTGGAAGTGAATGTGATACACAGGCTTCCATTTCCCTGAGGGGCTCACAGGAACTCATAACTACTTAACAGCCCCCACCCTCCATTTGAGAAAACATTGAGCTGGGTATGAGGGCTCACACCTGTCATCCAATACTTGGAATGCTGAGGAGGTAAAAACACTGGAGCTCAGGAATCAGAAAATGAAGGGAAAGAGAGGAAGGGAAAGGGAGGAAGAGGAAGAGAGAGGGAGGGGAAGGCAAGATGAGAGAGGGAATGGTTAAAAAAGGAGGGAGAGGAAAGGAGGGAGGGGGAAAGACTGAAAGGCAATGAGAGAGAACATCACATAAGAATAATCTGTTTCAAGAGTTATTTTTTCCCAATTTCAGTGTTGATTTCTTTGATAGGAGGTGGTGTGGTCCCTAAGAGAATCTCCAGGGTCTTAGAGAATACGTACAAGCTTTTTTATGTCTCTTGTTCCAACGTTTAAATATAGTGCAGCCAAAGATGACCTGCAACACTAAAAATTACTTCGACACAAAGAGAATGTGTGTATTCTTCCTCTAAATGTACCAATATGGGAATGGAGTGACACTGTGATTCTCATATCAGTAGGTTTTACTTTAATTTTATGAACATATAAATTCAAGTGCCCACAGAACTGAAGGCAGTAGAAATAATTTTATACATAGTTCAGTGAAAAGGAGGATTAGACCTGACTTAGCCAGTGAGTTAAATCTAATGTATTATGAAGGCGTTCATTTTTCAACATTTCCACTATGTGGCAATTTGGTGAAGGGCAAAAAGTATGAATTTTGAATTATCATTAATAATCCCAAACTATACAGTCCTGCAAGATGATGGAGGAGTGGTTCCCTGACTGAATCTTTTCAGCCAATATAGGGTTAAGATATGTAGAAGGCATTATAATTTATTATTTAATAGAAAAACAGCCAAAGAAAAGCAGGGTATGCTTATCGCAACTTCACAGAGCCAATGGCATGAAAGGATCCATAAATATCCAGTTCTAGTATATAGGAAACACTAAGTTGGTTCTATACCAAAAACATGAACATACACACACACACACTTTAAATATATCCAATAATATTGGATTAGATCTGGAAGGTCATTTCTTCCCTTCTATTTCCCTTTCTTTCTGCCCATCTGTATCTTTTTTTTAATCTTTTCTATTTTTGAGTCACTCAAAATATAAGTACAAAAATGATGTCTTTAGGATGCCTGTGTCAGAAAACAAAGAAATTCAACTCACAAATAGGCAGGATGCAATTGGATTTTAAGGATAAAAATACTGAAATAATTTGAAAATATTTACAACATTTCTTTGGTGAGAAACAATTCATCTCACCATTTCTCCAAGAAGACAAGCTATTAAAGATAAAAATAAAAACAAAACAACAACAACAAAAAAATAATAATCCCAAGCATACAGAAAGAGTTGCTTTCTGCAACTCAATGTGTAATGTGTACTGTTTCTCACGAGAATGAATGTGCTTACAAAACCCGATTCCAAACAGAAGTGATTTTCTCATTCAATGATTTTCACTTTTTACTGCGAGTTATGACCAATTAGCAGATTAGAGAAGCAGTCAGTGGGTACTGACTAGCTTTAAAATAATTTACACATAATATAAAGCAAGAGAAAAGGTAGACTAAGTTAAAAAGTGGTTCTGTTTTATATGTGTAAATGTATATGAGCATACAGTGGTAAGTGATTTTCTAACACCATAAAATTCTATAAAACCAATGCTCTAGCCCATTATTCCCACCTTTAATATTATGTAAGTGAACCAGATATGGTGGAACATGCCTTTAATCCCAGAACTCAGGAGGCAAAGAGAAGAGAATTGCCGTTAGTCCGAGAGCAGTCAGGTCTACATGGTAAGCTCCAGGTCATCCAAGGCTAAATAGTAAGACACACACAAAAAAAATATTTATGTTGGTATTTACATTTTAACACATAACTAGCATATATGATCACATGAATCCTCCCTGGATATTGCACTAATCAACCCTCTGTTGTTGAATATATTAGGCGTGTTTTAATTTTCACAGACTTTTTCAACATTTTCATATAATCTTTACCTAGTCATTTAGTCATTTCAGTACACTGACAAAGGTGACAAAGAGCCCAGTGCTTCCTCCATCTGTGAATGTTTTTGAACTCAACAGTGTGACTTTTTTCAGGAACCTCTGCAATCTTAAAGTATTACTCTCTCTAATAGGAAGAGAGCTGATCCTTTGCTTGGAGAATGTGACAGCTGCCTTTGGAAGCTCCAATTCTAACATCACCAAGCAGAATTCATACATCAACTCTGATCACTATGGAAAATGGCTATCAATCCATGATATTTGCACACAGCAAACCTATTTTCTTGCTGCCTGAATGCAGCAACACGGTTAAGTGGCACTATGTGTTCAGGTTTCTCTATCCTGAACGATGGTGACCTTGGGAGGATTTTGTCTTCATGTATTTGTTATTAGTGGGAGCTAGTTCATGGAAGCAGCAGACCCTTTTCTCGGTTTTTTAATTGGCATTAGTGTTGAACAATGTCTTACATTCGGCCTCTCTTATAGATCTTGAAATTGCATTGATTTTTGAAAGGAGAAATAATGACAAGTTCAAAGGCAACAGACATATTTCCTGTCTTCTGTTGGCCACATTTTCAATTCAGCTTTCTAGATGTCCTGCACTTTGTCAGTGATCATTTTTAATACATTTATATTACAGGATAATTTGAGCTACTTTAGAGAATTAACTTCCAAAGATTAGTTTACAACTGGGGTAAATTTCTTTCAACATAGGGGTATTGATCACAGTTCCTATTCCATGTTGGTTTTTCCCAGCTGAAGCCCTATCTTGATTACCTTTTCATGGCTATGCTAAGACACACAAAAGCAATGGGAAGGAGAATGGGTTTATTTTGACTTACAGTTCCAGAAAGATGCAGTCCGTGGTGGAGTGGAGGGCATGGCAATCATTGGGATGCATGATAAGACAAGAAGTTGGCTGGTGACATGGCATCCACTCTCAGGAAGCAGAGATGGGTGTAGACTATTGCTAGCTAGATCCCCTTTCTGCATTTTAAACAGTCTATGATCCACTGCTCAGGGAAAAGCCCCAATCCACAATTAAAGGAAGCCCCCAACATACATCAATGTCTAGAACCATCTCTGGTTATTCTAGTTTCTGTCAAGTTGATAATTAACACTAGCCATCACAAATGGCTTGTTTGGTGTTCACCAACTCTATCTTGCCTTGAACCAACATATGGTACTAAAAGTTACAAAGAGGGTTCCAGGATTACTAAAACTTGGTGGCATTTTAATTTTATGCTTTAAAACTGAAGTTGTATAAATGCTTTTATTCGTTCACTGGCAACACTCTCACAATTTCTTTGCATCCGTATGCATCCCTAACTCATTATGTTAAAATGGCACACTATAACAAGTCCATATAACTGCTCTGGCATGATGAATAAAGTAAGTATATCTAAAGATCACAAAGTTGTCCCTGCAGACTGATTATGAAAGTTGTTCTTTTGAATTAAACTCTTTGTATTTCATCTATGGTTTGATATCAGGAGGACTGAAATGGCCTCTCCTTGAAATTATTTCTAGTTGATAAGACTGCAAGAGGTTCCCAAAAGCAGAAAAGCCCCTGCCAGCATGTGTTCACTATCTTTAAGGGGCTTTCATGTTTTCCATCCTTTCTCAGAAGCATGGAAACTTTTAAAAGAAATTCTGTAAAAACATGGGGGCAAAACTCACATTCTTACATGCAAATAAAACCGACTCTGCTGTATCAGTCTGAAAGCATGTGACCCCCTCAGGTCCCTTTCTAATCTGTTAGGATTGTGTATGGCTAGCTATCATGCACAAGGCAGCAAAATTTGCCCACTTTCCACCTGCAGGCAAGAAATTCAAAATATAAAAATTCAATCTCTTCACAGGAATTAGAAATAATTCAGGTTAGAGAGACCTCTAGTGGTCCTTTCTGGAGATGTCTGAGTTCATATCCACTGCTAAATATTTTTTTTTTCTCCAACATGCGACAAAATCAAAGTATAAAGGCCCAGACGTGAAAGATGTTTTATCTATCTTATTTCTGATTATGTAAAACTCCTACTTTAAATTAGTTCAAGTATAACCTGTACATAAGTCGCTACGTTATTATCATTCATAATCAAAACTGAACTAGCTGACAACATGGAAAATACTGGAAATGAGCAACGATCAATCACAACTCCTTTCCTTCACACCCTTCACACTGTGCTGTACTCTATATACAATGTTTATAATTTAAAGAAGCCTGAAGAGTTCTTAATCTTTTGGGATATTATAAAATCCTTTTATTTCTCTCAGTTTATTGAAATGTACAACTCCCATTTTTCATGTTGTAATACTGTCTATACTGTTTAGTTCTTAATTACTTAGTAATTGACTCTCCATGACTAATCACATTCCCTTACCAATCACAAGCTCATTAAAAACATAGAGAACATTTTTGCTGACTTTCCACACCTCTCTATTAATGTCTCACACCCTTCTCCCTACATTGTGCAACTTTACTGCTTCCTAACGTGAACACTTTTCTTGACTTCCTACTAAGGCTCCATAGTAAGGTTTCTAAAGTGGTGGCCTCAGGAATGGGTGTAAAAACCAGCTGTGCTGTAGGCTCCAGTCCTGGATCTTAATCCTGATAAATGCCTTCTTTCTCTGAGTGCCTGTCTTTTTTTCTTCCCCTTGGCTTCTCCTCTTTGACTATGCAAATTTTAGTCAGTTTTGTCTGTGAATATGATCTCGGTACCATTATTTACTTAAGCCAAAAAACCTTGAATCTCATCACAAATAAATTCCTTCATTCAGATTTATGCACCAGACTGACATTTTCTTCCATTAAGAATGAAGCAAAAACAGATACTAGTGAGAGCTTTATTGATCACTTTATTACCCACAGGAATTAATATTTCCATTCCATATTTTAACTGTGATGCCTTCTTCTGATAATGTCATTTCATTATCATAATCTTTAGAATTGCTACTAAATATTATTATTTTGAAAGAAAGAGGGAAGAGACTGGGTGGGGCTTACAAGAGGTAACCTATGGAGAAAAAGAGATGAAGGGGAGGAGAAGCTATGAAAATACAGTTGACAGGAAAATGTCATAATAGTGTGTGATGTCTTGTATGCCAACTTTTTAAAAATGGAGAACTCACATTATTCATAAATTGTTGTTCTTTTGAAAGGCTGATGTTATATCAACATAGGTTTCGGTAAATTTTGCTTTCCATATTTGCACATAATCTGAGAAAAGGCTACAGAGTCTCCTTCAGAAAACACCAGGTGAGATTCGAGAGAACAGTTTGATCCCTTTCTTATTCTAATAGGAAGCATCACTGAGGCCTAAGGCAGCTACTTTGCAACCAAGCAGCCTTATGCTTCTCAGCAGAAGAGGATTTGGAGAGAGCAACCTTCTGACATCAATTTACTAAAACCTAACTGGTCCAGAATGATACAGAACAGTTTCTGCTTTAAGTATACTTACTTTTTCAACTGATTTTTATTGCCCCTTAGGGAAATATCTTCCACACAAGAAAACTTCATACATTATTTTTTAAAGTTTATGTATAGGCTGGTGGTTATATACAGACATCCCCCTCCCATGTAGTTACTTCCAAGATTGAAGCAATAGAGAATTTATAGAAACTTGTGAAGACCTTGTGACTTCTTCCCATTAAGTTATTCTCCTTTTAAAGGTAGCTCTACTGCTGTCTGTTTGCTCAGTTTACTTTTGCCTGATGTATTTTATAGAAATGTAATCTAGCCTCTTTCAGTGAGTAGTCTGTTCATAACAACCAATCAAATAAATGTGTGTGATTGGTTTACTCTATTTCAGTCCTGTATAGTGTTTTATCACTAGTTCTCTGTTGATTTATCAATTCTGCTACCATATGTAGTTTTTTCCCAATAATAGCCATTATTGATGAATATGCTATGGACATATTTGTGTAAGTGTTCTGATATACATATGCATTTTGCTGTAGCTCAGTGTGCATACAATTTTTACTTTAGTGAGTTTGGGAAAATGATTTCCTGAAGTCACTGTGCATATTTACCTAGCTCAATGCCACTTATCCCCATCTTTAATATCCATGGTGTTCAAACTTCCTATTCCCAAACATCCAGTGAATGCACAACAGATTGTCATGGTGGCTTTAATTTTTATCTCCACCTCCACACGTGTTGCACACAAATGGTGCACAGACACGCAGGCAGGCAAAACACTCATATACATAATCAAATAAAGTAAAATAAAAACTTAGAAAGAACAGATCATGGAAGGGTTCTGTCAAAACCATTTTGATGAAATGGCTGCCCCCTACCTCACAGTCTACCAACTTGGTTCACATTATAGGATACAGATACCTACATTCTTCAGTTTAGGAAGTAATTCCTTGGTGGTGATTAACTATGGCTGGGGAGAATATATTCCTATAAAAGAATTGTCTATGTAAATTCATTTCCTTCCTTGTAGACCCACGCTGCTGAGTTTCTTGGGGAGGTGACTATTCTCTGTTAGTACTCACTACCCTGATTGTTCCTCATCTGTAGGTTTTGAGTGTCTACCCTCTCTGCAAGCCATCATTGTTAAATCATGGCCCAACAGACCAGCAGTTCTTGTATGATTAAATACACTCTCTTGCTCTGACTCTAGTCAAGGACACTCTCATTGCTTGCTTTCAAATATTAGTCAGCATTTTTAGGTTTGAGGGGCTATCTGCCAGCTGAAGTGGTTAGCAGTAGAAGAAATTAAATCTAAAGTAAATGTGATCATATTTTTGGAAGTCCATATTTCTATACGAATGTGCAGCCTGGCAGACTTCTATAAGAAAAAAATAATAAATGTAAGCTGGCCTATGAATGACAAACCCTGCTAGCTATGATACTTCTAACAATTCAAATGTACATTGCTTTTTTGAACAATCACATAATGTTTATCACCATTAACACCATTTATTTCTCTTTACTGAATGAAAGTTTCTGTAGTAACACTTATGATAAATTGGCATGGGATTAATGCATCACTAAAAACATTGTTTCTGTTCACATTATCCATGCCCTTGTTTGTCTGCAATGATTGTGTCTGCATAGTGAGTATCAATTGAAACATTTTTAAACTACCAAGATGTAATGCATTGAATATCTACTCTATCATTTATGCTAAGCAAAAATTCTTTGGGCATATACAGTCTACACAAAATATACTTTTTATCTATGATTTATTTATGATAATGGCTTGAACCACTATGTTCTGTTCAATTTAAAACACTATCCATTTTAATAATCAGATTCCTTAGACAATAAAAATTATTTCTGTAGTTAGCATCAAATTACTAGGTTATTTTAAGTTTACATCTTGAGAATTTAAGATGTTATAAGAGAAATTGTTATGTCAAAGTTAGAAGCTGTCAGTCCTTCTGGGTTATGCTATAAAACATTAAAACAAAAATATGGAATTCAATTAGTGGGTCAATTATAAAAGAATTTTTCACAGGTTTTCACACATAAACACATTTCTATATTATTAACATTAGCTTATATATATAAGCAATTCACTAGTATTTAAAAATTGCCATTTGTTGAAAAACCAATTCTTTTTTACAATGATTCTTTGTATTGTTTTCCTAGTTTCTACTTTATTGATTTCAGCCCTCAAATTGATTATTTCCTGGTATCTACTCCTCCAGGGAGTTTTTGTTCTTAGGCTTTGTTCTTTTTGTTCTTAGGCTTTCAGTTGTGCTGTTAATCTCTTATGTGACTATCCTCTGTTTTCTTCATATGGGCACTTAGTGCAATGAACTTTCCTCGTAGCACTGCTTTCAAAGTGTAGTGTATGTTTGGGTATGTTGCGTCTTCATTCTCAATGAATTTTAGGAAATCTTTCATTTCTTCCTTCCTTCCTTCCTTCCTTCCTTCCTTCCTTCCTTCCTTCCTTCCTTCCTTTCTTTCTTTCTTTCTTTCTTTCTTTCTTTCTTTCTTGTCCCAGGAATGGTGCAATTGCACATTGTTCAGTTTCCATGAGTTTGTAGGGTTTCTGCAATTTGTGTTGTTGTTGAATTCCAACTTTAAAGCATAGTGGTCTGATGAAATACAGGGGACTATTCCAATTTTTGTTTTTGTACCTGTTATGTTTGTTATGTGGTTGATTTTATAGAAGGTTCCACGTGAGCTGAGAAAAAGGTATATTCTTTTGTGTTTGGATGGAATGTTCTGTAGATATCTGTGAAATCCAATTGGGACATAACTTCTGTTAATTCTTTTGTTTCTTTGTTAAATTTCTGTCTAGTTGTGAGAGTGGGGTGTTGAAGTCTCCCACTATGAATGTGTAAGGTTTTATGTGTGCTTTGACTTTTAGTAGTATTTAAGAATGTGTGTGCCTTTGTATTTGAGGAATAGGTGTTCAGAATTGAGACTTCATCTTGATGGATTTCTCCTGTGATGAATATGAAATTACTATCTTCATCTCTTTTGATTGATTTTGATTTGAAGTCTAACTTGTTAGATATTAGGATAGCTACACCTGCTTGCTTCTTGGGTCCATTTGATTTGAATGTCTTTTCCCAACCCTTTACCCTGAGGAGATGTCTGTATTTGAAGCTTAGATGTGTTTCCTTTATGCAGCAGAAGGATGGATTCTGTCTTCATATCCATTCTGTTAGTCTATGTCTTCTTATAGGTGAGTTAAGACCATTCATGTTGAGGGAAAGTAAGAACCATTTTTTGTTAATTCTTGTTTGTTTTGGATTTGTTGTTGGCAGTAGTATTGTGAATATATTTCCCGTTTTTTCTTTTGGGTTCTGGTGAAGTGGGATTGTCTATTGCCTATGTTTTTGTGAGTGTAGTTAACTTCCTTGGGTTAGAGTTTTCTTTCCAGAACTTTCTGTACAACTGGATTTGTGGATATGTATTGTGAAAATCAGGCTTTGTCACCCATCCCATACCTTCTGGTCTTGAGAGTTTCCATTGAGCCAGCAGGTGTAATTTTGATAAGTCTTACTTTATATGTTACCTGGCCTTTTCCTTCGCTGCTCTTAATATTCTTTCTTTATTCTGTATGTTAGGTGTTTTAATTATTATGTGTTGGGTGGGGTCTTTTTTCTTTGATCCAGTCTATTTGTTGTTCCGTATACTTCTTGTACTTTCATGGGCATGTCCTTCTTCAGATTGGGAAAGTTTTCTTCAGTGATTTTGTTGAATATGTTTTCTGCACCTTTGAGCTGGGCTTCTTTGCCTTCTTCTATTCCTATCATTCTTAGGTTTGGCCTTTTCACGGTGTCCCACATTTCCTGTATGTTTCTTGTTAAGGATATGTTGGATTTAAGATTTTCTTTGTTGGGTGAATCTATTTCCTGTAATTCATCTTCAGTGCCTATGTTCTCTTTGATCTCTTGTATTCTATTGGTTATGCTTGCATCTGTTCCTGATAATTTACCCAATTTTTCTATTTCCAGCATTCCCTTAGTTTGTGTTTCCTTTAATATCACTATTTTAGTTTTCAGGTCTTGAACAGTTTGAATTGTTTTCTTCATCTGTTTGATTGTTTTTTCTTGGCTTTCCTTACTTTCTTTAAGAGATTTGTTCATTTTTTTGTATTTTTTACTTGGTCTTTTCCTCTATTTCTTCCATTTTTTGTTTGTTTTTTCTTCCATTTCTTTAAGGAATTTTTTCATATCATCTTTGAGGGCCTCTATTATTATTTTTATGAAGTTATTTTTTAAGTCATTCTCTTCTGCTTCATTTGCTTTGGTGTGTTCAGGTCTAGTTGGTGTAGAGTCCCTTGATTCTGGTGGTGTTATACTGATCTTTCTATTGTTGGGTGTTTTCATACCTTGCTTCTTCTAATTGCTTCTTCTAGTGAATTCAGGTGGATTCTCTTTCTACCCTGCTTTCCTGGTAGGTGTAGGTGGGTCAGGAGTATGTCTGTAACTCTGAATGATCCAAGATCTCTTGGAGATCTCTCCTACAGTAGAGGGCAGGCATTGGGGTCCAAAGATAAGCTGAGTGGTCCAGCGTGGATAGGTGGGTCCAGTGTGCTCAGAGCAGACCCAAGAAGTTCAGCAGAGGTGGAGGGGTTGTTGAACCCGTACTCTGCCCAATGACCACGCAGAGCATCGATCAACAGACCCGGCAGGACAAAGGATGAGGGGAAGGCAGGCTCTGGGTGGTGTATGGAGCAAAGCACCGGGACTATACTATCCAGGGCCAAGATATAGGGAGGAGTAAGATGCGTAGCTAACCCAGGGCGTCTCCAGGGAAGGCATCCATGATCTTAAAGCGGATTCTGAGCTTACTAAAATGCTATGGAATAATTCTTCTCTACACTGTGAATATGTATTAATTTAGGAGTTGGCTAGGAAAAAGCCTCATCCAAGCATTTATAATAGCTATTAAGCCTCTGTGTGGTTACTTGGGAATAGCTTTCAGGACAGAAACTTCCAACTATACTAGAAGCTAATCAAAACCATTTTCTTTGAGTTACTTTCATCTCTAATTATCCTCCCACATCTTTCCAATGAACTCATACTCTACCTCTTGTCACCCACTCCATGTTCAACAGATATTCTCACCCTTGACTCTATTTCTATGGCTTGAATCATTGTTTTTTATACCACCCAGTTTCTATCTTCAAAAGCCATTTTCTAAAAAAACAAACAAAAAAAAAAAAAAAAAGAAAAGAAAAAGAAAAAGAAAAAGAAAAAAAGAAGGGCCAGATGAGTAGGCACACTGGGGAAATTGCTCACTGATTAAAGGGCATTTGTGTATTTGCTATTCCCCTAGAGGACCTGAGTTGAGTTCCCATGACCAATACTGGGCTCCTCACCACCACCTGTAACTCTAGTTCTAAGGGATCAGCTCTAGTGGATCTGAAGCTAGAAGCAAATGTCCCAGAATCAGTTAAAGGAAGAATGGATGGTTGTAAATCCAGTGTCAAATTTTAGGAAGTACTATTGGGGGGATGTTTATTTGGTAAAGATGAATAAAGCAGTGTTCAATCTTAAAAGTAGGCTGGAAAGATGTTTAAGTGGCTAAGAGTACTTGCTGCTCTTTCAAAGGACTGGAGTTTGAATCCCTAGCATCTATCTAAGATAGCTGACAACCACCTATAATTCCAAATCCAGGAGAGCTTCTGGCCTCTGAGGGTATCAACACACATCTGACATATAGGCATATAGGCACATACATATACATAAAATAAAATAAATATTTGAAGATAAAAATTCTAGGAATTGCAAGCAGAAAAATTAAGGATTTAAAGGAAAGGGCATTCATTAAAAATAGAAAAAAAAATGTCAGCCATATAGAGGAGTTTAAAGCAGATCTGAGAGCAATTTTACAGAGAGATGCCATGGCAGGGGGCATTCTGATCTCATTTTTACTCTCTTTCTCCAATGTTCTGGAAATATTCCATTGTGGTAACTAAAAGAAAAAGACAAGATAAAGAAAACCTTGGAGATTATATACATACATAAGCCCTATGAAACAATCAGGTACAAAAAGACACAGAATGAATATTGAAGGACAAATGGGACACATCTGGTAAAGGGGATCAATTATTTTTATACAGTGCTAAATCTTCCAGGACAGTGCTTAATTTCCGTACATATGGTGCTAGGCCCTCATGCATGCAGGTACTGAGCAAAAATATCCATATCTGCATCTCTAACTTCTGAATAAGCTGACGACATTGGAATGTGAATCCATATTTTACAGCAGCTAATAATAATAAAGTCACAATCCATGTCAAACATAGTTCATATCATGTCCCCAAGCCTTGGACTGATTCCCCCATCCATAACAGCTGTGGGGCAAATATGTTGATTCCATAAGTAACTGCAAATGAAAAGTCTCTCCTTGACTGACTTTCTACAATGCTCCCTTGCTACTCATGGGCAGCTGTACACGTGTTTTTCCCATATAAATTCTCTGAAGAGTCATAGTTAGATGCCCCTGTCCATACTCCAGTTGAGAAACTGCTACAACACCCTGAAACAGTAACTAGCCTGTACAAAGACATATTGCAAACTGCTACCAGGGTGGTGATTCGAATTTCAAGTTCCTGACATAGGCTTGGACAGATTGACTTTATCCAGTCTCCAGAGAGAGATCACAGCTGGATAGCAGAATGCAGCAAGACATGGCATAACCTCAGCTTCCGGATGGGTTTCCCATGGGAATCCAGACCCGCAGAAGAGGGGCCTCTGACTCGGCTAATTACCCAAACCCAGTCCAAGCATCTGGCAGCAGAGTCGCCTTCCCAGGAGATAACCCAGTGCTTTGCTTCATTTATGCTTCCTCTGCTTCCAGCTCTTTGATAATGCCACACACGGATCTGCAGCTAAACACATTGCTGTTTAGGGGAAATCTCGAATTAATGAAATGTGCGGCAGCACTTATTACTACTTAGGAAATGTGTTGTACTGGCAAGCAGAAATGCCAAGGTGATTACAGAGAATACAATCAGGGCTCCCCAATGTTTCCCGCAAACTGTCCTCATTCTCCTTGTCACAGAATGATCTGCTGTTGAAAACCTTCAGAGGCTGGAGAGCTCTAACCTAGTGATACTCAGGCAAGAGCTAATTTCCATCATTATCTGTCATTATCGCCTCTGGAAATGTCTCTATTTAACATTTGATACCTCTTAACACTAGCCTTGTGATTTCTTTGCTCCTATGTCAAAATAGTTTTAAACAAAAGAGTGGGAAAATCCCATCAGGATACTGCCCAGACATCTGTGCCAGTCAAGAGATCAAAGGTGCTGCCTTGAACTTTTGAAAGAAAAAAGAATGAGCAGATGTTAATAGGAAAAGAAGGAAAGTATTTTCCACTAGGAATGAATATATTCACTGTGAATTTATTCCACAAGAGTTGTTTCTTTCCTTTGAAGAACAGGTACACTTTTTAAAACAGTTTAGTGTGTATGTTTATTATTAAATTTAAAAAGAAATTCAATTAATTTAAATTCTCAAGTAGGTTGTAGTCTGATGGGACAAACCATTCTTAATCAACACACTCCTTGCCAACTTATTCACTCCATTCCATGTCATTATGTCTTCTGGCATAAAATAATCAAGCATAGATAACACTGCTAACCCAATGAGAATCTTAGCATGTTTTTTAGATCACAAAGGCTACAGCTGTGGAAACAAAGAACATTTTCTAAGAAGATGTTGTATGTTGTATCCTGGGAAGATGTGAACAAGTATCTGTTTACTGTAATGGGGCACAGAGGACAATCAATGATATCATCCTCCTTAAGTCTAACTTGAAGAACCAATGCATTATTGGGTTTATTTACAGAAGCATGGGTGATTCAATGATAGATTCATCACATCACCAGAAAACTCAAAATGGATGATGAATTTAGTTATCTGCATCCTTGATGCTTGCTACCAACTTTCAGGCATCTCCACTGGTCGGTCTCCTCCTAACAGTTGTTTTCTGCTTTTCTGAGAAGAAACCTTGTGAATTGTGGGAACTAAAGAGTTTCCTGAGCCCTGTATGTTTCATTTGCTTCCCTAGCTTTATGAGCCGTCCTTCTTATAAGAGGGACTGTTTCACTTGGGAGGAAATAACACCAGGACACATGGTTCCTGACATGATAGCAACTGGTGTCATATCCTTTGACTCTTTGGTAATGAACTAGGAAGTCTACCTTCACCTGTTTTCTGTTCTTATAACAAAATACCAAAACACAGATAATTCATAAAGAAAGGACTTAATTTCAATTCAAGGTTCTAGAGATACAAAACCAGCATCACCTTGGACTTTGGAGAGCTCCTCATGGTGAAAAGAGAAGAAGACATGTGCAAAGAGAGGGACATGTGAGGAAGGAAGTAAAAATGGGTACACAACACCTGCCCTGTTTGAACATCCAATCTGAAATTGAGTAAGCCATCCTTTCAGGAACTGTATTAATTAATTTCTCCATGGAGAAACTGTGAGGTTTGATGGGAGATGTCATTCTATAAATATGTTTCTCATACTGGTTAATGAATAAAGCACTGCTGGCCAATAGGAAAGCAAGATAGGTGGGACTAGGGGACAAGGAGGAAAGAAGTAGGAAGGAGGAGTCAACATAGAGAGTCTGGAGAGAGGAGGATGCCAGCCGGCTCTCCGGTAAGATAACCACGTGGAAATATTTAGATTAACAGAAATGGGTTAATAATTAAGACAGAGCTAGCCAATAAGAAACTAGTACCTGGCCAACAGCATTATATCAAATACAGAGTCTCTGTGGTTTAATTGGGGTTGGAGCGGTGGCGGGACAAGACCAGTGGCGGGAGGAAAAACCGTACTCCTTACAGAGGTTCTTACTTGTAAAGGTGTCACACCTTAAATATCACTGCCTTGTCTCATCAAGAGGTTCATTGGGAACAGATCATGCTTAAAGTCCAGTGCTACCCACTGTAGTCATAGCATCACTGTTGTTTAGTTAGCATGTGTACTATGTCCTGAAGAATAGTGCCCTTCCTTCCCAGGGAATTCTTCTTCGCTGTTCCATTCCTCTGGGTAAGTTATTTCATCACTCATCATGGGGTAGCTGTAAATGCATATGATGGATACAACAGGCATGTGGTTATGGCATGGCTGACTTTAGGTCAATGCACTAATCATAGATCTCTTAGGCTGACAACTTCCAGAATTTTCTTCTTAGAAAGGAGCTGACTATTCTTGACTGTTTATGTTTACATGTAATTTTAAAACCACTCTGTCAATTAACATGCACACATGGGCTGCCATAGTTGAAGTAAACTCTTTGGATTTACCTATCAATTTTAAAACATCAACATCATAGCATTCTTGAGTTGTTCAGCACATAAGCAGCATACAACTCTTCATTAACTTAGGACTGCAACTTCTGTAGAGATTTTACACACACACACACACACACACACACACACACACGAGAGAGAGAGAGAGAGAGAAAGACAGAGAGACAGAGACAGAGAGCAGAGAGACAGGGAGTCATAGAATTTTTGTTATAATAATATAGATAACAGTGCTTTTAGCTGACTTGCGTCTATGTTTTAGTACATGTGAAACAATTTTCTTGAGCCTGTGCACACAATGGAAATGCTGAGTTGTTTGGAAACATGCATAATTAAAATCAAGTAGTAATACCACATTTCCTTCCAAGGTGGCCAGCTTCGTATTCTATACCTGTTTGGTTTTCTTTTATTTAAGTTCAAGATTCTGTTATATGACTCTGTATTTTCCATTCATTCATTGGCATTTAAGTTGTTCAAGCAACATTATCTTTTGTTTGCTTATTTGTTTCACCTTTCCTCATACTTAGGATATTGCATAGTACCTAATGGTCACCTAATAATAATTCAGTGCATTAACCAAATTAACAAACTCAGAAAAAAGATTTGAAGAGAGAATGGTGATTAATTTTATTTCTAAAATACCAATCCAAGCAATCAAGAATTCCAAAGTAAAATCTACACTATATTTTAAAACAATAAAATAGTTTGCAGAACAGGTTGTTAGAGTCTTTAATATAAAATGAGAATATGTTCTGAGGAAATAAAAAGGCCAACTTCCCTAGAAGTAACTTCCCAATCCTAGTTATCACCACAAATGAGGACAACCCATGACACCTACTCCTAATTGGTTATTATCTACAAATGACTCTAGGTTACAGTTCATTGCTCAGGTGTGTGTGTTTCAAATCTAGGCTTCCAGGGAGTTGTTCACCTAGTAGTAGAAGTAAGAACACCTTTGTGTGGTAGCGACCAGTCTTCCAATGATGTGGAGTAGGTGTGTGAGCTGCATTTGGTAAGCACCCACTGGAGTCTGATCAGAATTTGGGCACCAGAGGGCACCTGGGACTATAGTTGGAGAGTGAGCTTTTTTTCCCCATCAGTGCCAAAACCAAAGTCTTACAATAGGCAATCTGACAGGAAAGATTATTTACACATACAAGAAATAGCTCAATAATTCTGTCATTATGTATTTTAACCAATTCATCTTTCTAATAAAATTATTCATGGACTGGGGATATAACTCAGTGACAGATCACTTGCGTAGCATGAAGAAGGACCTGAGTTCAATTCCTTGTGTGAGAAAGAAGGAAGGGAATTCTTGCTTCCTTTCAGCTTATACTATCTGAACCTGCATAGCATATATTTAATGTTATTTGTTTGGTTTGATTCTACCTCTTAGAATAGTTGGGTGCTTATGTGTTTCTAGACCCTCTTTTACAACATATATCTGTAGATGTAATATGTTACATTCAGTATTTGTGTCAACTGTTGTTGTCAGTCTGTCCTACTCAACCATTCATTGTATAGTCATCTGTATTTACCATCTATAGTTTAGGAATAAGACAATTTTGCCTATTGTCAAAAATGGCCTCAAAATCACATTGGCTAGCTTTGCTCAGTGGAACAATATCAAGTCAACATAAACAGGACTTTGAAGAGTTCTTTTCAAACCTATCTGTTGTCATGTATTAATTATGCACAATAATGGGTTTATTTTTACATGCCCCCATATGTACATGATGTGTTTTAGTCATGTTCACACCCTGTAAAGCCCTCTTGTTCCCCTCCTCCTGCCCCTCATCTCCTTCCTTGAAGAACTCTACAGTGATATAACATGCAGTCAATCATTAGTATGGGTGACCCTGCAGCTGCCTTTTGAATAAAGCTGAGCAAGGCCACTGTCAATGGAGCTGGAAATGGATGAGAGATCAGATAATTTAGGAGAATGTTTCTCAAATACCAAACATGTAATAAGTCCAAACTGGAGCATTTGAATTAAGCCAGTCTACTTCCTGACTACAAATGCATGAGGGACCTTCCTAGTGGTAATAGAGTTGCCCTCACAGAAGTCTGAGCTATATAAGACATTATTTATTTACCTTTCTGGGTGACAGTTTAGAACAAAAACTAACTTGGCCAAACATTGTATGAACAAGCAAACTAATAATCATAATCATAATGACAATAGTAAAGATGTTGTAGATCATAGAAAGAGATATCAGTGATTTTATTTTGAAGCATTTTAGTACCTAGAAAGACAAAAAAGTTAAAGGGATAATTGTAGAAGTCTCCAATAGTATGAAAGTGGGTCCATAAATTTTCCATATAATTTCTGTGAAATCCACTTTTTTATTATAGAAAATAACAAAGTTAGTCTATTGTAGTCTCTTGATGAGAATGCCTTTCAATGTCTCCTCTTGGTCACATGTAAGTTGTATTAATAACCCAAATCTATCCCCAGAAACAGTAATTTATGGAATATAGAATCCCTACCTTAACCAAATGTGGTGGTGGTATCAGGTCAACCCTGGAGAAGTGTTACTATTTTGTAGTTTGTAAAGTGAGTATTGAAAAAACTTAATTTAAAGTAAATTTGTCAGTAGTATGAATGAGTAAAGGTTTGGAGGCTGGCAAGAATCATAAAGTGTATCAAACACATGGTAGCTATTATTTCTGTCTTTTTTATTTATCTTTAAATACAGCATAACACCTGGCATATAGGAGATCCTAACTGTTACTCATCATATACTCGCTTTTGGGACGCCAACAAAAAATGTTGTTTCTAGAATTTGGTTCCACCCAGGCTGGCAATAAGCATGCATTTTCCTCACTTGATGTTCTTGTTACTGAGACATCTTAGGCCAGGATATGTCTGTGTATTTTTAAAATACATCTGTTCTGTTTTCAAATGGTGTTTTTAATGATCTTTAGATTTGGCATAATTTTTGAATTTCCTATGATTTCTCAAAGCTGGAAAAATAGCTCAAAAATTTCTCAGCTCCAAATGTCTCTAAATCCTAAAATGTTGCCCAGGTGAGCAAAGAAGTTAATATCCCCCACTAGGGTAAGGAATTATTCCTACATTTTCCTTTGAAAAGGGCTCATTCTCCAGTGAGATATGTTACGTTGTTGTGAACTTCATCACTGAACACATGCAACTCCACTCACTGCCATGTGCACTCCAGACACTAGTGGTGAACATCCCATGTTCTCTTCCATGCCCATGTATAGGCACTTTCTTTTCTCTCTGGAAGTTCTTCTGTTAGTTGATTATAGTCTCTGTTAGCTATTCTAACCTCTAGAAAACTCATTGGCCTTTCAGAAACAAGATGGGATTGGTAGGACCATCTTCCCCTCCTATAGATGGCACAAGCAAGAGAATCCAGACTAAGATGGCCTTCCTCATAACTGTACACCTTCTAGTTCTATAGAAGAGATGCCTACATTCAGGCAAAGACCACCATATATTAACTACATGACCTTGGGCAAGTCATGTCCCTTGCTTAACGTCACTACGCTTCCCTGCAAAATGAGGGATTAATAGTGTTATTTTATTTTAGGATTTCACTGAGTATTAAATAAGATTAGAAGATGTATTGTTTTGTCAACATGGAACTGTAGTAGCTTTAGACTAAGGCTGAGAATTACATTTAACACAAAAATCATTTTCCTTTATGTTTAATTAAAATTATGAGTTCATGTTAATTGAACAGAGGATTTTACTGTTTTGTTACATTTCCATCTGTGCATATATTTTGTTGCAACAATACACACCATTCCAGTTACTCTCTTGTAACATCTGCTCTTTCCTCTATCACCCCAGTCCTCTTAGTGTTCTTTGGTTATTTGTGCTGTTGCTAGCTTCCACATAGAAGAGAAAATATGTGTTATTTATCTTTCTTGAGATGGATCATTTTGCATAAAATGATGACTTTAGGTTTCCTTCTATTTACCTTGAGATAACAGTTTATTGTCGATGTACATGTTTTCTCCATCCAGTCATCTGTTAACAAACACCTAATCAGATGCCACATCTTGGTTATCATGGACATGTCAAAAATGCACATAGGTATGCAGAAGCCTTGTGTATACTGATTTTGGTGTGTGTGTGTGTGTGTGTGTGTTATAGCTAGGAGAGGCATAGCTGGATTACATAGTAGTTCTGGTTTTAGATTTTTCAAGAAATTTTTATTTTCATTGTGCTTAATAATTACAATAATTTGATATTCATTTTTTAAATTCAATTTTATTATTTTGTGTGTGGTGGGGGTACTTGTATGAACCTATGTCTGTGTACCATGTGTGTGCAGTACCTAAAGAGAACATTGGGTACTGTATGTTACCAGCCCCCTGGAACCATATAAGCACCATGGTGGTGCTGGCAATTGATCCCTGGTCTGTGGAAGAGCAATCAGTGGTCTGAAGTGCTGAGCCATCTCTCCAGCTCAATATGTATTTCTACCGGAAATGCATAAGTGTCCCTTTATCCACACATCCTAGCCAACACTTTTAATTTTTTGTTTTGTTTATTGTCTTCTGTTTTGTTTGTTTCTGATGAAAGCCATTCTGCCTGAGATGAGATGAAATCACAATATAATTGTGATTTGTAATTTTTCTAATAGTTAAGGATATTGTTTCCTTTTCAAAATATTTATTGGCCATTAGTATGTCCCTCATTCAGTAAGATTATGTTCAAATTATTTCTGATTTCCTTAATTGGATTATTTGTTCTCTTGCTATTTGTTTTTCTAGTTCTTAATATATTCTGGATACTTATATTCTCTGTGGTGAATGGCTTGCCAAAGTTGACTGTCATTATACATGTTATCCAAACCTCACTTTTCTTTGTGTGTTTTCAGGATAGAATTTTGTGATTAGTGACACACCCAGGATATGTAAGCCTTGAGAACAGCACCTGGCACATAACAAACAACTAGTAAGCTTTAGTGGCCGAAAAGCACAAGGTCTTACACACACTTGATGCTCACTAACTCTTCAGTGGTTTTGAATAGCTTTTTCACATAGGTTTTCTCAATATTCTGTTACTTTTATTCCTCTACTGAAGAACTAAGTGGAAGTCCCTTAGATATGATCATAATGTTTGTAATGCTTTAAGTCACACATAATCTTTAATATTTGTTAGTATTAATATCAAGTGTTAATTATATTATTATATGTTAATATATTAATATTTAGGTCTCAGCATAGAAAAGGAGATGACAATCCAAGCATCTATGTTGAGATCAACATCATCTGCCTAGTTAACTCTGTGAAATAAACTTTCTCTAGATAGCTGTGATACCTAGTCATCATCCTGACTTTATCAACCTTTTCCCCCACCAGTTACATGCCACTGCTGGTGGCACCCTCCAGACTAATGGCTCCTCATCCCAAACTTCTAAAGAATAAAAGGATTATCATTTACATGGCTATGGAATTCAATTGCATTCTCTTCTATCTTGCCCACCTGCCTAAAGCCTTTGAACAAAAAGAACTATGAATAGTTTCCTTTTAAGAGTAATTCTAGAATAAACCCAGTTGCCTACTTAGACACCATTTCTCTCTTTGAAATTCTGTCTTCTCATATTGTGAGCTATACTTCATTATGCCACCTGCTCTAAGGATTACCATAGCATTGAATTCTTCAGAAGATGCTGGAATTGGTTACAATGAACATAAGGCACGCTTCTAGAAACAATCATGATTTCTAGAAAGACATGATTACTATTTTGCCAGATTTCTAGATTAAAGGTGTATGATGGCTAATCTTGGTCCTTGAACTGACAATGTGGAAAGAAAGAATCTCAAGGACGAACTAAATGCAACGGACTTACCTGTAGGCATGACTGTAGACCATTTCTTTGATTTCTGTCTTATTTAGGAGGGTCCAGCCCACTGTGGGCAGTACCATCCTTAGTTAGGTGGACCAGGGTTTTATAAGAATATTGAGCTCCCACCCTGGCTTCTCATGATGATGGCCTGAACCTATAAATTGAAATAAACTCTTTTCTCTCCAGGTTCCTTTTGGTTAGAGTTGTTTCATCTCAGCAACCAAGAAGCTAACTACTAAGGGACCATGAAAACAGAAAAGTGTCTCAAAGACTACTAAAAACCTGAGTATGAAAAGAACCTTGAATCTGTTTCTAAAAATATGCTAGAAGCATTTTCTTCAAGCAGTACTCAAATGTACAACTCATGGGATTGCTCTAATGGGGCTTGAATGTTACTAGTTTTCTAATTTTGAAATGCAGGTGTCTTGGCCTTAAATTCCTATATTAGGTTCATTCCATGCATCTGAAGGAAAAGTGGTAGTTAGATGAAAGCTTCCATAGTCACCGTACACAACCTAAGTACAGCTGACCAAAAGATTCATATACTGCCACCAATCACAGATCAAAGAACCCTGCTATTAATCTTGCAAGCAGTTTTTGTGATGAATGCTGGAGAAGTTTTCTTCTGCTGTCTGACTTCACAGTAATAAATTCTGACTGCCAATGTGTTCACTTATAAGAGTTACTGAGAAGCATTTATTCACATTTCATAAATGAACAGTTTGGATTTGTATCCCAGTGTTTCATTTTATCATGGTGATATTGTCTTAGAATTCAACCCTACTTCAGTTGATTTTATTGTTTGGCATTTCAAGATTTGTTCAAATATATATTTGATGTAGCTGTAATTTTTTTTCTTTCTGTAATCCTCCGGAGCTCAGGGTAAGACATGTGCTTTTCAGTAGTATAACTCCGTTATTTCTTTGCTCACTGCATCTTCCTTGGTAATAAAAATGTTCTCTATGACCCACTACTTTAGAAGGACAAGGGGTAGGGGGTGAAATAAATGAACAAACACTAGTGCTTATCTCTCCCTATCATCTATCCAAAGTGATGGAGTGATTATAGGTGGGGAGTACTAAGGAGACTCCACTTGACTACTACATTATATATACATTATTTTGATTCATGTTTTGCTCACCTATGGAACTGAGATTGAAAGGGATAACACATAGAGTCAAACCATTAGTTGTAACATCATTTTCTTGGCATTTTATCTCACAAATACTCTCTAGAGCTGTTTTCTCTATTTGATCATGGGTTTATGCCAACACACTGAGCTCCCAGGTTTATTCTTCCATTCAGTCTTGGACCTTGAACAACTGACCTTCCTGCCTTTACCTAACATGTACTGGGACCACAGGTTTATACCAGCGTACCCCAGCTTCCAGGGCTCTGCTCTCCAGTCCTTCATTAAGAAATAGGGGATGGGGAATGTTCTTCTGTATATAGGTTTCTCTTATTGGTTGATGAATAAAACAATGATTGGCCAGTAGCCAGGCAAGAAGGCTAGGTGGGGCTGACACACAAGGAGAATTCTGGGGAGAGGACACAGAGAGGAGCCCCAGGTAAACACCACATAGCTACTGGGAAGGTAGGATGCCTGTGCATTTTTCAATAAGATAAGACAATATGGAAATATGTGATTAATAATTATGGGTTCATAATTAAGAGAGAGCCAATCAAACAGTTTATAATTAATATAAGCTTCTTTGTGTTTACTTGGGACAAAACAGCTCTAGAACCAGGCTGGAACAGAAACCTCTGTGTACAAATGGGTACAAATTGCTCATCAGAATCAGGAATCTATTCCCATCATGTTTACTTTTTGCCTGACAAATTAAAAATGAGCAGCTTATTTCTTTTTGCTTCAACTTTTCATTTTGCCAAGTGAATTTGCATTTGGTGCCATTGAAACACAAACAAGGAACAAATACTAATAATTCCAATGTTTTATTTACTACAGCTTCCTGCCAGCTGGTGATCCTTTGAATCTCAACACTACATTCTTCTGCTTCCTATGGGGAATAGATCTGGACTGTCTTAATTATTTTTCTATGTGGAATGACACAATATTGATGCTTGTCAGTAGAGGGAGCAAGAGAGACACTGCAGAACACTGAGGTTGCACTTCCTGGTTTTAGTTTCCACAGTTCCTTCATCAGCTGCAGGCTCTTTAGCACCCACTAATTGGAATGCATAGCCAGAAGCAGCACCTACAGGCATTCAGCCTCCATCAGCACTACTGCCCCTGTCCTTGGGGTTTTGTACCACATGTTTCCTTTGGGACACATTCCTGTGAACAGATCCCACTACTACCCTTCAAGGAGAATGTCTGGTAAATTCCAAAGGGCATATTTCCACACATTGCACAAACACTGATACTCAGTGATCCATGGCTTTCCATTCCAACAAGGAAAGGCCGGCTGTCAGGTTTGTTTGGCAAATCAGAAGGGAAGTGTTTTTTCTCTGAAATTTCTCTTCAAAGAAGGGTATTAATTTGTATCTCTACCTGGGAAAGAGAGAGGGTTGTTTTGCACTGTAGTTTTGTATATGAGGTCAGCCTGAGTCTGGCACAGGACTGATTTGCATATGAATAGGATGAAATCTCCAAAGACTAAAGAGAAGACAGGTGGAGAATATTAGGCTGCTCATTCTCAGAGATCAATGGGGCTGCAGCTATTTGTGCTTGTATCAGTCAATGCAGAAGTGTCTCGAAAGGAACAATTGTTGAGGTTTCCAATGGAACACATCATGGGAGTGACACTCAGTCCGCTATTAAAGAATCCTGTAGTGAGATATTCACTTTGTCCACACCTGTAGCATTGACTATGCCCATTGGGGGAACTAGGTCTGGAGAAGGGGTGCCAGAGCACTGTATTGCTTCCAGCACTGGGGCAGAAGAGCATACCAAGGCATCCCTGGGACCAGGAATCTGCTGGTGTTCACCTGTCTCTGTTGTAAGTTATTTCTCCCTGAATAAACATCTATTCTGCCTATTGGTTTTTCCTGATCCTTATTAAGCCATGATAGAATTGACATATTGTTATATAAAAAAAGACTGCCCATCTGATCCACATACAGTTCCCAAGAGTGGAGAACATTGTATGATATGAAAACAGTAGAAATTAGAAGAATACATTTTGAACAAAGTAGATAAAGCTTATTGGGGAAGGTGTGGCTTCATGTCAACCAGTTGACAGATACTGAAGAGAGGTGACCAAAGAAACCAGATTTTTCTCTTAACAAAGGGAAAGGCAGGTTTTATTGATATTCTGGGGTAGATTAAAGTATGGTCCTTCATTGCCAAGTTGTCATAGGCACAATTTCAAATAATAGTTTCTTTTTGTGTTGAACATCTTGGCCTTCAGGTTTGCAGGCTAATGGGAGGTAGTTTAACTGAGGAACTGCTATGTTACTCATAGTCAGGCTTAAACATCCTGGTCTCATGATTTTCTTTGGGTTTTATGGTAAGGTCAGGGATTCTAGGCCCCAGAGAGGCTGAGAAAGTATAGCAGTGGTGCATGACCCTGGATTTGATGTCTTTCCTTAAAAATAGAAAATCAAGCTGTCAGGGAGATTCACCAAATAAGAGGTAATCTGTCCACAAACTTTGCTTCCACAATTACATATGTATATACAACAAAATGAGCCTAGAGACTTCTTTTTTTTATTTTATTTATTTATTTATTTATTTATTTTGAGCCTAGAGACTTCTAGCACATCATATACAAAACTTAGACAGAGAAAGACTATACTTTCAGGGATCATTTGTATAGTTCATTACAAAACTTAGAGAAAAAAATATATCAGCCCTAAACAAAAGCTATTATTCTGAAATTGCCACATTAGGAAATTTTTAAATAAACCACAAAGATAACAAGGACAAAATTTTGGGGAGTTTATCAAAGTAAAACTCTTTGCCTTTGAAACCTATTTTAAGCCAAAATGAAAAAAAAAATCAGAGGAAGAAATGTTTATAAAGCATAACTACAATAAACACATATAGAATAGATTAGAAAAACAACTCTGTATAGGTATATTAATTGAGCTATCTTGTGGCACCGATAATGCCTGACAATGAGAGAGGAGCTGTAAGTTTAGAAAGGTAGTTATGTGTTTAATTCCATGGATGAAACGTCCCTAGACATGATTCCTACCTGTCTGCTGGGAAACTTTAACCATTAGCATCAAGACTGCAAAGACATCTGGCTCTTTCTAAGCATCACCTTATTTAATCTTCACTAAAGTCTTCTGAATGTTATTAGCTTTAATAGAGATTAGGAAACTTACATTTAGACAGGTTAATTAATGTTCTAAAGCTAGTAAATATTTTCAGATGTATATAATCCAAAATCAATGTCTTTATACCCTGACTTCCTCTGCTAGAGTATATGCCTACTGTGCTGGTCAGTTTTATTTGTCAGTCTGACTGACCCATGTGGAGCCCATATATTTGTGGTAACATTATTCTGAATCTGTCTGTGGAGTGTTTAGGAAATATATGAATGTCTAAGTGCCTCCACCAAGTGAAGCAGATGCCCCCCTCTCTGATCTTTATGGGCTTCATCTACTTTGTTTAAATCACAGTTAAACAGAAAACTTGACAGTTTTTTAGCTGGGCCATCTTTGGTCTTCTGCATTTAAATATGTACTGGGACAAGAATTTATACCATTAGCTTTCCTTGTTTTGGAAAGTGAGGTTCTGAATGGGGACTGCATCATTATTGTTCATGGGATCAGCTTTCCAATAGCAGATCTTAGAATTGCTCACCATCCATAATTATGTAAGCCAATCCCTAGGATAGCTGTCTCTTATTAAATCTCTCTCATTATATACATCTACACACACACACACAAGTATGTTTATGCAATGTGTGTGTGTGTGTGTGTGTGTGTGTGTGTGTGTGTAAATTATCCTGTTTCCCTGGAGAACTCTGAATAACTCATTTCTCATATGGAAAACAACTTTTTATTGAAATACACATGGCCACTAATGTAATATAGAGTTGATGTAAATAAACAGTAATACTCCACTAAGAAAAGGTGAAGGTTCTCAGTGAATTTTAATATCCAGATAAGACCATGATGTAAATATATTTCAGAGTCTTCACTGAGGATGCGGATGCCATTATGTTTTCTGCAATTATTAGCAAAATTATGATAGTGAACAAAACAGAGCACGAACTTAGAACAAAAAATTGAGGGATCATAAGAATTCATGACAGACTCCCCTGCCCCATTAAGTATATTTGACTTAGAGTCTCTGACTTTCTTAAGTCTGCTTAACCATTCATTCCTGGTGGTAAATCTCATTGTGATTTTAATACTCAAATTTACAAATTTTAAAAGTTATATGGTCTACAGAGGTATTTTTTCATAACATTACTTCAAGCATTAAATGGCATGACTAAAATTGTGTAACCCTTGTATAATACTTTCATAACACTTGTTTCTGTTCATTTCTACAATGCAGTAATTTTACACAAGACATAATGTCTTACTGTAAAACTAGTATATGGATCTGGGTGTGGTCATATATATCTGTAATCCTAGCACTTTGGCTACTAAGGTATGATCAGGAATTCAAGTTCAAGTCTAGCCTCAACTACACTGCACAGTGAAGACTGGAATGGTGTACATGACAACTTTTCTAGGTCATTCAGTCCCCTGAACCCACATAGGAAGGATGGAATTTTTTTTTAATTGCAGGGACATTAACTGTATAAATAATGAGAAAGCCGACTAACAAAATATACTCCTGTTATATCCTTAAAACAAATCTTGAAAGAAATAAAAATTAGTCTCTGTGTTTTCCTTACTCATTTGGAAAGACCTGTTAAATCTGATTGTTGTAAAGAACTTTTCAGCTGAAAGCATGGTTTCTGATTTTGTATTTGTGTGTTAGGGATGTTTTGTTCGTTTTTGTCTTATTTGTTTGCATATTTGTTTCTTAAAGTGAAAGAAAGGGCATGGAGTTGGAAATATGGGGAGGTGGAAAGAATCTAGGAGGAGTGGGAGAGTGAAAAGCATAATTAGAATATACCACATAATAAATTTTAATGGAGAAAAAAAGTTTAAATAAAAGAGACTGGTTTTGTTGTTGTTGTTCTTGGTGGTGGTGGTGGTGGTGGTGGTGATGGTGGTGGCGGTTTTTCAAGACAGGGTTTTTCTGTGTCGCTTTGGAGCCTGTCCTGGAACTAGTGCTAGATCTGCCTACCTCTGCCTCCCAAGTGCTGGGATTAAAGGCATGTGCCACCAATGACCCTCAAAAGAGACTGTTTTGAAGAATTTACTTCATAAATCTTAAAAGAGCCATGATAAAAGTATTTAAAGGTAATTTTCCTGTCTTAACTTTTCCTCCAGAACACTTGTCTTGTCATAAATAAATTCTTCTCTGTGAAACATATTCATGGGACTGGAGAGATAGCTTAGGGTTAAGATTATTGGCTGCTCTTGTAGGAAACCTGAGTCTACCGTCCACCATGCACATGGGTCTCATAGCTTTATTTCTATAATTTTATTTCCAGGTTAATCTAGCACCCTCCTCTCCCCTCTGTAGCACAGGCATACACACAGTACACTTACACACAGTTAGTCAAAAGACTAATACACATAAAATTAAAACAAAATTGAATAACAGAAAAGTATTCATAGTCTATGCATCATAAAAGCTTTCTGATTAGGGAGCCATCCCGGCATTCTCCATTACAAGATGGCGCCTTCATCCGGCTGGCGTTGAGAGTAAAGTCAGTGCGCAGGTGCAGGGTGATTTTCCCTCCCTTGGCCTCTGCCTCTCCCATGGCATCAAATTGGCCCATGGGCTGCAGCCAATCAGGAGGTGACACATCCGAGGCGAAGGTTGTAAACCTATATAAGGGTTGGGTTTTGGATGTTTGGGGTCTCTGCTCTGTAAGCTTATGCTCTCCCTGTCAAGATGCATTAAAGCTTTACTGCAGAAGGATCCTGAGTGTGCTGCGTCGTTCTTGCTGGCAAGACGGTAGCGCGGGACACGCATTACTGTACTGCTACACTTATAGCAAACCAAAATTGACACATATCTGTTTCCTGTCACCCATGTGGCTGCACCTCTGAGAGTAGCATTTCCTACTAGCTTTCAAACTTTAGTCTTTTTAACGGGAAATGCACTCATTCTATGGGTTCTTTCTCCTAATCCAATATATCTAATAACAGAAAAGAACCTTCTAGAATTATAAATGTTTTTGTTTATCAAACTTTAAGAAGAAAAGAGTAGTTATGCATTTATAAACTATTGCATTTATGAATTATTTGCATTTTCTTAAACACAACTGGCATTCAAGTACCAGTTTGGGCATGATCAGCTGAGTTTCCCTTGGGACTTAAATGTAATATTGTCAAATAGCACTACAAGTGTGGACTTTAGAAATATGGTTCTAAGGATAGAGAGGTGTCTTTGTATCTATATGTGCATGCATGTTTGTTATTGCTGGTTAAAAAATAGAGTTACATGTAACAAAACACCAAAAGGGAATTAATAGGTATCATAAAATGCGGTTTCCAGTCCTGTGACAAGCCTGATAATGTCAGGAAAGGAGAGGCATAAATACACAGATGAGGTCAATAATGCAAGTGGTACATGAGTGAGGCCATGCATACCTTCCCATAGATTTCAGTGGAAAAAGACAGAATAAAAACAACCCCCCAAACAGGAAATTTCACATCTACATTTAAATGTGCTCACAGTTTCTGTTTTTGCTTCCTGGAAATGTATTTTACATTATTTTAAAGATTAAACAAAACTTTCCACTCTCTTCTAACCTTTGTGAACACATTTGCATTTTTCATTTAATGAGCAACTTATTCTAATGTTGCACTCTCACATAATTCTCATTGATGCTTGATTGTTCCTAGTGTGTATGGATATTTATAAAATAGAGCAAAATTTAGGATCATGTATACTCTCATATTCTCTGTGGGAACCTGATTTTCTACAAAATTAAATTTGTATCCCAGTATTTTGATGACTCTTTAATAAATGGACTGAGACTGTTGAGAATTAGATTGATTTTTTTCTTAACATTTCTGTCTACCTGAAAGTTAATTGCATTAAACTCTCTTATAACTCCTAAATTGTAGAGAGTTGAGGGTGTTACCATAGGATACAACTTTGCATGATTATTAAGAAAATATAAGTGTCTTTCATATATAATCTAGTGATTTCTAAACTAAAACTATGGGCATCCCCTTAGAATGCAGAATACTTTTTTTTTAAATTTTCTACTAAAAGTTCTTTAAATGTACTCAAACTCATTGCCCTGCTTTCTACATGTAAGAAAAGAAAATTTCCACCACATGTAGAAAAAATTGCTATAAGCCCCATCAACTGTCGCCATGAACAGGCTGCCTTGGCAAGCCATCCCCAGTCATCTTTTTGAGGCCACCCCTTGAGGTCCTACTCCAGGTAGATTAGGGAGTTGACATCAGCAAGCTGTGTTCTTGACACTTGATTTTGCTTCGGATTTATACAGTCCAGAATATCCTTTTATCCTCAAGTGAAAGGAAAAGAGAGAATGAAAGCAAATGCATAGTTTTCCTTATCTCTTTCAAATGTAGCACATAGATTTAATTTTAGTTGCCAGCATGTCACTAATGCACATAACTGCACAATGAGTCAAGCTCTGTACATTATTGAATGCATGTGTATGTATATAAATGTATTTATTCTAAATATAAATGTCTGGTCTGTATAATGTTAGCTGTATAAAAGTTTTCAGGGTTGATCATTTGGTACTGGATAACCAATCGGTGTGCTCTCCCCTAGAGAAGACCATTTATCCACCATAGTATTACTGAGGTGCCTGTAGTTCTTTCTATTTTGTTGAGAACTATCAGGCTGTATATAATCCACTGTGGCATGTCTATTGTCCTTCAGCTCATGTTTTAATAATCATATTGATGAGATCTCAGGTGTACCGCTTCTGATATTACTAGAAGACACAATCTCACAGTACCTTCAAGTCCTCTGACACTTTTAAAGTTTTCTGCCCCTTCTCTTAAATATCCCCAAAGCCATAGATACAGAAGTGTTTTGTAGATATATACATTGACACTGGATTTCATAATTGTGTATATTGATTGGTTGTAGAAAGCCACAAAATCAGGGTTTCTATCTGTTGCACTGAGAAGTTTTTAAGTATACAGAAATTAGCTCCTTAAAAGGAAACTGCCTCAGTGTTTGAACAATACTATTTTCAAGATTCTGTGTCTCTTATATTCACTTGTACTTTCCCTGGAATAAGAGAATTATTGTTCCATGGAAGGTTATTATTTTAAAAAGTGCTAACAGCCTTTTTAAGTTAGAAATTGAGTAGAATTTTCCATAATATTAATCTATATTAATTTACCCAACACAGTTTTATGTGTACATGTTAATCACATACTCATCCAATTATTATTACAATGAATGTCCTATATCTTTATTATTTTTATATAATATAAAACCTGTATTCTTTTTATTTTTTAGTAGGCAACTGCAAATATTTCATATTTAATGAGCTATTTCAAACCTGTGGAAATACAGACTCTAAGGTAACAAATGCTAGAATCCTCCACAAATACCAGCACATGAATCTAACCATGACACACAAATATTGTCTCTGAAAGCAGTAACAATTTTACTCTGATCTGCTTTACATTTTAATTAAAACTTCCTGTTTAACATAGTGATCTATAACAAAATATAGTACTACATGGACAACTAATACCTTTTTCTTTTTCTTTTTTTTTTTTTTAATATCATATGTAGCCACTTAATTTTTTTTTGGAGTACCTAACTTTTTAAATTAATTTTTATTTAAATTAAATACAATCTTATTTTACATACCAATCCCAGTTTCCTCTCCTTACTTTCCTCCCATTATTCCCACCAACTCTTCATCCAACCCACTACCCACTCCTCAGAGAGGGTGAAGCCTTCCATGGGGGATCATCAAAGCACATCATTTGGGGCAGGACCTTACCCCACCACCACCACCACCACCACTCCATTAAGGCTGAGAGAGTATCACTCCATAGGGAATATTTTATGGTTCCCTCCAACTAAATGTTGGAGCCAGTGGAAACACTGAAAAACTATAAAGCTGACTTTCCTTTCTCTAGACTCATTATGGTCTTGCTGGTTCCAGTGTGGGTAAGTTTCCTGTTTGTTTGCTCATTTGTTGGCAGTAGTAAGCATCTGTCCTAGGGCCTTGAGTGTCCCAGGCAGATGATCTACCACTGAGCAACCTCCCTACCCCACTCCATATCAGGGCCTTTACTATTCTAAGTAGGTGCTATATAACTGAGCTACACCTTAGTCTCCAGCTTTATCTGGTTATGTGCACTTTTTTGTTTTTACCTGACAAGTCTTCAAATGTTTTTAGACATTAAGATGTTTATCTCTAAATACATTGGTGTTCGTCTTCATGTAGCATGGAAGGAAGTGTTTATCTTTTATGGCCACAATACCATTCTCAAACCTGAGACAACACGGTAGTAACCCCTAACATAAGTGTAATTTAAATCCCAAGTTATCCCCATCAGTTTTTCTCAAGTGAGCTTCATCCCTTTGGAAACTGAATTCAGACTCAGTCAATGGCAAGCATGAAGTCAATTTGTTCTGATATAGTTTCTTTTAATATAACACAGTCCTTTTTTTATTTTGTTGATTTTTATATTCATTTCTAAGAGCCCAAGCTTATTTCTGTTGGTTTGGAAGCTATTGTTGCAGACACTGTTTTCATGTTGTAAGGTGATTTTTATAGTAGGCAAAATATTACGTATTCTTAATTTTCTGACTACTTTCCCATGACTAGTCACTTTCTTGTTATTTGTGCTAAAATAAAGACTTTTATTTACCTAATTCCAAAATGGTAGTACTTATGATTAAATCATATTGAGTATCTTACTGCCACTGTTGATATTGCAAATTTGATATTTCCATGGGAAATGATCTGTCATTTGTGCTATGGATCTTAGCCATTCTGACAGGTATAATATGAAATCTCAAATTAGTTTTGATTTGCATTTTCTTGGCGGCTTTGGATAGTGAACATTTCTTTAAGTGTTTTTCATCCATTTAGGATGCCTACATTGAGAATTCTCTATTTAGATATATATCCAATTTTTTTAATTACATTACTTAGCTGTATTTTTGAGATCCAGTTTCTTGAATTCTTTTTATATTTTGGATATTAGTCCTTTACTGGATGTGGGGTGTGCAAAAATATTTTTCCATTCTGTAGCCTGCCATTTTGTTCAAATGATGGTGAAGTTTGCCTTGCAGAAGTTTACAGTTTTATGAGGTTGCCATTGTTAATTGTTGATTTCAGTGTCAGTTTAGAAAGTTGTCTCCTGTGCCAATGTATTCAAGGTCATTCTCCACTTTCCCTTCCATCGGGTCTGACATGTCTGGTTTTATGTTAAGGTTTTATGTTATTACTTCCTCTTACTTTTGTTCTTCCTTCCTTCCTTTTTTCTTTTCTCATAACTTATATCCTTATTACAGTTTCTCTTCATTCTTCTCTTCCCAGTCATTTTTTCCCACCTCCCCACGCTTCAACTGATCCACTCCCCCCTCCATTTTCCTTCAGAAAAGAGCAGACCTCCCAGGGATATCAAACAAACATGGCGTAACAAGCTTCAATAAGATTAGGCACATACCCTCATATCAAGGCTAGATGAAGCAACCCATTAGTATGAAGAGGGTCCAAAAGCAGGCAAAAGAGTCAAAGATGTCCTCTGCTCCTACTGTTAGTATTCCTACAAAACTATCAAGCTACAGAACCATAGAAAATATGTAGAATACCAATGTCAGACCTATACAGGCTCCCTGATTATCACTCCAGTCGCTGTGAGCACCTATGAGCCCTGGTTACTTGATTGTATGGACCATGTTCTTATGGTGTTCTTGATCTCTCTGGCTCCTATAATCAATCCACTACCTCTTCTGTGGGATTCCCTGATCTCAGCCTAATGTTCCCACTTGGACTTGAGCTTTGTGCAGAGTGATAATTATGGATCTATTTACATTCTTCTATGTGCTTACATCCAGTGTGAACCACACCATTTGTTGAAGATGCTGGTTTTTTTCAGTGTGTACTTTTTTTTTTTTAATACTCTGGGTGCTTTGTTTGTTTGTTTGTTTTTTAACACAGTGTGCTTCTTAATCAAAAATCAGGTGTCCACAGGTGTGTGGATTCATGCCTGGGTCTTCAATTTAATTCTATTTTAATCAACATATCTATTTTATGACAATACCATGCAGTTTTCAATTCTATATCTCTGTAGTACAACTTGAAATCAGGGAATAGTGACACCGCAGCAGTTTTTTTTTAGTGTTTGTGGTTATTTCAGCTATCCTGGGATTGTTGTTTTCCAATATGAAGTTAAGAATTGTCCTTTCAAGATTGATAAATACTTATGTTGTAATTTTAATGGAGTTGTGTTGAATCTATAGATTGCTTTTTGCCATTTTTAATATGTTAATCCTACTGATCAATGACAATAAGAGATCTCTCCTCTGCTATCTTTTTTAATTTCTTTCTTCAAATACTTGAAATTTTATCTTACAAGCCTTTCATTTTCTTGGTTAGAGTCACTCCAAGATCACTTATATTATTTGAGACTATTGTGATAAGTATTGTTTCCCTGAATTCTCTCTCATTTGTCATTTGTTTATTAGTGGTCTACTGAATTTTTGAATGTTTCTTGTGTCCACCCTCATTAATAAAAGTTTTTATTAGCTGAAGGAGTTCCCTATAAAATTTTCATGGTCACTATCATATCATCTGCAAACAGCCATACTTTGACTTCTTCCTTTTTTAACTTTAAGTACTATATTGAATAGCTATGAAGAGAGTGGAAAAGCTGTAAGCATGGGGCCTGCATGGGTCTGTACCAGGTCCTCTGCATGTACATTATGGCTATTTGCTTGGTGTTTCTTTGTGGGACTCCTAACATTACGAGTGGGTGTGTCTTTGCCTTTTGCCTGCTCTTGGGACATTTTTCCTCCTATTGGGGTGCCTTAATATGAGGACTTTTCTTGGTCTTATTGTGTCTTGCTTTGTCAAATTTTCTTTTCTTTTTGAGGCCTGCTTTTTTTCTGAACGGAAATGGAATGTGAGTGGATGTGGAAGGCAGTGTAACCTGGGAGGAGGGGGTTCTGAGAGGAGTGGAGCAAGGCAAAACTGTGGTCAGGATGTGTTGTATAAGAAGGGAATCAATTTTCAATTTTTAAAAATATTCTTTTTTTAATTACCAATACTAATGTGCGGGTGATAAGGAAGCCTTAAAGCTTTTCTTTTTCTCTGTGTTTTCTTAATTTGTCTGAAGTTATTGTGTGACATTTTATATTAAATGCCTAACTCATTAGAAAAGCTGTGAATTTTTTCTCATGAATGTAAAAGTGTCTACTTGCACCCACTCTGTTCTTATCAGTTCAAGTGTGGCAAAATCTCTGAAGCAACAGAGTGTTCTGCATATGTGTCAGGCTCAGAGATTTGATGCTGCAGTATCCAAAGGAAACTCTGTAGGTGTGATGTTCACAGACCCTTCTCACTTTGCTATCTGACATACTTTCATGGGGAAGAGTGACTATAACACACCCCAATCTTGGTTTCCTTTAATGCTTTATTTTTATTTATTTTGAAGCAAATGTCCTATACAGTCTTTAACCAGTTTTTTTCACTGTTAAAACTTGAAAGTTCGCCTTCATACAACACATAAAGCTTATGAGATTTCATTGGTTACAAACACCAGTGTTAATGCATCAACAGTATTGCAAGTATATCCCGTAATTTTAGACTACCACTGCTACAAGAAGAACACTTAACTGTATCATTTTCATGTCATCATCTATCACTGTAAAAATATTTTAGTCATATGAAAGTCCCTGTCACTCTTCCTTTACTTTTGACGTATTTAATCTGCCAATTTTGCCAATTTCTTTCTCTTCTACTTCTTTGTTTGGGTTCAAGTTTAAGAAATCATTTTAAGTTTTTTATCCTAAATATTTTCTCCTCTGGGTATTTCTAAATATATCATTTTACCTTTTATATTTAAGTCAACAAACTACTCTATGGATAAGGATTTGGGGTTTTGTTGTGTTTGTTTTCAGGAATTTGAAATGGCTTTCCTCCTTCTATGTAATTGTTCCTTCTGCTTTACAGAAAGTAACTTGGTGTCATTTTTCTCTTCAAAACTATAATGGCTCTCTCTATTACAGTATTGCTTCTTGCTCTCATTTATTTGTTCCCTGATATGATCGATTTTTCTGGTCCCATATGTTCTCCTCTCCTTCCATTCTCTTTCTTCTAACTCCCTCTCCACTCACTGACTGCCCCTCTCACCACTCCCAATATGGTCAGGAGAATTTGTCTCTTTCACCTTTTTGTGAAGGACCTTGCATGAATCTCTTAGGTTCCTCCTTGTATCCTAGCTTCTCTGGCCATGTGAATTGTAGGTTCGTGATCCTTTTCTCTATGTCTAAAATCCATATATAAGTGAGTACACACCATGTTCCTCTTTTAGTGACTGGCTTATCTCACTCAGGATGGTTTCTTCAACTTCCATCCATTTACCTGCAAATTTCAAGATTCCATTGTTTTTTTTCCCTCTGAGTAGTGTTCCATTGTGTAAATGTACCATTTCTTCTTTATCCATTCTTCAGTTGAGGGACCTCTAGGTTGTTTCCTAGTTCTTGCTATTACAAATAATGCTGCTCTGAACATAGTTGATCACATGTCTTTTTTGCATGGATATGGATCATATGAATATATGCCTAAGAGTGGAATTTCTGGTCCTGTTGCATTCCCACCAACAGTGGAGTTATGTTCCCCTCTAAGAGAAAACTGACACTAGGGAAGTGTCCAGAGACCTACAAGGATGACCCCAACTAACAATCTGAGCAATAGTGGAGAGGCTACCTTAAGTGCCCTTCCTTCCCTGATAATAAGATTGATAACTAAGTTATTTCCATCCTACAGCCTTCATGTAGTAGCTGTTAGAAACAGAAGCAGACACCCACAGCTAAACAACTGAGCCAAACTCTTGGAATCCAGTTGCAGAGAGGGAAAAGTGATAAACAAAAAGGTCAAGACCAGAATACAGAAAGCCACAGAGACAGCCAACCTGAAACAAAGGGGAGCTCATGGACCCCAGACTGATAGCTGGGAAACCAGCATTGGACTGACCCAGACCCCTCGAACATGGGTCTCTATTAGAAGGCCTGGGCTGTCTACGGGACCTGTGACAGTGGAACAGGGATGTATCCCTGGTGCACAATAGGACTTTGTAGCACATTCCCTATAGAGGGATACTCCTTTAACCTAGAACAGAAGGGAGGCCCTAGGCCCTACTCCAAATGACAGATTTTGAGGATCCCTCCTGGAAGGCTTCACCCTACTTGTGGAGTGGGTGGGGAATGGGATAATGGCATGGGAGGGGGCTTGGGGACATGGGAGGATGGAGGGAGAGGGAACTGGATAGATATGTAAAATAAGGAAATAATAATAATAATAATAATAATAATAAATAAAATAACTGGTTATTTTGGTGATCTTATATCTGAGTTTCCTATACTATCCTCTGCCTTTTTTTTTTTTTTTTGAAGATAGAATATGGATTAGATTCTATAGCTACATAGCAAAATACTAATAGAATAATTCCATTTAAACTCTTCTTTTTTCAAGATTGTTTTAGTTATTTTTCAACCCATAGCTTTCCATATGAATTTCAAAATAAGCTTCTAATTCTACAAAACTCTACAAAGTATGATAACAATTGTATTAAATCAATAAATAGCTCAGTTAGTGAAGAAGTGACAACTTTTTTCTGCCTCCCATTTCATGAATAAGACACAGCTGGACCTTTCCCTAATTGATTTGTTACTTCAGTACACTTTACTCTTCAATACACATTTCTTGTATATTTATAACAAAACTATGTGTTTCCTCTCCTTTGATAGTATCACTTCTACATAGTTGCTTTCAGTTTTAGAAGTAGGATCAGTCTTTACTTCTTGAATTTATAACCCACAATCTGGCTGAGATTGTCTATTATTTTTTGGAGAAATGTGTTGATGGTATGGAATCCATTAGATATGCATTTTATCTGCAAGTGAAGGTGACTTTACTTTCTTCTTCATAATCTACATGACATTTATGTACTTTTTCCTTTCCTGAATGTCTATATAGTGTCAAAAATTACCTCATATTCAGCCAGTGGGGAAACAGTCTTTTGCTTTAAGTATGATTCTGGCTGAAGGATATTTTTAAATTGAAATTCTAATGAGCTGGATGCTTATGCCACAAAATTCATAAAGTGAAATCCCTAGTCCCCATGGCGATTTGAAAATTAAGGCAGGACTTCAGTAGGTGCGGACTGACAAAGGTAAAGACCTCAAAAACCAGGAACCAGACCTTCTCCAGAAATGGATGCTGCCAGTACCTTCATGTCATACTTCAAAACTATGAGAGATTCACATTTTTTATAATAGTTTCTGGTGAACTTTTGTTTGTTTGTTTTTGAGAATGACTCTGTTTATGTTTCCTTGGCTGTCCTGGAACTCACTATGTAGTACAGGCTGTCTTCCAATCCACAGAAATCTGTCTGCCTGGGATTAAAATGCTGAAATTGAAAGCATGTGTAATCATGCCAGCTCTGAAAACTTTATTATGAATCAGTGTTGAACTTTGTCCCATACCCATTCTGAATCCACTGGTGTGATCTAATCAGTCTTTCCACAGGAGGGGCCAGGTTGACTTCTTGTCAAATATTGAAACCACCTATTAGATTTGGCATTTTAGATCTTTGTGCCAAGTTTGGAAAAACTTAACTTCCATTTACATCCCCTTAGCATCTCTTCTTTTAAATTTGCCTTATTTTCTGAACATTCATGGGCTGTCATGTCAAACAATGTTACTTTTAAAATTATTATTGGAAAAAAAATGTCCCCAAGTAAGGGCAGTCTGTTTTCTTTTAGTTCTAGCCATTGTAATGTTCATTTGCTTCTGAAATATGGAGTTCTTCTATTACTGTGTATTTTCTATTTGGATAGCTTCCTTTAGTTTTTCTTTACAAGCAGATCCAAGTTTATCTGAGAATATCTTTGTTTCTCCTCGTTTTTTGAAGGTCAGCTCCATGGAGGTAGGCTTTGCCACTGATATTTGTTTTTCTTGATGTGTGACAAATCCTTACAGTCACCACAGTTCAGAAAAGACACACACTCATCTTAGAATGGGTTCTTCTGTGAATAATGCATGGCTTCTCTGATAGTTATTGAGGTTGCTGCTGTCTTCACTGTCACAAATATAATTTAATGTGGCTTCATGTGGGTTTCCTTAGGCTTGGCTGACTTGAGAATGTCTCCAGTTCTTGTATCTATTACCTCCACGACTTTTGTTACACTCAGAAAATTCAGAGCCATGAGTCTCTGGATATTTTCCCAACTCCATATTCTTTTCCTTCTTTTTCTTAATGTCTACAAAATGAGTGTTAGCTGTCTTGCTATTGCTCTACATATTCCTGGAGATGTACTTCACTGTCTAAAATTTATATTTCTCCTATTGTCCAGACAGCAGATGCTATATTGATCTGTTTTTAAGTTACTAGTCTATCTCTTCATTTATGTTCTATTGATTTTATCTGTTGAAGAATTTGTTCCAGTTACCATGCTTTTCCATTAACTAAATACCACTGGGTTATTTTGTAATTCCATTGTAGTGTGTCTAGAACTTAAAATGTTTAAATCTTACTTCCAAGTATTTGCTAATTATTTTTATCAATTTTTGTCATGAGTATTTGAAAAAGCTTTAAAATATCTCTCACATCTTTCTAACCTTTAATTCATCTTGATTTTGACATCTATTGACATTTTCTTTCAGATCATGTCCTCTTTGTTCTTGATATGAATGATTTTGCACTATATCTTAGATGGTGATACTGTTAGAAACACTCAATCTTTTCTAAATCTCTATTTTCTATATTTTCTGCTGATTATGTTGTTGGTTTTTCCTTGATTTGTAGGCAAAGGTTTACACAACACATTCAGTTTTAGAGATATACAATACACTTTTGCATATACACTGTTTATATATATTTCTGGTGTTCCCATTCTATCACTTCAAGTGCTGAGAAGGTAGAAGTTGCTTCCTTAAGCTACATAAGCTTCTTTACCTGATTCTTCTTGTGCTACAAGTATAGAAAGATATTAGAGTTGACTGTCAGCCATGGGAGCTCTGGAAGGAAGATCAGGTGCTCTCCAATGTCCAGGCAGAAGTAGCTGTTGCAGTGATTCTCCTGCTTCTGTTCAGTTAGAATTTCCCACACTGTTTTTGTTAAGCTTTTCCTTTTGAGATTGTTGGGCCAAGAGATATTGGTCTGGGTTAGCTTTCCAGCTGTCCTTCATTTCAAGTGGGGGGTTTCTTTAACTTTACATTTTTGTCTTTCAATTCCAGAGTTGCAGACACAAGGCACACTCATGGGACACATACATGCATGCATGCATACATACATACATATTTATATAAATATAATCAACAAAGTGTTAAAAAATCATGATCTTCAATCTCTTTTCAAGGTTAGATCTCAAAAATGAAAAATACACATATCCTATTAATGTCAAATTAAAGGTGTGCATTATTCAACAATCAAAAATAAAATAAATCTACTTGTGGTCTGAAACTTAGTTTTTCTAAGAACTCTCTATGCAGTAATAGCATTTGAAATGTGTTTAGATGTTTCCTCTACATTTAATGGACTTTGACACCTGAAGAACATGTTGTTTCTTATTGTCCTTGATGAAGAACAGTTTAGGGAAGGTCAATGAGTTATATACATTTGAGAACAGAGAACTAAGAATTCAACAGAAATCAGCATGACTCAGTGGACTGAACTCTGGTGAAAAAGTACATTTAATCTTGAAATATTCTAAAATTTATATTTTAAATTTTCAGAATTTTATTTATGACTTTACTCTTAAAGAAATGAAAGTGAATCTTTTTTCATTTAAGTAACAATCTTATTTTACCTACCAATCCCAGTTCCCTCTCCCTTCTGCCATCCAGTCCCTCCACCATCTCCCCATCCCACCTCCCATCTACTCCTCAGAAAGGGTGAGGCCTCCCATAGGAATCATGAGGCCCTCCCAGCTTGATCTAGGTCGAGAAAGCATCCCTCCATAGGGAATGGGCTCCAAAAAAGCCAGTTCATACTCTAAGGATAAATACTAGTTCCATTGCTAGCAGCTCCATAGACTGCCCAAGTTCAGGGGGTCTACTTAGGTCATGAAAGGGATTCTTACAAAAGTTGAAGATACAGCAGCAGCTACTAGAAATTGAGTGTAGTAGATAGGAATGGAAATAATAGGTTGGAGAATAGATACAGTGTTTCCATAAAACAGAAAAAAAAAAGTTCTCTTGTCCTACTTCACAGTAGGACATAGTAGGGTGGCAATTAGACAATAATACCATGTTTTTGGCAAATTAGCTAGAAGAGAGGAATTTTGGATGTAGTCAACTAAAGAGCAGATAACTTTAAGTTGTTAGGTATGCTAATTACTGTGGTTTGATTACGTTGTACCTCATAAAGACAAGTATTATCAGATCAAAAGGAAACTGCATTTCCCCCTGCTCTAAAAGGCAGTTCAAATATTCAGAAATGGTTCAGCCTGAACTATAGAAGGATTTCTGACAGTTCAAATCAGCATTCCTCAGGAATTTTATTAAGCTAGTACTCGTCTATCAGAAGGAGTCATTTCCATTTCCTCTGACAGAAGGGACATAGGGCTACCTGTGGTGCTATTAGCATACCAAAGCCAATGCTGGCATCCAGGCTCCCTTAGTATCACAAGCATCTGTTATACATTTTAAAGTCTATGCTAACATGCCAGCCCTTCACACCTTCTCCCCTACCTTAAACTCTCTCTAGATAATGGGCTTAATGGGCTTCTCTCCCTTAAGCAATTCATTCTGCTTATAGCCCTGCTATTCTTGCTGTGCTACTCTCTCTCTCTCTCTCCTCTCTCTCTGTCTCTCTCATCCTCCCTTCCTCCCTCCTTCTCTGCTCCTGATTCTCTCACTATATTTTCTCTGTTTTTTTCCCCTACTATTCTCCCCTCTTTTGAAAATTGTCTTGATCATGTCCAGTCTGTGAGTCACTTTCAGTCTCTTTCCTTTTCTCTCTAGTCTGAACTCTTCCAAATGCCTCTGGCTAGTCTCTCTCCATCATGTTTACAACAAAAGCCTTCCCCTTATCCATGCTATGGAATGGTCATGCTGTCAGTTTATACAAGTATTAGAAGTCAATTCTGCAGGGTGTGTGTTTGAGACAGGGTTTCTCTGTGTGGACTTAGATGTCTAGTAACTCCCTGTATAGACCAGACTGGCCTCAAACTCACAAAGATCCACCTACCTCTGCTTCCTAAATGCTGGTATAAAAGCATGCATCATCACCACTGAACTAGAAGTCAATTTAAAAAAAAAAAAATGAAAAGATGTCTCAGTGGTAAAGAACACTGTCTGCCCTTCCAGAAGACTTCAGTTTGATTCCAGCACTCACATGGTGACTAACAGATGTCTATAACTCTGTATCCAAGGGATCTGGTACCCCTTTCTGCTTTTCACAGGCTCCAGGCACACATATGGTATACAGATGTGCATGCAAGAAAACACCCACAGACAAATAAATAAATAAATATGAAAATAATAAATAAAATTACAGTATTCTTATGATTTAACTACCCCTAAGAGAAGCTGTTTTCTAGGGGAGAATAACTGATATATATATAATTTCATATAAGAAAGAAGTTGATAGGAAACATAATTGTAATAAAGAGCTGCTAAGAGTAGTGTTTTAGATTAATTTGCCAGGAAATGCCTCTGTACAGAATTCTGTGAAAAGAAGCCAGCCATGTTAAAATCTAGAAAATGCATTTCCTGAAAGATGACAGAAAATACAAAGTTTTTAGAGTGGAAACATATTTACAGCAATCAAGAAAATTAAGACGTATTTGTTTGATGGAAGCAGAGTTAGGAGTCAGAGAGTGCTCTGTGATTTAAAAAAAATGGACAATTAGGGGTCATTGAAAGAATTTGATTTTATTATAATTTTTCCTACTTGTAAGCTCTCAGGGTAGTGTAAAAAGAAATGTGATACCCTATTGTCTTAATTGGGGTTTCTATTGCTGTGATGGAATACCATGGCCAAAACAACTCAGGTAGAAATGGGTTTATTCTGGTCATGTTTCCACATCATAGTTCATCATCAAAAGAAGTCAGGACAGGAACTAAAGTAGGCCAGAAACTTGGAACCAGGAGCTGATGCAGAGGCCATGGAAGAAGAGTATTATTGACTGGCTTGTTCCTCATGGCTTGCTCAGTCTATTTTATTATAGAATCCAGGACCATCAGCCCAGGGATGGTACTACCTGCAATGAGTTACATTTCCCCCATCAATTGCTAATTAAGAAAATGCCTTATATTCTTGCCTTCAACCCAAATATATGGAGTCATTTTCTCAGCTGATGCTCTCTGATGACTCTTAATCTTATATCAAGTTGACATGAAAATAGTCAGTATATCTATGTTCCTAGTTTTTGATGTATAATATTTTTGTGAATAATGAACACATAGGTGGGGTATATTAGAAAGCAAGAAGTCAAGTTGGGTGATGCTAAGTTTAAGAATATTATTACTGATGCTTGGCCCAGGGTAGTATCTGCGGATGTGGTAGAGGTAATAAAATTCACAGGCTAGTTAGCAGTAAGCTGCCAGAAATTGTTGGTATATTATATTAAGGGGCTACTTTTTCATTAATCCCAAAGTATTAAATTCTTATACAATAGAAAAATTATTTATGAAAGTGTCAACATTACACACAAATAGTTGTCAAAGAAATTTATTTTAAAAATTGGGCAGGATGGCATTATATTTAAATAGAAGCTATTGGAAAGGTCAGGAACTGTAATAAACAAGTTCATCAATTAAATTATAAAAGCTTCTGTTGCCAAAATATGACTGTTTATTAGCTTAAAATAAGTTATACTTAGATTGTTGGTCTCAACACATACATCCCATTCCTTGCGTTGGAGAGGGTGTAAACATAACCGGCCTGTGAAACTCAGAAAGTTGTTACTTTCTATTGCTTTGATAAAGACATAACCAAGAACAACTTGGAGAGGAGAGATGCTAGCTCCTTTTACAATTCTAAATAAGTCAGGGCAGAAGTCAGGAAGCAGAAGCCAATGAGGAACTCTGCTTGCCCTTTAGGGATTTCTGAGTTTGCTTTTGTAAACAACTCAGGACCAACTGCAGAGGAGTGACAGCATCCACACTAGTCAAGAAAATGCAAGTCTTGTCTACAGACTTGTCTCATGGAGATTCTTCTTGAATCAGTTAGGGAAAACAAAATGAGCTGGATGCTTAGTGAAGTTATATAAGCAGGTAAATAATTACTGGGGAGGAGAATGTTTTCCCATGGGGTTGCCTGCAAGTGGTCATGGAACTGCAGGGATGTACATTTTGTAAATCAATCCTTTGCCAGGTGGAATTTTTGGTGATACAGTTGTTTTATGCTCACTCATGTTCCTATAAGTAAATAGTAATCCATGAGAATTTATGCAACTCATTGGTTTAAGAAGGTAGGCTTCAGTAAAAGCCTTATATCTTTCATTATTGCTCATTTCTGGGTTGAATAGAAGTTTGTTCATGACTCTTTAGGAAAATTCATATAATAATTGTCATTTACACATTTTTAAATGTGCTATGAATGAATCCAGTGTACACTGAGCAAGTTGAAGCTATTCAGATAATTCGTTACTTAGATACAGTGGCTCAATAGGAGGCAGAAAAATAGCAAATTTGAAGCTCTTGTAAGCTATATAGTAAGATTGCTCTAGTTTTATTCTGTTGCTATGATAAAACTGTTGGACTAAGAGCAACTATTTCTACTTACATTTTCAGACCACAATGCATTACTGAGGGAACTTGAAGTCAAAATCATGGAGGAATGACACAGAATGATCTGCCTACAAGTTCACTTTTAACTAGCTTTCCTATATAGGCTAGCGGGCTGGACCACCATACAATTATGAATAATCAAGATAATCTTCCAGACAATACTGTATGACAACCTGATCTGGGAAATTCCTAAACAAAGCTTTCCTCTCAGTGAATCTGATCTGTGTCACGGTACTTAAGAAAGACACCATGTCCCCAAAACAAAAACACAAAAAAACAACATGACTCACTTGTGGCTCTGACATTTGAAGAACATCACATGCCTGAAGTGAAGACTCTGAAGGATTTGCTGTGTCCATGAAGCCTGGCTTATTTCTCACTCTAAAACTTCCTAATTTGTACTGTCTTAGCTAAAACATGATGATTGATTGAGAGAACCTGGTAATGCAGGCATTGAGCAAGAGGGCAGATTCACAGCAGCCACATGATGAGATTGCTAATACGGAATGGGACTAAAAACACAGTGTGTAGGAGGCATGTAGGTCCTTGGGCTTACAGATAAGCACTAGAGAAACAAGAAAGGTTAATCACACAATCACATGGAATTGTCTCTACAAAGGGAGAGATGTATAGCCTGTTTCCTGGACAGAAGACTGCGAACAAATGTGGTTAATAATATCCCAGTGACCTCTCTGCTCTCTGTATGCTAGGCCATACAAGCTCCCCTGAACTCTTAACTTGAACTTGTTAATCTTGGTCAATATATAGCCCTGAGCTTATTTGCCTTGAGCTTGCCTTCTCAGTAAATCTGTAGAATCTGTCTTTGTAGAAAATGTCACTAGTATTTTACAATAACTACAATGCTCAAAGCTTGAATCAACAATAGGTACTGAGTTACGTTGAACTGTACCTCCTTCTTGCCTCTCTTAGACTGGCATTCTGATGACCATGGTGTGTGGATCAATTAGTAGTGTTTATAGAGAAAGTTGAGACAATTGAGCTTGCTGATCTGTTCATCAAATATGAACTATTGTTTTTTAATTTTTTTTTACTTATTATGTATACAGTATTCTGCCTGCATGTAAAGAGGGCACCAGATCATGACCTGTGGTTGTGAGCCATCATGTGGTTTCTGGGAATTGAACTAAGGACCTCTGGAAGAACAAACAGTTATCTTAACCACTGAACCATCTCTCCAGGTCCTGGACTACAATTCTTTTGTCAAATTTTGATCTATAGTTTATATGATAGGCAAGGAAGTAATGTGAATTACAAGATTTTAATATACTTGTTTGAAATGTGCATATATTCAATCTATGGCAATATGATCTCTACTGAAATTGAAGTTAAGTCTGGGTACACAGTGGTTATTTCTACTGGATAATTAATTCTTCAGAAAGAAAAAAATGAGTATTCATATTTGATTTTTGTATTCCTGTCAAAACTATGTTCTGTTAGATATACTCCTCCAGAAATGTTAAGAGTTCCATAAGAACTGTTTCCAAAATTCATTGCATACTTGGACACAAAGCAAGTTCCAACAGATGTGAAAAAAAATTGAAATAGCACCCTGCATCCTATCAGTTCACTGCAGATTAAACCTGGATATCATCATTAACAGAAAGCTTACAAACGCATAGAAACTGAACGTCTCACTAGTAAATAAAAATAGGTGAAGATAGAACTAATAAAGAAATAAAAAGCATTCTAGAATTAAATGAAAATTAAAACAAATACTCAAATTTATGATACACAATGAAGGCAGTTCTAAAAGCGAAGTTCATAGCACTAAGTACCTGCATTTTTAAAAAAAAAAATGGAAAGATCTCATTTAGCAATTTAACAACAAATCTGAAAGTAGTGATATATTATTTATGATTTATTAAATCTTGCCTGAGGATTCAAAAGTCAAAGACAGCCTCAGGCTATAGATATCAGGCAGTAGTGAAAAACATCTTTAATCCCAGCAGTCATAAAGCTAGGTACACACATTTTATCCTAGGACTCGGGATTAAGAGGTAGACGGATTTCTGCTAGTTCAAGGGCACACTGACTACATGAAATTGATCCAGTCCTAAAAGAAACAACTCACACAAAGGCATCTTGACACTTGGGATCACATGGCCTTTAATCCCAGCACTAGAGAGCTAGAGACAGGAGGATATGGTTGGGTAGAGAAAGGAATATAAGGAGGAGGAGGCAGGAATTGAGAGCCTTTTGCCTCTGCGGATTTGTGGAGACACGATTGTCATGTCAGCTGAGTAGAGGTAAACTCTACTGGTTTAGCTGTTTTTCTTCTCTGATATTCAGCTTGCAACTTGAACCCCAGTATCTGTCTGTGTCATTTATTTATCGTGCTGCATCTGAAAGCTCTAGAACAAAAAATAAAAAATCACATCCCCAGGAGAGAAATAGCAAGAAACAATAAAACTCAGGGCTGAAATTGATAAAAAGAGAAACAAACAATACAAATAATCAGTGGAACAAAGAGTTGGATCTTTGAGAAAACCAATAAACTGACAAACCCTTATCTAAATTGATTAAAGGGTAGAGAGAGATGATTCAAATTAATAAAATTAAAGAAGGGGAGGTATAACAGCAAATACAATCAAGTCAAGAATTCAAGAAAGGGGATGTGGAATCTCCCTCCATAGATGACAAAAACAGCTGATGCCAGGTATTTGCCCAGAGAGTCCCTGTATGGAGGCTCTCAAGAGCATTGAGTGAAGCTGTGAAGGTGAGACCTGCATTACCTTAGAGATGCCAGAGTTGTGGGATATCGATCAAAAAGAGCTGCTAACCAGATGTGGAAACAGCCCAAGAGAGCGAAGGGTGCTGCAGTCATTAAGTCATTATGCTGATAGGAATTGGGAATTTGAAGAACACTTTAATATCAGACACAGAGATCCACAATTTAGAGTTTTCCTTGTTAACTTTTAGTCTTGCTATGGTCCAGCATTTCCCATGCTTCCTTTTCTCTCTTTTCAAATTGTAATGCAGGGCTATTGTATGAGATGTTCTTTTTTATTTTGATTTTATAAGGGGTTGCAGTTAAGAGATTTCCTTGATTCGCAGAAGAGACTTCAAACTTTGAACAGTCCCAAATTGAGACAGACTATGGGGACTTTTGAAGTTAGACTGAATGTATTTTGTATTATATGACTAAAAGCCAATGGATACCACCCAGTAGAATGTATGGATAAGATTGACCCCTATAAACTCTTACATATGAATGTTTCATCATCAAGGAGTGACACTACTTGAGAAGTATTAAGAGGTGTGGCCTTCTTGAGTTAGTTGTGCCTTTATTGAAGGAAGTATGGCACTGAAACTAGGCTTTTGGATTAAAAGCCTAAACCAAGCCCAGTGGCTCTTTACACTGCCTGTGGATCCAGATGTAGAGTTCTCAGCTAATTCTCCAGCACCATGTCTGTCTGTATGTTGCCATGATGGTAATGGACTAAGTGCCTGCAATTATAAGCAAGCTCCAATTAAATGTTTTCTTTTATAGGAGTTGCTGTGATCCAAGGACACTTGCTCAACTAAGTTCACAGTGGCATCATTCAAAACAGCCAGAACCTGGAAGCAACCTAGATGAAGAATGGATAAAGACAATGTGGTGGTGTAGCTATACAATGGAGTATTACTCAGCAGAAAAAATATGACATTATGAAATTTGCAGACAAATGGATAGAAGTAGAAAAAAAAATCATCCTGAGTGAGGTAATCCAGACTGAGAAAGAAAAAACACTGTATGTACTCAGTCATAAGTGGATATTAGATGTAAAGCAAAGGATAACTAGGCTTCAATCCTCAGTCCCAGAGAAGCTTGGTAACAAGGAGGACCCTAAGATGGGCCCATGGATCTCCCTGTGAAGAGGAAATAGATGAGATGGCCTGGGTAAACTGGAGACTAGAGGGCAGTGTAGAGGAGGGGGGATGGAGGAATAATGGGAACATGAGGGATCAGAATGGTAGAGTTGGGGTTGATACTGGGGGTAGAGGAGTAATGAAAGAGATATCATGATAGACAGTCACTATGGGATTAGGGAAAAACCTGGTTCCAGGGAAACTCCTAGGAACCCACAGGATGACCTCAGCTAAGGCTCCAAGCTATAGTGGAGAGGATACCGGAACTGGCCCTTCCCCTGTAATCAGATTGGGAACTAACCTAATTGTCATCATAGAGCTTTCATCCAGTACCTGATGGAAGCACATGCAGAGATCCACAGAAAAGCACTGGGCCAAGCTTCAGGAGTCCAGTTGAAGAGAGAGTGGAGGGCCTTATATGATCAAAGAGGGTCAAGATCATAATGGGGAAACCTGGGTAGACAGCTAGGGAGCCAGCATGGAACTGCCCTAGGCCCTCTGCATCTGGTGACAGTTGTGTAGCTTGATCTTTTGTGGGGGACCTCTAGCAGTGGAACCAGGACCTGTCCCAGATGTATGAGCAGGCTCTTTGGAACCACTATCCTACGGTTCAGCATTGATGCAGTGGAAGGAGCTTGGTTCTGCCTCAACTTGATATGTCCTGTCAAGCTTTGTGATTGCACAGGAGGCTTTACCCTATCTGAATAGAGAAAGAGAAGGAGTGGATGGGGGCCAGGGTAGGTAAAGGGAGGGTTTGGGGAGAGAACAGAAGGGAAGGAGGGAGGGGAAACTGTGGTTGGTATGTAAAATAAATTTTTAAAGTGGTGAATAAAGAAAGAAAGGAAGGAAGAAAAGGAAGGAAGGAAGGAAGAAAAGAAAGGAAGGAAGGAAGGGAGAAAGGAAGGAAGGAGGGAAGGAAGGAAGGAAGAAAGAAAGACCAAACGATGTGGTCATGGTGTCTCTTCACAACGATAGAACAGTGACTAAAGCTTAAATATTCTTCTAAAAAAAGAGCTCCATGAAATAACAATCGAGTCCTATTGTCATATTGTAGTGGTCTATTATTATATTATTTATGATTTATTAAAGCTGGACTGAGGATTCAGAAAAGCTAAGTCAGCCTCAAGTTTTAGATATCAGGCAGTGGTGACGCACACTTTAATTCCCAGCAGCCAGAAGCTAGGATGTGCTAGTACATACCTTTTCTCCTAGGACTCAGGATTGGGTTAAAAGATAGATGGAGCTCTGTGAGTCCAGGACCACCCAGATCTACACAAGAGTGAATCAGTCTCAAAGGGAATTATAGGTGACACCTTTAATTCCAACATTAGGTAAGTATGTAAGACAGAAGCAAGGCCTCAGAGAAGCATTTTGTTCTCCAGCCACACTGAGGAGGGGCAGCAGTCTGAGACTTGGTGTAGAGCTCATGCATGGATCAGCCCTCTCAGCCTGAGTAGAGGTGAGAGGTAATATGCAGCTGCTTTGCTTTTTTGATCTTCAGCTTGAAGCTTGAACCTCAATATCAGTCTCTGGACCACTTATTATTAGTGTTACAGCATATCAAGAATTTACACGTTTCTCTTTTGATCTTCAGTAAGTGTGATGTACATTTTAATGTTTAGCTCAGGATGGAAAAATGGCTCAGTGATTAAAGGCTAGGCTCACAACCTTAATGACCCTGAAATTCTGTAGTTGCCTCATTTCCAGCTGCCAATAAATACCTTTAACCACTCTGAAAATAAACAAACAAAGGTAGCATTGAGAGGGTTCCCCTTCTTTCTCCTTTGGTTACTTGTTTGAAATGGGGTTTCTTACAGCCCAGTCTAATATTTTAACTTGCTGTGTATCTAAGGATGAACTTGAGCTCCTGATCCTCCTGCCTATACCTGCTGGAAGTCTTGGGGATGGAACCAGGAGCTTTGAGCATGCTAGTCAAGCATTCTAACAACTAAGCTTCTCTCCTTCATAGTTCTTAATCATCCTGATTTCCCTCAAGTTCACTTTTTCTGTAGAATGAAAAACAGTACCTATATCAATTCATTTGTTACTTGTGATTAGTCTGTCAATGTATACATAAAAAATACAATCTGTCACATCAGACTGTTACAATTCTGAGAATTGTTCAGCATACTCATTTATACATGCATCTGTGTTGATTTCTACATCACACATATTTATATATTGTAAAATCCTTCTGTTTTGACAAACATATATAATACCAATCAAGCATACTCTGTTCAAACACATGTATCATCTTCCTTTCCAATAGTACATAACCTCCTTCCTACTACCAACCATAAATTTTCTTTCTAAATCACATCACGTGACTTCTTAGTTCATATCAGAGAGGGAGTTATATACAAATTGAAGTTCAATGATGCTTAAATTGTTTTGGTCTTTAATGTAAGTGCATGGAATTAAAATACTATACTCAAAATTTACTTAATTGAGCTACTGCCCCCATGGTTATAATAATTGTTTGAAATAAAATCTATTCAAACCTGACCATTGTCAGGAAACTTGACATTAACATGATCAATAACATAATGGACTAGAGAATAAAATAATAAAAATAATAATTAACAGAAATATATATAAACATAAACATACAAAATAATAAAATATAATAATGACAAACATGTGACATGAATAAAAGTATATGTATTTATATATAAACATAAACAAATAATACATATATACGTGGTAGGATTCTGCCTTACCACAGAATAAACTAAATTTATAGAAGTAATGCAATTGGAAGACAAGCCTTAGAAGAGCTAGGGTTGTAGATCAGTAGTATAATGCTTGCCTAACATGCATGAGGCCATGGGTTTGTTTCCTCTCCCCTGTCCCACAAGAAAACAAAGCTAATTTACCTCAAAAGATAAATTCCCAAGAAAAAAGCAGTAGGTTTACATTATAGCTAGCAGGCAAAGGTTGTTTGTGTTTTCGCTTTCTGACTTGCTTGTGAAAGGGTCTCACTTATAGCCCAGGCAGGCCCAAAATATATCATACTCTAACATTCTGAATGATGCAAGAACATCAGACATTTGTGGTAAGCCTCAGCTGCATGTAATTTCTAGCCAGCCTGGGCTAAATGAGACTTTGTCTCAAGAAAAACTGGAAAAGGATGAGGAGGAAAAGAATGGAGGAGAAAGAAAAAGGGCAAGAAAGGAGAGGAGGAAGGAAGAGGAAGATGAGAAGGGAGAAGTAGTAATGGCAACTGCAGCTTAAACAGTATCATTAGGGAATGCGGTCTGCGAACTGGATGGGAGTCTACACAAGACAGCATTGTTTTTAATCTACCAAACCCATTGTTGGGGTGATGGCTGAAAATATTTGAAGCTGAAATTTGACTTGAACAATGCCAATAGATTACATGCCAAGACTATTGCATTGTTCAATTTCTAGTACTATTTCAATAATTGTAGAGTGATTTATGAAGTAATATTTCATTTATAGGAAATAAATAATGAAAGACTCAAGTACCATAAAGCATTCTTTCTACAGATCAAGCTTAAATACTCCAGAACAAGTAAAAAAAAACATGAGCAGATAAAACATTGTAATACTGGGGTCCTGGCTTTTTGGAGAGTCTGAGGTGACACTGCAGCAGGAGGGACAATAGAAAACTTGTATGTTTCTCGAAGTTCCAAAGTATTTTAAATGGCAGACAAATGCCAGGAGTTATAATGTTTCTTTGATAAAAAGAAAAATAATCCCATCTCAGTCTTAAAATATATATTGTGATACCATTTAAAGATACAATATTGGTTTTGTTTTCAGATGTGTTCTTAATAAATATTTATTAAATAAATAAAATCGATAAAAAAGAGTTAAAAGTAAAAGAAAAATGATGTGAGCTATGAGGATAAATTAAGGAGAAAACAGAGAGGGAGAGGAAGGTGGAAGTAGTCTATTTCCTAAGTGGAAAGGCATTGCAGCCATATTACTTAGAAAAACAATACATAAAAATGTATCAATTGTCCACATGTAAAAATATGAGTAGACATGAAGATATACATTAGTGTACATATATGTATATGCATATATAAATATATACACTAGGGAGGTATTCTTTCATGGTGAAAACATTGTATACTTCTGAATATGAGAAAGTAATGGAAGTGATCCTATCAATCATTTCATTTTTTTTCTTGAGTCTAAGTCTTCTTTGTTGCCCAAGCTAACCATAACATTGTGGTCCTCAGAATGCTTAGTATTAGGATTACAGGTGGTATGTATACCACCATACTTTGATCGAAGAAGTCATTATTTCAGTGACTGTGTGTCTATAAAAATTGCTTCCCAAATATGTAAAATAAAAATTTAAATGAAGTATTTGCTGACTTTTAAGTTAGAAAGCTAGAAAAATGTACTTTTATAAACTCTTGTCTTCTTTTTACTTTTAATCTAAGCGCATTTATTCCTCACTGAATTTATAGTGAAAAGAACCACCTTAATTTCTTTTTGCTCTCACCTTTTCTCTATTTATGTGGAAAGTGGAGATCCTTTAAGGTTCCCACTTTCACAGTATTTGACAACAGCCCTTATTCTCTATTAATTATAATTTTTAAAATGTGGTCCACTTATTATTTTTACTCTGTGTCAATCCACTGAAAAGTCAAGATGCACTTTTATTTAGGACTAATATCCTTTTAGAGGGGTGATGCTCAGCTTTGTACCATTAAAACCTTCATGAACATTAAGATAAAAAATGGACTCAATTTTCCGCTGAACTAAAAGCTTTCTCCTTTCTAGACACTACTGTGGCTTCAGAAAACTACTATTAATGTCTCAATGTGCTTTTGCGAGAATCTGAACACAAAAATGCACTTGAACACAGAAACACCTGTAAGGTGTGGAACATGAGCTAAAGGGCTTGCATTTCTAGTACAGTGTCTCCTTTGTCAGAATTTTTATTTTTCTTAAATTTAGTGCAAAAGCATGAGACATTTTATAGCTGATACATAATATATGATTGTGTATAAATCTGTACTCTGTCTAGCATCAGACATGTATAAGAACCATGGTATTATAAATTTACTACAGTGGTTGATTTAATAGCTTTACACAGTGTAAGTTCAATTCATTTAGAGCTTTGGGATGTTTCAAAACTTTCTAAGTTTAAGCCCTTCTGTTGCTTTCACCTATTGAAGTAGAGATAAATTAAATGAAGAGTCAATTAATCTATAGTTTCTTGATTTATATACCCTCACTTACAACACATGTAGTTAAAAGCCCATTGACATTCTGAGTCACAAATCTTTGTTTTTGTCATACTACCAAAATGACCTGAGAGTATTTGGCTCTTGGGAAACACAATTAGAAAGAACTTGGGGTAATGATTTCTTAGTTATTATGTTATGTTAGTCTGATTGTAACTCATGAAGTCCCTTGTCCAACTCACTTAACAACCTAGATCTAACTATACCCTAAATTTTTCTATTCCTAAGTAAATTTTGTTACTTAAGAAAATACACTTCATTTGCCTTCAAATTACATGAGGTCATCATTTTTTTTACAACTGAGAAGTGTAAATGATCCACATTTTCCTTTTCTATTCTTTGGTGAGTGGCATCTAGATTGTTTGCAGGTTCTGGCTATTATAAATAATGCTATTACACATATTTGAACAAGTGTCCTTATGGTATGATTGTGCATCCTCTGGGTATATGTCCAAGACTGGTATAACTGGGTCTTGAGGCAGATTGATTCCCAATTTTCTAAGAAACTGCCATACCAATTTCCAAAGTGGTTGTACAAGTTTGCACTCCCACTAACAGCTGGAAGACTGTTCCCCTTACTCCACATCCTCTCCAACATAAGCTGCCATCAGTGTTTTTTGATCTGAGTCATTCTGACAGGTGTAAGATGATTCTAGAGTTGTTTGATTTGCATTTCCCTGATGGCTAAGGATGAGAGCAATTATTTAAGTGTCTTTTGGACATTTGAGATTCTTCTAGTAAGAATTCTGTTTAACTCTATAACCTATTTTTAAAATTTGACTATTTGGTATTTTGATGGTTAGCTTCTGGAGTTCTTTATATATTTTAGAGATTAGCCTTCTGTCAAATGAGGGGTTGGTGCAGATCCTTTATCACTAAGTAGGCTGCTGTTTTGTTTCACTGTCAGTGTCCTTTGCCTTATAGAAGCTTTTCAGTTTCAGGAGGTCCTATTCATTAATTGTCAATCTCTGTCTGTGCTACTGGTGTTATAATGGGAAGTAGCCTCCTGTGCCAATGCATTCAAGGCCCTTTCTCACTTTCTCTTCTGTCAGGTTCAGTGTAACTCGATTTATGTTGCCGTCTTTGATCCACTTGGACTTGAGTTTTATATAGGGCATTCGATACAAATCTTTTTGCAATCCTCATGAAATTTGCAGGCAAATGGTTGGAACTGGAAAAATCATACTCAGGGAGGTAACCCAAACCCGAAAGACAAACATGGTATATACTCACTCACAGGTGTTATTAGGATAACCAACCTATACTCCACATCCCCAGAGAGTCTAGATAACAAGGAGGGCCCACCGATGGATTTCCCTGGGAAGGGGAAGCAGAAAAGATCTGGGTTAACTGGGTGTGGGAGTTGGGAGGAAGGAGTGATGGAAACTAGAGGGAGCTTATTGAGTGGGCTGGATGTGGGAGATGGGTTGGAAGCTGGATGGAGAGGGAAAGTAACGAACAGGAAGTCTTGATGGGGTGGCATATTGGGGTTAGAGATAAATGTGGTGCCAGGGAAACCACCAGGAACCCAATTATAAGATAGAGTGTTTAAACAACCCATTTACTATAAACAGATTGGTGACTTCCCTAATTGCCATCAGATGTACACTACCCAGTAAGTGGCAGAGATCAAAAGACAAGAACTGTGCTGTGAGCTCGAAGAATTTCCCAGAAGAAAGGGAGGAGGGATTCTGTGAACCAGGAGGGTCATGACACAGGGACCTAGAGACAGCAAACCTGAGCTTGTGGGAGCTCATGGACACTGAAACAACAGTTGGCGAGACTACATGGAACTGACCTAGTATCTCAGTGTGACAATTGTATATCTTGGGCTCTTAGTAAGGCTTTTAACAGTGAGAACAGGGCCTGTACCTATCTCTTAGCTGGGTTTTGGCAACCTGTTCCCCTTGCTGGGTCATGCTTCAACTTGAAGTGTCATGCTTTGTGCAAGGCCATGGGAGGCCTTCCCCTTTCTGGATGATGATGGACAAGGAGTAGATGGGGAGATGGGAAGGGAAGGGAATGTGAGAAGAGGAAGGAGGGAAAATTGTTTGGTATGTAAAATAAATGAAAAGGATGTTATTTAAATAAAAAGACAGAGTGAAAAAAAGAAAATACACTCCATTTCTCTTCATGCTAGTTTAAGGTAAATTGTAAACCTCATATATAAAAAGTTGTCTAAATAACAGAGCATATTGTTGTGCTTCCTAAAGGTCAATACTTTGGACAACAAAGTAGGAGAACTGCCAAGGTGTGGTCATCTAGTGAGATCCTCTCTCGAACCTGTTTTCAAAAAAATTTCATTGCAATAAACAGACTTTTAAACTTTAGCAAAAGATCTGTTAATAAACAAAAGGGGGTTCTTACACTGCTGTATATATACATATCAAAAACAAGTCAAAAATAAGAGAAGGATGTTAGTATTTAGGCATTTGTACTGGCCTGCCTTTGGAGTTCTGAAAGGATATACCCTCTGCTGCAGCCACTAAGAACACCACCTGTGCCTTCTGTGCCTTGTGCCTATTCACTATGTTCCCTTTTATAAGGGCCCTGATCACCTCCATCCTCCTTCTCTCTTTCTCTCTGCCCCTCTCTCTGTCTTGTTCTCTCTCTCTCTCTCTCTCTCTCTCTCTCTCTCTCTCTCTCTTCTGCCTCACTTTCTTCTCTCCTACTGTTGCTATCCCAAGAGGCCTACCTCCCCCTCCCCTTTCCCCTTTTTATGATCCCTTTCCCCTAATAAAACACCCTTCCACTTGAACTCTGTCACATTTCATCTTTCTTTCTTGCTGCTTTTTAAAACTTAAACAAAGGGAAATTGTTCACAAATTCAGGGGGGAAATGCCTTATATGTTTGAAAAAGGCTCCTGAGCTCTTTTGGATAAGTCCATATATAGGATAAAATATACTGAGTTTAAGCCCTCGATCTAAGATTTAATGTATAAGAAGTTAAGCAATGTAGGGGCATCTTGCCAGTGAACCTATAGCAGTGGCCCCCACCCCTTTGGGCATGGCTTCAGGTGCGGGTAGGAGCAGGAAGAGAAAACATGAGGCATGGTCACTCTCTTGCATGATCATTTTCTCTTGGGTCACAGATCCAATCAGAAGGGCAGAGAAACGCTCTCTGTGGCAGTTCTTTATTATTCTGTGTAAGTGTTTCCCCAATAAAACATCCATTTATCATTTATCTTGGGTCTAGTGAATTAATTACCCCTACCTTCAAAGCAAGGAAATAATTTACTTAGGCTTAAAAATAAAACTATAATTACCTCCCTCACCTATAAATGGAAGCAACTAGTTGGAAATGCACATGTAAACCTCTTAATATTGGAAAGTGCCTTAAAATACATTGACAATAACAAAGAATAATTCTCTGTTACTGTAGGTTACTTTAGTTCCATTTTGTGGCTATCTTTCTCTAGTAGGTAATATACTAAGGTTTACTGTGCTCATTATTCATCATTTTAATTAGGTTTGGAAAAATCATTCTTAATGTATAAAGCTAAAAGTGAGGAACAGCAGCTCATAGAAAGAAATATGGAAAGTTCACTTGGGATGATCTTGTCCACAACTATATATTTAGAGAAAGCGTATATATATATATATATATATATATATATATATATATATATAATTTTCATGAGACAAAATTAAACTTTGATTTTTGTTTTAATTTTTGGAAATGTAATGTACACTTTCACTATTTACTCTCACAAGTCACTTTCTTTAAACATCAAAAGAGAACAAACAGGTAGAGCCCTAATATAATTGAAATCAAATACTGTACATGAACCTGGTCAAATAGTACAGGATGAAGTCTGAGATGACTCAGAGCGACCTCAGAGGAAAAAAATGTGTGCTGAAATTACTTTGGTAAGGAAAGTTTCAAAAGTTTCAAGTACTTATTGAAAAGAAATATTGCAATAATAATCCATAAATCTGAATTTATCATAGAAGCGTTCTTTAAAAAAGGAAGGGGGGGAGGAAACTGGGTAGATATGTAAAATAAGAAAAAAAAAAGCTACCCCAAAGCTTCCAAAAGGGATAATCAACCAACAGCCCTACCCAACTATGATACCCATGAACCACAATGGCCACCATGGCATAATAACCCTGAAGTTACAATAGTGGCAGGTATACCTTGGAAGTAACCAACAGCTCTCTAATTAGATTTATGACCTGCTCAACCAGAGGGATGCCATGTTAAGTTATTGCTGACTATGAAGGTTCAGCCCCCAATCAGTGCCAGGATATATATAGGATATATATATATATATATATATATATATATATATATATATATTCTGCAAGTACCACTCAAGGGTTGGTTAACTAATTGTTACTGTTAAGTCTTGATTTCCAATGCCATTTCTTGTCTGGAAACCATCCCCAACTTAGAACTACCTGCTAGGGTCAATGTGACATTCTTAGCCTGAGAGATACTTTGAAACTTAATTTATGTTTTGGGTTTGGGTAGGAAATTGTGAAACAAGCTATAATTGTCCAGAGTGAGGAGGGAAGAATGGGGAGACAGCAGAGAGAGTGGAGACAGAAGGCAGAGACTGAGGCAGCAATAGCTTAGGGAAAGTTCTTATCTATCTAATAGTTAGAATTTTTTTTTACTATGAGGGGGAAAATAAACACAGGTGCTTTCTTATGACAACTTTCTCTTTATTTCATCTAGAAAAACTTCTCTGAAAAACTCTCTTGTTCTTTCCCCACTGGTCCATTCAACAGCTTCTCCCTAATTAGTCCTGCATCTTTATCTCTCTCTGCCTCTCCACTGCTACCCTGCTGCCTCTGTCCTTTGATCTGTGACTCACTACAACATTTCCCTCTGTTCTTTCTCTTTTCTCCTGCCTTCTCCTCCTGCCTTCTCCTTGCTGTCTCTCATCTGCCTCAGTCTCTGCCTTCTGTCTCCACTCTCTCTGCTGTCTCCCCATTCTTCCCTCCTCACTCTGGACAATTATAGCTTGTTTCACAATTTCCTACCCAAACCCAAAACATAAATTAAGTTTCAAAGTATCTCTCAGGCTAAGAATGTCACATTGACCCTAGCAGGTAGTTCTAAGTTGGGGATGGTTTCCAGACAAGAAATGGCATTGGAAATCAAGACTTAACAGTAACAATTAGTTAACCAACCCTTGAGTGGTACTTGCAGAATAAAGTTGCTTAGAACTCTGGCTTTGAATCAGTAAACAACACCTGGGAGAATGACATTGTATATATGTTTCTAAGGGCAATCAGCCTCCTTAGAATCAGCTGAGGTCTTGGCTAAATGTATAAAATGCTGTCTTTGTAGCTGAGAATCTTCCTGTATCTGAGTTATAAAAAAAAAAATCCTAGTATTATTTTTGTCAGCAGTATTATACAACTTAAGCAGAACCATCTTCTAGATCATCCACAGCTATATGTGTGACCAAAGAGTATAAAACATACCACCAAAGGGCTGTGGAAAGAGCCCCACAGCTGTTCTTATTAGGGAGTCATAGCAGTGGTAGCCAAGAAACTTATGGACAGAAAACATCAGCCATTGACGGTCAATAACCCCACAGATTTGCCAAGTAGAAGTCCCCCATAGTGTCTGGTGATTCACTTTTTGCCAAATAGGGCTCTCCAACAACATCTAGGGGGTGGACTGTTTTAAATACTAGCTGTCACTGCTTTACAGTTCCATGGCCCTCTGCAACAGGCACTGGAAACCTAGTCACTACCCAGGACTAGTTAGTAAAGCTATCGAATTCGGAGGATAACCTATAACCAATACTTTACTAAAGCTACATAATCGCTAACTACAACCTAAATATTTGTTATTATACCCATATATAAGTGTAGTCCATATCTTTCAACAGAGAAACTTCTTTTTGTAACAGATGGAGGCCATCACAGAAAATGACACCGAAGTACAGAGTTGTGGATACCTGTCCCAATCGATCCATCTATAAAATGCTGCTACATCTAAGGCTCAGGAATTGTTACAGGCATGGGAGAAAAAAAGTATAAGAGCCCCAGGATCAATTTCTTGTGAGAATGTGTGTCTTAGGGATGCTAGAAGCTGCACCCGTAAAGTCTCACCAGCATGGGTGCCTAGTCAAAACCTGAACAAGCACAACACCAGACATGCTGAAGTGGATAGGGGCAGCTCCTGAGGTCTCAACCTTACACAGAGATACAAGCAACTAAGGAATGCTGAGAGTGGGAGAAATAGTTTTTCCCAAAGAAAACACACTGTTAATTTATTCTATACCAAATGTTCATCCCTGAAAACATTCATATGAATAACATTATACATACTGAGCAGGATATATATATATATATACATATATATATATACACACACATATATATGTATATATATGCATATAATGACAATTAATGTAAAAAGAGGCTATGAATTTGAAAGAGAGTAAAGAAAGATGGAAAGTTTAGAGGTAGGAAAGGGAAGGGAGAATATATTTTAGCAAAAAAGAAAGCTAATCTGCTTGTTCCTTTATGTGCTAGGCTGAGAACTGAAGTTTTAACTAAAGTGCATTAATATGAAACATGACACAATCATGATGGCATAAAGGAACTTCAGATGTTCGGCTCTCTAATGAGGATGAGTTAAGGTAGTAAGGAAGGGATTCCTCCTGCTCCCATCCCTACTTTCCTCATCGGAAATCACACCAGAAAAAGCAATGGACATTTTACCATGGCAACTAAGAAGACAAGATGATGCTTCACAACCTTCCTTGTGGAAATTCACAATAGTTCAGATTTCACAGTCTTACCATGTCTTTAACAGAGTGTCTAACACTGGGACCCCAGAAGTTGAATTACATGCAAACATACAGGATGATTCTTACTGGAATGCTTGAAAGACCAGACTCAGAAATCTTATTCTAAGAATGGCCTTGACATTTACAAATTGTTCTGTATTCTGCAGGTTAATGGAAGTGAAGAAATACAATAATGCTGTTGAAGATGGAGTCAACTTGACATGCTTTTTGGGGAGAGGGTAGGAGGCTTTTAGAGCTGAAGGAGCAAGGACAGAATGCCTCTGGTCCTAGCATTCAGGAGTCTACAGTGCATGTACTGTCATAAGTTTGAGCCTAGCCATGTCTACAAGGTTCCAAGCCAGCTTGATTCATTTAGCAAGACACTTTCTCAAGCAGAAAGAGTGAACCATGAACATAAAAAAGTAGAAAACTGGAACTAACGGTGACTTAGTTTTCAGACCAGCAGTTAGGTAGATTCAATGGTCACAGTATTACTGAAGGAGTATTCTGAGAAGTTGGAGAGAGAGAGAGAGAGAGAGAGAGAGAGAGAGAGAGAGAGAGAGAGAGAGAGAGAGAGTTTAGTGTTTGAGTGTGTGGACACACACTACACTAACAAGACTGCAGAGAACAGAGAACCAACTATAGCATTGGTCTTTTTCTCCCATCTTATTTGAGATAGACTATTGTTTTGCTTTTGCGTATATAGCTGGCTTGCTAGATTCCAGTATTTTCCTGTCTCTGCCTCCCATCTCACCATAGGAACACTTTTATTAAAGATATTAGCAATAGTACTTGACCTTTGCATGCCTTCTGCGGATTCAAATTGAAATCCTTATGCTTTGGAACCAGCACTTTTACCCACTGAGTTTTCTCTTCATCCCCAAGACTTGTTTTTGTTTATCATAATAGGTTAATGAAGAATACTAGGTATCTACTTTGAAATGTTGATTTGAGTTTAATTTTGGGAGACATAGCTGAAGACATATTTGAAAATTGTCAGTGGATAGGTAGCATCATTAAATCTCTATTTTTAATCCAAGTTATTTTTGGTTTATGCAAATTTTTTGAGAAAAGGTTTTACCATGTTTCCCTAGTTGGCCAAGAACTTCTTATGTAGACTAGGCTCTCTTGGAATATATGAAACTTTAGTGGTTTTGTATTGTTGTTACAACTTAATGAAAATATTCATGCAGGGACTCAGTGTGCTGAGGTGTCAATGCCTCCATATTCCCTCAGATTTACCTTCTAGGTTATCCCCCTGCCTCATTGTTATAATCACACATTGGGTCTTTTTTGGCTTAACCCACACCTGTCATTCAAGTGTTCTTCTTATCTGGAATATTGTGCTTCTTAAAAAAGTAACTTTTTATTTGTTCTTTGAAATGTTCATGCATATATCCAATGCATTTTCATAATATTCATCCCCACTATCTAGCATAATCAATTTTTGAGAACCCTTAACATGTTCCTCTCCCTATTCCATATCCTTTTGAAAACTAATTAGTAACCCACAGAGTCTAATTAGTGGTGCCCATATGCACGTGGGTATGGGGTCTTCAACAGAAACATGGCAATCTACCAATGCCCACACCCTGAAGAAAAGTGACTTCATCTTGACCTCCCCGCGGCTAGTTTCATCCTTATATTCATCTTGATGTTAGTATTGCTTCCTCGGGTAACTGTAACTCTTATTGCTCAGTGCAAATTAGTTTCACAGCCACTACCCATCAATGCCCTGCATTTGTTTTAGCTATTTGTAGTTTTGCATAGTACCTGTGACTTGTTTAGTAGAGAATTTCTAGTGTTCACTCTTTCACTACCAGCATAGAACAGGACCTGGTAGAAGGTGATCATCAGGAAACATGTGTTGTATGATGACTACCTGGGTTTGTGCCATAGTGGAATTCTGTCTAGTCCTCATAGAACTCATAAAATCAAACAAACTGTGCCTTTCTACTTGAAAACAAACTTGATACTTCTGAAGTGTAGTTTTTAAAGTAATACTCAAACTCAGATATTATCATCCTCTGCTCTTGTTTTTATGTTTCCAAAATGCTGAAAAACATTGCTCCAATATTTTCTGTTTGCGTGGGTACTGAAAAGTGACATCTATCTTAGGTCCTGTGCCAGTACAATCTCCTTCACTCTTCAGTTTGGATATGGAGCCTTTGTTGTGATGCTGAATATACATATAAAGAGGGGTTTTCCTTGGATTTTGAAATGATAAATTAGGAAATATCACCAAAGCCATAAAATGGAGGTATTACAATACCAAGGCATGACATCATCAACTGGTATTGGCTTCATTGGGTTGCTTGGGAGATTGATTCTGTTCTGCACCTTCTTGTTGAACACCTGAGCACTGCTGTCCCACTTACTCCAGACCCCAGGTATACTGATCAACCATAGTGCTTCTGACCTGACCTCCTTGTCTTTTAACACCAATAGCATGAGGAAACGGCAAACATTTTTTTCACTCTAGGTGCCAGTGCTTCACTCAGGGTCTCTCAGAATAGGGCACTGGACTTTCTAAGGTGTTTATCCTTTCAGACTGTATAGTTTTTGTATTGCATCTTGTTTGTGCTTGTGTATGTTTAGGAATAAGATAATTCATTCTCTCAATATATTTCTTGAAGTTAAAATATAATTACATAATTTTCCCTTTCCTTTCTTCTCTACATCTCCTTGTGTTCTCTCAAAACTGCAGCCTCTACTTCTTTAACTATTGTAATACAAATCTGTGTATGTATACATACACATGCATGCACCTATGTATACACACATATGTATACACACATGTTCTGCTCAGTTCATATATTACTTGTATGTATATTATTTCAGTGCTGATCCCTTGTTATTGTATCATATTTTCATATACTAGGGAGTGGCTGCCTCAGACAAGTTCTATTGTGAAGTATGGTTGGGAAACAGAATAACCAAAACCATAATCACATGTTAACACAGTATTTCACTGTTGATATCTTTCTCATGACCATTGTTTTTGCACAACCTCTGCCTGCATGCTTCCTGTAAGTCACTGTAAGACTTTAAAGTGGTAAGATTCATGTAAACCAGATGCATGAGTTCCACACCACAGGAAGGACCAGAGAAGCTATTTGGGTGATCAGAAATGGACAACAAAAGGGCAGAGAGGTGATGACTCTGTGTGTGTGTGTGTGTGTGTGTGTGTGTGTGTGTGTGTGTGTGTGTACCTGTATACCTGTATATATGTATATAGAGGTCTAAAATAAGCCTGGAGAAAAGCTTCTAGAATAAATCTTAATCTTTTTTGAAGTTTTACTTAAATTATACACCAAGTGAAGCCATAATATAACTCCTTTGGAGTTTTATTTCCTGGAAATAAAATAAATTAGATTTTATTTTGCATATTCAAATTGATCATATTTTAAAATACATAAAATATGGTATGCATTCCCTTCTCTACTTTGTGTCCTTTCCCAACCTTTCTTCTTGTAATCAAACCAGTATTTGTAGAAGTGTTAGCACATTCAGGTGAGACTCCTACTGCATTGCTTGGATCCCGCTGGCCTATGTGGTTTCCTCAAACCATATAGTTCATTTGAAATATATGCAATCAATAGTCACATAAATTATTCCTTTGGAAACCACATGGTAATTCAAGCATATGGTAGAGGAACTTCTAAGTGTTTAATCTGCCAAACCTGACCTCAAACTTTGAGCTAACAGATTGCTGTGTAATTTTTAATTAACCATCCTTCTTTACAAGGGCTTGTTATAGATGTGGTATGGATAATATACTGTGGCATATTTTCCATATGGCTTTTGTCTAACTACAGCTCTCCTTCAGTGAAACTTACCCACAGAAAATTGGCATTATTTCACTTGAACCATTGGGTTTCATAATAACTGCTTGGGGCCACAGTGCACTAGATTTTAAAATATAAGGCATGTAATAGCTACCTGAAGAACTAAAGCAGCAAAGGTAAAATGTTGTAATATTCCTGGCCTCCTTGTCTCCCCCCCTCAGGGTAGAACACTATTCTGTTTATTGCAACCGTGGTGATATTTGTGTCATATCATCAAATAATTTCACTATCAGTACTAGGTAGCATCAACTGAGTTTGGGGAAAGAAATATCTTTTCCTGTTTTGCTATTTCAAACCAAATGTTGATACAACATTAAAAACATGGTGAATTGGTATTTTTTTTTAATATTTTGGAATGAAATAGCATGCTAAATAAAATATTTTTAAATAAAACTGTTCACAATGAATATAATTCAATGTTCTACTAATATTATATAATAATATTCTACTATTATAGTAATATTCTATTATGACCTTTGGGGATAATTAAAATTTTTATAATTAAGATCTTTTGTTTGTTTCTTTAAAATTTATTTTTTCACTTTCATATGTGTGTTGACATATGCATGCTTGCAGTGTGTGGGTGAGCATGTGTATGTCAGTACACATGAAGCTATGTGAATATTTGTAAAGGACAGAGATTGACATCAGGGATCATCCTTGATTACCCTTCCTCCTCATCTGACAGAGTAGGCAGGGTCTCTCAGTCAAACCCAAACCTTAATATGACCAGTCCCAACAGCCAGTTTGCTCTAGGGATCCCATGTCTGAACCTTTTGAGGATGCAATTACAGGCTCATTCCCTGGCTTTTATGTGGATTCTGGGTATATGAACTCCAGTCCTCATACTTGCATGGCAAGTACACAAGTACTTTAATCCCTCCAACACACACACACACACACACACACACACACACACACACACACACACACACAATCACCTCGTCCTCAATCCTCAATCCTCGTCCTCAATCACCTTTTATAAATAAAAAAGTATAGAAAATAGTATGTGATCTTTTAAGTTATTAATAGTTCGTTATCTATCTTTTATTTTGAGACATAGAACAAGCCCAGAAAATGGGGGAAATAAAAACAATAGTAATATTGCTTCTGAGTCTTCTGTGAACTCTCTGAAAACATGAGATAAAAAGAGAGATTTTCACATCAGTAACTCAAATTAATTTCCCTTTGTTAACAAAAAAATTGCTTTCCACTTAATGAGAAAAGAAATGTCTACAAGATTGAGAATGAATCTGCCTCTGCTGTTGGATCCATGATCAGGATAAAATGGTGACTATTATTGATAGGAAAAGTGTGGCCATTTAATGCTAAATAACTTCAAATTTGTATGAAATGCATAAGCAGATTACTCACATTATAAATAATGTCAGACTAAATCCCACATAGAGTCAATATTTAGGTGTTTGAATATAAATAAGCTCTTCCGTAAATAATTTAGAGGTTAATAGAAAGGATATTTGTATTACTTTGGGTTAGGAATAATCTTTCTGGATAAAATTAGCATCCCTGGTAAGTGCTGAAATGCTTGATTGGATAAAAATTGTAATACTTTCTGTGGCAAATTGAGCATTGTAGCATACCCCCATATTTTTAACAGTTAGATGCTAGGTGAGGGGAAAGATTAGGTCTAATTGAGCCTGATGCACCTAGCAAGAACTTATCAAGAAGGAAGAAACTGAACAGAGACTATAAAGTATTTGTGTAACATGCTTGTAACACACTATAAAATTGGAGATTTAAATTTGAATCCATACTGTAACACTGTAACATTCACTAAAAAAGGAGACACCTTAGCCAAATATAAACATTCAATGCAGACAAAGTCTTTGATACCATGACTTAAACTCTAAAAGGTTGTTTGTAAGATAAAATGAAGGACAGAATAGTTTATTTTCAGAGGGAACCACTGGTGTCCTGGAAAACACTCCCTAGTTTCTATGTCAAGAAAATGTTCAGTATCTTGCCTCTGTCTAAAGATGAGTGGGAAGGGCTTAACTTGACTCAAAATAGAGATTGCTGGTTCCTTACATTTGGAGGTGATAGTTAGGCCTGATGGGTGGATATCATTCATGAGGGTTGACTCAGAGGCTGTTGAAAGAGCCTGGGAAACTGCCCTGTCATTAAGATGCATATGTTCTTCAGATTATAACCTGGATAGAAAAGAGTAAGAGACACCAGAGCAATGTGTCAAGTTCTGTGAGGGACAGGGAATGAGTCTAAAGGATTCTTGGATCCAGAGATGCCAATTACTGTAAAGTTGCATAGGCCAGTCTGATTTAAATATCCATCTGGGGAAGAAAACATGTTTCCCTCTTGTTGAATCATGCATCAGTTAAGAACTTTGCATAGCACAATGTGATGGTTCACATCTGTAATCCCATCTGTGAATGGCAGGAGAAGTACATTTAGGATTAAATAAAACAGAAGAGTGAATAAGGGGGAATAAAAGAGGTGCTTAAAATTAAGCCTCAAAGTCTTCCCTGCTCAAAGAATTTTGTAGTTCTAGAATATACAAGTAGCAAAAGAGAGTGTAACCAATTCTGAAGACTGTCTAAAACACTGGACAACTTACAGAGAAATTCTAATGAGCTCTAGAGATGTCACTGATTAATAAAGTGTTGACCCAGCATTTACAAGGCTTTGGATTTAATCTCTAAAACTACTGGAAGAGAGGGAATGGAGGAGTGGGAAAGGAAAGAGGGGGAGGGCAAAGGAAGGGATAGAAGGAGAGAGAAGAGAGGAAATATTACATTGAAAGCAGTATAGGGCAAGACTATTTTTGACCCACATATTTCATTGGAAAAAATCAATGCTTTAAAGGAACAAATGCCTCAGTGCGCTGTTGGTAAAATTATACATTGGCTTAAGCCTTTCAAAGAAGAACTCAGTAGAAGTGACTGGATTTTAAGTAGGTATCAAGTACATCAGCAGCCTCTGAATGAAATTCAAAAGGTAAGGATCATTTTTAGGTAAATTTTTCTGTGTACTAGAGATAGTAATTTTTCCTTTTGCTGAATATTTTAACCGAATACTATGATTAAAAGTGAAATAAAAATATACCAGAGGATAAAAGGCAAAAAAAGAAAGAAATGAAAGACTCTTGGTTCATAAACATACAGTCTGTGGTGATATATTATTCATGATTTATTAAAGCTTGTGTGAGGATACAGAAAGCAAACCTAGCCACAAACCATAGAGTTCAAACAGTGGTGACACACAACTTTAATCCCAGCAGCCATACTAATTAGGCACAGAGACAGGCAGGGTGGTGGTACGAGGCTTTAATTTCAGGATTCAGGAGACTCTTGCTGGTAAGACCACGTGGAAATACATAGAAATGGGTTAATAATTAACACAGAGCTAGCCGATAAGAAACTAGTAACTGGCCAACAGAATTATATCATATACAGAGTCTCTGTCTGTTATTTGGGGCTGGTGTGGCAGCGGAACAAGACTCGGCAGCAGACAGAAAAAACCATACTCATTACAGGAGACAAAGTCAGATGAATCTCTGTTAGTTCAAGACCACACTGAACTACACAAAATTGATCTAGTCTAAAAGAGAAACAGATCACACAAGGGAGACCTTATCACTTGGGATTCCATGCCTTTAATCCCATGATTTGAGAGGTATAAAAGGAAGAACCAAAGGGTATCATGAGGCAATTAGTCTTATCCACATTGAGGAGAACATAGCAGTCTGAATGAATCTGAAGAGGAGTGAAGTTGGGGGCAGTCTAAGGATCAGCCCCTTGTCTGAGCTGAGGTAGAGGTAAGAGCTAGTGATTGGCTGCTTTGCTAATTTGGCCCCACAGCTTGGACCCCAATATCAATCTCTGGGACTTTATTTTAGGGTTACAACCATCTATGGCTGCGTGTTAATGAATAATACACGGTTGATAGAATGAGTGTTGTGGGAGCTAAGGGATAGTAAATGTGCTACAGGAGGGACAGAAGTACAAAGTATGGTTATAAGGCTGTGTCTATCAAAGAGGTGGAGGACGAATAATGTGATAATCGGGATCAAAGAGATTTCTTGATGAAGTGTATCAGCGTGCAGATATTGGAAGGGAGAGGGAGTTTTCTGGTCATGGAGTGCAAGGGGTTTTGGCATGCGACTTTTTCTGTTTGGTTTGCCTTCCAGCTGCCATTAGGTGAGTGGCTTGCTCTAGAACCTGCTCCATGTCATGGTGAATTGCCTCGAAATCATAGACAAAACAGCAGAGGTAGTTGATTATGAACCAGGATCACCAAAACCATGAAAAAATAAAGCTTTCTTCTTTGTAAGTTCGTTGTATCAAATAATTTGTTACAGTAATTTAAAGTTGCTTAAAACATGCTGTATGAGAACAAGGACATTTGACAGACTTGCTCTAGTTCTGGCATGAAATTCTTGCATAGTGATCATTATGCTTGACTGTATTTCCCAGAAAACATGCAGCTATACTGACATTGATAGGGAATGAGAAGAAATACGTAGTTGCCTAGTGTGAAGCTTTGCAAGGTAAATAAAGGTTACATAAAAGGCACAAGGGAATGGAGGGTGGAGGAACTCACAGAAGGGTGATTTTTACAAATGATCATAGAATATAAACTGGACAGAAGGTATATTGGGTACTATGTGGCCTAAGGTAAAGACTGTAGATAGTGTTATATCTAGGAAGTGTTGTCATGGGTTACCATATGGGCAAGCTAGTAGCAGAAAGATATATAGGGAGATAGAATATTCTCACTAGGGAAATGTGAGAAATAATTATGTGTTATCTGTAAGGAATACTTAAATAAAACATGGCATCCATATCGTATAACACTGGGAAGATAATTAAAAATTACATAGCTGCATTCTCTGATAATGGAGAAAGGCACGGGATAGCATTAGAAAGGAAGATGAATCCAACTTATGTGAGTACATGGCATAAACAATTGAAGTGGGCATATGCTTATGAAGCTGGGTATCAAATGGTATGAGATGATTTACATGCAGGTGACAAGCTGGGAGCTCGGTGGTGGGAGCCAGGCACCTAATCCCACCAGCACAACAGTCTCACATGCAGCATTGTGCGCTCTTCATTGTTCAAAGAACAGATAAGTAATTCCTGCTTCACTCTCTCTATGTCTCTTAGGTGAGAGATTTAAGACATTGCATTTATTTATTGCTCATGAAATTCAAACCAACCAACCAACTCACAAATTAAGGAAAGTGATGCTAGAGCCTATGATCTGGCATTTTGAATTAAAGTGAACCATCCTAGGCTGCAGTGTATTAAATACCGAACCTTAAGTAAGTCCATTTTAAGTAAGACATTTCATTAGTGTTTTTCAATACAAGCACAAAGGTGTGCTATATTCTTCTTTGCTTAAAGTCTAATTCAGGAAGATTATTTTGAACTGAAGACCCTGGCAATTTCTTGTGGAATTCAACAGTGTATCTTGCAGTAGCTATCACCGTGGAGGGTACATAAGTGCTCACAGAGTTAAACATGAAGCAAGAAAAATGTGATGGTTATGGCTGAGTCAATGCTTCTAAGAGCTTCTGTGTAATGGACTTGCTAGTGCTGGTTTCCTACTTTGGTTTCCTCCCTTTAGTATTTGATTCTTATATATAGATTTAAGAAACAAGTTTTATAGCAACATAAAATTAGGCATGGTGATAACATTTTTTTAACTGATTTTATAAACAAGTCTCAAGAAACTATTTAGAAAGAAAATTCAAGCCATGAATGTGAGGAGTGGCATCAGTGTCATTTTCCATGTTAATTATGCCATGGTCTTGCTTAGCTAGGAAAAAACTGCAAGAGAATGTCACTGAGGGACCCCACAAGGTGGAAAGGCCCAGTGTCTTGTCACACAAAGGATGGGAAAGGCAGGACTTAGAAACTCTCCTTCCAAAATTACAAAATTGAAGCAGAGACCATTCGCCCTCTGCTGGGCTATTTTGGAAGAACATCATAAAGAAATACTGAGGCCAAGAATTCCAGAACACTTTAAAAGTTTATAAGCTTAGTTCGCTGCCCTTCTTAGATATATTCAATAAAAGATGTTTATCTATACATACAGACACACGCAAACACATGGATCAAGAAGAACAGAAGGAAAAATGGGTAAACAGATATTCAATGAAACAAAATATATTTTACATTGTTGTTAGAAATCTGGAATTTAGTCTAATGTGTATGACTCAAATTCTTCTATTTTATTTTTTATTTCTAATTTAAAAATTGCCCCCCCACATGGAAACCATTTAATATTAGGTTTTCTGTAGTGCTAAAATGACATTGGTCATTTTATATACATTTTATGTAACATATATATAAAATTTTAAACATAAGTTTATGTAATTTATATATAAATTGTATATGTAACATTTATATAAAATGACCTCCATTTTGTTGAATGATTGAGCAGTGTATGCTACCAAAGTTAAGTATGGTTTGAAGTTTTCTCTACTCTTAAATGGTTACTCATTATCATAATTGACTAAGACCTCCTAATAAGTAAAAATGTGCAGTTAATTTTTCTTTTATCATTTGAAGGGTTAAGTGTTCCTGGAAATTATATCTGTAGTTCTCTTTCTTAGTTGTGCCTTTGTGTGGTTTGCATACCAAGGTGATTGTAGCCTCATAGAAAGAGTTTGGCAATGACCCTTTTGCTTCTGTTGTGAAGAACACTTTGAGGAGTATTGGTATTTTAGAGTTGGCCTTTACTGTTGTTGCCTTCTCCACATAAGACACTCAATATTTACCAAATAGGATACGTCAAGATATAACAGTTAACTAAATTTAAGACAGGATATAATAATGTTCCTACAATTGATATAAACCAAAACATACATGAAATTTGGTAGATAGATTTTTTTTTGTCAGAGAGATTTACCAGAAGTAGTAAATACTGAAGCATCTGTATTTTGTTAAGCTGCAATGTGTGGACAATGAGTTAATTGGACCAAACAAAACTATTAGGATAAAGAATTCTGTATTTATGAGATTGGAGAAATTTCTTGTGATGTGAGACTGTAGTCCATACACTGTATTTGCATATAGGGAGAGTGCTTGATTATACTCATTTTACCTTAAATAAAACAGGCTTTAAAAAGCCAGCTAGATGTTATTGTTAGACGCATTAAATAAGACATAGTCATTTGCTCCAGTCTCTCATTATGGAGTGCAATACTGGGCTGCTTTCCTATATTCCTTTTGAGCTATGCTGGGAGATATTTTCACATCTCTCAAGCTTGTAGTTGCTTGGATTCAGGAGACAAATAAGTCTTTCTTTGCATGTTTTCTTCTCAGCTCTACTTTCCTCTTCAGTTACCTCATTTATCTTGTAAAGTTCCTGTCCTTTCACTCTGTGCACTTTCACTAGGTCATTAATTAAGCTCTCTCCTTTAAGTAACAATGGCTGTTGGTTCAGAAGTGGGTACAGAACCCAAAAAATTCAATTGCAGTGCTTTGGAGATATTTATCATTGACTAACCAGAAAGATACTTTCTCCCCAGCTTCTAAAACAGGGATATTTCAACTGGAACAAAAATATTGGTGTCTTCAGATGATTCAATAGCTTCAAACTGATAAAGATGAATAGGATCGAGGCTGGAAGGATGGCTCAGCAAGCAAGAGCTCTCACTGGATAATCACAGCTACACTTAGTTACTGTTCTAGGAAACCCAGCTCCCTCTTCTGGTTTCTGCAGGCTCCTTCACACACACAGCACACATCACCTCACAGAACTAGGGAAAGACATGGTTGCAATAACATGGGACAATAGCTAAATTCAGAGGAGTGAACCCTGTGATTTGCATCCCACACAAGTTATAAAGAGGAACAAAGAAGGTGAAAACTCTGGAGCCAAAAGCTACAAGCCTGATGTGTGAAAGGGCTGCAGAGTACTGATGACCAAGGATTCATTGTTACGGGCGGCTGGTGGGCCCACTGAAACTGATATTTGCCTCTAGGAAAGCACTATTCCAATCTCCAGCAGTTTTCTCTATTCTTTGAGCATATTATGATGGGTAAAGTAGGGTTTCTGGGATGAATTCGTTAGAGAAAGATGCACTGGTAAGTTTGAAAGGTTTCTAGAAATACTGATTCTTGAACAAGTACAAAAGAACCATAACTGTCTCTATTACAAAATGGATGGGAGGAAACATACCTGCAGTGTTTTCATGTAGCCTGTGAAATTGAGAGAGTCTGAGGCCCTGCATGCATATCTGCGCATCACAGAACCCCAGCAACTACTGAGAATGATCCTGGGCTGACACACCTCCAGTGGTGTGATATGAGCCAGCTGTGCCTCAGTATTCTTCACACAGCTCAAGGTAAGGTCATACTCCATTTTGATCAGCCATTTTCTAAGACTCAATCATAGGTCTTTGTATTTCCAGTTCTCCTTCACAGTGACAACCAAATGGAAATTTCACCATGATACTTCTAAAACCACTCTCAGTTTCCAACAGGACAAACTCAGGACTTTCAACAGAACAGAGACACTTCCAATGCTGGCCTCTCTCTGGCTTGATTTCAACCTGTGTCTTTCTTTCTCCAATATACATGCAACTAATAAAAATTTACTAGGAAGTTAATTAAGATTGCAGGGTCCTGGGTCATTTCTTTTCTAACTACTATGGAAGTAGATTAACCTTTATGTTATTTTATTATCATAGTGCCCTAAGGCCACAATGACAACTGCCACAAGTGTGTGGCTTGAAACAAAAATGTACTCTTTCACAGCTCTGAATCCTGGAGCTCAAATCTAGAGTTCATGGGACCTCATCTTAACTTGATTCCATCTGGAAAGACCTTATTACTAAATAAAGTGACTTTCATGGGTATCATACATGACAGCTTTAACAAATAAATTTTAAAAAACAGGTCTTATTATATAGCCCAGGTTGACTTTGAAATTATATTTATGCTCCAGGTCCCAATTGTTAAGACTGGAGACACATCGTGTGTATCCCAACACAGCTTTTTAAAAGACACGGTTTGGTCTGTAATGCTTGCCTTTCATGTGGTCTTATGGCCATATTAAAGGCAAGGTTTCACTTAAAGAAACTTGTTTTCTTGAATTTAATTGCATTAATAATTTTTATGTTGATGCTTTTCATTGAATCCAAGTTGAGAAGTAGGGATAGTGAATAGGAAAGAAGAATAAAATAAGACAGGTGGGAGGGAAAAGAAGAAGAGAGGACTCCCAAGGCTCAGGTTAATAAAATTGAATGGCCAGTCTTTTGGCCAATAACCATGGTGGGAGAAAGGCTAAGACTTCCTTCCCACACTTCTGCCTTTTAAAGAGTGAATAATCTTGAACAAGTAAGATACTATGAAATGCCACCATAGTTATGGTGATATACTACTTATGATCTAATAAAGCAACTGGAGATCAGAATACAAAGCTAGCGACAGCCATAGAGCCAGCCTTTAATGCCAGCAGCCAAAGTAGCTAGTCTTAGAGTTCAGGCAATGGTGGTACTCACCTTTCATCCCAGGTCTCAGGAAACAGGGGCAGACAGATCTCTGTTAGTTCAAGGCTGTACTCAGCTACACAAAATTGATCCACTCTAAAAGAGAAACAGTTCACACAAAAGCACTTGGGATGACACACCTTTAACCATAGGACTAGAGAGGTGGAGACAGAAGTGATATGACTCGGCAGAGATAGTAATATAAAGCAGAGGAGACAAGAACTCAAGGAATTCAGTATGAGGCTTCATGGATATCAGTGCAGTCTGCATTGCACGCTGAGGATTTGTAGAGCCAGGATCACCCATTATGGTTTGAGGTAGAGAGAGGTAAGTGGCCTGCTGCTTTGCTTCTTTGATCTTCAGCTTGAACCCCAATATCAGTCTACGGGTCCTTTATTAATTGTGTTACACTCATTAATCACAATGACCTACAATAGAAATTTTTTCCATTTTCCCAGATTCTAGTGAGCCTACATTGGTATTTCCAGGGACTTTGATACTGAAGTTACAGCTATAACAATTTTTGACTCTCATGTCGATACCAACTATGTGTTCAACTTTCTCTTTGTAAAGATGAAAGACTTTGTTGCATCAACAGTTTTAGCTTAATTGTCTATCACAAAGTATTCTTATCAAATATTGGTAGCCCAAAGTTGACTTTCAGGAGACAACTTCGTTAAACAAGTTAGTCTTGGAAGTTCAATAGACTTTGATCCAATGCATGAAAATTTTATGCAATAATGCAGTGTTGGAGAGTAAAATTAATAAATAAAGTACATTCCTATTTCACAATGTGTCCACTGGCATTTATTTCTTCAGAAAGAAGCCTGTGATAGTACACTGGAACTATCTTGACATCCTGGCATGAGAAAATACTCGTGACCTTCCTGTGTTAACAAGACTTTATTTCAAAATATTTTGGTATTTTTTCCTAGACTTGAATAACAAATTGATTTTCTCTTCACTTAATTCATATATTTCCTGTCATAGCATTTTTTTTTAACAGAAATCCGGTTTGAATACATTAGATTTGAATGCATTGAAGTAAATGGGAACAGAACAAAATGAATAAAGAGCACCAAAACGATTAACAGAATCTGAAGTCTCAACTGAAATGAATCTTTCTTTTTTTTTTTTTAAATTGTTTCTGTCACATACATGATGATGAAAAGAGAACTCAAAGAAATTGGGACCAGAAATGGGGTTATGGTAGTAACCTGTCCAGACCTTATCATGCAGTTATTTAGCTGTTTGAACTTGTCTCTAGAGAAAAACAATGTAAAAATGTGAAGAGCAGTAGGATGGAGAAAACCCAGGATGCTGAAAACACAACTTAATACCTCTTCTGTTGGGAACTCAGAGAAACAGAATGCTGACATAAATGGGGATTGCACTCATGAGATTTCACATAGAACTGGCAATTAGACTAGAGTCCATTCAGTTACATTCTATCAAAGAAATTATCTATATTTAACCCATGTCTCAGTTAGGACTTACTTTAAAATTAACAGGTTAACTAAACTGATTAAAGAAATTTTAGAACAAATAGCTTCTAAGCTATAACATGAACATTGCTGGCTGCTTTTAGTCATATTTACAGTGAGGATTGAGAACACAAACAGAATGCTGAGATCTGGAAAACATTCAGTCTATCCAGGAAGGAAATACATGTAAACTTGTACACAAGAAGGTGCAGTTTTTAAGAGACTGGCACCATTAAAAAGTACTTTTCACTGAGAAAACAGTAATCATGCTGCACTAGTTATTTTCTCCTTCAATATCAGCACTTGGGATTTTGACTTTTGAAGAGTTTTGAACTTTTCCGGAGGAGACAATATACACATATCAACTTACCCTAGATAGGGAACCAAAGACAAACCAAAGTGTAAATAGCACTGAATTCCAACTTGTTTAACCAATGAGTTTTATTGAGGTTACTTAGTGGAATATGGGTGAGGGGTTACTAACAGGAACAAAAATTACTAGAGCCCACTCCATCATGAGGGATAGTTCACAAAAGTCAGGGACCTGGAACACAATGAAGCTCCTGCAGGCAGCTCAACAGGTTAGGGAATGTCCTTTCCAGGTGGTTCAGAGGGTCTGAGACCCTTCCAGCTTATCTTTCTTCTAGACAATGTGGCTGGTTTCACTTTTTCCAAGCATCTGGACTTGAGTGTTTTTTGTTTGTTTGTTTTTGTTTTTGTTTTGTTTTGTTTTGTTTTCCCAGTTTGGCTTATCTGAGAGTGACTTACAATAGACTTTATATACTCTTTGAAAGGATGGTAGTGAATCTGTTCAGTTCTGGGGACTGCCTGAAGCTTTTAGAATTTTCTTTCTTAATGAGCTACCCTGGAAGATGGAAGGTCAATGTCAGAGGAAACTGAAACACAACACGTTAAACTTATGATTCTCTTGCTTCTACTCACCAAGTGATGACAGGCATATGACACCTTATCTAGCATAAGAATAAGGGAAAATTTTATTATTATGAATTTTTACCAGTAAATAAATAAAATAAGAAAAAATAGTTAAAACCTAACCTTGGTATCCATTAAAAAATATTTTTGTGTTGGTGCCATCCTCTTACATAAAAATCCTTCCAAGATACAATAATAGATGTCCTTATTCATCAAAGCAGGAAGTAAACTGCCTTTGCTTCAGGAACTATCATACAACATACGATTCTGTAATTTTTCTTTGTCTTCACCATTAAAGCTTACTCTTTGCCTTGATTTTATTTCCTTAAGAGAATTATTTTATTTCAAAATGAGAAGGACCAATAAGTAAGTGTCTTTTGGCTTGTCAGCTCTTTGACAACAGGAAGATTGCCTTTTATAAGAAAGGCACTTCTGATTTGTATTGTGCTGTAGTTGTATATTTCATTCTATGTGTTTTCCTTGTTCTATCAGAGAAAATTCTGTAATTCAGAGAATTCAGTAAACTGTAAAGTTTTCTTATTTTCAGCATTCTAATTATGTGTTCACACTAAGACTACAGTTTTAGAGAACTCTATTATCATCAGACAATTGGATAATTACAGGGTTGTGCAGCTTACTAGAGGTTAATGAATATATTTGGCATGTTTAAAACCTTATCTGGTGCCTTTTAATATTAGTTGTGTGAAAATAAGAGACAATATATTAGCAGTATTTGAGAAAGGGCATATTGTTTCAACTACGAAAGGTCAAAATCTACAATCATTTAATAATTTTTCAATTCACGTATAGTCTATCTCAGTGTACTAAGAATCTTACATGCAAGCTCTGAATTCACTAAGAGCAACAATGTATTGAAACACTAACAATTTCTTTTAAGAATAGTTTTCTTTCTTCTTTAGAAGCATTGAGGCAGCATATTAATTTTAGTCTTGAACTAAGATTTAGACTCCCCATCACTTTCCAATGGCTCTCAGAACAGTTTTCATCTGCTAGCACTGTATCCGTGCTTTAGAAATGGTGCATACAGGTTTGAACTAAAAGTGTATCTTTGCTTCATTTTAAGTTCCATCCACAACAATTTGCAGAGAAGGCTTGGTAACCTTTTAACATGTTACTTAGCCTAAACCTCAGTGTCCACAATTAGTAAGTTTTACAACAAGAACAAAAGGTGTATGATTTTATATATATATATATATATATATATATATATATATATATATATATATGAGAAAGTAGGTATACTTAGCATTAATCATTTTTATCTACCATTAGTACTCATTTATTCTCTCAAGTCATTTTTTGAGCCAAAAGTGGTAACATTTACCTATAATCCTAACATTCAAAATGCCTACGTAAGGGAATTGCTACAAGGCTGAGGCTAGTCTGAGCTACACAGTAAAGTCCAAATGAGGCTACAGAGAGAAAAACCTGTCTAGAAAAACATAAAGCATATTTTTTTAAAAAGATGCTTTGAATGGATCCATGAGTAAGAGGAACAAAGATTCATTTCAATGGGCTTACCATGAATATGTTAACAAATAAATGTAAAACTTAAAATATATATAAATGAGGATAAATGTTAGAAGAACAGTAGTGATATATAGAATAGAAACCCCATTTTGTTGCATGCAGTTTTCCAGTTTTACATCCTTTGAGGTAAGCTTTGTTAGGATGTGGTGGGTCACAATTGTAATTCCAAAAGACAGGAGGCTGAAGAAGTAGTAAACAGCTGTGAACAGTAAACAGTCAGTAGGTTGTAAAATTAGAAGCAAGCCTGGGCTGCATAGAGACTTGTTATAGAATATTATTTTAACTAGGCAAAGATGGGTTGCTGTAGAATATTACTTTAAGTGTGTGAAGGTGTGTTACTTTTGTTTATGCTGAATTTGTTTAACAATGTAAAGATGTTTGTTTAATTATGTAAAGATATGTTGCATATGTTTCACTTTGCCTGCCTAAGGCACTTTATTGGTCTAATAAAGAGTTGAATGCCTAATAGCTAGGTAGAGAAAGAATGGGTAAGGCAAACAGGCAGAGAGACTAAATAAGAGGAAAAGAACTAGAGAAGAAGGTGGAGAGAACTCAGTAGATGCCTGGGGCAAGAAGCCAGCCAGATGCAAGATAGCCAGCTATAGAGAAGCAATGAAAGTAAGATATACAGACTTAAGCAAAGTCCCAAGGCAAAAGGTAGATAAAGAGAAATGGGTCAATTTAAGTATTTAAGTTAAAAGAGCTAGCCAGAAGCACACCTAAAAAGAGGCTGGTACAGAGACTTTTAGACCAACCTGGTCTACAGTGCAATCCATTCCCTAACACAGGAAAAAAAAAAAAAAAATTGTAGGTGCAGGATGTATAAGCAGAGGTGGTGAAGATTTTAATGTAAAGAGAAACTGAAAGAGGTAATGTGTAAATATACCACATTTTCTTTATCTGTTACTCAGTTGAGGGGCATCTAGTTTGTTTTTACGTATTGGATATTATGAATAAAACTGCTATGGACATAGCTAAGCAAGTGTCCTTGTAGAATGATTGAGCATCTTTTGGGTATATGCCCAAGAGTGATATAGCTGGGTTTTGAAATAGGTTGATTGCCAATCTTCTGAGAAACCTCCATATTGATCCCCAAGGTAGCTGTACAAATTTGTATTCCCACCAGCAATGAAGGAGTGTTCTCCTTAAACCACATCCTCTCCATGTGATTATTGCTTTTGATCCTAGCCATTCTGACTGGTGTAAGATGGAATCTCAGAGTTGTTTTGATTTGCATTTCCCCCATGGCTAGGGAACAATTCTTTAAGTATCTCTCAGCCACTTGAATGTCTTCTTTTGAGAATTCTCTGTTTAGATCTGTACCACATTTTTAAATTAGATTACTTGTTTGTTTGTTTTCTGACTTCTAGTTTGCTGAGTTCTTTAAATATTTTAGAGATCACTCCTCTGTCATATGTGGGGTTGATGAACATCTTTTCCCATTCTATACACTGCAATTTTGTTCTCTTGACAGTGTCCTTTGGCTTACAGGAGTTTTTCAATTTCACAAGGTCCCATTTATTAGTTGTGGATTTCAGTGTCTGTGCTACTGGTATTCTATTCAGGAAATTGTTTTCTATACCAGTGCTTTCAAGGCTCTTTCCCACTTTCTCTTCTGTGGGGTTCAGTGTACTGGATTTATGTTGAGGTCGTTGATCCACTTAGGCTTGAGTTTCAAGACAGGTGATAGATAAGGATCTATTTGTCTTTTTCTATATGCTGACATCCAGTTAGACCAGCACTATTTGTTGAAGGTGCTTGTTTTTTTTTTTTTTTTTTTTTTTTTTTTCCATTGTATGATTTTGGCTTCTTTATCAAAAAAAAAAAAAAAAACCAGGTGTTCATTGGTGTGTAGATTTACATAAGGGTCTTTTATCGGATTTCATTGATTCACTTACCTGTTTATGCCAATACCATGCTGTTTTTATTACTATCGTTCTATAGCAGAACTTGAAGTCGGTAATAATGATACCTCTGGAGATTCCTTTATTGTACAGGATTATTTTGGCTATCCTCGGATTTTTGTTTTTCTGTATGAAATTGAATATTGTTTTTTCAAAGTCTATAAAGAATTGTGTTGGAATTTTCATCAGGATTACTTGAATCTGTAGATTGTTTTTGGTAAAATGGCCATTTTTATTGTTAATCCTACTGATTATGAGCACAGGTATTGTTTCCAAATTCTGATATCTTCTCGAATTTCTTTATTCAAAGACTTGAAGTTCTTGCCATTAGTCAACTGTTAAAAACAATGACAGGAAATTTGCAGGCACATATATGAAACTAGAAAAAAATTCATCTAGAGAGTGGTGACCAAAACCCAGAAAGATAAACATAGTATGTACTCACACATAAGCATATATTAGCTGTAAAGTAAAGGACAATCATGCTACAATTCACAACCCTAGGGAAGCTAGGTAACAAGTAGTTCACAAAAACTGGATACCCCTGGAAAGGGGAAATAGAAAAAAATTTCCTGGACAGGGGCGATTGGGTTGGGGGTAGATGGAAGGGGAGAGTAATGAAAGCTACATCTTGATGTGGGGGGTATTTGGGGGCCAGGTAGAAACCTGGTACAAGAAAAATCTCCCACAAATCTGCAAGGATGACTACAAACAATAGTGAGTAGGTAGCCTGAACTGGTCATCTCCTGTATTCAGGTTGATAACTATTCTAATTGTCATTATAGAGCCTTCATCAGTGATTGGTGGAAACAGATGTAGAGATATAAAGCAAAGTACTGGGCCAAGCTAGGGAAATCCTGTTGAAAAAGAGGAAGAACTGTACTAAGGACAAGGGAACCCACAAAAACAACTAACCTGGGTTCATAGGAGCTTACAGACTCTGGGCCAACAGCCATGGAGACCAACAATCTAGGCCCTCTACATATGTGTGACATTATATAACTTGATTTGCTGTGGGACCACTAGTGATGAGAGGACAGCCCGCCCCTAACAATTTGGATGGCTTCCAGGAAACTATTCTACATTCTGGATTGCCTTCCTCAGCCTTAACACAAGGGGAGGGGCTACCTCACCTTGATATGCCATGCTTTGTTGACACCAGTGGGAAGCCTGCCCCTTTCTGAACAGAAACAGAGGAGGAATGGATGGGAGTGGGGTGAGGGAGGGAACGGGAGGAGAAGAGAGAGGGGAAACTGTGGTTAGGATGTAAAATAAATGAATAAATTTAATTAATAATAATAGTAACAATAAACAGCTAATGTGACAGAGATTTTTGAGAACAACAAGAATGAAACATGAATAGAATGGAAGGGTTGGGGTAAACAGCAAGCAAGGTTGAGATTAGAAAAAGAAACTGAGTCAGCAGGGAGCAAATCTTGGAGTTCTTTTATGATAAGAATTTGGACAATCATGTAAAGATGAGAATGGAAAGCTACATGATAAAACAAGCAGCAATAATCCAATTGTGTAAATAAATATCAAGAAAACTGAACATTTCTTTAGGTTCAGTTCTCTCTTCAATCCTATAATGGATCCCTCTTTTGTTATCTCTCTCTCTCTCTCTCCCTCTCTCTCTCTCTCTCTCTCTCTCTCTCTTCTCTTTTCTGTTCTGTCTTCTATTCCTCCCCTGACTCAATCTTTAAAGGCTACCATAAATGCCCTTCCCTGATAATGAGATCAAAGACTAACTTATCCACCATCATGGAGTCCTCACCTAGTACCTGTTGGAAACAGAAGCAAACACCCACAACTAAACACTGAGCTGAACTAGAATCCAGATGCAGAGAGGGAGGACAAGACCATGCTGCAGAAACACATAAAGACAGCTGACCTGAACAAAGAGAAGCTAATGGGACCCCAGACTGATAGCTGGGAATCCAGCATGGGACTGACTCAGACCCATGGGTCTCAGCTAGAAAGCCTGAGCAGTCTAAGGGACCTCAGACAGTGGAACCAGGATGTATTCCTGGTGCACAAAAGGACCTTGCGGGCACATCACCCATGGAGGGATACTGCCTTAACCTAGAGACATGAGAGAAGTCCTAGTCCCTACTTCAAATGACTTGACAGATTTACATGACCCCACCTGGATGGCATCACCCTACATGTGGAGCGGGGGGGGGGGTGGTAATGGGAGGGGAGGATGTTCGGGGTACATGCGAGGGGGAGAAAGACGGAAAGAGGGAGGGAGGAAAGGAGAGAGAGGGAGGGAGGGATGGAGGGAAAGGGAACTAGGATCTATATGTAAATAAATAAATAAATAAGTTAAAAATAAAATCAAGAAAACTACCCATAAAAAAAAAAAACCTTTAATCTTTTTCCGAATAATTCAAATAAATGAGTTATATAGACTATAGGCAATTACAAATATACTTTATTTAACTCACTTTGGATACATTATTAAACATTAAATGAATGGTTTTTTTTTCTATCCTCTTAAATTGAAAGGTTACTATCGTGGTTTAATAAGGATCAGGATAAACATATAGGCCAAATAGATGTTTATTCAGGGAGAAATAACTTACAACCTAGACAGATGAACACCAGCAGGTTCCACCAGATGCTCTCCTATCTGCATCCCTCCAGCAAGAGAGCGCTCCCTGGCTCCTCCTCGGACCTAGTTCCCCAGGTCACTTCTGCCCCTGTCTTTACCCTCAAAGGTGTGGTCAGTGCCACAGATATGGACAAAGTGAATATCTCACTACAGGTTATATGAATTGGCAATATAGTTCAGTATATAAACGAAACGCACTAGCTGCCTAGCTTAAGAACCCAGATTTTGGTTGTGAAACTCGTCTTTAATGGCCTAGATGTATCTCTAGCCCAAGAACACATTTTTTGTCCTAGGGCCCATATTGAGAAAGGAGAGAATCATTTCCTGCCTATGTTCCTTTAACTTCCATGTCTAAATATCTACACATGAATGCACATGTATACAAGTGCACACACACACACACACAAATACATATACAAATAAAATGTAATAAAAATAAAAACCAACAAAGAAGTAAAGTGTAATGTTATCGTTGGATTTTTGGTATCAAGACAATATAACTTTTTAATTTAGATTATAAAAGAGTAGTAAAAATTTTGCACTAAAATCTTCATGGTACAGAGCTAATAATTAGTTATAAGTCCTTTTACAATTTGTGTGAGAAATGTCACCCACAAGCTCCTATTTTTAAAGACTTGGCTCCTAGTTAACAGTGCTGTTTTGGGAAGTCATGGAGCCTATAGAAGGAGGGGGAGGAAAGGGAGGTAGGCTGAGAGCAGTGTCCCTCAATCTTCCTAAAACTGCAATCTTTTAATATAAAATTATTTTGTTGCTACTTTATAACTGTAATTTTGCTATTATTATGAATTGTAATGTAAATATCTGATATGTGACCCCTGTGAAGGTCTCCTTGTACCCCAGCGGTTAAGAACCCCTGCCCTAGAGGGTTTCAACCTGGTGCCCCTTCTGTTTGGAGCTTTCTTCTTCCTGATTCGCTGAGATGTGAATAGTCCCACCCACATGCTCCTACAAGGATGGGTTCCTGCATGCCTTCCCCACAATAATGGACAGTGTGCTTTTGTTTTTAGCTGTTCTTTTCAAATTTTCTGTCACAGTGAAAAGTAACTTACTGATATTACTCCTAATCATCATTCCCAATGTCAATTCTGAGAGGCTGTGATGTTACCACCTTTTTTTTTTTTTTTTTCTTACATTTCATCTCATGTTAAAGTTAAGCAGCACGATAGAGCTGAAAGATATGCTTCCTAGGATCAAGAGTCTAGATTCGTCTGAGACGATTCCCAGCCTTCATAAAGAGAAGATAGATCTTTGAAGAATTAACTCATATTAGACAGGTAAAATTCTAGTCCTAGTCTGGTGCAGCTTATATTTCTAAGGAATTTATTAAGAGTGTAAAGCTGAGTCATTTATTCTTGTTAGAGGACTTTACCTTAAACCTGCTTAAAGTGTGTGCTCAAGGATCTGTCTTGTGATGGTCCTCTCCTTAGGCTTTAAAATACTTTTTTTTTTTCTGTCTGTCTGCCTCTGTTTCTCTGTCTCTCTCTCTATGTGTGTGTCCATTAGGGGAGGGGAGGAGAGGGATGAGGGAATCAGTGCTTTTTGGCTGCCTTCCTTATGGCCAACAGAGCATTGTTCAGCTCCTCCTGCTTCCTCTTGGAGCAAATGTGCTTGCCCACCTTCACCTTGATGAATTTGAGCAAGTGCTTGTGTTTGGACACCTTGAGCAGCTCCATGAAGAACAGCTCATAGGAGCTTCATATGCTTGGTGGGGCCCAAGGTCATGGGATTCCTCAAGTCTTCCATTAGACACTGCCTTTTCATTGAATTGTTTTCAGTATTCATTGCCTGGATTGTTTTAGTAACTTTAAATTTTTTTCAGTTTTATTACATTTATTTGTTTGTGATTGTATGTTTAAGTACATACATATGACACTGTGTGTGTGTGTGTGTGTGTGTGTGTGTGTGTGTGTGTGTGTGTGTGTATAAATCTCAAAAGGGAACATTCAGGAGTCAGTTCCAGATATCAAATTCAGAACATCCGCTTGTTGGCAACTGTTTTCACCTGATGAATCATTACACTACCCCAGTTTTAATAATGTTTTAATTAATAGACTCTGCTTCCAAATCAAAGTTAATTTATTTAGTGTATATTTGAAGGGTTTTCATAATTGCTCCCTATAGCCCTTTCTCAAACTTATTTATATACTTGCCTCTCTCCCATCCCATTTTTGGAGGATGTACTGTGTTCATATACATCTCCTCAATAAGAGTTTGTTCATTCACCTTATCCATGATGAAATATTCTTTATTCACTTCATCATCCTTCTAACTTAATCTTGGAGATAATTCTTAAGTCCTCCCTTTCTTAAGGAGCCTCTTTTTACTGATGTGCCTGGTACCTAACCCTTCTTCCATTGTATGAACTATTTTAGCAATTATTGTGCTGACTCATTGAGAGTCTTCTTGAGACTTAACCTTTAGCCCTGTTGTATATCCATAATGCACCAATATGAGTATTAGTGCTTTGGTTCTATCATTGTTCTTAAGCAGAGCTTAGAGTGCAGATAAGACAAATGTTTTCAAAAGTTGCTTAATAAGCATTTGCCAATATCTTAATGCAATTTAGTCATATAACCTGATTTCCAATGATAGAAAAATGGTTTTGTGCTTTGAAAATGCGTTCATAGAAACTGTTTTCAAAAATCTATAGACAACATAAAAGCATGTGAGAAGTAACACCATTAATCATAGCACCGAGGTCCAAAGATTTCAGGTTCTCCTTAAGACAAAAATCCAAAATGAATTCAGCAGAGAAAATTGGAACACTGATTTAGACAGTGCATGTGTCTTCTTATTTAATATGCCTGTTTTGCTTTATACAATAACTCATGGTTTCCCTCCCCCTTTCACACCATTGACTTTTGTTTTAATGGTCTTCAATGTGTGTGGTAATGCTTTAGATATAGGTAGAGTCAGAAAAAAAGTTTCCCTATCTTTTTTGTTCCATTTTTATATTTTACCCAAGGTCAATAACAGGCTCCAGTGTTTTTACAATTACCTGGAGGACGGGATTTGTTATTGTGTTCAGATAAGTGTGCTGATGCCTCCTTTATTTATGGCCTGAGATAAAAGCCATGAAACCTTCTGAGACAAAAGGCAGGTATATGTTTTATATCTGTGCTTTTGATGAGTTCTCTCATAGACATTGTACCTTTCATAGCCCAGTGACTACCTAATGTAAATTTCAGGTCGAATAAAACTGTCAGCGTTTAGTACTTTTTTATAGCTTACATTTATACAGCAAGAGAACAAACATCTCACTTTGTCAAACTATAACATACAGTGAAAGAGTGTGCATGTGGAGTATGTGTCTGCGTGCATGAGTTTTACTTCCTATTATTTGAATTAGATAAAAATGATCCATTTGGAGGTCATTTCAAAAGCATTTTAATAGACTTTGCATAAGATAATAAATAGTACTAATGATATAAATGTCTTTAAAGTATTTTAAAATGTCAAATCTGGCATCATACCATTAGAAAATATACAGTTCACATTTATGATATAGTAAACAAAATATTGTCTGTTATCAGCTACCCATAATAATAGTCTTGACTAATTTTCAGAAGAAAATTACTTCATATGTCATATATGATTATCACATATCTTTATTTCTCTTGATTAAATTATGATTAATAGGTATCTTCAAAATTGGGAAAATATGTTGGTGTCTATGGAGATGTTTCTGTGTCCTCAGATATTTGATTTCTTTTTTCAAAATTTTAGCTCTTCTGGGTCTATGAAACTGAGTTTTCCCACCTGAAAAAACAAAATGTAATACTTGATTATTGTTGCACTTCAAGCAAGTTTTTCTTTATACAAGGCCATATATAATTTATTACCAAAAGTCTTTATCATCGCAACAGAACATTTAATTAATTAAGATGAAAGACCTGTTTCAATTATGTGGATACATGTGTGTACCTGTATATATGTACATGTAAGTGCATCAAATTCCCTGGAGTTACAGGTGCTTGTGAGTCATGCAACATGCCTAGTGGAGACCCTACTTTGATTCTCTGCAATATACAGATATTCAGCAACCACTGAGCTATCTCTCCTGCCCCTATTTAATTATGAAAATGATGGGGAGGTACTTGTTCATTTTGCTTCCTTTCTAATTTCTTTGTTTTCGACTCCACAACTCTTTCAATTCTTTACTCTCTCCCTGAACTTATCTACACACATCTTTGTTCTTGTCTCAGGAAATTGTCCTGGATAGTAAAAAAATAAAGAAATGCTTTTACCTGGTAACTTTTACCTGGAAATAGTTATGCCCCATATTTGCTACTGTTATTATTTATAATGCCATTGCTTAAAATAAAAAGGCAATACAATTTTGGATTAAACCACACATTTACACTTTGTGCTAAACCTCAAGGATTTCTGATTTTGTCTGCTTCTGGAAGATCACTTTCTTCCTGCCGAAAAGAATCTTTTTCTTAGGAGTCTAGTGAGAACAAAACTATTCCAGAGTTTATATTTCACCTTATTCTCGTATTTCTTCTGCATATATTTCTAGGTCAGTAGTTAGTCACTTTTTCCCCTTTACTTGTGTGGCATTCTTTACTCTGCCTGCCTCTCTCTCTCTCTCTCTCTCTCTCTCTCTCTCTCTCTCTCTCTCTCTCTCTCTCTCATCTCTCTTGAGAAATTAGCGCCTTATTGTTGCTACTCCGAAATCTTGGTTTCGATGTATGGCCCAGGATGACCTTATGTTTGCAGGGTTCTTGCTTCAACCTCCTGAAGGCTAGAATTGCATTTGGAATCACTGTACCCTAGTGTGTTTACTGTTTTATTTATTTCCTTTTAAAGTACTCTACGTTTCCTTAAGATTTCGTTTCCTTGACTTGTTCTCTGTGTGATTTCTTTCTCTTTTTTCTGATTTATAAATTCCTCTTTGTCTTTAGATGTGACAAGGCAGTGCTCATTTGCATATGCAAATATAACTTTTATTTTATTATCATATTGCTTCTTAATACTCCTAAATCCTATATTTCCTTCTTGTGTTTTGTGCTGCTTTGTTTGTCAATTCATCCTTTGATACAACAGCTGAGAATCTATTCAACTGATGTCCCCTTTACTTCACTGAACTTATTTTCTGTTTAACCTGAACAATGAAATTTAGAAAGTATAAATTAATTTTTTAGCTATTTATGTATTAGTTTTGCCTTACTTTTTAAAATACAATCTAATTCTTTATCCAACGAATCGGACAATATATGATCTTGTGCATAACAACCACAGTTACTTTAAGACCTCTGACTTTTAGTGATGTACTGTGTATACCTGTAATTTCATAACATGGAAGGTAGAGGCAGTATAATCAGGTGTTCAAGGTAATCCTCATCCACATTCCTCATCCACATGAGACCCATTCTCAAAAAAAAATTGCCATAAAAAATAAAAATAGACGAATTTTTTTAATTTATTTTATATAACAAAGTCCATTTAAATGAAAACAAACATTTACAGACAATATTTGGGAATTTGGGCATTGTTCTTTCAAAAATACTTCCTGCTGGTAAGGGGCGCTGTCATGGGGGATTCGAAGAAGATTCAGAAATCCTGGCTGTAGTCTGTAAGGCTGCTTTGTCCAGCTGTTTTGAATGTAGGATCACCTGGTACTCTGTTTCAGGTGGTCTGGCTTGATCCAACCACATTAGTATGGAAGGAATCCACATCTTTTCATTTTTTGTGGAAACAAAAATAGAAATCCTTTTCCAGTAGCTTGTCCTTGAACTTAAATTTTGGAGTCAAAGCATTTTTTTTTTTAATTTATTAGTTTACATATCGATCCCAGTTCCCTCTCTTTCTCCCTTCCTCCCTCCCTCCCTTCCTCCTTCCCTTCCATTTTACACTTTCTACCCTCTCACATGCACTCTATCCACCCTCCCCTCCAATCCCCCCACCCCAATTCCATATGTAGGGGAATGCCATCCAGTTGTGGTCATGTAGGTCTGACAGGTCATGTGAAGTAGGGACTAGGGCTTCTCTCCTGTCTCTAGATTAAGGCAGTTATCCCTCCAAATTGTTAGTTGGCAGCAGTCCTGCAGTTCTCTAGATCTTTCTTTGTGTTCAATTTTATCTTCAAACCAATATTGGCTCCCTCTTTTATGTTCTCTCTCTCTCTCTCTCTCTCTCTCTCTCTCTCTCTCTCTGTCTCTGTCTCTTTCTCTCTCTCCTGTCTTCTATTCCTGACCAGGCTCAATCTTCCTGGTCTCACATGTTTTCCTTTCCTCCCCCTCATTTTCTCCTACTTCTCTCTCCATTCGCTGCCCCCCCCCACTTCCCCTGAGCTCTGGGGGACTTGTCCCTTCCCAGTTCAGTGAGGGACTTTTTATGAATCTCTTAGAATACACCTTGTATCCTAGTTCCTCTGGTGGTATGAATTATAGGCTGGTGATCATTTGATCTAGGTCTAAAATCCATATATGAGTGAGTATATACTGTGTTCCTCTTTTTGTGACTGGGTTACCTCATCCAGGATGGGTTCTTCAAGTGCCATTCACTTGCCTGTGAATTTCAAGATACCATTATTTTTTGCTGCAGAGTAGTATTCCATTGTGTAGATGTGCCACATCTTCATTAACCATTCTTCACGAATAGTGCTGCTATGAACATAGTTGACCAGATGACTTTGTTGCATGGATGTGAATCCTTTGGGTATATGCCTAAGAGGGGGATTGCTGGGTCCTGTGGTAAACTAAACCCATTTTCCTGAGGAACCACCATACTGATCTCCAAAAAGGCTGTATGAGTTTGCACTCCCACCAGCAGAGGAGGAGTGTTTCCCTTTCTCCACATCCTCTTATCTTGTGTCCTGCTAGTTTGCTGAAGGTGTTTATCAGCTGTAGGAGTTCCCTGGTAGAATTTATTGGGTCGCTTATGTAAACTATCATATCATCTGCAAATAGAGACAGTTTGACTTCTTCCTTTTCAATTTGGATCCCCTTGATCTCCTTTTGTTGTCTTATAGCATTAGCTAGAACTTCTAGTACGATATTGAAAAGATATGGAGAGAGGGGGCAGCCTTGTCTTGTTCCTGATTTTAGAGGAATTGGCTTAAGTTTCTCTCCATTCACTTTGATGTTGGCAGTTGGTTTGCTGTATATTGCTCTTATTATGTTTAGGTATTTCCTTGTTATCCCTGACCTCTCCAAGACCTTTATCATGAGAGGGTGTTGAATTTTGTCGGCTTTTTCAGCATCTAGGGTGGTAATCATATGGTTTTTCTTTTTTTGTTTGTTTATATGGTGGATCATGTTGATAGATTTTCGCATGTTAAACCATCCCTGCATTCCAGGGATAAAGCCTACTTGGTCATGGTGGATGATTTCTCTGATGTATTCTTGAATTCGGTTTGCCAGTATTTTATTGAGTATTTTTCATTGATGTTCATCAGGGATATTGGTCTGTAGTTTTCTTTCTTCGTTGTGTCTTTGTGAGGCTTGGGTACCAAGGTTATTGTGGCTCATAAAAAGAGTTTGGCAATGAACCTTCTCTTTCTATTTGTGGAACAGTTTGAGGAGTAGTGGTATTAGTTCTTCCTTGAATGTCTGGTAGAATTCTGCATTGAATCCATCTGGCCCTGGACTTTTTTTTGGTTGGAAGGCTTTCGATGACTGCTTCTATTTCATTGCGGGTTATAGGTCTATTTAAGTTGTTTGTCTGTTCTTGATTTAATTTTTTTAAGTGATAGTTATCCAGAAATTTTCCATTTCCTTTGAATTTTCAATTTTTGTGGAATACTGATTTTCAAAGTATGACCTGAAAATTGTCTGGATTTCCTCTGTGTCCATTGTTATGGTCCCCTTTTCGTTTCTGATTTTGTTAATTTGCATGTTCTCTCTCTGCTTTTTTGTTATTTTGGATATAGGTTTGTCTATCTTGTTGATTTTCTCAAAAAAAAAAAAAAACAACTCTTCATTGCATTGATTTTTTGTATTGTTTTCTGGTTTCTATTTTGTTGATTTCAGCCCTCAAGTTGATTATTTCCTGGCATCTATTCCTACGGGGTGAGTTCGCTTCTCTCTGTTCTAAGGCTTTCAGTTGCACTGTTAATTCTCTTATGTGACTATCCTCTGTTTTCTTCATATGGGCACTTAGTGCAATGAACTTCCCTCGTAGCACTGCTTTCAAGGTGTCCCATAATTTCAGGTATGTTATGTCCTCATTCTCGTTGAATTTTAGAAAGTCCTTAATTTATTTCTTTATTTCTTCTTTACCCAGTAGTGGTGCAATTGCACATTGTTCAGTTTCCATGAGTTTGCATGTTTTCTGCTATTTGTGTTGTTGTTCAATTCCAATTTTAAAGCATGATGGTCTGATAAGATACAGGGGACTATTCCTATTCGCTTTTATCTGTTGTGGTTTGTTATGCCACCTAGTATGTGGTCGATTTTAGAGAAGGTTCCATGTGGAGCAGAGAAGAAGGTATATTCTTTTGTCTTTGGATGGAATGTTCTATTGATGTATGTTAACCCAAGTTGAGACATAACTTCTGTTAGCTCTTTTGTTTCTTTGTTGAGTTTCTGATATGTGGTCCTGTCTAGTGTTGAAAGTGGTGTATTGAAGTCTCCCACTCTAAGTGTGTGAGGTTTTATATGAGCTTTGAGTTTTAGTAGTGTTTCTTTTACAAATGTGGGTGACTTTGTATTAGGGGCATAGATGTTCAGAACTGAGACTTTGTGTTGATGGATTTCTACTGTGATGAATAGGAAATGACCGTCTGAATCTATTTTGATTAATTTTGAAGTCTAACTTGTTAGATATTAGGATAGCAATGCCTGCTTGCTTCTTATTTCTATTTGATTGGAAAATCTTTTCCCAACCCTTTACTCTGAAGTAATGTCTATCTTTGAAGCTTAGATGTGTTTCTTGTATGCAGCAGAAGGATGGATTCTCTCTTCGTACCAATTCTGTTAGCCTGTGTCTTTTTATAGGTGAGTTAAGACCATTAATGTTGAGGGTGAATAAGGACCATTGATTGTTGATCCTTGTTTGATTTAGGTTTGTTGTTGGCAGTGGTATTGTGAATATATTAGTTCTGCTTCACCCTTGGTTTCTGGTGTAGTTGGATTATCTGTTGCCTACATTTTTTTGTGGGGGTAGTTACCTTCCTTGGGTTGGAGTTTTCCTTCCAATACTTTCTGTAGGGCTGGATTTGTAGATATGTATTGGGAAAATCTGTTTTTGTCATTAAATATCTTGTTTTCACCATCTATAGTGATTAAGAGTTTTGCTGGATATAGTAGCCTAGGCTGGCATCCATGTTCTCTTATTACTTTTAGAACATCTATCCAGGATTTTCTGGGTTCCATGGAGAAGTCAGGTGTAATTTTGATAGGTCTGCCTTTATATGTTACCTGTCCTTTTTCCTTCGCTGCTCTTAATATTCTTTCTTTATTCTGTATGCTAGGTGTTTTGGATATTATATGTCGAGGGGTCTTTTTTCTTTGGTCCAGCCTATTCGGGGTTCGGTATGCTTCTTGTACTTTCATGGGCATATCCTTCTTCAGATTTGGAAAGTTTTCCTCGATGATTTTGTTGAATATGTTTTCGTCACTTTGAGCTGTGCTTCCTTACCTTTGTCTATGCCTATTATTCTTAGGTTTGGCCTTTTCATGGTGTCCCACATTTCCTGGATGTTTTGTGTTAAGAATTTGTTGGATTTATGATTTTCTTTGGTCGATGAATCTATTTTTTCTAGTTTCTCTTCTGAGCCTGAGATTCTCTCTTCCATCTCTTGAATTCTGTTGGTTATGCTTGTGTCTGTAGTTCCCTATTTTTTGCCCAGTTTTTCTATTTCCAGCATTTATTCGGTTTGTGTTGCCTTTATTTTCTCTATTTCAGTTTTCAAGTCTTGAACCATTTCGTTCACCTGCTTAATTGTTTTTTCTTGGCTTTCTTTACTTTCCTTAAGGAATTTGTTCATTTCTTCTACTTTTTTGTTTGTTTTTTCCTCCATTTCTTTAAGGGATTTTCTCACATCTTCTATGAGGGCCTCTATCATTTTTATGATTGTAATTTTTAAGTCGTTCCCTTCTGCTTCCTCTGCTTTGTTGTTGTGTTCTGTTCTAGTTGGTGTAGATTCCCTAGATTCTGGTGGTGTCATGCTTGTCTTTCTGTTGTTAGGTGTTTTCTTATATTGCCTTCTTCTCATAGCTTCTTCCAGTAGGTGTTGGTGGGGTCTCCCCTTCTCTCTATGGTACTTCCCCGGTGGGCTTATGTGGGTCAGAGATTCAATATCTGTATCTCTGTGTGGTCCAAGCTCTCTAGGAGGTCTCTCCACAGACAGGGACCCAAGGATGGGGTCAGGGCTGAGGATCCAGTAGAAGATGCCACGAGCCAATGGCTCTAGCCAATGGCTGGCAGAAGAAGACAAAGGCTGGGCTGAAACTTGGGAAGGTTTTGCAGGATAGTCAGATCTCACTGGAAACTGGAACTCTCCATCTGAGCCCTCTTTCTTTAGCAGAGTCCCAGATTTGGGGGTCAAGGATCTCTCAGGCAGGAACTCAGAGTGGACCCGCAGAGATAGGCAGATCTCTGGGAGGGAACCCGGACTCCAGCAGAGGACTGGAGGTGGGGTCATAGACCAAGCAGGTGGAAATTATGGGTGGTCCTGAGTGGATAGGCAGGTCTCCTTTGTTCAGAGTTGCTCTGAGAAGTCTCCAAAGTAGGGTCGACTGTTGGCTCCACCCTCTGTCCCAGTGCTCAACTAGAGGGGCAGGACTGTGGGCAGGTTAGGGCATGGGGTGAGGGGGCAGGCTTGCGGTGGGGATGGGTGGGGGTGTATCAGAGCTCCAAGGGTGCTCTTGATGGGGACAGGACACAGGAGCAGCAGGATCAGTCCTTGACCTGCATGAATGACCAGGCCCCTCCCCGAGGACTTCAAACTGCCAGGTTCCACCCACAGTAGACTTTAACTGCCCTATCTGCTGGACCCTGTCCCCATCCTACAGAGTAAAATGCCCAATCTCTGGACATGAAATCCCAACAATCTCCACCCTGGAAAGCTTCACCCTGAAAAGTTACACCCCCTTCCCAAGAAACTATAAGCTCTCTATCCTGTTCAGTTTGCTGCTGTTTCTTGCTGGAGCAGAGGCAGCCACCCTCCTGGGTTTTTGCATTCCAATCGATCTGTTGTGGGATGTTTGTTGTGCAGTTTGACTTTGTGGCATTCCTTTGCTTCCAGCTGCCAGGATACTTTTCCATTTAAGCTGCAATGCTCACATTATTCTGTTCATTACATCATTTGTAGATTTAAAACCAATATATTTAGGTCAGTGGTTCTTAACCTTCCTAAAGCTGAGATCCTTTATAGTTTCTCATGTTGTGGTGATCCTCAACCATAAAATTATTTACTTATTTTTACTATTTTTTAACTGTAATTCGCTACTGTTATTCCAAATTGTAGTGTAAATATCTGGGTTTGGATAGTTTTAGGCAATTCCTATTAAAAGGTCATTTGACCCACCCAAAGGGTCATTACCCAAGGTTGAGAAACACTGATTTAGATAGAGATGATTGCCTGTATTTCTCAAATTAGAAAGACGATTCCTTCAACTAAATAGAAAAAAGAAAGGGGGGGAAGGGAGGGAGGGAGGGAGAGAAAGAGAGAGAGAAATAAAGAAAGAAAGAAAGAAAGAAAGAAAGAAAGAGAGAGAGAGAGAGAGAGAGAGAAAGAAAGAGAGAGAAAGGAAAGAAAGGAACTTTTAAAAAGATGGTAGGTTATTAACTATTTTCTGTCAGGGACAGAAAGCAAGCTATAAATCAAGGGAGAACAGTGGAAATCACACCTCTCAGTTGCTGCAGCTGGCTTGTCCACTTAAAATACATTTAACACTTATTAATAATACTAGAATTTTCACTGCTGAGATACTCAGAATCAGAATTAACCATCATGGTAGACATAGACAGGGTATAATATTTGCTTCTTTTGTTTTCCCTTTAGTGTTAAAAAAAAATATCAGGACAGCTAGACTTAGTGGTGCATGCCTGTAATCTCAGCATTCAGGACACTGAGCCATGAGTATTGACATAGTTTGAAATAAGCATGGACTGTATAGCTAATACCTGACCAGCATATCTCTATAATGAGATGTGACCTTGCCTCAAGACAATAAACTTAAGTGGGCATTCTCATATGTGATTGTGGAGAACAAAGCACATTTTTTCCTAGTTTCAAGACAAGTAAAGAATAATACAAGTCTCTGGTTTCTACTTCAGGAAGGGTCAGGCTTATAATTCAGGAGGCTAGAAAGCACAAAGTAGATATTTCAAGCTTATAGACCATCAAAACAGATAGTTATGTAACAAAATTATGTGAGCAGGAAAAGTTTCTTCAATCCATATTTTTAAAAATAACTTTTATAAAACACATTGTATATGGGCTGGAGAAATGACTCAGAGGTTAAGAGCACTTACTGATCTTCCAGTGGACCAAAGTTTGATTTGGTTCCTAGTATACCCACACTAGATTGCATCATCTGTAACTGCAATCCAGGAGATCTAACACTGTCTTCTTACCTCCACAGGTGGTACATGTTCACGGTTCACATATGTGCAAACAGGCAAAAGAACCATATGCATAAAATAAAAATAAGTTCAAAACAAAGCATTGCAAATGACATTTCATACAGTTATAACATTTACCATGGGGAGGGATAGTACACACTGGTAATTTCAACATTCAGGAGGTAGAGGCAGATGAATCAGAATTACAAATCTGTCTTTAGCTGCATAGTGAGTTCTATAAAAGTTTTGGCTTTTTGTGACTTTGTCTCAACCCCAAAAAACTAAAATAGTCTTTGGAGAGAAAACACATATCACATTCTTAGTAGACTGCTGCCACACAGAAACAAAAAAGAGAACACGGAATAGATAATCACTTTAAGCAATTTCATTTATCTAGAAGTATTTTAAAGCCACATGGGAAGTTTCTTGGAACAGTTATACTCTGACTTAGGAAATCCTATCTCATTGAAACATTCTCATGAGCAATTTATGGACCATCATGAAGATTGACGTAAATAAAAGTCCTTTATTTAAGCTGGTGCCCATGAGCAGTCCTGTAACAAAGAACTCTTGGTCCCAAAGTAAGGTACAGTAAGGTTTATAAAGCCCAAAATTACAATTACATAACACCAAATAGAAGGGGGAAAGTTGTAGTTCAGTTGATTAAAACAGTTTGTTTATTGTTGTGAAACAATAGACCTTCCAAAGCTGCAAGTACTTTCTGCATGAGTGTGCTTATCAGGGCTAGGGTACAGCTGGGTTAGCAAAAACTAGGACAAAATGCAGTTACTCCAGGTAGTTTATCATTTCCAAAAATGCATCAGAAAGTTTAAGTTAAAGAACCATATTTCTAATTCAGTAAGCACATTCATGCAGCCTTTTCTCACCTGAGTAAGACAGCCATAGCATGGCAATCTATATCTACTTTATGTATTTCCATCTGTATATCTATCCATCCGTCCATCCATCCATCCATCCATCCATCCATCTATCTATCTATTTATTTATTTATGTATCCATCCATCTATCTAGTTGCTTTTAGACAGGGCCTCATGTAGTCTTACTGAGCTCTAACTCATTATATAGCTGAAGATGACTTTGAGCTTCTGATTCTCCTGCCTCTATCTCTGCACTGGGGACTGAACCTACATGCACTACATGCATACAAATCAAGTGCTTCATTAATGGATTAACTTATCCACCTTCTAAAATCTGTATTTTAATTGGAAAGTTTTTATGAAATAAATTATTAAATACAAAACTTATGTAACAACAGATTTTCTGTCATATAATTCATGTCCATTGCAGTAGCACCTACAGATCAAATCTCTCACAATTTAAGTTTCAAACTAATTATGGTTACTTATGTTATGCATATATATCATACTTAGTTTATATAGTACACTGCTCTGTGCTGAGTCATGCATATGAATTATTAGAGATTTCTGTTTTGGCTTATTGTTGGGTCTTCAGGTTTTTAAATTAAATTATTTTTATATTCCCAAGTTGACCAATATGCTGTAGTAATGATCTACAACCCCATACCCATCCTCATGCACTGCCCACTACAGGATATAGGGGAACAAGTCATCAGAAACAAAGAAATTATTAAAGGAGAGAAGTATGCTTGTTTTGCCAAAAAAGAGAGAATAAGCACTGATGAAGACATTCCTCTCCAATCTTTTGAGTGAAACTGGCCTTAATTCTGAAATCAATGGGCTGCTTGACTTGTAAGTCCTGGGGGTCCAGCAGCAAAAATCGCAAAGTCAAAATATTTCCTTCCATGCCTCTGGCAGGATTTCCCACTCTGCATTTATAGGACAATGCAAACCTTTCTTGAATAGCTTCCTAAGCAGGTGATATACGTTTTCCCTTTTCCTTTCTTAAAAGCAAAATCTTCCAGTTTTAATTAAGTACACTACCTAGTGAAGAGGACATGCCCCTGTCTCCTTTGCTATTTGACATTGCTTTTTAAATTAATTTTATTTAAATAGACAACTATCTTATTTTACATACCAATCCCAGTTCCCTCTCTCTCCTGTCCTCCCATGCTCCCAGCAAACCCCTATCCCACTCACCATCCAATCCCCAGGGAGGGTGAGGCCTCCCATGGGGGAATCATCAAAGTCTGTCACATCATTTGGGGTAGGACCTAGGCACTTCCCCATGTATCATGGCTGAGAGAGTACCCTTCTATGGGGAATAGGATCCTGCTGGTTCTACTGCCAGAGGCCCCATAGATTTGTCAGGCCTCCTAACTGACACCCATATTCAGATGGCCTGGTTTGGCCCTATGCTGATTCTCCAGCTGTCAGAGAGGTTTGTGAGCTCCCACTTGCTCAGGTCAGCTGTTCCTGCTGGTTTCCCTAGCCTGGTCTTGACCCCTTTGGTCAAAACTCCTCCCTTTCTACAACTGAATTCCAGGAATTCGGCTCAGTGTTTAGCTGTGAATCTCTGCCTCTGCTTCCATCAACTACTTGGTGAAGGCTCTAGGATGGCATATAAGGTGGTCACCAAACTCATTATAGAGGAACAACATTTAGAGTAGCCTTTCCACTATTGCTTAGATTCTTAGTTGGGGTCATTTTTGTTAATCCCTGGTGATTTCATTGGTGCCATATTTCTCATTAAACCCATAATGGCTCCCTCTCTTAAGATATCTCTTTTCTTGTTCTCCTTCTCTGTTCTTCCCCCAACTCAACCTTCCTTATCCCTCATGTTCTCCTCCCCCTCCCCTTCTCTTTCTCCTACCTCCCTTCCCCTGTTCATACCACAATGATATCTGTTCAACTATGTTCATAGCAGCATTACTTTTAATAGAACCTAGAAGCAACCTGCATGTCCCTCAACCAAATAATGGATGAAGAAAATGTGGTACATTTATACAATGTAATACTACTCAGCAGAAAAAAAAAATTGAAATCTTGAAATTCACAAGAAAATGGATAGAACTAGAAGAACGCATCCTTAGTGAGGTAACCCAGCAGCCACAGAAAGACAAGCAAGTTATATATTCACTCATAAGTGACTATTAGACATAGAGCAAAGAATTACCAGGCTATAATCCACACTGCCAGAAAAGCTAGGAAACAAGAAGGACCCTAAGAGAAACATGCATGGATCCCCAGAGAAGGGGAAAGGGACAAGATGTCCTGAATAAATTGGGAACGTGGGGGGAGGGGGAGAGGGAAGGAGGTAGGACATTGCTTTTTTGTGATAAATTTAGGTCAATAAAAGGTAAACAGAATACTGATTTCCAAATGTACCCAAAGTCAACGGGGAGTGCAACTGTCTCTTTTGGACTTGACTTTGTTCTCCCTAAAGACTCTGGCAGTGGTGGGATTATGGTCGAGGTTTGGCCACAGAGGACAGCACAAGAATTCATCTGATGGCAAAGCACTAAAATGCAGTAGACCAGCTTTCCAGTTCTGGGAAGCTCTATACAGATGAGCCGTGAGAGTTTGATCTAATGGACTGTGGCTTTGGATCACCCGGAAGCCTAGTTTATAGCCTGGATGGCTTGCAGGAGCTGAATGAAGAGATCTTTGTCCTTGTCACTTTACTTCTGGATCCTCTACTGCTATTTGGTTTATCTTCAACCACAGGAAATTTGTTTCTCCTATTTCTCCTTCTTTCACCACTTCTCTTCTGTTAGTACAATAAAACAATATTGTCCCTTTTTGCTCTCTCTACTCTCCTCTTTCCTTTATTGTATTTTTTTAAATACATAAGCTCATTCACTTATAGTTGAGACTGTCCTTGAACTCATGGAGATGTTCCTGCCTTACTCTCCTGAGTACTAGGATTACAAACATTAGAAATTATCATTGCATAATACATACTCATTCTATCACTCTCTTATTCTAGAGAAACCTGACTAATACACACTGACATACAGTATCCAGATTCAAGTAGGTAGGAGTACCATGGATTTTTCCATGAGTGCCTTGATGTTTGTGTGTTCAGGACATTACATTGAGATGTTTAGGAAACTTCTATTTTACTTTATCCAGAAGAAAAATTCACTTTTAGGTCAATATAAACAGCAAATAATATCAATATTATTTAATCATGACAGTTCACATCAGTCAGGCAGAAGGATGGGTTGATATAAGTGATACACCAATGCTGACGTGATTGTTTCTGGGGATTGCAGACTGAATAAAATCAACCCAAGTTGCTTAAAAAAATGTTATGTCAATATTCTCATGTGTAGGGGATCAGAGACATTGCTTAGCAGTTAACAACATTTGGTGCTTTTACAGGGAACTCAGGTTCAATTCCAATTCTCAGCACCCACAGGGCAGCTCATGACACTTCATGACTCTAAGTACCAGGAGATACAACACCATTTCTTGGCACTAGGTACATGATGCATGCAGGCATACATACTTACATACATACATACACACATACATTTGTAAAACACTCATACATGTAAAAATTATAAAAACCCACACAATGGGAATGTATGATTATAGCTTTAAAATTCTGTGTTCAGAAGACAGGCAGACTGAGAAACAGACAGATAAAATCATACATATATGTGTGTGTGTCTGTGAAAGAGAGATTGATTTAGAGAAAATGACCCACAAAGACAAAAGAACCTGGGACTCATCAAAATCATAATGTGACATTACAGAAAGTCAAACAGTTAAACAGTTATAGCCACCGATGCTCCAGTAAACAACCCCTACCTGTGCTCCTACAAGAAATTCTAATTAAACACAGTGGGCACACATGCACAAAATAGACATGACAGTAGGAGGGGAAAAATTGGGAAGAATTTCAATAGGAGAGGGAGTAGGTATAAGACTACAATAGGTAGTGAAAGGCCAGAAAAAGATTTGTTTATTTTTCTTTATTGTATATAGGTGTTGTGCCTAAATGTAAGTCTGTGTAGCACATGTCTTCAGTGTCAAGGAGGTCAGAAGTAGGTGTTATGTCCTCTGGAACTGGAGTTACAGATCATTATTAGCTATCATGTAGATGCTGGGGAATGAACCTGGGTTGTCTGGAAAAGAATCCAGTGTTCTTACCTTTGGAACCATTTTCCCAGCCATCATCTTTTATTTTAATGTGAAAAAATCATTTCTGTTTGCCTCTATGGCATCTCTTAACTTTTAAGTTTTTAAGAAACCAGGATTCTCAGTTCTAAATACATTTAAATTATATCATGCACACTATTTTGTTCATCTCGGAGTTTATTAATAAATTTGTTTATTTATTCATGTCCAGTATTGAGCTGAGGACTTCCTACAGGCAAAGCTTGTGTCCTACCACTGAGCTACATTCCCTGCAGGAGCTATGATTCTGGACCCATCTTAGATGTCCCAAAATAATAAAGTGGGAAGGTTTTCTGTGACTTGTAAAAACCCAGATATTTAGAGTCATGATAACGTTCTTGATTCTAATCCTGAGGCATCCTCTTTGTGGTCTTGTCACATACAATACTAATGTATAGGTTCTTAATAAAAGAAACCCCCTTACTGTTGGAATCTTTGGGAAGTAGGGAACTGTGTGCCCTTTTGTTCCTCAACACAATGGTCTGGCTATCCTTTCTGGGAGATGAAGGTATTAGCCAGTTTCAATATTTCAGACTTAGGTTTGACTCTTGAGTCCCTGCAAAGCTCTAAGTCCACTGTGGTACACACCAACTCATGCTTCCATAAGAGGCCTTCATTCCCAGCTGGGCTTTAAAACAAGGCCACTTCTCTGGTCAAAAGATGGAGATCAGTCAGAAGTAAAATTTCTCACTAGCTGATTTGCTCCTGTGGTTCACTCAGAAAAAGGAGGCCAATTCAGGAAATAAAGTGTTACCAGATACTAAGAGGCAGCCTAAAATTGCAATTTTTGTTTTTATTTTGTTCATAGAATGTGCTAATCATACAAGCGTGACATTGTAATAAAATTGGGGCTGTAAATAATTGAGAATCATCTTTTCAGAGATATTTTAAATGCTTGAGAGTATGAAAAACTCATCCCCATCCCCCATGGAGGGATACTCCCTTAACCTAGAGACAGGAGAGAAATCCTAGTCCCTACTTCAAATGACTTGACAGATTTACATGACCCCACCTGGATGGCATTGCCCTACATGTGGAATCAGGGTGGGGGGATGGGAGGGGAGGATTATCAGGGTGCATATGAGGGGGAAGAAAGGGTATGAGGGAGGGCGGGAGGGAGGGAGGAAGGAGGAACTGTGATCAACATGTAAAATAAAAATAAAAATAAGAAAACATACTGCAAGCCACTTTCTTAATATGTACATGACTTTAATTCTCAAAACCTAGGCAATAAAAGTCTTTCACAACAGCACAGATCATGGCTAGAATGCAGTGGCAAGCAAAACAAGAGTATAAAAGCAGCATATTGGGCTGCCACTTAGAGACATGGTGCTCTCACATTTAATCATGCTTTTTCCCAAGTGTGTTTCTTCCTAATGAGACAATATGGTAACCAGGGTCCCAATTCTAGCAAAGGTTAAACTGTTTATCTTCATTATTTCAAGTCCTGGGGAATTGAATGGCCCTTGAGACACACAGTGAATGGGTTCTGTCCTGTAAAATTCAGAATGTTTCATGGCCCACCAAGATAAAACTTTTGGAACTTTTTTTTTTGTAGGAGAGTCTATGAATGCATGTTATATTTTCAGAGGATTGATTAAGCTTGGTACTATCACTCTTTTCTGAAAATGTAACATCACATCTAATAATCTCTCCCTTCATCTAGCCCAGAATGAAGGTTTTATTCTAAGTTAAATTGAGTGGGGAATTATGTAATCATATTACAGAAGCCGAAACAATCTCATTATTTTTTATATTAGTAAGGATAGTGAGCTGTCATACTTTGCATGATGAAGTTGATTCTGAGGTCCATTCAGCTCCAGATACTGATGGGGCCTTTTCCTGTAGTGATATTGAATTCCTGCAGATGGATTCTTCATTTTGTTCATTTCCTCCCATACACAATGGTGCTCTGTTAGGTTGTTAAGTCTGATAAAATTGTATTATAAGTTGGATGCTAAAATTAAATGATAATTTTCCTGGAGCCTTGCAAAGCAGTTATCAAAATCAGATGTTTTTCAGATGGGAAACCTCAGGATCTGGGAAGTTAATATTCTTTGATAGCCTCGTCAACAGGGTGGAGGACTTGTAATCAAGTCCCTCATAAAACAGGATAGCCAGTGCTTGCCTATGGTTCTGTATGTCCCACAATACATTTTTATGATCCTCTATATTGCTGATATATTGCTATGTATTGCTGTATTGTTATGTAATTAGTATACAATATATATTAATGTATTATGTTAATGTTATTAGCATACATAGTATATTATATATTAGTATTATATTACTATATATTGTTATATAGTATATAGGATATACTATAAATATTGTATAAGTACTATGTGTAACTGTTATCATATTGAATACTTAAGGTATAATGATAATAAAAGCTCTGTGCAGGTTATTTCATATAACCACATTCTTTCTCAAATTTTTGTGTAGCTGGATGAATTTCTGTATGTTTGGAGAATCAACTTCATAAGCATTTTTGCCAAAAAAAATTGTTGCTGTACTCTCAAGGGGAGGGGAGCGCTTTATAACATGCATGAGATGATGGCCACCTCTTGACACTCTGTGTAAATTGAGGAACCCAGAATAGCTATGCTAAAAATGCACATCGTTTACTATTCCATCTGCAAACACTCTGCCATGATGACAATCAATCAGGAAAAATCACACAGCTACCCAGCTAATTCATCCATAAAGAAAACTGGTAATTAGAGAGTTGAAGCTATCAAGCCTGAAATCAGATGTCCATGGCATCTGCATTTGAGGAATCAGGCCCTAACCAGTATTCAATGAGAAACTCCAAAGGAAACCATGTGAACATTTGCCTGTTGTATAGATTGGGCAGCATCCTCCATAGTTCTCAAAGTTGTGTTAGTAGTCAAGAATGAATTTTGTTAAACTTTATAATCTGTGGAAGGCCCCCTGAAAGAATTTAAATTCCTTCATTGTTGCTGCTGACAAATTTTTTTTTAAATTAGGTTTTTTAAAATTTTTTTATTTATTTTATATAACCAAGTCCATTTAAATGAAAACAAACATTTATAGACAATATTTGGGAATTTGGGCATTGTTCTTTCAAAAATACTTCCTGATGGTAAGGGGCGCTGTCATGGGGGATTCGAAGAAGATTCAGAAATCCTGGCTGTAGTCTGTAAGGCTGCTTTGTCCAGCTGTTTTGAATGTAGGATCACCTGGTACTCTGTTTCAGGTGGTCTGGCTTGATCCAACCACATTAGTCTGGAAGGAATCCGCATCTTTTCATTTTTTGTGGAAACAAAAATAGAAATCCTTTTCCCCAGTAACTTGTCCTTGAACTTAAATTTTGGAGTCAAAGCATTTTTTTAATTTAATTTATTATTTTACATGTCGATTCCAGTTCCCTTTCCTTCCCTTCCTCCCTCCTTTCCTCCCTTCTTCCCTTCCTCCCTCCATCCTTCCCTCCCTTTTACCCTCTCTGCCCTCTCACATGCACTCTAACCACCCTCCCCTCCCATCCCCCACCCCAATTCCATATGTAGGGGAATGCCATCCAGTTGGGGTCATGAAGATCTGACAGGTCCTGTGAAGTAGGGACTAGGACTTCTCTCCTGTCTGTAGATTAAGGCAGTTATCCCTCCATGGGGGATGTGTTCCCAAAGTCCTTTTGTGCACCAGGGATACATCCTGGCTCCACTGTCTGAGGTCCCTTAGACTGCTCAGTCCTTCTGGCTGAGACCCATATTCAGGGGGGCCTGAGTCAGTCCCATGCTGGCATCCCGTCTATCAGTCTGGTAGTCCGTTAGCTCCTCCTTGTTCAGGTAAGCTGTCTCTATGTGTTTCTGCCGCTTGGTCTTGTCCTCTCCATCTGCATCTGGGTTCTACTTTGACTCAGTGTTTATGTATGGGTATTTGCTCCTGTTTCCAACAGGTATTAGTTGAGGGCTCCATGGATAAGTTAGTTGTAGATCTCACTCTCCGGGAAGGGCATTTATGGTAGCCTTTCCACAGAAGCTCAAATTGTTAGTTGGCAGCAGTCCTGCTGTTCTCTAGATCTTTCTTTGTGTTCAATTTCATCTTCAAACCAATATTGGCTCCCTCTTTTATGTTCTCTCTCTCTCTCTCTCTCTCTCTCTCTCTCTCTCTCTCTCTGTCTCTGTCTCTTTCTCTCTCTCCTGTCTTCTATTCCTGACCAGGCTCAATCTTCCTGGTCTCACATGTTTTCCTTTCCTCCCCCTCATTTTCTCCTACTTCTCTCTCCATTCGCTGACCCCCCTGAGCTCTGGGGGACTTGTCCCTTCCCAGTTCAGTGAGGGACTTTATATGAATCTCTTAGAATACACCTTGTATCCTAGTTCCTCTGGTGGTGTGAATTATAGGCTTGTGATCCTTTGATCTAGGTCTAAAATCCATATATGAGTGAGTACATACTGTGTTCCTCTTTTTGTGACTGGGTTACCTCATTCAGGATGGGTTCTTCAAGTGCCATCCATTTGCCTGCGAATTTCAAGATACCATTATTTTTTTTTCTGCAGAGTAGTATTCCATTGTGTAGATGTGCCACATCTTCATTAACCATTCTTCACAAATAGTGCTGCTATGAACATAGTTGAACAGATATCTTTGTTGCATGGATGTGAATCCTTTGGGTATATGCCTAAGAGGGGGATTGCCAGGTCCTGTGGTAAACTAATTCCCATTTTCCTGAGGAACCGCCATACTGATCTCCAAAATGGCTGTACGAGTTTGCACTCCCACCAGCAGTGGAGGAGTGTTCCCCTTTCTCCACATCCTCTCCAACATGAGTCATCATTGGTGTTTCTAATTGTAGCCATTCTGGCAGGAGTAAGACGGTATCTCAAAGTTGTTTTGATTTGCATTTCCCTGATAGGTAAGGATGTGGAGAATTTTCTTAAGTATCTTTCAGCCTTTTGAATTTCCTCTATTGAGAATACTTTCTTCAGTTCTGTACCACATTTTTAACAGGGTTATTTGGTGTTTTGTTTACTAGTTTCTAGAGTTCTCTGTATATTTTGGAGATCAGCCCTTTGTCGGATATAGGATTGGTGAAAATCTTTTCCCAATCTCTGGGCTGCCGTTTGGTCTTGTCCACTGTGTCCTTTGCCTTACAGAAGCTTCTAAGTTTAGAGGTCCCATTTATTAATTGTTTCTCTCAGTGTCTGTGCCCCTGGAGTTATGTTCAGGAAGCAGTCTCCTATACCAATTTGTTCAAGGGTACCTCCTACTTTCTCTTCTAAGATGTTCAATGTGGCTGGATTGATGTTAAAGTCTTTGATCCATTTGGACTTGAGTTTTGTGCATGGCGACAGACATGGGTCTATCTGCAGTCTTCTACACACCCTCATCCAATTGTGCCAGCACCATTCGTTGAAGATGCTGTCTTCGCCCCATTGTATAATTTTAGCTGTTTTGTCGAAAATCAGGTGTTCATAGGTGTGTGGGTTAATATCAGGATTTTTCAATTCGATTCCATTGGTCTACCTGTCTATTTTTATGCCAATACCAGGCTGTTTTCAGAACTATAGCTCTGTAGTAGAGCTTAAAGTCAGGAATGGTGATGCTTCCTGAAGTTCTTTTATTGTATAGGATTGTTTTGGCTATCCTGGGTCTTTTGTTTTTCCATATAAAGTTGATTATTATCCTTTCAAGGTCGGTGAAGAATTGTGGTGGGATTTTAGTGGGGATTGCATTGAATCTGTAGATTGCTTTTGGCAAGATTGCCATTTTTACTATATTTATCCTACCTATCCAAAAGCATGGGAGATCTTTCCATTTTCTGGTATCTTCTTTAATTTCTTTCTTTAGAGCCACAAAGTTCTTATTATATAGGTCTTTTACTTGTTTGGTAAGCGTTACACCAAGGTACTTTATGTTGCTTGTGGCTATTGTAAAGGGTGATGTTTGTCTGATTTCTTTCTCTGTCTCTTTGTTGTCTGAAAAAAGTAGGGCTACTGATTTTTTTGAGTTTATCAAAAAAAAAATCCTTTACATTTGAAATGCCAGCTCCTTTATTGAAGAATGATGTCCTGACTTCCTATTGGTGATTGCTGGTGGGATCTCCCAATGCCAGACTATTACTTAATTATGTCTATTGCTAAGTTATCATTTTTATTACCTGGATGCTGGACTCACTCCTCATTCCAGCTCCAGATACTGTTCTCATTATCCTTTTCTTGTAGTTTTTCAGTAGTCGCTCATAGCCTCATATATTCCAGTCTTAGCTATCCTTTAATATACATGGGATGTGAAGGACTGGCAGTTATTGCTTGCATATTATATGATTACTTTTTTCTTTTAAGACTAAAATTTAGAATAGACTTGGGATTGAGTCCCAAATGTGCCACTCAGTATTCATGGTCCTCCATCCTCTCACCCCAAATTGTCATTCTAGCATTGTCATTGGGATATAACCTATGTATTTGCAATTAAAATATCTATGTCAGGGATAATGATTATTTTTAGATGGCTAGACAGATAGATAGATATAGATGGTAGATACTTAATAGATATCTAAGTGGTAGACAGTAAATATATTGATACCACTCCCTCAATATATTGTTATAGAATTGGGAGTTTTTGTGTAACACCATTATATAATAAGATAGGAAAGAACACTTAATTAGTTCAATGCAAGTAATGGGCACTGAAATAAAAATATGGCATGGTTTCAAAAGAACCAGATATATTCATATTCGAGCCCCAAGTCTGTACAGTTTCTGGGTGAGATGGAGGGTACTACTGCTAGATGAGCCACTGTTTAGAAAGATGACAGGCAAGCCCAGGAGCTGAGCCACCTCAAAGGGATCAGGCCAAGTTGGTGAGTGGTGAACAAAGGCGAGTAGGGATAATTCTGATTACGTGCTCATCTCCAATGCAGGCCTAAAGCTGGGTCTTCATTCTGCCGGACAAGTACTGCACCTCTCAGCTAAATCTCTAACCTGCACCTTCCATGTTTTTCATTCTTTTTTGTCTGTTTGGTTTTTGAAACAGACTGCCATATAGGCCAGGCTGAAGTAGCTGGAGATGACATTGGGCTCCTGTCTTCACCTTCTTAATAGAGGGATTAGGTGAATTATGCAGAATTTGATATGGAAGATGTTATACAGAGTATTATGTGATATGATATGGATTATAAACAATTTTATATGAACAATGCTATATAGAATATTACATGCAATTGTAATTTCGTGACAGAGTCCCCTAAGTTGGCTAGGAAGGACTAGAATTTACAACTTTTTGCCTCAGCCTTGCGAATATCTGAGATTAAGTGCCTGCAGCAACAGATATGTATTAAGTAGACAGAAAATTCATTTGGAATGCAGGGTAATTTATGCAAATCTAATTAATTTTTATCCGAAATATTCTTGGATTCAGAATACACGTAGATAATAGGGTATCACATAATACCATATTACATGACACTAAAAATATTTTGTCAGTGAAAGCAGTATCAAATATCAATAATCTTTTATATAAGCCCTTAAACCTTTTGTAGAAGCATTTATTCAGTACTGAGGAAGTTGTTCCTACTATCTACCACCAGAGAGCGGTAAGGAACTATGCTTTCTAACTGGACATTTGCAGACTGATGCTTCAAAAGCACAAAAGAATAATTCCTAAATATCTCATAAGATGGAGATTGGGAGTGTTCCCCCATTTTGGTTTACTATCAATAATGTTTAAAACAGCATCTCTCGGCATCGTCAGGCTATATGACCTGCTGGCAGACGTCATTAAAGCAGAGAACACTAGTTCTCAGCACACATCTCAATCTTCTGTATGTATGAGCATGCTTAAAATGCAACAGACTCATCTATAAATGATGAGCCCCCACCCCGCATTGCTGTCAAAATTCTGATATGTGATGATGAATTAAATAGAATTTTAAATGGAGAAATGTCTGTTTTAAATCCACATTCCCCTCTTGCTTGTGAAATGAAATACTGGAGAGAATTTAAGGGAGTGGTCCTGTGGTTCCTGCTTCAAGTCACTCAGACCCCTACTGGTTACTGTTCTCTGTAACCTTGATCAAATCGCTCAGCTCAACTGGGACCTGAATTGTGTATTTAGCAGATTAAGCAGTGCTGCCCAAGGTTTTACAGAGAGACACACCTACTGTAACTTGTTATGGTATTAAAAAGGATTCCTTTTGATTTAAAATAGCAATCTCCCATTCTGTAAGAAAAGGTCTCTGGAGCTTGGAACTGTATTTATTTTCCTCCCTGTATCGACTTCCTTTTTCTTTGATAATTTTCCTTCCTCATAAGTTGAAATTCCCAATGACTGAAATACAGATTATTTTATTTTTCATTGGATATTTATTTCTGAGACTGTTTCTGAGAATATGTTTCTGTGAATACTAGTATACAGAAATTTATGATTACATGTCTGTGCACATACATGTGTAGTGCTATGTGTGGAAATGCTAGGGCAATGTGTGTATCATTTAATGTAAATGTCATGTGTATATTATGTACAAAATGGTTCTCCATATAAGAGCAAGTGCATGGATGACTGGATGACGAATGTGCAAAAATTCAGGCGCATATATAGCTCTTCTTTGTGTGGGATGCACTTTTGTGTGAGATGTATGTTGTAGGGTGTTCGTGTGCAATGTATGTACCTGAGTTTGTGGGAATGTACATGTGTACTAAGGTGCATTTCTAATGCATATGTTTGTATACATGTGTGATTGTGTGATATGCTTGTTAGAGTTCAGAAGGAAGATGGGGAGATGTCATACCTTGTCTGAGTGCCTATCCATCTGTGTAAAGACACCAGAGTGGACAAATTGTCCTTAGAACCTTCTGTGAACAAGAAAAAGCTGTACTTTCTTTGAATTCAAAAGAGACAGTTTAAAACTCTAACCTATGAGAGCTGTATTTTTGCCTTTCTCCTTTCTCCCTGTAGCACTTCTCCTCACTGTGTAATTTGAAAGCTCCAAGTACCATCAACCTTTTCTTTCTTTTCGTGTTTCCTAGTGAAAAGATTGGCACTTCAAATTAAAGTCACCCGATAAAGCCAAGATGATTGGTACAGCACGAGAACAATCACTTATTTATTTCTTTCACATAAAATCCTCACTTTCTCGGCTATTTAACAGTCATGGCTATTGGATATTATAATAAATGATTGAATTTCATTCCCAAAAGAAGTTGTAAAATATTGCTTGAAATGCTTTTTGCACTAATATGGCCATGCCGTTAGCATCAGTAGCTTCTTGTAAAGGAACTATTTTCAGCTAATCTATTTAAAGCTCATTTTATGCCTGCCCTCAATTTTAACTTAGCATTTTTTTGGTGGAAAATGTCAGGGTACACTTTTCAAGTGCCTTTTTTTTCCTCATAAAGATACAACTGGCCACTGTGCAGGCAGGTGGGGAATGTCTTTAAACATGTCTTCTGGTTTTCTGAGACTCTGGCACATAATCTCCTCCCCTCCTCTCTGCCCCCCTTCCTCCTCCTGTCTTCCCTTCTCTCCCCTTCTCCTTTATCCTTCTGCCACCTTTTCCTTTTTGTTTTTTCTGACTCGGCTAGTCTACATTTTAAAAGGATGCTTTCCTAGCTTCCAAGCATCATGGCAAGCATGGCTCGCACATCTGAACTCTACAGCTACTCACTCACAAGCTTTTCTGAATATCTACAGAATCATTGTTACCTAATACAACCAGGAGCCAAGTCTAAATCACCTTGTACTTTTATTTCTATATTCTCTTTCGATGAAGTTGATTGGCCTTTGTAATTGTCTCCTGTACATAAAGTACAGCAGGCTTTTCATAAACTCCCTCTAATTATCAGTGAGGTTTTATGGAGGAAACTTCAAAAACTGCTGTTTGTTTGTTTGTTTTTTAATAATATGCAACTTGTGCACATAGTTGATTTGCAGCCTTAGAACTGGGAAACCTTAAAAAGAGTGGATGGGGGATGAGGTGGGGGGCACTGGGAGACATGGGAAGAGGAGAGGGAGAGGGAATTGGGATTGATACGTAAAATAAGAAAAATATTAAATAAAAAATATAGTGAAACTGAAAAGGAATTCCTGTCATCCAAGGCTGCCAACACTTTTTCAGAAGAGCAACAAAGAGAGGGGTGGTGCTGGCTTGTAATCCCAGCACTTAGCACAGAAAGGGGAGGAGGAAGAACCTGAAATTCTAGGTCATCTTTGGCTGTACAACCAGTTCAAAACCAGCTTTGTACTGTGTGAGGCCCTGTCTCAAAATGAAATGAGAAACAAAACAAAAGCCAGGAGTCGTGGCACTACTTTTAGCCTCAGCACTGGGGAGGCAGACAGGCAGAGGGATCTCTGAGCTTGTTACCAAGTCTGCATCACAGTTTCAGGCCAGCCAAGGCTATGTAATTAAACTCTGAAAGAAGAAAAAGGAAGAGGATGAAGAGAAACACTGGCACTATCCACTTTACACAAATGCATAGACCTGTAATACCTGACTCTCAGAGCCTGAGGCAGAATGCCTGCTACAAAGTCAATGCCTACCTGGTCTGGGACATGCCACAGAACTATGTACAAAGACCCTAACACAATGCCTTCACCCCACACGAACCTTCACCTACCCAAAGAGGTGTGCCAACCACGAAAACTTCTATTAGCATTTGTTTTGCTAAATAATGTTTAGCATTATTGCTATCATTGATTTAAAAAAAAAAAGGTTCTAGAAATGGCCATTTAACATTACCAATTACTTCAAAAATATTAAGTATTCACCTCATTTTTCAACTCACTCACTAGGACTATTAAAACTTTCTTTAAATGAGATATTAGCTGGCTGATTAGGTGTATCAGTTGATGGTATTAAAATCAAGACTCAGAAAATTGAATTCACCAATAGGATGAAGCCATTTTCAACACAGTCTGATCTTTGTTATTTATCTGTGGCTATTCTCTCCAATTTTTCAGTCCTAGTTCACCATTTATTACCTCACTTTTGAGATTAATTCACCACTACCCCCATTCTGCTTATATTTTAGTTGTTTCTTACGAAGTTCTTCAGCAGCTCAAGGCCAAACCTTGTCATTGTTGGTACTCTAGCCTGGTATTCGGTACCTCCTCCAGCAGAGCTCATTTCTTCTCATCCTTCTTTTCACTCTTCAACTAATCAGACAACATGATCTTTGCAACTATGGAGGGAGGGATAAGGGGCAACTCCCAGATATGCATGCATTTTCCAAACTCAGCAAGTCAGCTGATCAGGATCTTGTATAGACATCCAAGGACACAAGGCTCAGAGTTCTTTTATCTACATTTATATGGTAATAAACCCCTAGATGTAACCAGAACAGTGAGATGATGTGTATGCCTCTAATTACCTCACCATAGGAGTCAGCTGCTAGTGCAGATTAATTAAATGAAAACCAAATTTTTAAATAAGAGAAAACTTATGATGCTATGTCACTGCTGTTGTTGCTTCTCACTTTTTTATATAGGTCAGCTCATCAAATCAGGAGTAATGATAAATTCCCAAAACGTTGTATGTTTCTGTGTTCATCAATTCAAAGCTAATGCATCTATCATTCTGAGTGCTGATGGAACCGTGACCTTATAATGCACTTAGTCCAATTTCTAAAGAACCATAAAAGCGAATTGGACACGGTAGCTCATACCTGTAATCCCAGTACTTGAGAGGCTGAAGCAGAGGGATTACTGCAAGTTTCAGACAGTGAAGGCTACATGGTATGTTCCAGGCTAGCCTGAGCTACGTACAGTGCGAAATCCTGTCTTGAAATAATCACACAACCCTCTCAAATGTAAATTCATAATTTTACTTTAGGACTAGGGAGGCTATAACTAGCAGGCATAATAATAAAATCATTTGATAGCCACATTTGCTGGATCCCAATTCATGCAGAGTCACCAGTAATGATCAGGAAAGACGTGTAGAGAAACATTACAATTGACTGCAAGCATGCATGATACCTTAATTGAGTTTTGTCATTCTTTTTTTTTTTTTCAGTAGAACTTTAGCTTAACCAGTTTCAATGAACAAAATCCCAACACCATAATGTGCTCCCTGCAGACACAGTAGATGGTATTGTACAGTAAATAATTGTTAGTAACAACTGAAAGATAGACTGAGGGAACATCAAAGGCATTGTTTCTCCAAAACAGGGATATTCTCTTATTAGCCCCAGGATCAGCCTCTTACTGTGCTACTTCTCTGCAAATTCCATGTCTCTGTAGTAGCACGTTCCCACCAGCATCTTCTGGAATCTTGGCCTTTATTCTCTGAGTTCCTTTTTAACTGCTAGTTCCTTTCCACATGGGTGAGATCTCAGGCCTGGATCTCTTGGCCAAATGATTTCATACTTGCCATATTTACTGACTGTGAATTTAGGGCACAATATAAGAGCCCAAATCACTTGTCTATCCTTTATTCTATTCATTGTTGAAGAAAAGGAAAGAATGTCTATGAAGTACTAGGTTATACTATGTAAAGGGGATTTCAGTGCCATGTCCACGCCACCAGAGTATGTAGCTTGGCAGAGGGTGTCAGGATTGAAACACTTATCAGACCATCAAGAGAAGTGAGGAGGAAGCTCCTGCCACTGTTTATTACAGAGAATAAGGGGCTTATATACCCAAGCTAGGGGAGGGGCTAAGCATAGGAGGAAATCATGCACCACCCACACCTGGGGTCAAGGCAAGGGCACTGAGCATCAGAAAGTTATAAGAACAACCTTGTTTGGTCAACCTTGAGAGCACAGGAGTTCTGCAGCTGGGTGGGGAGGAAGAGAGCTATAAGGGACAAGACTTAAATTTCCCAACATTTCAGCTCCAACAAAAGGCATTTGCAGTCTGATGTGGGGCAGAAGGAAAAAGAAAATGGGAATCATCAATGACAACCTGATTTGTAGACTAGGACACTGCATTAAATAGATCTCATTCCTAAAGTATAGAAAATATTTATATATTGGGTATCCAATGCCAAATTCATAATGAATTATGGAACTGAATGGCCAAAGAATATTTTATCTTTTAAGTGAACAAAATACCTATTTTATTAAGTACAATAAGATGAATAGCACTAGATATCGGGGACATAGTGATTTGAAACACAGCGGTAATTTAACATATAAATGAACTCAGACCAAGCCAACAGCAGCAGTGAATATCTAGGATCACTGCATCAACCAGTGAGCTAATAATTATTTCTATTAATTTGTCAGTACCTGCAAAGTGGGAACACATGCTTTTAAAGAATTTGCTTTCCTTGATAGGCTCAGACAGCTCCACTGAATAGGCAATGCCCAGCTAATGGTCACTCTTCCCATTGCCACATGCTCATAAACTTGAGAGTGTCTTCCCTTTTTTTTTTTTTTTTTTTTTGCCAGACTCTGTGAATGCCCCCAAAGTAATGTCAGGGATCCAGTCGTGGAAAGCTACTATGACTTCCCCTTCATTATGCAGTTAGAGTCGCCAGTTCTTCCTGGGAATGACATATAAAACCTCCCATCTGAGGAAAATGAGGCAGATTAATGTTGCATAAAACATACACGGTCTGGATTACCAAATCACAAATGCTCTCTCTCCGGTGGAGGCACTTTCCATTTTCAGATGCCTGCGATTGCAAGAAAAAATTTCCCAATGGCTTCATATTTCCTCCTCTTACAAAAAAGAAAGAAAGAAAGAAAGAAAGATGTATATACACGTTAGAAATAAACCTTGAAATAGGGAGATTTGGGTAAATTTTGCTTTCTGGCTAGGAAACAGTAGCATAATTATTTTGATTAACCCAGTTGAACACACATATTTTGTTTACAGGAAAGAAGATTTTTCTCACAAGGTTCTCAAAATAAACTGTTAGAGAATCACTGGACCTTAGGAAATTGGAATAAAATGTTTTACAGCAGAGAATTCTTTTAAAGCAATTTTTAGAAAGGGATTGCCTGTTGACAGAATCACTGTCCACCATGCACGGGAAGTTAACACCATGACAATTCAGTTTGTCCTTCATTCACCTTCTACTTACCATCTCTTCTTTTTTATTTGTCTTTTATTCTTTTTGAATACAGTTTCTATCCTGCTATTGCCCTACTGGAGTTTTTCTTATTTTGCTGAAGTTACAGATCCTTGTGTCTTAACATGGTTCCCTTGAGATGACTGGTCATCTCTAAAGGGTGGAAAGGGTAAATGCAGATAATAAGTAGTTTCCTCCAAGGCATAACCACAGGTATTAACAAGTACTACAAGTTTACCATCCCCAGTCTGCAGGATAACTGGATGGTGTGGAGGACAGTGGTGGTAATAGCATCTTTATAGACCCCCCCCCCCATCATCTCTGGAGAGGGACTAACAAGCATGTAAAATGCTTCCTGCAGGCAAGAAACTGTAGGGGGTGAAGAGACCACAAGTCTTCAAAAATCCATAAATTGGATTAACATTGTTTGAGAAGCTGGCTTTTGTTAGGAACAATGCCTTAGGGCATGGAGTCCTAATGCTTTGAGAGCAGGAGTGAAGAAAGTATCACACATCACTATTATTACTATCATCATCATCATCATCATTTTATTTGCATGCTTAATGTCATGCTATTCAAAAACTCACCAAGGCCTGGAAACACCTCAGATGCCCATCAGCGTGTAAATGGACAAAAAAAGTATGCCTAATGAACTGGATAGCACTCACATTGAGCAACAAAGAAGGGTGCAGTCATGACACATGTAGGAAGTAGAAATTACCATGGTAAACAAAATAAACCAGACTCACACAGAGGTGCTGCCTTAGCACTATGCACCCATGTAACAATATAGCATAGTTCCAGGAGCAGAAACTACCTTTGCTATTATGTAGATTTCAATCTGTCTTACCTTCACCTTGGACTAGTTCTTTGATCATAAACTAGTTATGTAAACTCTTTACTTCTTGGTTTCCTCATCTATAAAACGTGAAAAGAAAAAGTTAGCTATACCATGGTAAAATATTCGGAATGTTGTTACAATGCCTGTCACATACTAGCTAGCCACTATAACATGATTTGCTGTTATCAACAAATGTTTATTTGTGATACACTGCATGACAAGAATTGTGAAGGAAATGAGAGATGTGCATGGGACTGGGGGAAGATTCAGATTTTCTGTCTCCAACAGTCCCAGCTGTAGTCAGATCCTTATTGTGCACAAGGGTAAAAATGCTCCAAGCAAAAAGAGTCAGTATTAGGTCTGGTGGCACAGGACTCCTCAGGGGGCTAAAGTAGGAGGAGCCCAAACTGAAGTTCAGCCTGGTCCACATAGTGAGACCCTGTTTCAAAATAAGTTGGAAAGGTCCCCAGTGGTAGAGCACTTGCCTAGCATGTGGGCAGAATTTGGATCCCAATCCTCCAGTACCAACGTAAACAATATGTCGAAACAGGCATGAGCTGGATGGCTGAAAGTAGGCAGCACTGGGTGATGTTTCCCAAAGAAGAGCAGTGCAAAATCTGTTGCTGAAGCCTCAGCTCTCAGTTCTTTTTCCTGTGTGAGTCACTGGGACAGAAGGAGAGGACAGGAGCAATTTCCAGGGTGAAATCAGATATCGTCTCTACATGTACTTTCTAACAGACATAACTATGCAGATCTTGAAAGAGAATGGCCTGCATCTTAATCTGCAATTTGTAATGAATTGTCCCCTCCCTGCTCTTAATTAACATTTAGTTTCTAAGTAATTTGGAAACTTGTAATTTCAATTTTTTTTTCTTTCTTAAGAACTGACATCACGGTCTCCGGTCCCCTTTGAGAGCACCCTTGGAGCTCTGATACACCCCCACCCATCCCAACCTCCAGCCTACCCCCCCCACCCTGTGCCCTACCCCACCTACGGTCCTGCCCTGGGACAGAGGGTGGAGCCAACAGTCCACCCTACTTCGGAGACCTCTCGGAGCAACTCCGAACAAAGGAGACCTGACTATCCACGTGGGACCACCTGTAATTTCCACCGGCTTGGTCTCTGACCCGGCCTCCAGTCCTCTGCTGGAGTCCCGGGCCCCTCCCAGAGATCCGCCTATCTCTGAGGGTCCACTTGGAGTTCCTGCAGGCAAGATCCTTGACCCACAAATCCGGGCCCCTGCCAAAGAACGAGGTCTCAGCTGGAGAGCACCAGTTTCCAGTGAGATCCCACTAACCTGCAAAACCTTCTCAAGTTCCAGTCCTGCCCTCGTCCTCTTCTGCCGGCTATTGGCCAGAGAGAAGCCTCCTAGAGAGCTTGGACCACACAGAGATACAGACATTGAATCTTTGATCCACATAAGCCCATCTGGGAAGGACCATAGAGAGAGGGAAGAGACACCACCAACACCTACAGGAAGAAACTATGGGAAGAAGGCAATACAAGAGAACACCTAACAACAGAAAGACAAACATGACACCACCAGAATCTAGGGAATCTACACCAACTAGAATGGAACACAACAACAAAGCAGAGGAAGCAGAAGGGTACGACTTAAAAATCACCATCATAAAAATGATAGAGGCCCTCAAAGAAGATATGAGAAAATCCCTTAAAGAAATAGAGGAAAAAAACAAACAAAAAAGTGGAAGAAATGAACAAATTCCTTAAGGAAAGTAAAGAAAGCCAAGAAAAAACAATTAACCAGGTGAAGGAAATGGTTCAAGATTTGAAAACCGAAATTGAGAAAATAAAGGCAACACAAATGGAAGGAAAGCTGGAAATTGAAAAGCTGGGCAAAAAATCGGAAGCCACGGACACAAGCATAACCAATAGAATTCAAGAGATGGAAGAGAGAATCTCAGGCGCAGAAGATAAACTAGAAGAAATAGATTCATCGACCAAAGAAAACCATAAATCCAACAAATCCTTAACACACAATATCCAGGAAATGTGGGACACCATGAAAAGGCCAAACCTAAGAATAATAGGCATAGAGGAAGGTGAGGAAGCCCAGCTCAAAGGTGCTGAAAACATATTCAACAAAATCATCGAGGAAAACTTTCCAAATCTGAAGAAGGACATGCCCATGAAAGTACAAGAAGCATACCGAACCCCAAATAGGCTGGACCAAAGAAAAAAGACCCCTCGACATATAATAATCAAAACACCTAGCATACAGAATAAAGAAAGAATATTAAGAGCAGCGAAGGAAAAAGGACAGGTAACATATAAAGGCAGACCTATCAAAATTACACCTGACTTCGCCATGGAAACCCTCAAGGCCAGAAGGTCCTGGATAGATGTTCTAAAAGTATTAAGAGAACACGGATGCCAGCCTAGGCTACTATATCCAGCAAAACTCTCAGTCAATATAGATGGAGAGAACAAGATATTCAATGACAAAACCAGATTTTCCCAATATGTATCTACAAATCCAGCCCTACAGAAAGTATTGGAAGGAAAATTCCAACCCAAGGAAGGTAACTACGCCCACAAAAATGTAGGCAACAGATAATCCAACTACACCAGAAACCTAGGGTGAAGCAGAACTAATATATTCACAATACCACTGCCAACAACAAACCTAAATCAAATAAGCATCAACAATCAATGGTCCTTACTCACCCTCAACATTAATGGTCTTAACTCACCTATAAAAAGACACAGATTAACAGAATGGATACGAAGACAGAATCCATCCTTCTGCTGCATACAAGAAACACATCTTAGCTCCAAAGATAGACATTACCTCAGGGTAAAGGGTTGGGAAAAGATTTTCCAATCAAATGGAAATAAGAAGCAAGCAGGCGTAGCTATCCTAATATCTAACAAGCTAGACTTCAAACCAAAACTAGTCAAAAGAGATGAAGACGGTCATTTCATATTCATCTCAGGAGAAATCCATCAACACAAAGTCTCAATTCTGAACATCTATGCCCCTAATACAAAGCCACCCACATTCGTAAAAGAAACACTACTAAAACTCAAAGCTCATATAAAACCTCACACACTTATAGTGGGAGACTTCAATACACCACTCTCAACACTAGACAGGACCACAAATCAGAAACTAAACAAAGAAACAAAAGAATTAACAGAAGTTATGTCTTAACTGGGGCTAACAGACATCTATAGAACATTCCATCCAAAGACAAAAGAATATACCTTCTTCTCTGCTCCACATGGAACCTTCTCTAAAATCGACCACATACTAGGAGACATAACAAACCTCAATAGATACAAGAGAATAGAAATAGTCCCCTGTATCTTATTGGACCACCATGCTTTAAAATTGGAATTCAACAACAATACAAATAGCAGAAAACCTGCAAACTCATGGAAACTTAACAATGTGCAATTGCACCACTCCTGGGTCAAAGAAGAAATAAAGAAAGAAATTAAAGACTTTCTAATATTCAACGAGAATGAGGATACAACATACCCGAACTTATGGGACACCTTGAAAGCAGTGCTACGAGGGAAGTTCATTGCACTAAGTGCCCATATGAAGAAAACAGAGGATAGTCACATAAATGAATTAACAGCACAACTGAAAACCTTAGAACAGAGAGAAGCGAATTCACCCCGCAGGAGCAGACGCCAGGAAATAATCAACTTGAGGGCTGAAATCAACAAAATAGAAACCAGGAAAACAATACAAAAAATCAATGCAACAAAGAGTTGGTTTTTTGAGAAAATCAACAAGATTGATAAACCTTTATCCAAATTAACGAAAAAGCAGAGACAGAACATGCAAATTAACAAAATCAGAAACGAAATGGGGAACATAACAACAGACACAGAGGAAATCCAGACAATTTTCAGGTCATACTTCGAAAATCTGTATTCCACAAAAATTGAAAATTCAAAAGAAATGGACAAGTTTCTGGATAACTATCACTTACCAAAATTAAATCAAGAACAGACAAACAACTTAAATAGACCTATAACCCGAAATGAAATAGAAGCAGTCATCGAAAGCCTTCCAACGAAAAAAAGTCCAGGGCCAGATGGATTCAGTGCAGAATTCTACCAGACATTCAAGGAAGAACTAATACCACTACTCCTCAAACTGTTCCACAAGATAGAAACAGAAGGTTTATTGCCAATCTCTTCTTATGAGGCCACAATAACTTTGGTACCCAAACCTCACAAAGACACAACTAAGAAAGAAAACTACAGACCAATATCCCTGATGAACATCGATGCAAAAATACTCAATAAAATAATGGCAAACCGAATTCAAAAATACATCAGAGAAATCATCTACCATGATCAAGTAGGCTTCATACCTGGATTTCAGGGATGGTTTAACATACGAAAATCTATCAACGTGATCCACCATATAAACAAACGGAAAAAGAAAAACCATATGATTATCTCCCTAGATGCAGAAAAAGCCTTCGATAAAATTCAACACCCTTTCATGATAAAGGTATTAGAGAGGTCAGGGATAACAGGAACATACCTAAACATAATAAGAGCAATATACAGCAAACCAACTGCCAACATCAAACTGAATGGAGAGAAACTTAAGCCAATTCCTCTAAAATCAGGAACAAGACAAGGCTGTCCTCTCTCTCCATATCTCTTCAATATCGTACTAGAAGTTCTAGCTAATGCTATAAGACAACAAAAGGAGATCAAGGGCATCCAAATTGGAAAGGAAGAAGTCAAACTGTCTCTATTTGCAGATGATATGATAGTTTACATAAGCGACCCAATAAACTCTACCAGGGAACTCCTACAGCTGATAAACACCTTCAGCAAACTAGCAGGATACAAGATAAACTCAAAAAAATCAGTAGCCCTATTTTTTTCAGACTACAAAGAGGCAGAGAAAGAAATCAGAGAAACATCACCCTTTACAATAGCCACAAGCAACATAAAGTATCTTGGTGTAACGCTTACCAAACAAGTAAAAGATCTATATAATAAGAACTTTGTGACTCTAAAGAAAGAAATTAAAAAAGATACCAGAAAATGGAAAGACCTCCCATGCTCTTGGATAGATAGGATAAACATAGTAAAAATGGCAATCTTACCAAAAGCAATCTACAGATTCAATGCAATCCCCATTAAAATCCCACCACAATTCTTCACCGACCTTGAAAGGATAATAATCAACTTTATAAGGAAAAACAAAAGACCCAGGATAGCCAAAACAACCCTATACAATAAAAGAACACCAGGAGGCATCACCATTCCTGACTTTAAGCTCTACTACAGAGCTATAGTTCTGAAAACAGCCTGGTATTGGCATAAAAATAGACAGGTAGACCAATGGAATCGAATTGAAAATCCTGATATTAATCCACGCACCTATGAACACCTGATTTTCGACAAAACAGCTAAAATTATACAATGGGGCAAAGACAGCATCTTCAACAAATGGTGCTGGCACAATTGGATGAGGGTGTGTAGAAGACTGCAGATAGACCCATGTCTGTCGCCATGCACAAAACTCAAGTCCAAATGGATCAAAGACCTCAACATCAATCCAGCCACATTGAACCTCTTAGAAGAGAAAGTAGGAGGTACCCTTGAACAAATTGGTATAGGAGACCGCTTCTTGAACATAACTCCAGGGGCACAGACACTGAAAGAAACAATTAATAAATGGGACCTCTTCAAACTTAGAAGCTTCTGTAAGGCAAAGGACACAGTTGACAAGACCAAACGGCAGCCCACTGACTGGGAAAAGATTTTCACCAATCCTATATCCGACAAAGGGCTGATCTCCAAAATATACAAAGAACTCAAGAAACTAGTCAACAAAACACCAAATAACCCTATTAAAAAATGGGGTACAGAACTGAAGAAAGAATTCTCAATGGAGGAAATCAAAAAGGCTGAAAGACACTTAAGAAAATGCTCCACATCCTTAGCTATCAGGGAAATGCAAATCAAAACAACTTTGAGATACCATCTTACCCCTGCCAGAATGGCTAAAATTAGAAACACCAGTGATGACTTATGTTGGAGAGGATGTGGAGAAAGTGGAACACTCCTCCACTGCTGGTGGGAGTGCAAACTCATACAGCCACTTTGGAGATCAGTATGGCGGTTCCTCAGGAAAATGGGAATTAGTTTACCACAGGACCTGGCAATCCCCCTCTTAGGCATATACCCAAAGGATTCACATCAATGCAACAAAGACATCTGTTCAACTATGTTCATAGCAGCACTATTTGTAATAGCAAGAACCTGGAAGCAACCTAGATGCCCTTCAATTGAAGAATGGTTAATGAAGATGTGGCACATCTACACAATGGAATACTACTCTGCAGAAAAAAATAATGGTATCTTGAAATTCGCAGGCAAGTGGATGGCACTTGAAGAAACCATCCTGAATGAGGTAACCCAGTCACAAAAAGAGGAACACAGTATGTACTCACTCATATATGGATTTTAGACCTAGATCAAATGATCACCAGCCTATAATTCACATCACCAGAGGAACTAGGATACAAGTTGTATTCTAAGAGATTCATATAAAGTCCCTCACAGAACTGGGAAGGGACAAGTCCCCCAGACCTCAGGTATAGTGGGGGAGGACAGCTAATGGAGAGAGAAGTAGGAGAAAATGAGAGGGAGGAGAGGAAGGCATGTGGGACCAGGAGGATTGAGCCTGGTTAGGAATGGAAAATAGGAAAGAGAGGGAGAGAGACAGAGACAGAGAGAGAGAACATAAAAGAGGGAGCCAATATTGGTTTGAAGATAAAGTTGAACACAAAGAAAGGTCGAGGGAACTACAAGACTGCTCCCAACTAACAATCTCAGCTTCCGTGGAAAGGCTATCATAAATGCCCTTCCCGGAGAGTGAGATCAACAACTAACTTCTCCATGGAGTCCTCAACTAATGCCTGTTGAAAACAGGAGCAAACACCCATACATAAACACTGAGTCAAACTAGAACCCAGAAGCAGATGGAGAGGACAAGACCATGCGGTAGAAGTACATAGAGACAGCTTACCTGAACAAGGAGGAGCTAAGGGCCACTAGACTGATAGCTGGGAAGCCAACCGGGGTCTGACTCGGACCCCCCTGAATATGGGTCTCAGCCAGAAGGTCTGAGCAGCCTAAGAGACCTCAGACAGTGGAGCCAGGATGTATCCCTGGTGCACAAAAGGACTTTGCAAACATATCCCCCATGGAGGGATAACTGCCTTATTCTAGAGATAGGAGAGAAGCCCTAGTCCCTACTTCACAGGACCTGTCAGATCTACATGACCCCAACTGGATGGCATTCCCCTACATATTGTATTGTGGTGGGGGGTTGGGAGGGGAGGGTGTTTAGAGTGCATGGGAGAGGGTAGAGAGGGCAAAAGGGAGGGAAGGAGGGAGGGAGGGCTTGGGGGGAGGGAGAGGGAACTGGGATCGACATGTAAAATAATAATAATAATAATAATAAAAAAAAAAAAAAAAAAAAAAACGCTTTGACTCCAAAATTTAAGTTGAAGAACAAGTTACTGGGGAAAAGTATTTCTATTTTTGTTTCCACAGAAAATGAAAAGATGTGGATTCCTTCCAGACTAATGTGGTTTGATCACACCAGACCGCCTGAAACAGAGTACAAACTGATCCTACATTCCAAACAGCTGGACAAAACAGCCCTACAGACTACAGCTAGGATATCTGAATCTTCTTCGAATCCCCCAAGACAGCGCCCCTTACCAGCAGGAAGTAGTTTGGAAAGAACGACGCCCAAATTCCCAAATATTGTGTATAAATGTTTGTTTTCACTTAATTGGACTTTGTTATATAAAATTAAATAAAAAATACTCTATATGCATAAAAAAATATAATTATTAAAAAAAAAAAAAGAACTGACATCACATACAAAGAAAGTATTCCCCAGGAGTTAAGGCATATAGACATGTATGCTGTGCCCCACCCTACACACAAAGGGGGGGGGGAAGAAACAAACAAATTTTTAGAACTCCCTCAAGCCAGGCATGTTGATACACGCTTGTAGCCGTACATCTTGAAAGGAGAGGGCAGGGAAATGGGCAGAAACTCAAGGCCAGCCTGTGCTACTCAGTAAGTTCCAACCCAGTCAGGCTATCATCATAAGAGAAAAAAAAAAAAAAAGAGAGAGAAGAGAAAGAAGATAAAAGGAAGGAAGGAGGAAGAGAGAAAGGAAGAGAGGGAAGGGAGGGAGGAATGGGGGAAGGAAGGAAATAAGCAACAAAAATGTGATCCCTGCAAACGTGTGACCCTTTTACCTAACACTCAGTTTGCCTTAATTAGATGTCTTTCTTTTTACTCACAGAAGAACCATTCTGAGAAAATAGACTCGAAGTAGTAGTTCAGTGTTTAACGGTGACACTGAGGCAGGAATTAAAGAGGTCATGACTCCACTCTCCATGCCATCTGGTTGGCTATGAGTCAAAACTTGTTCTACAATTTTCAGGCAATTTACAAAAAAAAGAAAAGAAAAGAAAAGAAAAAGAAAAACACTTCAAATATTACCTGCATAATAGACACAGTACATACTTTTCTGAAAGAGATCTCAAACAAGAATGTTAACATAGACAAGGAACCTTGCACAAAGCCAAATGTACATAAGCTTTGATTTTATCTGGGTACCATTATGTCCTCTGTAAGCCTGTAGTTTCTGAGGAAAAACAGTCACAAGAAGGACTAAAAACCATGTTTATAAGCAAAATGTGTCTTGACCTCCCTATAACCAAGTTACAGTAACAACTCCTTTGACCTTTTCAAATCTTTATTTTTATCTTATCAATTCTGTCCTCTTATCTGTAAACCTGTAGTGTACTCCTCAGAAGGACAGTATAATGTCATTGCTCTTTTTTACAGCAGAAAACTTCTCTAGATGAAAGTGAGCACCCCCAAATATTTTATTTTAATTTTGTATGTGTGGTGTGTGCACATGGTGTATGCTAGTATGCACACCCTGTTGATGGCCATGGGAGCCAGAAAAAGGTGTCAGGTGTCCCATTTAACAACTGCCCATCTTATTCTCCTGAGGCAGGGAATCTCCCTGATCCTGGAACTAGGCTGGTAGCCAGCAAGACTCCCAGACTTCCAAAATGCTAGATTTACAAGCATATCCAGAAGTTGCACCTGCCATTCTTTTCTTTCTTTCTTTCTTTGTTTCCTTTTCTTTTTTGAATTGGGTGACAGGTCCTCATGCTTGGACAGAAAGCATTCTTATCCATTAACATGTCTCCCTTGCATCGAATTGCAAAACACATATAGATACATCTTTTGAATAATGGAACTCACACTGATGATCTTAACACTTAAGTCGATCATTCTCTCTTCACTTCTAAGCAGTAGATGTCTCAGTGCATACTCATTATTATTATTATTATTATTATTATTATTATTATTATTATTATATTTTAGTTAACCCAACTATCCTTCACAGTTACTCACACTGATATCTTGAGATTCATCTCTGAAGCATTGAGTCAATGACTAAGAAGAATTCTGCAGGAAATACAGCCAGCCACCAGCCAAGTGCAGTTGTGTATGATAAAGCACTGATTGTGCTTTACATAAGATATAAAAAGATCAAAAATGGCATGCAGAGTTTTGCCTTAGATATAAATGAATGAAACCTCCTCTACTTTTTAGACTGAACCCTATAGTGAGTAATGCATATATGTACATATATTCAACAAGATATAGTATTATATGTATATGTACTATGTATAACAAACATACTTTCCATATTCTCGAGTGAATGTATTATTCTTTTATTTTTATTTCTTACTACATATGTATACGGTGTGTGTGTGTATGAGTATACACACATATATCATCTATGCAGATTTACATGTGTGGCACACATGTGGAAATTCAAGAACATCTTTTGGTAGTTGGCTCAGATTTCCTTCTACCTTATCTTTCAAACAGTGTCTTCTTGATTTTGCAGCTGCACAAAACATGGGTGCTTCCAGTTCATTCATCTAGGAATTTTTCTTGCCCATGAGTTCTAGGGATCTGCTTCTGCTCCTCGGGTTTTTTTGTGGCAAAACTGAGCCATTTTTCTGGCCCTAATTAGTCCTTCAAATATTCCAAAATGAGTAGGACAGCAGCATTACAGCTTGAAATGCCAACACTTGGGACCTGAGACAGGACTGCCATGAATTCTAGGTTCACTTTGGCTGCAAAGTGACTCACAGCTTGGACAAAGAACTACAAAAATAGCCAGAAATCTGTAAAAAGCTTACTATACACATTTACTATTTTAATTAATTGCTTATTATCACATGCTTTCTTAAATAATGACCAATTCAAATATCACTCGTATGTATTTAATACAGGTTTACATAATTAATTTCTAAAGTCACAATTAAAAATAATATGTCAAGCCCGCGAGATAACCCTGTGGGTAAAGAATATGGACTTGAATTTGAAACCCCAAACCCACATAAAGCTAGATACAAGTGTCTATATCTATAATATTTGTGATTCTGCAGAAATGGTAGATGGGAGATGGAGACCAGAGACTCCACAAAGCACATAGCCCAGATAGCCTGTCATACACAGTAAGAACAGAGACCCTGTCTCAGACAAGGTAGAATGTCAAGATTGACACCCCACATTGTCTTCTGACCTCTATGTATGCTGTGTGCCATTTGTATACCAGTATGCACACAAATAAATGTGTATATATACACATTCACCTTATGGACACACACACACACACACACACAGGCCAAAGAAGATAATAAAGACAATATATTATTTCCGTTTCAGGTAAACTTCAGATGACGAAATCTACCATTTTGAATTTGATCCTTTTCAAAATAGTGTGTCCTATTCACAGGTGAGCATTTAATTTCTGAAAGAGAAAAAGATGAAAGAATGAACAAAAGGATGGCATGGAATTACAATCTGTAATGTCCATTGTATTCTGCACATCTACGTCTCTCAGTATCCCACTGCAATAAGGATACAGAGCTTTTTGCCGACTGGTTTTCCCAAAGATAAGCCCTGGCAGCAGGTGCACTCAAGGCCAAGAACACTCATACCCTCAGTCCAACTGCCATTTTCCTTTCAAATAAGCTTAAGAAAAATTGAGTTGTTTTTGCACCATGAAGGAAGTAGAGCAGAGCTGTTTGGTCTCTGCCACAAAATCATGTTGATGAAATGACAAAGAGAGCCTTGTTCCTTTAAATACCATAAAATCCATCAGGATTGGTAATAGCACACATGCATAATCATTTCTTTTGTATCACCCAGAAATCTGTGCTGAGGGGCCTAAGCTCTGCCTCTGGTTCCTCCTAATGAGAATAAAAACTGGGAGGAACCCAATTTCATAATATTTAAATTACTTCCTAGGGGCACATAGGCTGCATAAGAAACATAAGATCAATTATCAGATGAATATAATTCTTCCAATTGTAAAGAAAATTGAAGTAGCATGTATCAGGGTAGCACTGCCACCAACATGATATTTCTGTTTTACTTAACCACGTTGTCTAATTACTTTGCAATGACAATGCATATATGTCACTTAGCTCTTTAGAGGCTGTTATCAGTTCATAAACATACAAAGTTTGACCACCTCTATAACATATACATGCAAAAACTGAATGGAAATAAAGCATTGTTTGCATTTCTCCATGTTAACTTTCTAATTCTCTGTGTTTTATGCATTTTTTCACTGCAACTAGATTTCCTTTCATTTTCTGGGGGTAATCTTTGATTTGATTCTAAATTATAGAACACCACATCAATCATTCATTGCAGAATGTTTCAAAAGACAAATTAATTTTACTCCACTATTCCTAAGCACTGTTTTAATTCCATCAACTATAGTGACTACACTAGCATAAGAAGGATCACAAAGACTCAGAGGGATTAATCGGGAACTAGGTAACTGAGGACCTGCATCCATCTTGTAAAGACCGACAAGTGCATGTTCCTCTAAAGACAGGAAATATCTTTCATTATTAAGTCAACATTATCTGGCCGCGGAAGAGGACCTTCTTTCCAATAGCCGCTGTTACTGCCTCCAGCTTCAGTGCACAAAGCGATGGGTCGATCAAAGTATTTTTAAATGTGAGTCAATTGGTGCGGCATTGTTGAAGGAATTCATTCAGAAGCTGAGGGTGTATCTCCCTGCCTTTGAAGTAGGCCAGTGGGATTCCAATGAGAGAATAGGAACGTGGGTAAATGACAGGTCTGGGCTTCAGTGTTGAGAAAGTGCTTCAAATAGAGGAATCAAACAGGAGAAAACAAATAGCACTTTGTGCATCCTCTTCTCCCCAAGCTGGAATTGTTCGGTGCTTCTCAGCATTTCCTGAAAGAAGGCAAAAGGTCAACTGGCTAACCTTCCGCTGCCCTTGTTGCTGGGTAACTTTGTGCTACACTTATATAAACTCTTGTACTAGCTCTGGAATGCATGGTGATCTGAACAAGTTCATTTGGTTCGTTCACTTGTATGGCTGATTTTTCTACCACCTTAACTTAGGTTCAGAGGTGTTTTTGTTTGTTGCGTGGTTGAATGTTGTTGATTTGTGTGGCTTGTTTTTGTGTACTCAGGCTATGTTGGAACTCACTATGTAGGAATGGCTGACCTTGCAATCTCAATCCCCCTGTCTCATCCTCCAGAGTACTGGGGTTCCAGGTGTGCCTCCATGCTGGTTCTCTTTGCATATTTTTAAGAGGTCAGTTCCTTGGTGTGCCTTTGAGTCCCAGTCTAACTAACTCAGAGCTTTGAAACTTCAGGTTGCCTACTGAAGCTTTCCCATGTGACTTGTAAAGGCAGTCTAAAGTATCTGGAAAGTTTCTGTTTTTCTCCAGGATGGGAAGTGTGCCATGCTGGGAACTGTGCACACTGTGTCTGTCCTTTTCCACTATTGGAAGCATGCTATGGTGGGGACTGTGTGCACTGGCTGTCCTTCTCCACTTTGGAAAACATGCTGTGGTGGGGACTGTGTGCACTGTCTGTCCATCTCCACTTTGGGAAGCATGCTATGCTGGGGACTCTGTGCTGTTCTCCACTTTGGGAAGCATGCTATGCTGGGAATTGTGCATATTCTGTTCATTCCATGCTCCTGTTGCAGGTTTAGGATGGATGACAACTAGGAATAAATTCTGACATTTCTACTTGATCGCTTCATTGCTGAGGAATCCATCTGCTTCCCCTTCTGTAAAGGAAGGAAGGAGACATAGAGCATCTTACAGGAACACTGTGAGACCCAAACAAGATACTGCAAATAAACCTGAAGACAAAAGAACTCACGAAATATAGATTTTTAAAGATTTTATTTTATTTTTTACATGTGTATTTTGCTTGAATACATGTCTGTGTATCTCTTGCATACCTGCTGTCTTCATTGTTAGACAAGGCATTGGATTCTCTGGACCTAGAGTAGCAGATAATAGTTAACTGCCATGTGGGCACTGAGAATTGAACCTGGGTCCTTTAGATGAATAGCATGTGCTCTTAAACATTGAACCATTTCTCCAGCATTGACTTTTAATATTTTCAATTTTTTTTCTTGGATTATAGTTTCTTCAGTGTGTTGAATGTCCATTTCCTTTTCATAAATTCTGAAATATAATTATATCATCCCAAAAGGATTTATTATAAGGATTGAAGTAAATGAATTCTCTCCATGTACAGAAAATACTCACATGACAGCTAATCTGAGTGCTCCTCATAGTGTGGGTTCTGTCTCATATTTGAATGAGAAAATAATACAGTCCTGGATTTAAATAACACTGTTTATATTTATATTTATATTGTAACATCTGAAAGATATCTTTATTATACATTTTCCCCCAGAACATATATGAGTTAAAAGAATTAAGTCATCTTGGCAAGAAAGTGGTTAAGGAAGAATAACACCAAAAGAACACAGAAGTAATCAAATTCTCTTTTCTTACTATCTTTCTTTCTTTCCTTGAATGTCAGGCACTATAGGTCTGGTATAACAGAACTTTGTACCTGACACTCAGGTTTTCTAACATGCTGCATACCAGCACTTATCAAATGGCAGGTGAATACATTAGTGTTTAGCTAAGCTGCTCATTTTCTGGCTACAACAGCCCACAACCTGGTAATAAGACAATAAAAATACTCATATCACGTTACAGTAAAAATCAAAATGAGAAAGCAGGAGATACCTCCATTTTCCTACACACTGGTATGATTAGGGGAAGGCAGAGTGACTACACTACAAAGGAATCAAATTTCATCAACCTACCAGGTTGGTAATTCTGACTTCCACATACAGGAAGATTTAAAGATAAAGGTATTCTCTTGCCTTTATACTCTAGCCTCTGAGCTTGGTTTATTAGCTACAAAAACAAAACAAAACAAAAACAAAAGGAAATGTTACCCTGGTCATAGATGGAATTAATCATTGTTACTAAGGAAATGTAGATGGATGAGAAACCATAGCTCTTTACTTCTTCGGTACAAAGGGAAGTGCAGCATATTTTTTGTAAACAAATGGATCTCAATGGCTTACTCTGGTAAGGAAAACAGAAGGGTGCAACGTGTACACTGTGCATAAACAGGTAAGAAATGTCACATTGCCTTTTCTTGTGGGTCTTTTGTCTAAAGCGCCACAGCACAGCTAGTCCAAGGCAGTGACAAAGAAGCAGAGGGAAAGCCTCCCCAAATTGCAGACTCAGTCATAGTGACATTTGCTTTTCTTTGTGGAGATGTGCTTTTTCTGAAAATGTCTTTGCATCTCAGCACTGCATCAGCTAAACAGAGTCTACAAACAAATAAACACAAAACACATCTACATTCTCACAGCTTTACGGGTAGCTGTGAAGTATTGCTAAATGCATCTAAGAGAAATCTTGATGTAAATTAACTTTAACTTCCTGTACAGATGCTATCAATTATTCATGACATAAATTGTGCAGCAGGGCTGTGAGTAGATACTTGATAGAATATACAGAATGAAATATACATACATATAATCATGCATAAATACATGTATATCATGTATATATCCATATGCATATTCCTGCAACAAATAACCATCAATGTGTGCACTCACTTGGATACATGTAACACATTCCTGGAAGTACATACACATATATTTTGGCACAAATGTACATTTTTACACATACATACAGTGATGTACACATACACACTCATATAAATGCACACATACATAGTGCACACACTCATACACAGAAGCACATTCATATATAGACACACATGCATACACAAGCACATGGGCACACCCACATACACACACACAAAGTAGACAGACACACACACACAAACATGTAAATTGTAGGATAAAATTTGAAAGCTTTAGAAAGCAGGATTTTAACATTTTGTATAAGTTGATCGCTTCTGCTTATATAACCTCCAGTGAGTGAGTGGTTCCTTTAAACATAAAGTGTATTCATCCTGGATCCTCCAGCTCCTGGTTTTATCAGATGTACTAATGATGCTACATTTAGAATGAACCAAGATCCTCAAGTTAAATTACTTTTCAGAATGGATTTGGAAGAATAGAAAGCCATTCTATTCCATTCAAGTCACTGTCTTCATGAATCAGGTCTCTCTAAAACAGGCCTGTAGACTTTGTTCCTTGCTTATTGACACCCCGCCCTCCCCACCTCACTTATGCTAGACAAACACTCATGCTAGACAGAGCTGTGCAATGGCTGGGAAAGTGTCTCCCATTCTTCTGTGTCAGTTGAGAGCACTTAATATGAGAACAAGTAGAAGATTGGATAGCTGCTTTATGAAATCTAAGAATCAAGACTTAATTTCAGGGTTGGGACATAGCTCATCAGTAAAGCAGACACTTAACATGGGTAAGGCACAGAGCTCAATTCTCACTATCAGAGACATTTTAATTTCTGTAGTATTTTCTGATTTTCCCTAAAATGTGAATGTTAACAAAGGCTACTCAATTGGAAGTTATGTATTCCAACAGAATTCTCCTTTCTTAGCTCTCAATCAAAGATCAAATCCCTGCTTTTTTTTTTTCTGGTAATTTGTTTGTTTTAGAGTTTCATGCAACCCACAGTGACTTACAACTTTCTAGGTAGCCAGTGTTGACCTTGAGCAACCAACCTGCCTGCCTCCACCTCCCAAGTACTGGAGTCACATGGTATCCCACCATTCTCTTTTTACTTTCAATGCTTTTGACATTGTTATCATTTTGCGATATGAACTAGCTTCTTTTTAAGCTTTAATTATATATATATACATATACATATATATGTATATATAAAATATATTTTATGTATTCCATTCAATTTTTATAAGTAACCTATTATAATGATCCAGTTTTTCAGATGCAACCCTTAGGCACAGGGATGTTAATAGTATGTAAAGTCACACACAGAGTGTCAGATCTGAGATGTTAACTCAAGCAATGGTGTTATGTATGGATTCTGTACAATTAACCTACCTACATACTACATTGCTATCACTGACATATTTAACAGGAGGATAAGGATTGGGGACCCAAGATTGAATCTCAAAATGCATAATTCAAAATTGTGGTGTACTAAGTATATCCACACAGCAGACTTCTTGGGAAATGTACCAGCTAGGAGCTGCATGATTTTGACCAAAGTGTTTACTCCTGTCTGATTCTGTTGAGACTTCAACAGGGTCTTGATAGTTGTTTGCCTCGTAGAGTTGGGAGAGGTCTATGAGACAGCTGTGTGAGATATTTATTACCTTGCCGGGCATAATGAGTTCTTATCCATGACAGATGAAAGACTTTAGATGCCATTTTAGAGAGCACTGATTTTGATCCCTCAGTTTGCCATGTTCGTATGTGGAGAGGGTTTTGTGTGTGTAGACATGCACGTGAATGCATGTATGCATGCTGATGTGCTTGTGCAATAAGCCAGAACTGTACACATGGAGGGGTAGAGTTTAAAAATATTTAGTAACATCTGAGAACTCCATACCCCCGACTCAGCCCTGTGCAATGCAGGTTAAATGCAGTGAGCATGTAGAATAGAAAACATTCTAAACATCAAATATAAATGCTGGGTGGGACAGAAAACTACACAACAAATGAAATAATATTTTGAAGGACCATTTATTCAAAAATTCTCTATAGAAGATTTTTGTTCATTTTGTCACCAGAGTCATGGGTGCTGGCTTACTTTCTCCTGGGATGCTCTGCTTGATCAGCCAATGAATCTGTTGTTAAACCCAATTCCACAACAAATGACTCCTGTGTTGCCCAATAATGCAGCAAGCAACCTTACACAGATGCCTCTAGGTCTTTTTTGCCCCAGTTCTTCTATGAGGGCTATGTAAACTCTGCACAGAACTGGACCACCTGGCTCTTAGTGACAGCACCATGTCAGACCCATCTTAACTTCCTCATTGAAGTGTCACAGATTTTTAATAACGTGAGCAGTCTGTTATCTATAATCTCAAGCAGCACAAAGTGCCAATGAAATATTAAAATTACCTATAAATTGTTAATGGTGTTTATTTCTGACAGGTACCATTGTGAAGCTTCATTTTCCAAAACTTGGTTTGTTCAATAAGCATAATACTTCACATGTTCATCATGTATGCACTCATATATGTAGGTTGACAAATACATATACAGATTGTCATGTTGTTGCTTGAAATATAAATGATAACTGATAAATCTTATTTGGTAAAGTAGGAAGGCCAGGCAAGGTGGTACCCACTTATCACTACAACCCAACATTTCGGAGGTAGAACCAGGAAGATGAGTATTCCAAGGCCATCCTCAGCAACAAAGCACATTTGAGTTAGGCCAGTTTGGGCTAATGAAAACTCATCTTAAAAAAAAAAAATTAATTAAAATTAAAATTAAAAAGAAAGAGAGGAAGGAAAGAACTCGATGTTTTGGGAACATGTCCCTTTTACCTCACTTTGCAAGGCCATCTTTTCAGTTTTGTCAGGACAAATCCCTACATCAACATACAGCATCTGCTTCTACTAAAAATTGCCTGCCAGCTTTCTGCAGAAGCTTATTCCATTGTGGAAATTTAGCCCTTTCTTTTCTGTTGCATTCTTTCCAACCACTTGTTTTCTTCATTTGTCTTCATCTGCCTTAGGCATTGAAGTACATTGAGTCCTTTGTTTTGTTTTATTTTTATTTTTTTATTTTTTTGCCAAGGAACTCCATCTTCATTCATTTACTCATTTCTTCAAAAGGATTCAGAGAGAGGTAGACATCAAATTGTTGCATATTGGACACTCAGGCCAGAAACATGAGGCAAAGTGTTACATTATCTCATATGCTTTCCCTCACTGCTTAAATTGTGTGCTCCTATCATACCATGAGACCCTTACATATAGGCCAAGAATGAGAATGAATGGACATTTGGAATCCTAAGTGCAATAATGACCGCGAATGTCTGTCTCTACATGTAATTGTATCAGATTCTTTGGAGCTAGTTTTAAAGGATGCTGGACACATAGGACAAGTATTTGGGCATAGGTTGTGATGAAGGCAAGTGAGTTTTTTGTATATGTACCCTTTCTGTTCCTCTTTTTTGGTATGTGGTCTGTGCCTGGGGGTGGCAGTGGCATCCATGTGGGTACATGTCTACATGAACATATGTCCTCAAGCATCTATCCCAAAGTTGATGTTGGCTACCTTCCTTTATTACTGCCTATTTACTGAGGCAGTCTCTTATTGAAGCAGTAACTTACTGATTATTATTTGTTAGCCAGCTTGCTCTAGGAATACATTCCCTCTGCCTCCCGAGTCCTGCCATTATAGGTGGCATCTGTCCAGCTTTCGTGTGAGTTATAAGGATCTCATGTCAGGTCCTCTTGCTTGTGCAATTGCTTCACAACTTGGGCTGTCTCCCCTACTGCCCCCTTTCTTCCCTTTTAATTTAGGCTGAACTCCTCAAGCACTGTAGGCAATAGATATGACATTTTAGTAGACTGAACTTATCTTTATAAGATAAGAAGTAAGGGGAATATGGACACAAAGACACCGAGAAATCAGCAAACAGAAGAAGAGCACATGACCAGAAGACAAGACAGACATTAGAGTGGCAGAACTACAGTCAAGGGGTCAGTGTAGCCATAACAGCTGGAAAAAAGCAAATATCAGATTCCTGCTGGAGCCTTTAGTGTGAATGTAACCAGCTGTCTGTTACCATGATGACAATTCTGGAAACTTATTTCCAGAATCAGGAGTGCCTAAATATGCATTGTTTCAAGTCACCAAGCTTATAGAACTTGTTATAGCAGCAACTGAAACGTAACACATATTCTAAGTATTTACATCAATAAATCCCTAGAAATGTGGACATTTGCTTTGCAGTTAAGCAATAGTGGTTAGATGCTGGAAGAGCTTGGGAAGTAAGATAGCAAACTTTACATTCTCTTGAAAAGACTCCTGGTGGAAATGAGGATTCTGAAGAAGATGCTGCTGAGGACTCAGAAGGAATAGAGGGGAAAACATGTATGTTACCCATAGGACTAGAGAGTATATGTGCCCCCTGAAAGGAATATGGATGGAAATATGAATGTCAGGAGAGGAGACACAGAAGTGGAGAGGCTAATAGGGGGGAAAATAGGCCATGCTAAAATGTTATAATGAAACTCTTTTCTTTGCTAGATAAACATTAGTACTAAAGGAAGAAATAAAAATGCCAGAACTACTGTTGACAAAGGGTCAGGAGCAAATGAAGAGAGCCTGATATTATTAGAAAGTAAAAGGAAATGAGTCTTTATTACAGAGAGGCATCAAATTTGGCTGAAGTTTTCTCTTGTGTCAGAAGTAAAATAAATAAACTGTGAACTCGAATATTTAACTGGGTGTAAGATTTTCCAGGTGTTAAACATGCAGCCTAGTTTCCTCTTGCTGCTTGCTCATAGTTAGTAAATAAAGGAAGAAAGGAATAAACTAAAAAAGGAACTGGCAAGCTGAATTGAGCCAATAATGAATAACCAGAAATTTATAGTCTATCTTCACTGGAAAAAAAAGGATTAGGCTATGTCTCCTTTCTTCCCCCTTCTCTCCATCCATTCCTCTTCCCTCCCCACACCTCTCCTCTTCCTTCATTTTTCCTCTTTCTGCAATGGGGATTTATCCCAGAGCTTCTCATACTATAAGCAAATATTCTACCAGTCAGTTACATTCTCAATCCAGAAATGTGCTGCTTAACTCATTTTGGACATGATGTATTAATTTGGGATGGCCCAAAAGTTATACTATAACCCACAAGTTGCCCTACAACTTGTGATTCTCCTGCCTCAGATTCCTAAGGGCAAGGATCCAGATTTTGTTTTGTTTTGTTTGATTGTTTATGTTTCTTTTCTTATTTTACATATCAATCCCAGTTCCCTCTCCCTCTTCCTCCCTCATCCCCCACCCTGACATCCCAAACCCTCCCCCCCCCCACTCCAGAGAGAGGGTGGTGCCTTCCAGGAGGGGTCAACAAAACCTGTCAAGTCATTTGGAGTAGGAACTAAGACTTCTCTCCTGTCTTTAAGTTAAGGGAGTATCCCTCCATGGGGAATGTGCTCCCAAAGTTCTTTTGTTCACCAGGGATACATCCTGGCTCCACTGTCTGAGGTCCCTTAGACTGTTCAGTCCTTCTAACTGAGATCCATGTTCAGGGGGTCTGAGTCAGTCCCATGCTGGATTCCCAGCTATCAATCTGAGGGCCCATTAGCTCCTCCTTGTTCAGGTCAGCTGTCTTGTTCAGGTCAGGTTTCTATAGCCTTGTCTTGTCCTCCCTCTCTGCATCTGGATTCCAGTTCAGCTCAGTGTTTAGCTGTGAGTGTCTGCTTCTGTTTCCATCAGCTACAAGATGAGGGCTCATCATCAGGGAAGGGCATTTATGGTAGCCTTTCCACTGTTGCTCAAATTGTTAGTTGGGGTCAGTCTTGTAGGTCTCTGGGCATTTCTCTAGAGATAGTTTTCTCTCTAAACCTATAATGGCTTCCTCTTTTATGGTCTCTCTCTCTCTCTCTCTCTCTCTCTCTCTCTCTCTCTCTCTCTCTCTCTCCCTCTCTCTCTCTCTCCCTCTTGTCTATTCCTCCCCTGACTCAATCTTCCTAGTCAATGTGCTTTCCTCTCCTCCCCTTCTCCACTCACTTCCCTCCCTCCCAATATGATCAGGAGATCTTGTTCCTTTCCCCTTCTGTGAGGGACCTTGTATGAATCACTTAGATTCCTCCTTGTATTGTAGTTTCTCTGGCAGTGTGAATTATAGGCTGGTGCGAGGATCCAGATTTTTATACCATACCAAACTGGAAAAGCTAAGATGAAGATTTACTGGAGGAAAGCATGCTCTGTGAAAGCCAATGATGTGGCTGGATGGCAATTGATCTAAAAATTATAGGTATGTGATGCATGAGGCCACTCCATGTCTCAACAAAAACTAGGACCACAGATTAGAACATACTGCACCATCTGTGAAGGACACTTCAGTTTTATGCTGAGTTCTCATGGCATACATGGGAGACTGACACATGTTCTCAGACTATTCTGTCATCAGAAACAAAGCCATAGGAAATAGATATGGAACACAATGAAGAAAGGTCATGAAACATTTTGCATTCTATAGGGAAGACAGAAGCTACTGCAATTGCCCAGCTAAAAATGAATGCTAGCTTTCCACAAAATATTTTAGAAAGTATAACTTAAAAAACAAGATACAAATATAATAGCTTAAGATGATACAGGATTGTGTTCACTTCTTCAAATGTAAATGAATTTCCCTTACTGTATTTTGAACTACTTTGAAACCAGTAACCATATTATTTCTTTCCTCTTTTCCCTTCTTTTCAAATGGGAATGCCTGTAACTGTTAATTAATCTGGCCACAATTGTATTTTGAAGGTGTACTACCATAATCTAGAAGACAGGTGTGATATTTCATTTCTACCCTCTCTAATTGTGAGAAATAAGTTCCTGTTGTTTAAAGTCAACAAGTTTGTGTTTACTCATTAGAGCAACTCTGAAAGCTCTGGATAATGGAATAGATCCAGGGTAAGAATGCTCTCTTGCCATGGTGTCCTTAGGAACTAAAGCACATACCATATGCCATGCTTCAGGTAAAATGGATTCCTTGAACTACTATGGTCCCATAAGACATAAGGTGGCAGAGAAATTATCATTGCCTATTGATAAAGCTTTTATCACTCCGTGAAATAACTCATCACTCCATGTTTGTGGTTATGTTTGTATAGATGGTCCATAAAGTTCAGCATATATGATCAGGTGCACTGTCTAGTACTGTGGCACTAGACAATGATGATACATGAATGTCCTATTAGTTCATGTATTTATTGTTACACTTTATTGGTACATCAGCTGTGAACTAGCCTGCTGCAGACCTTTCAGGAGGAATTCCAGAAGGAAACATTGTGATCATAGGAATTGACAGCTCCATAGCACCATTGCTCCAGAAGAATTTCCACCTTCCAAGAGAGATAAGATGTGGAGGAAGAAGACAGGCAGTGGCAAAGGTGATCTTATAAGCCAAGACAAATATATTATATGTATGTGTCTTCATTTTTAATAAAAAAAATTTGAAAAGATGTTAAAATGGAAATAATGAGTTTTACCTCTGGTCTAGGTAAGCCATGCCTTTATTGTCTATGTGTGTGAGAGAATTTACTCTACGATGTTCACGTATAGATGAGATTACCTCATGTTATCTTCTCAGAATATGTACCTATTAGTAAACAATAAATGATTACTGTGATTCCTTACATCAGGTCTCAACCTGGGCCACAATCCTTTTGGGGGTCACATTTCAGATAGCCTGCCAATCAGATATTTACATGACAATTCAAAACTGTAGCAAAATTAGAGAATTAAGGAGCAACAAACATAATGTTATGGTTAGGGAGGTCACCAAAATATGAGGAACTTCATTAAAAATTCACAACATTAGGAAGAATACTGTGTATCATATGTTCTCAATGATGATAAAGTCACCCAGAAGGTATGAATTGGTGTCATCTCCAAAACAACCTTTATAGGCTAGAGTTTTGCAAGATCATATCCCTCTTTCTCTCTCTTTCCCTAACAGGTATTTCAAGAACACTACTCCCTAAATCAGTTTAAGAATGGAACTTGATTTATGGCTGATCAACTGCACAGCCATGCTCAAAACTACACTTCCACACTCCCAAAACACAGATTAAACATGAAGGTTCCCTGAAGCCATGTTGTGAACTTGTTAGATCAAGAGCAAGTTATATCTTCCACACAGAGAAAGGAGATCTCGTAGCTAGAGAGTGTAGCTTGCATTACTTCAAGCATGGGGAATTCTTTACTGTACTTGGTTAGGCTCTGTTCAGTCATTTCAACCTCCTGTCTGGTGGTAGAATGTTGACCCAAACTGCTTTCCACCAGCAGGGAGGAGAGAGCCCTGTCAAAGCGAACAAGGAGTATTTTCTTTTCTTGAGGTTTAATCATTTCAAACACTGCTGAATGCTTTCTCTCTCTCAGGAGCAGCTTCTTTGTTCTCAGGGTTATGAAGTGAAGGGGAGGGGAGGGGCAGACTGTGCTCAGCAGAATTAAATGGTGTTTTGCAAGATAACCAGGAGAGTGGAGTCTTCCTTTTTCCCACACCTGATTAAAGGTTTTATCTGGGGACACTCCACCCTAGACATGATATGTCCTTGTGGACACACACCCGTGCTCTGAAAACACCTTAATGATAACACCAAACCCAGTAGAGAAAAATAAATTCAGGGTTTACAAAGCCCAAATATTTCATTTGAATGGTGACTAAGGCAGCACTTGAAAAAACAGCAACCTGAACTACAAGGGTGTGAATGGAAATAATCAAGGCACAAACAGTCTAGGGGAACAATTAGCATATTAAGATGTGGATATTAGAGATTAAATAGCTTGCTAAAGAAAAATTGACTCCTGGTAGACATTGGTACCTCTCCCTTTAAAGACTGCTGTTGAATTTCTTGTTTCTGTTTAAACTACATAGATAATACATAATTAGGGAAGCTATAGGTTTTGCTTATCAGAAAGGATTATGGCTGACTTTTCACAACAAAAGACAAACGAATAAGAGACAAGCATAAGAAACTAGGCATGGTGGTGCATACCTGTAATTCCTGAAGGCTAAAGCTAGCATGTATAAGGTCCTGGGTTCATTCCTCCTTATTAAAAAAAAAAAAAAAAAAAAAAAAAAAAAAAAGGGCAGACTGGAGGAAGAAGGGAAGGAGCAGGAGAAATAGGAGGGGAATGAAGAGGAAGAAGATGAAAGCATAAGACACTTGTTTATTTCATTTAATGACACAGATGTTTTCAGACTGAAAAGCCAAAGATCCAGGATGAGTTATGTGTGTTGATGAAGCCAAGGTGGTCATGTAGAAAGATGATTGCACATGCTCCTAAAAGTCTGAGTGTACCTGTCAGGATGGCTAAAATCAAAAACAACAAAGACAGTTTATTATGGAGAGGATGTGGAGAAAGGGGCACACTCCTTCACTGCTGGTGGGAGTGCAAACTCATGCAGCCACTTTGGAAATCAGTAGGGCATCTCCTCAGGAAAATGGAAATTAGTCTACCTCAAGATCTATTCATTCCACTCTTAGTCATATACCCAAAAGATGTACATTCATACAAGGACATCTGTTCAACTATGTTGATAGCAGCATTATTTTGTAATAGCCGTAATAGCCAGAATATGGAAACCTAGATGCCCCACAACTGAAGAATGGATAAAGAAGATGTGGCACATTTATACAATGGAATACTACTCAAAAGAAAAACACAATGGAATCCTGAAATCCACAAGAAAATGGATGGAACTGGAAGAAAACCATCCAGAGTGAGGTAACCCAGTCACAAAAAGAAGGGCATGGTATGTTCTCACTCATATATGGATTTTAGATATAGAACAAAAGATTACCAGCCTACAATTCACACCACCAGAAACGCTAGGAAACAAGGAGGACCCTCAGAGAGACATACATGGTCCCCTGAGGAAGGGGAAAGGGAAAAGATCTGAGCAAATTGGGAGCACGGAGTGAGAGGAGAGGGAGTTAGAAGAAAGAGGGGGGAACAGAGGAAGGGAGAGGTGGGCATGAAGGAACAGGATGATTGAGACAGGGAAAGAATAGAGGAGAACAAGAAAAGAAATACAGGGAGCCATTATAAATTTAAGGAGAGACCTGGCAATAGGGAAATGCTCAGAGATCTACAAGGGTGAACCCAACTAATAATCTAAGCAATAGTGGAGAGGCTACCTTTAATGCCCTTCCATGATAATGATAATGATGACTGCAATATATGCCATCCTAGAGCCATCACCTAGGAACTGATGGAAGCAGAAGCAGACACCCACATCTAAACACTAGCTGAACTCCTGGAATCCAGTTACAGAGAGGGAGGAGTGATGAGCAAAGGGGTCAAGACTAGGCTGGAGAAACCAACAGAATCAGCTGACCTGAAAGGGAGAGCTCATGCACCCCAGTCTCATAGGGTGCTCATAGGAAACCAGCAAAGGACCGACCCAGACCTCCTAGATATAGGTGTTAGTTAGGGGAACTGGGCAGTCTACGGGGACTCTAGTAATGGATCAGTATTCATCCCTAGTATACAAATGGACTTTGGGAACCCATCCAATATAGAGGAATACTCTCTCAGCCTAGACACATGGGGGAGGGCCTAGGTCCAGCCCCAAATGATATGACAGACTTTGAAGGACCTCACTCTCCCTAAGGAGAGGATGGCCAGGAGTTTGGTGAGGGCTATAGGGGAGGGTGACAAGGTGAGGGAACTGGGATTGACATGTAAAAGAACTTTATTTCAAATTTAAATAAAAAAGGGGGGAAAAAAAACAAAGTCTGGGTGTGGGTTGGTGGGTGGCAGGAAGGCCAGTGTGTTCACATTCTCCTGTCTTTTTATATGCGATATTCCTTCTTCGTGGAGGAAGGACCCTCTCTGAAATGGAAGTCCTGGGGCCCACAATCAAATGATGCAGGCCCAGAGAATGGCTTGATGGTCTCCCATTATACACAAAAAGGTAAAGCTATAAGTAGTATTTTTACGGCTTTGAAGAGTTTGGATTTCCAATATTTATCTGATGAAGAGTAATTCTACCTCTGTGAGCTGCCTTTAGGGACAATGAGTAGTGAGAACCATGAGGGCAGGAGGGAGAGAGAAATTTGTTCTGCCTATGAACCCCAACAAGATCACTTTACCCATTTTTGAGGGGCTGTTTTAAACCAGTCTTTCCATTAATATTTTATGTTTACATGAAGTCAGGTAGAAGTGGGAATGAAGACAAATTGAAAGACTTCAAAGCACACTGTACATAATTGCCAGAGCTAAGATAGGAATTCAGTCCTGCCATTTTTTAGCATTGGTATTTTATTAAATTCTTACCAAAAATACCTTTCTCTTGAACATCGTAACTATCATAATGAAATTTGATAACAGCAATCATTTCGGATGGAGGTTTGGTAAAATTATAAAGCAATTAAATGAAACAGGATTTTATCCAGTTTCTTCAGAGAGATTTCCTCAGCATGTAGTACACATATCACCTCCCTCCGCTCTCTAAGAAGGTTGAACTTTTCTAGGCTCCACTGGTTTGAAGAAAACATGATCCTACGCATTGCAGGTGTTCTTCCAACTTACCCTGCATCTGCAATGTGCTTAATTCTATGGGGGGACACAGGGAAAGCTGTGCAAATAATAAATGAATTATTAAATGTGGCAGGAGGGGAGAACAGAGGAAGAGAGGCACCCGCATGAACGTATAAAAGAGTGGATGGAAAGAATGTAAACTCTTCCCATTGTTGCTACAGTAAGGGACAGAATATGGATGAGATAATAGCACTATCAACAAATGCCCAAAAAGGCAGTTGCTATGCAAATAACCTATACAAGTCATGGTGGTCAGGGCTCTTAAGCCACAAACCTTTCCCAGCTCTCTAGCCAATCTACATTCTCTTAGGGGCCTTTCCCTGTCCTAAAATATAGGTTCCATTTCTTTTGCCAATTCTTCTTTCTAGGACACAAGAAACTGGGACTCAAATGAATGCTTTATCAAGAAGGATGTTGAAGACCGAGCCTTGCTTCCCTCTGACTCCATTTTCTCATGCCTTGCAGCATGCTCATTGATTAGGGTGGAGAGTTTCTAGTCATTCTAGACATTCATTCACTTTCTGTGTTCCAAAAGTGCCATCCTTCCGGTAGGCAGTAGAGATCTAGCCAAATTCTTTACGATGTGAAAGAACAGCAGAAATAAATTATTTCCAGTTAAGACGAGCTAAGAAAGAACAATTCAGAATGAACATGACACAGGGCTTGCTGGTTACAGGAAATGAAGACAGAGAGGCAGAGAGGACCACAGCTTTGTAGACAGTTAAACAGGGAAAATAATCTCCACCTATTTATGGGACACAGAGGTCCAGTCCATAGTGTGGGAATTGCTCTTGTCTCCTTTCTCTGTCCATTTATGCTAGTTGAATAGAATCCTGCTCTTGACCTCAGGTTCTCACTTTTCTTTTGCTTCCCACTGACATCACAAGAGTTTTGTAAAATAGATGGAGTGAGGAGCTGGAGTGTGGCTTAGCAGTTAAGTGTGTTTGCTGCCCTTCCAGATACCCAAGTCTGGTTCCTTGAACCCAGGTTAAGTGAATCACAGCTGCCTGTAATAATAGTTCCTATGCATGTGTCATACACAAAAGAAAAGTTAAAATGAACTTGTAAAAATGCATGAGCAACAAGAAAAAGAGAAATGGTAAAAATGTCAGGTGGTAAAAATAACAGTAACAAAAATCTTTACAGGCAAATGTTGTGTTGAAAGTTGGAAAACAGGAGCTATGAATGAATATGGCAGGTTAGGGAAGGGAAGAGTAAGAGGATTTTTCAAAGTTAATTTGAATTTTGTAATGTTAATTTGAATTTTGAATAAGTTTCTCCCCCCCCCCCCCCCGAGAAATGTAAGTTTACAGATATGCTGTAAACCTATCTCCCAACCTGGAGTAATTTAATCAGGGTACAATTCAAAACCTGTACCACATGGATGCTAGTTTGCACTCAGGTTACAATTACATAACATTTTCTATGTATGGGAATTGTACAGGCACTAAATTTTGATAGTCATCAAAGCTGGTAAGATCCAGTCAGCAAAGAATTTAAATTCCACTAAAATGTTAATGGAACCTGACATTTCTGTAATTCCAGCTACTATGGAGGCTGAGGCAGAAAATGGGGCATGGCTCACAGGCCTGTAACCCAATACTGTGTGGACATATAGGAATTAGGAGGATCCTGGGAACTTGTTACCTAGGTAGTCTAAAGAACAAATGGTAAGCTCTTAATGTGAGAAATTAACACACACAAAAAAAGAAGTTCACTTAAAAGAGGTGGGGCTGGGTTCTGGAGATTTGGCTCATCATTTGAGAGTACTTGCTACTCTTGCAGAGGACCTGGGTTTGGCTTTTGGCACCTCTATCAGGAAGCTCATAACCACCAGTAACTCTATTTCCAGGAGACCCTATGCTCTCTTCTGGTCTCTGTGGGGATTTGCATATGAATGGCACGCACACATATACATAAAAAAATAAGGTGGCGAGAGAGAAAAATGCTGGAAGTCGGCTTCTGGCCTCCACATGTAGTGCAAATTTGTAGAATAGTATAACTTCACAGACATGTTCAAACACACACACACACACACACTCCTAATAATGGGCTGAGAATGTAGTTAGATGTAATAGAGTTAGTACACATAATGCACTAAGTTCAATAATCTACATTGCAAAATAAAAATAAAAGGAACAGCAATGACACACTTATATACATACACAGGGTGGTAATTTGTGAGGGTATGTTTTACTCTTTATATATGCCTACTCCTCAAATAAACCCTGAGAATCCTGTTTGTTCTTTTCAAATAATCAATACTAGATCTGGAATTCTGGCATATGTCTGTCTGAGTCCAAAAACATGCATATTGGATGGAGAAGTCATTCTACAGCTAGCAAGAGATGAGGAAAAAGTGAAGATCCCTTGAGAGATTCCGATAGAAGATAAAAAAAAAATATAAAGTGGTGTGATATTTCCCAAAGCCAAAGAATATAAATTGACAATGTCAGGCCAGAGAATCTCTTCTTTTTAACGCAGCCCTCCAAATGCAGGGCTCTCTAGAGTATGTATTTTTAGCAAAGTGTATACTAAGCAGACCTTTTATTCCATAAAAAATTGTTACTGCAATGCTAATTAACAGAAAATTTTAAGCAATGAAAGAGTGAATCTTCTAGGCAATTAGTTGAAAGACGAAAGGCAAAGCCAGTTGAATTGGAGGTACTGAACAACTGCCTGAGCACACAGTTGCATTCAGTTTGAGCATTCAAACTTGAATCAGAACCAATTTTCTTGTAGAGAACGTGGTCACTGCAGTAAAAAGTTGTTTAGTGGGGCATCCCTGAAACTGGCAATGGGCACAATGTCTTCTAAATGCCAGCATGGAAGTGTAGACTCTGCATAGTCTTGAGTTTAGAAATACCCATGTGCACACATCATTCAGAGATCATGGTTTCAATGAACATAAAATTGAGAGGAATGGACTAGGTGAATTTTATTATGGTTACTAGGAATATTAATTCACATTTATATCTAAAAACCTCTTTTCACAAATGCAATTACATTTCATGTTAATAATTCACATGATAAATTGTTAATATGATTTATCATGTTATTCTTATAATGAGTTTTTTAATACTTAAGCCTGAAGTTCAGGAACTTTAATTAACTTGTCTGTGTCTAGACAACTAGTAACTACTGGGGCCTCAAAAATGAGAATTTCCAAGGTCAAACTCTATACAGGGTTTGACACTTAGAAAAGAGATGACTAAAGGGGCCCTCTATGAGTACCTCCCTCCTGCAGTTTATATGTCCATGCCTTTTAAGAACATTGGTTTCTCCAGTCATGGAAACCCTTATCTGCTCATTAAAAGTATGATTCCTGTTCTTTAAAGTTCCATAAGTTATTGTTTATTAAATTTATAAGCACATGTATAATTGAATTTCTTGTACATAAGCATTTATGTAAATTTTATAACAATTGCACAATCTGTACTACCAAGGATAGTGTAAGAACTCCAGGTAAACTAAATAAATAAGCAAATATGTATATTAAAGTGAAAATTTTACTTTTCTTTGGATGAGCCCATTTTAGTATATTGGTATAGGGATGATTAAAATTATAGGTCATATGGTATAGTAGTCATTTAGTGTAGTTAGCAATGTCACCTACTGTAATCAGATTGGTGACAACCCTAATTGTCATCAGTGCATGCAGAGATCCATAGCCAAGTACTGGGCTGAGGAGTCTTGCTGAAGAAAGGGAGGAGGGATCCTAAGAGCTGGGGTAGTCATGATGAGGGAATCCACAGAGACAGCTGACCTGAGCTCGTGGGAGCTCATAGATTCTGGACTGATAGTTAGGGAGCCTCTAAGGGAATACCCTTGGCCTTCTGCCTGACTTGTGTGACAGATTATGGGGCACCAAGCACTGAGATCAGGACCTGTCCCTGGAGCTTAGCTGGCTTTTGGGAGGAGTTTAGCTGGCTTTTGGGAACCTGTTTTCCATGCTGGATTACCTCTCCTAGCATTGATGCAGTGGGGGAGGGAGTTTGGTCCTGCCTCAACTTGATATGCCTTGCTTTGTTCAAACCCATGGGAGGCCTCTCTTTACTCTGTGGAGACCAAGGAGAAATAGGAAGGGAGAGGAGTAGTGGTGGGAGGACAGAAAGCTATGGTATGCAAAATAAATTTAAAAAAATGTTATTTGAACAAAATAAAATAAAAAAAAAGAAAAGCTGAGGTACTTTTAGTACTTATAGCTGAGAGTCAGTTTAACATGCGTTGGGTTCCCTAGGGTTCTTTATTTGTAGCTCTGTTTCTTTAGATGTGAATTGGAGATGAAAGCTCTTATTGAATTATTGTGAAGATGAAGTTGGGTATGAGTATGAAACAGTTCACAGCCCATAACTGATGGTTGTGTGGGTTTTGATATTAGTCATTGTTATTAGAACTAAAATTGATCCAGGGAGAGTACTTAATTAATTTGTTTGCTACTGGAATCTAGGACTTTCTACATGCTAGGAAAGCTCAGAGCTACATCACTAACCTAAAATGTATTTAAACTCACTTGAAATGATATGTGAAAGAACAAAGAATAGCTAAGGGTATTTCTGCAATTCTGCTGCTTGGGAGTCAGGCAGGAGGATCAGGAATTCCAGGCCTGATTTGACCAGAATGCAAGTCTGATGCTATTCTAGTCTGGGCTACATCAAGAACTATCTTACTAGATTAAAACAAAACAAAAATCTCAAATGATACCTCCTTCTTAGGTAATGTGATTCTTTTTTTATATGCTGTCTATTGGATTGCTGACACTAAACATGTCTGTCTTCTGAAATTCCTATCATGTCCTGTTCTTTTAACTAATTTTCTGGTTAGTGGCACCCAGAGCACAGGTTTCTTTGTGTCATTTTCATCACGCATTTATCATTATACTTTGTTACTGTGTTTCCCCACCTTCTACATCATATATTTCCCTTTCTCTTGATAGTTGCCATTTTTTAATGACTGAGAACAACTTTGGAGCCTCTCTTATTTTTATTAATTTATTTATTTTGATACAACTGTCATCACATATTTTGTGAGCACTCTGTCCCTGAGAATCATCCTTGTCTTCTTCATGTTTCTCACAATGTTTGGAATGTTTTGCCCCTCTGCCTCTGTGGTCAGTAGAATTAGTGCCCATCAGAGCTTCTTGTTTACAACTTAATACATTTGACAGCCCATCTTCTTCATTCCCTCATGCCTACAAGGAGGTCATTAAAGCACATGTTCATCTATAAGATTTCAAATGTTATTTAATTTGGAATGGTTCAGCTTGACATTTGTCAAAATAAAAGCATTTTGTCCACATAGCCACATGTAATGCTGAATATTACATATCACCTGTTATTCTTAAACAAACATAAGACAGTTAATTTAACTTTCTTGTTTATTATATTTGAGATAGGTACTCACTTCATAGTTCAGGCTGACCTTGAACTCACTATGTATCCCAGGCTTGCCTCCAATTCATAGTGACTCTGACTCAGCCTTTGAAATTTAGGGATTATAACTGTGAGCCAACTGAGACACCTGTTTTAAATCCATTGATTATATACATAGTAGAAGCAAGTTTATTAAAATCAAGAGATTGATTAATTATGTCAATTTGCATTTAGGGACCAATGGTCAATAAATTAGATAAACTTTTTCTTCTTTTTCACTGTGCTCTTTATAGCCTTTAATCAATAAAACAATTGTTTTCAGTTTTCTTCTTCTTTTTTTTTTTTTCTAGGTTAGAAACTTCAAAAGAAACAATCACCACAACTCAGAATCAAGATAGAAATGATCTTAGCATTTTCAGAAGCATTTTAGTAGCATAAAGTAGGTTTTGAAATTTCTTGTAAAGTCATGGGTAAAGCCACAGACAGAAAACAAGATAAAAATGAACCCTGTGTAAACGACAGATCCCACAATTCAATAGAGGAAAACAATGGATTGTTGCTAAGAGCAGGAAGCAGAGGTATATGCTGTTGCTGACTCAATTCACAGTGGCAGCTGTGAGAATCTCAAAATGCTTCTTATTTCCTTGGCAGAAACAAGAATATTTCGAGACAATACTATTTTGAAATCTTGAGACCAGTTTTTCCAATAAATAAAAAGTATGTGCTGAGGTCAAGTTAGGAAACAGCTGTGGCAACTCATATTCAACAAACAAGGCCCAGTATAGGCATAGCTAGCCATTTCCCATCATGCAAGGGTGAGTGCTATGGAGGAAGGCTGTGAGTTCCCGGGATTCGGAGAGTAAAGAGAATCAATACACAACCAGCACAGTAAAGGCTAACGGAACACTTAATGAGTTGAGAACAGACCAGAAAGCCAGCTGTAATGACATATTCCAGGAGTGCTCAGAGGAGGGGAGTATGCAGTTGGCAATGTACCACAATGTGCTGCTATATCTTTTCCCCGAACTCCAAAATTGATTTATTTTTTAAGCTCTAATGCAAATCATTTGCACATTGTAAAAGTGGAAAATGTAGAAAAGGAAGGATTGATTTAGACAGTGGTCTGTGATTATCTCCTGACTCCACCATTTTTTCAGTCCTTTTGACTTTGTGAGTTAATTAAACCTCACAGGCTGCATTGGTCAGGTGGCAGATGGTACAAATACGACAGCGTATGTCCTACCCCTGGATTCTATGGTAGGAAAAAACTGCCTCCTGAAAGTTATTCTCTTATGTTCATGTGTGCACAATAGCATGAGCCTGTCAGCACACCACACACACACACACACACACACACACACACACACACACACACAGACACAAACAATTTTAAAAACATGAAGTCTCAGTTCATTCATGTTTACAGTTTCACTTCTTGACATTTCTTTGGGGCTCAGTGAAATCGCATATAAAAGCTTAACACAGTGCACATATTTATTAAAATTGGTAGAGTTGGGGCCAGAGAAATGGTTCAGTAGTAAGAGAATTCACTTCTCTTGAAGAAGACCTTGGTTGGGCACCCAGTACAAGTACCACATCAAAAGGCTCACAGCTACCTGTAATTTTAGCTTCTGGAAGACTGACACACTATTGTGGGCTCTGTAGGCACCTGTAGTCACATGGTGCACAGAAACCACACACACTCTATAATAAACATATTTTCTAAAAGAACTGGTAGATATTATAATGAATATTATAATGAAATAGCATATTCAAAAACTATTTATGAGGCAGGCAGTGGTGGTTCATGCCTTTAATCCCAACACTGGTGAGGCAGAGGCAGGTGGATCTCTTTGAGTTCAAGACCAGTCTGGTCTACTGAGTTCCAGGACATCCTCCAAAGCTACAGAGAAACCCTGTTTGGAAAACAAAGCAAAGCAAAACAAAACAAAACAAAAAAACTATTTATGTATGTCTCCTCTGTTTTCCAATGTATATATATACCTACAAATATCAAAGTTTATTTGTTTATTTGTTGAGTTTTTACCTGTTTCACTCTTCTTTTTTCCATGTTAATCTTAAGCATTTTTAATATCAACCAATTTTTTTCATAAATAGCACATTGGAGCTAGGCATAGTGGCACATTCCTGTAATTCTAGCACCTGGGAAACTGAGGCAGTAGGATTGCTACCAGTTTATAGATATTCTAGCCTTCATGCTGAGAGTCAAACTTCAGGATGAGAGACTTAGTCTCCAAAAACTTAATTAAACAAATAAATATCATTTAACAGTTACATAATATCCAGACACAAGTATTTTCCACACTCTATTTTATTTTGTTGGTGAAAATTTAGATTTTTCTCCCCTTTCTTGTGAAAATGTAGAAATGAAGATTTCTCTATGAAATTCTGTACATGATTCTTCAAATCCTGGGAACTCTGTCCCTGCATCGCTCTGCTCTATTGACCTTCATCTGCTGCACTCTAGACACTTCAGAAGTTCACATCAACTTCCCGGGACCTAGGAGATTCAGCTTCTAGTCCTCACTTGGAATGTCACTGAGCCTTACTTGGCTTCAATGTTTGTGCTTTGGAAATGATCTCTACACTACTCCCAAACTATTTTTATTTTACGATATGTTATGAAACTTTCTATAAAACTCAAGTTTGATTTAAATCATTCAGTATTAGCCTTCACATCAGCAATTCCCCTCAATATTTCCCTCAACTCATATAACTTGCTATCAATATCTTGGACAGACATATTCGGAGCATCATTTCCCCAAAACCTTACCCAGCAGTATTGACTCCTATTTGCCCATGGAAACTCCAGGACTGACAGTTACTTGAGGGTCCATCCCTGAGTTCTAGTCTGTACCTGGAGCTGTGTAGGTTTACTGACCTTCCCTGAGTCCCCTGCCCTTCCTCACTGGTCTTCTCTCTGTTTTTCATTATGCCAAGCCTTTTCCTATCTCATGACCTTTCACATGCCTTTACTTCATTTGCCTTCCCATTCTCATTTCTTTGTGTGACTACACATTCTTTCTTGGGTACAGTTTATGATATCACGTCCCTATGCAAAGCTTTTAAAGTAGATCTTTCTCTTATCAACTCAGCCCTTTATTGGCTCAGTCACTCTTAGTCATAATCACGATCTAAACTCATATCATCTTGTGACTTATCGATGTCTCTTCATCTGTATGATAACCTATATGGGCATGAACATTGCTGTCTCGCTCATCATGTCACTGACCTCTTTTATATTATGAGGCTCTCATGACATTTTTTATTTTTGTTTTTGTTTTTTTTTTTATTTTAGTTTTCCTGATATAGGGTCTTGATTTATCCTCCTGCTTTAGCCCACCAAGTTTTGTAATTGTGGGTATAAGCTGCCTACTCTAACAGACACGCACACACACACACACACATACACGTATTTAAGTAAGTGAAAAAGTATTAATAGGCTAGGCTTCTTCATAAAATCTACAAACAAATCAGCAAACAAACAAAAAAAATTAAGCAGAAAAAAAATTAACAAAGCCTTGATCAAATTTGAATGTAAAAAAAAAAACAAAAACAGAACAAAACAAAACAAAAACCCCTTAAAAACCCAGAGGTGCCTTTTAATATTCATGAAATGTTTGCTTTCTCAGTACATTAAATCTAGACATCACCATCTTGCAAATGGCCAGAACATCTAGTAAATCAGCCTTCAACCTGATTGAAAATATTTCAACAGAGAGGGACTGGGGCCAGTCAGTGCAGACTTCAGAGCACCCAGGTGATTTATGCCTGTAGCCTTCTTCTAGATTACAAAACTGTCACCAAATTTCATCTGTGGCCTTTTTAATGTGCCTGCCAAAGAGAAACAGCACAGCAGACTGGATTCACTGTCAGCACTCAATGCCACTCAGAAATGCACACACCTTCCACATTCTGGGACTGCATTGAGAAAACAGGGTGGCTTTTATCATTGGAGAACTGGTTTTCCTGAGCAAAGATATGTGGGTTGTGCTCTTTTCCATTTTTACAAGAAGTTTTTGCCTCTGCTCATCTTATTTTTATTATTTTTTTTGTTTAAGAAAAACAAAATCAAATCCACAAAATTTTCATTTTTGTAGTTGCAGTGTGTTTTTCATTTGTCTCATCCTGTTTGCATCTGTAAGTTAAAAGGGACAAAGTAAATAATAGTGAGTATTGGCCATTGTCAAGCTACTATCCACCCCAGTGAAAATCAGACTCAGGAGACCCAGAAAGACCCAAGTTTCAAGAGTTTACTATCGGGCAAAGCAATGCTTTTGTTCTGAGAACCAAACGTTTCATTCATGCTGTAGATCTGTGCTTCTGGTCACTGCAAAAGTCTCGGTGTGTTTATTATCAAGGGCTTTTGGATGGCTCCTGCTTTCTGCCCATGTGCCAGAATCTTTGAAGAGAGTATTGTTCTTGTGCAATGAATTCTAGTTCATCACGACACAGAAGGCTATTCCTCCTTTAAAGTGCCCTTTTAGAACCTAGCCGGTGTTGGGTTCCTTCAGTTGCCTATCAGTGGACACTGCCTGTGTGCTTGCATGTATGAACACATGTTTGTGAAGGGTTTTCCCTCTGGATGGGATGTCACTCATCCCTGGGAATAACCTGCTCTGTTGCTCTTGGATGAAAATATGAAGTCCATTGTTGTTTCAGAACGTTCAAATATCCTCCAAGAAACATTTCTACCAGCTCACCGCCTTGTAGTTTTCTCCCAGAAAGTTGCATGACAGGTGCCAATGAAAATGCAGTTTTTCTTCAGTTCTGTACCCCATTTTTTAATAGGGTTATTTGGTGTTTTGTTGACTAGTTTCTGGAGTTCTTTGTATATTTTGGAGATCAGCCTTTGTTGGATATAGGATTGGTGAAAATCTTTTCCCAGTCTGTGGGCTGCCTTTTGGTCTTGTCCACTGTGCCTTTGCCTTACAGAAGCTTCTAAGTTTGAAGAGGTCTCATTTATTAATTGTTTCTCTCGGTGTCTGTGCCTCTGGAGTTATGTTCAGGAAGCAGTCTCCTATACCAATTTGTTCAAGGGTACCTCCCACTTTCTCTTCTAAGAGGCTCAATGTGGCTGGATTAATGTTAAGGTCTTTGATCCATTTGGACTTGAGTTTTGTGCATGGTGACAGACATGGGTCTAGCTGCAGTCTTCTACACACCCTCATCCAATTGTGCCAGCACCATTTGTTGAAGATGCTGTCTTTGCCCCATTGTATAATTTTAGCTGTTTTGTCGAAAATCAGATGTTCATAGGTGAGTGGGTTAATGTCAGGATTTTCAATTCAATTCCATTGGTTTACCTGTCTATTTTTATGCCAATACCAGGCTGTTTTCAGAACTATAGCTCTGTAGTAGAGCTTAAAGTCAGGAATGGTGATATCTCCTGAAATTCTTTTATTGGATCACCGGCCTATAATTCACACCACCAGAGGAACTAGGATACAAGGTGTATTCTAAGAGATTCATATAAAGTCCCTCACAGAACTGGTAAGGGACAAGACCCCCAGTGCTCAAGGGAAGTGGGGGGCAGCAAATGGAGAGAGAAGTAGGAAAAAACGAGGCGGAGGAAAGGAAAACATGTGTGACCAGGAAGACTGGAAGACTGAGCCTGGTTAGGAATAGAAGACAGGAGAGAGAGAGAGAGAGAAGCAGAGAGAGAGAGAGAACATAAAAGAGGGAGCCAATATTGGTTTGAAGATAAAATTGAACACAAAGAAAGGTCTAGAGAACTACAAGACTGCTGCCAACTAACAATTTGAGCTTCCGTGGAAAGGCTACCATAAATGCCCTTCCCAGAGAGTGAGATCAACAACTAACTTATCCATGGAGCCCTCAGCTAATGCCTGTTGGAAACAGGAGCAAACATCCATACATAAACACTGAGTTGAAGTAGAACTCAGATGCAGAGGGAAAGGACAAGACCAGGTGGCAAAAATACATAGAGACAGCTTACCTGAACAAGGAGGAGCTAACAGGCCACCAGACTGATAGCTGGGAAGCCAGCATGGGCCTGACTCAGGACCCCCTGAATATGGGTCTCAGCCAGAAGGACTGAGCAGTCTAAGGTACCTCAGACAGTGGAGCCAGGATGTATCCCTGGTGCATAAAAGGACTTTAGGAACACATCCCCCATGGAGGAATAACTGCCTTAATTTAGAGACAGGAGAGAAGCCCTAGTCCCTACTTCACATGACCTGTCAGACCTACATGACCCCAACTGGATGGCTTTCCCCTACATATGGAATTGGGGTAGGGGGATGGGAGGGGAGGGTGGTTAGAATGCATGTGAGAGGGCAGAGAGGGTAAAAGGGAAGGGAAAGAGGGAGGGAGGGAGGAAAGAAGGGAGGAATGGAGGGAGGGAGAAAGAGAACTGGGATCCACATGTAAAACAATAAATTAAATTTAAAAAAAATGCTTTGACTCCAAAATTTAAGTTCAAGGAAAAGTTACTGGGGAAAAGGATTCTATTTTTGTTTCCACAGAAAATGAAAAGATGTGGATTCCTTCCAGACTAATGTGGTTTGATCAAGCCAGACCACCTGAAACAGAGTACCAGGTGATCCTACATTCAAAACAGCTGGACAAAGCAGCCTTACAGACTACAGCCAGGATTTCTGAATCTTCTTCGAATCCCCCATGACAGAGCCCCTTACCAGCAGGAAGTAGTTCGGAAAGAACAATGCCCAAATTCCCAAATTTTGTCTATAAGTGTTTGTTTTCATTTAAATTGACTTTGTTATATAAAATAAATTTAAAAAAAAAGAAAAAAAAAAAGAAGAAAAAAAAAGAAAATGCAGTTTTTCCAAGCTTCCTGTATGTAAGCATTTTTACCACCTTTGTGAACATTGCTGTTTTCATTTTAAAATTTAAGAAACATTTGTCCCAGACCATCAGAAGCCTGCAGTCAGTCTGGCATGCTCAGCCATAGGTATTATTACCCCTTGCTTCCAATGAGGAATCATTTTGTTGTTGGCTCCAGAATTTGAAACCCTGTGTTACTTTCAATCCAGTTTTAAAGTTCCCTTTGCAAACCCTGCCAAGAGCCAACTTTATTTAGAGAGCCAGTGTTTCATTTGCAATTGAAAAAGAACCCTATCATTGAATGAGGACTCTAAAGGGGAGGGGGAATGCAAAAGCTGGACAGGAAGAAACTCAAGGGAGGGTCCCTTTAACTCTGGGAGACACTTTCATCTTGAATGTCCATTGTTTCTTAAAGGCTCTGCTCAGTGCCTGTCTTGGACCCCTTGGCTTATAGCTGTGGGTGGTTTGAAGTCAAAGTTGTAAACCGGGTCACTTGTACTCAGAATGTAGCCAATGGCTTTTTGCCATTTGTAAATGAGAACAGTGGGCACCTCCCCACAAAGCTAGCAGAAGGGCTGACCTTTAATTGATTACCGGAAGGAAGCTTGACTTCTCCAGAGAGAAGTCAGGCCAGTTTTGACATAAAACACTGTCCTTGCCAGCCTAGCCTTGGGCAGTGACAGGGATCTTCAACTTAGGAGACAGTGCAGTGCATGCAAGTGGCAAAGCAATTGATCTGAAGGTGGAAAATGGTAACAAATGGCTAATCCTGGGGATTGAAAGGGTTCGTGGAGGGGAAAGCAGAAATGAGACCAACCTTTGCTACTGAAAATGTTATACATTATCTCTCTTTTAAGTCTGAAGCCAGGAATTGTGAAGGATATGAGCAGTTTTAAGTTTTTAAACATCATAAAAATATGTTAGTGGAATGGAGGCTACACACACACACACACACCAGATTTCAGATAGCTAGAGAGGCAGGTATGGCTTGCCTTCCCCCAAGTACCTGGAGGTACTTATAGAATGCCTACCTAATGAGCAAGGAACAGATCTGAGGATAGTGTTATGATGTTCTTCACCAGCTGAAAAGTCCGTGCCCAGCAGTTCCATTCCAGTGAGCCTCAGCATCTGTCTCCCAAGAAATGTTGTACTTTGGAGTGGCAACAGTTAAGTTTCTAAGCCAGGCCAATTGGTTAAGACCTGGAGTCTCTGAGTCATGCATTCAGCAGCTGTGAGATCTCTGCTGGAAGTTTCATTTCTCTCAGTCTAGTTTCCTCCTCTTTGTGGTAAGATTATAAAACCTGACTTACAGGAATGGGTGTGACTTATTAGGAAAGAGTGTACACATTCAACACAGCTCCTTAGTATAGCACAGTTACTATTCAAGGTAAGGTTTCTTGAACTTTTTCCACTTGGCAATCTTTTGTCCTCCAGATTATTACATGATCCCTAATATACTGACCTATGAAATATGTTTGCAAATCAAACATTCACTGAGAATAAATCACAAAGACTTTTATTTTAAAACAATTATTTACTGTTTTACCATTTGAGGAGGATGAAACAGATTTGTGCATTACTAGTGAGATTGATGTTCTTGTTTACACTTACATAAGCCACTCAGTCTTGGCTAAATATTTGGTATTACCATATACAGAACATTTTTTACTTTTCCAGAGCTGATCATTATTTTAATTTTATGTAACTATCAAGGCTGAGAACTCTGTTTCATGCAAATATGCAAAACAAAGTGAAAGAATTAATGCTAGGACCATTTTAGAAACCTTTGGAAATTCCTTCTTACTCTGTCTTAATGAAACTCAAGTTGGAACTCATACAACTGCAGGGTATTGGCAGTAGTAGAAACATCTGTGCATGTGCGTAAGCCAGAAGTGAACATCGAGTTTTTTTTCCTCTTATTTTTTACCCTTCTACCCTGTACCTCTCACCCTTTGTTGAGACAGTATTGCTTGAGAGCATAGAGAGCATAGATAGAGTTTGTTCTCTTGCCAAACTGCCATCAAGCTTCCTGGTTTTCTACCTCTGGTCCCTGCACTGCAAACATACATGCCCTGGGGAAGGAGACCCGATTTTCCATGGGTACTGGGGATCCAAACTCAGTCTTCATGCTGTAGCACTAAAGACTTTACCCATTAAAGCCTTACCCCAGTCCTGGAACAACTTTTAAAACCCAACATTCTAATAATAACATTCTAATATAAGGTAATCTGAAGATATCCTAGTTTGTTAAGGAATGATGATAGGAAAATATTGCAACACTTTCATTCGATAATTTTACCACTGTTTCTAGAAGGGCTAAAAACATTTTATAGAGTGGACACAGCAATTCGGAGCATACGGAAGTCTTGAATATGAGCCTTAGTGTTTCTGTCAGGGTTCACTAGCAGAGTCTGGTGTGACATCATGTGCTTTGCAAAGTGTACCAGTTGAGCTTACAACCAAAGCAGTAGGAAAAAATATGGGAACTTTGTACTAGCAATATCTTGGGTTTACCACATACCTGATTTTTAAATATTGTCCGCTATACATTCAGAAACCCTTTACTGTTGTTGAATTTTCATGACCACCCCCCCCCTACACACACACACACACACAAATTCAGTTGTGTGACTTTATCTGAGATCTCATTATGAAGATGGAAACTGGAAAAGTATTGAGGGAATGTGATTCTTGCTACTCCTTAGTTTTCTCACTCCTGGAATCAGTGCTAATGTTTTTTAGCTTTTGAATACATTCTTATTCCCTACAATTACAGATCATATGTGTATTTATTCATCAACTTGGTAGGATTCTTTTACACTTTTTTACTATTACATTCCAAAAGACAGATAACATGATCACTAAGCCACATGAAATCAGTATGCCAGGAGATAACTTGAATTCCCTCATGGGGCTTTGCAGAATATTGCTGCTGTGTTCTCATCTTCACACAAGATGAAAGACACAGTGTCCTCTGTCTCTCTCAGGACAAGACTTTACAATCCAATTATTATTACTGTCGGAAACCATTCTCTTCATTCCTCGTCAAAATTTACCTCTTTAATTTAAGCTTTTGCTATGCTAAATAATTCTCTACTCTCAATTATTTTCTACGTGCATATATTAAATCTCTTTTCTTAGCCCCTCCCTCTCTGCATGCCTTTTATCAGTAGATTTTTAAAAATCAAAACACATACCTGTGCCTGTGCCCTCAGCATTGATAAGCTCTTCCATCACTATATGAACTAATTGGAATGCATCTAATAATCTCCTAACAAAAACATGTGAATTTTAGTTCTTGGCAACTAGCAGCCTTTTAAAAGTCAGGATAACTGTGCCTTTAACCTTGAGAAGGAATGAGTAAGTTAGGCATCCCTAGCTTCTAGATGAATGCTTTCTGAGTGATTGTCATGATGCTGTGCAGAAAGGTAAACAGGTGACCAAAAGACAAACACAAAATGGAGGCACAGATGTCAGTCTTTATCCTGTTTTTAGTGATGTTGGGGTTCAAGTGAGGAGGCAATGCTTTTAGTCAAATCAATTTCTAACTGATTATAATAGGTGTAATTCAACTGTCACAGGGAACAACTAACTGTATTTGCGTTCTACACTAAAAAAGAAACCTCCAAGGTCCTACAAGGTCTGGGAAAAAATAATAAGCAAAAACCTGTGTTTTCTCTGTCTTTTGATAAAAGCACAAGTGTCTGAAATATTGGGAAAATGTATATCATAATTTAAAGTAAATACTGCTCTTGTTCCTGGTTTTTGTTTGATATTTCTATTACCAAAATATATTTTCCAGAATACTTTATTATTACCATTATAGTTTTTCCAGTTAGTATTTTTCTGATTTAATAATAACTTAAAATGGAATTTAAAATTAAGAAAACATTATTTTATATGACTGAACATGGAGGAATAAATAACTAATCAGATCTGGTAAGGATGACACATATAACAAGCATGGGAAGGATTTCTCCCATCTCTCAAAAAAGGAAGGCTGATACATGTTGGTTGTCCTCTCTAGATGATAAAATTATGGCTGAACTGATTCTCATGTTCCCATTAACCAAAGTCAATGTCCTATGGAAAAATAGATTATTATTTTTTCAGACTGAGTAGATTCTTACAGGAATCCTTTTTAATTTCAATGGTCAGTGACAGATTGCATGTCTATTCGTAAACCAATGTCTGATGTCCATGGAATTGCATTCAAGCTAGTTATACTGCATCAGGTTCTGTGTGGTACAGGAGAAAAGGAGTGCATTAGCTATGTGGGAATGAGAATCATTCTCCTCTGCCCTCTGAAGGTTAAGTGTGCTGATGCCAACAACAGTAGACAGGCTGACAGGAATACAGACACCGATGTATTATCATGCATACATGCAGGAGCTTGTGTAAGCTGGAGACTCAAGGGGGAACTGGGAGAAGCTTGCATGCAGGAAGGAAAGCAATAGGGAGTTAGAGCTCCTAGAAGGTGGTGGCAGGATGTTTAGAGTGTGAAGAATGGAAATATGTTGTGTTTATGCAGGTAAGAGTTGTTCAGGCTGATGGGAGATGGTGGTGCATGCCCTTAATCTTGAGAGACAAAGGCTTTGAGTTTGAGTCCAGCCTGATCTACAGAGCAAGTTCCAAGATAGCCATTGCCACACAGAAAAACCCTGTCTTGAAACAAATAAGTCAACAAACAAATAAGTAAATAAAAAGTTTCTCAGGTCATCACCCCAGATTCTATTCTATCCTTGACCATGTCTCTTTTGTGTAGATCTGCTATGTCTATAGGGCCTTCTTTCCAAAGGACAGTTTTTGAGGGCCTTTTCTGTGTCTATCTTTGTTCAGGAATCTCTAAGCTTACCATAGCAATGTATTTCAAAGCAGAATATTCTGATCATTTATACTTAAGAACAACTGTGATTATAAAAAGGAAAACAACAATTGGGGAATAAATACTTAGTGAACATCCATGAGGGTCCCATACTTTGAATTTTTATGTCCTGACCCGTACAAAAGTAAATGATATTATATGCATTCTAGGCAGATATACATAGAAGGCAAAGACCCTGATTAAGAATGTTTTAGTCATAGATTAGTTGATTCATTCTTATTGTTTGGTGTCAGCATTTTAGTTTTTATGTTTTGTTTGTTCATTTATTTTAAGATAGGATTTCACAAAGCCCAGCTGAGGCTGATCTTGAACTCCTGATCTTCCTGCCTTCACAATCACAAATGCTGGTATTACAGGTATATGACATTTGTATCTGAAAAAAAAAAAAAGAAAGAAAGAAAGAAAAGGCAAAAGAATAAAAATCTCTTTAAAGGTTTGTTTGTTTGTTTGTTTGTTTACTTACTTATCTTATTTATTTATGCTAGAAATAAACTTGCACATGTGAGTGTATACCATGTAAGTACCTAGAGGAGACCAGAAGAGGATATCAGATTCTCTGAAACTGAAGTTACAGACAATTGTGATGTTCCATGTGGGTACTGGGTACAGGTCCTCTGCTCAGGCAGCATGTGCTCTTAATTGCTGAGCTTTCTCTCCAGACCCATATAAAAATTAATTATATATTACAATATTTTGTAATTGTATGGTAATTGTAATTGTAAAGAAAACAATAGTTTTATTTATTATTATTTTTTTAATAAAAAAGAAAAATCAAAATTCTCAGAGCACACGACTTATAAAGCTCCCAGCCGCACAGTTGTCTATTATAGTTCATAGCACCTGTAAAATAGATTTTTAATAATATATATGGAATAGAATTCCTCCAGAAGATGGTATGAAAAGAAGAGTGGAGTGTAACGAGTATGGTTTTTCTGCCCGCCGACGCCCGGTCTTGTCCCGCCGCTGCGCCAGCCCCAAATAACACACAGAGACTCTGTATTTGATACAATGCTGTTGGCCCTGTTACTGGTTTCTTATCGGCTAGCTCTGCCTTAATTATTAACCCATTTCTGTTGATCTATGTATTTCTCTTACCGGGAAGCCGGCGGCATACTGCTTTCTCCAGACTCTCCATCTTGGCTCCTCCTTACTACTTCCTATTTCCTCCTTGTCTCCTAGTCCCTCCTATCTTCCTTTCCTATTGGCCAACAGTTCTTTATTATTAACCAGTATGAGAAACATATATACATAATGGCATCTCCCATCATCTCCTCTTTTCTGTTTAAATACAAAGAAGTGTTTTAACCTTAACCTAGCAAAATATATAACACATCAGTTATCAAATAAGAATCACAGCTAATAATATTTAGTCCATTAACATTTAGCAAGACTAAAAGAAACTATTCTATCATCTATCCTATATTTGTGAATCTAAAGTCCTATATGTAACTTATCTTTAAACCTAACTAAGGAAAACTATAACCATAACTATTTGTCTTCAACTCCATCAAAGACCACAGAAGGATAGTATATAAACTCTAGAAATGACAGAGACAACTCACTGCCTGGTCACCCAAGGTTCTTTTGTAATCTTCCATCTTCAGCCATAGCCATAGGCCATAGTGTATCTAGCAGACTCTTCAGCAACACAGGAAACTTTAAACTGTCTTCTTGTATTGGCAGTTTATCAGTCACTTTTCTCTGTGTCCTGCATACTGTCTCGCAGACTCTTCCATGAAGCAGGAACTCTGTAGCAATGTCCATCGTGAATCAGCAGTCACTTTTCTGTGGGTCCTGCATGTCCAGTTTATACAGCATAAAGTCAAACAGTCCAGACAAGAGCAGTATCTTGTCCAAATGGCTAGTCTTGCCATATTGGAAGCAAACTTCATAATGCATTTCTTCGATGTCCATCTTCCTTTCTGGTGCGGGTGGTATTACCAGGAGCAATTATGTCTCATTGTCAAGTAAAACCCTAAATCATTTTAAATGCCATATTCTGTAGGTCTTTGAAAGGTTTGAAGAATGCCTATCCATCTCAAATATATGTCTGTATATCTAGAAATACTAACTAACTTAACTATAAGTTCTAACTATCATAGGTAACTATCTATAATCTGTACTACATTATACATTACATTTCTAACTGAGCTCAATAAACACAATACCTAAACAAGAGGAGAAATATACATATCACCTTATTGACCTTAAATTGTATCAATAAATGAAAATCCATTCCAAAACAAAGTATTCATATCTATACCATAATTCCCTTTTTACCTTTAAAAATAATTGGCTGCGATCATTACCCATTTAAATGAAAACAAACATTTATAAACAATATTTGGGAATTTGGGCGTCGTTTTTTCCAAACTACTTCCTGCTGACAGGGGGCGCTGTCATGGGGATCCTAAGAAGTTGCAGAAATCTTGGCTGTAGTCTGCAAGTCTGCCTTGTTCAAGCTGTTTTGAATGTTGGATCATCAGGAACTCTGTTTTAGGGGGTCTGGCTTGCTCAAACCACATTAGTCTGGAAGGAATCCACAGCTTTTCAATTTCTGTGGAAGAAAAAATAGAAATCCTTTTCCCCAGTAACTTGTCCTTGAACTTAAATGTTGGAGTCAAAGCATTTTTAAAATATATAAGTTGAATTAATCCAGCAACATTTCCTTTATCAATTGTTGTTATTTTCTCAGTAGTCAAAGAATGCAGAGACAATACAATAGCATACAGTAACCAGATTCTCTCTGAGCTTTTCATCTTTACGTGGCTTTATTATTACTCTGTTTCTTTTACTTTTTATTTTTTGAGACAGGGTTTCTCTGTGTAACTCTTATCTGTCCTGGAATTCACTCTGCATACCAGGTTTACTTTGAAATCACAGAGATCTGCTTGCCTCTGTCTCCTGAGTGCTGGGATTAAAGGCGTGTGCCACCACACCCAGTTCCTCTTTGTCTATTTAAAACCATTTTATTTTTCTCTCCCAAGCCTATGTATTTTTTTTTTTTAAACACACTGTAAACTTTTAGCACCTTTTCTTAATGTGAATCTGTCTCTACTGTAAATCTTTATCTTTTTCTGGCCACAAGTCTTTTATCTGGTAAACAACAACATTGCTAAAATGAAAGTCATAGCTGTGTCAGACGCGGTTTACCAAAGATGGTGGCGGGTACTTTTAGCGCCAGCACGGAAAGCTGTGCTCACCGCCTTGGTCTGCGCTGCCACCCAGAAAGCATGCTGCAGGCTTGGAGATATGGTCACTGCCATTGCCATCTCTCATACACACCAATAAATTGTTAGCAGAGTTTCTTGAAAGCCTTGCGGTTTTTTGCCACATATGCTGAGTCAGGAATCTTCCCTTAAAGGAGCCACGCGAATATCTGCTTGTCTCTAGCAAAGCAGAGTCCAACAGAGAAAAATGCTGATACCAAGAAACCTTGCTTGTCTCTGTTCTTTTGTTTCTAAAATCCTTTTTTTTAAGCTTTTGTTAAATTTTAAGTATAAGTTCTTAGCCACGTTGGGCGCCATCTGTAACGTGTACGGTTTTTCTGCCCGCCGACGCCCGGTCTTGTCCCGCCGCTGCGCCAGCCCCAAATAACACACAGAGACTCTGTATTTGATACAATGCTGTTGGCCCTGTTACTGGTTTCTTATCGGCTAGCTCTGCCTTAATTATTAACCCATTTCTGTTGATCTATGTATTTCTCTTACCGGGAAGCCGGCGGCATACTGCTTTCTCCAGACTCTCCATCTTGGCTCCTCCTTACTACTTCCTATTTCCTCCTTGTCTCCTAGTCCCTCCTATCTTCCTTTCCTATTGGCCAACAGTTCTTTATTATTAACCAGTATGAGAAACATATATACATAATGGCATCTCCCATCAGTGGAGGAGACATACAAATGCATAGTAGAGCAGAGTTCTGCATCCCAGCTCCAAAAGAACAGCAATGACACCTGAGATTTTCTCTTTTTTTTATTATTTAGAAACAAGCGTTTTATATTTTACATGTCAAACCCCCATTCCCTTTCTCTCCAATCCTCCTATGCCCTCTACCAACCTCCCCAATCCACCCCCCACTGCTCCCCAAGGACGGTAAAGTCTTCCATGGGGAATTATCAAAGTTGGTCATATCATTTCATTTGGGGGAGGGACTAGGCCCTCCTCCGTGTATCTGGGCTGAAATAGTAACCCTCCTTAAGGAATGGGCTCCCAAAGTCCATTTGTGTGTAAGGAGTAAGGTTTTTCCTCCTGCCTCTGGTCTTGTCCCACCACAGCGCCAGCCCCACATAATACACTGAGACTCTGTATTTGATATAATGCTGTTGGCCAGGTACTAGTTTCTTATCGGCTAGCTCTGCTTTAATTATTAACCCATTTCTGTTAATCTAAATATTTCCATGTGGTCTTATTTCACCGGGGAGCCTGCTGGCGTCCTGCTTTCTCCAGACTCTCCATCTTGAGTCCTCCTTACTCCTTCCTCTTTCCTCCTTGTCTCCTAGTCCCGCCTATCTAGCTTTCCTATTAGCCAACAGTGCTTTATTCATTAACCAGTATGAGAAACATTTACAGAATGACATCTCCCATCATCTCCTCTTTTCTGTCTAAATAAAAAGAAGGGATTTAACCTTAACAATGCAAAATATATAACACAGCAGTTATCAAGTAAGAATCACAGTTAACAATATTTAGTCCATTAACATTTAGTCAAGATTTAAGAAAAAATTCCATCATCTATTCTATCTTTGTGAGTCTAAAGTCCTATATGTAACTTATCTTTAATCCTAAGGAAAACTATAACCATAACTATTTGTCTTCAACTCCCTCAAAGACCACAGAAGGATAGATTATAAACTCTAGAAGTGACAGAGACATCTTGCCTTGTCAGTCACCTGAAGTTCTTCTGTAATCTTCCATCTTCAGCCCATAGACCATAGTGTATCTAGCAGACTCTTCAGCAAAGTAGGAAACTTTAAACTGTCTTCTTGTATTGGTAGTTTGTCAGTCATTTTTCTCTGTGTCCTGCAGACTGTCTGGAGATTCTTCCATGAAGCAGGAACTCTGTAGCAATGTCCATTTTGATCAGCAGCCACTTTTCTGTGGGTCCTGCATGTCCAGTTTATACAGCATAAAGTCAAACAGTCCAGACAAGAGCAATATCTTGTCCAAATAGCTAGTCTTGCCATACTGGAAACAAACTCCATACGTGTTTCTTCGATGTCCATCTTCCTTTCTGATATAGGTGGTGTTGCCAGGAGCATTTATGGCTCACTGTCAAGGAAAACCCTAAACCATTTTAAATGCCATATTCTGTAGGTCTTTGAGAGGTTTGAAGAATGCCTATCCATCTCAAATACATCTTTATATGTCTAGAAAACCTAATTCACCTAACTCTAGGTTTTTACTATCATAGGTAATTATCTATAATCTGTACTATATTATACATTACATTTCTAAATGAGCTATATAAACACAATACCTAAACAAAAGGAGAAATATACATATCACATAATTGGCCTTAAATTTGTATCAATAAATGAAAATCCAATCCAAAGCAAAGTAATCAATAAATGAAAATCCATTCCAAAACAAAGTATTCATATCTATATCATAATCCCCTTCTTACCTTTAAAAAGAGATTGGTTGTGGTCATTAACTATTTATAACCAAGCCCATATAAATGAACACAAACTTTTATAAGCAATATTTGGGAATTTGGCCGTCGTTCTTTCCAAACTACTTCCTGCTGGTAAAGAGCGCTGTCATGGGGGATCCTAAGAAGATGTAGAAATCCTGGCTGTAGTCTGCAAGGCTGATTTGTCCAATTGTTTTGAATGTAGGATCACGTGGTACTCTGTTTCAGGGGTCTGGCTTGTTCAAACCACATTAGTCTGGAAGGAATCCACAGCTTTTTATTTTCTGTGGAAACAAAAATAGAAATCCTTTTCCCTATTAACTTGTCCTTAGACTCAAATTTTGGAGCCAAAGCATTTTTAAAATATATAAATTGAATTAATCCAGCAGCATTTCCTTTAACAGTTGTTGTTTCCTAAGCAGTCAAACAATATAAAGATAATATAATACCATACAGTGTACAGATTTTTTTCCATTTTTTGCCTTTTTTTATTATTCTGTTTCTTTTCTATTTTTTGAGACAGGGTTTGTCTGTGTAACTCTTATCTGTCCTGGAATTTACTTTGCATACCAGGTTAACTTTGAAATCACAGAGATCTGCTTGCCTCTGTCTCCAGAGTGCTGGGATTAAAGGCATGTGCCACCACACCCAGCTGTTCTCTGTCTTTTTAAAACCATTTTATTTATTTTCTCTCCCAAGCCTACATATAGTTTAGAACACACTGTAAACCTTTAGCGTGTTTTCTAATGTGAATCTGTCTTTACTGTAAATCTTTATGTTTTTCTGGCCATGAGTCTTTTATCTGGTAAACAACAACATTGCTAAAATGAATGTCATAGTTGTTTCTGCCGCGGTTTATCAAAGATGGTGGTGGCTATTTTACTGCCAGCACTGAGAGCTCACCGCCTTGTTCTATGCTGCCATCCAGCAGCATGCTGCCGGCTTGGAGATATGGTCGTTGCCATTGCCAGCTCTCGTACACTCTAATAAATTGTTAGCAGAATTTCTTAAAAGCCTTGAGGTTTTTTGCCGCTTAGGCTGAGTCAGGAAAGTTTACTTAAAGGAGCCACGCAAATATCTGCTTGTCTCTCGCAAAGCAGAGTCCAACAGAAAAAAATGCTGCTACCAAGAAACCTTGCTTGTCTCTGTTCTTTTGTTAGTAAAACCCTTTTTTAAGCTTTTGTTAAATTTTAAGTGGAAGTTCTTATTAGCCACGTGGGCACCATATGTAAAGAGTAGGTTTTTGGGACTCCATATGTAAGGAGTAGGTTTTTCCACCAGTGGTCTGGTCCCACCACCACGCCCAAATAACACACCAAGACTCTGTATTTGATATAATGCTGTTGGCCAGGTACTAGTTTCTTATTGGCTAGCTCTGTCTTAAGTATTAACCCATTTCTGTATTTCCAAGTGTTCTTATCTTACCGGGGAGAGGCGGCTGGCAGTTCTGCTCTCTCAGTCTTCCATCTTGACTCCTCCTTACTCCTTCCTCTTTGCTCCTTGTCTCCTCGTCCCACCTATCTAGCTTTCCTATTGGTCAACAGTGCTCTATTCATTAACCACTATGAGAAACATATTTACAGAATGACTGCCCAAGCTTGGTTAGGTCCAATGCTGCTTCCCTAGCTTTACAACTGGGGTCCGTGTGCTCTCACTAGGTCAGGCTAGCTGTTTCTGTGGGTTTCTCCAGCACAGTCTTGACTCCTTTGCTTATCTCTTCTCCCTCCCTACAACTGGATTCCAGGAGTAAGGCTCAGTGCTTAGCTGTGGGTGCCTGCTTCTGCTTACAACAACTACTGGATGAAGGCTCTTGGATGGCAATTAAGGTAATCATCAATCTCATTATAGGGGATCACCTGTGATTTTCTTTATGAAATAAAATTGAGTGATGGTTTGTACAGGTGTCTGGTTCTGAACCTCGAGAGTGATTTCAGTAGAGAATTTTCCTTCCAATGGAGTTCCATGGGGGAAAATATCTATTATTTGCTTCTAACTGACATGCCAGCCATCACTGTGTCACCACTGCCCAAGGTCTATTGCATAATATTCAATGTTGACCAAAATATTAATATTAATATTCCTACACTATCATTGTACTTTGCCCTTTATCACTTGTAGTTTCCTTTTTCAATGTTGACCAATATTATTAATATTAATATTTCTACACTATCATTGCACTTTGCCCTTTATCACTTGTAGTTTCCTTTTTTGTTCCATGTTCTCATCCCATATGACCAGATACATTAAAACTCTTAATATCTTTGAGAAAAATTTGAAGTTATTTTTAGCAATGAAAACCAAATCTATTTGATATCTGAAATATGATGTGTTATTTTATGGAAGAGTAAAAATGGCATTTATTAAACAGTACAGACTAGGATCTACTTTGGGCATTTTAAAACTGATACCATATAAGAATTCTCATATGAACTCTCATAATATCAAACATGCATATGTGTGTGTGTGTGTTTAGTCTTGTCTTATTCCTACACTTAATTCCACCTCTCTCATACCCTCTCCTACTTCTTAGCTAATTTTATGTTGCTCTTACTATTCAAGTCAGAATCATATTTTTAGCAATAGTTTTCCTGATCCCTTGGGCATAAAAAAGATGTCCTTTGTTACTTCACAGAAATTTTCACTATTTTGGGTGTGTCTCTTGGCTTGAATGTACCATGAGCAACCTGATAGAATTAATACACAGTCCTGGCATGTAGTGAATACCCAGTTAATATAAATATATGCTAATTTATTTATGTGTATTTAAGTGCATGAATGTGTTCATGTGTGAGAATGTAGATTTACACATGCCATAGCATCTGTGTGTATGTCAGAGGTCAGATCTAAACATAGTTTCTCTGATGTACAGCAAGAACTTTATGAACTGAACCATCTCTACAGTCCAATTCCTTGGGTCTTATTTCAATAATCAGTCCATGTTTTTCAGGATTGCTATAGATCTTAACTATATTTACTACTATGAATAACAAGAATTATCTCCACTACCTTATACTAAAAAGAGAATGCACTCAAGAATATACACCATAAATAAGCACCCTACATGGTTCTGAAGCAGATTTCATGAGCCACCTTTTGGGAATTATTTCACAGAACATGAAAGTACAGCTGTCCAGACACCAATGTAAAAGTACCAATGTCAAATTCTGATAGTGCATAACAGCATCTGCACTAGGACTTGCATTTTTTTTTTTTGCTTCTGTTTTTCAAATCTTTTTATATCTTGTTCTTGCTTTTTATTTATTTTAGTTTTGTCCTTTGTTTGACAGCATCTCATTCTTTAGTTTAGGGTGGCTGGCCAGGAACTCAGGAAAATTCTCCCTCTGAGTGCCAGACCTATATCACCAAACCTGATGCCATTTTTGCCGTTCTCTACATGACGCTAAATAATGATGCTAAGACAACCAAAATAGATCAAGCTACTAATTTTTCTGATAGTCACAGAGATCAAACAGTTCACCTAAAGATCCAAAATCTTCTACTTCATTTGCTTACCACAAGTTGAAAAGCAATTTCTACTGAGTAGGATTCCAGTCAATTGCTTCAAGATAGGGTATTGTCTGCACATGAAAGAGCTTCTTGGAAATGAAAGTCAATGCAGTTCACTGAGGGTGTTGCACATAGCCGGGATGCTCTGACTCATGCACAGGAAAGCTTTTCAGTTATGTTAATACCCATTTGGCAGCTGTCTCTGTAATTGCCTAAGTCAGTTTGTAGACATGCAGGAAATGTTAATTCTTTGCAAATATAGTTATTCATAACTCAGTGTCAATTTTTTCACCCACAATAGAGATGGGTCTTCAGATGTCACTGGCACTGGGGACAGGTAGTTGCTATTTAGTGAGCCTTGGGGAGTCATTGAACTCCCTACAGCAAAATCAAGAGGGACGGGAAATGTCATGGGACTGAAGTAGCACATGAATGCATCTAATGAAATTCAGGCATCCTTCATTGGCTGCCTTTCAGTTTGATGGCTCCCATGCACAGGTTGTACCAGATGGTGCTCTCATGGTCTCCATAATTCTGGGATGTGATGAAGAAAGGGAGGAGAAGAATGGATGAGAAAAATAGTGCCGATCTGCACAGCTGAAAATAATTATGATTGCATAGCTAATGACCCAGGGAATTAGACAAAGCCAGGCTCATTGGAACTCAGGCCACATGCCGGCAAGTGTCACAACTTAATGACAAAAGATGAATTGTTTTATCTCCTATGTAGTAACTCATGACATGGTGGTGATTCTTATTTCTGAATCACTGTGTTAGAATCAAGACATAGGGAGATGTGTACACCCTCTGTCTTTTCATTTGGAAAGAAAATTGAGACAATAGTCACAATGGACTATTTAAAAATGTCAAGAAGTCTTAGTAAATACTGTATTGATATTCCTCTTGACCCACAGTGCAAGTGGGCAGGAACCCACAAGATGTTGAAAGTAGCCATTAAAATATAGACTGCATTCCTTGGAGGGTAGGGTCAAAGCTTGCCCTTCTTTTGTGGTCATTTAAAAGCATTTATTGAAATTCTGCCATGTATTCTGCCACTCTTTAACAACCTGTGATAGAAAGATGAAAAAGACACAGTTCCCATACAGCCTAAAGGAGCTCACACTGTGTAAATATTGATTGGGGGTGGATGACTGATTGCTATTCCCTGTGGAGACCCTGCCAAGGTGTCTGAAATTCTCGCTTACTTCCATTATATCTGTGAAAGCTGATATTTGAAATGCTGGTAGTTCAAGTATTCACCCTGTAATTCATTTGCTTAGTCATTTAGCAAATCTTTATTGAATATTGATTATGTATCAGGCATTTTGTTTCCCATTAGGATAGAAGTGGGGAGTAATATTCTATTGTAATTTTAATATATGAATATATATCCTGAACTATTGTCTATTTACTTTGGGTTATTTTCTTCTGAGTGCTAAAGGTTGTTCCTACATCATTGCACTCAAAAAACATGCAATCATGGACAGGGGAAACCCACAAAGCCTCAACCCTACACAAAGAACTATAGGAAACTAAGGAGTATTGAATCTGAGAAATAGTCTTCCCCAGGGAAGATAGCACAATTGGTTATCCAATATAAAATGGTCAATTCTGAAAACACACATGTGAGTAACATTATATGGACTGAGTAGTTTATATTTCGGACTATATATGTATATACATATTCAAATATACATGTAATAGCAATTAATAAAAAAGAAGCTATTAATTTGAAAATGAGCAAGGAGGGGTATATAGGAGGGTTAGGAGGGAGAAAGGGGAGGAAAAAAATGACATAATTATAATTTCAAAAAGCTCCCAAAAGTATAAGGAAAAACATTCAAGAAAAAGATGATTAGTACAGGAATACTGTGACAGGACATAGAAGTTGTCATACTCAATCTAATGTATTGAAGAAACCCATAGTGGAGTTCGTGACTATGATTAACGTCTATGGAAAATGAATAGAAGAAAGAACATATGATCTGTGAGCCTTACAGTCAGGAAAGAAATAGTAAAGCAGGTGCTATCATTATTTTGAATCATAATATATCATGTTTATTAAAACACACGCACATAAACACATTAGGGGGCTGGGTAGCTTAGAAGTTTGACAGTAAAATACCAAACATTTTAAGTCCTTGTAATTGGTTGAAATCCAGCCAGAACTGATAAAAAATGCCACTCTTCCCATCTGCTGGTTTATGTAAATGGGTTAGTGATCTTATTTAGCTTACTAGAAGACAGGTGTCTCTATTGATAAAGCAGCTACTAGGCTGGCTTCTAGCCGTGGTCTCAGACAAATGTCTTGAATTTAGTTGTGGGTTACAAGTTAGCATCAGATATGCTCCCAAGAATCCCAGGACCATAGATCAGGACCTGAATTGGACATCAATATAACCTTATATCCTGTCTGATGGGATATTATCCCACCCCAAACAGGGAAGTTTCTAGACTCCTGAGACTACTTGATTTCTTCTATGTACTTCCAAACCTGAAATATAACAATATGCAAACTGATTGGATAGGACCTTGTTTCTTTCAGGCTTTCATTTTTTCTTACCTATTTCAGATAATAAGAAAACCCAAGTATCTTTTAAAACATTTGTAGAAATAGGACATCACAGATAGACTATTACTTAAAATGCACTATTAGTATGCATATGCAACAAAAAATACAGAAAATAACAGAACATCAAACAAATCTGCCCACTTTAGAGTCATCTTATTGTGTGTGTCAGCTGTATAAAGTGTAAAGCATCATGTAACCTTTATGTTCCTTGTGTCTTCCATTCACAGTATGTAGAAAATAGAAACCTTTCTCATCAGAGTGTCATGAGTTCATGAGCAAACCATACACACAAGAGTGCTGGGCTTGTAACAAGTGACATATAAAAATTATTTCATGATACTACATTAAAACTGCATTAATTCAATGTTTAGAAAGCACATTTTACTTCTGACATAAGTACTTAGACATAGTTATTACACAGTGTCACTAAATAGTTTCAAGAGTAAATGGCAACCTGAAGTTCATAAAGCTTATCCCCTCTAATACTGAAAATGGTATGTTTACCTTACTTGCTTGAGCTATTACCATGGCTTAGAAACTATACCTCAAAGAGTACAGCCAAACATTTCTGGTTCTCTGTGGAATATATCTTCTATACCAAACAGAGAACCACAGTAAATTTTAACTTCTAACTTCATCAATGCAAAGGAAAAATATTGGCAATTTAGTAGACTGGAAATTTCAGTGTTTCTTTACTAAAACTTCAAAAATTTAGTTGCTATTAGATAATGAGTTATTTGCTAACTTCTGTGATTACAGCAGCAAAATACACTGGCAGAGTGGTTATTAAAAAACTGTGAGCACATTTTAATTGTCCAGGTTTATTTTTCTATTTATTTATTTGCTTTAAATTTCTTTCACAGTCGTGAATTGATTTTTATTCTTGTAGTGTTTACTTACGGGCAAAATACATATTGTATTATTATGTCAGAGCAATTGTGACCATACTATTATTTTTGTTTTTTTAATGTTTTAGATTTAATTAATATATTGTGGGTCTATGAATGCTTTGTCTGCATGCATGTATATGAACTATATGCATGCCTGGTGCCCATGGAGGTCAGAAGAAGTAGTTATATTCTCTGGAACTGGAGTGAGCAACCATGTGCGTATTGGGAACTAAACCTGCCTCTCTACAAGAGAAGAAAATGTTCTTAACCACTGAACCCTCACTATGACCATAATGTTTTAAAAGGTGATCATTCAAAGAGATTAAAAGGTGGTTGTAAGCATTAACATTTGGTTATACTGTTTACATCAGTGCAGATTCACAATTTATTCACAAATGAGTAGTTAATAGAATGATGTAACCAAGCTAATGGCTCCATGACTTCAGGCCTCCTAAAGAGATGAGTCCTAATGAAGGCATTCCTTAGAGGTCTGTGAGCCAGGGAGGTGGGGCCAACCAGTGTTCCCATATCATCATTCATATTAATCTGATTAACTCTCCAAGTCTCATTTGCAAAGTGCAGGGATCAGGAATTTTGGCAACCATCTGGGTAACAGAACTCCCTCCCCAAGGACCTTATAAATTTCTGTCCATATGTTTCTTTGTAAAATCTCATTGCCTGCGGGTGCCTTCCTCAGCTCATGTCTGCAATGATGACCAACCAACCAGATCTGTGATGGAGTCGTTCAGCCTTTCAGGGACTGTTTTTCATATATAAGACATTAAACAACTTTTATTGATAATGTGAGCACTAAGAATAATTACTATATTAGGCATGGGAAAATATTATATGACAATTTTTTTTAATATACAGAATCATTTTTTAAAAGGTCTTAGAATGCTGAGGCACACACACAAAAACCAGGGGCCTCTTTTATCAGTCAGGGTAAAACCCTGATAAGAGGATTTCATAATGTGAGTCTGACAGCATGACAGCATCCTTTCATTGCAATTGGTTTTTTTTTTTTTTCCTTATTTGGATGTAGGTAATATTAACTGAGCCATCTTCCCAACTCTACAACTACAATTACAATGCCGTTACACCCAGTAATGATTTTTTTTTCTTTTTAATGACAACAGTGGTTTTCTTTATCTTGTTTCCCTGGAAGGTATGTCTCAACTCACCATTAGATTTTATAAGGTGAATAATAAATAAAAGTTTTCCCCTTGAGTTACTTTAAGGAATATGTGTTTGACTCAGTATCTCATTTTTTTCTTAAGCTTTCAGTGTGAGTTGGAATATTTACCTATTTAAATTCACAAGAAGCTACATGAATCGTGACTGATTATTAAAACACTTAGTCCATCTAATTAAGCAGAGATAGTAACACCTAAGATACCTAAGAGGAAGAAATACTAATTTCTCGGGAAATTTCTATCTCCCAAAGATTCAATGAGAAGATTCAGGGTTAAAAGCAAGATACCTATTGGGCATCATATGTAAAGTCATTATAATCTATATCTTGTTCTGAGAAAACTAAACTTCCTAATGTGACAGGGCAAGAGCAGGAGGTCAAAACTGCTCCTTGGGGCACTTTGAGGAGAAATACTACATGGAGATTGTGACTGCCACTGTTCAAACATGCTTTAAACAACTACAAGTATTTGCAACTACTTCTATGAGTATATACATTTCAGATTATATTAATGCCTTAAGGTCACAGGGCAGACCATGTCCCTTTAAGGATGGATGGTACAGATTCAGGAAGAAATATCTACTTATGTTGGCCATTATCTATAGAGAAGTACAGAGAATAAAAGGACCATTGATATGATATAACATTTTAATTATTAGAAAAGAGTCAAACACATACCTAAGGCTCAGGTCATATCACAGAAAAGGTATCATAAAGGATGTATGAGCCAGAAAGAACAGGTATAACACTGTAGTATGGATATTTTCTTTAAGCATAACATGGTCACCCCATCTGTCATGAAAGAGAGATAACTTTGGCTCATGATCATGACGATGAAGTCAGTAACACACAATAGTGGTAGCTAGATCAGGGGCAATGGTACGGGAACCATTAACACTCACTAGAGCAAGAAAGGGGGTTATGGCTCTTGATTCCCTCACATGGGATTTCACCACACACTACCTCCTTTCCCTGGCTAAACTTGAGTGGGGTGGGAGTTGCTAGTGCATGAGAACAGGGCGGGGGGGAGGGGGAGACTAAATGAAGGTAGAATTCCATTAGGTAATTATTCATGATGAGACGGGACTTTCTTGTCATGTAGATTTTTTTTAGTCACCTATATGCATGTATGTAATCTCTTATGTTGCTGTAAACTGAGAAAATGCCTGCTAGGAAGCCTAACACTCATTGATCCCTCTGCTGGACTTGGGTGAAGTCATTCTTTGATACTTTACTGGGACACAAATGAGGTGAATAGGCAGTTCTCCAGTCCTCCTCAGGAAAGTTAACATTCAATTCCAGAATTAAATAGTTTTCAACCAACTGCATTTTATTGGAATAGCAGGGCCTTTGGCCCAACCTGCTAGGCTCTATAACAAGTAATTCAGAGGAATTTCTTTGGCATGCAAAAATTATCTTTTGTCCTATAGTGACAGTCCCAGGAAAACAGAGGGTCATGATGGGTGAACAGATCTCTGGGTGGAACTGGTACCAAACATACCCTATACAAACTCTCTAAGCAGACTCCACCTAACTAATTTGCTAGATTTGTCCATGCCTGCTTCTCTTCTATCATGCATTGTCCCTGGCAACCAAGCTGAGTCACACAACAAACCTTGTTTGTGCAATCCTTCTGTGCAGAAAGTCCAGAATTCCAAGAAAGTATCATTTCTGTGAAACCCACAGTTACAGTTGCTCTTCATGCTCTTAACATATAGAATTTAGATATCAAGGAAGAGAACGGTGTCTCATGTTCTTCTACTCCTACCATTTGAGCTGTTTACTAAGAGTCTGCGATGCCATTTGTTCCCCAACCTGTTTAAGTTGTTGATTTGTTTTTATAATTACATAGTGTAATTATATATAATATAAATTGATTAAATGTCTGTGTGAAAATAAAGAATTACATTGCCATGGAAACTAATTGGAATGCTTTAGAAAGATCCAATGAAGGAAAATTACTCAAAAAAATGATTCAGGATTAACAAGATGGGTTAGTGAGTAAAGGGCCTTGCCATCAAGGCTGACAATCTGAGTTCTATCCCCAGAACTTACATGGTAGAAAGAGAAAAGTGACTCCCATAACTTTTTCTCTGACCTCCAGCTGGGTACTGTAGCATGCATTCAGGTACACAAACACACACACACACACACACACACACACACACACACACACACAGGCAAATAAATAAATGCAAAAATATGTTAAAGAACATTTGACAATTCAACTGCAAATTATTTAGGGGAAGAATACAATCACAAATATCTAAATTTTCTTCTTTACAATTGAAACTGAAAATAGAAATTATAAATAGTTCCTCCTAAGTATGGTTTGTGTAAGATAAAATGACAAAAACACCTGTGGGGGTCTCCTTTTTGTTCTCAGCCTGTTGGCCTCCAGTCCACAAGGCAAAGATGCAGAAAATGTGACAGAACACTTTGTTTGTTGCCTGTGAGCACTAACAGAGTCAGCCATCTGGGAGAATGCTTCAGTGAAATATCTCAACTTTATTATATAGTATAAGGAATATATAGGATTTCAGAGCCTGAGGACCAACCCTAATTTGCATTAAGTTGCATGATCCTATCACAAGATTTCATATGTGTAGTGGGGTCCTTTGGCAGAGCTCCTAGTACAAGTTTCCAGCAGGAATCTGTGCCAAGGATCAAGCTAAAGATAAATCAGGCATCTGGCGTTAAAGACAGCTTTCAGATAAGGTTAGTCCACTAATCCCAGGGACATTCTCCTGTAAATGGAGTTCTTTTTAAAATTAATTTTTAAATTTAAATTAAAAACAATCTTATTTTACATACCAATCCCAGTTCCTTCTCCCTCCTGTCCTCCCATTTCCCCTACCATCTTCCCATCCCACTCCCCATCCACTCGTCAGTGAGGGTGAGGCATCTCACATGGGATCATCAAAGGCTGCTACATCATTTGGGGTAGGACTAAGGCCCTACTCCTGTATCTAGGCTGAGAGGGTATCCCCCTCTCCCCATAGTAAATGGAGTTCTTAATTGGTCATTGGGCTAAGTGATAAAAACCCAGAGTCAGATATAGAGAAATATGCTGAGAGATCAGAGAGAAAAAGGAGCAAGCCACCACCACACCTTACCTCCTTAGCATCCCAACAGACAAGAAAGCAAACACCTGTTTCTCTCTGCTTATTCCCTGTTTATACCCAGCTAGCTCACTTCCTGTCTGTCTGTACAGACCTCCAGACCTCTATGGTTAGCTAGTAAGATCCATTCTCTGACCTTCAGATGGACTTTATTTGTATGAGAAAGTTATCACCACATTCTCCAGATAAGGACAGGTAGACATCAGAAAATTTTGCTGGGAGTTTCCATGTTGCCAAACTTTTGGAAAAAGCTGCCAGACCATTATAGACGTCAACCTTGACCAGCCAGTAATGCCTTCCAACAAACACCAATAAGACAAACCATACATAAAGGTTATTAGGAACTGTGTATGTGGCTCATTTGTAGAGTTCTTAATCTAGTTTTGGGTTGAATTCCTAGCACCACAAAAAACTGGATGTGATTATGCAATCCCATAATCCTAGCCCTCAGCGGGATCCCAGTCTTCCAGAAGGAGGATCAAGAGTTAACGGTTTTCTCATGCTGCTTAGAAAGAAGTTCTTGGTCTTCTATCTAATAAAGATTGTTATACTTGTTAATGGATTTTAAAATAAAAACATGAGAGATTTGGAAGTGAGAATGCACTTCCATGGTAAAATGTTTGCATACTACATTTAAGTACTTGGGTCTGATTCCCAGAACGACAGAAAATTTAAAAAGGACACCAACAAGACATATAAAAACAAGTGTTAAAAGTGTAAGGCTTGCATGATTTTATTTGAAAATTCCTTATCTAGCTTGTTTCTTCCAGTAAGTTCAAAGGGATAAGGGAAACATTTTTTAACCACTGCAATTGAAGTTATTCTTTATGTTTCAGTATTATGCATTCTTTTATTGACTCTAAATTGTAGTAAGATTCTGCCACCTTACTATTCTCCATTAATCACTTCATATTGATGGTTCATGTCTTATAACCAAGAGGAACATATTTGAACCTGTTTGTAAACTCTTTCATGGCCCAGACTAGATGTTTTCCTTCCAACTCTACTTAGTCCCTGGCTGGGGCAATGAATAATCAGTAGAAGACCGAATGAATATTTTGTTACTGTTCTCAGAAATCTCTGTGTCAATACTAGATAGTAAAATATTAAATTACTATAAATTAAAAAGTATTCCATTATTTACTAAAACATCCCACATGATTTTTATTAGAAAAAAATATGTAAGATTCATTCTATTGCTCTGGCACAAAAAGAATTATGGAAATGAGCAAGATACACAATACATAGAGTAAAAACATGATATATTCACTGTAACGAGTACGGGTTTTTCCTGCCGGCCACCACTGGTCTTGTCCCGTCGCCACGCCAGCCCCAAATAACACACAGAGACTCTGTATTTGATATTATCCTGTTGGCCAGTTACTAGTTTCTTATCGGCTAGCTCTATCTTAATTATTAACCCATTTCTGCTGATCTATGTATTTCTCTTACCGGGGAGCCGGCGGCATACTGCTTTTTCCTGACTCTCCATCTTGGCTCTTCCTTCCTACTTCCTATTTCCTCCTTGTCTCCTAGTCCCTCCTATCTTCCTTTCCTATTGGCCAACAGTGCTTTATTATTAACCAGTATGAGAAACATATACAGAATGACATCTCCCATCAATTCACAATTTAATAATGAATATTGTGTTAGTATAGATTGGTCAGAACATAGGACTGAATTCTTTACATTGCTAGGAAATGACAGTGCATATAATAAGTTATTAGACCTAAGTTTAAGGTGGAAAGTTATCAATTCCCATCCCTTGGAGAACAGGTCTTTGAATATAGACATTGGCCTTAGACAGATGTGATTGAAAGTCCAGACTCTAACCTTTTAGACTTTTTGATCATGGCAAAGCCATGAGTCCCCTTTCAACTTCATTTTTCTCATCTTTAAAAGGTAATCATGATTTCTCAGGGAAGTTTTTGGGTATATTGTACTTAAGCAATATTTTTGGACCATTACAGGTACTTGGAATCACTAAATTTATTAATAGGCTATAAATATTTGAAAAGTTTCAAACAAGCAGTAGCAATTGAGGTGTCTTAGTTGGTAAGTCTGGAGGTTAGAAAGGACAATGGGAGCAAGAGAAAGCATTTGCAAGCACCAGAAGTGTGTGAGCTATGCCAATTCAAGAAGTGTTAATATTCGAAGAACAAAATAGACTGGATCATCCAAGGATAGGGAGGGAGTGGTCACATGAAGATGAGGACACTAGGAGGCTTCTGCAGGTTCCTAGCGAAAGAATAACAGTTACTGTAGCCTGGAATCAGCAGCTATACTCTATTCCAGAGTGTGAGCTCCTAAATTCCGGAGAAGAGATTGGAATTTAGACAACTGTCCCTTGAAACTCTTTCTGCAATCCTGGGATGAATGGATAAGAAGAAACACAGAAAGAGACAGAAGATTAAAGAAAGACAAAGCAAGAAATCCAGTTGCAACATCTTTGCATTTGTGAGAGCATGAGCTAATATCTGCAGCTGCCTACCTTACAACATCAGAGATAAAACAAAATTCTCATACCTTCCTTCTATTCTGGTATGGAGTCTACAGTGCTTAAGTAATTTGATTTGAAATAATCTTTCTTCCTGTTCAAAGTGCTCTCAGCCACCTCATTAATTTTGATTTTTATGCTCAATAAAGTTTCTGTTATTCCTGCAAATTTCATGTCTGGTTAGGCTCCTGGAGTTCTGCCTTTTTCATCTTGTTTTTAAAGTACAGATCACTCTGTTAATGTCCATCTACTTCTATTGTTTCTTCCATCAAGTCATATTCCACCAAGAAAACATTCTAGCTCTCAAGGAAACCCAGGTATTTCTCATTCTGTGATCTCTATGGTTTATATTATCCTTCACTAAGACCACTTTTTAGTTTTATATATGTGCATGTGTGTCTGTGTTCATAGGGTTATGTGTTCATTTGTGAGGGTTCATTTGTGTGTTTTCATGCCATACATATATGCTTGTATATATGCATGTGGAGCCTTAGATATTAGTCCTCAGAAAATATGCACCTTGTTTATTTGAGATGAAATCTCTCATGTGGTCCAGAGCCAATCAGGCTAGGCTTGTCTTTACCTTCCCAGCACATTGATTACAAGTGTGTGTGTGTGTGTGTATGTGTATGTGTGTGTGTACTAGGGATGGAACATGTTCTCATGTTTGCAAGGTGAGCATTACACTACCTACTCTATCACTCTTGCCCCCCATCTATCTATCTATCTATCTATCTATCTATCTATCTATCTATCTATCTATCTATCTATCTATCTATCTCTCCTTTTGGTTTTTCCAAACAGGCTTTCCCTGTGTATCTTTGGCTGATCTGGATCTCATTCTGTAGCCCAGCCTGGCCTTGAACTCCCAGAAAACAGCCTGCCTTTGTCTCCCAAGTGCTGGAATTAAGGTTATGTACCAGCATGCCCACAGCTTCTTTTCTCTATTATATTATATATGTAATTCTTAGATTTGTTTTTTTTAAGTAATGTCTTCTCATGAATTATTGGGGAAATTCATACAATGAATTTTGAACATATTCATTCCCCTTTTCTCATAACAGATATCTTGATCCTTGGGCTCTTCTCCACTATCCTTGAGCCTTGGGTGTAGGGGTTGAGTTACAAATATATTAATTGAGAATGGGCAAACCATGGTCAATTGTTTTATGTGTTTTAGATAAGTAAATATTTCATTGAGGTTTTATTACATTAAACCATAGCTCTTAAACCTTTCTAAATAATTTTTTTCTCATAAATTACCTTCCATAAATGTAAACACAGTGCTTACATTGTGCAAAAGGCAGTAAAAGATAGGAGGAAACTGGAATCATGTATGCTTCAAAGTCCTTAGACTACGGGAAGATAGACAACAGGAACAGCATGTAACTAAATGAAATAATTTCTAAGAATGGTCATTTTTTAGGGTGATTAAGTGAAGTAAATTCCTTGAGAATAATTGTGAGGACAAAACAAGACTTGCTGGATGCAGTGTCTGGGTAATCCTTACTAATGACAATATGTGAGAAGTAAAGAGGACAACATGAAGTGACCAAAGAACATATTAATTTAGCCAGAGAGTGGAGGCCCTGCAATAGGCCCAAGTTGTCATCTTTGAGGAAGAGGACAAAACAAAATGTCACTGATTTCAATAATAAAGTGGGTAGGGAGGCTGAGGCAGGTGTATCTGTGCTTTGTAGGTCATTGGTGCAGACTTAGTGAAATGGAAAGGGAGAACAAATTTGTCAGATACATGCATATTTATGCACAGAAACACATACATACATATTCACATACATGTATACACACATAAATATATACGCAGATATATATACACACACAGAGAGACACACACATAACACACCCATATAAACACACACATACACTTACTGCACACATATATACACATGTACACACACAAAGAGAGATGCACGCATATACATAATCATAATACACACAAATATATGTGTACACATACATTCATACATATACATATATGTTCATACACATACATACATACATACCCATATATATATATATATATATATATATATATATATATATATACACATTTCAAACAGATATTGGTTTTGAGATAATAAGTTTTCTCTAGCAGGGACAAAAGGAGAAACAAAGAAATTAGTTGAGCTGCTCCATTCATTTATTCAGTCCAAGCTGCTATAACAGCATGCTGGAGAGTGAGTGGCTAGTTCTTATTGTTCTAGATGCTGAAACTCTGGTATTAGGTATCAGCATGACTGGATTCTGGTAAGGGTTCTATTTGAACAAAAAGAGAATGAGAGAGGAAGAGGGAGAGGGGAAGAGGGAGAGTGAGAGTGAGAGCGAGAGCGAACAAGAAAGAATCTCTCCTGTGAGTGTGTGCCTGTTTTTATGTGTTAGAGTAACACCCATGAGGGTACTATACTCATAATTTACTCCTAAAGGCTCTCCCAACTTCCATCACATAAGTTTTAGGAGCACACAGTTCATCTCTTACCATGGTAGAGGATTGAGATGGACAAACTGAAAATAGAGACAGGAATCAAGACAGGATATGTTGATGAAAGAAATGTTGAGAGGAAAAAGAAGAAACAAACTCAAGATGAGTCCTCAGTTGTCAGCTGATGCCTTAGAAAATATGGTTGTACCATTACTGAGGTGGTGGTTGTTTTAATGTAGAAGAATCTTTTCTCCGTAAATTTCTGATAATTCCACTTAAAAGATAATGGTTAAGAGAATGAAGCTAGACAGTAAATATTATATATTTGCTAGTCATATGATCTTCAGCCACTGTTCATACATAAATGAGTGAGACAGCTTTATTTACTAAACAAGCATGGGGCATAACATACTAACCTTTGTTATATGCAATAAAAGAAAGAATAAAAAAGCAAACTCATGTTTCTAGTTGTGCAACCTTTCAGAATATATTTAACTTAAAGTTCGAGACCTCACATGAGGATAAAAATTGGATTATGCCATTTCCTTTTGAGTATGTATTTTTATCATTTTTATTTATGTTTATTTGTCTGTCTGTTGTAGAAGGAGATTTTCTCTGTCTTGCCAGGCCTGCTTGACCAGTTTTCTCTCCACCCACCAGGTCCCCTTAGCTGCTATGAAATCACCACTCTAAGGCTTAATAACATTCACAGTTGTTTGGCTAATGGCTTAGGCTTCTTACTGGCTAGATCCATCTTAAAATAACAACCTATTTTTATTAATCTGTGTATCTCCAAGTGGCTGTGGTTTACCAGTGAGGCCCTTGCGTCTTGCTTCCCCAGGGGCTCTATGGTATTTCCTTGACTGTCTTCCTTCTCTCTGTATCTTTTATTGGATTGCCCAAGTAGCTAAATGTTGCCCATCCATTGGCCACAACAGCTTTATTCATCAACCAATAAAAGTAACACATATTCACAACATACAGAAGGATGTGCCCACAAAGATCAGAGACCATGCATTCCCTGGTTCAGGATTTACAGGCAATTGTGAGCTGTCTAACATGGTGCTAACAACCAAACTCGGGTTCACTACACAAACAGTATGAATTCTTAACTAGTGAGCCATCTTTCCAGCCCCACTATTATGTTTTAAAGCACTTTTGTTTCTCTATTAGGAATTTCTATATGTCTGTGTTCAAGTCTTTCTCCCCACATGCACAAGATTCAGCTATTTGACTATTCATTTTTGTTATCAAAGCTTAGTAGAAAGCAGCAGTTAAAAGGCTGCATACAATTCAGTGACAGAGGGAGAACATTTATTGTTATTTCTAATTGACTCAATTATGCCAAGTGGCATCCATTCTTCTACAGTCTTTTCTGCATTGTTCCTCACTGATAGGTGTTATCTGAATTTGACAATTACTTCCGCTTTGCTGGGGTCAGAGCTATCTACTATCTGCATCTCAAGAAAAAAAAATACAGCCTTATGTTCTAAATGTTATTCATATTTATTCCAAATTGTGATATATTGAAGTGGCTCCTTTTATCTTGCCTTTAAAACCCTGATAACAAAAAAGACAGGAAGATCAATAACCACATGATGGGTAACTAATTGCTTTTGCTTCAACCTGCAAGCTGCCATCCCTGGAGGAGCTCATTCCAAAGTCCATTTGACAATCTCAGATATTGTTTTCAAGCTTGGATCTCAAAAGTCTAGATTTCAAATGGAGTAGGAAGAATATGTTTAAAATAGGTCCATCATTAACGCCTTTATATGTGAGAGTTACTCAGTGTGATCCATATACAGCATTTTCAACAGGCAATTGCTAAAATGGCTATTAACAATGGAGAGACTTCATTTTGCTGAAAGTGATGGTCTACTAAATGTCATTGAATTCCTTTTAAAAATGTTTTAATTCACTGTTGGATATATCAAAGTATCATACTGAAAATGCATTTAAGAATTTATTTGATACTATGACTTGTAGCCAATATATTTTGATCAATTACAAACGCTATGCTCTAATCCAAAGACTAACTTACTTGTCTTCACAAATCCATAAGTGTGTGTGTGTGTGTGGGGGGGTAACTTCTGTTTCTAAACAGGGACAGACAGAACTGTCTGCAGTTGCACAATAAAGAATTCTGTTTTCCATATTCCAACCTCTTTGCCTTGAATGAAATTCATTCACCTTTTTGTGCCTTTGTTTGTCTACCTATGAACTGGAGAAAAAAATGCCTATTTTGTTGAGTTATTATGTAGATAAAATACACTGATATTTTAAGACATCTAGAAGACTATCACATATAAGGAAGAATTTACCTAGTAGTATAATGCTAACTCCTCCAAAGGGCAAAAACCTTTTGTACCATGTGTTGTGAGGAATACAAAGATGATTCTACACATGGGAGGATATGCATGTACATATATTGATATGAGCATTTTCAGAATCCTCAGCTGGGTTTGGATTATTCTGAGCCTACAAATAAATATGTTTTCTCTAAAATGAGAGAAGTCGTGGTTGGGAACATCATCTTATATTCTTCTCCCCATGGATAACTGATGTTTCTCAATATATGGAGAATAGCTCATGGCTAAACAAAGTAGCTAATAATTAAAATGAACCCAGGAATCATTTTTGGTTATATTGTTTCTAAGGTATAAACCAAGTAACAGCTGTTTCTATCTCCTCTTAAGAATGTGCCAGGGTATAAATATACAACATTTTAAACTATTAATCGGTTGAAAGACATCTACCTGATTACATTTCCTGACTATTGTGAACAAAGTGGCAAGAAACATGTATGAGCAGTTGAGTAGTATGAGCAGTACGAGTAGGATATAGAGTCCTTTGGGTCCTTTGAGCAGATACCCAGGAGTGGTATAACTGGATCAAGTGGTAGCTCTATTTTTAGCTTTTGCAGTATGCACAAAACATGTGCAAGCTCAAGCCAGGTAAGATCCCAGCACGAAGAGAGAAAGTGGTCCTGAAATCCCACCACAACCTGAGGAGTTCTTGGTAAATGGTAGCTGCTAGGAAGGGGAAATTGTTTTTTTTTTTTTTTTTTTTTTTTTAAGATTGGGGCCCCTGGTAGGTTGACCACACTCCAGTGCAGCATACATTAGACTTCATTTTTTTAAAAGAGGACACAGAGTTGAATGAGTAGGGAAAACCAGGTAGAAGAAGTTGGGGGTGGGGTGAATATGATCAAATTGTATCATAGAGAATTCTCAGAGAACTAAAACAGAATTTTCCAGGGGAGTAGTGATCACAGAAAATTGCTTTTCTACAACTAAACATGAAAAGTTCCTTTTGAGAAGCTGTTTTTCCTTAGCTTGCTGTTTATAACGTATTGTCTTGTTTCTGTGGAAATGAACAGATGTTATTAAACCTCTCAGAGAGATGAACATATCCTTCTGTATGAGACAAAGTCCGTACCATACCACCATGAAGATAATGAACTAAACCTCTCAAACTGTAAGCCAGTCTGAATCAAATGTTTCCTTTACAAGACTTGCTCTGGCAATGGTGCCTCTTCCAGCAATAGAAACACTAAGACAGAAGTTGGTGCCGAGGGATTGCTGTAGTACTAGGGTATTTCTGTGACAGGCCATACCATGCTTTTGTTTGGAGGAATGTAGACATTGGAAATTTGGATTTAAAAACAGCTGAATGCTTTAAGCAGGGCTTAATGGGCCTGATTAGTAGTAGCATGGAAGACAATGGTGCTAAGGGTGATTTGAACTGTATTCTCCTGGCTCAAGATGATTCAGAGGAGAAGAATTTAGGCCTAGAGATCATTCTTGTGATATTTTGGTGAAGAATGTGCCTGCCCAAGGCCAGGGTGAAGATATTTAGATTACGGACGTTGACAGAGGAAATCTCAAAATACTCTAGTATACACTCTGTAATGTGGTTATTAATGGTAACTCTAATGAAGATTTATAATGAAAAGGAGCAAGCTGTTCAATGAAGATACAAAATGTTAAATTTGAGGGGAAAAGGAGCATCAGGAAATAGAATGGAACTAAATCGTGTGTTGAAGGAGATAAATGGATTAGAAGAATGGAACTAAATCCTCTGTTAAGGAGATAAACAGATTAGAAATGGAATAAAGGCAGTAGTGACCTTAAGACAAATTCCCACACAGCTAAATTTCTAACTTGTAAAGAGATTAAAGAAAGTCTCAGAGTTGGGTGCAGTGTTGTATGCCTTTAATCCCAGCACTCTGGAGGCAGAGACAGGCAGATATCTGAGTTTGAGGCCAGCCTGGTCTACACAGCAAGTTCCAGGATGGTCAAGTTTAAGCAGTGAAGGTGACCATTTAAAGCACAAAGTTGGTGGAGATGCCACTGAATGAGGCAGCCATGTTCCAGCCTTAGTAAGCAGCAGAACTTTGCAGCTTCACCCCCACAGTCCTGGCTTCACAGTCAAGGATGGAATTTTCCTCTGTGAATAAGGAAAGCCTCTGAGGAGAGATGTGTATCAGGAGATTCCCTGAATGGTGGCTAGTACATAAGCTGTGAAGGTGAAGTCTGGACTGCCTTGGAGATCCGAAGAGGATGGATATGCCAGAGCCATGGAATACCTGCTGAGGGGAGCTGCTAACAAGGAGTGAAAACAGCCCAAGAGAAAGAAGTGTGTTGTAGTCAACAAAGCTGAATGAATTTGTACATCTGAAGATCGTTTTGATATTAGACATGATGATGCAGAGTTTGGACTTTGCTCAGCTGATTTTGGTCTGGTTTTGGCCCAGTACTTCCTCACTATGCTTTTTTACCTATGTTTTGGAGATATATATATATATCTCCAATGTCATTATATAATCTGAATTTTTAAATTTTGATTTGATTTTACAGGGGATTATAGTTAAGAAATGTATGGATCTCAGAAGAGACTTTGAAACTTTAGACTTTAAATATGTTTGAGACTGTTAAAGAGCATTGGAACTTTTGAAGTTGGACTGAATACATCTTTGTATTATGATGATGCCTACAAGTCTATGGGGGCCAGGAAGTATAATGTGACAGTTTCAAAGAAAATGGTTACCCTAGAGAGTAGCACTATTTGGAAATATGGCCCTGTTGGAATATGTGTGGGATTGTTTTAGGAGGTGAGTCACTGTGGGGGTGGGTTTTGAGGTCGTCTATGCACAAGCTATGCCCAGTATGACACAGTTCACTTCCTGTTGCTTGCAGATCAAGATATAGAATGCTCAGCTCTTTTTGAAGCACCATGTCTGCCTCTGAAACTAAGCCATTCTGAATAAGTGTTTTTCTTTCTAAGAGTTGTCATGGTCATGGTGTCTCTTCCCAGCAATTGAAACCCTGAGACACACATGGAGAACTCAATAAAACTTTAATGATTGTTTTGCATGCAGTTCTGTGAATGTACTTTTTACTTCAAGATATTAATTCAGAGAGGTAGATAAAACATCAGTGGAAACATATACTATTTTTCACACACACTATATATGTGTATGTGTATGTATATGTGTATGTGTGTCTTTGCCTTAAACAGAGTCTCACTCTGAATCCCAAACTGTTCTCACACTATCTGTGACCCTCTTGCTACAACCTCTTCAGTGTTGGGATTGCAGATGTGAGTCATCATACCCACTTGTTACTAGCTTGTAAAATAATTTCCTTCCAAACAATGAACACTGCCAGGACAGTTACAATTGGGAGCTTTTGGATTCCATTTATATTCTTGCAGTTGAGCTGCATTGCCTCATCTTCCTCATCCCAAATATATTTCTTCTGCATTTTGAAGAGTTGTTAGTTTTAAAGGTGACAAATTTGAATAGCTCCATATACCCACTTTCTCCCACTCATTTGTCAGGCTGTCTTATCCAAGTTATCTCAGAAATAAAATTCTTTCTTTTTCTTCTTAAATAGAAGTATTTTAATATTTTATCATTTTAAATTAGCCCTTACTTCATTCATTTCATTGCTCTCTAAATGTGAGCCTAATGATATTACTTAGTTGTTGATACATTTTAAAAGGAAATGAAAACTGTGGAAATGTTCATCTCTTTCTTTATCCTGTTTTTGTTCTGTGATTACATTGTATGATGAATGCTAATCAATCCAAAGGACTGGTGAGAAGCTTGAGTTCATGCCTGTTTTAGGAATACCTTTATGATTTATTAATGTCCAATATTCCACACACAGTTCTAGATCTACTCCCTTTTCTTTCAATCAGATATTAATACAAAAAGCCTACCAAAATTCTCTGTAAACAAATTTGTGAAAATATCACTCACAAAATAAACCAAAGGGTGTGATCTTAAGAATCTGGTTTATGAAATTCAGTTGATTCAGGGGTGCTCTGCTAGGACACAATGTTCTTGCTTTTCTCCCTATTGAAAACTGAGTGTCTGACATTCATGTTGCCTCAGAGTCATTTCCTCGGTGTCCCCAAATCTTTAAAAAGCTTTCTTGAATAAAGCCAATTTCTTCTCTCAGAGTCTTGTACTTTTAATGGGCTTCATGCTGTTACAAATACTCAGACAAGATTTCCCTTTCAATTCTCTGAAATGTTAGATTGAGACAATTAAATTCCCTTTGTGAGTCTTTCAGAAGTAATCTTGGATGGAAGCAGAGAGGAAATAATTGCAATAGATCAGTGGTCACTAAGCTTAGGCTCCAGACTGGCAGCATCACTTGCAAACTGGTTATGCAAGCTTGCCAGTCTGCATCTAATGAACCTGACCATGCACTTGGGATACACAACCTGATGCATTTTGATTCCAGAACCTCTGCTATGAAGAAACACTTAACAATGAAACACATACATGTCCTTATGGGTGATGCATGTAATCTGTATTTCTAATGTTTGCTTTTTCTGCATGCTTTTTTCTTTCTGTGAAGAACTATTTTACTATGTAGAAATCTTTCCATATCAATCATCTTCTTAGCCTGAAACCTCCTGGCACGGCCACATGCCATTTCTGATGTGATTTGGCCACTGCCTGCTTATCTATCAAGTCCTACTAGTGGCTGGCTGTACCTCTCATTTCTATCAAAATGCATTTCCATTTTAAAATAAATCTCAGGACATTCAGAAATCTCAATGCCTCCTAATTTCTTTTTGTATTACTGTAGGTTCCATTTCTGACATTATGAATTTATTCATTAATTGGAGAAACCGGTATTGCTCTTATAAAATGAAATTGACTTATGAGCCTAATTTCATTCCTGTTTTGTTGAAGGGCTAGTATAGCAAGCTTTTCAGACTTCAATTTAATCACCTTTATATTTGGGAAAAAAATGTCTGTTCTAAACTGCCTTTACAGAACAGTCTGGCTTCGAAAATTAGAGATCTACCCTACCTCTGCCTCTGCCTCCGCTTCCCAAGTGCTGGGACTAAAGATGCAAGACCATGTCAGACTAAGTTTTAACTCGACATTAATCAACAAACTAAATATTACTTTGCTATATTTACATTCTTCATATGAGGCAGTCTAGGTGCTAATATTATATAATGATCACCAATGACTATTGTTGTCTAATAAAGTGCCATAGGATAGTGTTCTTCTGAGAGTCAGATAAAATATGGTAGGAACTTAGCACAGGTCAGTCACTTGGTCATTTTGCATACAAACTAGACATTTTTAGCTACTATAGAAATATGCAATTGTGGCCAGGTGGTAATGGCACATGTCTTTAATCCCATGACTCAGGAGGTAGAGGCAGGCAGATCTCTGAATTTGAGTTCAGCCTGTTTTAAACAGTGAGTTCCAGGACAGCCAAGGCTACACAGAGAATTATTGTCTGTGGTAGGAGAAGAAAAAAAAACATGCAATTATGTATGGCAGCATGCATGACAAATTCCAGTGCCTAGGAGTCAGAGCCATGGGATTTATGAGTTCCATACCAACTTGAGATATATTGTGAGATGCTGTCTTGAAGCAAGACAACAGTAGATATAGTTATATGGAAATGAAAATATAGAATCAAAATACTTTGTGGCTATCATGATTCTGCTATTCATATGAATTATTATACATTGTTTGGCAATGCATCACCTTACATTTTGGGAGGACAGAAATCTGAAATTAGTTCCAAGGGTTAAATTCAATTGTTTTACATGAGCTGAGTTTTTTCTAGCAATTGCTTGCTTTTTCTATCTTGTCACCCCTGCCTGTATGTGTTAGTTTGTTGCCTCTGCCATCTTTAAAGCCAGTGATATCATCACTTATGTCACATCTGCCCCATCTTTTACTCTGTGGTCTCCATCTTTCACTTTTGAGGATGATGACGACATTGGAGCATCCAGAATGATTTCTCATATTAGGATTCATAACTCAATTTAATCTTAAAGATGATTTGAGTTGCAAAAGACAACATAGCCAGGGGTTAGAGAGGATGCCATCTGGTACATTCCCAAGGATACTAGTGAAGAGTGGAAATTAGTAGATATTTAAGCAAAGATATTTGGATATGACTAGTTCTATTTCTACTTCTTCCATCAGTCAAACAAAAAATGATATGAAATGAAATAACTTCTATTCACTGAGAACAGGATTCTATAAGTGGCAGGATGCATGACTGATTTAGAAATAATAATCAGTAGCTAGATACTTGATGCCCTTGAATGTCAAGCTAAAGCATAAGGTACTCAAAGCAGATTCCCAGTAAATAACATTGACTGAAACCATGGAAATGATAAAGAGAAAGGTTTTCCCAAAGTTTAACTGATAATTCCCTCTTTGTTCTGAGGGCAATATTTAAATAGATGCCTAAGAATAAGTCTGGATATGCACATGCTTCAAAAACATGTGTTCAGTTTAAAGGATCAATTATTCTTGCATGAGTCAAAATATTTTAGTTGAGGTTGGTATAAAAACCCATTTGGGGATCTGAGGAACTGTGTTACACTTTCGCTGACATTCACAAATTACAAGTTGGCCTTTGGCCTTTAACTCAGAAGCAAATAGAGTTCTGAAGGATAAGACATGGATGCTTACCAACACAACAAGACAACTTTCCAAGGCCCATTGTAAAATCACAGACCCCTAGTTGCTGTTCTCTCTCTCTCTTTCCCTCCCTCCCTTCCCTTTCCTTCTCAAATCAGGCCATGCTCCCCTCCAGTGCTCTCTGGAACACTGTTGATAAAGCATACTATGGCCTTGCAGCCACCCTCCCCCTTGCAATTGAGAGCTAAGAGCTGCAGAAAACTTGGAATTTAAACTTTTTATCTTTTTATTTTGCTGCTTAACATTTATTTTTTTAATATTCCAATCCTAGTTTCCCTTCTCTTCTCTACTCCTGCTTCCCCACTTCCCTCCCCCATCTCCCATCTGCTTCTTGGAGAGGATTAGGTTTCCCCTAGGAAGTCTACTAAGTCTGTCTCATCATCTCATTGAGGCAGGACCAAGACACCTTTCCACCCACCCCCCCACACATACACACCCACCCCAGTATCTCAGCTGAGCAAGGTATCTCTCCCTATAGAATGCTGGACTTCTAGCTCATGGCTTAGGCCAAGGAGTATGGAGCTTGCCTTGAAATCCCCTAATAATCAGATACTCTCTGTGTCCTGTGGAACTGAAGATATTGTCTCCTTTCAAGATACTTTTATGCTCTCTGTGATATGAAACTATACCTCTCCCAAGATGTTGCTAATGGAATGATTCGAGAGTCCATGTCCCTTCAGAACATCTGTCCTGACATACATTATGGCTGTCTTTCCCAATGAAACTCTCTCTTGGACCTGGAGGTTTGCTTCTCCCATCTCAGGCTGGGATTTGATAATTCTCCTAACAAGCCCACACCCTACTCTTGCTAACACCTAGTAATTTTTTTTTCACTCCGTTATCTTTCTCCAGGCAGAAGCACTGGTCTGCTGTAAGTTGGTGCTATCATTACCAAAGCAGTAAGAAACACTATTGATTTTATGGTTTCTTTGAACAAGAAGATTCAAATTCCACAGTTTCTTTTCATCTGACTCCATGCCCTTAGAGAGTGGTAGATAGGCTTTATCAGTCATGCTCAAGAAAGCATGAAGGACACAGAGGCAGGATGTGACTTCTCTGAAAATCCCCTCTCTTCTTTTGGGTCAGCAGATTTGCTTTCTCCAGTATCACCCACATCAACGGTGACTCAGAACAGTGGCATTCTTTTATTTTGTTTTGTCTCTAACTGTACAGTGGGGAAGAATACAAAGAAGGAATTACTGGAATTTTTAGGGTTGAGACTCTTCTTGGGTCAGTACTTAAAGTTCTATGAATAAATTGGACATTGAGTTCCATTTTTTCAAGTAAACAGTCTCCATTCATTTGCATATTTACTCACAAGATATCAGCGGAGTTCCGGCTATTTCTTGGCTCTTTGCAAGGTGTTCTGAGTATTCTAATGCAGAAGAGAGTAAACAAAGCTATTCCTGTACTTCCAGAATCCATTCCTTAGTGGGAAGGAAGGCTTCATAAGATTAAATAAATTAAGTAATTGTCTCTACAGTGGGGACTGACTCCAGAATCAAGAGCAGGCACTTCTTGAAATACATTAATACCAGTAGAACCCCACAATAACCCTATGAAGACCAGATGATTTCTGTCTTATGTCAACTCAGTCTATGATCACAGGTTTCCTCCAAGTTGGATCCAGGCTTCTGTTTCAAGTGCTCCCGCAAAGCACTAAATGCCCAGGAAACCTGTAGTCAATTAGATTTGACACTCCCTGACAAAGCCAGAAAACCAGCACCAAATCGTGGCAACTGGTTCTCTATCCAGACTGCATGTTGCATCTCATCACCATGGTAATGAGATGCAGCCCTGGCTAACCTCTCCCTGGACCTCCTTGATCTTCCTTCCCCAGGGGAGCTCCTTGAAGATCATTTATGAAAATCAGTAGTAAGCACCAGTGGCCTTTGGAGCCTCTCAGAGAGTGCTTAATGCAGTAATTGTTTACTCTGATTCTTAATGAGCAACAGTAATGCAGTGATGCAAATTTATTTTCCTGAATGTATTCCAGAGCAGAAGGCACCTTGAAGGGCAGGACTCATTTTTCTCCCACTGAGAATTACCCTGTCATGATTTTTGCAGTCGAGCCCCACGGGTTCCTCTCAAAGCACAGCTTGCCTTAGATTTACATAAAGTGAAATTACTGAGATAAAGTGTTATCATGTGGGGGATTAGTTATCAATTTCTTACCTACAAATTGGGAGAAACCATTGCCATGGAACCAAGAATAATACAAAAGGGGTAGCTTATTCATTCAGATAATGACCAGTTTTGCATCTTTGCCTTTTGAGCAACAACAGACAGTAGCTAATGCCTACTTAACTCAGTGGCTATTTTGAAATAACTAAGAAGAAAAAAATAAACACCAACCACAAGTAATCTACTATAACATAAATAAGCCTAAAACATTTATACAACATGTATGTGTTGTGTAACGTGGGATTTCTAAATTGTGTGAGTTCCCTCATGTTTAGAAAAGGCTTTCTTTTATCAATTGGCCTTTTATAGCTGCGGTGGGGGCAGGGGGTCTGTGGCTTGGGAACGAGGGCCTTGTAAATTGGCCCTTACCAGCTGCTTTGTCTTGTCTTCTAAATTGCTTGAAAATCTATTAAGATATATGATCCACATAAAGTAGGACCAGAGGGTTTCTGTGTTGTAGGCCCTAGGGATTGGATTTTACTTTATCACCCATTAGCAAAGATGGGATTTCATCGGTAGGCTTACCCTTCTCTCACCCCTGAGGGCTATGAAAATCCCAAAGATTAGTCTCTCTAGGCTAGAAGCAGAGATGTAAATACCCAGTAGCTATTTGTTAGGTGGACATGCCAGCAACTGTGGGATGCCCTGGAATGGCTGAGGTGTAAGTCCTGGCCTAGGGAGGGGAGTGAGGTTTGTGGAGAGAACTGTCTACTGAAGCAGACCTGCAAGACATTAAACAGATAGGAAGAGACTTTTAGAATTTTCACTTGGTAATTTTAAAAGATGTATTCATTTTTATTTTATGTGTATGAGTGTTTTGCCTGGATATGGATCTATGCGTCATGCGAACAGGCTAGACTAGGGCGTAAGATCCTCTAGAACTGGGGATGCAACTGGGGATGTGGATGGTTCTTAGGCTCTTGAGAGCCTCCAACTTTTTTGTTTGTCTTTTTGTTTCCTTTGTTTTGTTTTGTTTAAATTTTTTAGTCTATTGTTTTCCTTACTCTTGAATTGCCCTCACGGGGTGGTTCATTTTGCATTGTCAAGGACTGGATTTATCACCAGGGAAACACATTGTAGGGTGTTTCTGTGAGGCTATTTCTAAACCGTTTTAGCTGAAGAAGCAAAAAACCACACACCCACTTGTCTGGGATCCTGTGTTACCTTCCAGTTTCTCTCTATGCTTCCTGACTACAGATGGTATGTGACCAGTTGCCTCATGTTCCTGACACCGACTGCTCCTTTATATGTGATCCTTTTTAAACCATGAGCCCAAATAAACCCTTCCTTGAGTTGCTTTTCATGGGTTTTTTTTTTTTTTTTTTTTACAGAAATAGGAGGGGGGCGTCTTTCCATCTTTTTGTCTATTTCCTACTTTCTAAAATCATCCTTTCCGAGGCATCTTTGACCACAATTCTTGCCTTCTGGTATCTGGGTTGCGTCATGATTTCAGCATTGTAACTGGAGTATCCAACTTTTGTATACAAAAGGAGACACAGCATTGCCATCCTTGACAAGAGGAAAGGAAACTGACTCTTGTGTCTAGGTAGAAAAAATAAAGCGGAGATCTGAACCAATAATGGGCTGATGAATGTAATTGCTTAGACCAAAGTTACCAACTGGTAACCAAAGTTTCCAGCTGATTGGACTGAGGCTAAAACCAAGTTTTGTTTGGCTTGCAGTGTCTATTAGGATTCCTGAATAAATTTCTAACAGAGAGAATTGGTCACAGTGCACCAAAAATAGCTGAGGACTAGGTGTTCTTAACAGTAGACTTCATTGATCCAATGAGAGGACACCTTTCTGCCTCCTTCCTTTGGGCTATATACTGGCTCTAATGAATGAACACTTATGATTCTGTCACGTGCCAACCACTTTGCTCTGTCTTTTTCTCATTGATTATCATCTCAAGTATGGGTTTCTCAGCTAGCCTTTCTGTTGGTAGACTTCAATGATAATATGTAGACCCTTCCTTTGATGGATTTATTCATGCCCAGTGTCCCAGTATGTACCATAGATTTTTGTGTAACATGAATAATGAAAACCCAGAGACAGATATTGGGGTTCAAACTGAAAGATTAGAGAAGCAAAGCAGCCAGCCACTAGCTCTCATCTCTACTTCAGATCGAAATGTGTGATACTGTCTCCATGAATCCTCAGAGTGAAATCTAGACTGCATTATTCTCCACCAAGTCTCAGACTGCAATCCCAGACTGCTGTGCTCTCCTCCCCAGGCTGCTCTGCTCTCTTCCATGTGGCTGGAGACTAGTTCTCACATGAGACCCTTTGCTTCTTCCTTTTCTACCTCTCAAATCCTGGGATTAAAGGTATGGGATCCCAAGTGCAGAAATTGCCTTTGTGTGAGCTTTTTCTCTTTTAGACTGGATCAATTTTGTTTGGTCACATGGCCTTGAACAAACAGAAATCTGTCTACCTCTGTCTCCCGAGTCCTGGGATTAAAGGTGTGTACCACCACTTCCTGGCTCTATGGCTATGGCTAGCTTTGCATTTTGATCTCCATTGGCTTTATTATATCATGAAAGATATAGTACCACAGTTTTGGCTTTGTTCATTTTCACAAGTAAGTCATGGGGATTTCAAAGAACTAGTTTATGTTATTCATTGGATGGTCCAAGCTCCCAGGAACTATAAACAACCATACTGTGTGTGCATGCGCACAGCTGCGATGTCACTCCTTAGAGTCAGCACAGGGCTTCTTGCTTCAGCTATATTGTATTGTGCAGAAATGATAAGAACACAGTATACACTCCCTACCTCTACCCCATCCTCTAAGATTGGCAGCCCATCTCTGCAGCCTGCATTTATTAGCAAAGAGACGATTGCCTTCCGTTTATCTGTGACTGGGTTTTGCTTAAAGAGAGTGGCTTCCTGCCAAAATGAGATGCATGCTTAATGAACTCGAATGCTCAGAAGCCCAGGCCTCTCAGAAATTCTCCATGTCAGCCTGCAACTACTGGGAAAAGAAAAAAGATTCCAGAAGATATATACAGAATGAGTCACATCCTTGATATTAGTTTTCTGTGTGAGTAATTCCCCTGAAAGGCCTGTAAAATCTTATTTTATTTTCCAAAAACAATTTAAGGTGGAAACCTGATAGTATCATTTTTTTTCTAGTAGGTTACAGGCTTTTTTTTGGGGGGGGGAGGATGGAGAGAGAATCATGAAAAAGGCAAATATGAGTGTGTATATAATGTGTATTGAGTAGTATTAAATTCACCTTCAGTTTTGAAGCCATTCCATTTCAGTAAGATCATGCTAAAACATTTTGACTTCCATATGAGACAACATGTATGCTTAGAACACACAGTTGTGTCTCCCTCAAAAGAAGAAATTGCACAAGTTGAAGAAATGATGACTGTGGAGATTTTCAATCCCCTAGAAGATTAGATGGCAGGACTAAAAAGAGCCCTGAGGATTGAGTGATTTCAATCTAGGAAATATGGTGCAGTTTTTTTCTTTCTTTTTTTAGGAATATACAGTGATAGTTTGCAGAACATGGTGGCTGCTATACCTGTGCTCTGAAGGATGAGAGATCGTAGTCTGTCCAGTTATGGACTTGAGGTAACAATGCCAGAGCAGCCACCTGCCCTACCATTGACTCTTTGATTTACATGTAAGCAGGCTGCATCTCATCTCACTGGCAATGAAGTCATAAATAAGTTGGTCCCTGACCTCACCAGCATACCCCATAAGTCTCGGTTCCCCAGTACATCAAGCTGCACACTAGGATGAAAAGTGGTATTTTGAAGCATGGATTTACCAGAGATTACCTGGGGACCAGAGTGAGTGAACGTTGTTTTCCAACCTGCCCAATTTACTCCAAGAGGGTGTTAGGTGCTATGGGAGAATAGGAATGTATGGGTGTCTAGAGAGGAAGGAGTGGTGTTGTGTGTGTGTGTGTGGGGGGGGGACTAGAGAAAATCCAGAAGTGACAACAGCCCTCTTTGCCAAGTGTAATGTTACAAACCATTTGCATATAGCTCCGTTCTGAGCCTACAGTAACATTTCAGCAATCTTCCAAGATAAAATGTGAGAGTCATTCTTTGTTGCTCCTTTGTTTCTTCTGTTCAGAACTGCCTGTGCAGGATAACAAAGCCAGTGTCGGGTATAAAGAAGACAGGGTTTTAGTGCTGCAGCCATCTTTCTGTCTCTCAGCCAGTTACTTCTTAGCCTTGTAGCTATAAAGAAAGTGGGCAGAATTAGATGTCCTCTAAGGGGCCTTCCCTTCATGATTTTGTGGTGTAAATGCTTCTATACATCCACTCTTAGCTTAGCTGCTTTGAACTTCAACCTACTTAAAATACAAATAGGTTCTTTCTTCCTCATTACTCAGAATACTATCTCAAACGAATTTTTGTATTTCCTCTTAATAGAATACTTAACAACAATTGAACCTGGAGGGGCTGCAGGGTCTCGTTATTAGTAGATAACACAGCATAATTGCCCTAACCTTTAACCACTGCCAGTCATGAACCTTGTGAATGGCTTGGACATTTCCGAAGCAGTCAGCCATGACCTTCTAACCCTTTGCTCCTCCCACTGTGCCCTGGTGAGTAACTCTGGTGTCTATCAGAAGTCCTTGGTGCTTAAGTGTATCCCAGCAGGGAGGTGGCATCTTGAATGGCTGGCTCTAATGGCTGCACGCAGAGCCTTCAAAAGCATGAAATTCCTCACAGGGTTCTAGTCAGTGGGTGAGATCAGCAAGGAAAATAAGGCTTTTATTTGGGGAAAATGTGTTTACATTGTCCTTCCCCAAAGCAGGCAATGCTTTTTGAAATATTCATTCTGAGCTTAGAATATAATTCCTATAGCTGGTCTCGTAACTCACTTTAATGTCATAGCCACAAGCTATATGCAAGCCTTACATTTAAGTGAGCTGAATTTGAATAAAATTCAAAATTTAGTTCTCAGTCACTCTAAGTCACATTGAAGAATCCAGTAGTTACATGTGGCTCAAGGCTACTGGGAAGACTGTCTCATGTACAGTACAGACACATATTACTGATATCACAGAAACATTTGTTGGCTATTCTGGGTTTATTTTTCTTGTTTATTTTTGTATTTTACTACAGGGTCTCCCTCTATCACCCATATTGGTTTGTATCTCACTGTGTAGACCCAGGTACCCTTGAAACTCATACTATTGTTCTTGCCAAGCCTCCTGAGTGCTGGGATTATAGGTGTGAGACATCCCTCTGGTTAGAATGTTTAAACCATTAAGAGTCATTTGTTTTTGTTTAATTTTCCCTCATTCATCCATCCATATATTCATTCATTCACTCAAAACACATCAATTTGAAGGCAGTGTGGAAAAATAAGCCATATACCAATGGTCATTATAGGTCAGCTATCATTAAAAAAGCTTCCCATGTTATAATTGATCCCTCCAAAGTAGTATATCAAACTACTTCACAGAAGATGAAACATGCTAAGAATCCCCATACTTTGTCAAGGCAGAGTTGGTCGGTAAATACTTCAGATTTCCAAGGTTATGGTACTCTGTGGCAAAAAATGGCTTCTGGAACATTGTTACAAAAAATTAAGTTTATAGACCAGACCATCACTACGAGAGGTAATTAAGTGTTTAGACAGGGATGAGTCCTCTTCTTAGTTGTTCAATGTAGAGTGGTCAGTCCTGAAACCATATGCACATAAACAACAAAAATAGTCTCAGCAATTTGTGTTAGTATTTTAGTAATATATTTATATACATTATACATCTAAATAATATATTTGCATAGGTATATGAGAATAATAAACAAGGAAAAAGAGCTTACCAACTTGAGGGGTTTACATGGAAAGGGTTTGGGGGCCGGGGAAGGGCTGCAGGGAGGAAAGGAAGCTGGGAAAATAATGTAATTCTATTTCAACTTAAAATGTGTTTTTAAAAATGATACTGTTTATATACATTTGGGAAGATATGTCTTGGTTTTAACAAGAACCTGGAATTTTAAAGACTTTCTCCTTAAAGACCAGTTTAGATAGAACATGGGAAGAAATGGAACAAAAAAAGCTGAAGTAGCTTGCATAAGTAGCTTGAAGATTTACATGCTAGGATTTTTATTTACAGTTGCTTTGTTTTGAGTGCAATACATGTTTGCCTTCTGTGCAGTCTGCATGGTCCCAGGCTTTGCAGGTGAAAATAAGTGTGAGGTATTTGATATGCAGTGTGTTTCTTCTCTGAAAAGCATTCCAGCTGTAAAGGAAAGAACTGCACTTCTGACTTTTTATGGTTTATCCCTTGGCAACCTACTGCAGTGATATTACAAACACTGAGACTGTTAGACTAATGGAAGTAAATACTATAAAAGCTGTGAAAGATGTGATAAAATATTCACTCATTTGTACAAGACTATTATACTGAGTACCCACTATGTGCTTGGTGTTGTGCTATATACAAGATTGGAAAAAGATACAGTCCCAGAAGAAAATGATTGGATATGGACCATTACACAATGAACTAACTATAAAATAATCAGTAGGGTTGGTAAATATAACAACTAACTCTTCAGGAAAAACAGAGCCAGAATCATGTCATTTGCACTTACTGTGCTGTGAATAAATATTTCTACCAGAGCTGATGTCAAGTTACCAACATGATCTCAATGCATAAAGAGCTGAGATGTTATTAGCCAGCTCCACCCAGCTTGCCATATATTGTATTATACCAGGTCTTCTCAACCTTTGGGGGGTCAAATGATCCTCTCACAGGGTTCACCTAAGACCATCAGAAAATATAGATATCTTCATTATTATTCATAACATTGGCAAAATTACAGTTATGAAGTAGCAACAAAAATAATTTTATGGTTGGAGTTACCCCAACATGAGGAACTGTATTAAGGGGTTGCAAAATTAGGAAAGTTGAAAATCACTGTATGCTGTAGTGCCATGAATCTACCCTACTGTATTAGCACATGTGTGTGTGCGTGTGTGTGTGTGTGTATAGAGAGAGCAATGCTATTTAAAATTATGTAGTACAATATCATGATAATACAGCATATTAGTTAAAAGTTTATGTTTTGAGATCAGAATAATGTAACTTTAAATGTCAACATACCTAGTTATTAGCTATATAAGTTAGTAGTGTCTTTACCCTCCTAAATTCCAGTTTACATATCTATTTTGTGGGAGAATCTATCACCTGGGGTTCTTAGAGGATGAATATTGAAATGTTTGGGTCAACTCCCCAAGGCATAGTAGGTGACTAACACGTAGTTGGTGCTCTGTGCATGCTTGCTCAATGCATGAGTGAGTATAAGACAAGTAACAACATCATTTAAATCTAAAGCAGATGGCTATAATTTCCTAGAGAAGGAAAAACTTAAATCCATTGTACACTAATGAAGGTTTGACAGTTGAGAAGACATTAAAATTGTGCCTGGAACCTCAGTAGGAGTTTACCAAGACCAGCAGGCAGAGGCTGTTTCTGTATGGATGCACTTGTGGTCTTATGACCGATAATGATTCTTATAGGGTCAGTTTGTACTTTACTCTCACACACTTATTTTCTTAAAACAAATGGGTAGCATCTACACACCTGCCTTTTCTCTGAAACCTTGAATGTTCTCTTGAAAATGATAACCCAGTTCTGACAACCTTTCTTAAGGCCAGGTCTTCTGGGCATCATGCAGACATTCTTTCGCCAGTAGCCTTTGTTTATTAAAGCCGTGGAAGCTGGTGTAGATGTATGAACGATGGGGCCTATTCTCTATTGTGTTTTACTGAGATTCTGTTTCAGCGCCAGAAATGCTGAATGCCTGCTGGTGAAATGCAATTTCTTGAGTATAACATATTAAAGGACATCATATTTCATCTCTCCATGCCTGAGGTTTATCCAAACAAAGGAAATGGGTTGTTACCAAGGAAAGCATAACTCAAAATTCCAATTATAACTGTTAAACCACATGTGAAATTACTTTTAATAATTAAAAATGGCTCATGCCATTCTGCAGTCCTGGCTCAATATTAAGTCTGCTGCCATTTTAAGGAGAGCTAATAATCCCTAGTAAATCCCAATGACCTTAATTGTCTTCCCAGCTACCCTTCAGTGACCTTTATCACTTAGATGGTTAAAATCTAAAATAAATGATACTAATATGTCTGCCCTGCAAGGGCACTGTGCACATTTCTACTGCACAGCTATTGTTTCCAAAATGCCTTTCCTCTGACAACTTGAGCTTGTTTGCAGAAAGGATTCTGATTAAGGGTATGCTTTAAAATGCACATTTTCAAGTGCAGAGGAAAGGAAATGTCAATAAGAATACAGTCATGTGGGAGAAGAGGCTAAGGAAGAAAATAAGAGTTCTGTAAAGAAACAGGGGTGTATGAAAGGGTTAGTAATTATAAACTTCACTGCTAAAACACAATTGTAGCACTCAGCCATGAAGAAGCAGAAGGGAGCAGCACACCCACTATCCGAAGCAAAAAAAATGAGTGTAAATATTTGCACCATGGGTAATATTTCCCTTTACTAGCAGGATTTAAAGAGTAGTATCAACTGCCTACCAGCAGATTCATCCTTTTAACTGGATGTAGGAACATACTCAGATCCAAATCCATAGCTGGTTTCCTTGTGTTTGCATAAGCAGTGTAGGCATCATGAATATCAATGTTTCTTGTGTTTTGTAAAAATTGATTTGACTTTCATGTCATTGTGGCCCAAACTGCCACTTAATCCATTGTTCTGAGTAAAATCTGTCCTCACATGCATGCATGCATTCAGTCAGTCAGTCATTATATGTATAAATCAAATATTCAGTGTTTATAATATATATTTGTACAGTATTTGTTTTTAAAATACATAGATGGCATATATTTTTTCTTTTTTTTTTCCAAAGAGGATATACAATGGAAATGCATAGAAAAGGGAGATTTTAGAATGAATTATAAACTGAAACTTGACACGTATATATAATGGTTTAAAAGAAATGTGCCACTTGCAGCATATCCTCAAAGTCTACCTGCTTGAGCTATTCAAAAAGGAGAAAGATAGTGTCCTTTCTCTCTTTGATCACAAATCTATCTTAAGGCAAGATTGTTACTGAGTTCTAGTCAACACTGGTTAGGAGTCCCTCAACAGCTTATTGTCTACTATACCAAAGGGAAGCTAACACTCCTGGCTCTTAGCCACTCAGATACCCATCTAAACAATCTCTTCTATCAAAGCAACTACATATCCATAAATTTCATTTTCTTCCATTTCTCTTAATCAAATGACTTCCAATTGTTTTTTTTCCCATCATACTTCCCATGAAGTTAAAATTCTTTGCTTGGACCCTCATGAGACCTTAACTGAACTAGCCTGGTTACTACAGATGATGTTCGGTTTTACTCCAGGTTTCTCTTTATGAAAATCTCTGGCCATCTTGGTCTCTTTTCTGTGATATTGGCAGGGCACACTTGTGTCCCTTAAAGGCTTTGTCTCCACTGGTGGTACCTCTACAGAGAGCCGAAAATGGTTAAAATGTACTTGGCTTCTTAGATCTCAGTTTTAGATACCACTGCAGAGGGAACATTCTCAAATATCCACATACTTTGCTTTCTCTTAACAGTGTCAAATGTTTGTATACGATATTTATACCAGTTGTCTGTCTGTCTTTTCCTCTAGAATAGACTCTTCATGAAATGGGACTTCTTCTTTATTACTATTCACCTGGAACATCCACACATCACAAATAACAATCAACTCTTTGCTGTTTGGGTAGTCACCCTCCAAAATTGCTTTCTGGTCCTCAAGAATTACTGCTCTGACTAATAACTAAATTGATTACAGTATTAGAAGAGACTCTGAGCCAGAAGCATATAAACAAGTTTCTTCTGATTTTTGATACCCATAATGTATATAAGATTCTGAATGTCTATTTGCTTTAAAGTGCTAGATGTGGGAGTCATTTACTGTAGAAGAATGTACTAATGCATCCACACCATGATAACTGTTGGCTTTTGTTCTTAAAACAGAGTCCCTTGGATAGAAGGCCATTAGCATTTGTTGGCTATATTAATGGGTAGCAGAGTGGCTGATGATAACTCCTTCATTTCCTTTAATTGCATTTAAATGAAGACTAATGATAACTTCACTGAAAGATGTAAGATATAACTACTTTTAAAATCAGGTTTATTTTATTAAAGATAGCTCTGATGGAATCAATATTAAGTACTTGCATCCTTGGTTTGGTCAGTGATTGCTCTTTTATTGAATTCTAGGTTGCTTTGTCTTAGCAGAAAAAATGGCTAGGAAGGATTTTATTTTGATTTCTTCTATTTTCTCTTCACTTACAGATCTCTCACTTCTATCTGCCTTTGCATTGTCTCTTTTATTGTTTCTCTATGCTTGCTATGATAATAGATTATTTTTGGCACTCTTTCAAATTCTACCATTTTCCTTATAAAACAAATGAACAAACAGCAAAACCCCTCAAAATATGATTCACTTGTACAATACTATGCAGACATTTCTTACTTAAACTGAATGTATCACTTCCTTTAAGTCTAGTTATTCATAGCAAAACAAAGAGGAGCTGACTGCCAAAGAGCCTAATGGAAAACACCTCAGTGGAATGGAGGAATGGTGCTGTACTAAATAAAGGTTGCACAAAAGTCTCCCAAATGTTTCTAGTATCAACTGAGATTCAAATTTAAATCATACACTAACATATTTGGTCCACTGATTGAGTACACCTTTTCTTAAGTATGTTTTTCCTCTTTAAACATCCTGGACAGTGATTCAACCATTTGCTTTCCTGGCTGCTATGAGCTCATTTTTATGAACAGTAATAAGACATTTTCATTTTATCAGGATGCCTTTCATGGGCAGCAAGCTTTGCTGCAAATGTGTTTCATATTAGGAAAATTTACTTCATTCTGCAGCCACAGAAGAGCATAAGTTGCCAATTTACAGTGGAGAGGCACTTTGAAAAGTGTGACTCATTTTGTTTTAATGACATTTTATACTTGTGATTCTCATTTTTGAAGGGAAAATGGGGTATCATTAAGATTGCAGCCATTTTGACTTCCTGTTGTATCAAATTTCAAATGGAGAATGTTTAAGCTTTGATAACTTTTGAGCATGAATTCACATTTCAAAACAAAATATAGTTAGGAAAACAGAATGTGTAGCAGAGATTTTAACTGTTTATTTTTACCATTAAGAGAAATAGCACAGTTGGCAGCCAAGGACCTGTTCACCCCCCCCATCATGTATTATTAATGATCATTATATGACCAAGCCATACACATTAGCAATGGAAATAGAAATATCAAATTATATAGCATCATTGGCACTCTCTTACAAGTAGTAAAGCAGAACGAGACATTAGAGTTATTAATCATTGATGGGGGCATCAATGAGTGATTAGCATTTTGCAATGTGCAGTGATATTAAATTCTCAGTTACCCAGTTTCTCAATACCATACTGTTGACATTTTGGGTTGGATAGTTTTTCCTCATTAGGGGATTGCGCTTTGTTCTGTTGATTATATATGTAGCTGTTTAAGTACCAGCCCTTGCCCTTGTTGCTAGTGGCATCACATCAGTACTGACAAACATTCTCAAACATCCTCTGGGAGGAAGGCACAGCTTCATGGTATCACATCTCTACCAAGAAAAGCCCATATAATGAAAAACCAGCAGCACTGATCAAAAGGGAAACACAGGTTGCAAGGGGATTTAAATGACATATAAACCATTTTATTTTATTATTATTTTTTTTTTTAAATAGAACTCTCAGACATCGAGAGAAGTAAAAAAAAATGCTGCAAATTACACTGGATATATATTATAATGGATTTACTGTGTTTTCTGGTAGGCATGGTGTGTTTTCTTCCTACCAAAGATAATTCAGTCTCCACTATGGTTAGGTGCAAATCTTATTTTATAGAAAGTGCACATGGTTTGCATTATTTTTACTCATGGAATGAAAGCACACCAGTATCAAACTGAGTGATGGTTCATTTTTTCAGACTTGTAAGTACTACGAATTTATGCATCCAAGTGTTTCTTATGTCCAAAGCCCATGCCAATGGTGTATGTTTAAAGACTAAAGCATAGTCAGTGTAAATGTGCAGAATCCAATTTTATTGCTTATGTTCAAATTTTGAGTCGAATTACATACTAACTATGTGGCCTTGGTTAAGTAATCCCTCCAAGTAATTTCTGTAAGAATGGTTTTTAATTTGAATGAAAAAAAAATGGCTGTCATTGAACCTAATTCATCAGGCTGCCATAACCATATAATAGATGATATTTACTGAAGTTGCATACAACTTCTTATTTGCAGAGGACACTGTCTTATATATGTCTAGTTGCTGCTTTTGTTAGTGTGTTTTATGATATAAACTGTATGATTATCAGAAAAACTACCTGTGTGGGGTAGATGAGCTATTCTTTTTAAAGCACCCAACAAAACGACTAAGCAGTAAATAAAGGTCCAATGTTCATAAATGGAAGAATCCCCATACATCACCAAGAATAGGACAGTGTGAAAATAATCAAACAGTTAATAAGTGGAAGAGTTCCAAGCCATCATCAGAATTAAGAAAGAAGATATGAAAATAGCCAAGAAATTCTATTCCAAGTAAAGGACATTAGGGCTTGGGAGGTGGCTCAAGGGCCTGACACTTGCCATCAAGCCTGATGACCTAAGTTTCATTCCTAAGTCCTGTATGGGGGAAAGGGAAATTTAATTTCCCTAAGTTGTTCTCTTACTTCTATACCAACACTGTGGTGCATGTACATGTACAAACACACACACACACACACACACACACACACACACACACAATATAAATGAATAATTAAATGTAATTTATTTTTAAAAGGACAATGTCATTTAAGTACACAGCATATGAAAACTGATAAATTTTAAAGTAGACTTAAAAAGATTGTTTTATTTTGTAGCTTAAATGTAAGTTAATACACATCCGTTAAAATGTGAAAAAATAATATTTCCTAATTTTTTTTCATTGAGTAACTCCAGAATGCCAATACTTTTTCCATAGCAGCAGACTTCACCATTTTGACTCAGTAATATAATTGCTTGAAATCTTTGTTCCAAACTCCTGGAATCCAGCTGTAAAGAGGGAGGAATAATAAGAAAATGGGGGTAAGACCAGGCTACAGAAACCCACAGAGACAGCTGACCTGAACAAGGGGGACCTCATGGACCCCCAGACTGATAGCTGGGAAACCAGCATTGAACCGACTCAGACCCCCTGAATATGGGTCTCAGAAGTCCTGGGCAGTCTAAGGGACCTCTGACAGTGGAACCAGGGTGTATCCCTGGTGCAAAAAGGATTTTGGGAGGACATTTCCCATGGAGGTATACTCCCTTAGCCTAGAGGCAGGAGGCATGGCCTAGTCCCTACTCCAAATGACTTGACAGATTTTGTTGATCCCTCCTGAAAAGCATCACCCTGCCAGTAGAGCAGGGGTGGGGGTTGGGTGGGGATGATGATGAGGGGGGCAGGGGCTAGGGGGTAAGGGAGGGAGAAGGAACTGGAATTGATATGTATAATAAGAAAAACAAAACAAAACAAAAAAAACACAAACAAATAAAAAAGAAAGAATTCTTTGTCCTTGTCCACATCTATGGATTCTGAACAATTATCGTTACAGAAAGGATGATGAATGTCATGCTTTCTCTGTGCTTGCTCTGAAAAGAGAAATTAAATGATGACCAGGAAAATAATACAGAAACAGCATGAACTTAAGACTTTGGAATCATTTCAAAATTTCCCTGTAGCTCTAGCAAATAAAAGACAACACTGTAAATTTTATTTAGTCTATTGGCACTGTGTATCTGGTAATATCTGGATACATAATCTGCTTACCTAACCTATTAGAATTCATTGCTTTCCACTAGAGAATTCTTAGCTCTTAATCCCTTTCTTACTTACTTACTTACTTTCTTTCTTTCTTTCTTTCTTTTTCTTTCTTATTTTTTTTGCTTTTTTACTTATTTCTTTTTTTTCTATTTTTAAAATTTTTCTTATTTTACATATTGATCCCAGTTCCCTTTCCTTCCCTCCCTCTGTCCCACCCTCCCATGTCCCCCAACCAAACTCCTATCCCCTCCCTCCCTCCCCTACTCCACAGATAGGGTGATACATTCCAGGAGGGGTCATCAAAATCTGTCAAGTCATTTGGAATAGGGACTAGGCCCTCCCTCCTGCCTCTAGGTAAGGTAGTAGCCCTCCATGTGGAATGTGCTCCCAAAGTACTTTTGTGTCTCTTACTTTTTGTATACAATATAGACTAAGGCTCTTCAGTTTGATTCCTTAGCATGGCAAGTGTTCGATTTGATACTCTCTACTTTCTTATAAAATGATAAAATAGTAAACTTCATTAGTATGTTCATCAAGAAAGACTACATTTTAGAGACTTTTTCAAATGGGGAAAAATACTATTCTGTTGAAATGAGCAGCAATTGAAGCCCTGCTGTTCACTAAGCTAAATGTCCTGCTCCCTTGCATAATAAATAGGAAGCACTCATTGTCATATTGTTATTCACTGCCATGATAATTTCTCATGTAGAAACTAGTCCTTGCCTCTTTTGAAAGAACATTATGAAATAGAAAAAGTATTGAATATGAAATTAAACAAGTCTAATTTGGCCTACTTTATGTATGTTATGTGAGCTTAAATAAGATACAGTTTTTGAGTCCACAAAATAGAAATAAAACTGTCCTTTTCATTTGTGTTTTGAGGGAGTCACACTGTGAATGAAGACTGCCAGTGTCTGTGGGTTATGCTGTTTAATAGGAAAGGATGATGCAAAGGTAAAGTATTATTGAGAGGGGAAAAGGGCGCTGACACCATCACTAGGGTTTAGACAAGTCTGAGCATGACTGCAGTATAGTGCCATAATCCTCTCAGGGCATTGCTGGCACAATAGGCATGGTGTCTGATGGAGAAGATGTCATGAAAAAGAAAAAGGTCTGTCAGGCACTATACTCTAAACCTAGAAAAACTTAACAAAAGATATAGTTACTCATTAGGGAAAATAGTGATAATGAGACCATTATTAAAATTGTTCATTAAGTTTGTTTTCTGTCCCTACCCTCTTGATTTCATGTAGGTATCTATGAAGGGTGCTAGAAAATTTCTATCTGGAAGTTCTGAGAGGTACTGTTTCTTGAGTTTCTGACTGCTAGAGGCCACATCCATTTCTTGGTTAACCCTAACCCTTCTTATTTACATTATACTTCTACTTTTATGATGAATCCCTTCTCCTTCTATGACTTCAACCCCATGTGCCCTACTTAAAAGTATGCTATCATTACATTGAACCCACAAAGATCCCCAATGAAAACTTTCCCATTTCATGATTATTAAATGCAAAGGCCTAGTGCAATATAAAATAACACATTCATTTTTGTGCTGTGTATTAAGATGAGCGTGTCTTTGTGAAGATATTAATTTGCCTTCAAATATTTCTTCTATCAAAATGTGGTTTTCCAAGTTGCTAATTTCAGAAAAAAAATAATAACTTAGTTATATTTTACTTTTTAATGAAAATAGATGTGCTAGTTAGTTTTATTGTCCACTTGACACAGACTTGAGTCACCAGGAAGAGACAACCTCAAATGAGGTATTGGCCTGTAGCCCTGTCTTGGAGAGATGGTCTTGATTGATAATTGATGTGAGAGGGACCAGTCTACTACACACAGTACCATTTTTAAGCAGGTAAATTTTTACTGAATAAGAAAACTAACTGAGCAAGCTAGAGTGCAAAGCACCAAAAACAGTTTTCCTGAATGGCTTCTGCTCCAGCTCTTGCTTAGTTCCTGCCTGAAATTCCCTCAATAATGTACTATAGTTAGAAATGTAAGCTGAAATAAACCCTTTCATCATTAAGTTACTTCTGGTATTCATGTTGATCACAACAGAAGGAAGAAAGCCAGAATAAGAAAACTCCATTCATTTATTTCCTAGATTACTTTCACAATATCAACCCTGACATGCCTTCATTCTCAACAGACATAAGAAACATTGCAAGTAGCACGTTGAGATCAGTATGGGCTAGTAACAAATACATAATCTTGCCAAATCTCCTATTTATGTGGGAATTAAATTCTCAGTGAAGGGAGAAAAAAAAACAAGTATAATAAATTGGGATATATTTCAAGAATAAAGCCAACAGAATTATTTTGAAACTATAAGGACAGAGAGAGAGAGACAGAGAGAGAGAGAGAGAGAGAGAGAGAGAGAGAGAGAGAGAGAGATTGTGATATTTGGCATCTCAGATGCATTGGCAAGGCACAGAACACTGTAGAGATCAAATCTTCTCTTAGAGACAAAGTTAGGTGAAAATAGAAACATGGAAGATCATGGATGGGTATAGATTGAGGCTCATATTATGATAGGGAAAAAGAAAACAATGGCCAACTAATTCCCATTTTCCTGAGGAGCCACCATACTGATTTCAGTAACTCCACTCTTAGGTATATACCCAAAAGATGCACATTCATACAACAAGTACATCTGTTCATCTATGTTCATAGCAGCATTATTTGTAATAGCCAGAACCTGATAGCAATATAGTAGATGCTCCTCAACTGAAGAATGGATCTTGAAAATATGGCACATTTACACATGGAGTACTATTCAGCCAAAAAAACCCACAATGGAATCCTGAAATTCCCAAGGAAATGGATGGAGCTGGTAGGAACCATCTTGAGTGAGGTAACACAGTCACAAAAAGAGAAACACAGTACATACTCACTCATATATGGAATTTAGACATAGAGCAAAGGATTACCAGCCTACAATTCATTCCTCCAGAAAATCTAGGAAACAAGGAGGACCCTAAGAGAGACATACATGGTCCCTCAAAGAAGGGGAAAGGGACAAGATCTCCTGAGCAAATTGGGAGCATGGAGGGAGGGGAGAGAGAGTTAGGAGAAAGAGAAGGGGAGAAGAAGTAGGGAGAGGTGAGCATGAAGGAACAGGAAGATTGAGACAGGGAAAGGATAGAGGAGAACAAAAAAAGAGATACCATAACCCAGGGAGCCATTGTAGATTTAAGGAGAAATCTGGCACTAGGGAAATGCTCAGAAAGCTACAAGGGTGAACCAACTAACAATCTAAGCAATAGTGGAGAGGATACCTTTAATTCCCTTCCAGGATAATGAGATTGACGAATACCTTACATGCCATCCTAGAGGCTTCATCTAGTAACTGATGGAAGCAGAAAGAGACACCCATAGCCACAGTTAAACATTAGCTGAACTCCTAGAATCTAGGTACAGAGAGAGAGACAGGAGTGATGAACAAAGTGGCTAATACCAGGCTGAGAAACCCACAGAATCAGCTGACCTGAACAAGGGGGAGTTCATGCACCCCAGTCTGATAGCTAGGAAACTAGCATAGGAATGACCCAGACTCCCTGAATGTAGGTGTTAGTTAGAAGGACTGGGCAGTATATGGGGCCTCTAGTAATGGATCAGTATTTATCCCTAGTATATGAATGGACTTTGGGAGCCCATTCAATATAGAGGGATACTTTCTCAGCCTAGACACATAGGGGATGGCCTAGGTCCTGCCCCAAATGATATGACAGACTTTGAAGACTCTCCATGGAAGGCCTCACCCTCCCTGGAGAGCAGAAAGGGAAATGGGCTGGGGACTGGTGGAGTTAATCGGGGAGGATGGGAGGGTGAGGGAACTGGGATTGACATATAAAACCACTTTATTTCAAATTTAAGTAAATAAAGGGGGAAAAAAGGAAAACAATAGTCAACACAAAATCAAAAAATGCTTAAACCCACTGTTAATTGGAGACAAAGAAATAAAAATGATGTGATTATCTTCTTACAAAATCAGTACAAACAAAAGACTGTTAGTAAAAGTTAATGACATAATATCGATATCTAAAAAGCTATGCCAGTCATTAACTGCCTTAAATAGACACAAAAATCACATATTATTAGTGATTTTGCAGGGAGGAGGGCATTTTCTGCCATTGTTGGAGAAATCAAATGGAATTGTTCTTAGCTTTTCAGGGAAATAATGTTTCTATTTTCTCTTAAAATTAAAACTGTGTCATTAGGGTAGCTCAATAATTACATATTTAAGTGTAAAGGAAAATGACAGTAATTTTACATCAAAGTAGATTCAGGAAGCTCACTAGAGCATGCTTACACTAATGGGATTAATAAGAACTCATTTAAATGCCTTTAAATGAACACCAATTAAATGGAATATATATATATATATATATATATATATCATTTGTAGTATAAAAAAGTAGATACATATGTATGCTCCAACATATATGAACCTTTAAAATACATAGGCCCTCTGAATGTGGTTGACAGTTGGGTGTCTCGGGCAGTTTGTTGGGCCACTAGCTGTGGAACCAGTATTTATCCCTAGTGCACGAACTGGCCTTTTGGAGCCTATTCCCCATGGGAAAATACCTTTCTCAGCCTTCCTGGAAAGGGCCTTGGTCCTGTCTCAAGTGATGTGATAGACTTTGATGATCCATAACATGAGGCCTCATCCTCTTTGAGTAGTGGATGTCAGGTGGAATGGGGAGTGGAAGGATAGGACAGGAAGAGAGGCAAATGGGATTGCTATCTAAAATAAGATTGCTTTAAAATTAAAGAAAATATATTTGATGTCCAAAATCCTTATAAACTATGTATATTGTTCTCCAAGGATATAAGTAGTACCCAAGCTCTCCTAGGACAGATCTAGAATTTTTTTTTTTTTACCTGTATGACTTGATTTTTATAAAGCAATATCATACCACTGGTGCATATCTGTATTTAAAAATACTCAATGACAAAGACAAAAGAGAATCTATTAAAAATGACAGTGTGATGCCAAGGACATCTTCACCTATATAAGTGTACATTTTGACAAATTTCTACCCATAGCATAACGCCTACGTTTCTTTTGATAATTATGTGGGATTTTTATTGATGTAAAAATTGGATATATTTCAGGCCAAAGACAGAACAGCATCTTTGAAATGCAAAGCTTTGGAACAGTGAAAGACTTAAGGCTTTTATTCAAGTGCAGTGTCACTCTGCATCAATGCTAGAATGAGACTCCCTGCAAAACTACCTTTATCATTCATTGCATTAATAGAGGCAGAATGTTGAACAATAAAAGAAAGGCCATCCTTTCTAGATACTGTTCACACTGCCTGGGTTGCTATGTGTAAGTATAGATCAGGTTCAAAGCATGTACAAAGAAACAAAGCCTCATTGTCACAGGACTTGAAACAATGTAGGAAAGGAATAGCAAATGAACAGAGGAGGACAGATAGGATATTCTCACATGACAAATAGTAGTTGACATTAAGCATTTTAAAATGATCATATAATGAATAAAAAGAGTTTTTTCTCTGTGTAAGCAAAGTACAAACAATGTTAACTGCCATTCTACAAATTCTACAAAACGCATGCGTCCTTTTTCTTTTCTTTTTCTTTTTTAGGAATTATTGTATGTTTGGCAATGAAGACAAAGACCAAAATTTGTGTTTCCTGTTTGTGCTAGGTTGTCTCCTTGAAGTGAATACTTTCTTTCTTACCTGTCAGTTATGAACCCATTAATTGTGATCTGGTCAACAGAATCCTAGTAAAAGACTAGGAAGACACTTCCATGCATCATCATAAATTTACAGAGATGTTACCTGTGTTCATGTTTCTCCTTATTTTTCTCTTTAGGTTAGAAGAAGGTGTAATTGAAATACAACCTTGGAATCAGTTTATGATGAACCATGTACTATGGAAGAATGTCCACAAATAAACAAAGCTATGTTTCTGGTGGCTTGTTCTCACTGGTATGGATCTAGATGAAGGTATCACCAGCAATAGGGTACAATATCAAAACAGATTTTTTTTGTTGTTGCTTATTTCAGTGAAATTGAAGTGTGGATGAGTATTCTAGGATCAGATGAAGTTTGGATTGCTTGTCTAAATACTGCTAGTTCTGAAGGCGACTCAATCAGCCTTGTCCCTTGGATGACCACACAGAGGAGGAATGTTCTCTAACACAAAAAATAAAAGGATCCATACACTGATATTGGGGTTCAGATTTTAAGCTGAATATCAGCACAACAAAATAACAAGGCACTAGCTCTTACCACTACCTCAGGCTGAATGGGCTGATCCTGCTGCCTCTTCAGCATGGCTGTAGAATGCTGAGACTGAATGTCTTCCTTTCCTCGGTGTGGCTGGAGAATGAATGACATATTGAGACCTTGGTCCTGTCATATATACCTCCCTAATGCTAGGATTAAAGTTTTGTGATTCCAGGTGCTAAGATCATCTGTGTGAGAGTTGTTTTTCTTTATGACTGGATCATTCTTGTGTAGATCTGAGTGGCCTTGAACTCACTGAGACCCATCTACCTATTAGTTTTGAGTCCTAGAATTAAAGGTGTGTACCACCACCTCCTAACTTCTTGCTTCGTGGATTAAAGGTACATGCCTGGCTTATATGACTTGTGGCTCACTTTGCTTTCTGAATCATCAGGCAAACTTTAATAAATCATAAATCATGTCACCACACTGTCTCATGAACTTGTTCACTTACACTATGAGGTTGTGTAGCAATAATTCAGCTTCACGTGAGTTTAAAACATTTTATTGTGGAATCTAATATAAAACATTTAACATATTGATCCACTCAACAGACTTACAAAGAGAAAGTTAGGGTATGTGAAGAGGATAAAAACTCCTACCCGAACAAGTAATTTGATCAGATTTGAATCCAATTCATCTCAATTTAAATCCACTATTTTTTCTTTTCTACTGATTTTCCATGCAACAGAAATAGGAGTCATGTTAGAAATAAAAAGGACAGAGATTATGACTCAACTCAGAACTGTGTCATTGGCCAAACCTCATGTTTTGAAGAGGCAGTGTGTTCAGTCTCAGTAGTTTTTGTAAATCAGTAGTAGTTACAAAAGAAACATTAGAGAAAGAAAAAAGTAGATGGATGTCAATGGCAGATGATTAAAGACTTCTTAAAACCAGAGATTCCATGATTCAGTGCACATTAGAAGCATTCAGATGGTGTTTATTACCCAAACACTACACACTCAGCAGCAATTTGGGAGCCCTGAAGTCTCCTTAGCAAGGTATAATGGAGATGCTAAGGAGCTGAGCCAGAAAAAAAAATGAGTAAGAAATTTAACTAGACAAGTTTCAGCAAATGTTTCAAATGCAAAGAAGGTAACAGTAAGAATGACAAGGAATTTGACTACAAATATGTGGGTCAAATAAAGCAAGCTTTGGAAGACCCACTCAATTGTGGAACCTGTACTTCAAGCTTTTACTTAGAATGAATCTAGGGTAGCAAGATATCAATAATAACAGGGTAAAAAAAATGCATCCCATCTCTGTTTGATAGTATTAATAGTGGTAAAGGATAAAATTTGCAACTGTTATATGATGAGTTCATTTGATTTGCTTGATGACAATACTGTAAGGATGCTCTCATAATACATTCTGGGTTGGCTGACAGCAAATTCATTTGCATCCCCATCTTACCTTCTAACAAATAAATTGTAGCTTTCACCATATCTTTGTCCATCTAACCCTTAACAAAGAAGACCCAAGACCACAGAGGAAACAACAATAAAAACAAAAATGACAAAAAAAGGACAATAACAAAGATCACTATTCTTGGAAGTATACATTCCAGTAGATAAAGTAATTATTAACTCACCATGTGTGATAGGTTAGTATAAAAAATAAACTTCAATCAGAACTTGAAGGAAAACTTGGAGCTATACCCAGAAAATGTCTTACAGAGAACTAGGATTTTCAGGGAAATTGTGAAGGTTCAACTGCAGTGATCCAGGCCGCAGGTTCATTGCATGGAAAGGAAGTAAGCAAGGCCATGGATTCAAGCTGCATCTTGAATTGGGTATTTATTTGGTACATATATGGCTGGATTAGGAACTAGCAGAGGAAAAGATACAGTTGACCCCACCATAATAATAATAATATATAGAGCTTGATGGTCTAGGGAAGAACCTACCATTTAGAGAAGTCTTAAGGACCTAATACAGAGGATTTATAGAGACTGACCTTTATGGGGTTGTTGTAGTCAACAGCAGGTTTGGCAAATGTCTTAGGTTTCCATTGCTGTGAGGAGGTACCATGACCATGGCAACTCTCATAAAGAAAACATTTGATTGAGGGGTCTTGCTTACACTTTAGGGGTTCATTCCATCATGTTGGGAAGCATGGTGACATTTGGGCAGATGTGGTGCTGCAGCTGAGAGTTCTACATCAGGACTCAGAGACAACAGGAAGTCCACCGACTGTCACACTGAGTGAAAGTTGAGAGAAAGACCTCAAAGCATGCCCCCACAGTGACACATTTCCAACAGAAGATGTGACCCAGTTTAAAGGTGTGCTCACTAGCCTTGAGGTCTGTATTAAGTATGTCATCCAGCCTCCTCCAATAAGACCGCACTTCCTCTAACAAGGCCACATCTCCTAATAGTCATACTCTCTTTGAGCTTGTGGGGGCCAAATACATTCAAACTACCAGAGCAAAGTAAAAGCTTGGGGATTAGATTATAGTTCCATTTCTCCTAGTTTTACTTTCTGTGTTTTCAGAAAGTAACTATCCAATAATAGTCCAGAACTATTATTGGAAATATCACATGTATTTATTTATTTTGATTACCTTTTTTTTTTTTTTTTTTTTTTTTTTAGACAAAGTCTCTTTTCATAGCGCAGGCAGCCTAGAACTAGACATGTAGCCCGGCAGACTTTAGACTCACAGCAGTCTTCTTAATTCAGCCACTCAAGACCTAGGAATACAGGAATGCACCATCATATCTGACTTGAGAATGTCTGTGCTTTAAATAATTTTCACTGTAATTTTTATAATTATTCAATTTGTTATTGGTTTCATGAATACCTCCTATGTGTAACTTGTGGATTAAAGTTAATTATTTGGATATGTGTGTATATGTAGGAGAAAATCATAATCTGTAAGAATTGGTGGAAGAGTTTAAAAGTCATAGATAATTTTCCCCAAATTAAGAGGAAACTCTAGCATTGCACTAATCTTGTCCAGAGTGACAGTTGATGAAACATGGAGAATAGGATGACTAGTTATAGATTTGAGATGAAAAAACTTGCTGATAGACTAAACATAAAGTGTGAGTAGAAGAACAGTTAGAGAAAATATACCATTCTGGAGCTGTGGTTAATAAGCAAATATGGCCCAAGAAAGAGAATCCTACTGGACTAGAGGATTGGCAGGGAAAGAAAGGAGAAGAAACAGTGAGCTAATTATTGTGAACACTTGAGTTGACACTTGAGCTATGATGTGGGAACAAAAAAAATTTAAATGTAGGTTTAAAGGAAGAAGTTGTAGTGCTGAGAAAACAATTCAAGGACATTGGCATAGAAACTAATGTATAAAATGATGACTCTGGCTAATATCATCTAGGTGTGATTAAAAGTGAAGCTGTTTCAGGTCTGAGTTTACTTCAGGTCTGAAGTAAAAAGGAACAAGCCTAACAGACTGAATACAGGATTAGAAAATAGGAGACATGAGATTTGAGAAATGAGATGTACAAGCCAAGTTAGCTTTGCAAGGTGAAAGAGATCAAAAGATCAAAGGTACTAAAATATTTCAGAGTTCCATAATGGCTAGAATGGCAACTGACCATCCTTGGGATTGTAATGATACTGTCTACAGAGACTCTTTGGACAGTTTTGATATGCAATGTAGATGCTCACTGGAATAATATCAAGAGAGATGGATGACAAAGGTTGGGAAGGAAGAGAAATATTTGGAGAGAGGATCGTGAAGTACAGTGAACATTGGATGGAATCACAGAGACAGCTATGATACACTGTTGGTAAATAGCACTGCCCAGCATTTGACTCTTTACAGAATGTTAGATTCAGGCTTGTGTTAGTTAGGGCTTCTATTGCTGTGTTACAACACCTTGACTAAAAGCAATTCAGAAATACCTGGTCATGTGTGGCATCACCCACAATGGGCTAGGCCCTCTCAAATCAATTATTAATCAAGAAAATGCTCTATACAATATCTGGGGTTCAATCTTATTTATGAGGGCATTTTCTTGGTTGAGGTTCCGTTTGCCCAAATGACCCTAACTTGTATCAAGTTGACATAAAGCTAACAAACACAAGGCTATATCAACATGCAGAACATGCCAAGAAAAATGTATTTGAAGCCTGGAAATACCATCCATGAACCTTCAGAAATTATCAAGAGCTATGATACTGGCAGCAATAATAAACAACAACAACAAAAAACCAAAACCAAAACCAAATTAAAACAAAAACAACAACAACAAAAAACCATGGCAGTGACCAGGAGGAAACATTTTGCAAAGTAAAAAGAGAGGTACAGGGGAGGGGGGGGGGGAGGGAGGAAGGGAGGGAAGGAGGGGAAAGCTTAATATAGAGGTAACTGGAAAGTAAGACTTGTTAGGTGGCAGAGTCTGATCCTGGATAAAACAGTGTAAGGCAAAATATTTAATATTCCAGCAAGAATGGTATAGATATGGCCATGAAAATCAGTGAGACATCTACCCTGTTTCCCAATTCCATGATACAGCAATGGAAGGAAAGGGCAAACCATTGAGACTGATTCAGAAAACTGAGAACCATTGCAAAAGAACAGATTCTAATTATAGCAGAAAGGGCATAATGAGGCTGGGAGTAAAATAAACAAAAACAAAACAAAGCAACAACAGGTCCGTAGGTCCATACAACTCTATGAGCAGCTTTAGGAGATGGGGAGAGACAGCAAAGGTTCAGAAAAGGCAGTGAGATGATAGTGTTGGCTTATTTGAAGATATAGTTATCATGGCTGCAAAGTTCTAGTGGCAGTAACTAGATATAACTGGTCAATTGGAGCCCCAACTAGGAAGTAGAAAACAATGGACGCTTGTGGTCAATGATCTTTCTTTTTTAAAAGACAGTCCAGAACCTATGCCTAAGGAATAGTGTCACCTACTATTAGAGTAGATCTTCCCACTTCAATTAAGATAAGCAATATTCTCCTTGATGGCCAGACATGGCATCTGTTTTAGTTTGAATGTAATTGGCCCCTATAATCTCATAAGTGGTGGCATTGCTAGAAAGTGTGGCTTTATTGGAGTGGGTTTGGCCTTTTTGGAAGAGGTGTGTCACTGTGGGGGTGGGTTCGGAAGTTCCCTATACTCAGGATACTCCCCAGTGTCTCAGTCGACTGCCTCTAAGATGTAGGACTTTCAGCTACTCCTCTAGTACCACATCTACCTGCAAACGGCCATGTTTCCTGCCACGATAATAATAGACTGGACCTCTAAAACTGTGGGACACCCCAATTATATATTTTTACTTATAAGTGTTACTGCGGTCATGGTGTCTTGTCCCAGCAATAAAAACCTTAACCAAGACAGTATGGCCTCATATGCCTTTAATCCCAGCATTCAGGAGGTAGCAGCAGATACATTCCTGTAAGTTCAGTGCCAGTGCTACAAGTAAGGCCTTGTTTTGAGGGAAAAGATACTCTTTCATAAATGTGATCCGAGCCAAACGTAATATAAATAATTACTTACTGGTATGCCTGAGCTCCTGATTTCCAATCATATCAGTTGACAATTAACACAAGCTATCACCTTACCCTATTCAAGGCATAGGGTATGATGGTGTTCCCAAGACATATGGAACCAAGAGCTTGCTCATATTGATAGGAAAGAGAAATGAAGGAGAGTCTTTAAAAAAGAAACAAGTTTCTGTGCCACCTTCTTGATGCACGTTATATCACTAAAGGGTAAACTTCCCCTGAGATTGCATGTCTCTGGTAAATTGAGCCCTTTGGGTGTTGGCTTTACTTCTACTCTGTGGACATTTTCACATGAGAGTTGTGGGGTATATGTTTAGCAATGGCATACTTCATTCGGTGGTAACAATGGTAGAAGAACATCAGAAGAAAAGAAATATATATAGATATATTCAATGCAAGGAAAAGAAAAGAATTACTAGCAATAGCAATTCTGTTGGCCTGTGTGGTAAAAGAATAGTCAGCTAGAAGAGCTGTCCTATATACGACATTACTGTAGCCATTTCTTACTGCTTCATTTTTTTTTTTTTGACAACTGCCTCATTAGTAAGCTATTTTGACATCTGTAATCCTTTTGACATTAAAATGGACTTATCCTTAATTATACGAACTAAATGTACTGGTTGTGGTGGCACATAAAAGAGTTCTAGCACTTCAGGGTGCAGAGGCAGACACAGGCAGATCTCTATGAATTAGAGCCCAGTCTGGTTATGTGATAATCTCCGGGTCTTCATAGTAGCCCCAGTTTCAAACAAGCAAACAAACAAATGAACAAATAAAAAAACCAAAACAGAGACATAAATAAATAATGAAGTCACTGCACTTTGCATCCATTCTTTGCCCCCTTTAAACTTTGACAGACAGGGTCCCCTTTCAGGAAGTGTGGACAGTCCTTAGGGTGAAGGAGAAGGGACATGGGAAATGTGCCTTACTGTGCTGGAGTAGGAGAGCAGAGCATAGAGTTCTCTCTTTCCTTGTCTGAAGACTGAAACACTATCATTGGGGAATAAAATTCGAGTCTGTAGGGCCAAAAGAGGCCAAAATCGTTTCTGATAATCCCAAATTGGCTTTCATGAACCCATCCAGCCTTCCTCAGATAACTGGAATTCAGGAGTAGATACCTAGTCAACTATTCCATCATTTGTGTTTTGCTCTCAATGGGACTTTATAGTTTTCTCCCTGGAAGCTGAATTCATGTTTTTAAAGTTCAGCTTACATACTATCTTGAAAAATTGCAATAAACACAATGAAGTTTTTTTAGTGCTATATAAAACTAAAAGAGTATGGAAAATACCATGTATTTCATCGTGTTTTATATGGTATTTGATTGTAGCCTGGGGGAAATCAATGTATCTTTAAATAGAAACTCTTGGGACTCCTCATGCAGCAAATTCAATCATTTGTTCACCTACTCATCACATTTCTGATTTACATTTGCCATGCAGTGGGCTCATCTCAAGGAACTAAATAGACTCTTAAAATAATGGCCTACACTGTGAAAAACCTATTCCACAGTGGAAAGGAAATACAAAGCAAATAAAACTCCCGAACTGATGATTTCCCACGTTGATATCAGATCACAATTACTGTGTTATAAAAGTATAGTTATTAATGGTGGGTTAAGATAATAATGGTAAAAAGTATGAGGTGGATAGTTTATTTTATTTACAGGAAATTTAACAGGCTTGTCTATTACAATTATAATTTAGAACCTAACAGAAATCCTGACCAAACTACTTCAGACAAAACAATAGCAATAGAGCACACAAGGATGTATTGGGTGCTAGTTACTGTAGTATAGACCTGTAATTCAAGAATTTGGAAGCTGAAGCAAGATCACCATTTCAAAGCCAGCCAGCTCTAGTATGTGAAACTTTCAAAAGAAACAAAATAAAAGCAAGAATGGATCGTCTAGTTGAATGCTGAAATACCAAAATGAATGCTGATCAAAGCATAGTTTGATCTAGAATAGTGCCATTTCCTCTCTGACATCTCAGTCCATATCCACTCTTACTTCTCCTTACTCTTTCCAACTCCCATGCTTATAGCATCTCCTCACTCAAACAACGGATGCAACAAATAAAGAGGTCAGAACACCCCATACCCAATCCCATCATTTCTACATGAATATCAAGAAATACTTTGTTTATTCATATTTGTGACATTGTGTCTTAATTTTAGATTGATCACATATCCCCCAAAGAACAGATTAGTTAATCCAAGGACACTGAAGCTAGAGGCTGGCAGTGTAATGGTACTGTTGTTTCTCCAAATGAAGGGCATATCTCCTGCGGAATAGCTCCCGCTGGAGAGGAAATATCAAAAACACCTGTTCACTATACTCATCATGGCTCAGTGAGTTCAAGTAACTGATATTTAAAATGTGATTCTGATTTTGTTCTTTGACTTTTGAAGACACACACAGTGAGTAGCCTCTTTTGGGAACAAAGCTAGAGTGTTCTCACAGTAATAAAGAAGGTAAAAATCCTAGGCAGATATTATGATTATATTGTTGAAGAGTATGTGATATCATAGAAAATGTTAATGAACAGTATGTCATATCATAGAAAATGTTAATAATGAATGGCTACATTTTTTTTTATTAAGGGTAGTTTCTTAAGCAGCCAATATAGGTTCCTACATCAATATTATTTTAATATCACAGGATGAAAGATGTGTATATGATGTATGTTGAGATGAACTTTTATAAACAAATACTCTACCATGCTGAGTGTGACTATCCTTGATGTTTTTGTACTTTCACATAAGTGTGTTAGTTACCTTTACACAGTATTGTATATCATTTTTAATATTTATTTTGTTTTATGTGTATGAATGTTTTCCTGAGTGCACCCATGAAGATCTGAAGATGGTGTCAGATTCTCTAAAACTGGAATTTTGGGATGGTTGTGAGACACTATATGAGTGCCAGAAATCAAATTTGGGTTCTCTGCAAGAGCAGCAAATACTCTTAACTGTAGAGTCATCGCTCCAGCCCTGTAAAACAGGTTATTTATGAAAACAAACAAAAATTAACTCCCACATTCAAATGTGGATTTGGGAGTTCAAATTCCCCAGCCAAGGAAATTCTTCATAGAATATATACCTTGAATATATACATTTTCAGGAATACTCAAAAAGAACATGTGTCAGTTCCTCTTGAAGCTATTCTGATTTACACCCCAAGGACTATTCAACTCAATGTGACTCTCCACATCTGTCAGGAGATGCATGATGAGATAATCATAATTCCAGCCATGTATCAATATTAGACATAGCAGGCCAAGCAAGGCATTATCCCAATGTATATTATTTTGAACAGATATTAGATATACCAGGCCATGCAAAGCATTCCCTTAGCCATAAAAACAAAGGTATTCTTTTTGTCATTTTGTAGTTCCAATTTAGCAAAATATAGTGCATACAAATGCAAACAGATGGAGAAAATAAAACAAGACAATTCAGAGTAGGATTAGCAATGATTAAAGTTTAATATTTTGTCTGGAGGTCTGAAATTATCTTTCCTGAGTAAGTCTATTGCCATATAAGTTCATATGTTAATGGAAAGTTTCCAGTATATATGTATGTGCTGTTGGTTCTTGGCTAGTCCATTCTTTAAAATAAAAAAGGTCAATGATGAGTATTCATTGATATTTCTGTCATTTTCGTCTTTGGAAATTACCTCATGCATCCTTTTAATATTAAAATATATAGTGAGTTTCTATGAACACTGTTGGATAGCAAAATGAACTTGATAATAATTCTTCTTTATAAAAAGTTTTCCTATTCAAAGGCCGGTGACCTTAGAAAAGGAAACATTGTGTGATAACTCATTCCTCAGCCCTGGGATCCCAAATAAATTTATTGCAAACCCTTGTATCAGTTCATTCTCTGGAAAAATCCAGGCTGATATACCCCATGGAGCATGTCCGTAGCCTCCTTTTATTTCTGAGAAAGAAAGCAGACTTAGTGTATAGTCATAGACATTTCCACTAATGAAGATTTCAGAATTCAGAGGTAATTAGGGAAGACTTAATGAAGCAGGTCATACTTAAACAAGTGCTTGTGCATTGAAGAGGGGGACCTTTTAAGGGGTAAAGTGATAGAAAAGCTCTTAGAAACCAAGTGTGGGAAAGAACCAGTGCAGCTGAAGAGATGTGAGGTTACTTCACTTAATTTATCCAGTTTTTCTCAAACTGTGGGCAGGATATAACCATGAGGCTACACATGAGCTGGGGGTAATGCAAATTAATAATGATGCAATAAACAAAACTGTGAACAATGGAGTATACTACTTAGTTTCATTTGTCCCCTGGATACAACACAGAGTCTTCTGAGAAGAGTGTCTTAATTGAGGCATTGCCCAGATCAGACTACACTGTGTCCTTATGTGTGAGAGCTTGTCTTGGTCCTTAATTATTATGTGAGTGCTCAGTCCATCCATCATGGGCAGTGCCATCCCTGTGCAGGTAGTCTTAAGTGGTATAGAAGAATGGGCCATGGAGAAAGACTGGCACCAAACCACCAAGCAGCTTTCCTCTGGGATTTCCCTATTCTGGTTCCCTGCCTTAAGGTCTTGCCCTGATTACTCTCAAGAATGGATTGTGATTTTGAAGTGTAAGGCAAATAAACTACTTTCCTCTTTCCTGTTACTCTTGATCAGAATGTTTTATTGGAGAAACAGAAATCAAACTAGAACAGCCAAGAATGCCATGAAAATTCAACAAAAATATGGCTATAAGAGTAGTCAGCAATAGAAAGTATATTTTAAATAGAATAAGCAAAAGACATTCTGACAATATGACATTTGGAACAAACTCTAAATTAAATAGAAATTGAACTATGAAAAGCATCAAGAGGCAAATCCTTCTGGAAACAAAGGACACTAGGCTCAAATGCTCTAGGCAGGGTCAAATTGTTTATACACAGCAAGGAACAAGAAAGCCAATGTAAATGAAAATGAAGGGACAGTCAAAGGATAGGGCATGGAGAAAAGCTGGAGACAAAGTTTTGCAAGTCTATAGTGTCAAGTTTGTGTTTCATTTTAACCCTCTAGAGAAGATAGTGGATGATGGTATTCTGAAGAACAGTATAATGCAACTATGCCTTTAAAAGATTGTTTGATTAGTGGCTTAATACTGAGTAACAGAGAATTTATTAAAAAACATGAAGCAGAAAGATGAGTTAGGAGAGCCATTGTTTGGATCACATATCATGGGAACTTCACATAGAATATTAATGATGGATGTGGTCAGGTGCACACATTATAAAGGCACTCTTCATAAACTGTATGTGGGGTAGAGGGTAAAGAAAGGCCCTGTGAAATCTAAGTAACACCATCTTCTTGGCAACTTGTGACATACCACTGTGACGATCATCTTCACTGGCTATACGTGAAATAGTCATAGGGAGATGAGGAACAAACTCAAGGTCTCACTTTTACACAAAGGTGAAAGGTACTTGGTCCAGTCTTGTCACCTTATTCACTGTGCTATTCTGAAAAAAGTTTGAAATATCAAGTTGCAGCATAGGCATTTGTATAAACCAGCCTGGACTTCAAGAAAGAATGGGGCAATGAAATTAACCCATAATTATTGAGGCTAATACATGATTTTTAAATTGTGAGATGGGATGAAGTCTCTGAAAGCAAGGGCTTATAAATGGTCAGAGGACAGTCCTGTGGGCCAGCATTGTCTCTGCCAAAGCTACTCAATCCTGCCTTTGTAGTTCGATGCAGTCAAAGTTGGAAATAGATGAATGAGGTCAGCTGTGCTCTTTGACAGTTCTGTTTTACAAAGATGGGCATTGGAGGGAGATTTGGCCTGTGCTCTTTATTTCTAGACATAGTCTCGGGGAGTTAAAGTAGACAAGGACACAAAGGCTACTACTACAACTCACCCATTGCTGATAAAAGATGTCAGGAAGAAACAGGAAATGAAAAGGAAGAAGTTTGCTTCTTACTGTTGTGGGCGAAGAAAAAAAAAAAGACAGAAAGCAATGTAGGGCCTCTGAGTCAGTACAATGCTGGTTTCCCAGATATCACTCTGGGGGCCCATGAGCTCCCCCTTGTTCAGGTCAGCTCTCCCTGTGGCTCTGTGGGTTTCCCCTGCCTGGTCTTGATCCCTTTGCTCATCACTCCTTCCTTTCTGCAACTGGATTCCAGGAGTTTGGCTCAGTGTTTAGCTGTGGGTTTCTGTTTCTGCTTCCATCAGCTACTAGATGAGGGTTCTATGATGGCATATAAGTTAGTTATCAATCTCATTATCAGGGAAGGGGATTTAAGGTAGCCTTTCCAGTGATGCTCAGATTGTTAGTTGGGGTACCCTTGTAGGTCTCTGGACATTTCTCTAGAACCTACTAGAACCTATAATGGCTCCCTCTATTGTGGTATTTTATTTATTTATTTATTTTGCTCTCATCTCAGTTAGAAGGCCTGGGAAGACTAAGGGACCTCTGACAGTGGAACCAGGAAGTGTCCCTAGTGCACAAAAGGACTTTGGGAGCATATTCAGCATGGAGGGATACTCCCTTAGCCTAAAGGCATGGGGGAGGGCCTAGTCCCTACTCCAAATGACTTGACAGATTTTGATGATCCCTCCTGGAAGGCATCACCTTCCCTGTGCAGTGTGTGTGTGTGGGGGGAGGGGTTGGAAGGGGGGTCCGGAGGCATGGGAGGGATGGAGGGAGAGGGAACTGGGATAAATATGTAAAATAAGAAAAAAATAATTAGAAAAAGAGTTTTAGAATAAAAATCAATTTAGGAAGGAAAAGTTCTATTTCAGGTTACATCTACTTCCAGTTCCAGGTCACAATTCCCAACCAAAGGGAAGTCAGGGCAGGAACTGAAGCAGGATCAGTGGAAGAATGCTACTTACTGCCTTACTCTATAGCTCATGCTCAGCTAGTTTTCATACATACCCCAGGTCTACTTGTCAGGGGAAAGTAGGCTGGTCCCTCCCACATCAATTGTCAGTCTAGATACATCTCACACACACATGCCTAATCTGATCTGGGAAATTCCTCAATTTAGGTTACCTTTCCCCAGATGAGTCTTGGTTGTATCAAACTGACCATAAAAACTGAGCAGCACGGAAGGCAAAATAATTAGGAGAACCAGCAGAGAGAAAGTCATGAAAAGAACCTAAGAGAAAGAAAGTGTGGGACATCAAATACTCAGGATAGGAGAAAAGGAAGAGAACCATCCCTTTGCAGAGATCTTTGTTCTTACAGATGAGCAAAGCAGGCAGGAATATACAGGATCATTTGTATTATATATTCATAGATGGTAATACTGTGCTACTGTGGGATTAAGCTTTCCTGAGGCATACAGAAATATGTAATTTTAAGTTCATATAAAAAATTGTCAACATCAGCACAGGCATAGAGGCCTGAGTTCTATCTGCAGCACCCATAAAAAATAATCAATCAATCAATAAAAGCCAGGCATCACAGCATGCTTTTGTTATCCCACAGTTGGAGAAGTGGGAACAGGAGCATTCCTGGGTCTCAGTAGCAGCCAGCACAGTAGAATCTTTGAGCTCCAGGTTCTGAGAACCTTGTCTCAAAAATAAACAAACAAATCAACCAACAAAGACTGAGGAAGATTGTAAGCATCTACTCTGGCTTCCTTATGCAGACAGGACCAGCTATCTCCCAACACACATGTTCTCTGATATATATATATAACAAAACTAAAAACAATATTGAGCAATTCTAAGCAGTGGACTAATAAGAAATTGTTGTCAGCAATGATCTGACACATTGACTGTATCAAGTCCCTGTAGGCATGCTGTTTTTGTTTCGTTTTGTTTTGTTTTTCAAAGCAGCTTCCATTTTGATTTTGGTAATTTCCTCACTACCCTAGTCATATTGAGTAAGCCTCTGGCATTCTGCAAAAGGACAGAGGAGAGAGAGAGAGAGAGAGAGAGAGAGAGAGAGAGAGAGAGAGAGAGAGAGAGAGAGAGAGAGAGAGAGAGAGAGAGAGAGAGAGAGAGAGAGAGAGAGGACAAACATAAAAGAGGGAGCCATTATTGGTTTGAAGAGAAAATTCTGAACCTAAAGAAAGGTCTAGAGACCTACAAGACTACCGCTAACTAACAATTTGAGCAACAGTGGAAAGGCTACCATAAATGCCCTTCCTGGATAGTGAGATCAACAACTAACTTATCCACCATCATGGAACCCTCATCTAGTACCTGTTGGAAATGGAAGCAAACACCCATAACTAAACACTGAGTTGAACTAGAATCCAGATGCAGAGGGAGAGGACAAGACCAGGTGTCAGAAACACATAGAGACAGCTACCTGACCCAGGAGGAGCTAATGTTCCCCCCCACCCAGACTGATAGCTGGGAATCCAGCATGGGACCCTGAATATGGGTCTCAGCTAGAAGGACTGAGCAGTCTAAGGGACCTCAGACAGTGGAACCAGGAAGTATTCCTGGTGCACAAAAGGACCTTGCAGACACATCCCCATGGAGGGATACTGCCTTACCTTAGAGACAGGAGAGAAATCCTAGTCCCTACTTCAAATGACCTGACAGATTTACATGACCCCACCTGGATGGCATTGCCCTTCATGTGGAATTGGGGTGGGGGATGGGAAGGGAGGGTGGTCAGGGTGCATGTGAGGGGGTAGAGAAGGTAAGAGGGAGGGAAGGAGGGGGAAGCAACTGGGATCGACATGTAAAAAAAAGTCTCACTTTAGTGAAAAGAAAACTGAGACTCAGGGGTGTTGAGAAACTTACTCAAGGTTATAAAACTAGAGAGGACTGAAGCAAAAAGGAGAGCATATATAGTCTGGGATTCCTCCTTGTACAGGTTATGTACAAGTCCAGCCTAAGGCATTATAATCTTAGCAAGTCCAGTCCTGGAAGACATCCTATTTGTGACACTGACCTGGTTATATTTTACTTACAATTTGAGGGGTATATTACCTGGAAGAGTTGCACTTTAATTGGGAGATCTTGGGAAAACACGGTTATAAGTGAGGACACACATTTCAAAAGCATGGGTAGGTAAATTTGACAGGCTCTTGTGCAAACAGAGTTAAATGTAGAAAGAAGATGAATCAAGATGTGTCAAGGGTGATAGTTTAAGTAACTAGATGGATGGTGATGTCATTATCTGAGACAGGGAATCCAAGAAGAAATAGTGAAAGCTGAATAGGATGGACTTAGATTGGCTTATATTAATCTGAGGTGCCAAAGGGCACTCATGTACAGATATACAAATGTCCAGTTGAATATAGAACTCTGAGACCTAGGCAAGAGACCTCTGGTAGAATAAACTGCTGAGAGTCACTAGTGTATAGGTGGTAGTTAAAACTTGAGCACAATGAAATCATTACTGTCAAATTTTTGTGCTTGAATATTACCTGTCAGTGCGCATACACTAGAGCCCAGTTACGAAAAGCCTTCCACCAGAGCCTTCTCACCTGAATCTGAGAAAATTTATTACAAGATGCCAAAGTAATTCTTTTGCTTTCTGTCTCTGAATGTATTTCCAAAGACCTCAACAATAAATAAGGCACCCATCTGCCTGTAAAAAATACAGAGAAATAGAAATAAAATATAAGAAATAAAACATCTCCATGAAAAATGTAAAGGATATCTATACTCAATTTGAATTCTGGTGGCTTTCTTGTACTCTTTTACAAGGATTCTTTTTTCCTTTAATGCTTCACTTAGTCCTCACTCTGTTTGTCAGGTCATGTTAGGTTGCAAGCTCTAAAACTTGGCATGTGACATTGAGAGATTACTTACAAGTGCAAACTTAATGAGTATTTCCAACTTTGTGCAAGTTAGGAAGCCCTAAGCAGTGAGGAAATTTGTACCAAATGAGAAAACAACCTGCACATGTCTGTCCATTTACAATACTTCAAGATAACTTTTGAATTGGTATAAAATCATAGCAATTTGAAAACCTCTTACAAATGTTCTTACTTTGTTTCTCAGTCATTTCAAAGTTAAGAGTTCCAGTGAGTTTTTGTGCCATATACAGGGATTCAGATCTGCACTGTTGAAAAGGCTCAGCACTGTTTAGAGGATATCAGGAGTCCATTCCCAGAGCATCCCACATGTCTTTGACTCACAGGTAAGCCTGCTGAGGCTAGTGAAAGGTCAGAAGCACAATGATTGGCTGCTTATTTATGCTTACAACTTCATAAAAACTGTTAAGTCCAATTTCTAGAAGAAACTCTTGAAGGTTATAAAAAAATACAGAGATTGGAAACAAGAGATGGTTTGAGATATGATATAGTACTGGTCTGCATGGAACTTGGATTAGGCCACTAATCCATTTAGAATTTCCAGAGTCTTTATTTAAGGATTTTCTTTTTGTATATGGATGTGTGCCTATGTGAGTTTATGTGTGCCATGTGTATGCAGAAGTTCTTGTAAGTCAAAGGATCACCTGAGGTGGGTACTAGGAACTGAACCCAGATCCTCTGCAAGAGCAGTAAGTGTTCTTAACTGCTGAGCCATCACTCCAGTCCTTCCACAGAATCTTTATTAAACAATATAGCATTGCAGATACCAATAGCATGGGATTTTTTTAGCTATTGTTGCAGAGAAAACCATCATCAAATTCAGGGATGCAGCACAGTGATGACTTATTGTTATAGCTTATTTAATTTCAGGACATCTAAGGAATCTACTCAAGTTTGACTTGTCTGGCAAATGCCCCAGAATAATTATCCTCCAGATGCCCCATTATCTGCCTCCTGCAACCAAATAGGATAGCCCAGAAAAATGACTTTCTCATGTTGGCAACTGAAAGACAAGAGTACAGAAGATAGCAAACTTCTTTTTGAGGTTGTTGCACACATCAACAGTCACTTAAAATGAGTGACTGTTCTAACGAGAACCACCATGGAGAGACATGGCAAAGGCCACCCATCTCAGAATGCCCCAAGAGGGATTAATTGTTACCGCCTAATTAATCTACCACATCTTGGATAAAAATTGAAACACAATGTGCTTTCTTAGTTAGACAAGAGCATGCTCTGCCATTTCTCAGCTTTTGTGGGACAATGACCAAATTGGTATACTTACCTACTTGTTTAGCAATTAGAAAGATACTTCCCTTCTGTTTGGGAAGTGTTATTTTTTCAGGATCATAATACCTTTAATTTATAAAAAACAACACATGACCTTGGCATTAAGACATGATCTTTATATAGGATTTAAACTGGTTAATACAAGGTTGTCAATAGATTTATATACATCTGCTCATGATACATTAGTTAAACTCTTACCTGCTAATACCTGCTGCTGAAGAAATGTCATCCTTCTTTATTTTGTCCACATTTTAAAGGTAGAAGACCATTATTCTGCACTTCCCAGCTTATCACAGCCTGATCAGTAGAATTCTCTGCTTTGGAGTAGCTACATTATTTTGGAGACAGGCACTTATACATGAATCAGTGTGGTTAAGCATTACTCAGAAATCAAGAAGGCCTCCCAATGCTTTTATCTGCAAACATAGTTTACTGTTCATAGAATGATCCTGAAAAGGAAGGGTATCAAAAGCAGAAGCAGCCTGGAAATATCTAAAGATATTCATAGAATTTCCAAGCATCCATGTCTATTTTTACACACAGCCAGCTTCAAAGTGAATTAATATATATATATATATATATATATATATATATATATCCTTTAAATTACAGAGACAATGACTTCCGTCAGAGAATCTCTTTATTTCCAATTTTTTATACCTTTCTTGGTATTGCAGTCTGCTTTTCTGAGGACTGGGAATGGATATAGGCAATTTAGCTACCTCACACTATCCCATCTCTTTTGAGAATGGCTTTGGAAGCCAGCCAGATTGCATTGTTATCCTTCTGTCAATTACAAATGTGCCAGACACCCAAAGCATTGGGGAGGAAGTGCAGTGATTAGAAAGAGCCCCAGAGGATATGGCCAATGTCATCTCTGACTTGCCAGGTGACCTTTAGAACATCAGATGTGTAAAAGAGGGATGATGAATTGTTCTCTGGACTAATCATGCAAATTAGTTGAAGCAACAAAGATGGAAAGAATTAGACCAAGTAGATTTCCAAAGAATTCAAGTTTTTGTTCATGCAAGAATTGTCTTCTAATACAAAGGGAACTTATTCCACATAATGGTTAGGGTCCTTCCCAGGATATCACTCATAATTGACCGCTCTTTTCCTATTCATGTGTGTTAATCCCAAATTCTTTCCTCTTGCCAAAACCTCGTGTATCTAACACCCATCCTTTCATTTTCAGTGAAACACTAATGCTTTTATAAAATGACTTAAAAAAATCCTTGATCCTAGTGCCAAAAGTCCCTTTGTTTTCCCTTGACTGTGGAGCTATAGAGATTTGGAAAAGAATAAATATGGGAACGCAGACAAATCTATTTATATTGTTTGGCTGTGACTGTAGCACCTCCTCTGGACTGACTGGGTTCCCCTCTGAGGTGATTATATTTCCTTATTAGGTACCAAAGAAGAATATCCCTAATTATTGAGGAATTGTCTTCTCAGAATCTATGCTGTGCAAGCTAACCAAACGATACACAGATAGTAAGCTGAGGCAGGAGGACGATAACTTTTAATTCAGCCTAGGTTATCTACTAAGTTCCAGACCAATCCAGGTTATGTAATAAAGCAGTACAGAGATGAGATAGAGAAGGAGGGGTCTATATTAGACTATCAAAAGAAATTCAACTTGAATTAAACACCAAATACTAACTTAATATGATTTTTAACATCACACACATATCAATAGACAATAAAATGACTTAGCAATTGATTACAAATGAAAACTAAAGAGTTCTACCTGTAAATCACTTCTACCAATGAAACCAACTTGGACAGCATTTTATATTGTTCTCCTGAGAAATTAAAAAAAATAGCAATGTGAAATATTGGCTATTAACCATGTGTACCAGGGTTACATCCTGGTTCCACTATCAGAGGTCCCTTAGACTGCCCAGGCCTTCTAACTGAGACCCATGTTCAGGGGTTTTTATAGGAGCTTCCTTATCTTCCTTATGTAGGTGGGATAGATGACTTCACTGCTTACAAAGTGGCTTCATTGTTTATATGATGCACCCCAGCTCTCTCTACCCTCCACCACACTGAAAATCTCAATTCTCTAATGTCATACTTGTGTGCTTGTTTGCTTTTTAATCCCCAATGAGGGTCGCCTGTAATCCACAAACTCTAGTGTGTCCAAAGGACTCATGGATGGCAAATAACCTATCAGGAAATGCCAGGAATTTAGAGTATCTCATGGATGGCAAATAACCTATCAGGAAATGCCAGGAATTTAGAGTATCCTCATCAGGCACCAACAATGAAAACAAGTCACATTCTTCTGCCATAGTATACAAATTGCTCATTGACAAATAAAGATAAACACATTTAATGTATGTACAGTTGTGCATCTCCTTCATATCTCTGTAGAAATCTCGAAGCTATGTTGTAAAGTAGTGAGAAGAATAAACAACACAGGGGGGAAGTAAACAAAGGAAGAATAAACCCAAATAACAAATAAAAGCTATGCTTTTCCTACCAGTTGAGATAAATGGTGGGTGTTTTCCCAGCAGTCCCAGCCTCAGGATTTTGCCAGAAAGCTCCATATGGTCTAATAATGAGTTGTGCATGTTGCTAAGGTTCATTACAGAGTAAAAGTGGGAAATGTGCATCAAACCAGTTCCTCAATTAGGTTCTGAGTTCTCTATCTCCTGCCATATATGACTTCTCTGGAATGCTTCTGCCAAAGAAGGTCAAATTGACTTCTAGGAGGCATTAATTGGTTGTGGTCACATCTGTATTTTTCATTATGCCCCTGGCTGTGACACTTAAAACTCAGGACTACCAAAGTCAGCTGCATATCAGCAACTTGATGTTTGGGCAACTATTCTCACTCCCTTGTGTGGTGTATACAGCAGGTGTATACACCCAGGTGTATACAGCAACGCCATAGGTATAAAGAACTTTCTAAATGTCACGTTCCCATGGGTCAGAGAAGGTCAAAGGAATTTTGTTTCCACAGACATATTCAGGTAGCAAAATACATGACATTTGTTAACTCCAGGAAGACAATTATCATGGTTGAGAACCATGAATTCATTGTGGCATGCACAATATAAAGACCCCTAAATCCCAAGCATGCAGAATTGGCTTTCTGATGCATTTTTTTGGAACAAAGTCAAGAGCAACACAGAGAGTCTGCGTGACCTTACATTCATGAAAGTGGACCAACTTGATCTGTAAGGAAGACAGAGAAAAGTTAACTCATAACCTTCTGTAACAAGATGAAGACACAGTGCAGTGCAACACAGTAAACCATCTGTGATTTATTCCAAAACAGCAAGAGTAAACATTCAGCTACTTTGCTTTGAACCCTCCATCACCCTTCTGTACATTGAGATTATTTAATCTGGCAGCTGAACTCTGCCAGACTTTTCTCCATCCTCTCGTTCTCTCTTCTTGGTGCCTTCCTCACACAAACTAAGGACATCTTACCACACATGGGAAGCTTAGTTCCTGCCTTGCGTACCTCTGTGCCTCTCTCTCATGCTCTTTCTTTCATTGAATTCTTATCTGAAATTTCACTTCAGTGCCACCTCTTCCAGGAGGTATTTTTCTGATTACTCAATGAAAAGGAGTCCCTCGATACCAAACATTCTACATTGTTTTTGTCTATTTTATTTACACTTTGGGTTTGGTTTTCATTGAATATACCTAAGCTCTATGTGAGCAGATGCTTAACTTATTCTCCACTTCCAATTCCAGCATCTGACTCACAGTAGTTATTCAGAAAGTGAGTGTAGAAATAATAATCTCAAAGAGTTGTGGTGCATATTTGTAAGTCCATCATTTAAATGTGGAGACAAACAGTCAAGGTTCATATAATTTTTTTAAAAAAGTCAATATAAAAAGAACAGAAACAAATACTGATTTAAAGCATTCAAAATCCAGGTTTTTTGTTTGCTTGTTATTTTAAGACAACGTCTGGCTTGCAGCCAGGCTGGCCTCAAACTTATAGCCTTCCTTTTGGACCCTTCCATTTGCTGGGATTTTAGGTACACAAAAAGACAACCTTTGTCTAAAAAGCTTGGTTTTGAAGTGGATGGAGCATATTTGTCCCAGGGCTGTTTAATATAACCCAGGCAGAGGAGCATTTCTCTTCTAGTGTGTAAGCAACTCTGAGGACTGGTTGAAATAGTAAAATGAAGTTTTCCTGTTCATGCATGGTCCAGTTGTATCATAATTGACTGGTTGCATTATCAAAATGTCACTTAGTGAATTGTGCACACTACAGTTCTCACCTAGTGCACTGTACACAGCAGTTCTCACCTAGTGCACTGTGCACACTATAATTTTCACCAACTGCACTGTGCATACTACAGTATTCATCTAGCAGGTCTTCTTAGAAGTCAGAAATTTACATTTTAATGTGTTAATCAGTGATTCTTATGTCCACTGCAACAACAGCTGTGTCTTAAGTATCTTAGTGCTCATTAGTCACAAGGGCAATGAAGCAAGAAAGACTGCTTAGGTTGATAAAATGCAAGCCTTCCCAGGTTGTTGTTTTGGAGACAATCATCGATATTAATACAGAAGGAAAAGGGTGGCTTTTCATATCATTTCTTCAGTCTTGAAAATCACAGGACACAGGCAAGCCTGAATCTGAGTGTTGCTGAACAAAACAGTTAACATTCAAGGATTCTCATTCTTATTTTATTTTGTGTATGGTAGGAAGAGAAATATCTAGATGGCAACATATTTTTTTTAAAAGATTAATGAGGCAATGTGCATGAAACACTCAACCCAGTGCAGTGGTAATTTCACAATGGCAAGGCTTTATTAGGAAGATTTTAGGCAGAAGACCAAGAGCAGGGCAGTGAATACAGGACAAAAACTCACATAGGATGGAAGACACAGTCTTCTCAATGTGTGCAGGACACCTGAGGAGTTTAATGCTTGGAGCAACATATCTATTCAGACTTCTTAGCATTATCTGTCTCCTTCATTAAATACAGTTACCACAATTCTTGACTTTTCTGTAAATACTAGAACACTTAGGTCAAAATACACATGGTTGACTTCAATTTTTATAGTATTTATCTGGAAACTGGGGAGAAGGCTCAGTCGATAAAGTGCTTGCTATTCAAGCCGGGACCTGAGTTCAGATTCCTATTACCTATATAAAAGACAGTGTGTGGCTGTACATTTCTGTAATACCAGTATTGAGAAGCCAAGAAGGAGCCCGCCCCCCCCCCCCCCCCCCGCGCAGCCCCAAATAACACACAGAGACGCTGTATTCGAAAATCTTGCCTGTTACTATTTTCTTTTTGCTCTACTTAAGTATTAACCCATTTGTGTTAATCTACTTTCCACGTGGTCCTTACCCGGAGCCAGCGCCGCACGCTCTCCCGATTCTCCATCTTGGCTCCTGCTTCCTCCTCCTATTTCCTCCTTGTCTCCAGTCCCCCCAAATTCCCCTCCCCTGATTGGCCAACAGAGTTTATTCATTAACCAGTATGAGAAACATATACAGAATGACATCTCCCATCAAGCCACCCTATCTGAATTGCAAAGTCCTAGAGTCATAAAAGACTCTATCTCAAAAAATAATGTGCAGAAAAATGAGAAAGACAACAATATTAACCTCTGACCTCTATATGTACTACACACATACCACATGTGTATTCTCAAGCACACATGCACTTGAGTACATACATACTCTATAAATAAATAAAAACTTTTCATTATGTGCTGTGAAGTCTTTGCTTCACTTACCCCTGATACTACCCGAGGCTGTGATTACCCACAAGTTCCTATTTTGAAAGATACCCCATCCTTTATGTGTTGATACTCAGCTGGAAATCTCTCAGAGATGATGGGTGATAGTTGGATCATGAGGCTTCATCCTCACAAACAGATTAATATTAGCCCCACAGATAAGTTTGAGTTCCAGAGGAATGATTTAGTTCTCAATAACAGATTGTCACAAAGTGTGGCTACCCACAAGGATATAGATTCCTTTTATTTATGGCTATTTCTCATTCTGCTTATCTACCATTTTGTTATGCAGCTTTAATAATCCCTCACCAGGGTGGTAGCATTATGATACCTGTACCCCCAAACATATGACAATCATGAATCACATATACTCTTTTCTTTATGTATTATCCAGCCCCAGGTGTTTTGTTATACCCACACCAGCCATAGCAATAGACTCGATATACCACTGGAGACAGGAATGTTGTTCCTGGGTGGTTATACTTTTATTATATCTAACCATTTTTGACACATTGTAGAATTAATGCAGAAAAACAAATGATCATCTAAGAAGTACTTGGTTTTGGATTGTCTTTTGACATGACTGGAAGCTGAACTTGAAAGTCATTTTCTCAAGGGAGTAATAAGGAAAGAGGACTTACCTTTTCCTTTCCTGAGGATCTAGCTTTATTTGGTAAGCCTTTCCCAATGCAAGAGTACTTGTTTTAACTCATAACAGAAACATAAATCGGTTCTTTGTCTCATGTATGAACACTTTTATTTCAGTCTTCTCTCATACAATATATTCCTACCACAGTTTCTCCTCTCTCAACTCCTCCCAATCTTTCAAACTTGCCTCTGTCCCAGATCTACTCTTCCTCTGTTTCCCTTCAGAAAAGATCAGGTGTCTCAGGGAAATCAACCGAACATGAAATAACACATTAACAATAAGACCGCATATCAAGGCTGGACAAGGTAACCCAGTAGGAGGAAGAGTGTTCCTTGAGCTGACATAAGAGTCAGAGACACATCCTCCCCCACATCCACTGTTATTAGTCCCACAAGAACACTTTACAAGCAGGCGTCTGTTGGGCACTTGCTTATGTTCTGGTGAAAGCAATGATAGTGAACTAAACACACAGGAGTGCTGTACTTGTGAACGGGGTTATTTGAGAAACATAATAAATGACCTACTATTCTTATTACCCACCCATTCCTCTCTCTCTCTCCATTGTTTTAAATAGTTAAATACAAAGGCATGAGAGTCGACTGTTTTATAGTCCTCAACATTTGGAACTCCTGAATAAGAAATGGGTGAAGGAACAATGATCAAAAACCAGACAGTACTCTGAATGGCCTTTGTGTAAATTTCTACAAAAGCCCCTAGTTGTATTGCAGTATAAGAAGCTCTGATGTGATGCTGGCTGACATTGTTTAGCAGGAACATAGCACAACCATTTCTCGAACAGGGAAAACAGCTGTATTGCCAAATCTGCACATTTGGCTGTACAACTGGCTCCATTAGTTGCTTCAGGCTAGCAATATTTTTTCCTGACAATTTACATGCTGCTCCAGCCCAAGGTGTCTGAAATGAAGTCTCTACATAGACACAGTCAGAAAAGAACTTGGCTCCCAACCCTAGTCAGAACTCTGCTTGCAAAAGGAAACTCACACTGATCCATGGTAACCAGATAAGACTGTGCCTTTCCTACAAAGACTGGCTATGCAAAACCCATTGTTTTATGATGTTTATGTAAAATAAAGTGTTAATAATCCATATTGTGTGCCTTAATACCATTATTCACATTTCAGTATCTTGTCTACCTTAGCTGAACTGCAATCCTGAGCCGTGCATGCTAAGCCCCCCCCACCACCACACATACACACACAAGAAGATGGAGATAACTGTGGAGGAACACAGTTGCATACAAATTGTATTTTGCTGGCAGGGAGTCACTCCTCGTTTCCTCGCAGACAAAGCAGCTTAAAGACAACATTTTCTTGGATCTCCAAATTCCCAACTGCTTAAAAAGCAGATTTGATTAAACTAATTAAAATTTCTTTGTGGCTAATCATTTTGGAGGCTCAGTTAAGTTTGGTATTATTAATAGAATTTTCACTTTATCTGATTTTACTCTAAAATAGAATTAAGTCAGCACATTTGGAACCAAATACGAAAATGGTGTATGCTTAGGACTTGCATTTCATTTTCTAAACAATTGATTTTTCATATTATCCTTAGGTCTCAAGATACAATGTGCAAATAGATCACAGTGAGATATGCAGTGAGCAGAGAAATAATTGAGTTACATCGGAATTCTCTAGGGTGGCAAAAATCTATAACATAATACATGTGAATGTTGACCAAAAGCACTGGGGAAATGCAGGCTGACAGACCTGTGTGAGTTTGAGGCCAGATTAGTTTATATATCTAGTTCCAGGCCAATCAGGAGTCAGATGCTGTCTAACGACAAAACAAAAAACAACATCCTTAAAAATTGGAACAGGGCTATAGTTCAGGTGTAGAATGTTGGAGATATTTTGATCTCTAGTACCAAAAACCAAAACAAAACAAAACAAAATTTGGAAGGATTACTGATTTACAAAACAAACAAACAAAACCCCCAAATCCTAATTATACTAATAGAAAGCTTTTCTTGCACCATCTCCAAGTAAATTGCCGACTCTCTTCCATGATACTCCTCAACAGCTTTTAAACAAAGGTATGACCTTGCATTGCCACAGTACAATCAGGAAATTAGAATTGATAAATTTTGTTCATCTGGTTGTCAAATCATATTCAAAGTTCACTGACTGCCTCAGCAATGCCCTTTGCTGCCAAAGGACCTCATTCATAGTCACCAAGCTCACTCTCTCTGGTGTGTCAGTAATGTCTGGGGCTTGGGGTAGTTTCTCTATTTAATCTGTGAATTGCCACTTTAGAGGATGTTAGGCAGACTACGTTCAAAACCATTCCTCAGTTGGAGTTTGTGTAGCAGCACCTCATGACCACACTGACACAGGTTTCAGGGGATTCTACTGTATCCATTCCCATCTAGGATTGTTGGGATAATAGACAAGCATAGTGATGTGTTAGTCTTCACATGGTTGCTAGTCATCATAAATAAGGTCTTCAACCATGTACAATAAACTCTTACCTTACTTGTCACTTCTCTACTCCAGATGGTTCAGTTTTGTCAATTGTAAAGTTGGTCATTTTTTACTTCGTAGCTGCTTAGTGCTTCATTGCAAAGTAAAGCTTTAGATAAACCCAACTCCACAAAGTATTTTAGCTAGTCATCTTTTTATATTTCCATGGATTCATGGTTTTCTATTTCATTTAATTATTACCAATCAGTTGCTGGTTTAGGTTTTAGGTTTTTGTTTATTTTGTTTTGCTTTTATTGGTTTTATGACTGTGTTTTTGGTGCTATTTTGTCTCACACTTGACCATTTTAATTCCTTCTGTTTGCTTTCTGTGTCATCTTGATAGTTTCCCAGCATTTTGAGAAAACTCTTTACTTTTCCCTGTTTCTATCCTCCTGGAGAAAATTGAATCATTGTTTTTAATTGATTTCCTGCTTTGATTAATATAGAATATCTAAGTAATACATCTTGTCTGACAATCTATGTTCCATGCCAACGGCTTCCTCCTGTGATGTGAAGTGATTACCATCTCTATGTTGTGATCAATCTTACCACCCAGCCTTATGTCCCATCAGGCCACTGTTCAACACAAGTATTCTCCTCACCTCTGCCAGAGTTACTCGGCCTCTCTGAGTAGCTTCTTTGACTTCCTCCTCTGCAATGTTATGGTCCTTCCAGACACATGTTCACTTTCTTTAATTCTTTCTAAAGACTTAAGATGGAGTTGTTTTAGAAGACCAGAAGTAAAGAAAGAAGGGGAGGGAGGCAGGAAAAAAGAAAAAGAATGATGGAAAAGGAGAAGTTTATGAAGTACCCCTTTGCTTCTGTGCCTGAATACTAATGTCGTTGTTAAATTTGTATTGCTCCAGTGAACTCCCTGAGGTGGCTATCTGTGAGATGGCTCCTTCAGCTCACAGATTTAGGGGCTGAAAAGTTTTAATAATCTTAGCGCAGTTTGGCAGCCTTTGCTTGTCTATGCCACCTCATGGTGCAGATGGCAATGATGAATGCAATTTCAGAAGTGAGAAATAGGAGAAGAGATATCTGGGTAATGCCACACAATAATGACATTTCAAAGGCACCTCTACCTCCAACACAGGCTAGAGGACCTAATGCTACCAGGTTCTACTTTCTAACAATGACAACACCTCACATTGTTTAAACTTGTCTGAACAACTTAATGGTTCCTTCATTTAGAAATAGTTTAAATAAAATCTCTATCATTTAACTACTTTAATGAGATTCATGATTCTACAGTTTTGTCTTTTATAGCTTTTATTGAAAAATCTTTCTTTCATACAATATATTTTGTCCATATTTTCCTCTCCCCTAGTTTTCCCCAAATCCTCCCCACTTCCCTATGCATATTATGTTTTTCCTCTTTCTTTCAGAACAAAAGGAAGGAAGGAAGGTAGGAAGGAAAGGAGGGAGGAAGGGAGGAAGGGAGAAAGGATAAAAGAAGTGAGAAAGAAAGGAGAAAAAAGAAAGGAGGAATGAAGGAAGTAAAAAACAAACATGCAAACAGAAAGATACACAACAAACAAAATCAAGTAGTAGGTCAATACTTTTTGATTCATTTTGCTTTGTTTTGGGATTTTTTTGTCTTGTGAAAAGATATTATCTATGCCTTTAATTCCAGCATTTGGAGGCAGAGGTAGGTAGATCTCTGTGAGTTAGAGGCCAGCCAAGTCTACAGAGTGAGTTCCACTCTACAGAGGCAGCCAACACTACACAAATAAACCCTGTCTTGAAAAACAAAACAACAACAACAAAACCAAATAAACAAACAATAAACAACAAAAATATACTGTATGAATCGTAATGTAAACATTTTCAGAGGTAAATATCTGCCAAAGGGGTCATGACTCCTAAGTTGAGAAGGATTATCCTAACTATACTATCATTGTCATAAATACATTGACATCTATCATCCTAGAAAGTCTACCACATGGAAGACAAGGTATTTCTAGAATAATCAATTTTACTATCAAAGCAAAAAATAACTTTCAGGTAAAAATGAACCATGCTTCCATTCAGAAGAACACATAATTGCCAATTTAGGCAGTCTACTGATTGCCTGGGTTTAATTCTTAATTCCCATTTTTTTTTTTTTTATGAAACAACCAAAAAAGCAAACATCACTTTGTCAAGTAGCACCTGTGCTGGTTTGAATGATTAATGTCTTCCATAATCTTAACATTTGAATACACTTAAATTAATTGTCCCACTTTATGGCCCTATTTGAGAAGTTTAGGAGACATGGCCTTATTGGAGGAAGTATGTCATTGGGGTGGGCTAATTTGAGAAATTAGAGACTCACACCATTTCTAGTATAATGTCACTGCCTCATATTTTGAGTGCAAGATGTGAACCCTCAGCTAGCTATTACATCCACCATACCTGAGCCTGTTATTCCTCTGGAACCAAATAAACATTTCCTCCTATAAGTTGCCTTGGTCATGATGTTTCTTCAAAACAATAGAAAAATAACAAAAAAAGCACCTTAGTTACTTTCACCAAATAAAAATCAATGGATAAGAAATGTAAAGATAATGTTAACCCTATTTTGTGTGGTGGAATAACCTTTGTTTAACATATAGAGGGACTGAAAGTGTTTGGAACAAAAGTACAAGCATCCTCTAGAATTCACAAACATTCCAGTGATACACTACAATAAATAAGCTATTACTAGATTACTAATACCTTTGGTGCCTTCATTGTTTTGTGTGTCAAACTAGGAATGTTCTGAGCTTCGTGCTATGTCTATTTGAGAAACTGAGGCCGAAAGATCCCAAGTTCAAGTTCTCCCTAGGCAGCAGAGTTAATCATAAGGTGTCCTGCGTAAATTTGTGTGACAATATTTCAAAGAAAAAAGTAAAAGAAGGCTGAAAATTTAACTCAGGGGTAGACCATTATGTTCCAAATTCTGTTCTACATGCTGCAGTTAAGAGGCAAACCAATCCCTAGAATACAATGTTAACTACTTCACAGAACCCCTGCATCATTAGAAAAATACACTCAACATCAATATTTGCCCCACATAGCTAAATGAACATTATCTATACAAATACAAATGTTTGTGTTGAAATGATATTGCAGCATGCCATCCTTTAATATATTCAACCTAAGTCTTAAGAGAATAACAATAAGTATTTTAACCTAATGCCTCATATTGCACATTCCCCCTATGGTTAGTTTTTTTTATTTAATAAAAGCATAGATAAATCAAGAAACAATTTCTTTTATTCACTGTAAAAGGCATTGGGAAAATATGACATTTATGAGATAAAAATAGAGGTAAATTCATTTAATAAGTTTTAACAACATAATTGCTCCTGAAAGGGCTAATTGTAAAGATCTGTTTCTACATGTGTGTGCTGGCAGGTGGTAAATCCGGCTCTTTGAAAAGGGCTTGCACACAATACCTGGCAGACACGACCAGAATGAATGTGCGACTCAAGCACAAACAGAAGCATTAAGTTCTTATAGCAAGCTCCTTCCCAATCATTGCAAGTAAGGGCACTTCTATCACATAGTTTCCATCACATAAAAATTGTAGCCCCAGCCTGCATTGAAATGAAGACAATTTTAATTTTTTTGTAGTGGTAAGAAAAAGAACTTGTGATTTGAAGGAGTTTGCTCATATTGTATATATTTTGTTTCTGACTTGTCTTGGGAAAATATAGTCACCTCTCATTGTTTTTCTATTAAAATTATATTCTTTCTACCCAATAGTTATTAATCATTAGAATGTTACTGTTTAATTATTTATTTTAATTTAATGAGACTTTTATGATATGTACCTTTATTATCAAATTTTTAAGGATGAAAAATTGGAGAACCAAGAAACTGAATACCTTCCACCAGGTCCTGGGATATAGTATCAGACAATTGTATACCATATCTGATTCTATATCATTTATCCATCTTAAAGCTAAGGCAGTATGGAAAAGAAGTTTTGTTGTTATCCATCCCAAATTTATTTCCTCTATATTCCTTCTAAGTGAACAAGCACAATGTACTGTCAACTGTCAAATAGTGTGTGTGTGTGTGTGTAAAATTTATAACTTGAGACAATTATGTTGTATATTTATTATTTAATGGTATGTGAAATCTGCTGAATGTCTTGGTTTAGTAGCAGAGACACAGGTACTCACATAACAAAATAAATAGATGAATGCATTTAATGGGCATTTAAGACAGCAGGCACTGGGAAGAGGGGATAGAAGATGGGGACACTCTAAATTGAATACCTTCATCTGTAGCACAGGTCTCTGTTGTCTGAAGTCATGGGTTAGGGATTGACTCTTCTCTCTCTGCTGTACCAAAGAGTGCCTCTATCCTTCAAATGCATAGCATCAGAATTATACAAACTGTACTATACTTCGTTCCTATCTCAAAAAACAGAGACTGACATAGTAGAGAAAGAGGATGAAGTGGCTTCTCCTGGAAGCTATTAATGGATGACCAGTTCTGATCAGAAATACTTGTGAGGTTCAAGACTGTTGGTGTGCAATATTCTCTATGTCCTTGAAGCAATTAGTGTAGACAGTTTCATTCTTACCTTATCCCACAGCTGATTGGACCCAAATGCACACACAGAGGCTTATAATAATTATAAATTGTTTGGCTGATGGCTCTGGCTTCTTAATTATGAACCCATTTCTATTAAACTATGTATCTTCAGGTGGTTTTTGCTTACTGGAGAATGCCCACATCTGTTACTCCTTCTGTGGGTATATGGTGTCTTTTCCACAGCTTACTCTCTGAGTTCCTCTCCCAGAATTCTCCTAGGCTGGTAGCTCTGCCTATACTTCTTGCCTGTTCATTGGTCAATTAGCATTTTATTAAATCAATAAGAGAAACATATATTCATGACAAACAGACAGGGCATTCCCCCATCAAATTAGCATGCAAAGGACAAATTAAAGAAAAAGTCCTGTGGTAGGTTAGGAAACCTAAGATTTAGAAAGCATCTAGAAAGTTACTCTCCTCAATCACAGGGTTGTAAAGCTTTCGCACCATCAGTCAACTCAAAAATTTTCATCCATAAATTCCTACATAAAAATGTGATGGGGAAAAGGAAGGAAACAGCCTTTTGATCTGGGCAATGTATGAGCATAGCATGAATGTAAACTAGGAGTTTTGTACAATGTCTTCTAATACATTCAAATTGCTTCTTCCAAATCCCCATGTACTTTTCTGATTTAGCTGCATATTGCTGCTGGAAAAACACCAGGGAGGGCTGGCAAACCACAGACATCTGTAATCCAAATGATAACAATTTTATGAAATGCTTGACACACTTGGCAGATGCATTATTTATCAAAAGTGATCACTGCTTTTGGATCAAAAGGGGATAATGTATTAATTACACTGGACAACAAAGGCCCTTATTCAATTGCTACTAAAGTTTGAGAAACCACCTGTTTTCTTACGTTTTAAATCCATCCAAGGTTCTTATTAAGAATAAAACAACACCATAATCTAGACACACATGGAAATTGGCTAGTTTTCTATACATTTCATAAATTATTAAGGTGCTGATAAAACAGAAATTCAAAGTCATAATTCATGATGTCTAATTATACTCACATATGCAAGAATGCCTCCATTTCATAAATCTTATTTAATTTTCAAAGGCTATAATTTGCTTCTCTCTTTAATCTATTTTTACTGCATAGTGTTATGAAAATAGCTAACACTTATTAAACATATTGGACATACCATGTAAATGCATGATAGTAATTAATTGGTTTAATTCTTTAAACAACTCCATTTGAGAAGTAATATTATTATCCTCACTTTCAAAGATGATGAAACTGAGGCACACATAATTATGCAACTTGCCCAGGGTTAGAATAATTATCAAAAGAGAGGTTAGGCCGTCTACAGGTCTTACTCAAAGCCTTCATTCTTAATTTTCAGCAAAAGATGTTAGGCCTATAATAAATATTTAATGAATTAAACGATTATTTCCTGAACCTGGAATACTGAATACCAATTGTCAGAATCATAATCAGACATCATTTAGAACAGTTCTCAATAGATACTAGCCTGTGTTTTTATTTTTTATATGCTGCTATATCTACTACTCAGTCTATACTTACCTAAGATTTTTGTCTGGTTTGAGCCATAGGTCTTTTCATGTTGTCATAACTTCTGTGAGTTCATGTATGCAGCTTCCTAGTGTAAACTACACATTCATATCTTTATATTTTTGCAAGAATAATGTCTTCTTTATACTGTGATAAAGAAAACAGAATTCGACAAAAATGTTTAAATTTCACAGAGGCTTAATAATAGTAGAGGGTAGTAATTTAAACATCCAGACTCCTTATTTCCCTAAAGGATCAACTCTAAAGAACTTTGTTTGCTTGAAGAACATGACATGAAGAATATGAACCTAACAAAAGGCTGTACCTATAAGAAAGTTCTCCTGCATCTAATGGGCCTGGATTCTGAATTTAACCTAATTGTTCACTAAAGAGGGGGCTAGGCAGAACAAGTCTCCTGTGTTCTTGGAAGACCCACACAGCCATCCTGGCTGGTGATTCCACTGTCAGGATGAATGTTTCTACCCAGACTTGACAAGTACTACAACATACAATCATATGTCCATTCTGAGTGCTCAGGAATTGGTGCCTTGCAGGTGGACTGCATCGAAATCCAGGTGACCAAGAGAATATTATTTGTCAACTGGTTAATTGCTTTGTTTAATGAGAACTTATTTTATTCCAAGGCCATGGCTTCCCAGTTTGCAAAGTTTTCTGTGGTGTTTGTTTTCTCTATTTAACAAAACTTTCAGTTTCTAGTGAATGTCATGTCACTGATTATATGATTAAAGGAGTAGTCTATAGTCCTCTCAATAATATCTTAAAGAAGTCACATCACACTGGCCAGGCAATGTAGAAATGAGCTATCCCAAACTTCCCACAGGCCACAATAGTTATCTAATATCCTTGACGGAATGATCTATCCAAGGAGAACACTTTCTGAAGGCCATTCCTTTTCTGATATCTTTTTTTTTTTTTTTTTTTAATAATTACTCCTACCTACAGTTTCTATCTGGGTAAATCTAGGGTTATTTCCAGGGCGCTCATATTCTAGTCTTCATTTCCTTGGGTGGGAGGATCCTATGACCACTAACAAACTATTATATCTATGATGTACAGGATTGCAATATCTATCTTACTAGGAGCCTCTTTCCCTCCCGGGCTTTGGAAAAGAAAGCAGCCATTATTTGAAGGCCCCAGAGGAGGGGGCTGTAGATGGAAGTTTCTCACCCACCCTGTCCTGCAACTGTTCAGTTCCAAATAAACACACAGATGCTTACATTAATTTTAAACTTTTTGGTCTATTGCTTGGGTTTATTACTAATAAACTTGTACAATTTAAATTAACCCATAATTCTTAATTATGTTAAGCTACGTGACTTGGCACCTTTTATGAGTAAGGCATACTCATCTTCCTTCCTCTGCATCGGGCTGGTGACAGCTTCTCTGCTTTTTGTCTTCCCAGAATTCTCCTAGTCTGGTATCCCTGTGCATACTTCCTGCCTGGTTACTGGACAGTCAACATTTTATTAAACTGATATGAATGACAAGTTTTTTACAGTGAACAAGAATATTATCCCATGTCAGGGGGACTGCTTTGTAGCTTGTATCCAACAATCTGGAAAAAGAAAAAGAAAAAAGAGAGAAAGAAAAAAGAATTAAAAAAAGGAGGCCTTCCATCCAACAGGCAGCCAATAGGAAACACATTCTTCAATGATGAGAATGGGGTTTGGAACTTGGGTTTGGCCAGAGACTTCATCACATCCATGAGGAACTCTAAAAGAGAGGAGTCAATTAAACTATGCATGAATTCTTCACCCACAGTAATTGTACAGTAAGAAATATTTATAATACCAAATTGGTGGTAATACTTTAATGCAGCATTAGATTACTAATAAAAGACTATCGCAGTATTCCTAGTATTGGGTTTAGGATGTGTCTCAGTTGGTAGAGTGCTTGCTTAGTTTGCACAAAGTCCTGGGACCAACCTCCAGACTGCACAAACAAGTCATGATGACTCACACCTACAATCCCAACACTCAGATGATAGAGGGAGTCTCAAGAGTTCAAGGTCATCCTCAGCTTCATAGTGAGTTTAAAGTCAACCTGTGCTATGTGAGACCCTATTTCAAATAAAGAAGGCTAAATATATAAATTAAATTGAGTTATTATTATTGCAATTGTCTTGTATGGTTGTAGCTACCTCAAATGTCTAAACCTCCTGCCTTCACCAACCAAGTTCTAGCATTATAGTTGTATGCCTCTATGCCTGGCAAAATAACACATCATGTTAAGCATATAAATCATTTACCAAAATAATTATCTGTACTAGATTGAAATTAATAATCTAATATAGTCTCAAAACAAATAATCAAATCAGTAAAAATTAAGGGACGAAGAGTTAAGGTACAGCAAGATATGGTGACATGCACACATTTGAAAATAAGTTTGAAGCAGAAAGTTATCTTTAAAGCATAAGTTACTGGGGAAAAGGATTTCTATTTTTGTTTCCACAGAAAATGAAAAGATGTGGATTCCTTCCAGACTAATGTGGTTTGATCACGCCAGACCGCCTGAAACAGAGTACAAGCTGATCCTACATTCCAAACAGCTGGACAAAACAGCCCTACAGACTACAGCTAGGATATCTGAATCTTCTTCGAATCCCCCAAGACAGCGCCCCTTACCAGCAGGAAGTAGTTTGGAAAGAACGACGCCCAAATTCCCAAATATTGTGTATAAATGTTTGTTTTCATTTAATTGGACTTTGTTATATAAAATTAAATAAAAAAATTATATATAAAAAAAAGCATAACTTGGAGCTTACAGATGACTTAGACATTTTAATATTAGTGTAATCTAAGAGAGAATGTAGGCAGTACTCATAAAACTTTTCTGATATTAAAGGCAGATATTGATAATATAAAAATATTAAACATACATGGACTAAGTTTGAGAAGGTAGAAGAACAAAGGAAAAGTCAAAGAAGGTGCATTAAAAATAAAAACATAAGTTAGTAAGCCAGAAAAACGGAATGCCCTAAAAATGAACAGGAGAGTACAGTTTCCACTGAGAAAACAAAATGCCTTTTAACAGTATCTGAATCTTTGTCTTTGTTCATTGTCTTTGTTTGTAAGATTGCAAGATACTGTCACTATGGACCTTGCATATACACACACAAGCACGGTGACCCTTCCACTGGTTCTGTTTGTCATTTGTTCCTATCCATGTGAGAAAAGCTCAGAAAACACTTAGATCTGTTCCATGTGTTAATGAATTCTCCACCCGAGGGATTTCAGTTGTTAATGGCATTCTTTCATTATCAGCCCTGAAAATTAGCATTCAGGAATAATTTTTGAAAACCAATTAATTACAAATTAAGGAATGATTTAAAAAGCAAAGCAAAACATTGTTCTAAATATGTTTGCACCAAACACACTGGAGCTATTCAATGTTCTGTGTGTATATTCTCCTTTTCAAAAAGCTTCCTTTAAGTCATTTTTTTTTTCCTACGGAGACCAGATTTTGTCTCAATATGAAAGTAATATCAGGTCTTGTCTTGAATATTTGTGGGATTTGTGGATGAATGTCTTCATTTATCATAAAGCACATATTTAACCTGTTTTCACTATCCCAGCTTCCCTTGAAAGGCAGAAGCATTTATCACCCCAGTTAAGGTTTATATTACACTGTAGTAAAGTGATTCATCACTTTCTTACCTCAGTTATTTCCTATTATTAAGATTTCTTGCAGTTACATAGATGAGCAAACTAAATTAATCTCTAATAAATTTTGTTGATTATTTGACCTCAAGTACAGGAAAACAATATATTAAGATATGGATTTGGAAAATGTGATAAAGGATGTGAAATTGTATTAATTAAATTGGTAACTGGAAATTCCTTACCACAATGTAACATACATATGCAATTCAAACAATCACAAGAAAGCATTAATGTGAATCATTTTGTCTCCTTTAGAAATGATTTTTTGTTTGTTTGTTTCTTACACTTAGTCTGCAAGGAAACAATAACTTATGGCAGCCCAGCATTATTTGCTCAGTTGTGATAAGTGATTGAATTAATGGGAGGTAGGACTGGGTAGTGCTTCAGTGGTTGAAACATTTGTTGCAAAAGCTTAGGAACTGGAATTTGGATCTTCAGAACCTTGGTTAATGCTGAATTGGCATGGCAGCTCTCCTGTAATTCCAGGGAAGTGGAACACAGAGTAAACTGACTAGCAAAATTAGCCATGTAAATGAGCTCTGGGTTTGACTGAGAGATGCTGCCCCAATAAATGAAGTGTCATATCCTCCATACATATATATGTATACATACATACACAAGTGTGATGGGAGATGTCATTCTGTAAATATGTTTCTCATCCTGGTTAATGAATAAAGTACTGTTGTCCAATAGGAAATAAAAATAGGAAAATGTCAGAATTTTATTGTCTATACACATGAAGCCTACCCAACATTTTCTACTTAGTGTCTTTGTTTGCATATTAGAAATTACAGGCTTTCACATGAACATCAAGACAACCAGCTGTTCTTGACATTTCAACAACTGCTGACAATACTGAACTCTTTTTCACGGAAAACAAACTAAAACATGGAAAATACATTTGATAAACCTCATGGTCTCCAGATGAGAGGACCCTTCCATCCCTAGTCTGCTGTATCTAAAGGACTGCTTCATTCTCAGGTAATCAAGGAACCACAAAAAAAACAGAATATTTTGTTTCTTCTGTTTGTTAATTTTTGATTTTTCAGTAGATCATACTGGCTATTCATTACCTCCTTTCTCATGTTTTTTGTTGGTTAGTTAACATGGCTAATATTTCCCCCATTCCAACAACATATCCAAGCTTTGTTTTGTTTTGTTTTGATTTTGTTTGTTCTTTTCATGTGTATGCATGTGTTTACATGTGGGTTGGTATTGTGGGATATTTGTATATTGTGTGAAAGAAACTATATTACTGTGATTGATTTGGTAGAGAGCTGAATAGTAGGAGGTATAGTTGGGATTTCTGGCAGAGAGAGACCAAGTAAGAGATGAATGTAGATGTATGGATATTTGAGGAGTCACAGAACAAGCAGGATGTTCAGGAGGAGGGGAAACAGCCATTAGCCACATGACAGAATGTAGATTAATATAAGTGAGTTAATTTAAGTTATGAGAGCAAATTAGAAACAAGCATAAGCTATAGTCTGAGATTTCATAATTGATAAGGAGACCACGTCATTATTTGGAAGCTGGAAGGACAGAGAAAGGTTTGTTAAAGTTTGGTGTGTGTGTGTGTGTGCTGACAGATATTCATGTCTAAAATCTTCCTGATTATTCTTCTACCTTATTCATCAAGGCAATGTCTCTCAATTAAATCTAGACTTAGTAGTGGGGCTAGTTTTGTGAGCTAACTTACCCCAGGCATCCTCTGCCACATTCAGAAGCTGGAGTTGTACCATATTCACATGGCATTTATGTAGGTTCTGGGGATTCCAAGTTGAATTCTCCTGATACTGCAGCAAGCATTAAAGCTTGGGCTATCTCTTCAGTCTAATGGCAAAATTTTTGAGGCAAGAAGCATTATATAAATTATTTTCACATCTCAGAAATAAACTAGGGATAAATACTGATCCACTACCAGAGTTCCCATAGATTGACCAGGCCTCCTAACTGACACCCACTCCAGGAGGTCTAAGTGGTCCTATACTTGTTTCCCAGCGATCAATCTGGTTCGCAGGAGCTCCCCCTTATTCAGATCAGCTGTTTCTGTAGTTTTCTCCATGGACACAGAATTTTTAAAGCTAATGTGTGAACAAGTTCAGAAGCTACAGTTTTATTCATATTTTTTAAACTTCTATAAGTCGAAGGATCACCCTGAAACCTCTTTTTCTTTGTAGATCTATGCATGCTATCCTCATTGTCTGTGGAGCAGAGCCTAGAACCTTGCATTATTATTAGTATCCAGGCAATACTGGATATTGAGGGTTTTCTATCTTTATTTTCAGTGGCACAGCTGTGAAATACAGTACAAATATACATATACATATATATGTGTGTGTGTGTGTGTGTGTTGTAATCATGTATATGCATATGTGTGTTTCTTTATATAGGCACCATGTGTAGATATGTATATATAATGATATATGTATGCTTGTATGTATATCCATATTTACTTACACATGTGTATATACATATACATGTAAGATAAAATGCCTATGGTTGGGTTTGTCCCATTTTGTAGATTTTGCTAAAAATTCCAAAGGGTTGAATATTCTAGACTATTCACAAGGGTCAATCTTGCCTTATAAACATGGAAAGCTACTCTAGGCAGCATGAGTTACTTCAATTTACTTCAGGTTACAGTTTGCCTAAGGTCCTACCCTTTTAGTACTTCTGCATGAAGTTTATCTTATTCTTAGTGTAGGTGATGTCTCTGTTCATATTCTGTGAACTGGGATTTAGCCTGCTTTCATACATTCATTTAAACAATTGTGTTTTTCTAACAATACTAGAGATTCATGCTGTTTTCTACTGCTAGACATTAAAAAATAATATTTAGTTAGTTAGTCTTATGTATGTGTGAGGGTACACACCTGCCACCGAATGCCTATAGCGAGGTCAGCTTTCAATAGTCATTTCTCTCCTTTTCCCAGTTGAGTCACAGTACTTGAACTATACTGGTCAACAGGTTTGGTGATAAATGCAACTACCTGCTCAGCCATCTGGCCAGCCCATGCTGCTGGGTGTTATACACAGAAGCCATTGGTTTCACATAGCATTTTACTGTGGGTTTTTTTCCTCTCCCTGTGCTAATTATTTTTCATTAGTTATCCCTTAACCTGGCTCTCATCTCTCTTCCGTATTTGTCTGAGGAGGGAGAACTATTTAATACACATAACGCTGGTCCTTCATGCTTCTTTATTTACTGTAGACTGCTGGATATCAGAATGCTGCCCCTCAGCCAGCAGGATGACCATCATATCACTGTCACCCTCTGAAGTTCTCTGTTGTCCTGGAGAATTTGGAGTCTCCTGCCAAGGTTAACAAATAAGAATGTTGGTGCTGAGAACCAGTAATCTATCCTAATCAACTCTCATGTGGCTGGCATATACTGGAGTTTGAGAATCCTTGATTTTGAAAATAGTTGGATGACCAGAGACATAGCCAGTTGATCAGCACATAGACAGGTGACAGTTTCTTTCCTCCTCCATTTTCTTTTAGCTCTGAGCACATTTTCTGATGGAATGTGCATGCTTGCAACCACTGCCCAATAGTTTCACTCTGGTCTCTTATAATCTTTTTCCCTCCTTTCTTAAATGTGGCAATATTTTTCTGTTACTTACCAACTATAGACCTCACCTTAATTGTTTACTTTAATCCTGTCTACACATGTGTAAAGGCCCCTTCCCTGAAATTGCCCTAAACCAACAATAGCATAAATGCTTTTTGTCTGTTTGTTTTGTCAGAGGCCTCTGAATATTGTTCCCTGCAGCATGTTTCTCCTTCTCAGCCTTCCTCATCTTGAGTCTTCCCACTCAAGATGTAGCTCAGGTCATGTAGTATTCTTTGAGCCAAACAGATGTTGACTGAAAGGCTTGATTATTTTACAAAGCCAGAGCACAGACATATTATAACTGTGATATAGGAAGAACCTTTACTAGAATTTTGAACAAATCTCTGACACAGACAGCTTCTCAACTGGTGTATATGCACAGAGTTATATTTGTGTGTTTATATTGCTGATTTGTGTACTTAGGTGTTTGCAAAATGGAAAGAAACCATAAATTGGGGGGGGCATGATGAAAACCGCAGCTCTGTAAACTTCTGGTCAGCTGCTCCAGATGTTAGAATACATTTGTCAAAAGAACAACAGAACATGGTTGAAGAACTCTTTCTTCTCTAAGGGAAGGAAAATTGAGGTTTAGCAAAATTGTGAACCACATTATTAACAGGTGTTCTAATGCAAATGGCTTGCTTCTGCAGTAAGAGGTCTTGTCTGATCAACAAGGTTGTGTTTAGCTTTCTTGTTTGCTTTGGACTTAGTTTCTTCTGCATGAAAAGGGATGAGCAAAGGGAGTCACTTGATAGGTCACTTCCTCAAAGTCAAGCCACAATGTCAAAAACTTGATCTCAGTATCATTTGATAGCACAAAATAGCCTCATTCAAACTCATGAAGCTGTGAGCTATATTCCTTCTTAGGGTGTAAGAAGAGCAAAGCCATAAATATACAGAAGGCAGTTTTGTAGAGTTTCCTGACTCAAAGCCTCCCCCCCCCCTTATAAACTCCACTACTGTAGTGATAAAGAACCATTCTCCTAAGAATATTGATCAAGTCTGTTCCTCAGAAAAGCGATCAATTACGAATCTCTGAACATAGATGAGGTATTTGAGAGCAGGCAAAGGAAATCCTAGGAGCTAAACAAATATAGATAAAGAAAAGAAATCACTATAACAGTACATGAAGGAATTATTGTTTTACCCCTGATTGTTTTACTTTTTTTTCTGAGCAATCTATGCATTCGAGGGTTTTATTTCTATTGACCACAACATTTATTCTGTTTTTGCTCTGTAAATGCTTCTTGGGACAATGTTTTAAAATTTTAATTAAAATATTTTGATTTTGGTAAAATCATACTACATAAAAAATCTATCAAATAAACAATCTTAAGTATACAGTTTGGCTATGATGAATATATTCATACTATATTGATGTTATACGATAATTCTCCAGGAATTTTTCATGCTTTAACTCTAATATTCTGTGCTTTTTGACAAACCTTTCCTCCTCTTCATACATGTAGTTGTGTGTGTATTTTTGTGTTATTTGTACTTGTTACTCTGTTTTCACAAGTGTGTGAACATATATGTGCATGAACAAGCAGACTAGAAGTCAACTAGTATTTTATTGATAATATAATAGTATAAATAGTATAATAGTATTAATAATGTTGAAAATAATACAGCTGTGCAGCCTATATCTCAAGAGGTATTATGATATTGTACCTCTTAAATCAACTCTTGAATTTTTAAATTTATATATCAAGGGTAGTCTTAGTCCATCTACCTTAATAATATAAACATCTACCTGTTTGTTCTACAGAGCAGATACCCACAGCCAAACATTAGACAGAGAGAAAGCCTAAATTATATAGGTCCATCTGGTCTCTCACCTTGGGGGAAGAACTATAGGAACCAGAGGGGTTGAGAACACCAGGAGAACGTAGCCCACAGATACCAACAATGTATGGCTCATAGGGACTCACAGAGACTGTGAGTGGAATTCATGAAGTCTGTGTAAGTCTGAGCTATGTCCTCTTCATATATGTTATTTTCAATAGCTTGTTCTCATTTTTTTTTCTTTTTTTTTGGAAGGGCTCTTAATAGTGAGAGCAGGGCCCGTCTCTTATCCTTTTACCTACTTTTGGAACCCATTTCCTCCTACTGGGTTGCCACTCTCATCATTAATATGAGGGTTTGTGCCTGGTTTTATTGTATCTTGCAGTGCTATGTCCACTGGACACTCCTGCTCTATTCTGAAGGGAAAATGGAGGAGGAGTGGATCTTGGGGAAAAAAGAGGCTGGGGGTTGCAGTAAGTGGGAAGAGTGGAGAATGGTGAAACTGTGGTTGGGATGTATTGAAAATAAACATTAAAAAAATAAGAAGCAAAAATTACTGATACCAGACAATTCTTAACTCAGGTGTCATCATACTGTCTATAATAGATACTCTCCAAAATTTCTTCCAATTGATGTTTCTCTGATGTTCGTAAACTTTTGTTCAGTAAAACACTTTCACAGCACCAGTGACTCCCACATATATACTGTTTTAGTGTTTCAGTCCACAGATATTAATTTACCAGTCAGAAACTTCAGGAAGATCCTGCTAACCCTCCAGCTTTGTTTAATCCCTTTTGTTATATATCCTCATAGTCAACACCCTATGCCTCTTTCTGGCTGCACTGAACAATTTGTACATTCATTCCATTTCTGTTTTCCCCATTGGATGCTTTGCTACTCCAGGGTAGCCCAACTTACTGAATTCTTCTGCTAAGCACAAGTCTACCTTCTGTGATATTTCCTTGTATCTGATGCATGATTATATTTGCGTTTAAAGTCAGCAGTTTGAGGTGTCTCACGGTTATGTGTTTTTTATTTTAATGACTATTTAATGTTCATAACTCTTATCTCTGGATTCATTATAGAAGATGGTCCAGATTGTAGTTAATTTTATGATGAAATATGAACTGATTGCAGGGAACTCTTACACAATGTTCCCTGAAAAAGCTCTAGTGGTTTTGGCTATTAAAGGGTAATCTCAGTTAAACGTCTTATTCTCCAGTGTAGAAGTCCTGCTTTGGAAATATTCAAGCAGAATGAGCATAAATTCTAATAAAATATGTTCCTGGGACTCATTACTGTAGCTCCCCTGCCTTGCTTAAATTTACTGTACCTGTTAATTCTTGTTAGCTTCTTTTATGGTTTTAATGGCATCCATGGATTCTTACCTTAAACTAACTACTTTTGTCATATACTACCCCCAAGATTCAGCAATGATTATGCCTGAGATTTAAACAGAACATTTTCAAAGGTATTATAATTTTTACAAACATGGAACTTTTAAAACATTTTGTGCCCCTCTTTCCTAGATAGCTGGAACTTTCCTAGATAGCTGGAAATCAGGGGAAAATTATTATTGTTACCTTAGGTGAACAAACCACAGTAAATTTTAATCAATTTTTGTCATATTTATTTAAAAATGAACCCACTGGGATGATGATTCAGCAGAGAAAAGCATGAATTTGCATCCCCAGCATCATTTGAGAAGTTTTTCACACCCTGTTTCTGCAATTCCTCTTCTTTTGATTAGGAAAACTTCTTCTCATGAAACCAACTAGAAGAACTTCTATTTATAGCATGTAGGCTACAGCTGGGTCACTTTGGCCCTCATAACCAGAAACATAGATAAATGATAAGTGTTCACAACTAGTCTTGGTACACAAACACTGAGGAATCTGGGGTTGTGGATGCCTTTGTGGTACTCATTACTTATATTCACATGTAATGCATCCATTTCTTTGTGTTTTATTGTAAAAGATGTAGGTCTTTATGCTAATTTGTTTTTCAATCTTAATAAGAATGGCAGTGTAATCAACAACTTAAAAGCTGATTTCAATATCATGTTTATTGTAGCTTCAAGTGAAGCAGACATGTAAACAACACATGTACAGCTGAGAGCTATAGCAAATTCAGTGTAATGAATTCATAGGAAAGCACTGACACTCCTCTTTAGTTTGATTTGTCACCTTTTGATTCATAATCCTAAAGTATCCATTATTGATTCACTTCATGACTAAAAGAAATATACTGGCTTTGGTTTCCCCCAAATGTCATTTCAGTAGTTTAGTGTTATATTTAAGGGTCATCATAATTTGCTCATGGCTCTCTGAATGTTTTTCTAAACTAAAACCTAGCTATATCATTCCACTTTCTCCAGCTGTTAATGCATTCCTTGAGATAAGCAAATACACCATGCCAAGTGTGTGATGGACTTTATCTATTGTGGTGGGAATGAAATAAAAATGGATAGATGTTGTGATATTTTGTGTTCTGATGAATAAAGCTTGCATGAAGATCAGAGAGCAGAGCTATGCAGTGATATCTTGATTGTACAAATAAAGCCTGTCTGAAGTTCAGAGAATGGAGCTTGCCACTAGCCAACCATAGAAGTCTTGAGGTCTGTATAGAAGACATGAAGTGAGCTAGCTGGGTGGAAATAGGATATAAACTCAGAGAAACAGGAACTTGCTCTCTTGTCTGCTGAGATACTAAAGAAATACCATGCATTGCTCCTTCTCTCTGATCTCTTAGTATTTTCCTCTATATCTGACTCCAGGTTTTTATTACTTAGACCAACTAATAATTCCATTTACAGAATTAACCATTAGGTAATCATAGAAGTCTAGAGATCTATACAGGCAAGAGATAGGAAGTGACATGGCTGGGTGTAGCCAGGAGTTTGGCCCTTTATAGGACTGAAATTTCATAGCAGTAAGAACTCTAGTGGCTGGCTGCTCTGCCTCTCTGATCTTTCAGCTGTCACCTCCTAATATCTTACCTGGGTTTTTATTTAATAGGACTAATTATATTTGTACTTCAAATAGACTCTACTCTCAAGAACCCAAGTCCAAATAAAGACTGCATAGAAACCATGTGTGACATATAGAAACCTCATATATAATGTAGTGTGCAAAGTCTTGAAGATCAGCCTTACAGCTCCTTGAAAACAGCAGAAAGCATAAGGAAACCAATCCCAACCTTTAGAGTAGTCTTTTAAGAGAAACATATTATGATTCAGACTGGAAAACTTAATGAGCAGCCAGGCTTCATATTGTAGAGGCATTTAATGCATTATTTAGATAGTTACTGCCCATAATGAAAATAATTAAATGTGCACACACACATATGCACATACACAGAGCTTTTGAAGTGGGACACAGACCTAGAATGTATAGGTGGAGTAAGGAAGTTCACAAACACCTGGATAAAGGAATATCAAATGTTTATTTGGGAGATACCTACATAATAAGGGTAAACAGTCACCATGGTCTTCTGCCATGGTCATGCAGGATGCTGCTCTCAGCTATCTGACTATCACCCAAGAGAGCATCAGTCTGCTCCCAGTCTGCCCATAGCACCTGATATAAGGCCTCAAAGGGCCTAACACTGTTACATGCACTTTCCCACCATCCTGGTCCCAAAGTAATTTCAGTCCCTAAATAACACACAGAGACTCTGTTAGTTATAAAGCTGTTGGCTAGAGCTTCTTACTGGCTAGCTCTTATCTTAAATATTAACCCATTTCTATCAATCTAAATGTTTCCATGTTGTCTTATCTTACCAGAGAAAGGGTTCTGGACCTCTTCTCTCAAGTCCTACATCTACATCTTGATTCCTCTCTACTACACCTCCCAGAATCCTCCTTGTCACCTAGCCCTGCCTGTCTTGTTTTCCCATTGGCCAACATGGCTTTATTCATTAACCAATAAAAGAAACATATTTGCAGAATGACATCTCCCATCATAATACCTCAAAGACTATTGGCTGAATGAGTTCCCACAACACTTTCCCTTTTATCTAAATAAGAGGGTTCAAATTAATGCAAAATCATATACACAAATAATGAAGATTAATGAAACAGCTGTCCTATCCTGAGGAGTCTATCTTGTATCTAAATGTCTTAGCTATGATATGAGGTTAGTAGCTGAGACTATCTAGTCTTCAACCCTATCAAAGACCTGAGGAGGAAAATAATGTTATCTGAGTAAGTAGGAAGTGCAAGCCCAGCAACTTCCCAAAAGTTCAAGAAATGACAGAAACATCTGGCTACCTGGACAATCACCCAAAGTCTCACAGAAATGTTGGGGCAACCAACTTTGGCTAAGGCCTAGAATACATGACAATTTTCAGAAGCAGACTGATTTGGAAGACTTTCTATCCTGTCTTGGCAACGTTCAGCCATCTCTTTTGTTTGTATCCTACTAGCTCAGTTGGTAGAGCATGAGACTCTTAATCTCAGGGTTGTGGATTTGTGTCCCATGTTGGGCACCAGTTGTAGGCAGACTAAGGAAGTTCACAAATGTTTGGATAAAAGAATATCAAATATTTATTTGGAGAACACTTTCACAATGAAGGCAGAAAGCTGTCACAGTCGTCTTCCCTGGGGGTGCAAGATACTACTCTCAGCTCTTTGACTACACCCAAGAGAGCGTCAGCCATCTTCATGTCCACCTGTAGCACCTGAGACACTGCCCCAAATGGGATGCCTCAAACACTATTGTCTGAATTAGTTCCCATAACAAGAATGCATAAAACTGGATTCTATCTGCATCATTGCACAAACGGGCATGTGATATGCACCTGCAATCCTAGTACTTAGGATGTAGAGACAGAAGGATCAAAAATTCAAAGTCATTCTCAACTATGTAGATAATGATTTTGCTTGGGATAGATAAGATCCCATATCAAACAATATATCCATGTGTATGTGTGTGTTGTGCGTATGTGAAATTTTATTTTTTATTCTATAAATATCCTACATGACTGAATCTATCATTACACTTATATAAAGATGAGAATGCAAAATTGTGATCAGAAGTGTTTTGGGGACCATCACTATCCTCACTACCTCAGGTCTCTGAGATAGAAAATTATTGCCTCATAAGAAGTAAGCAGAATGTTCAGCAGAGCATTCCTGGATACAGGCTTGTGGTTTTACAACCAGTTAGAGAATAGCTCAGGATATTCCTAGTGCTACAGTTTTACAGCCAGTTAAAGATTAGTTCAGGGCATTCCTTCCACTGACTCTATCATCCTGCCCACTTGCAAACCCTACTCACATCCTGCCTATGGTCCTATATAAGTCTCCCCTAAGAAAATAAAATTTGGCAGCTTGATAAGAATACTGTCTTGCTGTCATTCTTTTTGTATCCCTTGTCCTTCGATTCCCCTAGGTGCTTCCTTGTTCATTGTTGACTGACCCTCGGGTTGGGGCAAAAGTGAAGAAAAGAAGAAAAATAGGACAGTGTGATTCTTCTGTTTGCTTAATATTCACTCACCTTTATGTTTCCCTTGCTGACATTATATTCCTGGTCTCTATAGTATTCAAAAATGTACAATGCAACCTTAAAAGCTTCCAGGAAAGACACTGGGCACACACAGAAAGAGAGAAGTAAAGAGGATGCTATGCTCAGAGGATCTGAGGTGCTAGAAAGAAGAAACCACTGCAGTCATTAGAGGGGAGTACGCCTAGAGAGCTGTGAGCAGATTATGAATTACTTCTCTAAGATCCTTGCGACGCAGCCTTGAATGATGGTCCTATTCTATGCATTTTATAAGTCCATGCTTAAGGCTCGTAAGAAGTCAAATACTTCTATAAACATGGAGGATTTAGAAAGCAAAAAAAAAAATAAAGTGTATTAGTAAGTATTACCATTTAGATATGGTTGAAATAGGCAAGTCTTCATGTGTTAAAAGTTAATCCTTGTGGTGTGGTTTTATGAAGTCAAAGTTGCAATCCATTCATGGTGCTTAGAGGTGGGAGATTTGAAAAATGCTTAAAAAGATTAGATAATGCCATTTTGGAGAAGACTCGTAGAGTTAAATTCCAGTGGTTTTAAAAGAAGGAGTGAGTGCATGGGAAGACACACACACACACACAAACACACACACAGTGGCATGCTTACTTCTTTTGGCATAGGATATTCTGTGTTGCTTTGATACTTTGCCAGCAAGGGGTTCTGTGGTGGTTTGAATAAAAATGGCCCTCAGAGTCTGAGAGTGGCACTATTAGGATGTGTGGCCTCATTAAAGGAAGTGTGTCTCTGAGGGTGGGTTTGAGGTTCCAGAAGCTCAATCCAGACACAGTTTCTCTCTCCTCTTGCCTTCTGGTCCTGATGCAGAACTCTGGGGTACCTCTTCAGCATCATGTCTCCCTGTGTGCTGACATGCTCCTTGCCCAGACAACCTCTGTTTTGTAAGCTATCTCCAGTTAAATGTTTTTCCTTCTGCTTTTCCTTTTGCTGTTGCTATGGTTAAGGTGACTCACACTCACTTATAATTCTAGCTCCAAAGGGCACTTGAACACTTGACACAGACACACAAGCACACAAATTAAAAATAAATATTACTCCCTCAGCCTAGACACATGGGGGAGGTTCTAGACCCTGTTCCAAATGATACAACAAACTTTGAAGACTCCCCATGGAAGGCCTCACCATCCCTGGGGAGCAGAAAGAGGATGGAATGGGGATTGCTGGGGACAACAGGGCAGGATGGGAGGGTGTAGGAACTGGGATTGACATGTAAAACAAGCTTGTTTCAAACACACACACACACACACACACACACACACACACACACACACACACACACACACACACACCCCACAATCTTTAAGGATAATCCTGTAGTATGACCCAATTTAAGATGTACTCAAAAGACAATTTTAATAGATTTACAGTGAAGCCACTGAGATACCTAATGTTGTCACACAAAGTGACAAATTTTAACCAAAGTGTTAGGAGAGGTTTCGAGTGCCATGAGGCCTACTTATTGGCTCAGGTGGACTTAACCTAGGGAACTATGGACCTACAAACTCAATCGCCACCCAATCCGCTCCGAGCCAATGGCTCCCAGGTTCACTCTCACAGGATCATGAAAACTGAGCCATGTGGAAGGTAGAAAAAAAGCAGACACAGCTTCATGGAGCTAGATAAGCAGCTCCAGGTAAGCAAGTGGACTCAGAAATGAGCTGCAAATTTTATCTGGGCTACTTCCCTTTTGTGCCGAATACTGGAGCCTAATTGGTTGGTGCCTGTATGTAAATACAGGCTTGTATTGAGAAACTTCTGTTTGGTTGGATGCTTATTGGCTCTTGTTGGGTGGAAGATGATGTAGGGTAGTGATGGTCAGTGAGAAGAGTCACCTAAGTTTCAAGGGAGAAAAAAGAACGTGGAAGCAAATGAGAGCAAGGGGAAGTTGTAGGGCATTATTAGAGCAAAGGGCCGTGAGCAGCCATTATCTTGATTATTCTAGCCTCTAAAATTCACAGACTCTAAGTCAAATCTTTCAAGGTTTGGTTCATGACTCGGGTATAGAAGCAGGGCTCCTGAAATAAACCTGTAGCTTTGGACCTCGTTGAAGTTTTATGGGATCATTCTCTGCATCTAACGTCTGTACAGAATTCATTGGAAGGCCTCCTGCTAGTGTACAGATGGTTCCTTCTGAAACTAGCTTAGGGCTTCTGCCTGCCTAAGACAAACTGAGAAAGTAACTCTGCCATTTTGTAAGATCTTCTTCTCTTTATTGTCTTAGTCATTTTTACCTTCCTATTGCTGTGATAAAATATGACCAAGGAAGCTTATAGGGGTGAAAAGAGTTTACTTGGGGCTTAGGGGAGGGAGCAGGGTGGAGGGAGTAACAGTAGATGCTGAGTGCTCACATCTTCAATCATAATCAGGCAGCAGGGAGCTAACTCAAAACGGTACCAGGTTCTTCCCCAGTGACATACCTTCTGCTAGCAAGGCCACATCTCCTAGACTTCCTCAAATATCTACCAAATAAAGACAAGGTCACTAAATGTCCAATACTTTTGCAGACATCTCAGTAAAACCCCCACACTTAATCTATCTGTCAGAAAGGGAAGAATCCAGGATGGATCATTGGGATACAGTGGAATGGAAATAAGAGTGTGCAAAACATTCCACTGTGTATAGGTACATTTTTCTGCCCATGACTGTAAACATGATTTTCACAACAAACAACAACCATGACAATGTGACTATGCAGGCCATATGCTCTGGGGGATCCTGTTATTTTTATTTTACTAAATGGGCTTGTTATCCAACTGCCTTCTATATATTTATATTCACAGACTTGTGTTGATCTTAACCTTGGTCAGAAGCATTTCATTTTGCCCTGCATCATGGTTAATGAAGATATTCATAACTGTTAAAAGGGCTGAGAGTAAGCAACTGTGAGTGCTCAACCATAGACAGATCATCTGTATAAGTCAACCTCGAATCACACACTTAAGTCTCAGGGAACACTGTAGAAGAAGGAACTAAAATAATATGAAAGCTGTAGGATGGGGAGGAGAGCTGTGAATAGTACCTACTGCACATGATTTGGGCATTGCATCAAATCAGATTTGCTTGCCAATCTTAGATCTAGGCAAGACTAAGCCAGTTAAGATTTACATAACGGACTGAGGAGGAGCTATTAAGCTTCCACCTTTAGTCTTGGATCTATTGGTGTTTGGTAGCTGCTTGGGAAAGGAAAGTCACTTTGCTTTGGGTGTGTAGTCACTTGGGTGCCTATGCCCTAGTGCACAGCCCTTTACTCATGTGTGTATGGGCAACACCAATTGACTAAGTGTGTTATAAATGAATTTTTATAATGAGAACTTGACATTTGGAAGAAGCAGATGAGAGGTGTTGGCAGATGAGAGGTGGAAAAGTAGAGTGCATAGGATCAAGATACATTCTATGCATCGATGAAACTGTCAAAAAATAAACAGAAATATTACTTAACAAAGAGTGAGTAGAATGGCCACTCATACTCTGATCAAGATAATGCAGATAGATATGGCAGTGACATGCTTTTCATTGTTGTTGAGGAAAAGTACTTGATACAGATCTGAGACCGCAAGTATGTTAGATTGTTTAAAAAGTGAAGGTCACATGTCTTGGAGAGAATCAGGGTAGCAACCTCCCAAGTCATCTGTTCTACCTACATTTTATTTGTGATTCTTCTGATTTTGATACTATCACGTTGATAATAAGGTGGTTGACTTGCTTGCAGTTTGTATTATAGGTTGTGAACATCACTGGGTATTACCTTAACTTTCTCCTGCAATCTATTCTGTGCTTTGAAACCAAGATGACCTTTATATAGTAATGCAAGTCTAATTGTGCCTCCCTATCCTACTAAAAGAGTGTTCCTGTAAAGCAAAAGAAATGCTTCATCCTGGCCCATGGGACACTTCTTTTATGGTTTCTAAATATGGTGCCATAGTCTCATGCTTGTGTTCCAGCAAGGCTGTCTGTTTAGCATTTGTAATGCATTAAGATGCTCTCATGGCAGGGGTTCCACCTGGACCACATTTCATTCTCCTCTTTGTCTAGCACTTTTTCCCTCCTACATGGACCCTTTCTCTGGGATTTCTGTCTAATGCACACTCTGTTACCAATGGCTTCCCTTCTTATTGCATATTTCATTGTGTGTGTGTGTGTGTGTGTGGACAAATGTATAACGATTTGATTAATGTCACCTCCTTCTCTCATCTACCCCTTCCTGAGCATAGGGACTGCATTTTAATATTACTCCTCAACACAATGTATGGCATCTGAATACTGAATATATATACCGAATGGACACATAATCTGGCTGATATGGAACTTGGTTTTACTCATCTTGTTATTTCTTATTGTGCAGTACCATGGATATTCTTGGAAGCATGGCCAGAACATGATTTCTGGTGTTGATTATCCCAAATATGCTACTGGAAAGCCAGGTTATGAACATAACCATCCTTTCCTGTCTGAGATATATACCTGGTGAATTATATTGACCACCAATTGAGTAATCTAATGGATTGTAATTATGCTATTCCTCTTCTGGACTAAAGGTGTTATTTGCCTCTGTCTCTCTAGCAGAGTCTGTGAACCCAGAATGAAAAGCTTATCATCTTCAACCACCTTCACATGTTCTTTTGTTGTCACCAACTTCACATCTTTTTCTTAAGAACAATGGAAATGATTCATACCTAATATTGACAGAACAAGATAATGACATCAGCCTTTGTCTTTAATATGTCTTTAAATGTCTGTCATAATAGGCCAGACCTTTAAGCAAAAGTCAAGTCCCCATTTCATAAATTCAAAATGATACTGATTTTTTTCCTTCAAAATCAAGTAGATGTCATTGTGTGCATTTTGATAGAAGCAATCTACATGCACAAAGAGCAAGCTTATTATCTAAAGGGGCTAAACACAATTCCACCATAAATTTCACAACTTAAAAAAATTCTGTCAATATTTGGTCACCCAGTTGAATAATAATGTTTTGTTTTATGCATTGGCTGTGAGTTATACCTTCTAATTTTCCTATAAATGGGATGATGTGTTTTGCTATCAAGTAAGTTAAATGTATATTTTATGGGACTTACACTCATCCTCCAAACCAGGCCAATAAAATGCAAAGGCGGTTGATGCTGATAAACCTTAGAACTATAAATAAAAGAACAAAAGGAGAGGTGCACCTGCTGGAGGAAAGCCACTGCAGATGCTAAAGAGGAAATTAGTGTGGATGTAGAGGCAACCTCCAAACCATGCAGTTTAAATTGTAACTGCAATGTTAGGATATAAGATGCTGGCTCCTGTGGCTGGGAAAGACAGTATAAGTCACACCTATTCCCATTCATCTAAGTTCGAGTTCTAATGCTGCACAAAGAATTGTTCTCTACTTTACTTTTAGTTGAGAGGTGCAAAAAATACCCTGAACATGGACAGTTTGCAATAGGGAGGCATTTACAATAGCTCAGTGGCCTGAGGTTAGCAAAGGGGAAAAATGAAAGATTCATAGTCCTAGTAGTATAGTAAGGTAGATCCTGCTGTCTTCTCTTTTCGCATGGGGCACTGGGAGTTAAATAAACAAGCAAATACCTTGGAGTCTTTCACATTCCAGAAAGCTTTCAGATACCTACCCTATTGAATGACAAACTCTTTTCTCACAGGACACTTTTCTGTCTCCATTTACAAGATTTTCTGTTTTCTGTGCTTTTTTTTTTTTTTTTTTTTTTTTTTTTTGTCATTGCGTTTCTATTAGAACTAAGTAAGATAGTAAACAGAAATAACTAGTACCATTCATTATTCATATTCAATGTTCAAATACATGTACTATTTTTCAAACACCTATATCCATTTTTAATAACCACATTGCAGGCTACTACAGTCTGGCTACCTTCCCAACAAATCATATTATAGAATCATGGATTTCACAGTTTAAATATAACCATCTATTTAATTTATAAAACATAGCTTAATTACAGATTGTGGTGTTTCCAGTGATGTAGTCTCAGGAGTAGATATAGATGCACAAATCATACAGTTGTTTCTGTAAGGCTCTCTTTCATTTGAATCAACACCCAGACCTGGGTCATAAGTTCAGGCTTTGGGCATAGCATATAAAGACCTCAATGCCTTCCAGTTCTCTTTGAGTGTTTTTGTTATTACTCACAGGTTTATCTCTCTCTGCTACCATTCAGTAGCCATGTGGGGATTGTTGATGCAATCATGGTGGGTGTTTGCTGCAGCTTCTTTCTAGAATTCTGGACAGTTCTCCCTCTTTCTCTGTCTCTGTCTCTGTCTGTCTGTCTCTCTCTTTTCTTCTTCTCCTCTCTACTCCTCTCCTCCCTTCTCTCCTATCCTGTCCTGTTCTCTTCTCTTTCATCTCACACATTACCCAAGGGCAAATTTTTGATGCCATGACTCTTCATCATCTGCTCTAGTGTTTCATTGCTTCCCATATCACTCTGAACATCCATATTCCTTGACTGCCACTCTACCATCTTTCACTCCTCTTCAATTTCTCTACAACACCTCCCAGTTGTAGGGAGCCTAGATTCCTCCATGAAAACCAAGTCAGTTGAAATTGCACCTCTCTAGATAGAGTTGCTTGTGTGTAATCTCTCTTTTTCTATTTAAATTCTTTTTGTTAAGTCCTAGAAATAGGAAATTGAACATTAATTAAACCTGTGAGAAAATTCTAAGAAGGTGTTATTTATTCACCCAAGAAAGTCTCCAGCATTCAAGTGCTTGTATCTCTATTCAGAATCTATGTGCATATATATGCAAACATGTTTGTTTTTTTGAATGATTTTTATTCTAAACTAAATAGCCTTCCCCAAATGAAAATAAAAATTAAGACCATTTTCAATCTCTATTTTTTTCCTCAGTTTTAGGGTCAGTCCTTTGGATATAAAAACAAACATAATTAATTTGTGTTGAATTCTTTTTGATAAATCAAAGTTGTATTCATCCTGGGTTTGTCAGTTGTCTTTGTAATAAATTGGTAGGAAGCATCTAAATCTTTCTGGTAACATTATCACTTTACCTTTACACATCTTGTTTGACTTACTAAGATAGTTCTTGACAGGAGAGCACAAAGTAAGATTCAGCCATGGAACTTGTAGTGATATATTCACCTCCCTCCCCCGAACCTGTAGCACAGACCATGCCCTTTTGGATTGAGTTGGGGCTCAGAAGCCCCTCAGGTGGCAGAGAGCATCAGGGTGGCAGGGTCTGCATCCTTTGGGCTGGAGCGATGTGATAGTCACTTTTTCCTATGGAAGTTATTTTCTCCTAATATACTCCATGTCATCTTACTGGTCAAGCATCCAGATTCCCATGCCTGTAGGGACTGTTGATCATTTCTAGGCAGTAGACATGTCAATGCATATCTTCTTTAGGGAGTTTTAGCATTTCAGCTCATCCTTGCGTCTTTAGATAGTACAGTTGGGGTGCACTTGTGATAACAAAATCTTTAACTTTAAAATCCTCATTGCCTATAAGCAAGCTTTAAAGATCTAAGTATATAAAATTTTCAGTTGGTATAAGACTTATTTTGAGCTGTGTGACCATAGACCATAGTGTAGTTAGCCTTTTAATATGAGTATGAACTTATTCTTGAAATTTACTACACATGACTTTCCAAGTTTTTATTTGCCAATTGAAGGACCTTGATTGTTAGCAGCCACAGCTTTGCAGAGCAAAGGTAACAACTGATGTTTAATGACCAGATGTACACATGGAGGTAAGAAACTCCAAGTCATTTCTTTGTACTGTAGATGGAGTTCATGTTTATCTGCTGTCAGAGGAGGTGTGTCACAATGTGACAAGTGGCCCTTTGGTTTTGAAACAGTAGCCATGAAATAAGCTAGAACTTAACATTCCTACTCACTTAGTAAAATGGGTTTTTATATTGAAATAAGACAGTGGTTTCTGAGATGTAGAAATATCACCTGGGCTATAATAATGGCTTCATTAATTTGATTTATGACATTTATGACTATTTTTAAGGCTTTTGTTTTTAAATTAAGGAAAAATAATATGAGAAAATTGCTTAAATATGGAAGGCAAAAACATTCCAACACCTCAGGGTGAATTTCTTCCCTGAATTAAATTCTACCTTTTTGTTTTGTTTTGTTTTCAATTCAGCAAGTGGAAATATCATGAGAAAGCACTGTGTAGTCTGATGATCTAAGCTTAATCATGTACCTGTGTTTTCTTGAATAGACTTCATTCACAGACTTGTCTAAATAGTGTGAGAAGTCTAAACAGTTCTCATCTTAATTCATATAACAGATTTGCAACAAGAGGTGCTGAGATCATAATGTATTTATACCAAGCTGCTTTACTACCCACTGTGGGTCCTTTTCATTTGCCTTTCGTTTGTAATATTTCCACAATTGTACCTTTCCTCTCTGTGTACTTATTTGATGGCTTTTCCATAGTGTACAAATCATAGTACTGTTTTAAACAGCACAAAGTAGCTATTTAAACATGATCATTATTTTAATTTCATATGTTAGAGTATACTGCTTGCATGTACTTAAGTGTACTGTACACACAGCACTACGGAGGTCAGAGAGGGTGTCAGACTCTTTGGAATTTGAGTAAAAGACAGAAGTGAGACATCATGAAGGTTCTGGAAACTTAATCCTGGTCCTCTGAGAGAGGAACAAGTATTCTTAATTGCTGACTCATCTCCTGCTGTGAGAGTACCTAATCTTTAATCATCACTATTTACATTAAAATAACCAGTCTTTTCTTTAAGAGTACCTAAACCATGACAATCTGGTTTTTCACTACATTCATGTTGAAGATTTGAAATGTACATATGAATCATAACCTAGCTGAAATGTTAACCATACTATAAAGGACTTTTAAAATATTTGTCTCTCCTCTTTGGTAAACTGCTCACTTTTCCTGGTTACAAGGATAGTATGTGAACCAGGGTGGGTCAACTGTTCACTAAAATCTGCATGAGGTATAGCTTGTATGAGGAATAGCATTTGAAACAAATCATATGTAGCTGGTAATTCTCATGTATTCAGGTGGAGTTGGCAAATTGGATCTTGAACTTATCTTCACCTTCCTCTACAAAATATGAATAGTAACACATCCACTTTATTAAATCCTCTTAGTTAGCAAATGGGTATTAAAAACATTTAGAAACGACCCTGTGCAAAAACAATTCTTGGTGAATAGTTGAGTCACTCGCAGCCATTATAATTGTGGTTATTACTGCTCATCTCAACTTTTATTCTAGGGCTCATCTCAACTTTTATTCTAAGGTTTCTAGGGTGCTGGAACATGGGACACTGGCATCCACTGATAGCAAAATTTGTAAACAATAAGTAAACCAAGTAAATACATTCTTAGCAATGAAGAAAGATATGGTGCACAAAGTTATTGCTTAAATACAGACATAATCATGCCTTCCAGCCAGCACATCTTACTAAAATCCTCTAGTATAAGAGCCAGAAAATGCTTGTGAGAGATGGGGATGACACCTCCCTGATGGAAAACATACTCAATATCTAACGGTCCTTGGTTTAATCTCCAGAACCAGATTACTTTTTTTAACCAATTGTGATCATGGGGGTGTTACTGAAGCATATAATTCCCTGGGAAGCTGATTAACTGTAAAAAAAAAAAAAAAAAAAAAAGCTGACATTCAACATTTGTTTTCTCAATCTATGCCTCTCTGCCTTTCTGTCTCTGTATTTTTGTCTCTGCTTCTCTGTGTCTGTCTGTCTGTCTGTCTGTAGTTGGAGGTTTGTCCTCCCACCTGCCAGTTCCAAAATAGCCACTCTAAGGCTTAACATAATTAATTGTTTGGCCAATGACTTTCACATATTACTAACTAGCCCTTCCAATTAAATTAAGCCATTTCTATTATTTTATATTTTACCATGAAGTTCTTGGCTTGTTACCTCACATCTTGTTTCCCAAGAGGCTACATGGCTTCTCTCTGACTCTGCCTTCTTTCTTTCTCTATCTCTTCTTGAATTTTCTGCCTACCTACATTCTGCCCTGTCACAAGCCAAAACAGCATTATTCATCAACTAATAAGATCAACACATATTTGCAGCATACAGAAGGACATTCCATACCATTTGTCTGTCTGTTTTCACTACACACACACATATATACCATTTCTCTTTTGTGAACAACCCCTAGAATTTCTTAATTAAATCTTGTCTATGTTTGCATAGCCTTAATTAATTAAGAATATAAATGAAACTGAGATTACAGAAAATGTGAAATCATTATTACTGTTCCACCTAATTAGGAGACCCAAAATGACCAGTGCAAGAGTGGTTATCATTATAGTGACTTGATGTTTCAGATATTTTATACTCCGTACAAATAAAAGAGCATTCTTATACATACACAGATACTACACACACACACACACACACACACACACACACACACACACACTTGAATAGATGAAGAGTAATTTCAAGTCTTAATATCTCTGATCTAAGCATGAGGATAGATAAGATCTGTAGCATGAAATTATGACTTTTATCTTTTACATATTGTATAACATGGGTCATTAAACAACTGAAAATAAGACTTCATTTTTCCCTTTGTTATTTTAGAATTTCAGAATTAATGAAGATCAGGTACACAGTTGGGAGGCTTCCTAATTAAAAAAATATCTACTACATGACTTCTTTACTGGGATTTACTTTTGCTGGGATTTCTATTGCATTTATGCCCCTTAAAGCTATAAAAATGATTTGTTATCAAACCATTTCCATGTTAATAATGTATCTTTCTTTTGATTAGACTTCACAAACATGGTCTTTCAGTCAACTTTAATTATATCAGCTAAATAGATGAAATGTATAATTACTAATAATAAATAATAGCATTATCTAAGTTATGCCTTCTTTTAATATTATTTTATTTAACATACATATTCATATGATACCAATAATTTATTTTCCAAATAGCTGATACTTGAAGCTTTATTATCTAATAGATATGTATTGTAATAGCAATAATTTGTAATAATAGTAAAAACACATGTCCTTAAAAATATCAGCTGTTTTCTCAAAGATTAAAATCATTCAAAAGTCAATAATACAAATGATATACCATAAAATAAATAATTGCCTATTTTCAAATAATCCTTATAGTATCAATATATCATGAGTTATGAAAATATAGGATTATGCATTTAGCTAGAATAGCTTAAGAAGTATTTTGGGATATCTCCTACATAACAATCAGGACAAAGAATGTTTTGGTTGTTTGTGTAAAAGCCTTTTGTATCTAGCTTTTGGATCCCAGGTTAATCCATTTAATCTCTCATCAGTTTTGATTTTCACAATCTCTCATCCTTAAGATTCTCTCTTGACTCCATTTTATGGTTTATTTGTTAAATTTAATTCTTTTGTTTTTTCCATCTTGATTTATTTCCCCTCAGGTTGTTTGCTCTCCTTTTCCCCCTCTCCTTATATCACGTTCTCTTCAGACAGTTGGTGGCATTTGAAGATGGGATTTAACTATTAACACAATCTTGCCTTCACATGGCCGCCTTCTCCCTAAGGATCTGGCTTGCTTTTGAAATTGGCTTCAGATCCGACAGGGCTTCTTCAGTTTCACATTACTGTTAGTCCAATAGAGAAAACAAAGCTAGAAAATTTGATCAGGTTATCCTAGGGCAAAAATAAAAGGTTGGTTTTGGGAAATGGTTAATTTCCACAATCCAGCAGGGATTTAATGGCCTGTCCTCCTGAGGAAACTGGAATCTGGATTTTCCATTTATCCATCTGGCTTTTCTGAATTACCAGCTTTAGGTTGCTTTTAAAGATAAGACAGTAGAATGGACTCGAAATGTTGAATTCAATTCCTGATATGAGGTTATCTTAGAACATAGGTCAGAAGAGAAATCCCCTCTCCTCTTTCCCCTCCCTTCTGCCACCACTATGCCTTTCTGGGATCTTGAATAGCCTTTAGTCAAAGAAAAATATTCAAAGAAACTTAAATTCTTCACAATGAAAGACCACGTGAGCCAGAGGTCAAGAATCAGACCTGTGGTTAATTGAAGAAGGACTTTCAGAATTATATATTCTTTATTTTTTCTTTTTTTATTTCACAAAGTGGAATGTTGCATACCAGGCTATTTCATTATCCAGTAAGGAGAAACTAAATCTGGCATTCATTCCTTGCACCATTAAACATAAGATGAACTAATGTGCACAGGCTGTTGAGTGCTTTTGCCACTCAAACAAAGCCTTTGAAAATAGTCAACTTCCACTCCCATTCTTCTTTGCTGTGCTTCCTTTTATATTGTATAAATGATGGATAATAAATTCAAGGCCAGTTTTACTTGAATTTCTTTTTGCTGTTGGATCCATTTTCTATCATTCTTAGGACCTTGTAATACCAACTTGTGTCATGCATGCACAATGCAAACCCATATCTCTGTCTTCATTTGCACAGAGCCATTTTAAATTTATCACACTTACTCCTCGTTATGAAGAGAAATAAGGAGCATGCCTTTTGAGGCTTGGCTTTGCATTTCACAGATGATCTAGGCAAATGTGAGGGTGTCACATCAAATGCAGGTGAAGAAGAGGATGCTAATTAAGAACCATCATTCAATGTCATTTCTACATTAGATTAAGAAAAATCCATTACAAACACTCCATCTTATTTTTCTCAAGAGGTCATGATCCAAGCTCCTAACCTCATCAGAACAAATAGCTATAATCACTCTTTATCCACTTCAGCACAGTGCAAGCTGAATTTAGACCTCATTTACCTTCACCAACATGCCTTCTAAATGCAGTGTAAGCACTTCTCTGTTTCAAAGAACCTAACTATATACATCTCTGCTCAGATGCATTGCTGTCAAATCCAGACAGCTCATTGGAAATGGGAAGATTCTCACTTGGGGTCTAGAGGTTAATTTTCCTTGTATAGACTGATCAGGATACAGTGAAATTCAGTGAATTGAGACTTCAGCTCTTCCTAGAATACTTCTAACACCACTGGAAAAGGAAAGGTTTAAATGGGATATATGCAAATATAGTTGTGTTGTGTTAAGGAAATCAATTTGGACAATTGCTCTGATCTTCATTGTTATTGTTTTTATAACTTTATCGATCACGAAATTAGTCTTTCATGAAGTCAACCCCTTGTGCACATAGGTGCTGATTCATGTGTAATTGACTTCTGAAGTCTGAAAATGTTACTAATTAATGATGCAGCTTTAATAGTAATATTGATTTAGCAGCTCTGCTCTTTCTTCAGAAGTGGAGTTCACAAAACAGCCAATTAACAGAATATCAAACACAAAAAAAACATTGTCTGAATATATTGTAGTAGAAGTGATTATGTTATCTAGATGACTATCTTAGCGGTTCACTTGGAGCCACACTGGAGTTGAAATGAATGATTATGATTTTTGAAATAGGATCAACCAGTGTTTCATAGACATACTTTTAAATTAAAACAAGTTTTAAATTTGGGACATATTCATATAGAAAAATCAGTGAATCACAAATAGGTTGTTTGCATAATTTATAGCATTAACTACTTTAATCTGCTCACATTCCAAAAATGATGAGCACATCTTTGAACCCCATATAATTCTGAATCTTATCTTATAGATGAGAGGAAAGAAGTTATGAGTGAAACTATAACAAAAATCTAATTTCCATTATTGTTTCTTTTTAAAAGTAGATGGTAATCTCTCACAATATATACGAATGTTATTGTCTGCTTATGTGGCACTGAAAGAAATCAGCATTTTCACCTTCATTTTCATGTACTTTGGGAGGAATTCTCTTAATATAGCAAACCTTCCTTGTATTGCAAAGGCTATCCTCTACGGAAATAAATGAGCAGCCTCCCTGAACTCCCCCAATAATACTGGAGGCTAAAATGACCCTGGATTTCATACACATGTTGGCAGCTGATGGAATGGTATGCTTCTGTTTGCTGCAGAGCAGGAATCCTGTCCATCAAAGCTCATGAGTGACATGTTCCCAGATAAAAAGCTTCTGTATGAATGTGAGGATATTTCAAAATGCTTAAATTAGAGAAAATGGATTCCAGCCCAAGTGTGTTTGATTACTGTTCTGGTTTATGACCTTGAATAAAATGCCTCAGTTCTCAAAGATTTCATTTCTCTTCACCTGTAACCACAGAAAGAAGTTGTAGAACTTAAGAGTGTGAATGTTAATTGGCTCACCATATAGTGATTATTATAGTAACAATACCATGAGTACAACTAGTGTAAATGCAGCCTGGCAGAGGTTCTGAGAGAAAACTAAGTGGAATTCCTTTACAAACCAAAAGCATTGTGTGTGGAGTTAATTGATGTGTTGGTTCAAAGGCAATTCAAGATGGCATCACTTTTGTTCAGAAGCAAGGAATAGACAAACTTGAAGCTGAGGGTTAGGAAAACAGCTGAGAGGTTAGGTGAATACGTGTTTGTTTAGTTATTGCTTGATGTAGTTATTGTTTTGAGATAGGGTCTTGCTATGTTATCCCATCCCACAGCTGGCCTTGACCCTTTGAAATCCTACTGCCTTATTTCTAGCCCCTGCTCCAAATACTGGTATAAGAATATACTGCCACACCTAGACTGTTGTCACATTTGACATGCATTAAAGTATAAAATTGAAATTGTAGGCTAGATGTGATGGCACCCACTTGTAATCCTAGGACTTGGGACACTGAGGCAGGGTCTCAGTGATTAAAACCCAAGGGTAATGCAATATTCAAACTTTGAACACAGTATGTATAAAATTATGGTCTTTATTCTACTGAGCAGTTCAGAAATGTATGTGGATTTTTTTGAGTAGTGAGTAGAATTTGGGAGGTAGAGGAAAGTAGACATGAGAAACATCCAGAACATGGTAGTAAAAAAATCCATGTTCCTCTTCTTTCCAAAAACTGTGTCCATGAGCTAGGTGTCATTGGGGTGGGGTGAAGAGACAGAAATGAAAATATTGGCTGCTGAACTGAAAGTTTCCAACTAGGATATCCAGTTCCCACACTGAAATGGTTAAGTGCAATATCTTCGAATGTTGCTGTCTTTGAAAAATGTCTTCCAATAGTAGTCCAAGATTCACAACTGTCTCCCACATATAGAGAGCCTAGTTTGGTCCCCTGGAGTCTGTACTGCTGTCCGTCTAGAGTCCATGAATTTCCATGAGCTTGGTTCAGCTGTTTTAGCAGATCTCTCCATCATGATCAGAGGGGATTCTGGCAGTAGGGCCACAATAAAACCTGATACATGAAGTAGTTTGTTGAGCCCATTCCCTGTGATGGGATGCCATGCTCAGCCATAATGCATAGGAGAGGGTCTTGGGTCTGCCCCAGCCTATTTTTTTCAGACTTTGTTGACACCTCATGGGAGCCCTTATCCGTAAGGAACAGTGGACTGAGGGTTGGTTGGCTTGGGGAAGAGGTGAAGGGGTATGATAAGAGGGGCAGAAGGGAGAATTGTGATTGGAATATAAAATAGAATAAATAAATTATAAAAAAGGAAAATAGGGACTTAAAGAAGAAACATATATTAAAATGTGGTCATGGGATAGAGTCCTAATCAGAACCTTATATTAAGGCACAGAAGAGATACCATTATGAAGACAGAATGGATGCATTTGTTCAGATATTCTGCTGTTCTGTTTTCACCATTCCTGTGAAAGGCAACATTGCTTTGTTAGCGTTTCCATGACAAAACATCACAAACCAGGGAGCTAAGATGACAGAAATCCATCATCTTACAGCCCTGGGGGCTCATGTCTGTAATCAAGGTGTTTGCCAGGTGAGTTTTGCCTCAGGCCTTTCTCCTTGGCTTAGATACATGCTTTCTTATACTAGCTGACACTACCTGCCCAAAGGTGCTATTGCCTATAGTCACCTGGATGTTCCCATATCATTCATTAATCAAGAAAATGCCTCATAGATTTGACTTCAGGCCACTGTAGTGAAGGTATTTTCTCACTTGCGGTTTCCTTTTTCTCAGATGCCACTGGATTGTGTCAAGTTGACAGAATAAACAAATGAAAACTAAAACCAAACAAACACCAACAAGTAGCACAGTCTCACCTTGTGGCCTAGCCTGGCTGGAATTCACCCTGTAGCTCAGATTAGCCTGGAACTCATGGTGGTCCTCTAACTTTCTAGTATGATAATTATAGGCATGAGCCATCTGCCTGTTTTTTTTTAAATATTCCTTTCTTCATATAAATTGATGGCTTAACCCTTTGCTTACTTATTTGCTTTATGCATACTTAATGGATGTTCCATGAGAATTGGTAAGGTGATGACTGGAAAGATGTATAAATAATTGGCTTTTACATAGCAAGCCATAAGAACTTAGCACTATACCAAATACATAACAAACCTTAACAAAATCCAGTCATTAATACTACTACTTACAATCAAGAATATTAGTTGTAAAACCAGAATGGAACATTGGCACTTCAAGATTAAACAAGATTAAGAGCTAATGTGAACCATCTGAAGTAATGATGATTAATAAAAATGCACAACAACAAGCAAAACCAGAAACAATAACAAACTAGAGTAAGCTGTATCTCTTCCTTTGGTTTCATATTTGGGGGGAGGGGAGAATCTCCTTAGCAGTGACTTGATGGCTCCTAATAGCAAACTAAGACACATGGCTGTCCCCCTGTATACAATGCTATTACCTATATCTTTGAGTAGCAGAATACTATAATAGAATTAATTTTAGAATGGCTTAAAAATCATATGATGTTCCTCTTATTTCTTTATGCATTCTCTGCCAGACCATTATTAAGGTCAATTACATAACATCCCATTATTTACTGAACTGGGACATATGGAGGAAGAATGCCTTGTTTTGCACTTTTGGTACAAAAGAGATATTCATCAACTAGGCATTTATGAAAATACAACTTCTTTGATTATAACAAAATGTCCAGGAATTTATGGATTACATCATTTCAGAGAAATAAATTCATTTTGTCATTTTTATTTCCTGGTAGGGTGAGACATCAGCTATTTTATTTATTTATTAGAATGTGTTTGGTTCTTTGTTACAAGACAATGTTACTGCCAAGTCATCCCTAAATGCCATGAAGTGCAAAATCAGCTGGTGACAATTCTACATGCAGTTTTCATGTTGATTAAAAATAACAAGAGATGTCCAGATGGGGCTCTGTCTCCCCATTATTTGGAAATCTATTTTAGGTCACCTTTATATGTGACCTAAAATCATGTGACCTTTATATGTGTATATTTTAGGAAGCTTCTACTGTATTGTTTCCATATTGCCCCTCAAATGCCCCTCACTTTTAGTTATCTCTTAATGTGTTTCCTCTGTCATCCTTATCTCACCATTCCCACTTGTGATGGGAGATGTCATTCTGTAAATATGTTTCTCATGCTGGTTAATGAATAAAGCACTGTTGGCCAATGGGAAATGAAGACAGGAGGGACTAGGAGACAAGGAGGAAAGAGGAAGTAGTAAAGAGGAGTCAAGATGGAGAGTCTGGAAAAAGCAGTATGCCGGCCGGCTCCCGGGTAAAAGAAATACATAGATCAGCAGAAATGGGTTAATACTTAAGACAGAGGTAGCCAATAAGAAACAAGTACCTGGCCAATAACATTGTATCAAATACAGAGTCTCTCTGTGTTAATTGGGGCTGGCGAAGTGGTGGAACAAGACTGGTGGTGGGAGGAAAAACCTTACACCTTACACACTTGACCCTTCCTTTTCAGCAGCCCTGCATCCATTCATAACTATCTATTTTGATAGATACCACCTACATCTATCTACACCATCTAGTTTCTTACTCTATACCTAACCTCTCTGGTTCTAAGAGTTATAGCTTGGTTATCATAGACTTGACAGATAATATCCATTATAAGTAAATACATACCATATTTTTTTTTTTTTTTGCATCTCAGATACCTCACTCAGGATGTTTTTTCCCCCTTAGTTCCCATCCATTCACCTGTGATTTTTTTTTTAACAAGTGGGCAATACTCTATTGTTTAAATATACTGCATTTTCTTTATCCATTCCTCTGTTGAGGGATAGCTAGGGTGTTTCTAGGTCCTGGATTATATTAATAGAGCAGCAAAAATATGGTTTAGCACGTGTCTCTGAGGTAGGATGAAATGTGTATGCCCAAGAGGGTTAATTCTTATTTCACAAGATGGAACTTATAACTAATACTGTTTGGATGACCAAGAGTCAAGGACAAGATAGCCAGGAACTTATGGCAATAACCAAATACTACTGTTATCATTTTTTTTTTTTAAGTAGGGATGGCAGCAGTAGAAAAGGAAGATGGTGACTACTTACCCATTCATATAGTGGGAGCTCTGCACTAGCTTTTGGGCTGGAAGCTCTCATGTCAGACTGAGAAAACCAGAAGATCTCCACTGGGTCCAAAATCATGGCTGTGCAATTTGATAGAGTTGTGGTTCAGGAGCAGACTGCAGAACAGCCACTCCATCCTACATTTCCAAGTAGGTAATTGACTGACATGAAATACAACAAGGCAATTCACTCTAGAACAACCACTGGACCCTAATTTGCCAAGTAGGCACTGACTGACAAGCTGGCCCCTGTCCATGACCAGATCTTTTGCTACTGCTTAGGCTCAGCAGCTGATATCCAAGCAGTAACTGATGCTGTCACTTATCAGCTTTGTTTCCACAGTATTGAACTGAAAGCCCCTCCACTAACACACACAGCCAACAGTCTCTTTAAGGAGATGTGTTACCAATACAGAGACAATCTGATGGCATAATGACCATTGCAGGCTGGGACCAATACAATGGGAGATATGTATAACAAGACATTCTTTGTCCTGGCTAGTCCTGCTGCCCTTCAGCCCCAAATGAACACACAGACACTATATTAGCTATAAAACTGTTGGCCAGTGGCTTGGGCTTCTTTTTGGCTAGCTCTTTCTTAATTATTGACCAATTTCTATTAATGTATATATTTCCATGTAGTCTTGGCTTACCAGAGAATTGCTGGCAAGTCCTCATTTCCCAGGCTTTATGTGACAACTCCTCTGCCTACGTTTCCCAGAATTCTCCTCATCTCCAAGCCCTGCATATATTTCTTGCCTGGCCAATCAGCTAATCAGTGTTTTATTCATCAACCAATAAGGGAAACATATATACAGAAGGACATCTCCCATCAGATATGATTGAAAGGCAGTCCTTTGACATTGGAGGCTCAGGGAACTCGTATATCTATGGTTAAAAATGTTGATAATACCTAGCGGGAAGTCATGTCCATGGACAAATGTCTGCATTTCACTGCCAATATTAATTGCCATGAATATGGAATGGGATGGTATTGCGGTAAATAAGGATCAGGATAAACAAATAAGCCGAATAGTTTATTCAGGGAGAAATAACTTACAACCTAGACAGATGAACACCAGGAAGACCCCCTCCCCCCCCTGGCCCCCTCCGACCTCCTTACTCAGGTCACCTCCGCCCATAGCTCCACCCCCCAATGGGCGTGGTCAGTGCTACAGAAGGACTACCTCACTACAGGATGGCTTCAGAGGTAGAGTAATCTGCTTGGCAGTCATTCTAGAATCAGGGGCAGAGCAGCAGGTACTATTGGAGATCAGATACTCAAATCTACCACTGTCACTTTACCACCTCCCTGAGCCCCAGTATTATTGGCTGTAATAAAGTATATTTATACTAATACAAAAGTTAATAAACAGCTTGTCAAAGAGGAAAAAAGTAGCTATGAAATGACTCCTAATGGCAGTCTGCTAAACTCATAGATTATAGCCCTGTTCAGCCATCATTAGAGAAGCTTCTTCCTGCAGCAGATGGCAACTAAATACAGACAACTCAGCTAGACATCATGCAGATCATGAGATCTTGGAAAACTAAGTCCTAAAAGGGATGTCTCTCTCCATCACCTTCCTTCATGGCTCAGGGAACTTCAGGGAAGAAGATATAGAAATAGTTTAAGAACCAGAGGGGATGGAGGACAACAAGACAACAAAGTCCTCTAAATCAACATGCACAAAGCTCAAATGGAGTCACAGAGTTCAAGGCAACATTTACTAAGCCTGAATGGGCCTACACCAGATCTTCTGCATATATATTATTACTTCCAGTTTAGTGGTTTTATTGGGTTTCTTCTGTTAGGCTCTTTTCCTTCTGCTTGTTTGTCTTGTTCAACCCCAATGTGGTAGTTTTTGTTTTATCTTACTATATTTTATTGTATTATATCTTTTATTATCCTTTTAAAACAAAGAATTGATTCTTTTACTGACTTCTGCTGGTGTGAATAACACCACTGTTTTCTCCAGTGTTAGATGACTTGAAATGGAAATGTCTTCTCTGATATTTATAAGATAGATCCATGGTTCTGATTGTGTCTTATCACTATGAAGTCTAAAGAGCCAACCATTAGCCCATAACAGTTTGCCCCTCAGAATAAAATAAGTGTTGCTTGTAACTTGATCACCTACCATGTCAAGCCTATATTTATTTTTTTCTTTTAGTTGTATTTTTTTTTATTTTATTATTTTATTTTCAAGCCTATATTTATTAAGGGCTTCAATGAAATGGCTATTTAGAAGAATCAGGGTGCTACATTGATGTATTTGTTAAGGAAGTAAAGTACCCTTAGGGAGAACATTTTACCTAGGGACAGTGATACCTGCAATTGGAAGCCATTTTTTTTTTTTCAGACCCGAAGCATTAGTTTTAGCATGCCAAGCCAGCAGCATATCCTGTCTGTGACATCCCATTCATAGCAGGATTCTGCACTTTCATTCAAGGCATGAGTGGGCCTCCAAACAGTACTATTATCTGAGCTGGATTTGAGATGAAAAGGATCCCTATTATGGCCCAAACTGAAAATCTCTACAGGATACCACTTGGTTAGGATTGGGCTGCTAAGAGGCAGTCAGTCTCTCCAACTCCAGATAAGAGAGGAAATGTGGTTTCCTGAATGTATTCAAGATGGGCTCTGAGACTTTCATCCTAACTACTTTAATCACACAGGAAATTTGAGATATGTTAATGATCCATTTATTCCAAACTTTTAGGAAATGATCAGTTTCTTTTGAGAACAGGTGGCATGTTTAATAAATACATACTGTGTGTGTGTGTGAATGCAAGTACATTTGAATTAGATGATGATTCAGATGGCATTGCAGGTCATTTCTTCTATATATGAAAACATTGGAATCATTATTAAGTCACACCTCAGCCTTCGCTTGTGCATTCAGCTAATTCTTACAGAGACTTAGTTCCACAGTATACGTGGTATTCAATTGTTTCCTGTGTGCCTGTGTGTACTTCTCCATTTCCTTGAATTCATTTACATTTGTATTACCATTTCACTGTAAGGTATGTTTTACTGACATGGTAAATTCTCAAGAAATGTGAAGGAAAAACAAAAATTTTTGCTTTCTGAGTGAGGTATTACTTAGTCTGTAGCATGCTGTTTGTTACAATTTTTTTTTTTTTTCTGTCTCCACTCCTTTTATTTAGTTTAGGAAAGCCACCATAGCCTCTTGTTATACTATTGCAGTTTTTTCAATTACATATTCACCGTAGTTATTCCAATGAATACACATAGTCTTGGGGTTTTGGAAGTTTGTTTGTTTGGTTGGTTTCATTGTTGTCATTCTGTAGTTTTAAGATAACATTTTACTAAATACAAGTCTCTTGGGAATCAAGAGCAAAAACAAGGTCATTAGTCTTTGACAAATATACATGACTATGTCTCCTGACAGTAGTATGTACACAAGTGGTGATGTTCCCCATGACTGGAATTCCATTTAACAACCAATTCCCAAGGAGGCTGCTTCACTTGCTAAAGGGTGTGAACAAAACCAGTCATTATTCCAGTGCTTATATTGTACCTTCTTTCATTGTGATATTTCCAAATGTTTTACCTTACATGTTTGATCACATGATGGTGAGAAAAGCCTATAACTTAAAGGATAGGAATTTATTGGCCTAAATGTAAAACCAAAGAGAACACTTGAGCTTCTTACAGCAAACATTTTATGGGAAACCTCTTCTGACCCTTCCATAAACAATCCCTTTGGTGAAGTCCCATTTTAGGGTGGTTTGCTCTGTCATCAATGTGGAGTTATGGCTGGAATAAATTCCTCTTGAGGGTTTGAAGGTTGGCATGGGAATAGTTTCTTTTCAGGATCTTATAATGGATGTGTGTAATTCATCAAGTGTAGAACATATGCCATGCTTTATTCACAAACTTTCAGAGAAGTTAATTGCCCAATACCACCTTCAAATTCCAGCACAACTGGTGATGTTTTCTTATATTTTGGTATTTATAATCACTCAAATTTTATATATCAACCATCTAAAGAGGAGTTACTAAGTAAAGCTTTGCAAATATCAGGTTAACCAAGTCAAAATTATTTCAGAACAATTTTGAAGTATTTTAACATCTTCCTATTTATGTTACACAACATATTTTGGGGAAAACATTTTGTATTTTCATTATATTTAAGTTGTGTAAGACTCACACTAATTAAAGCACAGCTACGTTTCTAGGTAGTATCAGAGTAAAAGAAAAATATCAAGTCGTTTTTTATTTAAATTGAATAGCATTGAATGAAAATTTGTGTTTTCTCTATTTTGCTGATGAGTCTATTTTCTCAGGAAATATGGGAAACTGCATAAATGTATTTTCTAAATGAGCAATTGCCAGTATAAATATATTCTCTTATTTTTCTTCTTTCAATTATTACTGTTTTTAACTACACCTGGTACAACTATTCATTTATTTTCTTTTTCATTTTTCTTTGTTTTTCTTTTCTTTTTCTTTTGAGACAGGATCTCACTATGTACTCCAAGCTGGCTTTCTGCTCATGATCCTTCTACTGTAGGATCCTACATGCAGGGATTACAGGCAAGTAATACTACACACACCCTGTGATATTTTGTGCATGTTTTTATTCTACCATGTTACATATGTACTTCTAAAAAATTAACATCATTGTTTTCTGCCCATTACATCTGACTTTTACTTGAAAGAACTGATATAGCATTGGATAAAATGCCACAGGACAAACATTCCCTGTTGTTATTCACAGTAATTAGATCTGGCTCTGCAGCAATCTTCAAAACAAATAATGTTAACTTTGATTTGTCAGTGCCATTTTGAGGACAAAAATGAACTTTCCTCCAAACATAGCTTACATTAGATGAAGCAAATCAAATATGTCCAATGTTCAAGATTATGGTTAATTACATTGTAAGATATTTATCATTTAATCAGTGCTAGCTGTTTCTATCAGAAATAATTTTACAAGAATAATAGTGAGACATAACCCCACATTGTACTCAGTTGAAACTTACTCTGTACTCCCAAAGCCATTTATTCACATTTAGACAAAATGTAAGTCCTTTTATTTTGAAGTGCACCAGCTATATTTGTTCCATTTTTGTTTTCAAATGCAAATGCTCAAGTGCTTTGCATTCTCATCAGCAAAGAGCCCAGCGACTAAATCATAATTTAATGATCTCTTTCTTTCTAGAGGAGTGATGCAAAATTTAGATCTGCAAAGAAGATTTTTGCTTGTATATAATTGGGCTGATCTTTCTGTAAAATATCTGCAGGCTTCTGTAGTTGTGCTAATAATAAAACTCTAGATGAAATTAACATTGTGAAGATGATGTATTTTTACTTAGCAAAATAGGGATCATTATAATAAATCTTCATATGTAAAATAATATTTTATGTAGCTGTCAGAACTTAGTTTCAGGGATATTGGGAAACTATCTTAGTTTTGTTGAAAGCAATGGCTACTCCTTTTTTGTTTCAACAGCCTTATATTACATAAGTAAACTGAAAGAAAAATAACCTTTTATGGTTACCAGCATATTTACCATTGCCAATAACCTGTTCTCCTCTAAAAGAAAGTGAGTTTCCACATGGCTTATTTCCTTTAGTTTTAAAAAGCACTTCTACTGGGTCTCACAGTGCAGTTATGGTGCTTAGAATTTTGGTTTGATCTAAAAGTCAAAAGGGCTTATTTTTCCAAAGTACTTGAATAATTTCTCTAGACAAAAGGTTATGGATGGAACCAGGACTTTGGACTTTTCTTGTGATACTTCACAAATGTTTATTTTTTATTTATTTTCATGGTGTGTGTGTGTGTGTGTGTGTGTGTGTGTGTGCGCGCGCGCGCACGTGCACACATGTGCAGGTGTGTGAGCACCACAGAATAAGAATTAAGGTCAGAGCACAAATTTCAGATGTGAATTCTCACTTCCCATCTCTGAGGCAGGGCCTGCTTTGTGTGATGCTCCAGGGGAGCTGACCTGCTATTTCAGGGTCATACTTTTTCCTTGCCTCATATCTCACACAAGGAAAGTAGGAAACACAGTTGCACAATACTACATCTGGCTTTTTGTTGGGTGTCCTTCATTCTATCATGTAGTTTTGAATTCTTCAGTAGGACTGTCTGTTTTTGATACTCTGAAAACCAATAAAAAATCAAATCCATGGGTCCTCTTTTGCCATTTTAGAGAAACCCAGCCTATTCATTGTCGAAAACAGGGCTGTTTGTGTTAATTTAGTGCATCACATACATGCGGTTTGTGATTAAGTAGCATGTCCTTAAGAGGGATGTGAGGTGCAACAGGCCTGTATTCTCAGCACTTATGTGGCTGAGGCACTAGATATGCTACAAGCTCAAAATCACCATAAGCTAATTAGTGATTCTGGGGCCAGAATCTGTACATTACACCAAAATGATTCAACATGGCTCAACATATGCTAGAAACAGAATAATGTATTCTGTATCCAATAAGCAAAGAGTGGAGATGATCTAGACATTGGATTTAGCAAAAAATGAATTCAAAGCATATGTATAACTATGCCTGAAGAAATAAAATAAACCACTATGCAAACACTTTTAAAACCAGGAAAATTAAGAGAAGTCAAATATTTTAAATAAGGAATCAAAAGATTATTCAAAATGGAAATAAGGTATCTAAAATGAAGTTTTTCAGTCATCTCAACAGCAGGAATACATTAAAAGATTTCCTAAGCTTAGAAATAAAGGAAAATTAGGGGAAGAAAAAAATGAACATATTCACAATATTATAAAATGTGTAGAAGAAGATTCCTGAAAAAAGAGAAAAAGAAAAAGAAAAGAGACTGGCATAGTGTGTATGTGTGTGGTGTGCAGAGTGGGTGACTTTTTAATATCAAGATCTCAACAAAACTTCAGGAAGATCAGTACATGCACAATAATCAAAATTCCTAAGGACAAAAATTGAAAACATGTTAAAGCAGCCAGAAATAAGAGCACATTACATTTGCTTGCAGCAATTGAAAGATGGAAGACATGAGTAGAATGAGGCATGGCTGTAATCAAAGAATGGGTGAAGACAGAAAAACTAGGGGAGTTCAAGTCTATGTTGGGCTCTGTCTCAAAACCAGAGCAGAGGCAGGAAGCATTGGTGTGTAAAGTGTGTACTGTGCAAGCCTGATGACTTGAGCTCAGTAATGCATGAAAGGGTCTGCATGATGCTCATCATTCCACCAAAATTAACATTTATCTAGTCAGTTTATTTTGAAAGAAAAAGGGTAAATTGTGGATCCTAAACACTGCATGAAAGGTAACATTGATTAATTGATTAATGGATGATTTCTTCCTTCCTTTCTTCCTTCCTTTTCCTTCCTTCCTTCCTTCCTTCCTTCCTTCCTTCCTTTCTTTCTTTCTTTTTTTTTTTTTTTTTGGACAATGTTTCTCTGTGTTGTTTTATAGACCTAACTGGCCTTTAACTCATAGAGATCTGCCTACCTCTGCCTTCCAAGTGCTGGAATTAAATGCATGTACCACCACATCCGGCTAATAAAGCTAATAAAGAATAAAGCATCGACATTACATTTTCAATAACCCAGATGAACTATAGGTTGAAGATAAATTTAAATAGTTCTATTGACAATCTTTGTTATTCTTTATAGGGCACATTGTGGTAATAAATTATAAGTGTGTAAACTTTAAGAGTAAGATCAGGGTAATGGGCCCTTCTTTATCTTCAAACTTTGTGTTGGGAATTTTGTACATTTATAATCATAAGATAAATTATTAACTGTTTAATTAGTAATTATTATGCTACGAAAACTAGAAAGCTAATTGCTTCTAGCTATGTTTGGGTGAGCTTTATTGAACTTAATTCAGTCTCTCTCCATACGTCTGAACAATCACTAGTCTGTCCTGTTTTAGATTGACTTGTTATTTTCCACTAGTGAGTATAAACAGGTGGCATTTGAATTTCTGTGTACCTTATTTACTTAACGTGATGACATTTGTGTCTATCTATGTTGCTGGAAATGAAAGATGCCATTTTTCCTTTGTATTTCAATAGTATTCCACTGTATGTTTGTATGTATGTATGTGTATACACATCATATTTTCTTTATCCTTACATCATACTTTAAATACTGTGAAGCATGCTATGATAAACAAGGCAGCATATAGAAGTTTTTGGTGCAGTTTCATTAGGCTACATATCTAGGAGTAGAAATGATGGATCATATAATAGTTCTGTTGTCATATTGGAAGAATATCCAAATTGTTTTCCATAACAGGTATATTAATCTATGATTCCAACAAAATATGTAAGTGTTCTCTGTAGTGGTATATTATTTATGATTTATTAAAACTTGCCTGAGGTTTCAAAAAGCAAAGTCAGTCACAAGCTACAAAGATCAGGCAGTGGTAATATACACTTGTAATCCCAGCAGCCAGAAACTAGGAGGTGGTGGTACATACCTTTAATCATAGGACTCAGAATTAAGAGATAGATGGATCTCTGTGAGTCCAAGGCCACCCAGGTCTACACAAGACTGAATTAATGTCAAAGAGGATTATAGCTCAGACCTCGAATCCCAGAAGTAGAGGGGTATATAACACAGAGATAAGGTCTCAGCAAATATTCATTCTCCAGTCACACAGAAGATAGATGCATTCAGTCTCCAGCCACACTGAGGAGAGGCAGCAGTTTGAGACTTGGTAAAGAGCAAAATAAGTCCTTACATTATCAAGGTGCTTCCTGCTAGATATTTAGTAACAGCAATGAGAAATGTAAATAATATAGGAAGCTTACTCAATTTAACAGCATTGATTCTTCTAATCCATGAACATGGATTTTCTTTGATTAGCCTATATTCTCCATAATTTCTTTCAGTGGCATTTGAGGATTTTCATTGCAGGGATCTTTCCCTTCTTTGGTTAGATCTATTAACAAGATGTTTTGTAGCTGCTATGAAAGGGATTGTTCTTTTCTTTTTTTTCAGGAAGCACATTATTGGCATATAAATATGATATCTAAAATGTTGGTCTTTGTACCCTTAACCTTTACTAAGATCAATTCCCACAGCTTTTGGATAGATTTTTTTTTTTTAGATTTTCTGCGTGTAAAGCAGATGCTCTGAAGGCAAGAACAACTTAATTCCTTTTCAGCTTGGTTAATCCCTATCTCTTTCTCTTGTTAAGACTTCCAGTGGTATAAAAAGTCATCGAATCTTAGTCCTTGTCTCAGTCCTGATCTTAAAGAAAACACATTTAACACTTAGCAGTTCAGGATGAAAATAGCCATGTTATTTTCATATGTATTTATTGTGTGTATATATGTATTTGTATATACATGTACAATACACACATGATGGTCATGATGCATTTGTAGAAGTCAGAGAACTACCTGTGGAATTTTCTCCTTTCTTGCCACCATGTAGATTCCAGGGATAGAACTGTGGTTGTTGGGCTTGGTAGCAGTATCTTTACCCACTGATCCTTCTCAGCAGCCCCAGCTGGTTTTCTACACATATCTTTTAGTATTCTGACATCTATTATATGAAGAAATATTCATCATTAAAAGATGGTGAATTTTACTAAATTTGTTCTGAATTTATTGGTCTGATGATAGAGCTATCCATTTTTATCCTTCAGCCTGTTGATGTGTTAGATGAGATTTGTTAGTTTCTTATGTTGAATCATTTTATATTCCTAGTACCCACTTTGTAGGAGCCATTTTATTACAAGCACTTTCCCACCAGCCTGGTCCCAGAGCTGTGTCAGCCCCAAATAACACACAGAGAGGCTCTATTAGATGTAAACCTGTTGGCCTGTTATTAGTGTTTCTTATTGGCTAGCTCTGTCTTAAATATTAAACCATTTCTATTATCTAAGTGTTTCCTGTGGTCTTATTTTACTAGAGAGTGGGTATGAACATCTTCTCTCAAGTCCCTACATCTTGACTCTCCTTATTACATTTCTAAGAATCCTCTGTGTCTCCTAGTCCTGCCTATCTTGCCTTCATATTTGCCAACAGGACTTTATTCATTAACCAATAAGAGAAACATATTTATAGAATGACATCTCCCATCATCTCCTCTTTTTCTGTCCAAACAAAAAGAAGGGTTTTAACTTTAACATAGTAAAATATATAACAAAGCAATTATTAAATAAGAACTATAGCTAACAATATTTAGTTCATTAACATTTAGCAAGATTTAAAGAAAATATTCCATCATTTATCTTATCTTTTGAGTATAAAGTCTTATATGTAACTTATTTTTAATCCTAACTAAGGAAAGGTATAACCATAACTATCTGTCTTCAACTCCATCAAAGATGACGGAAGCATAACATACAAACAGAGACATCTTGCTACCTGGTCTGTCACCTGAAGTTCTTCTGTAATGGACTCCTCAGAAAAGCAGAGAACTTTAAACTGTCCAACTGTATCGGCAGTTTGTCAGTCACTTTTTTCTGTGTCCTGCAAACTGTCTGGCAGACTCTTCCATGAAGTAGGAACCCTGTATGTATCAATGTCTGTCATGTATCAGCGGTCATTTTTCTGTGATCCTGCGTGTCTACTTTATAAAGCATATAGTTAAACAATCTAGACAAGAGCATTATCTTGCCCAAATGGCTGGTCTTGCAATATTGGAAGCAAACTCCATAATGCGTTTCTTCGATATCCATCTTCCTTTCTGATTCAGGTAGTGTTGCCAGGAGCAGTTATGTCTCACTCTCAAGAAAAAACTTAAACCATTTTAAATTCCATATTCTGTAGGTCTTATAAAAGTTTGAAGAATATTTATCCATCTTAAATATATCTCAGTATATCTAGAAATCCCTAACTAACATAACTATAAATTGACTATTATAGATAACTATCTATAATCTGTATTAAATTATACATTACATTTTAATAAGCTATATGAACACAATACCTAAGTAAGAGGAGAAATATACATATCACAAAATTGACCTTAAATTTAATCAATAAATGAAAATCCATTCCAAAACAAAGTATACAATTCTATACCATAATCCCCTTTTTACCTTTAAAATGATTGGTTGTGATCATTAACCATTTATAACCAATCCCATTTAAATGAAAACAAACATAGACAATATTTGGGAATTTGGGAGTCGTTCTTTCCAAACTGCTTCCTGCTGGTAGGGGGCGCTGTCTTGGGAATCCTAAGAAGACACAGATATCCTGTCTGTAGTGGTCTGCAAGACAGCCTTGTCCCAGCTGTTTTGAATGTTGGATAATCTGGGACACTGCTTCAGGGGGTCTTGCTTGATCAAACCTTGTTATTCTAAAAGGAATCCATAGCTCTTCATTTTCTGTGGAAAGAAAAATAGAAATTCTTTTCCCCAGTAACCTGTCCTTATACTTAAATTTGGAAGTGAAAGTATTTTAAATATATATAAATTGGAATAATTCAGCAGAATTGGTAATCAAGTGTATTTTAGTAGTTGTTCCTTCCTAGCAATTGAGCAATTCAAAGACAAAGGAGCTGCACACGTCTCTGCTTGTCTCTGGCAAAACAGAGCCCAACTGAGAAAAATGCTGCTATCAAGAAGACTTATTTGCCTCTGTTATTTTGTTTTTAAAATCCTTTCTTAAGCTTTTGTTAAGTTTTAAGTGGAAGTTCTTAGTACCCATGTTGTAGGCACCATTTTGTTACAAGCACTTTCCTGCAGCCTGATCCCAGAGGTGCATCAGCCCCAAATAACACACAGAGAGGCTGTATTAGATATAAAGCTGTTGGCCTTTTAGTAGCATTTCTAATTGGTTAGCTCTGTATTAAATATTATCTATTTAATTTCTATTTATCTAAGTGTTTTCACGTGGTCTTACCTTACCAGAGAGAGGATCTGAACCTCTTCTCTCAAGTCCCTACATTTTGGCTCTCCTCTACTATATCTCCCAGAATCCTCATTGTCTCCTAGTCCCGCCTATCTTGCTTTCCTATTGGGCAACAGGGTTTTATTCATTATCCAATAAGGGAAACATATTTACAGAATGGCATCTCCCATCAAAAATGGCTTATGATCATTCCGTTGTAATGTTTATTTCATTTGCCATAAAACCAAATTTTAGTCAGTTTTAGCTTTAAGCAAACAAAAAGCTGTCAGCTTGCTTGGAGATCTGGATTGTCATTCATCTCTCTTTCACTAAGCTCCTGTGATTTTTAGTTAAACTGATGATCACAAGAAGTCACTTCCTCTGGATTACATTATGCTTGTTGAGTAATCTTCAGTTTTTTCCATTTCGTGTAATCACAAGTCTAAAGTAACTCTCTGTCAGTCTGATTTCTATAAATCTAGTGAATTGTAGTGTTTAGTAGAATTTTGTTTCCATCCAAAGTTTAGTTGGCTTTTGTCAATAATTGATTCACCAGATCACTTAGCCAATAGCAGCATAGTATACCACAAAAGGCATATATGCAAGAAAATGATTACAACACAAATCATGGAACAAAGAAGACAATGAAGGTATTAGAGAGTCACGATTCCTTTTAAAAAATATTCTTCCTATGATCTAAAGACCTCTATCTAGATTTCATCTCTCCAAGTTCTACCAGAACATAATAATGAGACTTTTGATACCAAGACTTTGACACATTGGCCTGTAGGAGACATGCAATAGCCAAAGTGCAGCATCCTTTCATTGGTTGCATTTAGATCTGTGGCCTTTTTACTATGGCCCATAATACTAATGAATGAAGCCTATTTTTAATGTTTAGATCATGAATAGGAAGGGAACCTTGGAGACAGTCTCAACTCAGAGCATATAAACACGGGAAATATGTTTTCCTAGGATTGGTTAATTTAATGATTGCAAATGAACTGTGCAATAAAACCAACAAATATTCATTCACCTTAGCCCATTCTTGATTTATTTCTGAAATTATTCTCATGATAAAAGTTATAGTTGCCTTACTTAAAGTTCATACTGTTACATAAAAGGGACTCTGAAAGAGTAGCTTAAAGAAGATAGAGGTTCAACATTTCATATCAGTAAGTAGACTCTGATATATTGCAGTCCCGGGATTTAGGTTAATAAGAGCTCTTTTATCATCCTCAGCATAACTAGAACTAAAAGAATAAGTCTGCATTATCTTTAAGTTGATAATCTGCAAATCTTTCTTTTCTATGACTCCTTAGTAAGAATTTAGACATAAAGCCAAACCTGTGGGTGTCCCTGTAACCAAAAATAAAGTAACAACATATTGGGGAACAGCCAGTGCTGTTCTACAAACTTTATGTTAAACAAGTCTACTAGGTATCTACATTTTCTCCAACCCATTTGCAAAATCAGTAATACAAAATAAAAGACAATGATGAAGTAAGACTATTTTTCTCTGCTGAGACATTCCTATCATCATATTCTCTCCACTACCCTTTCTCTTTGTCTTGTTTGCAGAACTGAGATATATAATACTACCTTCAACATGCTATGCTACATTCTAAAATGGCATGACCCCAGAAATTGGGAGATGTTTATCAATATATTCTAGGCCACTAACTGCTTGTACAATGTTGAAAATAATTTCTGAACCATACTGTTCACAAACATAAAAAGAAGGTGATTTTTTTTTAACCAGGTTAAAATGTTTTTGTATTACATTGGAAATAGAAGAAGGTAGATAAATTTTCCATCCTTTAAAAAAATACCAGAACTTCTCCCCAAAAACCAGTAATTTAACTCATCATACAGTTTGCTGATTTTTTAGATCAATTTTGATGACACAGGACTTTGGAGAAACCACCAACAGGACTGTAGCCTAGACACATCAGACATTTCTGATTAGGGGTTGGGACATCTTACTGATTTGCAGAAGTATTCAAGGGATACCTAAAGAGTGAGATTTGATGTCTACTGCTGACTTAGTTCCAGAGAATAAGGTTATAAATTGCCATATAATTGCATGGCCCTTTAAAAATCCATTAAACATATCTATGAACTCCTAGGGCCAAATCACATATATTAATGATCCATGGCATGAAACAGGGGAGGTTTACCTTATTTGTCTCAGCATTATTGTCCTTTGATTCCTAATACATGTCCTTTTGTTCTTGAATGAAAGGGTAAGTTAAAGGAATATGGGCTCTCTGTGCTTCTGCCGAGTCACTGTTCTGGTCTTTAGCTTTGTTAGTTTCTAAGCTAAAGGAGGCTGCTTTGTGTTTCCAAGGTTGCCTTTGAAGGATCTTTCGCTCAGAAGAACATCCTGCCTTCCTTTTATTACAGCAGTTGGCCAGGAAATCCCAGTCGATCTGTGACTGTTGGGAACTGATAGACTGCAATGCCATTTCCAACACTACAACTCTTCCACTAAACAATTTTTCTAGGAATGATGCCATTATCACTAGCTACGTGGCTTTGCCAAAAGGCAATACTCTTGCAATAGCCCTAGCCCTGGGAATGATACCAAATGAAGCTTCAGGCAGAGGATAGGCAGTAAATCAGTAGGAAAAGCAGAAAAATGCCCTGGCTTTTGATACCTTTTATGTTTTTCCAGTCCACCGGCCTATCTCTCTCACCTTCTGCTTCTGTTTATGAGAAAACCCATCCCCCACCCCTTTGTGGTCCAGTAGTAGTGTTTTCAATAGGCAGGGTCTTCATCCATCACAAGAGAGAAAAATTCACACCTTTTGAAGTTAATGTGATCAGATTTCTGAGTGACTGGCTAGAAGGTAGTGTTTCCCCAGTGTCTCTTATAGATCAGGAGTGTGTGCTGTGTGGGGAAGTGTCAGACAGGGGAGAGGGAGCCAGGATAGGCTCCAAACAGCAGCAGAAGGTATTTTTCACAGCCTTTCACTCTGGATGAAGGCTGTGTTCTGGTTCCAGGCTTGCTGGAAGCTGTTGCTTTGGCCGGCAAGCATGACTGTGTTGCCTGCATTTGCTACTGTATAAAAATATGGACTCATGCATAGAGATCATTGTCCTTGAGTGTTATTTTAACTAGTCAAAGATGTGTTACATTTGTTTATGCTGCATAACATTACTTCAACTTTGTGAAGGTGTGTTGCATTTGTTGCTGCCACCTTTGTTAATGATTTAAAGGTGTGTTGTCTTTGTTTATGACACATTCATTTAATGGTGTAAGGATATGTTGTACTTGTTTGTGCTGCATTTGTTTAATTATGTACAGATGTATTGCATTTGTTTTACTTTGCTGCACTAAGGCCCCTGATTGGTCTAATAAAAAGTTGAATGGATAATAGCCAGGCAGGAGAGAGATAGCGGGGCTGGCAAGCAGAGAAAGAAAGTAGGAGGAGAAAACTAGGCACCAGAGATAAGAATGAGAAAAGAGGAGAAGGAGGGAGAAAGAGAGGGACACACCCTGGGGCAGAAGCCAGACAGGAAGACAGCAGGAAAGTAAGATATATAGAAAGAAACAAAGGAAGGAAGGAAGGAAGGAAGAAAGGAAAGGTAAAAAGCCCTGAGTCAAAAACACATAGATGAAGAGAAATAGGTTAAGTTATAAGAGCTAGCAAAAAAAAAAAAAAAGGAGCCTAAACTAAGGCTGAGCATTCAAAGCTAATAAGTCTCCCTGTCATGATTTAGGAGCTGGTTGGTCCCTCCCCCAAAGAAAGCAGGGTACAGAACATGGCTTTGAGGAACTTCTTGGAATTATATATTTAAAGGCATCTGCTTCTAATGAGCACCCCTCTGAAAAAATAGTCTTTTTCTTTCTTGGTTCTGCATTTGTCCTCCTTCCTGCCCTCTTTTCCTCCCTCCCTTCCTCTAATCATTTTTATTTCATTTTTTTCTTTCTGAAAGTTTGGTTGCCCAGTATAAATTGAGTTGCTATATGCTGACTTAATTACTGTTTCTATTTGGCCACAGGCAACTATTAATGTTTCCAATCTATATGCAGTCTTATGAGGTATCCAAGGCTCAGAAGTAAGTGTGTGTGTGTGTGTGTGTGTGTGTGTGTGTGTGTAATGAGAAACCTTATGAAAGACACTTTATCTTTTTATTTGGGGTATTATATCTTAGAATCATCTAATATAATTTAGGACATTTCACTTAAAAATAAAGGTGTGCTCTTTTCTTATTGAGTTTCTTAAGTGATTGCTAACACAGAGATAACTGGAAAACTGTATCTCTCCTTTTCCTTCCCTTTCTTCAAATCTGGGAACCTATTTTCCATCTGTCTGTCTATCTACCATCTATTTACCTATAACCTTTCTGTCCATCTAATGATCTTAATGTGTTCAGCAAGCAAATACGAGTGAAGGGAAAACTGAGTCTTTAAAAGTTCTCTGTTACTCTCACCAAAATAGAGTCCTCAGGTTTTTTTTTTTTTGCCCAAGAAATGTCATCTCAGAAGGTGGTAAATTTGTAACCAACTTGTTTTTTGTTTCTTTTGGGACTCCTAGATCTTGGAAATGTTTTCCTACTGGCCTCAGTATTCTCCTTGTTGGAATCTATTTCAGTTTTCTTTGTTTCTACTTTAGAAAACATGCCACATGAATAATGATACCTCAGGCAGAGGAACCACTCCAGTAGCACAATTTAAACCTAGGACACATCCTGTCCTCACTTGCATTTGTAATTTGCCAGCACAGGCAATAGGGATTGTGCCCACACATGAACTGGCAGCATTTAAGCCCCAAGGTTATCAGTTGTGAACATGGAAAAGTCCATTTATTCTTTTCAAGATATTTGATGTTGCTTCTGAGGCAGAATCTTGAGTCCCCTTACTTCTTGTTGATCCCTGTAGTGGCATCCAACGCTGAGGGTAGCACACAGGAATAAATGTTCTCATTGTTTAGTGGACTAGAGGAGAACAAAACAGGACTGTAAGATCAACCCCATAGCCTCAGCCGAGTAAAAATTAGAAGCCAGTAATTCCATTACCATCAAAGAGCACTTACATGCAACAGGATTTTTTTTAAAGCAATATTGTGTGAACGTTTTGGAAAATATCACCAATGTGTGTGTGCATGAAAAATGAAGGAGTGTGCCCATCATTTAAAGTTCCAAAGTCTGTAACTTCCCTTTAGTGCATCCCTAAAGCAAGCATCCTGTTTGTTGGTAAAGACGAGATAGATAAAAGCACGAGGAATGGGCTTTTGCACAGGGAGTGAGCAATGAAAGCATTATTCCATAGCAGTGAATTAATAGGGAGTAAATAAGAAAATGTCACTGATCAATTTGGTGAAGTACACATGGTAGCAGGACACAACCCGTACATTAGATATCAGTAGAAGAGCTTTAAATTTATGCCTGCACTGATTGATTTGACATCTACTGGAGATGGCTATTTTGTAAATTAAATTGAGAGTAGCATCACCCTCCCCCTCCCCCACGAGGAAATGAAACCTGGAAAACGTTTTTAAAAGAGGTTCAAGGCACCACACCCCTTAACCATGCAGCAAAGGGTAAAACAGACTGGAAGCCTGTGTGTGGAATCTGAACGCGGAAGGGTGGGAGGGGGCGTAAAGGGGAGGGGTTTCTTTTTGGTTTCTAGCTGGCAAGCGAACCCCACAGCGATCCTGCCTCTTCTGGCTTAGAGATGTTGAAAACGACAAGCAAAGTTTTGTCTTTGTTCCCTGTTTTTCATAAAACCAAAATCTAAAGCTTGTAACTCTCTCTTGTCCCAAGGGAGAGTGTGTAAAAGGGAGGGAAAAGAAGCCGCGTGGGTGAGGGGTGGCAGAGCAGATCCGGGGGACAGTGGAGGAGAGGCACAAGCCAGTCTTTGGCAGGAGGGCGTGGATACCGGAGCAAGCTCGAACAGGTCCAGCCTTCTGGAGACCTGTGCCAACAGCAGAAGGGGACAGACGGAATCTCTGTGGGCAGACCGGGGTGTGGATCAGCGGAGAGCACCCAACTAGAAACTCCCCTGGATCCGCCCAAAGGCTCCGGACCTTTGTGGTCCCTCTTGCCCCTGTGAGCCAGCTTAAGGAGAAGTTTTCCCAAGGGAAGGTACCCGACAGATCCGGCGCCAAAGGGGGCTCAGGTGAGTGTATCTGCGCGTGCCTTGCCAGGAATGGGGCTCTCTCAATCTGTCCTTTAGCCAGCTCATTGAGCAAGGTGGAGGGAAATCAAGGGCTTGCTCCCGGGAAAAGAGGAACTCTTATGAAAGGGAAATGGTGCACAATCCAGTGCGCCATCCTTGCCCAAAATGGGAGTGGCTCAAGGTCCCTTCCCTAACCTGAGAAGTGGCACCGCCTTTCCTAGCACCTCTGCAGGTGGCTAGGGCTAGATTGTTGGCAGCTCCAGGTCAGTGGATGTAGTAAATAGGCTTCCAGGACCCCTGTGCCCTTAAGCTCTCAACCTTCCGGTAGGTTGACCTGTTTCTTCCAACATAGTAGCCACCGTCCCCCTTCTTCCCCCTCCTTACCCTCCGGAGAAGAGGATGCAAGTCCTCCTGTAGATTGTAGCCATGGGGAGGGGGGGAAGCAAGTCCTACTCGTCTCTCCACTTCCCACCTCTAGGTTTGGGGGGGTCCAGGTTCTCTCACCCCGGCCCCCAAAACACCTAACACCTAATATACTGCTAGTCTCTAGAGATAATTCTTGGTCACAGTGGTGTTCCCCCAAAGCCTCCAGCCTGGAATAAGTGATCTGTGAACTGCCAGGTTAGGGAAAAGACTGAGGCTCAGCACCTCACCTCAACAGAACGCCATGGGGGCGAGAGGACTCGCGGGGAGGGGGGGGGGGCCGCCGGTTGCCATGGCTCCCTGGTAGCTGAGCCCGGGGAGCTGGGGAAGCCAGTCGTGGACAGTCTCCTTTTCCTCTTTGTGTCTCTCCTTGTCCTTTTTCTCTCCGTCTCTCTCTCTCTCTCTCTTCTACCCCCCCCCCTTGAATGAAAGTGGGTATAGCGAGAGAGCAGGGCTCAAGTGATTAATTAGAAGAGCTGGAATTGGAGCCAAGACACTGGGAAAACGTGTGGCTTTCTCCTTCCCCACTCCTTTGGCTGCTAAGAACCTTGCTTTCTCAGCCAGGGGCAGGGCTGAGGAATTCTGCGAAAAATCTGGGGAGGGAGGAGCAGTGACATCAAGGTTCAGGTACTGGAGACCATTGCATCCAGGGGGAGCTGGGTGGGTAGTCTGAAGTCGGAAGGGGAGAGTGGGTGGGAGTACACATGAGCCATGAAGCACAAGCAGGTGTGCGCTCATTGCCATGCAACTGACAGGGAGGGAGTTCCTTACTCAGCCTAGAGAGAAAGGCAATCAATACAGTCCCGCTGGCCAGAACTGCAAAGAGCCTGCCAGTGGTAGCTAGCTGCAGGCGCATGCACAAGGCAAGCGCACTCCCGTTGGAAAGCTGAGGGTAGGGTGGCCATAGCGCGTGAGCGTGGGTGCTAAACTAGGTAACTCTTGAAGGTACTTCAAGGTAGTCTCCTGGAGTGCCCACCTGGCTTGGAATTCTAGTTGTACCTTCTCTGGGATGTGTGAACTGGAGTCATTTACTCCGTGCCTCAGTTTCCCTCTTTAAATAATAGGTATCATTACATCCAATTATGAGTTGGAAGACTGAACTGGGATTATCTAAGGTGGACAGTGGCCCTGAGAAACGACTAAGGCTTTCTCTGATGAATGAATAACATTTTGAAGTCAGCTGTCTTGATGGTACTAGTGTTACAATTAATTCTCACATTAATTATATATGGTAGATTGCTGTTTCTTGGCACCTTTATCGAGGACAGAATTCTGTGTTTTCTAATTTTGGAAAATAACATTTATTAAATGTATTAACACCCAGTTCAACTTTTTAATCCTGTTTGCAACAGACTGAAAGAGAAAAACTGAGTGTTTGTTACTAGATTGGCTCTGTAGTCCAGTGCTGGGCAGAGGGCAGAGAGCATCTGGGTAACGACTGGTGACAAGGAAATCCAATTTCTTCCATGATTTTCCATCTAGGATTTGAGCTCATCTCTTACATGCTCATGCTGTTACCGGCCTTGTTTCAGTTTTGATCTGTTTGTGATGAACCCATCTATGGCTTTCATGGGTTGATTTGGCTATAGAGTCTAAGATAGACCTGAATCTTCCCTCTCTTGGTCTTCAATCTCCAATGGATTCACCTCTTCCAAGGCAAAGTGTCCTGCTGTCATTACTTGAATGCTCCTGAGTAACTGCCATCTAATGCATACACTAACTAGGTAGGTGTGGGTACTATCTGTAGTAGCTGACTAGAATCTCTTTCAGGAAATGCTTTTCCTTACCTCTCCATAGATGCATAGTACTATGAAGATTAACATATATTGTGTGTCTAAGCTTGCAGAATTCTTCCTTCTTTGCAAGCACCTCTCACTTGTATAAGTTTTACTCATCTGGCATTGCACAACAGGAATTCACATCATGCACAATGTTTTGGCATCTTTACATTAATAGCATCTTCCCATTTAGGCAACTCATTTTAAATCAACTTTTAAAAACATTTTCTTACTAAAACATGTGCATATTTTGGTAGATCCTAGACCATTGAGCAAAACAGATACTACTGTCTCAAACATCTTTATGAATTTTTAATGACATATAGCTCACTGAGAAAAACATTACCTGCATAGAAGCCTGCTTTTATATTTATTTCTGAATATTTGAGGATAGGAGACATGTCTGACCTAAAATTGCTTTGTTGCAATAATTTAGACTGGTTCATTTTTCTGAAGAAACAAGTAAGAGCTGTGCTATTAGTTTTAACTGAAATGAAAATTAAGTAACAGAGAGAATACTCATTTCAGATAGGAAGGGACAAGTGTCCAAAAATGCTGTTGCATCAATTCAGAGTGGAGCGCTGATCCGCAGTGAGCATGGCAGCACTCACCTCCACAGTGTATATGTCATCTTTAAAAGGGACCTTGAGGAATTAGTGTGATAGCTTGTCTGAAATTCATGCGATCATTTACATATTGTTTCCCAGGAGCTCTGGCACTAAATGTCCTATTTATTAGAAATTAGTTTGCCCTTTGATTGATGACAGCCAACACTGTGATAGAATGTCATCTGCTCTAGAAACACAAATTTCACTTTTCACTATTTTCTATTTTCCTTTAAAGACCTGAGCAGCCATGCACTTGGAAAAAAGCTTATTACACCAGACAAAGGGAAGCAGCAGCAGAAAACGTGACAGATTGGAGGGTGTTGAGCCCTGAATTTGGGGGAACTAATTAACGTGTCAAGGTGTAATCAGGAGGATGAACTTGTCTTTCTACAGAATCTGTTGCAGTGACGAACTATATTTTATGATTCAATCAGTGTTCCATGCAATTTTTTAAACCAACCCTGAGAATACTGTATTTTCAATTATGAACATTTTGATTACAGCTTCATCCTAAGTAATTCAGTCTGAAGAGAATGCAATTATTATGGTGATTTACATACAATATGCTAAGTTAACACAGCTAATGAGAGAAAGCATAATATTCTTTCTATTCATTCCTGGAAAATATTGTGCTCAGCATTCTTTGAAAGAAAAGATTACCTTATTCACCTGCACTGGTGCCTACCTGCAAGTAGACTTGGCACTGAGCCATTTTCTCTGCTAGTAAAGTGAAATGGCTCACATTTTGGAGATCACATGTCTTCCGTCCCCATTGGGAGGGAATGGAAGCAATTCTCAATTTAATTAGAGATGGTGCTTTTCTCTTTTCTGTATATCTTTATCAGAGGAAAGAGCCTGCATTTTCTAATTTTGAGGGCTGGTTAACACTTTAAACATTACTAATTGCTACAGTTTATTGTATGTGTGTTGCAATCGTGTGGTTAGTTAATTATAGCTTTCTCATTAGCACCACGTAGAGAATAATGAATTAACACATGCCTTTGATCAAAAGAACATCTTAAGTGTATCTTCTGAGAATGAAAGTGTTATTGTGTTACCAAAAGTCACTATAATTTTCCAACAAAAATCAAATTGGTTGGAATTCTCCAGCAGTATGTTAGGAAGCTTGATGAATGAGTCAGATTGATCATAAACAAGAGAGAGTAGTGCTGTGGTTGCTTGGCAACCCAACATTATTCTGCAATTTCTTCTGGTATATTTATCCAGTAAACTAGAAAATTCTGTTTTGTTAACAAATGTTTTTAGTGAGTGCACAAATAGACCATAACTAATTGAGAGTTTTTATGTATTGTGGATTCAAAAATGAGCCTGCTTACCTTTTCATTGTTTAGATAATAAAAATATAAAAAGTGTACTTTCTTCAAATTTCAGAATTTCCACTAAACAATGTCTGTTTGCACACAAATTGTTCCTATCAAAAGAGCACAAATTGTTTATCTCTTTTCAAAGTCAAATCAGTAAGACTATGTGCAGATGTGGTCATGAAAATAATTTCAATAAGAGCCAGGTACAGAGTTTGAAGTACAATCGTTTAGGGTGAGGTGATTCCTTCAAGTTATGGTGTGAATTCATGGCTCATAGGTTGAACTGGCAACTAAGTAAATTTTCACGTCAAGTGACATTGGCCGATAGAGATAACCATAATAAACATATTGGATTTGGAAAATGCATCAATACATTCCGTACTTGGACTATGTCTTAACATATTATCCTTTCTGATGTTTGTTTGTGTCTTATTTTCTCAGTGGTTACAGAAATAAGAAATCTACATAACCACTGTTCCCCTCTTGTGATCCCCTTTTCCCCAATTCTAAGAAGAGCAATCATGTCATTTTTCCTACAGCCTATGAATTTTAGTGCACATCACAATTAAATTCTCAGACTGTAAATTCTTTGAGGACATGTGCTCCATTTTATGCACTTCATAAACCTTTATAGTCCCTGGCACGTTAGAAAACACACTGCTGTGATGGTGAAATGCAATGGCTTTGTATTCAAGCTACCAGCTTCAAATTGAAGTGGCCAATTCACATACGTTTTGGTTAATCCATTTTAACTTTAGATTTATTTCATTTGTAAAAATGGCTTACACATGTAGCTCATATTTGTTATTGTAAACATTACATATGACACTTTTTGTTAAAGCTCAGTAGCACTTATTAACTGTTCACTAATTTCCAGTTTTTTGATTCACTTTCATCTTTCTATGCCATTTTTAATGTGTGAAGGAACAAAGAAAGATTGTACCTGTATAGCCCCTTTGCATGCAAACAAACATGAATTGTGGCTCATGGTACCATTAAATTTTACCTATATTAATTATGTGCACATATATGAATAATTTCTCTTGTCAAATCCTTCATAGATCCTGAATAGTAGTTCTTAGTGGCTGAAATGAGAAGTAAAGAGAGAGAGAGAAACAGAGAGAGAGAGAGAGAGAGAGAGAGAGAGAGAGAGAGAGAGAGAGAGAGAGAAAGAGAGAGCTGTTTAAATTACTTATCCTACATTCACTCAATCAGAATCTGTGGGGCTAGAGGGAGAATCCAGTGTCCTGCCATGATTGCCTTAGGTCTGCACAGGTCTTCCCTACATTTCTGCAGGTCTGAATATTGACTCATAATTACCCTGTTGTCATGAAGTGTGATGGCAAAAATAAAACCCCTGAGACTTTTATTACTAAACTTCTTAGGTCAAACAACACTTTATTATTGAAAAAAATTAAATGCTCTTTTCAGTTACTGAGTATAATTTCAATTTTTTCAACTAGATAGCTCTACGAAGATGGTAGCAAAGAAGCCATTAGTGTGATTTTTTGTGGATGAATGGAGTAAGTCACACTGAATATAAGTGGCTCCACTATGTTCGTAGATTTAGAACAAGTTTAAAGATCAAGAAACCTGGGACTTTTGTGGTCTGAATACAGATGTTTTATCTTATGATTTCAAATGAAGCAGGAGAAGTATTAAGACTTATATAAAAGTACTATTAAGGTGAGTTTCAGCTTAAAAACTTGTTGTGCATTGTCAAATAAAGGGGCAAAGGAATGCCCTTTAGATTGAATATAGCCTTAATATGTACTTTGTATGGCTGATCCTGACTAATTTCCGATTAAAAATTTGATATAATATGTAAAAAGAGGAGATTCAAAGATTTCTATACATGTCCTATTTTGAAAAAAAAAAATCATATAACTTGCCCTGAGATTGTGGGTGTTTGAGAATACCATTGTTCTCAACTGAATGACTGAATGCACAATCCTTTGGGATGTTTTAACACTCAGAGAATTTTGTCAGGTTTTGGTAAAAAAAACATGGCTTTCTTTTGTGTTTACTCTGGCCTTTTTCTTTTTGGACATTTTCATATTCCAAAGGGACAGTCAAGATTTTAAATAAGGGTCTACATATTTTTTAACAGGGTTAAGGAAAATCAACAAGTTTGTTAAATAACCTTGAGGATTTTAGTGGCCTTTATTGTAAGGTGCAAACAGAAGTTAATAGAAGAAGAGCTGGGTAGAACCTCTGGTGTTTGAAAGAGGCATGTAACTACTGTGCAGTCACAATACAATGTCATCTCCCTGTTCCAGCAGCTGCTACACCTTCTGCAGAGTAGCCAAACTGACCCACAGTCAGAAACTAAAGGTGCCTTGTCTATAGAGGAAAGCTATCTCAGGATACAGCAGGATGGAGGCGAGTCCACAGTAGATTGGGTTTGATAGGTTTGCAAAGAAACATAGTACAGTTTGAATGCTTCCAGTTTATAGAATGTGAGTAATGAAAGGGTCAGCTTGAATTATCATGAACAAGTCTCATTAAATTTGCTTTTATGGCCATCTTTAGCCCTTTTCATTTGTTAGTCTTTCCTCCATTTCTTTTTAAAACATTCTAGGTAGATGTCCCTATATTCACATATGGGCTTCACCTGTGGCTCCCAAATTTCAGAACAAACTGTCATTCCCCTGCTTTCCAAGACTAGAACTGATACCATAGGGAGGAGAATGTCAAATACAACTTCAAAGGAATCAGGTCTGTTCTTTGAGCAGAGGTCCTTCCCCCAAGGAAAGCTTTCCTGTACCATTGGTTACCATGGCTCCTGTGCTTGGGAAATGGGGGCTAAAGTAACAGTGGCAATTGAGTACCATTGACACCTACACCTTTGCAGTTTTGCAGGGCATTCCTGTCTTTGATAAAGTTACATACACAAGAAAAGAATAAAGAAATAAATCAAGGGAATATTGCTGGGCAATTTGTGTTTCTGAAGCTAAGGGAGGAGGCATTCTCCATGATAAAAGAATGTAAGTAGGTAAGAAAAATGCAACAATTTTTTTTGATGATGCTATTAGAGTAGGTTGTGAACACAGTGTACTACTGTTAGATCTTTGCTGAAGAATCTATAATGACAATATCCATTCATTATGAGCTGTCTTTCATCTCAGTGGATCCAAAAGAAATAAATAATCTCATCTATAAATAAGGTTGAGAAGAAAAATAAATACTGACCTTTCAGAGGACTCTACCACTCAAAATTGCTTTTCCATTAATTCAGAAAAGTGGTAATGAAATAACCATTTAAAACCTTAATTTCTTGTATTATGTAAACACTCCATGCTTTTTAGTGAATGTTTTCATATCCTTGACTTTCACAACAGTGTAGTAGTTGACAGAAGGGAAGCCTGTAGCCTGTTTTATGTTAAAAAAAATCAAACAAACAAAACAAAACAAAACAACAACAACAACAAAACAACTCAAAGTCAAATAGCTAGCAAGGCATGGTGTGTGTGTGTGTGCGGGGTTAGGAATGAAAGTTCAAATAGTGTCATTTGGAACCTAATTGAATGCTTATTCCATTGCCTTCATTATTTCATTGTTTCCTCATTTGAAACCAATGAGAAAACATACAAACAATGGTGACTTTTTCTTTTCTTTTCAAATCCAGAGCAGTTGAGGGCTCTAATCTAAGAAAATACTACCAATGTCACCATTTGCATTTCCAGGGTTGAATTCAATCCTGGCCAAAATAGAGAGTGGATATTTATGAAGCTTCCTTCATTTTACATTACTTAGTTGTATGGTTTGATACGGGAGTAGGTTCAGTGAAAGTAATAAGTCATTTTAAGAAGCTTTACTTATTTAGCTGATTGTGATCATACATATTTGAAATCCAAGCAAAGCTGAGGTATGAGAATTAGGAGTTCAAGATCTGCCTGAGATTTATATGGATACCCTGTCTACAAATAAAGCATTTATGGAATAACCACTTCATGATAGCTGTAGGAGGAAAGCTGAAGCAGAAGCTACTCATGTAATTCCATCTGCCACTGTTACATGTTCACTCAGTGTTCTACAATCTCTATGTTAGTAACTCAAAGAGAGTACTATTGTCATAACATCCCATTTTAAGTTGTAGGACAGATATAGAATGGGCCTTGTTCAAAATGACAAAATATTGCTGGCAAGTAGCAGTGAATGGACTCAAAGTCAGAAACATCTATTTTCTTTTCCCAAGCTCTGCCATTCTACTCTGTGGTGTGTTTGAGGTCACTCTAACATTTCAGCATCCTTTCTCAGACTTTTCATTCCCAAAATGCACAGTGTCTATCAGTGCCCTCCTTAATTGTCAGCTCTCCTTTTCATTATAGACTAGCATTCTTCCTTGTAGTCTATTCAAATTTACTTGTTATGTACCTAGTTATTCAAGGTAACTATGAGAAAAGGAAAAGGAGATAAGAACGAGTCTTCCTAAAGCTGGATAGAGCACATACCTATCCTAATTATGGTGCCATGTCAAAGGAGGCATTAAACTCTTGCGTGCAAGAGAGTCATAGGATTGGCCACTGACAGAGACACTTGCAGGGTGTGGCAACTCTCTTAGTTACAGTTCTTCTGAGATTAAATTCCCTGATAAAGTTAATTTAAGGAAGAAAGAATTCATTTGGATCATGTTTAAGTACAGAAAATCATGGTGGGAAAGGTGAGAAGTCAGGAGCATAAAGCAGTGGGTCACTTGCCATTTGCAATCAGTAATCAAAGATCAATGAAGGCAGCTGTTGCCCATCTAGCTTTCCTTTTATGTATGTATGTATGTATGTATTTATTTATTTATTTATTTATTTTATATAACCAAGTCCATTTAAATGAAAACAAACATTTATACACAATATTTGGGAATTTGGGCATCGTTCTTTCCAAACTACTTCCTGCTGGTAAGGGGCGCTGTCATGGGGGATTCGAAGAAGATTCAGAAATCCTGGCTGTAGTCTGTCAGGCTGCTTTGCCCAGCTGTTTTGAATGTAGAATCACCTGGTACTTTGGTACTCTGGTACTCTGTTTCAGGTGGTCTGGCTTGATCAAACCACATTAGTCTGGAAGGAATCCACATCTTTTCATTTTCTGTGGAAACAAAAATAGAAATCCTTTTCTCCAGTAACTTGTCCTTGAACTTAAATTTTGCAGTCAAAGCATTTTTTTAAAAATTTAATTTATTATTTTACATGTTGAACCCAGTTCCCTCTCCGTCTCTCCCTCCCTCCATCCCTCCCTCCCTCTCTCCCTCCCTTCCTCTCTCCCTCCTTCCCTCCCTTTTACCCTCTCTGTAGCTTTCCTTTCTTTATGTGGTCCATGATCCAATGGAGAGAGTGGTACAACCAGTCCACAGTGGGTAGTGTGTCTTCCTCTTTCAATATAATCTAGTCAAAATAACCCCTCACAAGCATACCCACAGGATTGTCTCCTATGTGGTTCTATACTCTTTCAAGTTGAAAACATCATGGGTGCATTTATGTTCCATCCAAAAGTGTCCCTCATAGGCATTTGTTGCCATGGTCATTCCTAGGCTGGATCCTGTGTACCACTATATGTAGAAGCCAACGATTGCTCTCTCCAAAGATTTTACTTACCATCTTTATCATTTCTATGTTCCTGAAAAAATGCTACCACTGCTCTATAACACCAATATGCATGCATTTCTTTCAAATGTGTGTATTATATATAACCAACTGCATTATGTGTTGGCATTTCTGCCATACTGAATTAAGGTAGAAATAGTTAAAGAGAAAGAATTCCCTATCCCACCTTGCTATTGTTTAAAATGATCTAGATCCTAATGATAACACTGTGTTTATTGGCACCTGTGAATCAAAATAAAGCTGAAGTGGAAAGAAATATAGTTCTTTTCAGGAGTTTGGTAAGGTATACTAGGGAGTTGTGGGAGCTTGCTTTTTCTGAGAGGGGGGAGTAGTATTTAAAAGTAAATACAGATTTGTTAGTATCTTAGTGTGCATATATCAATAGCATTCTTAAGTGGTAGTTGGCTCAAACAAGTACCTTTTTATATGTATAACTAATAATAATTGTTAGAAATATGCTTGTTTTCTGTTTTATATAGACTGGAGAGCCTATCTTTTTCCACTGTATATACTGTCAGGCATTTGTTTAACCCTTTCCTGCTTAGAGGACAGCCCTTCATTTCTCAACAAGCACATTTATCACTATGTTGAGAATAAAAATATCTTCTCAACTTGCTCCATATAGTGCATCTGTTATCACAAAATTCATATCCTACTTTAAAATGTAATGCTCTAAAGAATTCTTCAGAGATTGTATAATGACAAGAATTTCAGTGCTTTGACTTGGCAATAAACAAGGAAACAAAAAAATAATATCTACAACATCTACAGCCTACAGCCTATACAGGCATGAATAATTAACTGACTACTTGGAGTTATTTGTTATTGTTGTGTGATGTGAAACATGCTCTCTATTTTCTGTTAGAGATCAGGGTAAAAGGATAAAAATAGAAACCAAACATAACTTTTCTTAAAGACTAACCTTGATCACATTTTGTTTTCTGTCCTCTGGAAGTTCCCAGAGGAGATATATTTCAAAAGGTCTTAACAGTCTAGTCAAATTTCTGCCTGTAATTGATTTATGTAGGCTGAATAGATTTTGTACACAATTGATGTGCTTGAAGAAATATTAAAGGACTAAGCAGTTCAGGTGCATCTAATACATGCTTTGGTGAGTCAAGGTCAAATAAATTAGATTTGACCTTAAACACCATTCCTTAAATAATAATAATAATAATAATAATAATAATAATAATAATAATAATGTGTGATTGGTGGGGGGCTACCATCAGAGACAATGTCTTCCATTCAAGTTTTAAAATTGATATGAATTGTTTAAATGGAAATTGACATCTGTGCACAAAACATTTTGAAAGCTATCTTCTTTTGTTCCTGTTTCAGCAGCTATAAACTAAGATTAGGCGCAGCATCTACCATCCCATTCAGTGGCAGTTGGAGGATTCATGAGCTAATATTTGTAAAGTGCTTTGAAGATAAAGGTGTCAGCTATTATTATTACTAATAAACCATTTTTCTCCAGTGTAATTTTGGACAGCAGCCATTAAAAACCCATTACTGTATTTAACAGTAAAACAATCTGCTACAGCCTAGTATTTACTGCCTCAATTAAGCATACATTCTGTTTTCTTTGCCCCTCCAAATACAGAGCTGTTGAGAAAGGACAAAAAGTTGTGCCCTGTCTTTTCCCAAGCTCATCTAAGTACTGAGCCTGAGTCTTTTGCCTGTCTCTGAAGAAAGCCAGCATCTGTCCTCCATGAGAAACAAGTTGGGCTGCACCTTTGTTTTTGTGGTTTATGAAAGACATGGATCATTAACTTCTACACTTTTTACCCATCTGCATGTATATTGTAGTTTATTACCTTTGAAGGTTGAATTCAGCTATCTTTTTCATTGCTTGGCACAGATACCAAGAATGAAATGGACTCACACTGGTGGTTGTAGATGTGTGTATGCATGAGAGAACATTGTTGTGCCATATTTACAAGTCATTACTAAGTTTATAGTTGAAAACTTAAATACTTCCAGTTCACAAATATTAAAAAGTAAAATTGAAGGGCTTCAATTATACAAACTAATTTCTTTTCTTTGTTTTTTTGAGAGAGGGTTTCTTTGTGTAGCCTTGGCTGTCCTGGAACTAATCTGTAGAGGAGGCTGACCTCAAATTCACGAGATCTCCCTAACATTGTCTCCCTAGAGCAGGGATTAAAGGCCTGTTCCACCATTGTCTGGCTAGACTAATTTATTTTTTTCTTTTTTTTGTTTTGGGTTTTGGTGTTTTGAGACAGGGTCTCTCTGTATTTCCTTGGAATCTGTCCTGGAACTCACTCTGTAGACCAGGCTGGCCTCAAACTCATAGAAATCCACCTTCCTCTGCCTCTGCCTCCTGAGTGCAGGGGTTAAAGGCATAGGCCATCAATGCCTGGCTGAATAATTTCTTGAATAAGTTACTATAACTAACATATGGTATTAGGTCCCAGTTGAAATTTGTTTCAATCTTTGTAGATGTCCTAAAATACAGAATGACATTGAGTAAGGTACCTTCTCATATATATCCAAAAGAATGCTCACTTTAAAAATAAGAATAAAAATAAAAAATAAACCAGTGAATATATTGATGCTCAAGGGCATCAGAAGGAGCTCTCTTAGCATTTTTTGAACAATCCTGAAATTTGAATGGAAGAGGCTTCATTATAGCATAAATCTAGTTTTCTTAGGGGGAAAATATTACTGTACAACACAGATTTTATCATGGGGAAACCTTCCTCAATCAGTATTTGCTTTTATTTTAGAATGATTGGAATAAACACATTCATGTGTTTGATTTTAGTAGATGACAGGTCAGGGTGGGTGAGGGAAGTCTTACAGAATTATCCATAGAAGAAGAAGTTACAGTCTTTTTTTTTTCCTATCAAGAAAGAGACCTTTAATGTGATAGGTGAGATAACTCAGGAACCATAAGGCTAATGATCCTGAAGTGATAAAACAGCTCAAAATAAAGAAAATATATTGTGGTACATTACCTCTTGGAGTACAGCTCATTTATCTGAAAGCAGGAAGAACAACTCTTTCCTGGTACTCCAGCTGCTTATAAGACTAACACACCCCTGTTCCAACAAAACACAGAGCCTTCTCAAAGAGTTAATTTTAGAGACAGTGAATTAGTAAGTATCCAAAACATATGCTATTTTTCATAAGCAGGGCTATGCATTGTGTTTTACTTGTGAACTGTGGCATGTATTTTAAATTCGATATCACACAGGAAGACCAAGCTGTACAAATACTGTTTCCATTTGCTTGATTTCTGAGTCAGACTTATTTTGTTTTCATATATTGCTTTCCTAAACTGCACATAAAAAATGTACCATATGACCTAATATAACTTAAATTCAGGAGATATTACAATGTTTGAGGTTTGGAATAAAAGAGGGACATGGAGATGGACTGTCTTTAAAAAAAAAAAAAGCAATGCATTAGAAGAGATAGTAGCATCATAGAAAGAAGGTAGACAGACAACAGTTGACTGTGGTTCTGAAGAGAGATCAGGCCCGCATGTTAGAGTTTGGATTGGTGTCCCTACTTGTAGTTTTTGTAAAAGTTGGGGTGGCAAGGATATTGAATTGTTTCCTTTTTTTGGTCCCTGATTGGTCATTGATAGAGGTATCCAGTGAGTGTTCAGTTAAGGTGATCAATAAAGACCTTTCCTGGTTGGCCATTATTGAGGATTGATGGGACAGGGAAGATAAGAACCTAGACAAACAAACTACCTTACTTCTGGAAATATATATTTCTTTAGGTACTAGAATTAATAAAATTCAGACAAAACTGTGTGTCTCTGGCTAATCGCATATATGATTCTTAGGTAATTAGTTGGTAAATAATTTAGCAGTTTGTCATTGAGAAGAAAAATAGCTGGGAGCTTATGTATAGTTTTGTTAGACTTATCTACAGAAACAGAGTTTATAGAATATATTTTATAGAATATATTATATGCACACACATACATATATACACATACATACAAACAGACACATAATTCCATGCATATACATATATTCATTCACACAAACACATATTTATTAGAATGCTTTTCAGGTTGTGGTCCAGCAAATCCAAGAATGACTATAAACCAGTGAAAGGTCCAAGAATTGAATGATTGTTCAGTTCATGAGCCTGAATAACAGTATACACCAGAATTCCCAAGATGTATGCAATAATGCCAGTAAAGCAATAGACTTGCCAGCAAAAGCAAGCAGGAAGAGAGCAAGATTCCTTCTTCTATGTCCTTTATATAGGCTGCCAGTAGAAGATGTGGCCCAGATTAATGATGGATCTTTCCACCTCAAAATATCTGGATTAAAAACTGGTTTCCCAAGTTAAATAATTTAATTAAGAAAAAAAAATTCTCCAATCTCAGGTGTATGAGATGTTTGGGTTGTTGTCAATTCCAGAAGTTGTCAAGTTGTCCAGATTTAGTCAAGTTGAAAACAAAGAATTGCCATCACAATAGTTAAGAGGAGAGATATTAAAAGATGATTCTCAAGTGTGGATGTTTAGCCAGTTATAGAAGATATGAATGGACTTTTTTCTCACGTATCTGTTGATACATAGCAAATGACAAATGATCCATTATTTTAAACAATAAAAACATGAAATATCATGACACTGTTGGTCAGGGATACATGCAGAACTCAATTGTGTGACTTCTTTCATACAAGGCAACATCTGAGGTCCTACAGTGCTGGTCAGGGGTTACCTGGATGGGCTGGTAATCTAAGATGGTTTCATTCTGTATGATGTTGTGACAAGAAAGGCCACATAGAGCCCACATGCCCTATTAGCTTTTCCTACTGGATTCTTTTTGAACATTTTTTTTTCAAGATCAGTTTTCTTTCCATGGTGGCTTAGGGCCAACTTGCTATCTCAATATTTTTTCTAAAGACTAGTTTTGAAAAAATTAAAGATTCAGTGACAGTGCCCATGTAGGATTCCAGTAGAGGAGATAGGGAGAAATGAAAAAAAAAATAGAAATTCTCATTAACAGAATTATCAAACCAGCTGCTATGTCCCAATGGTAGATTTCTCCATCCTTAGTCTCTCAACTTTTGACTAAATTAAAACCATCAGATTTGAGAATAATAACATGCCAATAATTTTTTAGCTTTGGCAAAATTGAGACTTTCCTGTTTTGTTTTGTGGTGTGTGTGTGTGTGTGTGTGTTTGTGTGTGTGTGTGTGTGTGTGTGTGTGTGTGTGTGAGAGAGAGAGAGAGAGAGAGAGAGAGAGAGAGAGAGATTTGTTATTTCGTTCAAACTTAGAGCTTTTCACAGATGCTCACCACATGCTTTTCTACTGTGCTGCATCTGGCCCTATGAGATGCCCATGGTTTTGTCTAGAGAGAGAAATGGTGAGATGAGAGGAAGGGACACTGTGTTGGCTTCAGACACTGTAGGCTAAGAGTCTTGAGTTGGGCTAGATGCTGTGATTCCTTCCCCTAGATCTGTTTATATTCATTCCTCCTTTTACTTCTCCTGGAAATGGTTTGGACTCATGACAACCAGGAAATCACTTAGCAGATATTCCAAAGGGCCATTCACAGTGAACTCTCTATGGCAGACAGCCACTGCTTAGATTAGCAAGCTCCATGTGGGAGAAAGTAGAGGTCACTTTCCCTTTTTCTTCCATAGTCCAATAACCCACAGCGGAAAGGAGAGTAGGCAGTTTGGGGTGAATAAAGATGATGGATTTAAGTGAGGTAATCTTTCTTGTAGCTCTCAGAAACACAGCTATAATGAAAGGAAGCTAATGTTCTCTTTTTTATTTAAAAATTTTAGCTTTCATTTTACATACCAACCCCAGTTTCTCCTCCCTCCCCTTCTCCCCTGGCACCTGCCTCCCAGCTTCCTGTATTCTATCCACTCCTCATAGGGGGTAAGGCCTTCCTTGGGTAGTTAACAAAGTCTGCCATACCAAGATGAGGCAGGACCAAGCCCCTCCCTCCTGTATTAAGGCTGATCAAGGTATCCCACCATTGGGTATTGGCTCCAAAAATCAGTTCATGCACCTGGGATAGGTTCTGGTACCATAGCCCGCACCACCTACTCCCAGCACATCAAGTCACATAACAGTCACCCATTTTCAGAGGGTCAAGTTTGGTCCCATGCAGGTTCCCTTGCTGTCAGTCCATAGTTCATGAGCTCCAAAAATCTTGGGTCAGCTGTCTATGTGGTTTTCTCCGTCATGGACCTGACCCCCTTTGTTCATATAATCCATCCTCCCCCTCTTCAGATGAACTCCATGAGCTCAGCCCAGTGCATGGTTGTAGGTCACTGCATTTGCTTCCATCATTTACTGGATGCAGGTTCTATGATGATAATTAGTCACTAATCTGATTAAAGGGGAAGGCCCATCCAGATACCTTATTCGTTATTGCTAGGGGTCTTGGCTGGGGTCATCATTGGGGGACCGCAGAGAATTTCTCCTGCACCAGGTTTCTTCCTAATCCATGACTTTCCCTCTATCAAGATATCTCTTTCATTGCTCTCTCCCTCTATGCTTTCCCCAACTCAGTCTTCTTGATCTCTTATGTTCCCATCTCCTATCCCCTCCCTTCTACCCCCCCTCCAAGTTTACTCAGGAGATCTTAAATATTTTACCTTCCTGGGGCCTCCCATATGTGTCCCTCTCGGGGTCCCCCTTTTTACGTAGCGTCTCTGGGGTTGCCACTACAGTTCTCACATCTATCTACCTGCAGTGCTGGAGAGGCACAGAGCAGGAAGTGGGTCTAGGATAGATAGATAGTTGTGGGAGCTTCTTTGAATTACTGCTTTTCCCTTCTAATGCTCTTTGATAAAGCAGAACTGTGGCTATGTCTGGAGGAGCTTCATCTGTGTACTCATGGCCTCTACTGTCTCCCTGTTTTATCATCAACTTCTGCCTTGTATGTCTCTCTATTTTCTCAGTTGATAGGAAGTATATGGATTGGATTATCATTCTTATTCTGATGGATCTCTGACTCACCTGTGAGAACACAGAAATGTGTTAGGCTCCCACTGTCTTAGCATAAGCATATGTAGAATATCTGGGTATATTTCTCATGTTCTATAAGGTAACTTAATGGCACAGGCAGCATATATAACTTTAAAACAATATGCTACTGTGAATTTAGTTAAGAACTGATGATACTATAAATTCCCTTTGAATGGAATCCATCACGTACATGAATCCTTTAATTGATACTTCTGACAATTTCATGAGCAAGAACTTAGTTAGAACTCACAGATCTTGCATGCAGGTGGCTAGAGCAGGCGATCACAGTTTATCAGATTTTTGCCTTATTTTCATGTCAGTTTGTCTGGCCTTATTCAGAATGTCAACTAAAAACACACATCTTTCCCCAAAGGGAATAAGTGGTAGTTTGAGTGCCCATGATTCAGAAACAAAAATTCAGATTACTGTGACTGACATGTTCCATTGGAGAAGGGATTTAATAAACAAAGAAAGGCATGAATCAATATATTTGCTAAATGTATTGGTAAGGACAATATGTAAATGGGCTTCAGCAAAGCTTGGAAACCTCTGTTACAGGATCTGTATGCTATTTGAAGCTATCTGTCTGCTAAGTGGATATATTCTAAAAGTTTCGGCAGATAGCTTGAAGTATGCTAACTAAGACACAGAGTTAGGCTATTGAGGGGATTAAAGACAGCACAGGGTAATTTTAACTTTTCATCTGCAACATTACAACTCTCTTTGGTGACAATTTTAATTTGTCATTTGGCTTTACAGATTCTGCAGCCTGAAACATGAGTCTGCAAGGAACATAATTTCACAAGATTATTGCAAATTTCATGAACAGTTTCATTTTTAGATGATAAAACTTGAAGTCTTATAAATAACACCTCTGGTGAGAATTGCCTGATGGGTAGAGTGGTAGTGAAGCCCAGTGAGCTTCATGTGGAAATTACTCTGGCTATTGGCACAGAACATGATCTCCAATTTCTCCAGAGTCCCTTTTGATAAAGTGCAGTAATTTTGCTATAGCACGGACCACTTTTTTCTTGTCTCGCTTTAGCAACATGCCATTTTCTGTCCTTTGAAACAACCACAAAACCTGTTTCTATTTTCTCCTTGACACATAGATTTATTCCTCCCCCCCCCCAGATGTTCTGGGAAATTCCTCATTCTGTCTTCCAATCCCTAGGCCACTGGAGTTTTCACTGTATTTCTGCCTTGTATAGCTGTTCCTTCCCACTAAGGCCTAAATGTCACTGTTAAATCCACTTTCTCGCCTGTCACTTTGACCAGGATGTCACTTGCTTCCTGAAAACTTCTCCTGGCTCCCCATCACTTTGCTGGCCAAGTAACTGTCACAGTTACTTTCCACATTAAGTGGCACTGGGCTTCATTATTCTTCTTTACATTCTGGTATCCTTAGAGACCCTCTGGCACAACAGCTCCCGGGCTGTTCTACCAAGCATCTATGTTCTCACACAGGATTTGTGGTGTCCTTTCCTTTGATGTAACTAGTCCTTGGAGATTCATTCTTTAAGGCAAGCAACTCCAAACTCTTTGTGTAGTATTTTCATACTGTTTCCTGTAATTCACTCAAACTTTTAACTTGTTCATTGTACATATATAAATGCAGGTTTTGTTTCACTACTCAGAGTGCAACAGTGATGTCAGTGGCCAACAATGAAAAGTAACTATAACCATCAATAGGGTGAAAGCAGATGAAACTCACCACATTCTAATTATAGAATATTGGATTGTTTATCTAATTTCCCTATCTTTAAAATTCAGGAGGTCTGTAATATTTTCATGCTGCTGCTAATGGAGTAACTACTACCTGAGACCTGCAGCCTTTTGTAGTTCATAATTTGGAGAAAGGATTTGCAGGGATTGGCATTCTGTGATGACCTTACTAGTGTCCCTTCCAAAGCCCATGGTGAGGTGTTCCCAGGACCTGAGATGCTATAGGTAAAGACACATAATAGCACAAGAAGGACCAGAACAGCCAGTGATGCTTGAGTTGATTGACAACTTGAAAGAATCTATGATCAGCTCGGAGATGGGCCTCTGTCAATTCTGGTGGGAGATGGGGGAAGTGGCAGAGGGATCCTGCTTACATGAATTGAAATGGGAAGACACCCACACTGGGTGGCACTAAATCTCTAGTTGGAGTCCTGGAGAAAGGAACCGAGCAGCAGAGTGTGTTCATTTGTGCTCTCTTCCTGACTGTGGATGTGATGGGCCAGCTGCTTCCAGATCCTGCTGACTTGCCTCTCCACCATAATGAACTGTTCCTGGAATTTTCAGCCAGAATAAACTGCTTTCTCCTGAAGTTTCTTTTATCAAGAGAGTTTACATCAGCAACAGAAAGAACAAGGAAGACAACCCCTGGGAACAAATTGTCACACACCTCTCTCTTAATTTGTTCCCACATTTAATCATAAAGTGAAAATTCATGATGTTCCTGATTTGTGAAAACCACTGTGCTAGTACATGAATTTTAGGATGATTTTTATCCACCTGCTGATCACAAGAGACTTACAGTCACTGCTAAATAGATGTTGTTCATGAAATATCAAAATGAATATCACTGCCCTTTCCTAAGTCCAGCACCTTTCTAATCGTAAGAAGCTCAGATTTAATGAAAGAGCTAAAGATCTGGAGTGCAGACCTGAATTAATATGATGAAAATAAAATGTGAATTCTCAGATAATGTAATGTCAGTGTCCAAATTAGAGAATAGTTACTTTGTTCAAAAAGACTGAAGAAGAGGTTCACATTTTAAAAGCAAAGAAGGAATGCATTTATGATCACAATTTTTTTTTGGAACATCTATTTTTTTTGCAGTATTTATCACTGTGTAATCTGATACCCTTTGATAAAACCTTCTGATGTGGTAAAATGTGTCATAAATACCACTCTCAGGTTCTGAGAAGTTTTACCTTTCTTACATAAAGCAGTATTTGTCTCTAGTTAGGAGTCAGGACAGAGAAATCCAAAAATGGAAGGAAGATGGCTTCTTGCTTGTTTGCTTGGTTGGCAAGAGGCTGAATTCAAGGATATTCAAGACTATCCTACAGATTCTAGGCTCCAGTAACATACTGAAGTTCTTTTCAATTCTGACATTATCTAAAAATCACATGTTCACAAAGCAAAAACACCAAAAACCAACAGCATCTGCCTTAATTTTCATCTGGGTTAATTTCTCATTTGCATGTAGAAATATCACTAAGCAGGAACTACAGTTCCTTCTGAGGCTTAGTTCTCAGAGCTGGAACCTCAGAAAGGATGGAGAAGTATACAATTTGGGTATAACCTAGACCTGTAATTCACATGAGCTGAAAATATTCTATGGAATTCCAAAAGCCAAGATCTTCCTAATTTCTCTTTGTGTATGTTTAAGCAAAGTTATTTAAGCAAGTTTAAGTAAAATTATTTAAGGCATTTTTCTAAGATAGCTTATGCTGTATAATGCATTATAAATATTTTGTTATCGGCCAAGAAAACAATCGGATTGAATCTTTTATGTATTTTAATGAAGTTTACAACTTTGAGAACTTTCGTATTTTTTAAAGGTGTGGATGTAGAGCCGTTAGCATTAATAATAGTCTTTCTCTTTTAATAGCATTTTTAATGAGCAAAGTATCCCCGTTCATGAATACTGTGCAGTTTTCCTTTCTACCTATAAATATAGACAATGATACAATACTTATTCTAGACTAAGAAGGAAGAAGTTATTGCATTGTTGGTTTTGAATTCAACTCTTACATTATTATAACTTTGTCTTCTGGAATGATACATTGAAAAATAAATCATATGGAGCCAATGATTTAAAAACCATGCAGCTGAGAGTCTGAGCACAGAGTGTGCACACAAATGCACACATGTGAATATAAACACACACTCTCTCACTCTCTCTCACACATATATGCTCTCTCACACACAACCTCTATTTCCTCTGCACTGAGTAAGTTCTCTTAGGCTGTGCTTTTTACTAAAGGTCTCATCAGAAAAGTGAAAAATCTCTTCAAAATTTTCAGGAGCAAAAGTCGACATCTTTTACTTGGTCACATCTAGGTGATTAATTATAGGATGTTTCTGTGCACTGATACATGTCTGTCATAAGCTTATCGGCTGACTTTTGAAAAAGGTGTATAGCAGTCTAGAAAATTGTTTATTTGCTATTTTAGGACTTCAAAGTTGGTTTTCTTTTCCTTTTTTCATTTTTAGCATTTTCACCAATGTTATTTATGGTTTCCGTGAATTAATCAGTTTTATTAAAGACTAGCCTTATTCTTTGGAAATTGATGAAATGAATGTTCTTAATTGGCAACAGACACTTCTAGGATGACTTAAAAAATAAGAACACAGGGTAAAACCCTGCTCACTAAAACACAATGAAAGTGTTAGCAAAGTGCTATGGGAAATGATACTGTAATTTACATAAATGTAACTAAGCAGATGTGTTTAGTATTTGATGTTTTCCATAGTCTGGTGGCACATGCCTTTAATCTCAGCATTTAGCAGGATGAACAGGAAAATGTGACTAGGTGAGGCTAGAAAATGCTAGTGTGGGCTATACACAACACCTTGTCTCAAATAGCAGAAGTCTTAAAAGTACAATTTGAGAATTATGGAGAAAATAATCTTAGCAATATTTAGTTTCTACTTATTAAGAGGGAAAATATTGTCAGGAATAAAAATTATATGCTGATAAAGTGGCCTGTGAAAGCTTCCACAGGATGATTGACAATTAGATGCTATACCCTGGTTAAAGTGAAAATATTGCCTCAGATAGCCAGTGCCTGGGAATGAAGCCCAGTTTTAGAACATTACCACCTCTGTGGAAGATCCTGTAACCTTGCCATTCATGTGGATAGTCCTATATTTGACAACTATTATGTAGAAAAACAAACAAAAAATCCAAAGCAAAACCCTTATATTGTATGTCTGAACATTTCTGACACTGACGTAAATGCTGCATATATGTATGTATCAATATGTATTTTAGGTCTCATGGTTGTAACATTGATCTTTCTTTAGGCAATTAACCATGAGAAAAATCTCTATGCTTTTACTATGATCAGGGGAAGCAACACAAATGCATCTTTCCATAAAGCCTATAGGAATCAGTTTGAAACATAGGCAAAACCATAACCTATAATCTATAGGCGAGTTCATTGTTGTCCAAATTTTTCTCTGTAAAGGCATAAGAGGGAGGCTGTAGAATGGTGGCTAAGTAGTTAAGAACACTTGCTACTCTCACAGAAGATGGGAGTTCAACTTTTAAGATCCAAGAATGATCACGTCCACCTATAACACTAGCTCCAAAGGATGTGGTGTCCTCTTCTCTTCTTTCCAGGTATCTGGACCCATTTGTGAATACACATGCAGACAGAAACTTGAATATTAAACACATTTAAAAAATACTGTAAGATAGGTTTTCATACCATGGAGAAATACAGGATTCAATCTTCCAAATTCTCTGCTGATGCCATCTGTCCATGGCATAGGCAATGCATTTGGCAGATTCATTTTCCTGTGAAAGCACTGGACATCACTGACCAGAACACAACATATGTTATTGGGAAAGGGAAACTAAATGTGGTCACCTTTACACAGAAAGCAAATATTTCTGCAATTTGGCAGGGTTTGTGGATGCTACACCCAGTGTTCTTGCTTAGTGTTGATTTATAGGAATGTCTGATCACATCTCTGAGACTAGCAAGAAGCCCTGAAATGCAGAAAGAGACCAATTCACATTCTTCATCTTTGTCAATATTTTCACTAGAGCAACATCTGATATTCAGTCACCTGGAATTAATGTACATGCATCTCAGAAACCTATTTTACTCAATGTGCTATGAGCTGCTTGTGTTGCTTAACAGCTTGAAAGTCTGCAGATGAAGGGAATTTTAGTAGCTTGATCTTTCCTGACCCTTTAGCCCTGTGTGCATTGGGAAGGCCTTGCCTGCTGTACAACTCCTGATTAATTTGGTTTGAACAGATTCCTGCTGGGAAGCAATAGCATCACACACTGAAAAAATTTACCTATGGGAATATAGCTGTATTCTCAGATTGAAGATGTGGAAAGAAGAATTAGTGCCCTCAAGTAATGAGTGCTTGTGTGTGTATGTATCCTGGGTTTCAATCATCCACTCAATCATTCATTTGTTCATTCGTCAAATATTTATCGAACTGAGACCAAATCCCAGACACTGTGCTAAGCATCGTGATGAAGATAAATCCTCTGTCCTCCCACCTTAGTCTTCACTAAGAATGTCAGTCAAAAAATGAGTAAAGACATAAAAATCATTCCAGGAAAGAAACAAAGGCTCACAAATGAGAAGAAAAACTGGAAGAGAATAATCAAAAGGATTCTTTAAAAAGGTGACTTTTAAGCTGAGACAGAAAGGAAAGAATATGAGCAGGAAAAGAGCCAGAAGAGCAGAGAGAGAGAGGCAGAGAATGTGGGGTGTGTGTGTGTGTGTGTGTGTGTGTGGTTGGGGTTGCATAGTTTAGCTTTGTTTACAATTGACAGTAGACTAAAACATGTAGAGTAGTAAGTGTGGAAGTCACTAGCCACATTATATAAACTCAGAGCAGACAGTAGAAGACCACATTTTTCATGGATGGCTTTAAAGACTACATGTTCTGTATATACTTCAAAGAAATCCAAAAAGTTAAGCAAGTCAATGCAATTAATGTTCACACAACAGCAAACATACAAGGAACTTTTCAGGAGGAGCAGATTGCTGTGGTAATGATGGATATCAGTTGGTATTCAACAGTGGAGATGAGAAAGGTTTTGCTTTGAATTAGATTGTCATAAACATGCGGGGCATTGATGGCAAACATGCACACCTTTAATCTCAGCACTTGGGAGGCAGAGGCAGGTGGATCTCTATGAGTTCGAGACCAGCCTAGAATAGCTAGTTCCAGGACAGCCTTCAAAGCCACGGAGAAACTCTGTCTCCTTAAAAAAAAAAAAAAAAAAAAAAAAAAAAAAAAAAAGAAAGAAAGAAAGAAAGAAAGAAAGAAAGAGCAAACATTTGTACATTTGTAAGTTGTTGCTATTTTGCTTAGTGTGTTTCTTTTAAAATAAGGCTGATAAGTAAGGGTTATAAATTGTAACTTCCATAAAAAGTAAGGAACAAAAGATTTGTGTAGTGACAGAGCTTTAGTACCAGTTTGCCAAATGTTGGCTTTTATAATTAGTAAGTGACTTCCCAGAGAAATCAGTGTTGAACTGTATAATATTTAGTGAATATCTGTTGTGAAGGAGAATAAACTTATGAAAAAGGAAAAGGTGAGTATTGGTGACAAGAATTCTGCACAATGAGAATGTTCTTCCTTCCAGAAGCTGTGAGTTATGTGCAGAAGATAGAGGACATTTTAATATTTAACATGTTGGTTAGAAACATGATATGTGTTGATAAAAATTGGACAGTGACTGTAGTAGGGTTTCTTTTTACTCTTTGGGGGCCTGCCACCCAGCTTCCAAATGAATGCTCTCTTCCCTAGATTTTTCTTCGTTTTTATTCTCTCTGCATGCCAGCCCCACCTATCCTTTCTCCTGCCTAGCCATTGGCCATTCAGCTATTTCTTATACCAAGCAGGTGTTTTTGACAGGCAAATTAACATAGCTTTACAGAGTTTAACAAATACAACTTAAATGAATGCAATACACCTTTGCATCACTAAACAAAAATTCCAAAGCATAAATGAATGTAACACATATTAAACTCATATTCTACAACAAATGTCTATATCAAGTGGTCATTAGATCTCTTAGTTTGTCTTTTATACTCATGTATATCATGCTTTCCCCAAGTCAATAGAAAAGGAGTATCTACAGCTCCATTTCCATTTAAAGATTTAAAAGCTGGTTAGAAAAGAAATTATGGGATGTCAGTCCAAACTGCTATGTTTGGTTTGCTGTATCAGTGATGTTAAAGTTGTGAAATATGTATGTTGGGAAAAGTAAAAATTTAGGCTTTGATTATTAATTTTAATTGATGGCAATCACTGCTGATGCAAAAAATGACACAAAGAAAGAATAATTTGAAGAAATACTTTCCTTTCAAACTGGTAAATAGAAACACAATACTGGGGGAAAATGGGTGAAAGGACAGAGTACTTTAAGATAAAACAAATATTAATACTAGAGTATTGTATCCTTCATGCAATCAGGACAACATAAAACCACGAATACTATGGTTCATCATGCCATGGGACACTATTAAACAAAAAAAAATCTACGAATGTATACAGACATGAAGAAGACTTTCCTAAGCAGGCCAAGTGATATGTTAAATGCTAGGTAAACTCATTAATGTGATATTATATTAAAGGTACGATTGAAGGAACCCAAACAAAACCTTTAATGTCTGGGACTCGCAAGTGATAAAAGACTATTAATTGTGGTATGTTTTCATGAAAGTATGTTTGTATAAATGGTGTTAACTTTCTGAGTTGAACTTTGTTCGTTTGTTTGCTTGCTTGCTTGTAACAAGGTCTCATATATCACAAGCTGACCTTGAATTAGCTCTGTTTCATGTGTCCCTTAGTTGATAGATGCTGGCCACTAAATCGAGTGTTTTTGTGTGCCATTTACCAACTGATCCTGGGATTATTTTTAATATTACCTGAATTATATGGAAATCTTATCCTAATACTCTAATTTTAAAAATAAATAATAATGAAGTAACCATTTATTGGACTATAACAAAGATCATGCTTGCTGAGTCATGTTGTGAAGACATTGGGAATTAGGAATGCTGTCATTCTGGTGAAATGAGTGAAAATTGGGAAATTTAGCTCCAATTTTAGGAGCTAGTAAAGTTGGAAGTATTTGTGTCTTATGATGTCCCAGACAGTCTACCTTAGAAGATCATTCAAAAGAAATGTTCACACATATGCTCAATGACAAGTATGCACATCCAAGTATTTTAAGGACACAAACACACCCAGAAACAAGAATATCCATCAAAAATAGAAGAAAATTTTAAATGTATAACTACATATAAATATTGATATTTAATGTGCAATATATTTTTAAACTTAACATGCTTTATAGATACACATAAGAAACATGTAGTTTGACTTCTGAAGAAAGAATCTAAATATATATTTCAAAGATATTATTAAAATAATTTCAAATAAAAAACAAGCTTCAGATTGCTATTTGTGGGTGGTGCTTATTATGAGAATTTAGTGTAGTTCAGGTAACACTGTAATCTTTAACATATATATAAAAATGAACTTGTTATGAGCTTAATTGTATTGATTATGTTGGTGTGGGTAAAGGAAGTACAAGATGTAGAAAGAACATTTTAGGAATGTCTTGTAGTTTATTAAATTAAAATTTTGAGTTCTGAGGTTGGGCATTTGGATCAGTGGATAGAAGCTCTTACTGTGCCAGCATGAAGGCCTGAGTTTGGATCCCCAGAACATTTTTAAAACAAAAAATAGACAAACAAAAGCTGTGATCTGGCTTTCCATGCCTGTAACTCCAGTGCTATGGGGGACTAAAACATAGGGATCACTGGGGCAGATTCAGTGAGAAATCCTGTCTCAAGAGAATATGGTGGGCATGGACAAAAGAGGAGACCATTGCCTTTCTCCAGTTTTGGCAGACATGCTCTGGGCTCATCTGCACACACATACCCCCCCCCACACACACACACGTAGCGTATGAGGCAACTAAGGAAAAAGTGTCAATATTCACTAATTCTAGGCAACATTTTTATTATCTTATTAACGCATCTTAATTTACTAATAAAGAAGCTGGAGTCAGAGAGTTTTGTTGTTGCTTATAAGCATACCATGGGGGGTTACTTACAACAGGAGAAATTAATCCCTGACAACAGCACCAGCAGAAGCCAACCTCAGCATGGGTGACAGCTCCTGAAACTGGAAACCTGAAGGAAACTGGAGGACTTAAACACAGCTTAACAGGTTGAAGGGTGTACCTTTGGGACAGCTGAGATGGCCTCAGCCTCATCTAAGCAGCTTGGTTTGTCTGATGCTGTCTCTCAATAATGTTTCCTTCTCATATAAGCTTGAGAAGGAGGGAGGGAATAAGTGTATCTGGTAAATTTCAGAGACTTCCTGAAGCTTTTGGGTTGTTGACATCCTGTTTTGTTTCAAGGACCTTTCTGCATGACTCACTTTGTTTTAGAACATTCTGTGTCTGACAGACATTTCTCCAAGACAGAAAGTTTTCTCCAAGATAAAATTGCTGCACAACACAAAGTCTTTATGAAACAGTAGACAAATATCAACTCAGTTTCATTGTGACAAGAGTCAATGGACTGACTCTGCACTCCAGTGTTTAGCATGCACACATAGACTTGTATGTCATAGTATTTAGGATGATGGGTAAGCCTCCAGTTTTCGCATTTGCATGTTCTTTCCACTACAATGTAGACAAACATGCTAAGGAGGACAACTTAAATTATTTGTTTAATATTAAACTAATATGAATATAAAAGTGATAACTTAGACTACATATTAATCCCCTATATCTTAATATTTACTAACTTAATTTGTGAAATATTTTTTGCACTCAGAGAAAATATAACTGCCTTTGTGACATATATATATGAGTTTAGGACTTAGGTTTCTGTAATATGTAACATAATTTTAATTTCTACTTAAGAATATACTATTACTTCATCTTCTTGCCAAATAATTAGAATGAAGGCAGCATGCATTTTGTATGAATCAAAACATATATATATATATATATATATATATATATGTAATTGTCATGTAAATTTCAAACGTAAATTACAATTCACACAGCTTTATTAAATAACCTGTATTAGCTTCTATTCTTGTAGTGACCAATAACCACAAACTGAGTGTCTTTTATGATATTTTTTTATTTAAATTCGAAACAATTGTGTTTTACATGTCAATCCCAGTTTCCTCACCCTCCCCTCCTCTTTGTCCCCTCCTAAACACCATTCCATCCCCTTTCTGCTCCCCAGGGAGGGTGAGGCCTTCCATGGGGGATCTTCAAAGTCTGTCATATCATTTGCAGCAGGGCCTAAACGCCAACACCCCCCCCATGTGTCTAGGCTGAGAAAGTATCCCTCTATGTGAAATGGGCTCCCTAAGTCTATTTGTATACTAGGGATAAATATTGATCCACTACCAGAGACCCCAGTAGACTGCCCAGGCCTCCTAACTAACACCCATGTTCAAGGGGTCTGTGTCAGTGCTATGCTGGTATCCAAGATATCAGACCTGAGTCCATGGGCTCCCTCTTGTTTAGGTCAGCTGTTTCTGTGATTTTCTCCAGCCTGGTCTTGACCCCTTTGTTTATCACTCCTCCCTCTCTGCAACTGGATTCCAGGAGTTCAGCTCAGTGTTTAGCTGTGGGTGTCTGCTTCTGCTTCCATCAGTTGCTGGATGAAGAATCTGGGATGATATATAAGGTAGTCATCAATCTCATTATTGGGGAAGGGCATTTAAGATAGCCTCTCAGCTATTGCTTAGATTGTTAGTTGGGGTCATCCTAGTAGATCTATGGACATTTCCCTAGTGCCAGATTTCTCTGTTAAACTATAATGATTTCCTCTATTATGGTGTATATTTTCTTGGTCTCCTCTATTCTTCCCCTGACACAATCTTCCTGCTCCCTCATGTCCTCTCCCCTCTTCTTCCCCCATCTCTTTCTCCTAACTCCCTCTCCCCTCCCCACATGCTCTCAATTTTCCCAGGAGATTGTGTCCCTTTCTACTTCTCAGGGGGACCATGTATGTCTCTTTTAGGGTCCTCCTTGTTTCCTAGCTTTTCTGGCAGTGTGGATTGTAGACTGGTGATCCTTTGTTCTATGTCTAAAATCCATATATAAATGAGTACTTACCATATTTGTCTTTTTGTGACTGGGTTACCTCACTCAGGATGGTTTCCTCTAGTTACATCAATTTGCCTGGGAATTTCACAATTCCATTGTTTTTTTTTTTTTTTCTCCATTTAGTAGTACTCCCTTGTATAAATGTACCGCATTTCCACCATCCATTTTTCAAAACTGAATGTCTTAAAAAGTACATGATTTGTTCTCTTACCACTCTGGCAGTGAGAAGGCCAATTATCAGTGTGTCTGATGGGTTGAGATTTGTGTTCCTTTTTATGCTCTGTGGAAACTGCTCCTCTCTCTCTTTTAATTTCTAGAGGCTTCTCTTATATCTTGGCTGTGACCTTTTCCTTCATTTTTTTAATGTAGTTCTGTGTCTATACCAGGTTTTCGTAATCTTTTTATCCTGTAAAGAACCATAAGGTTACATTGGATCTATTCACATGTTCAGAGTCAGTATCTTTATTTTAAAACTCCGCAGTCACTGCATATCATTTTCAAAGTCACACAAGATGTATAAGATAACATGTCCAAGCCGATGAGGAAAAAGCCAAAGTGCTTGATCCTTTTACTTTATAAGCTGTGCTGCAGCCACTCAAGGCCAGTTTTTTGTCACTTAGGTTAGGCTGGAATCTTGATAAAATAGCATGAGCTATTTTACGACAATAAACTTTCTGCTTCATTAAAGTAAGTAAGTAAGTAAATAAATAAATAAATAACATGTCCATAGAAGTTCGGAAATGAAGTTGGAACATTTTGATGGTCACTATTTCATTAAACCAGGTCATTCTTCAATCCCTTTGCAGCTTGTCTTAGTGAAAGTATATCGGGGGCTATTTTCACTATCTTACTGTTACCTAAGTGAAGTGTTACTGGGGCACGTAGCTGCACTAGAATTACTTATTCCAAGGCCAATGTGCTCTAAATATTGACTCATAAAGCTAAAATAACTTGTGTAGGTGGCTCTACCATTTCTTTTGAGAACAATTTCCTATTCATAGTATGGTCAGTGACTACAGTGACTACTATTGTAAAAGGTATAAATAATAGGATAATCTTAGAACAGTGTCCTAGTTCATACATGAACTATTTTTAAACCTGCTAGAAGTGTGACTAAGACAAAGCTTTGTAAAAATCTGTGAGCTGAAAGTTTTGATATTATTAGATTCATGTTTAATTTCAGAGCTCTTTTAGTTTTAAGACTTGAAGAATTCCCTGGGAAAGAAAAGTTCAAATGGCTAATTTAACATCTCAAAAGGGTCACAGATTATAGATTTACTGACCACTGCATAAGTACAAAGATTTCTGCTAAGTTCAAGGCCAATAATGAACAATGTGAAGCATTCCCTGTCCTCAGAGAGCATACAGTCTGGTACAATATGAAGGTGATTAGAGAGTGAAGGGTAAACACTCTGATGGATACTGTACTAGCCATCAATGTTCTGGTCTCTTTCTATACCCAATTTACATCTTTGAAACTTGAAAACGAATATAGATTGGAGAGCTATTTAATAATCCTCAATTAATACTTGGGGTGCATCATTTTTCTTAGTAAATAGCAATATAATAAATATGGTAGATAACCCAAACAGAACACAGTTCAAGTGTACAAATAGAGTCTCTCTCTCTGTCTGTCTCTCTCTCTGTCTCTCTGTCTCTGTCTCTGTCTCTCTCTCTCTCATACACACACACACACACACACACACACACACACACACACACACCTAAGCATAAGCAATACTTCTGTTGTACTAACTCAATTCCAGACAGAGAATTTCCAGAGAAGGGAAACTACTGTGTATCTGCTTTTAATGTGAAAACACGTCAATGCCCTTTTAGAGAAAATAGTTTTGGTCTATAGTAATTGCAGCTTTATTTTCCTGTGTGTGTGTGTGTGTGTGTGTGTGTGTGTGTGTGTGTGTGTGTGTGTGTTGGAACTGGTGTCTTTCTCAATTGATAGCTACCCTGTTCTTTGAGACAGGGTCTCTCAATGAACCCAGAACTTGAGACAAACATACTAGATAGCTAGTCAGTCAGCTCATAGGATTCTCTATCTATGTTCTTTGTGTGTTAGGGTTCTAAGTTCCGTCCTAGACCTAACCTTTTTCATGGGTGCTAGGGGGTCCAAATCCAAGTCCTCATGCTTCTGTGGCAGGCAGTTTATGAACTGAAATGTCTCGCCAGTCTGAGGACTTTCAAAATTTTCTCTTTCTTGTCACTCACTAGAATATGTCATCATTCTCCAATGCTTACCAGGCAGTCCAGTAAAGGAAACCTTTTCTGAATAGATTTATATGGGAGAGTTTTAAAAATAGCATGAGAAGTGTGTCTTAAGACTTTGTCAAAATATTTTCTTGTAGGGAACAGGGAAAAAACATTGGCAAAAGCTAAAATGCATGGCAGGTTAATTCATGCACATTATTTCAGGTAAATATTTTCACCAGGAGTCTTTCAAGGTAAAATTAATGTTTACATTGTGTACAATCACAATGAGCATTACCAAGGTTTGAAAGGAGAATGCCTGCTAGTCACTTCCTCTGTTATCCACCTCCTCTCCATCTAATACATATCTTAGTTTTGTATTGATAAACCCAACCTAGGATGTCTATTCAAAAAATGGAAGGGGTTTGTAAGTCATCCCTCCTCTTCTATGACTGTCTGCTTTTCTATTTTGAAAATATTTCTAGTGGGCATGAGAAACACGGAACACAGTGCATGATTATTTGCTGAAGTCGAGGACAGTGCTGTACCTGTGTAGAAACAATAATGATGTTCGAACATTCAGAGCTTCTTGCACTGTGCAAGCATTGGTTCTGTGTCCTTCTGCCAAAGGAGAAAGACAAACACACTGACAAAAATTATTGTTTTTCTAAAACCTTCTGGCCTTGTCATATGAAAGTCACAACTAAAAGATTTGCTTTGTTCTGATAGAAGGTTCATGTTATGTGTGTGTAGAATGCTTTGGATGGAATTCCAAAAGGGTTGGAAAATGTCTACAGTCAGCATAAAGTAGCATATGTGGACCACTGGCTCTCTTTTAATACTGATGCACCATGGAAACAAGGCTCCCTTTATAGTTAGCACACCCATGTACTTTATGCATCCTTATCTGTTTTCCTTCCTGTAGATTTTCCCATTATTACCTCTCCCCTCCATTTTCTTTGTTCCTTTAGACCCTTGAATCCATTGCTTTCAGTATCTGCCTCATTAGTTGCTTTGTTACAGTGTCTGCACTGTGCTATGTGTTACCTTCCAAGAGTGGAGGCAATGCTGAGGAAATCAGCCAGTACCTGTCATGGGGGCCTGTGAGATGGTCATGACTGCATTCCTCCTTACTCTCTGCTGTGACTGACATGAATTCTCACATTTTTTATCCACCCAACTGTCTGTCCATCCATCCACCCACCGACCAATTTATTTGTTGTGACAGTTTTTTAAAATTTATTTTTCTTATTTTACATATTGATCCCAGTTCCCTCTCCCTCCCTCCCTCCCTCCCTTCTCCCTCCTTCTCTCCCTCCTCTTTCCCTCCTGCCTCTAGATTAAGGGAGTATCCCTCCATGGAGAATGTGTTCCCAAAGTCCTTTTGTGCACCAGGGATAAATCCTGGTTCCACTATCAGAGGTCCCTTGGACTGCCCAGGCCTTCTAACTGAGACCCAAGTTCAGGGGGTCTGAGATGGTCCAATGCTGGATCCCCAGCTATCAATCTAGGGGCCCATTAGCTCCTCCTTGGTCAGGTCAGCTGTCTCTGTGTGTTTCTGTAGCACTGCCTTCATGCATTAGATCTGTTCCTAATCGAGTCACAGAGGACATTAAGAACAAATATAATAGTGCTGCTGGAATGTACACTTTTAACAATAATATGTTCTGTCTTTCAGGGTAATTTCAATTCAATTAACTGTGTAATGAAAACATGGGGTAGTATTTAAAGAATCATTTAGCTTCTAGCCAGGTGGCATGATTTTGGATAGGATTATAGTCAATTTAAGGGTTGAAAAAAATGACTTAAAGGCATCTCTCAATCAGTGGAAAATTATATTTTCTACTGAATCTGTGCACAATTGTCTGCTTAGATGGTTAATCATTCATTAAGATACTCACACAAGTATGTAGATACATTTATTTGCACTAAAATTTGCAAATATGTATGCCCTGGTAACAGGAGAAAAAGAGACTTAAATGACTATACCTAAGAGGTTGGTTTATTTGTGTTTATTTTTTTTCCTGTGGAATAAAACAGACCATCAAATATCAAGTAAACACAGGACTATATATCTTGATGTGGTATGCAATATGTGAAAGAAGCAATTTCCTAATGGCTCATTAGCCTCTGACAGCCCAGCAATACAGGATGGCAATAGATTATGCCTCCATGATGAGGACAAGGTGGCATCTTATATGTATCTCTAAGCCCTCCAAGCCATTGAAATCAGCACAGTAGCATATTTTAAACTCACACTAAACTGTCTTCTAGTTCCTAGTGATTGATTTAATAGTGGATTTGACGATGTTTATAGGAGATATGGAGAGCAATGTCCATTAAATAGAATAAAAATATCCATTCAGGAAGGGAAAAGGTGATTTAAATCTTCAGAGTCTCATGGGATCTCATTACAGTTCTCCCTCTTTAATACACTGTGCCATCTAGCAGTCGTCAGCAACCCTGTAGTGTGCATTGCTGATAGGTTAGTTTACACAGGATTAATTGTGTAATTTTGCAAGCAACCAGCATGGTGAACATTGATTTTTGCATTAGCCCCATGTGTTATTTCCAAGGGGATCCTGCTTGCTACTTGAAGATGGTGTTACATTTCACTTCTTATTAATTATAATTTCTGCCAACATGTTTTATGACCAATACAATTTATTGTAAGTCTTTCACAATCTTTTTTCTAATTGTTATACCCCTCTGAAACTTCATTAATTTTGAGCATCGATGTGTAAAAACACAGCAAGAGAAAATGTCATAGACAAGAGGTTCTCTGGCCAGCCTGTTTCTCCCATGCCCCTGCAAGCTTTTCCTGAGATAAAGAAGCCAATTCAGTTGTACTCACCCCAGGTTTGGACTAGAACCATCAGTGTAAGCAAGAGCTGGGAAAATTTATACTTCTCCACCACAAGTACCTGTGCTGCTGAAGACGACATATTCAGAACCAAGCACATTTCCTACAGACATCTCATTGCAATTTTAGCTCTACAACATGCCAGTGGATCTAATTTTTATAATGCCTGGCAGTGATGGCCCATGCTTTTAATCCCAGCACTTGGGAAGCAGAGGCTGGTGGACTGGTGTGAATTTGAGGCCAGCCAGGTCTATAGAGTGAGTACCAAGAGATCCAAGGCTGCACAGAGAAACACTGTCTTAAAAACAAACAAAAAACAACAACAACATAGGATAAAATAAAATAAAAATCAACCTTATTAAAGATGAAGGGGATATTTATGAATTTAGAATGATTAAAAGTAATTTTTTCTAGAATGTTCTAGATAATTAGGCTAGCACTCAGCCACTATACTTTATCCTCTCTATAGGATGGTGAAATGACAACTGGGATTAGGATTTTAATACTATCATTTTGGTTGGAATCATAGTAAACTTTATCATCTTGTTTGATATGGGGAAAATGACATTAAATGTTACATTTAAGTTGAAACTAAATCTTTATATATTAAGTTGTATATGAATACATTTTCAGCATATTATATTTAATCTTAACCATAAAAAGCCATTCACTGGCTCTAGCTCACTATGCTCCTCCCATACCTCAGACTCTACTTCATGAGACAAAAATCCTCTCCTCCCATTACAGTCTTTTGAAAGGAAAAAAAAATCACATCTGGCTTTCCTTGTTTGGGTTTTTTTTTTTTTTTTTTTTTTTTGAGTGGGGTGGGGAGGGATTCTTTCTCTTCTCCATTTTTCCCATTCTTCCTGTGAGTTCATGCTTGCTATGAAATTCCAATAAAAAAAATAAAAAAAAAAACCTGTGCCAAGTGGGTACTTAGCATGTATGCAGAGTGACAACTGTCCCTGCAAGAGCCCTCTTCAGCACTCTGATGCCAGAGATTCAAAGAGCTCATTTCTGCATCATCAAAGGGCCCCTTGTAAAATAAATTCTGAGCAGTGAAGATGTAATGAAGAGAAAATAAGAAGTCTTTTGAGCTCTTATATGATGCCTGGATTATGTGGAGAGTCTAAGGAAGGGGTAGCTCTTTGGCTTTTGTGTCATTCACTTGCTTTAAACAGGAATAGATGAAAGTAGAGGCTTATAATTGACACCATCCTAGACAAAAAATACTGTGGGTCCACAGCTTGCCTGCTTCTTTGTAACAAACCACCAGTTGAGGATTTGGGCTGGGGTGGGGGGGTGGGGGTGGGAGGGGTAAGGGGGAAGAGTCTTTTCTTCACAAAGACTAAGAGTGTTTTGTGCTATTGTAAGTGGACCACCTTCATAAAATACAAAGCACTTTCCTTCATGAAAACGGAAATTGGGTGTACAGTTTATGAATTGAAATCACAGTACTTAGATTGTATTTGACTGCTATAGCTTGTCACCTCTGTCATTTCTTTATAGGTGCACAATGTTATAGTGAGAAGAAATACACTAGCTCATAGATGAAATTAGTTTTAAATTTTTGTAAATTGGGCTTGACTAGATCTAGTTCTATTAAATGTTGACTTCAACATCTAAAGAAACTTTATGCCAATTGAAATATTCACTTGGAAACAGAAGTGTAGATTTTTCCATTCCAAATGAAACTCACTGGAAATGTGTTATATTCCTTAACATACTCACAAAGTTCACATCCAAATATAACCTTCTTTTAGTGACTATTTTTCACAGCATCCCTAATGAAGTTTTTATTCCTGTGTTAAAAAAATTCTCCAGGTTCTCTTCCATTTCTGACTAGTGTGATGATCAGGAATAGGCAGGAGTAGAAACAGCCAACTAATAGAGTGACAGCTGCTGAATGAAGTATGTAGGCTTAGCATTCACACATTCATCTCTTTAACAGAGAGATTGTGTGTGTGTGTGTGTGTGTGTGTGTGTGTGTGTGTGCGCACGCGCGTGTGCCTGGGACTGAGCACATGGAGAGGAGATGCCTGGGTTAGCACTCCGAGTCTCCAGATCAGCAACTTGTTGCAAAAGACTAGTTTTGCACATCATTTGGAGAAGGCCTAGGCCTTCCCACTTGTGTTTAGGCTGAGAGAGTATCCCTCTAGTAGTATGGGTTTCTGATGTTTATTCATACACTAGGGATAAATACTGATCCACTACTAGGAGCCCCATAGACTACCCAGTCCTTCTAACTGATACCCACGTTCAGGGGGTCTGGGTGGGTCCTATGCTGGTTTTCCAGCTATCAGAATAGGGTCTATGAGCTCCTTCTTGTTTAGGTCAGCTGTTTATGTGGGTTTCTCTAGCCTGGTCTTAATTCCTTTGCTCATCATTCCTCCCTCTGTGCAACTGGATTTCAGGAGTTTTGCTCAGTGCTTAGTGGTGGGTGACTGCTTCTGCTTCCATCAGCTACTGGATGAAGAAAGGCTCTAGCAGGCCCTCACCCTCTCTGGGGAGCAGAAAGGGAATGGGATAGGGAGTTAGTGGGGAACAGGGGAGGAGGAGAGGGAGACAGAACTGGAATTGGCAAATAAACCAAGACTAGTTTGGTAGTTTGAGTCACAAACTCCCTCTGCAGATCATTCTGCTGTATGCTTTCCAGTATAAATCTTCATTGTATTTGTCTGTGGTGCTGGGAATCAATTCCAGGGCCTGATGCATACTGGGAAAATTCCATACTTAAATTCTACCAATTTCTTAGGTCTTTGTACTAAATTATTATGATTGGAAGGGATTCCACTGAAGTATTTTGAGAGTTATTATTGAATTTGTATACATGCTATATAATAATTAATATTAAGAAACATTTTATTATACTAAATTAACAATAAATAACTGTTACCATTTAGATAATATCGGTAGTTACAGCTTACTTTGCTTTTGAATGCCTCATCACATCGCTTCATAGCAGTTAACATATTTGAGTTATTTATGCATTGCTGATTAGCTACTTAGTTTCACAGTTTTCTAAGTTAGGTGTTTGCCCTTGAGCTATTTCTTACCACCAGTTTCAATGTACTGTTGGGTATGTGCATAATAATTGTCCTTATGTTAGGTGTTCACTGAGTTATACAGTTTGTCTTTTCTAAGCTTTCATTGGGATGTAAAGGGGGGAGGTGTTTGTTAGCTCCAGTTAAAAGTTTGAACTGAGGAACAGGTCAGAGAGGTTGTTCCAGACCCAAAGATACCTGGCTACGAAATCCCAGAATTGGTTCTTTTTGGATCACTGAGGTTTTTTGTGATTGTCTAGAAATTTATCTGGCTCTCAATTCCCTTCCAGTTAAAGATTCCTTGCTGAAAGGAATCAGTAAATTCTTTCTCCCCATAAAGTAACTGTTGAATTTAATCCATCCCTCAAAGATAGATGCTTCCTTTCCTTCCTTTCCCTCTTTACTCTTCTTCATTCTCTCTCTGTCTCTGTCTCTGTCTCTCTGTCTCTGTCTCTGTCTCACTCTCTCTCTGTGTGTATGCTTGTATGTACAAAGGATCATGTGTTTGTGCTCACGTGTATATATCTATGTAGAGATCTGAATACAACCTTGAATGTCATTTCTGAAGTGCCATCCACAATTTCTTTGAGATATAGTTTCTGATTGATTTGGGACATTCCTAGGAAGTCAGATTGGCTGACAGTGAGCCCAGCGATTTTTCTACCTGATTCTCCCTCCGCAGATCTGAGATTACAATTATATGCCACTGTACCAAGCTATGTAAACTAGAGTTTTGGGATACTGAATTCAAGTTCTTAGACTTGCAAGACAAGCATTTAACCAATTCAGCTATCACTTCAGGTGTTTCTTCTTTCATTCTTAATAAATCAGGACATGCAATACCATTGAAATTTTAATTGATTCTGAGCCTATAAAGTTGTCAAACTAGAGTTATGTCCATGACATACAAATCTGATCTTACCATTTTCTACTAAAGTCTACAATGGTCTTCTACTAGAAGATGAAGTTTAATTACTTAAATCGTCAGGGCTCTGATCATTGTCATTACAGCCTTCCTAATCAACCACATCTCTCTTTATGATCTCTTCCCTGTCCTTATACATCTCATCACCAGTCTCTCATACTCCATATAACTTCTGTGCACTTTCCTATTGTGGTATGATTCTTAGTTGTACAGCTTGATTTCCAAACCCAGACCCAACTCTCAAATTGGAAAGTCATTACATTTTAGTTTCATAAATTTTGTCCTAACTACCTAACCAAAGAATCCATTGTCTGGAAGGGATGCTTTATTTCTTAACATTTAATTTTATGTAAGAATAACCCCTCAGCATGGAGGATGGATTTATTAAGTTTGCTATATTTCTCCGTTTCTGTTTCTGCCATAGCAGTAGTACTTGCCTGTTGATTTATTTTCTTCCAGTGTTATTTCCTGTGTAAAGTTTAGCTTGCATTTTACATCAGAATCATGGTGTTTTATTTCATCATTATTATGTTTCTCTTACTAGTCAATTTTCTTTGAAAATGCATTTGAAATATTTAACAGATGTGCTATTGTTGAATTTAAGACATTGCCAAAATTTCTATTTTATATTCTAGTTAGTGAACATCTTTATACATTGGTATGTGAACATATGCCAATGTTTTTTATCTAAACTTAAAAGAAAGATGTTAGTAAGTATATTTTGTATACTTACTATAATATATATATATATATATATATATATATATATATATTATCTCAAGCCTATAAACATTTAAAATAAAGGCAAAACTTTTGGAGTGACAGGTAATGATGTAGAAAAGAAAGAAATAGAGAAATGAGGACATGGCAGGGCTTTGGCCAAGGGAAAGGGCCTCTCACACTCTTCACTAGTCTTATGACAGATCAGAGTTGAGAATTTCAACAACAAACAAAATTTGCTATGAAGACTGCCTACCTAGAGACAGCATTCTTTTCCTGTAGAGGTGTTTCAAATAAGAATGCTGGAAAGGCAACTAAACATACTTAAAGCCAAAGGCTTTGTGACCTTTAAAATAGATCAACCTTCCTTTTGTTCCATGCTGAAGGCTGTACTATTTTGACAACCTCACAAACAAGACTGGGAACCTTGTTTACTGTAAAACTATGTGTTAACTGCGTTGAAATCTGCCTATAGTCAGGATTCCACTGATCTTTTTGATTTATGCCTTTACAACTTGTAATCCTGCTTAATGGCTGTAAATCAGAAAACACACTGTGATGTCATTTCCCAAAATTAAAAAGGGCATATCTTAGAAAACTACACTAGTGTATCTAATCAACACCTTTGATAGTTTTTCATTTTCATTTTATTGTGTAAACATCTATATAAAATTAAGTATTATTAGTAGATATTGCACATAAATGTTTATTTTGCCAAATCTATGCAGTAAATATTCACTACTTTTTTTTCTTGTTTTTTCTTTTTGGTTTTTTGAGATAGGGTTTCTTTGAACAACAGTCCTAGCTGTCCTGGAACTAGATCTGTAGACCAGGTTGGCCTTGAACTCACAGATCCACTTGCTTCTGCCTTCTTAGTTGGGAATAAAGGCATGCACCACCAACACACTACTTTCATAATAGAACACTCTACACTTACATAGTTTAAGCAATTGCCACTCCCAAGTGCTTTCTGAATGACTTTCTGTATAGTAAGTGAATTTCTCATATATGGAATAGTGAAACCACAAAAGAAAGTCTGTGTTCTGAGGTTCACTGGGGTGAAAGATCTTAAGGAATTATCAAGACTTAAACCAAGGCAAGTACTAAGATGCTTTGGTGGACAGACAGAGAGTTCTGAAACTCAGATATATTTCAAAGGAGACTGGGCTACCTTTGGGGATCTGTTGTAAACCTCCAAATTCTCAGTGTACAAGGATTATGAGGAGAGTGACCAGAGGTATAAAGCCTGCTGTGCAACTATTCAGATTACAGTAGCATGTGCAGGGCCTCAAGCAGCAAATGGGGACTATTATCTTGAAATGAGTATCTCTTTAGAAAAGTGTCTATTTTGAGGACACAGGGCCTCAAATTTAGGGGGATGCCTTGACTATCATGCCAGACACAGAACACTAAATAAAACATATTTGAATGAAAAAAGAAGCAGCGCCTTGTACAATGAATGCCTCTGGGACAGAGATTCTTCATAATAGTCATGATAATTCCTTTCCATACTAAAATGTAACTGACAGATTTCAGTTTTCATATATATATATATATATGTATATATATATATATATATACATACAGACAGGCAGTTTTCATATATATATATACATATGAATATATATAAATGTATATATACACACATACATATATGTATATATAAAGCATATATATACATATATGTATGTGTGTATATATACATTTATATATATTCATATGTATATATATATATATATATATATGTTTGAAAATGTTTGTCACTAAGCCTGCAGTCAGAAAGAACAACAGTATATCTTAAAAGTGCATGGGAAACATTGATACTATCTTCCAGAATATTTCTAGAAAAATGACTACATAATGATAGGCATTGTGCTTTCTGTGTTGTTTTCCATTTTTAAATAAGGAACTTATACAAAGAAAAACCTACCTTATACCACAGTGAAGTCAAAATCAGCTAATAAAATGACTCTTGGCAAAGAAGTAGCCCTGTGTTAATGTATTTTGTTATTATCACAAAGGGAGGCTGACACTTAACTCTCTCCAAATCATCTGGTTGGACAAGGTTTAGCTAAGAACTCTCACTAAGTTAATACTAGAGGTTTATATCATACATTTTATAATTATGCATATACAACTATGCTTCTGTATATATTAGTTTCTGAACAGCTAGTGCATGTTTTTAGTGGTCCTTTTACTACAGGAGAAATGGTCTTCATTTGACTCAGAAAATAATGTCATATCAGAGCTAGGTCCAATTTTGGACCCACAGTTATCTTTTTGATTTATTTTTACATTGCTTTCAAAACCATTTCAAACACAATTCCCTTTGATATGTACGTTATCTTTAGTAGTTATGAGAAGATAGACTACTTTGACATCAGATTCCAGGAAGAGGTAGAGGTATTCCTATTTTATTGTTATCCCTCTAGTGATCTTTTTAAAATCTATAAATAAAGAGACAATATGGGGAAAACCAAATGTGTGAATAATGGCGATGCTGAGGGAACCAAATGTGTGCATATAGGTAAGGTGATGATAATGGAAGGGGGGGCTATGAGAGACTGAGGGAGAAGGGGCATACACTGAAGGAACTGCCTAAAGATCATATAATGTAACCCCATTGCCATCTGTACTGAGACAATGTCTCACAACCCCAATTGCTTCTTGCTTTGATTAAATCTTTTCTGGGGAAAGAAAGATTAGCTAAAAGAGCTTGGTTGCAACTTCTGGCTGCTTTCTTAACAAACACAATTTTCCTTGACAATAATAGTAGTGATTTGAATAGGAATGCCCGCCCCCAGAACTCAGGACATGACCTGGACCATTCATTCCTGATTTGTCTGTATTTTAGTGTTGGCCTCTTGCAGACTATTCAATGTATGTCTTAAAACAACTTTATTTTTATGAATTAATCTGATCATCTATATGATTTTGATCCATTCTACCTAGTTTGGGAAATAGTTACATTAAGTGAGATAAGACATAAAATTGCTTGGCACAATGTCAAACAGTGTACTGTTTTTTGTTTTGTTAACTTGACACAAACTAGAGTTACCAGAGAAGAGGAACCTCAAGTGAGAAAATACTCCCATCAGATTTCATGTATACTAGTCTTTGGGATATTTTCTTGATTGGTGATTGATGTGGGAGAGTCCAGCCCACTGTATGTGGTGCTACCTATGGGCAGGTGATCATGGACTACCTAAGAAAGCCAGTCTAGGACTATAGACAAGTCAATAAGAGGCTTGTCTCCTCTTCTCTATAGTCTTTTCTTCAAATTCTGCTTTCAGGTTATTTCCCTGACTTCTCTCCAGGAAGGACTGTGAGTGGTTATGTAAAATAAATCCTTTCTTCCCAAGTCGTTTTTGTCATGGTGTTTTTTTTTTTCCACAGCAATAAAAACCTAACTAAGGGAAAGCATGTAGTATATTTTAAATTGATACTATTGAAAGTTAAACTTTAGTGAACAAATTCTCAAGTGGTAATGAGAACTAAGAACTATTTATTTGAATCCTAAAAATGGAACCATTTTTAGGAGAAGCAATCAGCATTATCATGTTGTTCATACAAAGCTGGTCATATATATACTTTCACAACAAACATTCATTGTTGATCTCATTATTTTTTCAGTTTTTGTTTTGTTGTGCATTATTATTATTGTTAGTGTTGTTGTGGTTGTTAGCTAGTGCCTAGTAAGCAGTTTCTACTGTGTGCTCATTTTTGTTCATTTACCATTTCACATTCCAGGACTTATTGTATATGTTATATTTCATTTTAAAAAATATATAGTCACTCAATAAACACATACTGAACATCTGACACACGGTATGTGTATAGAGGAGCTCATTCCTGCCAGATAAATATCAACATATGACCTAAAAAGAGATATATCAATCCTAACTTCTAAAGTTTATTGACTTAATATTGAGTAAAGCAGAGATGTGTCAGCTTTCTTTAATGATTATTTATTAAGTCACGAGAACATTTACAGTATTATAGGCCAATTTATATTAAGCAGGTTTTCATGGGAAATGAAAAATAAAGAAATATTCCTCATTATAAGTACATGCATTTAGAAGTATTTTTCACTTGCAATATATGTATTAAGAAATGAATATTTGATAGTTTGATATCCTGTGAACTTTTATGCTAGAGCACCAAAAAACACTGAAGTGATTCTTTCTTTCTGATCTTAAAGAACTCATAACCATATCTACAATTTAAACACACACACACACACACACACACACAACAACAACAACAACAACAACAACAACAACAACAAAACTCTCTCTTTTGGAAATAAATACATGTAGCTGCTAAGACATGTAACTTATGCAGGAGTTTGCAAGGTTTATATGCTGCTATCTGCACTACCTTGAGGTTTCTTCTTGTTGGTTGAGTTTGAGTAGAGTAGCTTGTCATGTAGGAAACTAAAGATGCTGACATGATGGCTTGTGTTGGCATGATGCAAGGTTATAGAGAGTGTTGCTAATGTAGCCCTTGCAGTTCATTGAGTACCTTCTAGATGTTTGCTGTGCTAAGCCTTTTAAAATGTAAGTTGAAGTTTTAAACCCACTCTTCAAGGATGTCTCTGTGCTTCTCTGTTTGCCAATGAGATAATTTGAATGCTAAAAGCCTATACCATTAGAGTAAGTTCACACAGTCAGAATGTACACACTTTTGTTTCAACCCTTTTGTTCATTCTTTTGTGCTCTGCCTCTCTTGATAGATCCTATCAAAATGTGCTCCTTCCTGCTCTGTGAGCGTATGACATTAACACCTGGGCTTGTCAAGTTAAGGAACTATGAAGTGTCACTCACCATTAATTATAAGTGTAGCTTGCATTCATTCACTTATGAATTCATCCAGGCTGTATTTAACCACGTAGTGACACTAAGATTGCAGCAATCATCAAGACATGCCAATTTAGAGTAGAGCCTAACAGGAATAGCTATTGCCCCCTCTTTTACTTTGTCAAGGATAGGATTGCCATTTATATGTGTTTTGCTGTAACAGTCATGGAGGATAAACTCACCATGAAAATATTTTAGGAAGATGTCATACTGAAAAGTGACAGATCTCTAAGGATTCCTTATGCAGCCAAGTTTTCCTTCAGCACACACACAAAAAAGATCTTTTTGTCTTGCTGAGCACTTGATAACCTCATGGGGTTGCTTACTTCATTGTGTGAAAAATACTATGTTCAGATGCAAGACAGCCTCACATCGGCATGATGTTCCTTGCAAGAGGCTGTCTGGGTCAGAGATGAAGTAATTTAGAGCTTTTGTTTTACATTTCCTGTGGATAGATATGTTGTTATATTTCTAAAGTGACCCATCACAATGTCTTACTACCTTTGTTCTTGAGAATGTTCTGTTTCTGTCTCCAGTGGAATTTCTCTTTTTCCCTGTACTATTTTCTCAATTGATCCAAGCTTAACTTGACAGTTATCCCTGTGTTAACCATTTTTATATAAAGAAGCAAGCAGATATTTTATTGTTAATTTACTTATAGATTATTCATTGCCAATTTTCAGTATCCCTGTCAATTTTCCTTTTAATTTTGGTGTTTATAATTATTTTTATCTCTTAAGTAGGATAATTTTAAGGACATTTGAAATAAAACTATTTTTGTCTGTAGGGATAAAAATATGACATTAGTATCAAGTAGCAGCACTAGTGAGAGACGAGGTAATTATTTCTAGAGTAAATTAATGTAAAGGATCATATATTCAGTCAAATGGAATAACAGCAAAGTTGGAAAGGTATTTCAGTAAACTATAATGGTAGCATTGACATGTATGTATGCTTACATCATGAGACTGTTGGACCAGTTACATCTACTAGGTATACACACACACACACACACACACACACACACACACACACACACACACACACACACACACACACATGTGAACACACACATACATTCACGGCAAGCAGAGGGAAAAAGGGAAAGAGGGAGAAAGGAAGCGAGTGAGAAAGGCGGGGAGGGAGAACAGGAATGGGGTAGAAAAGGAGAAAAAGAAGAGGGAGAGATTGGATTAGCCAAGAATTGATGTTCATGATTAATGAGGATGCTTTCTCAACCAAAGTTGAATGAAACAGATGAAAACTCAGCAGGCCCAGGCAGCCTCTATGAGCATACAAATAAGTATGATCAGCAGCTACATCCTCCCTATTTGATGCCAAACAGCTCTTAAAAACCCAGTAAGAATACCAGTGATTTAGCACAGAACCTGCTCTCTGGTGTCATGGGTATTCTTGACAGTGGTGAGAAGTTGGCACCTGTTGGGACCCACGTTATATTGTGTGTATGACATGAATAGGTTTTGAGTGGTTGTCTAACCAAAATTTAATATTCGAACAGCCATATTTGGATGCCATTGTGTGATACACTAACTATATGGCATCCTTATCATTTGAATAATAAAAATGTATGGAATCATACATTTTCAACTTCTGCCTTGGATAGGGAACAGGTGAATGAGAAAGTCTAATTCAATGTATACAAACACTACATTTTCTTTTTTACCCACTGAACAATTTTGTTTTTGTAATCCTTTGGATGCTATACAGTACAGAATGGCTTCAGTCTGTATATTTCTCTACTTAGGTAAACATCTTCAATATGCCTCCAGAAACAGTATGTACCATTCCCCGCTGGTTGGGAGCTACATTAAGTGCATTGTTAGCTGCCCATAAGCAGTTCTATTTGTTGTAATGAAGCAATGATAATAATAATAATAATAATAATAATAATAATAATAATGCCCTCAGAAACAAGCCTAAGGGGATTGAAAGGAAGTTACAAAACAAAAGGGTAAAGGGCACAGTATGTGCAGTGTGTCACTTAGTCAATTACACAGCAGTGAGCACTGTCTTTTACTTGCTGGCATGAAAATTTTATTGCCAGTGTACTGGTGTAAGCTTTTCTCCGGAGGCATCACAATCTGTTTAGAACTTCTTGGCAACGGCTTTTGGATCAAGGCCAAACTGATTGCTTGTTAATGCTTACAACAGAAGAATGTTACTTGCATTTTTATATGTGTGTATATGATATATATATATACATATATGTATATATATATATACATATATGTATGTATGTGTATATATGTGTGTAAATGTATATATATTATATATAAACCATAAATAAAATATAAATTTAATATACAAAATATAAAAAAGTATATATATTTTATTTTAGTGCGAAAAAGTTATGCTTTTATATATCTGCATAATTACTAATTTTTGCTGTGTTAGGATTACTAGATGAGATTAAGCCAGTATGATTAATGCTTATTAAATACTGACAACTGACATACAAAATCTTCTTTTCTTATATTTTCCTGAAAGAAACCTAAGATCATCTGTAGTGTGTTCATGGGTCTGAATTCGAAAACAAGCTTACGGATGCTCCCCTTGAATCTAAGTGTCAAACCTCTAATGATCTAGGAATTAATAATAAAAGGTTTTTGTACACTTTGACTTGTTAAATTTGAGTGCTTGGCATGAACACTTGTGGGTGGGCTTGAGTTCAAGGGGTGACCCTTGAATTGAAGGCTATGTGACTCTGTAATTGATGGAGGTTTGCTTTGGGGTACTTTTTAGTAAAAATCTTCTCATTTTCACGTCATCATTTTATTTTGACACATTGGTCACCACATCAGATCAAAGCAAGTAGCTATTATGTACAACAGTTTGTGGAGGACTTCTAGGGATGAACTCTGGACCAATTGTGGTCTGTCCCAAAATACCTGAATCTGTGAGGGCAGATGCATCAATAAAGCTTTCTGTGTGGAGTATAATTACTTGACTGTCTCTGCATATCTACCTTTTCAACTTCTGATACTCTGAGATAGAAAGACCCAGAATTCTTAGCAACAGAGCAATGTTATAAGGTATTTATACATTAGTTTGCTTTTGATGCAACGTGGGAGAAGAAGAAAAATTAGTATATGTTTGATAGAGTAAAGATAAAAATTAATATAAAAGTTTTTCCATAGCTGGGTATTATCTCTAAAACTACAACTTTTGGTCTCTATCTAGGTTCTGTAAACAACAGACAATGATCCTGTGGTGAAACTCCAGGCACATCATAGTGGTACTAAATTTACTGGTAAGAGTATTTACCTTAATCAGTCTCTTTATGCATTTATTCCAAGTTTTATTATCACATTACGCATTATACAAGTAGAGCCAGAGGAGGTAACAAGGGCTAAGAAAATGTTGTAAAATTTGGACATTCCCTAGTTTTAAGAATATGTATAAACCAGATACATATTGTATATGGATGTCTGTGTGTGTTTATCTATGTATGTGTGTTTATCTGTGTGTGTATGTGTGTGTCCATACATATGTTGTCTACGTGTATGGTGTGTGTGTGTGTGTGTGTGTGTGTGTGTGTGTGTTTGTGTGACTGGGCATACACATATGGGTGAGTGTTATATTAGAATGCTATCTTACTTATTTTAAGGTAAAAACCTTTCCCCTTGAAGATGTTTTTCTTGTTGGCTGACCTCTTGGCATATTTGAAAATGACTCTTGATCATATTTATCTAAATGTAATTTTTCATGGAAAAATGAATTTTGCTCCTGAGTTCTGAGAAGATCAACTTCTTAGGAGGCTATATTTTTGCCCATGAAAGACATACTTTCAGGGGTCAAAGAGAGCTTGTTCTTTCATGGTCTGGAAGGACTTTGAACTGTCCTTAAGATTTGGAGTAATTTGAAATATGGCTTGATTCTTTAGTTGGAATTTTATCAGCTTGTTGCAATTATATGCTATATGATATTCAGTTTCTAACAATTTTTAAGTCTGTTTTGAAGAGCTAGACACATAATGATGTTCCTTCAAGGGAACCATCTGTGTTTAAACCTGTATTTCCAATTTCGTATCACAGGAAAAAAGAGTTGTAATTATATGTAGGTGTAGCATATGGGTTGTGATTAAATTATATGTGTGTGTATATATATAATAGACTATACATACATATATCATAAATATGACTGTTTTTATCATGTCTATCAATGCTATGCTTTGTCTGTAGTAGTATGTTCCCATTTGGGAAAAATATGGCCAACAATTAGTGACATTTTTGGTTTTTAACACAAAGTGTTTTGGAAGGCTGATTCTTAATAATATAAAATGTTTTGTCATACTTTAAGAGTCCAGTTAGGCAAATTACAGAATATGATACCTAGAAAACTAAGGTATCATTTGATACAAGCAAAACGTTTTGCTACATAAATTATAAATTGAACCTTAATAAATACAACCTGAAAACAGACACAACACCTTGACTTTGAGTTCCCGTTAATGTTATTTAGCTTCTGGTAACCTGTAGAGGCCTTCTACATTAAGCCAGGGCTATTCCATGAATAAACATTGGAGTGCTTTGAGAATCACTTGGCCTCCTTGTCTCTTAATTCAGTGGCTTTTTCCTCTGGGTATTTGCATCTTCCATTTGGATCTTTCTCTGAACAGACATGTTAAGTCCAGTTAATCTGCATGTCTATTAGAAGATCATAAACCATGAGTGATATATCCTAGTATCTTGAGGGAAAAGCCCTCTGGAAATCTGATTACTCATCTCTTTTGATGATAGAGTTTATAAGGTGTGTATTTATTAAAGCCCCTTTATGAATTTACTTGTAATACATTTCTAGTTTGTGAGATATGTAGGTAAGTCTTCTCAGAAATTAAAGGATCAAATATAACACCCATAGGATGGAACATATAATTACATAGTAAATACATGCCCAGAATGTGTAATGGCCTGGGTTCAGAACAACAAAAGAGTATCCCAGTAAAACAATACAGTCACCCAAATACAAAATACAAAGCAACCCAAAATACTTTCAAATAAACAGCAACCAAAGGTGATACTTTATTGCATCATAGGAAATCTAATTATCTCTGTGAAATAATGGTATATAATAAATAATTTTATCTGTTGACATCATAGAAATGGATACAATCTGTGAAATGCTACTGCTCACTCATGAATGTTTGCTCCTTCCCTCTGCTTTGTTTGATTATATTTTGTTTTTGTGTTCCTAATGATTGAACAAAGGATTATTTAATTCTATAAGATATGTTATCCTTTTTAATTTCATTGTGCTGCTTGAAAATTATCATTGTATCTTTCAAAAAAGCTTTGTGGGATCATGGTCCTAGAATACACACACACACACACACACACACACACACACACACACACACACTCCTTAATTATTATTATTTTTTGTAGTCCTTTGTGTGGAATTTTCCCCTTGCTACAGAGCCTCTTCAAAGACAATTTTTAACAACATATAATAATCACCAGCAGTCTGGTAGAAAATAATACTTATTTATTCTTACATTTTCAAGCCACAACTTGTCTGGATTTACTAAGTGCTCAATTCTTAAGTGTTAGGAATTTTATGTGACTGAATCTATGCCTATGAGACATATGCATGCATGTTTATTCATACATGTCATTCATTGCCATACCCATGTGTAATTTATCTAAAGAGCTAGTGTCCATGCAGCTTAGCAGGCAGTTCAAATAGATGAATGAGAAGATGATTTTGTTCTAAGAGTTCATGATAATACATGGAGCAACGGGTCACCTTGGGGCAACATTCAGACTGACTGGTGGTGCTTATCTCTTCCTACTCTCCTCATACTGATGTATGGATTTTGACAAAGTCTCAGCTCCATGTCCTGGCAGTTCAGAAGAGAGATTAATATTTTCATTTAATCTTAGTAAAGTACTGGGTATAATATAAGATTCCAGCTACGTTCCCTAGCTGGTCTGTGAAGTTTTTTTTAAAGGCACTGATTATTTTACACTGATTACCCAAGTCCATTGGCACAGACTATTCATGTACCTCCATGAGCTTGGCCTCTGTCCTCTAAGGATGGGAGGATAGAATAATCTATGTATTATAAAAGGTTTTTGGTACAACAGCTCCATATACTACACAAATGTAGTTTTTTTTTTATCCTGCTTCCACCCAATTTCCATAATTATCACTTAGAATAGAACCTGGGACACATCATGGTCTATAAAAGTGGAGGTTAGGAGGAGAGGAAGTGGGGAATGGAGACTGGGAAGACTTTCATTATGGATCGGTTTTTGGACACCTGTGCGGAGGAGTTCCTGGATTGCTTTTATGGATCCTGTAATTGCCTTGGCAATCTTGCTAAGAGTTCACAATTCCATTTCAACATGGTCTGTGATGTGTTTTAATGCTTTCTAATCCATCAGCTCCTGATAGCCCCAGCCAGCCAAGTGGCTCCTGGTCTTGTTACTGGCATTGGCTCTAGCTCATTCCCTTTAGGACTATTAGAAAATAAAATTGTAATTTCCTGTCCATGCATATTATGCAAAGCCAAATTCTCCTTTCAAGAAGTTCTGTTTGGAAGCCAAGTAAAATGGATCTTGGAAAGACTTTTCCCTCTGTTGAATAATTAAGTGTAGTTTTTCAGCATCTCTTGCAATGGGGTATTCAGAGGTGATAGAATATCCATCAGTGCTAGAATGTTGTGCATAAATAATTAATGTGTCATTTTTCATGGTGCTGACAGTAAACAGTATCCTCTTCCTTTTCCAGTGATGTGAAAACGTCAAAAGAGTACCATGCCCTTGTCACAGAATTAATCACTTCTATCCATATTTGATGCTTACACCTTTTAAATATTTATGAGCTGTTATCTTACTTTATTATTATTTACCCTCTCTAGGGGCATGTGAGAAGCCTTGCATTTCTTCCTTAGCCAAGCACTCTGATTTCTTCCTTTCTCTCTTGGCTGTTCCTTGGATTACTTCCAATTTGCATACGTAATTCTGGTCTTGAGGTACCAGAAGTCCATTTGTTTCAACTGAAGTTTTATTGAAGTTGGTTTTACTCAAATCATGTATACAAATATATGTGATTTCAAAGGCAGGAAAATTCAATGAGTACTCTAAAGAGAAGCTGAGGCATACAAACATACTGTTTAGATGGTACAGGTAGAGTTTATGTTCCTAGGGAATTTGAATTCCAAAATCAAAAGACTATAGAGTCAGCACTGTGTGAAGAAATGCACTGCAAATCTTTATATATATGATCACATTGCAAAGCTTTTCTTTTTTGTGAGTACTGTCAATCAATGGGTTTTTCTTAATCTCTTAACCGGGGCACGAGTGGGAATATGAATAACTGTATGTAGTTAATATGGAAAATTTTAGTGTTTGGATATATGCAAATACCTTTGAGATCACCCACAATTAATGTAATATATGTTACCATTATCTCTAGAGGTTTCCTCTGGGCCCCTTTGTTTTCTGGCTTTAAGATTTTAATAGTCTTAAATTCTTCCTTCATAGGCATTTTCTTAGGTTTCATTGATTTTTCATTTTTTTTAAGTATAGAAAAAAAAAATCTGTATACAAAAAAAAAGTAGTTGCTATTGTATTTCAGAAAAAGAATGAACAGCATGACCTTTAAAATTTGAAGCATTAAAAGACATTGGAATAGAACAAAACTTGGGTGATCATTTTAATAAAACTCTTCCTCTTTCATTGATATTTAAATGAATTCTTTAAAGAACAGAGATGAACAGAGTAAATAAAATACCCATGAAAACACATAGTACCACCAAACAAATGACTTCAAGCAAAATCAAATGGAAGGAGAAAATTGTGTTTCCATTGCAAAATGCTGTTTTTGCCCTAAGGCAATCATGTTGGAGAAAAAGACCATGTATAACATAGACACAAATCATAGACATCTTCCACAAACAGCGGGTTTTATTGGATTGCACACATGTGCAAATACTTGAGGCCTTGAGAAGGAAGCACACCAATAAAATACATCATGTTGTCTCCACTGAACTAGGCAGGATGGGAGCAGGTATCGCCGAGAGCCTAGTGATGAAGTAGGGCATTAAGAAGTAAATCAAAGTCTCTGATCAAAGACTAATTTAGCCCGTCATAAATGATCCTGCAGTGGAAAGAAGCCTCATGCACAGAGATCAAAGATTAGGATCTGCACATATAACACTGCACCCCTATCAGATGGGCAGGGGAAATAAACAGAGAGAAGGAGGAAAAAAAACTCATACATCAAGTCTCTCTACAAACCCAGTACGATAAAATCTCCCTTTCTTCAGGACAGCATACAAAATTAGAGGAGTGCAAATGATTTTTACAGTGTGATTGAGTAAAACCTTTGAAACCATGAGAAGCTGGCACTGGTTGCTCAGGTAACTTGCTGGAATACACACATTTGGCAGTGCCTGTCACTGCAATACTGTTTCTCTGTTTGGAGCCCTTGGCTGCATATATTTAAAAAATCTCTTCACAATTGCAAACAACAGGTACACGATTTTCTACTTGAGAGACTATTAATTGACTTTCTATTGAGGCAGAGATTGGAGCCCATGCTAACACGGTAATTGTTCACTGCTTTAAAACTAGCTATTTCAAACTGGCTATAATTCCTTTTGTCATTTTCTGTATAAACTGAATGTAGCCCACTCTTAGCTGTGTCTAAATATTTGGCAGGAATGGAAAAATGCTTTGCCTGTACTCCTATTATCTGCACTTGTGTTTGAAAATCAAACTAACAATCTGAGAATAATGATGACAAAGGGCATGCTCATTTTATTTGATAGGAATGATTTGATTTTCATATGCACAGAGAATATCCGAGAAACAGATGGAAATTCAAACAGTAGTTAGACACCAGCTGCATACACCATTAAAAAAGGATGCCAAATTGAGCGGAAGTGATAGAACCAAGGTCATTGGGCTTGCTTGTAGAGTACATTGTGGAAAGGTAAATATGTGTTAGGTGCTAGTGGAAGATAAGGACAGTACGAAAGGATTGTTTGTGTAGACCCATGTGCCGGCCTTTTGTTTGTAGGTAATGGTTTTCCTGGTATTGGAGAGGGGAGGGTGGCCACCTCCAGAAAGGGAACTTTATGCCTTTGAGCCAGAGGTAGGAAGGGTAAATAGCTCTTTCTGAGTCTACTGTTTTATACCTGCTTACTGTTAAAAAAGAAAAAAAGTCTTTTGAAAAGATACTTGTTTATTTTCTTACTGTGTGTCTGTGTCTCTTTTGGGCGGCATATTGTTTACACAGTGCTAGTATCCATGGAGGTCAGAGACATTGAGTCACCTGGATCTGGAGTTACAGGAGGTTATGGGATGTCTGATGAAGGTGTTTGGAGAAGGAAGACAGGTCCTGCACAAGAGCAAAACCATCGCTTAATTCCTGAGCCATCCCCACAACCCCTCAAAATAAATTTAGGTGTAGTTGGAAGTTTTTCTCTGTCTAGCTCAGTCCCACTGAACTTGTTTCTCTCTCACCTGCTGGGTCACAGCATCCACTTACCAAATAATACTCAGAAGCTAATATTAAATATAATTGATTGGTCGATGGCTCAGACATATTACTTGCTAGTTCTCTCATATAAATTAACCCATTTCTAATAATGCATGTCCCACCTAGCCATATTTTGCCTGGCCTTTGATCAAAACAGCTTTATTCGTCAACCAACAAAAGCAACACATAAATTACAGCATACAGAATGGCATTGTATATTACGCTGAAGTGATTTATTTTGGGGTGAAATACTGGTCTTCCCTAATTCCTATACATTATAGCTTATTATCATTGTATCTTATTTATGCCATGGCAGTTTGAACTAGTTACTATGAAAGTAGTGACAGTTTTATCAGATTCCTTTCTTGGTGTCTAAAATAGAGCATTTGATTAGTTTGTATGACACAAACATTTTAGGCACATTTACTTATTCATTCAACAATTATTTCTACCATAAAGTGCCCCATAGCTAGGATGTAGGAAAAAAATAGATGTTGCCTTTACCTTTAGGAAGAGTTAATATATTTTGGTAGGCATACATCACTTATACTGACATACAGACAAGTTCAAAGTTACTGCTCCATTGAGTTCCAGAAGTGGAAGTTATATGGCAATTTGACCTGCTGTCCCCAGAAAAGACTTTCTCTTACCCATTGACCCTGACTGGAAATATGTGGAAAGTAAGCAACAGGGGCTGGGAAGATTATTCAGGTAGTGTAAATACAGAAACCTGAGTTCTGATCCTCATCACCACTGTAAAAAGCAGGATACAGTGAATAGCCTTAGTTTGCTGGAATCTTAGTCTTGAAGGATGTAGCAGAGAGAGGGAGATTCCTAAAACACATTGATCTGGATGAATTAATTAGTTTAATTCTCACTGGGGGCCCTTGTTAAAAACCTCTATCCTCAACCGACATGCACACAGATGCACACATCTACACTAACAATGGATAACCCCCCTACCCAATTTCTGTATTTGAGAATATGGGATAGAAATAACATTAGGAGCCTTGTTAGGGTGCTTTTGTCTTTCCTTGTCATGGTCCTTTGGGAATGTGTTCATGAAAACTAGGGAACAATATTTCAGATGATTTATTCAAAGAATAGTCTTTAGATGGAGAAAAATATATGAGCTTGAGCTCTAACCTGGCTACTCCTCACTGGATTTTGAGCACATCAGTGGACCTTTCTGACACTCAAGCTCCAGACCTCTCATCCGGGGATTATAGTCCTCTGTATCTCAGAGGGTTAACTGCATCCTCAAGTCAGCATCCTTTTCTTCATCTTCCTATTGACTTGCAGTGTGGTTTTGGGCAAATCTCTTAGCTCTTAGAACTGTAACTGCCTATTTCTAAAAAACAGAGGTGTGGAATTCATTGATTTCAAGAACATTCCCAGTTTTGAGTCTCAATTATTTTTCAAGCTGGCAGTTTCCAAAAATGAGGTCTGGAGAAGTGTTTTAGGGAACAGAGTTTGGACAGACACTTACACCTTACAGTGACTCTACTAACATTTCCTCAGTGTAGAGCTTAATAATTTCTGCTGTCTTAGATTACATTTTAGAGCATATATTTCTTCAACTAAAAAGCCATTAGAGAGCTTCGGTGTAATGTTTAATTTCCCATCATGGTGTCTTAAATCATTCTCTTTGTGATTGTCACATTGTTACAGTCCAGCTTAAAATGAATCCAGCTTTTCAGCTACAACTATCAAGCTGAGTTGAAAATTGAAGTGCAAGAACTGCACGATTAAGTGTTGAGAAACCAGCCTTTACAATAGGGTTTACAACTGCCACAATCAATGAAGACCACTAAGGAAACATAATGGTTTCTTTAGCAAATATAGAATGTGGACTGGAGAGATAGTTTATTTGTAAAATGCTTTCCGGACAAGTGGGAGGACTTTAAATCAATACAGAGCACCTATTAAAAAAAAAAAATCTAGGCAGTGGTATACACTTTTCAACCCAGCAGGGGTGGGGCAGAGGTGGAGGAGTACTGGGAGTTCCTGGTGAACCTGTCTAATACAGCCAGTGAATGTTTCTTCCTGAAAGATTCTGTCTCACAATGCAAGGTAGACAGGACCTGAGGGACAACACCTCTGACCTCAATGCCCACTCTACCCACAGTACCGAGAAACAAGAACGCACACATACACATACCTACATAACTAAGTACAAGTGAGTAAAAGGCAGAATAATATTTCTGAGATTGCTTTTGTATATTTGAAATGAATTATATTTTAATTTTAGATGTCAAAGAGTGAAAAGCATTTCTCTTACACCTTGCTATTTAAATATGTAAATATTTTGTTTCATTGGGGCCTTTTTATGACACTATGCTTTACTTACACTACTTTTTTTTAAAGCTCAACCAAGTTCACTTTTGAAAATGCTAAACATGCAATTTCTTTCATGTCACATGTGGAAAAAGGAACCCAGACAGATGGTTTTCTTTTTTCTTTTTGTCTTTTGCATGTTTTCGCATTGCTGACTTTTAAAGTCTGAATGATAAGTACTCTAAAACTTATGTCTTATACATAGGGAATACAAATTAAATACATCCAATGGAATACCCATGTATTATTATGCCTAACTTATGAGTTAGATAAACAAGAGGTTGAGTTACTCTAGATCAATTGTGTTTATTGAGAATTAGATCTCAATTCCTGTCAGGTTTTCTAGCACAATACACACCCATACATGAATTGAAGCATGCAGACCCTGACATGAATTAGCCTTGCTTAAACTAGTCCATTTATTTTCTGACTGTCTTATTCATTACAGCCTGAAATGATATTACATGTTGATTTACTCTTTCATTTTTTTTTCCCTTGCAAAAATTTCCTTGTTGTCAACCTCTGTCAGGATGTGCTTTTCATTTGCAAATGTCCAATTATCATGCTTTCCTGTTGGGTGGGAAACTGATTAGCATACATTAATTAAGGTAATGAAATAATTATGGTTACCACAATATAAATATATAGAAACTAACATTAGTGAGGTCTAATTGGCTAGTGGCTACAAGCATGTGCTTTGGAGAGATGTGATTACACAAGGAGATGTGATTGCAGAGAAGGCTCAAGTTTGACTTTCAGAACTTAATAATGATGGTTTTCAAGCTTGAGTAAAAGAGAAATAATAATATAAAAGAAGACTTTTTTGAATGGGTATATTCATATAACTATTATATTCTACATTCCATAAGAGCAAAAGCTCAATAATCATCACATTTTTTTTTGATCCTGGCCACAAGGTGTGCAGACATCTGCTTATGACTTTACAATGCAACACTGAACATTTAGATTCTTTTGCTGGTAATGCACTAAATTATTTTCACAGTAACAGAACTAGGTTCAAAGAATGACTACAGGAAGCAAGCAAGACAGACAATCAGGAAGGTGGCTTTAGTTTAGTGCTTATGTTCCTGTAGCCAAGGGGTCTTTTCCAAGTTTGCGTTTTATATAGTGTTGGGTTGTTTGCCAATAAAGTCTCTTAAACCTGTTTCTTTTCTTCCTTATTTTGGTGACTTGCTAATGTAATCCAGTAACACAGTACATTAAACACATATCACCATTCATCAATTTTTAACATTTGTTACTTCAAATGCTTTATTCCTTGTTGATTATATGTTTATTTTTAAAGTGTATATTCTGTTTGTACAGTGGATACCTGGCAATTCTTTTAGTCATCTATAGAAGACTCTTTACTATTCAGTAGAAAATACATTTTAGGTGACTGCCCCGCTCCTGGTTCTTCCAATCCTTCCTCCTCTTCTGCAGAATTTCTCCAGCATTGCCTAATGTTTGGTCTGCATCTATTTCTACCAGTTACTGGATGAAGCTTCTCTCATGACAACCATGCATAGCTTTTAAGGCTCTTATAGCATTTCCATAGAAGCCCTGCTTTAATTTCATTTCCAAGAACGTAATATATAAGACTATTCATTCAGTTTCAACACCTGGATTTTGAAGAGATTGCAATAAACATTTGAAGCACATGAAGAAACTAAAATTGAGTTTTCACTGTTTGTTCCTTTCTTGTGTTACTGTATCAGGACTTACTTAATCCACATGTAAGTGCAATAGTTCAGCCCTTTGGAGTCCATTACTGTCCTATGAAATCATTCTTGAAGTAAGGCCTTTGAAGCAGTAATTTTTCATTCCATGTCTTTTCATTGACTTCCTACTATAATTTTAATCTGGAAAAAACTGTTTTCTGGGCAAAGATTGTTTTGATCAATGAATCAACTGAATGTGGTTTAATAAAAAGAATCTCTTGACTTACACGATAAAATGAGCAGAGCTCCAGCTTCTAGTATTAAAAGGAAATATAAACGTTGCATAATATATTGTAAGACTATAAACACTCTTCATATATTTTAAGCAATTATGATTTATAATCTACATCCACTTATTATTAGCAATCATTCAAGCAACTCCTTGTTACAGAGAGGGACAGACGATCATCACTTTTATTTTATAGGTTATAATATTTGTATATACTCAGACACTAAATTAAACTAAATTAATCATTAGCCAATATCTAAATGTATGGGCCAGTGAGATGGCTCAGCAGGTAGCCATGTTTTATATCCTGTAAAGGAGAAAGAAGAAAAATGACTCTACAATGATGTCCTCTGACTTTCTCCTTTGCATTAACACACTTGTCTTATGTAGTGGGGTATTCACTTTTTCTCCTTCTGTGGCACTGACCACACCCATTGGGGGGTGGAGCCAGGGGTGGAAGTGACCTGGGGAACTAGGTTGGAGGAGGCAGTAGAGTGCTCTCTTGCCAGCCTCAAGGGGACAGGAGATCCAGAGGGATTCTTGGAAACAAGAACCTGTTGGTGTTCACCTGTCTATGTTGTGAGTTATTTCTCCCTAAATAAACATCTGTTTGGCCTAATTGTTTATCCTGATCCTTATTAAACCGTGATAGTCATATTCATACACAAATGCATATGATGCTAATAAAATATATAAAGAAGAAAAATCTAAACACTAAAAGGTTTTCATTTCATTTTTTCCAGTATAAATTTTGTTTCTTCTTTTTAGTCAGAGTTTCATTTGGTCCAGGTTGGATTTGAACCCACTGAGCAGCCAAAGATGACCTTGAACTTTTGGTGTTCCTGTCTTACTTATCCTTCATCTCCTCAGTGTTGAGATTATAGCTGTGTACTGCAGGTGCCAGTATTAAATGTTGTGGGCAATTGAACCTGTGTCTTTTCAGATGCTAAGCAAGCACTCTACCAACCAAGTTACATTCTTAGTTTTTTTCAAGAGAGAATAGACACCCACCAGAAATTCAACTGGCCAAGGAATTTATTTAGAACATAATTGTTTTGCCTTTGCTATCTACATTCTTATGTGGGACATGGCTGATTTCCTAACTATGGTAGTTATAGCATGAAATTTTTTTTAGGAAATTTCAGTTTAAATAGAAATGTAATTCAATTAAAAATAAATCCAAACAACCCAAAGATGTGAGGAAAAAACATACAAACCCACAACTGCGCCATTTAAGTGGGTTGTGAGCAATTTCATTTCTTTGTTGTCTCATTTTGATGGAAATATAGAATGTGTCTGGCACTTGGTTGGCTGATTTCTGAATAGCCAATATGTGGATGGAGGACCCCATTGGAGATGACACTGAGTACTAGAGGACACAAGTCCCAACAAGAGAAAACTTGGAAAGTATGGAAAGGCTCATTTTACTGGCCAATGGCATCACCTTAAAACCTTCACTTTTCCTCATGTGAAGTTCTGACTTGGCAGTCTCCCATATGGTATCCAGTATGCAAGCCTAGAATAGTAAGATGAAGTATTGTTTCATATGGACAACAGCCTTACCATGTTGAGTCGCAGAATTGTGAATCATAGTCAGTGAGATCAGGGGCGATCAATACAACCACTCCTTGGGGTTTTGAAGGTCTTTCAATTACCACCAACTTTCATGTGGTGAAGTTTGTTATCCCACACAGACCAGTGAATAAAGACTTGTACCCCAGTGACACTGTTGGTTAGGAGGCCTTTAGGTCACTGGATGTTTTCTTTTGAAGGGAGAGCAGGATGTCGGCAGTTGGCTTTTTTACTTTTACTTCCTAGCTAGGAGTTTAGCGTTGGTGTACTGAGCCATCACAGGTGTACAACACAGATGCACAAAAATGGAACCAACCTGACATGGACTAAAGTCTATACAGCTATGGACCGTAATATTTCCCTTTGTAAGTGACTTATCTCAGGGTCTTTTTATAGTGATGGGTGGCTGACCCTGACACATTTCACACTGGCTACTGTTGCATACTTTCACCAGTTTTAATAAGGGGTTCCTTACCCAGGTTTTCAAGACTATACTTGTCACTCCAAAGACAGAGTTGTGTTTATAAGTTTTCAATCTTTCAAGAATGTTCCTTCACTTTTTTTGGAACAGTTTTTCAGTTTGAGACCCCAGAAAACAAAATCTATTTATTTTCTGTGAGTTTCAGGTATTTGAATACAGGTTTAATAGCTTATTTGACTCACATCTTCTACAAGAAAATTTCTCCAGCTACTTGAAATTTCTTTCCACAAGACGTTTTATTTTTTTTTTTTTTATGACACACCTGTATGTGAAGTCTATGGCATGTTTTCTCTCTCTCTCTCTCTCTCTCTCTCTCACACACACACACACACACACACACATATATGTGTGTATGTATCTGTGTAACATGCATTTTTAAAACCCTTTCCTGGGATAAATAATTAGAATTTCTCACAGGTACTTTTCTGTTGGTATTCAAGCACAGTGAGGCTGAAGCAGGATGATTCTCAAGTTCATAGACAGCCTTGGTTGCATAATGGAAACAAAATGACAATAGAACTCCAGGCTTTGTTCTATCTACATACTAAAATGGTAATTTGACTGAATATATATAAGTGAGTACATTGCTCAGTTTAAGAAACAGCAGAATGAAAATAAAAAACATTACTGTCTTACTTGATGTTCTTAAAGTGTCTCTATGTTCTTCTAAATCAAGGCATTGGCACAGCCATATTCATCCCAAATTTTAACCTACTTGCACATTAGTGGACAACTGCAGATAACCATCCCCTATTGCATAGCATTTGTTGTAACATAGTTAGATCCTATTTGGTCAATGATGCTAAGCTTTAGAATTTACTCCCATGTCCTAGCACATTCTTAGGCCACTGTGACAGCAAGGACAAATGCATTGTGGATCCAGGTATAATACTACAGCTTACCAGGCCAAACCCAGCTAAATCATTAAACAATGTTATGTAATTGACATAGCTAGGAGTAATTGTATAAATGGGTCAAAACGCAGACCTCAATGGTAACAATGCAAAGTTGGGTGGAAGGGAAAACTCTTATTTTCCTATAAACTTCATTACTAATAAAATAACTGGGAAGAGCAATACAAAACAAATAAGATTAGAGAATCCAAAATGGTTTTTAAATGAAATTATCTTTCTCAGACCTTTTCAGAAGGCATCGGCAGCTCTGTGACCATCAGTTGGTCATCAATTATTGTAGTTTGGGATATTGTTTTGCTTTTGATGGTTTGAGACACCCACAGTCTGTCCCACTTACTTATTAAATTCATTGTATTTTTTTTCCTCCAAAGAAAAGTAAATCATTTAAATTATGAGTGAAGGTGTTCACTCATATAGACACTCACTCTGCTTCTAGCTATTCAGAAGGGACACATCTAATGTTTTTCCTTTATCATTGCACAGAAAGAAGTTTTAGTATTGTGTAACATGAGTCATCAAACGAAAGCAGAAATAAATGTATTCACTGCACCTATCTCTCAATATGTTTTATTCTGTTTAATCACTGTGTTTATTTATGTAAGGATTATTACCATGGAAGCTATGAGGTCAAATTATTAAAATTAGTAAAGATAAGGATGGAAGAAAGAAGGAAATAAGGAAGAGTAGAAAGGAAGGAAAGAAAGGAGGGAGAGGAGAAATGAAAGGAAGGTGAAAGATGTCAGGGAGAAAGGAAGGGTGAGTAAGAAATCATAGAGAATAATTCAGAAAATCATATCATTTCCCCAAAAAGCATCAAAGGAGACATCGGGTCAGCCACTATCAAAATTAAGCCCCAAACTGAAATTTCTATTTACCACCTATGTGATTTCTAAAGTAACAAATTTATTTGGTTAAGATGTTGGAAAAATATATGAGTCACAGAAGGCTAACACTGGAAAAAAATTCCAATTATAAAACCTATAAGACTTTGTTATTTATACTAGGTCAATCATATTTGAGGCACATTATAGGACACTTGAATTTAAAAATATAACTATAATATTTAAGTGCAGCTGCAAAAGAGCTAAACCAATATGTATCAGAATAATTGAACTATGAATTAAAGGGTAGTGATTGGAGAGAACAGTTATGGCTGGGTCATAATTCAGTCTTTGGCACTTTAATAGAAATCAAATAATATATATCACTAGCTTCTCGAGGTTGATGATTTATTGTGTGTGGGGGTGTTGTAGCACAGGTTGCTCATAATGCAGGGCTACACAGACTCCATTAGGGATCAGACAGTTCAAGGTTAATAGGCAGGCCTCCTGAGTTGTTAAGAGCCCGGAAAAAAGATTGTTGTCATATAGGAATCTCTGCTCAGCTCTGGAAGATCACTGCTTTAGTCATACTTAACTTAACATAAATAAGAACTTTCATGGAATAACATCTAATATTTGAGAAATGGAAGCCAGCTAAATCCTCAAAGAGCTCATTGTTCAAACTGAACGAAACACCTGTAAGAACATCCCCATTAAGGTTTATGGAGATGTCTTTGTCTCTTCTGGTTAACAAGTAGGATGGCTATTAATTGTCCATCCTCAATGATAGCTTACTAATGACCTTGTTTAGATAAAGTCTCTTTACCAGCAGAATTCCCAATGACTTTGAAATATGAAAACTGGTATAGCTGCTGTGCCAAGCAAGTGAAATTTGGACAACATATTATTATTTTTTTTTGATATTTTAAAATTTTCATTTGCAACAAGCTTGTTTTACATGTCAATGCCAGTTCCTTCACCCACTCCTCCTTCTCTGTTCCCCTCCCAATCCCTATTCCATACCCTTTCTATTCCCCAGGGAAAGTGAGGCCTTCCATGGGGTATCTTCAATGTCTGTCATATCCTTTGGAGCAGGGCCTAGGCCCTCCTCCAAGTGTCTAGGCTGAGAAAGTACCCCTATATATGGAATGGACTCCCAAAGTCCAGATGACAGATTATTTTAAAAAATCTCCCTGATAAATAAGTTGGACCAAGCTAGAATCCAGTTGTGCTAGCATGGAACTCTAAGAGCTACTTAAACTGCCTAATTGACCTCCTGCTGGAGATTGAGATGTGAAATCTTGGCTGACTGACAGACCTAATTTAATCTCAATTCTGGGGTGTTATTTTTGCCTTAAAAAAGTTATAGCTCTTGGAATAGTTGAGGGAAACAAATAAACCAAAGCCAATTGGCTGGTGTAACACCTCACTGATAGTGCTATAATACTTCATTTACAATATAATGCCTCTGAATATTCTATTTCTTTGTATTCCTATACCATGCTTCTTTCTTGTTTGTCAGGTTTTTTTTTATTTTTTGAACCCATACTGTCAGAGAACTGAAAGGTTCACCTGCCACTAGAAACATAACAATGAAGAACACACCTTACAAGTCCCTTCCCTCTCACTGCATCAACTCATTCCAACATCTGTACATCTGTATCTGTGACTTGGTCACATAATTGATTTATCAAGTCCCTTTTCTCAATGTAACAAATCATATCATTTCTTTGATACATGCTTGCGTCGGTTTCTTTCTTATTGTCAGCTTTTCTCATCTCCTAATAACACAAGAAATATTTATTACCTCTGTGTTGGCCTACTGTACATTAGAATTATTTTAATGGCACCATGTATTTTTGTATAACTCTTAGCTCCTAACATTTGTATGAGCTGTGATATTTGAATCTACCCATGTTCTGTGCTCAGTAGAAGTAAAGTACTAGCATAAGTTTTTAAAGAATGACCTTCACTTGTGCTGCTTGCCTGAGATGGATAGTTCTGACACAATCCACTATCTCTGGATGTGCAGAAATACCCTAGAGTTTCAAGTCCTGAATTTTGTTTTCCATGGGATGATGTGTTCTGTCTGGGTCATTCAGATTTTACTGTAGGCATAACCAATTAATAGTTAAATGACCTGAGTGAATCTTTTTATGTGCACTATTCAAATGACACTAAACCCATTGCCACATGAATAGAAGAAATAAATTATTTCTTTATGTACAGTATTTAAAGCAAACCCACACAATAAAGGACACTTCTTCATGACTATGGCTTTTATTGCTCTCTTTACTATGCCGGAGTGTAATTTTAAAGAGGAACTTATAAATCTCTTATTTTGCATTACAGTAGAGTAAGAATTCTGTGGTAAGAAGGTCCTATGGCTTTTTTAATAAACATGTTAAACAAAGCAGTCTTGAAAGCCATATTTTAAAATAAAAGCCATGAGAATACTTTTGTTGAGAGTTGTCTTGTTTAAGAAACAATAGGACTGTGAAACAAAATGTCCCTGTTCTAAATCACTTACACTTGGCATACATATATAATTAGGCCTACTATGTTTCAAACATAGATTATAGAACCCAAGAACCGCTGTTCCCTTTTTAGCCATCCTCAGAGTCTGGGGATATTTGGGAAACTAGAGTCCCATCTTTATAATCTAAATGAGAATGGATGATCCTTGGCCTTTTAACAAAGAGCATTCTGATTAATAAGTAGTCTTCTTTGGGTAGTTGGAGAAATGTGTCATTTTGGAAAACAAAGGCCTTCTGTCTCTTTTCACAATCGATGTTTTGCAAAAAAAGACCAGAGTGCTTAGTGAATGAGACATCTACCACACTGTGTAAACATTCCTTTCCAGTCACTGCTTTCTGGTCAGCAATCGTGAGAGCATTGAAAACCCTTCAGTTTTAAACATTAAGAAGGAGCCACAGATAGCTCTCTGCACAACAAAGTACTTTTTGTAAATTTGATAATATTCAGATACACTGTGAAATGGGAGCATTAGACTTGGTCAGTCTTCCTGCCTCAAGTGTTACTAGTGTTGCTAACATAACCAGAGATCACAAGTCAGATCTCTGGTGTACCAAGTGCTATGTTTATCTGTTATTTGAATAGTAAATTTTTAATTAAGAGCAGGTGTTGCACAGGTTATGGTAAGACTATAGGCACAGAAGATAAATAGTGGAGGTTTGTACTGTACCTCCCATCATTTGCCAGCTGTATAAACTTGGCCAAAGTTTCTCTGTGTCTCAGTTAGCTTTCTTAGAAAACAGACCATAGAAATGTTTGCTCAATAGGGTTATATGTATGTCCTTAAGTCAGGTGATGACATTTGGATGCTTAGAAAATATAACAAGTGTTAGTGAAGATTTCCTTTGGCGTTCTAAGATGTCAAGCAGTGAGCATGGATTATGAAGTGTCATGTGATTTGGCAATCATTTTTAACCAAAGAAAACTTCCTGTAGGTGGGGCTCACACCAATTTCATCACCAGAACATGACTGAAGTTCTCAAGTGAAATTCAAGTTCTGCTTCCTTGTGGCTTTAAAGACCCCATTTGAGAAGACACAAAGTTTGCCCTTGGTATGCATGTACAATTCTAAACATTAATGGAAAGTCTGTGTATGGGAGGGTAATTGGAAATTGGGTCTGAAGTTTTTGTAATGAAGCAGGGACAGCAATGAGATGAATTTTGGAAGAGGGGAACAGAATGGAGAAGATTATGAATTAGAATAAACAGCCTACTAATCTATGATAGCAGAGGTTTTTCAGTGTTCAAAACACTTTAAGAAACTTCAAGACTGGGGAAAATAACATCTTCTAGGAAAACATAATAACAAACCAAATGTTGCATGTGGAGACAAATGAACAGGCCACTTGGTTTTTGAAAATGGTGGTGTTTGACTGTGAAATTTGCTCTCCCAGGTGGTTTTCTTGTGGCTGTCTCTCAGAGATTAGCATTGTTCTCTATGAGTCATGCACTTATACATAGGGAAAAGTTCCTTCTCTGTTTGCATCATGAAGAATCATGTAACTTAGTTTGGAGTAGCCCCCATAGCTATGGAGGGCTTTGCTCAAGTCTTTTCTCTGGATGCATTGATAGCAGTCACTGGAATAAAAGAATCATTCTTGTTAGTGGCAAAAGAACACACATCTTCATAAAAAAAAATTCCAAAGAATCAATGACCACAAATGTTGAAGCACTTGAAGCTCTATCTATCTATAAAAGTAGGACTGCTATTAATACATAGATATAAATTTTATGCAGTTGATGGGAACTAAATAGGAAGTGTATCCCTCTGTAGTTTTCTCCAAGAGATGAGTTGGTACCACAGATGCTTTTAAGAGCCTGCTAAAGTATAAAGGTTTGGTCTTGGTGCTAGCAACATTAATATAGAGCCTTGGTTTATAGCAGCCTGAGCATAATTGTGTATTGTTGATGGAAAAGGTTCAGGGTGAGATGAGAACTGAGCTTCTAACAGATGAAGCAATTGACTATGGTAGAGCTTTTAAGCAATGATGCCACACTGTAGATATACATACCTTCCAGGAGTAAGGATGGATGCTCTTGTTAGCAAGGTAGAACTTCCAACAATATCAAAACACTCTGCAACACATTTGTACTTCACATTACAACATCAGGACAATGTCTTGATTACCTGAGGAACCCACAGTCATCTTTACTTCGTAAGTCTTCTGCAATTTGTGTGTCAGCAACTGTGCAGCATGCACCTACATGGTTTGCCCTTGTTGTCATTTGGAGTGGTTACCCGGTTCCTTGCATTCATATGTTATTTCCAGATTACATTTCATATTTCATAGAGGGAAGGTGGGCTACTCTGCCATATTTATTGTATATGCTTTCACACTACACAGCGGGATTTTAATAAATGCCTAGTGAATAATTAAACAAATAGGCAATACCATTTTGGTTATGGCAGTGTAACTGAGTAGCAAGATCTCTGTTCAAAATTATGCTAAAACGTGCTTCACCATACTCCCCTGGTGACTCCTAGGCACAGAACTTAATGAGAATTCCTTTCTTGCCCTAGTAGCAACTTATTTTGCATAAGATACTAATTAACCCATATGAGGTGGTTTAGGCCTTGGGGGACACTGGGATTATTAATTTTCTTCTTTTATATGTTCATATTTTCTTCACTTCCTTAGATATTGTCACTGTCAAGTTACTAGCCAATGTTATCTTAAAACTATGAGAATTTTTATTTATTCTAATAGAAGCTGAAAGTTAAAATTAAAAGATAGTTTTTGAAATTTCTTCTTTGTAATATATAAAATCATTTTATATGTTATGCCATTATCTTCACTGATTATATGATAAATATATAATTAAACCCTTATGTGTGTCTCAGAGGCAAAGCTACTTTCCCATTAATTTATACCATTGCATTATTGTCAGAAAGAACAAAATACTACGTATTTGACAACAAACATTTACCTTAAGGTATTTTGTGATGAAAATGGGTTCATTATGTGAAACATCTCTAGAAACAAGGAAAATTGTATGCGGTGTTTCCTCTACTCTGTCTCTCTGTATACCTTTCTCTGTCTTTGTTTGTGTCTGTCTATCCACCCCCCTCTGTGTGTGTGTGTGTGTGTGTGTGTGTTTGTGTGTGTGCATGTGTGTTTGTGTTTGACCCACGTGTATGCAGGTGAGCATGAAGAAGCCAGAATATGTATGCTTTTCTATCTTATTTTCTTGAGGCTTGATCCTCCATTGGACTTTGATCTAGGTTGGCAGCCAGCAAGCCCTGTGATCCTCCTGTTTCTGCCTCCAATATCTCTGAGATAACATGCACAAAAGATACATATGGCTTTTTATATGTATTGTGAAATTATTAGTCAAGTCATTATGTTTATGAAACAAGAGCTTTTCTGGATCTGTCATCTCCTCAGTCCATATCTATAGTTTGTTTCCTTTTAATTTTTAAGTTATGTATATGGGTGTGCACATGGTGTGTGTGTGCTTATTTGTGTGTATGTGCATGATATCTGCACATGTTTAGAGACTGCAGGTATTGGATCCTATTGGAATCAGAGTTATAAGAGGTGATAAACCACTCAGCATGAGTTCTGGGAACTTAAGTCAGGTCTCCAGAAAGAACAGTAAGTGCTCTTAACCATTAAGCATTCTCTTCAGTGACTGCATTTTTTAAAAGACATTATGATCCCCATATGCACCAACCTTGTCATTTTGAATATTAGGGCAGATATGTTTTTTTTTTTTTTTTGTCAATTCTAACTAGTGTGTCTTTCCTATAAATCATTGCTGTGATGTCACATCACTGTTGGTAGATTGGGTGTTTACCATAATTAGTAGTTTATTGAATTCATATTTATTGTTAGCATCACATAATCTGTTTAGTCTTACTCTGAACATGTTAGTAGATAAAACCATTTGTATGAAAGTGGTTATATATTTTCCAAGTTCTTTATGGTTCATATTCCTTTATATTAAGCTGTGAGTAAAGTAATTCAGAATAATGTGGAGCTTCCTAGAACAATTAGCAATAAAATAGAAAATGTATTAAGTGGATGCTAGATTGTTCTATGGGTATATACTTTGAATTAGATTCCATAACACCATTAATGTATTTTTCTTTATGTAAATATTATTATACGGCTTTAAATATATTTTTTAAATTTTATTAATAGCATATTTTGAGGTAGCTATACATCTAATAGTCCTGTGGGTACACATACAAGAAATGGGAATCTTTGGAATTTTCAGTTTAACCTTCAAAGTTCCTGCTACTTATTAGGAATTAGGTTTAAGAAGTGAAGTGGTTTTCTTTTTTTCCAGTATTCCAGTATAAAATATATAAAGACTGAGAATTTATTCATATGGTAGCGAAAATACTAGCTTTAGATCTCTTGAGAACTGGAAAGACACAGCAAAAGATGCTAAAGGGGACTTTTCATGTTGTTTTTATTTTCCAATTACTTGTATTGCATATGGATTTATACTTACTATATCAGGAAACAAAATACTAAAAACAAGACTACAATCTATCCTTAGTGACTTCTTAAGGACTGAAAATTTTTCTACTTCAGGAAATTTGATTGTGGAAACTGGTCTTGGAATGTTTTAGCTTTTAGATTATGAACCATCCATAACTGTGGAGAATCCCCTCCACAGTGTTTTCCATGCATTTGAGATCTCAAAGTCAAGTGATATGAAGAGAACTTATTAGATTTACAGTGAGCCATTGCAAATGGGAGATGTGTGAGCACTTTTCCATTATCTAAATTATTCTTATTTCTGTACCAGTGTTGGCTAGATTAGAAAACACTACAAAACCAGAGGTAAGGTGGGCTGTGGGAAGTCCAGATACACTTCTTTACTTTGATTCCTCGCGGATACAACCACATTCTTTAGATCATATAAATTTCATACTCAGTAGCTGAGCTAGAACAGGCTATGGTGTATCAGTAGCAAGGAACTGTAGGAGCTTTAGGAGGTATGTGTGTGTGGGGGGGCAATGGGGCTGGAGTTTATCCAGTGCAATAATTGTGCTGTAAAAGATTTTGTTGATTCTAAATTCTCTGTAGGAGAAATAAGAAGATAATTTCTTTTTCTCACTTCCTTTCTTTCCAGTTTTAGACCTGGCTAAAAACTAGGAAGCAGTGCATTTGAAATTAGACTGAGCTTCACTGGTAGACCATGGCATCAGACTTCTGGAATAATGAGATAACTGTCGAGAGATGGGGAATGAGAATTTGACAAAATAGTGAGGAAAGGCATGCTAATAGACCCAACAAGAATCACTTGTAGGCTCATGTGTCACTAGTGACAGTTGGACTGGGTATTTCTAAAGGTTTCCTATTTTATTGTGGCAGAATTAGACCCCCATGTTTATTTGGGGGGGTGGATTCGAGACAGGGTTTCTACATGGCTTTAGAAGCTGTCCTGGAACTCGTGCTTGTAGACCAAGGCTGGCCTAGAACTCAAAGAGATCTGTCTGCCTCTGCCTCCTGAGTGCTGGGATTAAAGGGGTGTGCTGTCACCACCACCCAACCCCCATGTTTATTTTGTTTTGTAGCCAATTTTATAGGTTGAGGGAATGGAATTAAGAATCCAGAGACCAAAATACTGTACAGTACCTTAAAAGTTATGAATGATACCACTTCTTGGTGGGCACTTTTTATGTACTCACAGTTGAAATGGTGAATACAGTACAGTTACTCGAGGCTTCCGTTGAGTATAGAGATTTCAAAGTTTCTATGCTGTGGCTGGTAACTGACGTTTGCTGTTACTTGGGAGGTTACCTGCATCTTGCTGTGATCTCTACCTAGTAAAATATCAGGGCAGTCATGTTTCACTATGTAGTCTCCTTTAGAGCAAGCCCCTTAGGAGAGTAGGTGGAGGTGATATTCTTTCAAATTTACTTTTTCTTAATATAGCTTTACTTTATTCGAAATATAAGCATATAATTCCTTTCCTTTTATTTCCTTCTTGCAACCTCTCCCATGTCCCTCTTACTCTGTTTAAAGTTCATGGCTTATTTTCTTTTCTTTATATTATGATTATTGTGGTAATTAAGGCAGAATTGGGTGGTGGAAAAGTAGACCTTATCTCTTTGGTGAAGATGCTAGAGTATTTGGACATATTTTAAAAGTTCCAGACTATGAAGAACCAGGTCTACCTCTCCAGTCTAATAAAAAACTCATATTTTGGCATAAGCACAAGTTTTAAGGATTTGTGAAGGAATGGGTGTGGGGATCATGGCTATTTTCCACACCCCCAAATGCCACTGCTTAATTTGAGCAATTTTCCCTGTAAAAAGACTGCAAATGCATGTGCTTTGCTGTATGATAGGATTTTAATAAGATGAGCAGTGAAGAGCATCCAGTAGCTCCTTGGAGTCATCAATAGTAAGTAACCATAGAAAATATATAAACTAGGTATGTAATAACTCATTTAAATTAATTATCAAAAGGCTCATTTGTAATATTACGTACAAAAATAATTATCCAAAGCCTTTTGCAAGGACTGTTCTTAGGGTTAACCCTTAACCTACATCCAGAGATTCTCATAAGAGAAAATTAAGGGGTTTGCATAGTGAGTGTGGTTATTTGTAAGGCTTTAGGAAAACTGCCAACAATTTGTAAATGGGAATGGACACTGGCATCAATATAAAGCTGAGAATGCTGATATTTTCATGCTAAGCTGGGGAAATAGGGATATGTGTGATATGGTTATCTCAAAAATAGCTTCAGAGAGGTTGCAAAGAGGGGAAGGGGAAATCAAAGCAGACATTGATAAATGTGGGCAGGATGACTGTGTGCTGGGGAAGCGCTGGCATTCTTCCATTTAATATGTGTGCTGTGTCTGAAGCACTCTTATGAAAAGTCGTCGTTCATGTTGAGAGCAGATCATGTTTTTGTGACATTCCTACTTGGTAGTCATATTGCTAGCTATTAAAAGCCACATTGTGATAAAACAGTGTTTTGATACATGCAGGCAGTGAATTCATGTGAATAGATGTTTCCCACAGCTTACTAAGAGATTCTTCTCTTCCTGAATAGAACATATGAATGGTTGAATGATGCTACTAATGTTACAAATACAGACCTTTTTTTTTTTTAAGCCATTTAAACAATCACTATGTACTTTGCTGTCTTATTGCTGTTGTGGTAAAAAAAAAATGGCATTTATACAAGCACACAGCAATGATAGAAAATAGTGGGATATTTTTTACTTAAAACTTCTTAATGTTTATGTTCATTGGTGTGGTGGTTTAACTTTTATCATTGTCTTGTTCTTTGTTATTGGTCTGGAACTGTTATCTTCTTCAAATCTTGACCATAGTGGCAAACATATTCATAGGTTTTATTTATACTAATCTGTATTATTATGTAATTTTATGCCATGTTTGCATGAACCATAGAGCTTTCTTTCAAGTGTTAGATTTGACAATAAACATATATTTTTTTAATTTAGTTATCATCTATCTATCTATCTATCTATCTATCCATGTATTTGAGAGGCATGGGCATATGCCGTGGATTTTTTAGTGGACAGGGGACAAGTTGTGACAGTTGATTCTTTCCTAATATGTGGGTTCCAGGGAACAAACTCAGGTCATCGGATTAACTGTAAATACTTTTCCATTTTGAGCCATCTTGCTGGCCCTTATATGTATTTTTAACAGAATGGATACATTTTCAATTAATAAATTTCAAGCCTTATTTTAGTAAACGTTTATCTTTACATCTTAGTCTTTGTTCAAAAATGAAAACTTTATTCTTTACAAGATAATGTATTTTGATTCTGTGAAAATAAGAAGAATTAGAATTAGAATTAGCTTTTGTCCTCAGATATTTATACAGTAAGTTAAGTACATACTTTAAGTCAGTGGTCCACACATGTTATAATAAAATGTTTTAGTTGTAACCCCAAAATGAGCAGTTTGACATCTAGTTACTCTCAACAATATTCACTTCATTCCTGCCCCTCCCCACATTCATTTAACCATTAACTGCATTTTGTGCAGAGGGTATGGACGTGAAAATGACCATGTTCTTCCTTTATTGATGATCAGTCTAATTATTGTACAGGGAGTGAGGAGGTCAATAAAGAGATAATAAAACCACATGACATTTCTTAGTAAATCAAATAAGCTAGGGCATTGGTTTGTTTCAGTTGGATGATGATGTTTTACTTTCCCTGGAAAGATGCGAACAAATGCCTCTTCGTCCCATATAAGGCAGTTTTGAAAGGCCTAAGTACTGATTCTGCTGAGTCAAGCTTGGCAAATCAGTTTATTGGCTTTTCTTACTGGGTTAGGATGGAGGGGAGAGTTAACAGGATCATGGGTGACTCTAAACCAGATCTGTCACTGGAAGCCTACTCTAGTCCAAGTGATAATTTGCAGAAGCTGCATCCCAGGGTCCATTGGTAGGGCTTGCAGGTGGCTTCACAATTTGGAGAGATCCTCACAGTTTTTCATTGGCTTTCATAACCTAGAGAATGGGCTGTGTGAATCTTGGAAGTTCTGGCTTTCAGGGACATCATGGATTGTTTCTTTCTTGAGCTGGTGAGCACGCTTCCTTTCTAGATGGAGTGTTTAAGTTCAATTTGGATGACATTGCAGCTGATCAGATGGTTCAAGAAAACCTCTTGGATGTGGTGCTTTCAGAGCCTGGACCAGAAACAGGGACAGCTCTGTGAGTATCTGGGACAGAGCTGTCCTAGTGAGAGAAGCAACAGGTGCAAAGACCCAGGGAAACTCGGGAGTGTGGGGACTTTACACTGTTTCAGGAACAGTGCAAAGTGGGAAGAAATTAACTTCCGTATGAAACCGATGTACATTTTTCAATCTCATTTTCATAGCTAAGTGTGTCATAATAGAACTTTTCAGTGTAAGTTTCATGACCATTTTACCATATCCTCTGAAAGTACTTTGTCTATCCCAGGCCAAATACCTGAATCAGTATGGCTTAGCTTAGCTGTTCTTTTTCCCTCATAAATACTTAAGCTTTTTAATTCTGCAGCCATAATTGTCACTCCCAGGTGTAATCATTTTCCTCTTGGCCTCGGCACTATCTCCTTTAATCTTATTCATTACCTAGTTTCTAAGGACTTTTATTGCTTTACAATTAAGTCTCATCAATATTTGCTTTAAGCCGAGTTTAACATATCTACATTTTTCTTTCTATGCCTACCTTTCTAGTGTAAGGACCAAAGTAAAAATGTCATGAAATGATGAGCACCATGAATGATGATGTCAAGATCATGTTTTGTGATGTTCTTCCGCATATGAATAATACATTTGAGCATTAGTTGATTTTCTTATTGCTGCAGATAAATGTCTGGCAGAAACAACTTAAGGAAAGATGGACTTAGTTTGTCTCAGGGTTTCAGGGGATTTCAATTGATCTAGAAGGAGAGCCTCGATGGCATGAGTATGTCAGTCTGTGTTGGCCAGAGTTTGAAGCATCTGGTGCCATTGATGTGGCTAACAAGGGAGTAGAGAATTTAAATTAGGCAGTGAAGTGGATATAACTTTGTAGACCCTCCCTTGGTGACCCACATCTAGTAGCTAGGCAACAATCCCAGGTCTTGCAAGACATTGCAGCCCAGAATCACCATCTGGGTTACAGGTGTTCAAATCCCTCATACCATGTAAGAGATCTCCAATTATAGTCAGAAAAATATTTGCTATAAATGCTTATGTTCAAATTAGAATATTCCTGGCTTTATTTATGTCTGAGGCAGTAGATGGGCAGTATGCATCCAACAAATTCAGTTGCTATATTGATATGTTCCTTTTCAGTCTTATAATTTTCCACTCTGTGCTTGGAGAGTACATTCTGAAATAGAAAGCTAACCAGAGTAGCATTCTGCTTAAACCGTAATGAGCTTAAATTTCTCATTGGGTAAAGGTAAGTTCCATACACACCACCAAAATAATTAAGGAATTGTTTCCAATAACTTGTTGACTCGACTGTGGACAAATTACCTTCTACTCTACAAGCTCCTCATTTTTAGATCGTATCTCATCCTTATATTCTTCCTTCCTGGTCTTCAGAAGATAAAGCTTCCACCTGAGCCTAGTCATGGGATAGATTAACTACTTTATTTTTTTTCTTTTTATTTGACAGGCCTTTACATCCTTCAGTATCTCAGCTCATAAAACTTCCTGAGACTCCCCACCTCCGGACAGATTTTTAAAAATAGATCAAGGGAAAAAAAAATCAAGATGTCTGTTAACTCTAAAAAGCATCCTCTCCTGTATCTGTGTGTGTGTGTGTGTGTGTGTGTGTGTCTGTCTGTCTGTCTGTCTGCCCCTCTTTTACTCAGTAATAGTTGAAACCTCACTGTTTCAATTAAAAACTACTTGGCTAAGAGAAACCATGCTTAAATTAGGATATTCAAAACCATTAAGCTGACTAAAGCTATCTTTAGATAAGCAGGATAAATATGCCTAATATTCAGATTAGTTAAATGGGGGAAAGAATTGCTTTTCAAGGTCATTAACCCACAACATTCTAGATCCAGATGTTGCAGTTTTCTGCTGTGTTCATTGTTTAGTTCATTTAGTACCAGTGACATGGAAGCTGATAACTTGAAGCCTATCTCTTCATTGCAATCAGTGCACTGTTTTTGAGAATTCTAACTCCATGCACAAGATTTAAAATGAGTATTTTGACTATTTCAAGTAGCATGTCAGTCATATTCAATTGGGACATCTCCTACTGTGACTTACAATATACAAGTTTATCTGTTGAAATCAATGAATAAATCTCTCTGACTCATCTGTGTGATCTTTTACCCAACTTGTTATATGCAAGAATCATTATTGACACATTCTTCCCCCTTTCTTCCTATTCTACTGTGACGGTGGTGGTATCTTTATTTCTCATTCTAGGGGACTTTATGGCATGTCCTCAACAATGTCATAGTGGAAGAAACAATGTTTACCTTTTGTAACAAAGCAATTTAGGCAAGTCATTCTCTTAGTAAGATCTCTTGCACTGTAGCTGCCATTCCTGGTGTGCTACTTATTTCTTATAATAGCCTATGGGCTAATATTAGTCTACCTATTTACTAAAGATGAAACTTCCCCTCTTGGGGAATGTATAATGATAGTTTAAATTCACACAGCTGCTTAATGGTGAGTTCTTCATCATTCTGAGAGCCATTATATAGTTTCATTCTATCATTGTATTACAGCATTTTCTATGTTAAAATTCTTTATTCAAAACTCCTAATTTCTAATCAGACCTCCACAGTCAGGTTGACAAAAACAAATCAATAATTTTAAGGGGAGAACAAGTGTTCTACTTTTTTTTCTGTTTTACATGGGGATTTTTAAATCCCCCATGATAAAATTTCTTTCTTTTATTAATTGGTATAGTGAAAGGGTTTTGTCTAGGTTTACCTCCTCTCTAGGAAAAAAAATTCCCACATTATTTTAGTTATATGAAATGCACAATCATGCCATTTGTTGCAAACTATCACTAGTTTGGTACAGAGGAAAGTAGGAGATGATTTTCAAGGCATCACTGACAGGGGTAGGTAGACTCATGGAGACCAAGTGTTTCCTTTTCTTGGATAGTCTGCTTTACAACATATTTCATGGGCATGTTGAATGGAGAATTTAATAAATTTGCTAATATTCTACAGTGAAAAATATTTATTTCCTGAGATTGAATAAAAGCCGTTACTATGAGTCAAAAGAATAGCTATTTGATAAAAATATGTATACAAAAATGACCTTGAGGGCCGGTAAGATGGCTCAGTGGGTAAAGGCAGTTGTTATACCCTGAGTAGGATCCCTGGAACGCATATGATGGAAGGAGAGAACTGGATCCCAAAGAGTTGTTCTATCACTTTCATACATGTACCATGGCATTAAAGTACCCACAATACATATGTACCTACATACATTCACAAATATAAAAACAATTTAAAATGTATACACCAGAAAGGAAAACCCACCATATACAGAGTACACTGGCAAACTGATTCTTTAATAACTTTACAAAAAACCTAAATGAAAGGAAATTATTTGCTAAACATTTCATATTTCCTCCCATTTAATTCCTAAACACATTTAACAGGTGGAATCTAAGGAGATTTTTTTTAAAAAGCATGTTTGAAAAATAGATTATGAGCTGGGCAGTAGTGACTGACTCGCACTTTTAATCCCAGCACTTGGGAGCACAGACAGGCAGACTGAGTCCAAGAGCAGTCTGCTCACAAAGCAAATTCCAGAACAGCCAGGGCTACACAGAGAAACACTATCTTAAAAAACAAAATAAAAATAATGACAGTAATAATTAATAATAAGAATATGAGGAGGATTTAGGTTAAAGACCTTTTGGATTCTAAGTCTGAATCACTAGTTTGTGGTCTTCAAAAAATAATTTAAACTAAACATGTCCAGTTTTATATTTGTCTTATATATTCAAATGCTCTGACAACAGCAATCATCCTAACTTATATTTAACTTTCCATTATATTAAATGAAATAATATAGATGATAAACACATATTAGAGTAAATCAACAAAATATACTCACTTCCATCCATGTACCAGGGCTTGAAAGTACCCACACATATACACATACATGAATGCATATATAAATGTAAAATCTTTAAAAAAATATGTAGATCAAAATGTCTTGATTCCATCTTGGCTTCTAATGGCTAGGGTAGTTAAAATGCTAAGTTGTAAAATCCCTCCTTCACAGACTGTGTGAGGAGCAAGGGACCTGGAAGGGCTACAAAGTCAGCATCATCTCTGTAGCTCTATGTCTTTATTTATGAGGTTTCCATATGAGACAACAGCAAGAACTGAAATCCCTGGAAAACCTCACGATGAAAAACTTTTGTGTGCTAACCTGGAAAAGAACCTTGTGGTATTTGGGCATGGTGGTTAAGAGCTTGTTAGGGCTCACTTTCAAAATAGTCTTTTATCACCTGGTTGAAACTTCCCTGAGCCTATGTGGTCATTTATGAAAATTTCACTTATTCATAGTACCTTTCTCATTGAATAATTATTAGTAAAATTAAATTAGTTACTTATAAAGCTCTTGTAATAATATCAGATTCATGATATATGCCATAAATTATTATTAAATCTGAGACATAACTTATACATACTAAATGCATATGGATCTTAATATTTGTACACCTTTCTAGGAACTGAGGAATATTATTAGATAGCATGTTAATTTAGTTCATGTCATATAATTGAATAGTGACCATATAAGTGAATAGATCCTGGGATCATAATGAATTCTGATGCACAATATAAATGAAAAGTATTTATAATTTATAAAAGAAAATAAAGGCTCAGGAGTGAGAAAGTAGGCCTTCCATGACAAAGCTACAGTCCCCTCTGCCGTGTCTGTCTGTAAATACACATACAATTTGGAACATCTAATTTAGTTCTTGGCAGAAGAACACAGCATCATGTCTGCTGTATTTCCTTATTCTCAGCTCTGCTGCGTTTGTTTTCTTGTGTTACTTTTATCTTCTTTTTATAACCCCAAATTGTTTCGATTTTCAGATTATCATATTGTATTTATAACTTACTTCATTTTCCTTTTGCTGGGAAATATGCTTCCAAAGTAGCATTTGGAACTTATTTTATGTTAGGAATTAGAAGGGTAGAGATACTTGTTTAATTTAAACTTTTTTATTTCCTACAAGTTCATTTATTCTCCCCTTTCCATATATTCCCAATTTCTGCTGTCATCTTTGACATGATGCTGGACTTGAGGCCATAGAGAGTTAACTCAGAAATGTCATTGAAAGTTTGTGTGACCCTTCTTAATCACATAATGTAAATGCTTTGTTTTCCTCTGTAAACATGTTACTTTCTGCAATGAGCAGTGTGGCGATCATGGTTTATGGAGTACACAACCATGCACATGATATAAGTATAAAGCTCAGAACTTGGGAGTGTACATCTCATTGTCTAGGCAGAGGCATGGGATGTGTGGGAATGCCTCTGTGTGGGGAGGAAGTGGGGGAACCCTAACTGCTTCCTCAGCTGCTGACTGAACTCTTGTTCCAATTCAAGAAGAAATAAAGCACTCTTCAGAATATCATGCTGAATACTTTATTCATTGGCTCTATGGAAATTAGGCTAGGAAGCAAATTAAAATTACAGGCTCCTTCTCACACCCCAAAAAAAGAATATCTTTTCTTAGTGTCTATGTATTCAGCTATTGCCTTCTCCGATTTAACCATTTAGATATACTCCTTGAACATAACTCTCTTTAGGATTCACGTAACAATGCATTGAATTTACTTACTACACACCCTGATTCTTCTCCCCAACCCCCACTACATTAAGCGGCAGTGGATCTGGAAGCTGTCATGTTTGAGAAATACCATGATGCCATGAGTTAATTCTGTACCTGTCAGGAGATACTGTGTGAGATCCCTAGGGGGCTTTTATGGTGTCACAGTCCCTCAAGTGTCCTTTAGTCCCTTTCAAAGCAATGACCCATGGCTAGCAGATCTTGTTTTAACACATGGCAACAACTGTCAACAGGTTTCATGATTGACATAAAGTTAACCTTTTTTTTTTTTTTTCTGACTTTGATTCGATGCTTTTTAGCATTTGCCATGAAATGAATAAGAAGAAAATATATTTGGAAGTCTATGACATTTAAAGTATCCTGGTAGATTTGGTTCATAAATCTTGGATTTATGAGAGGCAGTCTTTAGGATAGACACTGATATTCACCAAGTGTGGTAGTATGTGAGTATCTTAATGGATATATGAAAACCTTAGATAGGAGATAATAATTTCATATCTGAATGTGACACAGCAAGATCAGAACAAAGGAAGAAAATATTTTCACGTATTTTGTTTTTATGTTTTTCTTTGTTTGTTTGTTTTTGTTTTTGTTTTCATGAGATAGGTTCTCAGTAACCCAGGCTAGCCTTGAACTTGCTCCATAGCCAAGGCTGCCCTTGATCTTCTGATTCTTATGCCCCCACCTTCAACGTGCTGAGGTTACAGGCTTGCCGTGCTATGCAAACCTTTAAAATAATGTTTTATTTTGAGTCTTACAGTCTCATTTGTTCTGAACTTTCAATCATTTCCACAAACATAGAATAGAATATGATTTCTCTTTCTAGTGCTTACATCTTAGTATCACTGTAGGAGAAATTAAAGGGTGATTTATAAGAGCATACTTTCATAATAACTGCAAAAATGAGAAAGATGAATTATATAATGTTTAAATTCCAGATACTTTTAATGATAAAACAGAGAACATCCTTGTATTTTTAGCTTTCCATCTCAGTGTGATAATTTTTGACTAAATGACTTATCAATGAAGACAGGAACTAGGTCCTCACATTCCTGTATTGATTTGAGATATTTTTGCTTATCTGTAGCATCCTAAAACATTTATTTGTATTGGGAAAGGGGTTCTTTTCCACAGCTATTCTTTTTTTAAATTATATGTCTCTTAGCTTCTGGGAATTCTGATATCCAAAAACAATGCAAGTAAGATGAATGTAGTTGTCTTTTTCCCTTTTTCTTTCACCAGTTCTATGACTGAATGGTGTTGTTCTCTGATCTGAGCTGGTTGTTCTGACTCGTGGAGTAATCAATTTCTCCTGGCAATTCTTAAATGGGCTTTATTATTCAGTGAATTCCCTGGGGAAGTCTGAACATTTGTCCTTGTTCCATGGCTTTAGAAATGGATGGCCATTGCTCTCAAAGGTTGGTGGTTTTTTGATGATTGAAGGAGTAAGGCGGAAAGAAAGCTAAGTTAAAACAATGGAGGCCGGGTGAGATAACACAGGGACAGTGAGGGAGGTGGACAGCTATTGTTAGAAAATCTGAAGTAGGACTGTAGACTTAAAGCCTGCTCAGCTTTGATTAATAGAAGCTATAAAAATGAAATGCTGAGCCAGGGGAAAATAAAATTACACTTGAGAAGTTACTTGAAAATGTGTTAATGCCTTTAACTTGCCAAGCTCTTTCCCCCACACTTTTAGTCTGAGTGTAAAATTGCTACAACAAAGTGCATATTTTTAGCTACTGATTATGATTATGTGTGTGGGCAAAAGCTGACTTTTACCAGTCAAAATGTAAAAGAAAACAAACAAACAAACAAAATGTCTGTGAGAATGCTACATTGTGTCTGTATTTTGGAATAAGGCCCTTTAATATATTTGCTAATATAAAACACACTTCAAAATGTTCTTGGTAGACTAAAGACATTTACTTGAACACGAGCAATGGTGATTACAGTTGTGTGAATGACTTTTGCTGAGATATACTGTACAGACTTCCATTCTCCTGAAAGGAAAAAAAAAATGAAATGCAGCACACACCAAAGTAATGATTGCATGAGGTCCAACATGGGAAAGTAAATGGGTTTTACTGAGGGTTACTTGCAGGAGTGTGCATGAGAGGTTACTGACAGGAGCAGAGCTGATATGACTGAGGCTACTTCATGAAAGCCCACCCCAGCTCAGTGAAGACTCATGATGGCTGATCTTCTGGAACACTCTGCATGCCTAACAGAGAACTTAACAGATCCTTGTCATTGCCTCTTAGCATCTGGGCTGCTCAGTCTCCTCGGCAGCAGTGGCTTAGCACTTCTATAAAGCTGGGATGAAATTGAGAATCTTCCAAGTTTCCTCCCTCAGGCACATGATAGCTTCATTATCTTGGGTCTCAGGAACCTTTCTTCCTTCTGGTGGGAATATTACAATTTTGACAAAAGAGTCATACTACAAGAATTTTGTATTTGAAGAATAGAAATGGGGTTCAGGATTTTTCAGGGATTGGTGCTGACTTAGGTAGTATTAGTTATGTTTTGATTTGTGTTTCCCAAAAGCCAATGCATAAAAGTCTTATTTTCCCTGTGCAACTATTAAGATGTGATAGAATCTGTAAGGGGTGGGGCCTGATGGGAGGGAGTCAACTATTGGCGTAGATTGCAGCACCACCTTCTTAGTCTCTGTTCCATGGTTCATGATGTAAACAGTTCATTTCAGCAAAGGCTGCTAGATACTGCCATCTGACACTTTCACCACAATCTAAACCACCCACTTTTGATCATGAACTTCTATATATGTATGCTAAAAAAATGTTTCTGTTCTGTAAGTGGCTTACCTCACTTATTTGATTATGATTATTTAGAGTCAAAGATCTAAATTTTTTAAAATAAAAATATGTATAAAAGGCCTTTCTATTTTTAATTCTTTGAGAATTTCAAACCATGATTTTTGTCCACATTCACCCTCCTCTCCAACTCTTCCCAGAAGCAGGTTCCCCTAATTCTTTAGCCATTCAATTTTATCTCTGGCTTTATTTCTCAAACCCATCACTTCCAATTTGTGCTGCCCACATACTATTTAATGTGTAGCCTTCCACTATATCATGGTTGAAGTAACAGGGAGTCACAACCCTTTAAGAAAATGGACTCATTCTCCCAACAGCTATCATTTTCTAGTAGCTTCTTGCCTAAGGGTGGGACTTCAGAAACGGCTCGCCTTTCTTTGCTGAGACTTTGTCTGACTTGATCTTTTCCAGTTCTTACATATGCTGCTACAGCCACTATAGCTCCTCTACTGCTTCCTGAAAACACTGCTTCCTTGTTGTCATCTATCACTTCTGGTTCTTATAGTCTTTCTGACTCTCCTCCATAATGATTCTTGGGAGGAAGAAGCTTTGTAATTTAGTTCCATTTAAGCCTGAAAATTTTTCAGTCTCTTATTTCCTGGACAGTTACCAGTTATGGGTCTCTGTGCTAATCACCACCTACTGCAAACAGATGCTTGTCTGATGAGTGTTGAGAAATACACAATCTATGGACATAGCGGTAAGTCATTCGGACTTTGTTTAATACTATGATCACTTATCAGAGTAATAGCAGTAAATCCCTGTCAGGTCTCATTACAAGACTAAGTATAGGTTCTTGGTCATCAAAATGGAGCCATGTATGTGCTTAATGTAGATTGGGTCTTAAATACAATCAGAAACTGGTTTCTTACTTCCATGATGGTCATAATACCATTGCAACACTAGGCATGTCATGTCTAGCCAGGTAGGTCATTGCTATAACTCTCTCACAGTTGGGTACAACTGAAGATTACTTTTTTCCACTTTTGGTAATGTGCATAACAACTTCCAGAATTATGAAAACTAGACAGAAGAGGTGACATTTTTAGGTGAGTTCCAGCTGAATATCTCCATGTTTTACAGGTCTAGTACATAGTGCCTTCATCTATTGGGTTTTACTGTAAAGTTATGACATATAACCTAGATCAATGTCAATCACTTATAATGTTTGAGAGTCTTTGGCACTTCATGGCCAACAAATCCAAACTTGTCACTTCATTCCTATCATCAGTCTTTTTCTTTGTTAGCCTGTGGTATCTTGTAGGATTACAGGATAATTCCATTTCAATTAATTTAAAGATGCATATGTATATATTTTAGGAAAGTTCTATCAGAGTTAAGAAATTTTGTGACAGATTATTTTATTAGTGACAGCAAAAGTAGGAACCCGTATTTCTGTACTGTAATGATTATTGTTCAATAATTGTTAAGTATGGAATTTCTCAGTGTTCATGTTGAGAACTCTCACAACTGTGTTAGATTGTTTAATTTTCTTGGTAATTGTGCAATTTTACAGAATTTTTCCTCGCTCAAATGCTGACCCTCTCCAGGTGGCTAAGGAAGCTTGGAGTTCAATTTGCTCCCAGAACATAGTAAGAAAGAGGCTTCATGTGCACATTGCTTCTGACCTCTAGTTTCTTATATGTCTTCTCCATTATGCTCTACCGTTAGCATTTAATATTAATGCTGAACTGTCACTTCTATGATTTCTTGTAAATGATGAGGCAAAATTGTTGTTTGGTTCTCTTGTCACACAAGGCCTAGACATCCCTTCCACCAGAAGAAGGCATGCTGGCACGACTAGCCCAAGTTGAGTCCCAACCATATCTGTTATTAAACTTGGTAAAATGATAGAAATGGTAGAGTTTTCATGTTAGTTTAGCTGCCCTGCAGTATCCAGACGCTCTGTGAGAACTTTTTGTTATTTTTGTTTTATGTGAAAATGTTATTACGGTTGTATGTATGTTGCTGCACACAATTTGGGTAGAGCACTGGCACTCAACCAAAGGCTCTATGAAACAGAAAGAAAAATTTGCTGAGTGATAGATTTGTCACTCAAATTGGAGCAGCTCCCTCATCTTTAGTGTTCTGGGCTATAGAATTTGGACAATTACAGGCTCCACAGTCAAATCCCCCCCGTCCCCCTCCATGCTATATAACCTTGAAATAGTGACATTCAAGCTCTCTACTGAAGACCCCAGCATCTCTGGATCTGTGTCTTTTGTGCACTTGTCTATCATTTGCCTTGTCCTTTTACCCATTGTTGAAGTAAGATAACTAAATCTGTCATTATTTTAATGATTTACTTGTTTATCTCTTCTGCCTTGAATGTTTTCCTTCATGTACTTTAGGTACACTTTGCTAGGTATATACATGTTTATACACATTGTATGTTTCTCATAGGTTTGAATTTTTCTTGTTATAAAATGACCATTGTCTTTCATGTCAATATCTGTTTAAAGTCCATTTTCTCAAATGTTAGAATGGTATTTTAGTTTACTTTTTCCAAGAGTGTCTTTCTTTTAGCTCATAAACATGATTGCATCTAATTTTCATTTCTAGATTCACTGTAGCCAGAGAGTGTTGCTTAGTGATCTTGCCAGTTTCTGCTTATCCTAGGAGTGTTTATTCTATTTGAATTTAGTATGGCTATTGTTATGACAGATTTAATATCTGGCGTTTTGCTACTTTGTTGTGAATGTGTGTCTGTGTCTGTTTCCCTATTTTGCCATTACATTTTGGGAGGAGGGTTCTATAGATATTTCCCAGCATATAATCTTATTTCTTATATTTCTTTTACTGTTGGTCATAGTTTGTTTTAGAATAGTCCTAAGTATCTCCTGCCTGGAATCAACCATGGGGATAAGGCCATTTTTTCTGTCCTTGTTCTCTTATTCCTATGTGTATAGCATACACACACACACACACACACACACACACATATATATATATATATATATATATATATATATATATATATTAAATGAGGCAGCTTATTACACATTTGTGCTCTTGTTTTTCAACTTCTGTGATCATTTCATTCCACAAGCATTACTGTTCATATGTGATGCACTGTTTTCGACATAGTAGGAAAACATTGGTGAAATGTTTCTGCCTCCATGTAGCCCATTGACTCTCACTGAAAGCAGAAAGAAAGTGAACAAGTAATTCAACAAAAGTTTTCAGTGTTTTGTTTATAAATAAGTAGAGCTGAGTGGGAAAGGTGGGAAGGTGCCTTGTTATCTATGATGGCATTAACCTAAGAATGAAATAATGAGAGGGAAGCAGAGATGGGAATGAATTATTAACTCATGTTGGCATGTTGGCTTATTTTTTATGGAATGCAAACAAATCATAGTAAGTGTGCACAGAGAGTCTCACAGTATATTACCCAACTATGTAATTAAGCTTGTGAAAAAACACCACCATATTGTATAGGTAACACTTTTTCATTAAGAATCCTATCTGACATTTAAAGTGAAGTTGTGTGGTCCTAACAAGTGTAGGTCCCCAAGTCAGTGACCAAAGCTGCCAACCATCTATAATCAAATATGAAATATGCATGACTCTAATACTCTTCTATGATATGGGCAAGGAGGTGTTCAGACAAGATAAATATGATTCCAATTTTCATGTCACTTGGGAAATGACAGTGACTCTAGAAAACTATTCACAGGACAACTCTAGTTTGATGCATTGGAAAAAATCAGGAGACTAATGCTTATCTTTATTTTCATTTTTCCAATCCTAGTAGATCGAGTGACATTATTCAGGCCTCCTCAATTTTTCCACAAATTTAAATTGGGCTGAGGGAATCTTTCAAAATGTTTAGGCTGGGTAAACTGGATTTTATTTCAGATGGTTACTTGCTGTGGAAATAGAAAACTAAAATCTGAGTAATGTCCTCATTTGTAATTCCATTGGAAGTAGTTAAAAACTACTGTGCACAATGCCACAAAATCTATTCTGTCCTTCTTCGATTAATCAAATAAAATACTATAGATTTTTATGCTTGGGAAAATTTCCAGTGTAAACAGGTACCTTCTAAAAGTAGTTTTACCTTTTGAAAGTAAGAGGGTGCTTGCAAGCATGATTGAAATAGTAACTAGTATGATGGACTGATCACAACTTCACCTTTTGTGTTATATGATGGATCAAATCAAAACTAGAATTGCAAGCCAAGCATCTCGATGAGGAGATGGGTTTGAAAAATGACATAGTCCATTCTTGAGGGAGGCAATGTTATAGCTGAGAGACTAGAGTGTTTTAATGAAGTATGGGGAAATCCTTCCACCTTTTTCTCTGATAACACTATTGACACTTAAAAGTAGGATGACCAGCAGAAAGCTGGTGTATAGTTTTAGCCTGCAATTGAACAACTGAGTACAAAATCCAGTTTATTGAATTCAAGAGGTGATCAAAGAGATAAAGGGAGCTCGAGTACATAATAGTTTCATTTTTTTCCTTAATAGTGTGTTATAGGAATTTGAAAAGTGAGGATTCACAAGCCTGCATGTGTTATGGAGGGAAAACGGATCGCTTTGCAGCTGTGTACTTCGGGTAAATGATTTGCATACTACCTCTGCCTACTCATCTACAAAACTGGGAAAATAATATGTTTAAAACATGAGCTCATCAAGGCCAGTTCTCCATTAATAAACCCTATTTAACAATTATTACTTATCCCAGAAGTGATTAGGCATAAGAAATCCAGTATTCTTTTGTTTGTATTGTCGCTGCTAATTGTGAACCAGTTGGGTATGTACACAGGTGCTTGAAATAGGACAGAAAAAGGCAGGGGCATTTCTAGCCTTATGATCTTCAGTTTGGATACTTAATTATTCATTATCTAGATTTTAAAAGAAAGTACTTAATTAATTGCATCCTACTTACCAATATATATTTCAGATTTTCTTAAAAGAGAAAGGTTATGCTTTTTCTGGTAGTGCATAAATGCGAACTAGAACTTACATTCCTCAACAATCTATGTTTTATATGGATCCTGATTTAAATAACTCTGAACGCAAGGCACAAAATGATAGAAGACAATTGAAGGGAACCTCATGGTTACTACTTTATAATTTCTATATTTATTATTTTTTATTTGAGTTATTGACTATGCATCCTAGACACAACTTTCCATAACTCTCATCATTGTATAAAATCTTTGCAAATTCCAGGTGCCAAATACTCAAAAAATTTGCATGCACATGCACAATTTACATACACACATGCAATTTACAATGTTGCCATAAGGTAATTAGCAATCGGTTACAGTTTGCTGCTAATGAGGTCAAGGTTACAGATTTACTGTTCCACTGAGTCTCTCTTTTGGCTCAGATCCATTGCTTCTGATTCTCCCTGGACCCCTGAATTGCTATTTCACAAATGCTGTTTGTCACAGGAATGGGCCATGTAGGAAGATACAAGTTCTTTGTTGCCAAACTATAGTCTACTAGTCAGGGTTCAGCATTTTCCTGAGAAGTGGCACATGTGGAGTGGCAGGTTTGTTCACACAGGTTCATAAAAAAAAGTATGTAAACCCACAGAACTAAAACACCCATCTTTACATAGAGAAGCAGCTCTGTGTTGCAGTTTAGATTAAACCTGATGTGAAATCACAAAATACGTTAAGGAACTTGAATTTATTTTATTGAGCATTCTTAAACAAATATTGTCTCATTTAAAATAAATAACAAATCTTGACTTTGTTAATTCAGTTTTCTACACATTTAACTAGTTCATTCTTTCCTATAGCATTAATTATTATCTCTTGCATTGGAAAATAAGTCAAATGGCACATTCAATGTGTTCTGGGGAATGGAATGTGAATGACAGAAATCCCTATGAAAAACACTAATATTCTCTTCTCTAATTTGTTTCAATTCTTTGGATTTTTTCTCTTTAAAAAAACTTGTTAATTTAAGACAGGCTGATGAAACAAATGTTTATGTAACACTGTAGGGACTAAAGATACTCTTACTAGGGTAATGTATTGTTCTGAGTGGAGTAAAGCTTGTCTCTCACCCAGAAGTCCATGGGTTCCATCCCCAGTACTGATAGTAACAAGAGCAACAACAATAATAAAGTATTAACTACATACAATTCTATCCATTTTTATTAATTAGTGTTACTTAGGAAGCCAATGAATGACCTTGGTTTTGTATTTTCTCTCATGTCTTGGCTTCCTATTTGCTTAATTGAGTGACAAATTCTACTTGGTCATGCCTGACTAGTATAATTTAGGAAAGAGTCATGTCTTCATCTTTCTCCACTTTTTACTTTTTGGCCTATTTCTAGATTAGGCATTAGGCTTTGTCAAGGAAATGAGCAAAATTCCCTCTCATCTGGTAGCTTATGAAATTATTATGATTAGGAGATGCCATGAAAGTGACTTTGGTTGTAATCACATGTAAAATATAATATAATCTGATGAAGCCTTCAATTGTCAGTAATATAACTGACATTCTGAATGAAACTTTATTGCTTAACCTATTGATATAGATACTATTGCTACAAAACATTTGTGTGTATGTATGCATATGTGTACATCTATAGAGGTATACATATAAAAATAAATGTGGTCCCTTAAACTGCCCAGGCATTCTAAGTGAGACCCATGTTCAGGGGGTCTGAGTCAGTCCAAAGCTGGTTTCCCAGCTATCAGTCTGGGGGTCCATTAGCTCCTCCTTGTTTTGGTCAGCTGTCTCTGTGGGTTTCTGTAGCCTGGTCTTGTCCTCCCTCTCTGCATCTGGATTCCAATTTGCCTCAGTGTTTAGGATGTATCCCTGGTACACAAAAGGACTTTGGGAGCACATTCCCCATGGAGGAATACTCCCTTAACCTAGAGGCAGGAGGGAGGGCCCAGTCCCTACTCCAAATGACTTCACAGATTTTGTTAACCCTTCCTGGAAGGCATCACCCTCCCTGTTTAGTGTGGGGGGGATTGGGATTGGAGGGTGGTTGGGGGGCATGGGAGGGAGGGAGAGAGGGAAGGAGAAAGAGAGAGAGGGAGGGAGAGGAAACTGGGGTCGATATGTGAAATAAAAAAATGTGTATGTATGATTGTATGTATGTGTTTATGTGTTCATGAGCCTGTGTATTTAAATATAAATAATAAAATTAGCAATTCTTTTATTCAAAGACATGAAGAAGAGTTTGTTTAACAAAAATCTTAATTTTGTAACTATTAAATTAAAATAATTTAGTATTTATCTCCAGGAAATACATAAAATATATACAATATGATGACACATGTAACATATATGTAGTTCTCGTACTATTATAAATATATTTTACCTATTACTTAACTACCTACAAAAGATTGCATAAATAAATTTCCATCTTTCTATGTGTTGATTTTAGTTGTAATTTTATCCTTCCTTCTTCAGAGGAGATCAAATATTTAACAGTAGAAATAAAATTTATCCATGTAAATTTATACTTAGCTTCATGGTGACAATATTTTGAAAACTATTGGCTAAAATTTCAAATCAAATGGTTTACTATTGGCAAGCAAGTAATACAGTTTCTGAGTATTACTATTTTCAGTTAAAACCACAGTGTTATTTACAAATAAAACACCATAAAAGTCACATTTTCCCCTACTCATATTGACCCATGGAGAAGTGTTTGGTCTATAGCTTTTCAAACTGCTTGTCAGCAGATGCAATTAGGCTTGGACCAGTCTGGCATCTTTTGGAGCATGAGGATTTTTTTTTTTTTTAATCTGCTGACTTGGCTGATCTAGCAGCTTGTCACAGCTGGAAAACTATCTCTTGCAGCTCATCTTAAAAATGTAACCTTTGCGTGTTTGGAAATGGCCTTTCTGAAACAGGACTTAAGTTCTTCTTTGAATCCAAATGATCATTTTGGCCCCAGTGCTGAGCAAGAAAAAAATATAAGACAGAAATGGTTCATCTAGCACTTTTCGAAGAGTTAGAAAGTGTCTATTATTTCTAGCTCATGCTTTATTACATTTTCTGCCTGTGCACAGCTCTGGGTATCATAAAAGTGCTACTGACAAATTGACACTTTAGAAATGCTGACTCTGTTTAAATCCTGTAAAAATATCCAAGTGAGAGATACACTGTTTCCATTAAAGACACTTCTAAGTCAGAACTGTGTTGTTGCAAAGGAGGGACTGTTGCTTGAATGGGTCTTGACATTTGTAGGCACTAGGGGGTGGGGCACTATCAGGGTCATCTGCTTATATTTAGTTAAGAAGCTTTGGCATATATTTGCTTAACGCTTTTTATTTGTGAAAATTGAGAGTCACAGCTGCAGGCATTCATTAGTTCTCTTTAAAAATACATAATCCTCTATAAGAAAGATTATTTTATCAGAAATAATAATTATAAGAAATAGTAATTACAAGTGGAAATTAACATGCTACACATAGTTGGTAAATTTGACTCTCCACACCCTGGGAGGTTAATGCTATTGGGAGAGAGGACTGATGTTTTACACAAGTTAAGCTTCAATGGCTGTTGTCAATAATATTTAATAAACCTGACTCATTGGTTTGCAGTAAAATACAAAAAGTGTCTATTGATTGGTTGATTGATACATGTATCGGTATTTGTTTAGTTAATACAATAAATACTATTTTATAAAATGTTGAAGGATTTTATGTACATACATAAAGTTTCAAGATGTTGTTATAAACTAATAAAGAAAACTTATTTAGCTGGAAGATGAATGGCTTGAATTCAAGGCTATATGATTCCCGTTTTCCTGAAAACAGGTAGCAAAAAAGGAAACAAAAGTCATTTGGAGTATGTACTGAGAAATCAAAGAGCCAGCTGTATTAAAGCTACTTACTTTTTTTAGATTCTATCTATGATATTTTCTCCTCTTTACCTATCAGAGAATCTACATGAGGACTCTAAACCACTAGGACTTGAATATATTAATGTATATACACATGCATATTAAATTATGCTCCCTAATGTAAGTGGTTTGCTTGTGACAGTGAACCTATTTTTGCTTGATTGAAAAGTGTCAAGGAGACCCTGTACATGTTTGAGAAAAAGTGTGTGTTTCACCATCCCATAGGGGAGAGGGAAGGGATATAATAAAATATGAAAAGGGAGTAATCCAGATGATATGAACGTTCTCTTTTTTTCTCTGTCTGTGCTGCTATGAGTTAGTCTACTCCATTGGATCCTCTTTGCCATGCTGGGTTGAGACTGTTTATATTCTGAGTAAAATTAATTCCATCCTCCTTTAAGATTGTTTTAAGGATATTTTTCAATAGTGAAGAGAGTCATGCAAGGTTATTTTACATTGTTGTTTCTTAGATAGAATAGTAATTGATGAGTAACTGTATAGTATTTACATTGTATTGGAGATTGTAACTAATCTAGAGAGTGAGAGTGAGAGAAAGAAAGACTTTGAAATAGAGGAATTACAGAAGTTATATTCATATATTTATGTAGACAGAGGAAACAAAAATGGTTATATGGGTATATTATGTAAATTTACATAAGAAATATCCTGAGAACTTGGAACTAATTATCAATAGGTATGGGAAGGTTGGTTATGTTTAATTGTATGTGCTTTAAAAACTATTCTAATTACATTGTGACTATAATTCTAAAAATTATTCACAATAAGATTTCTCCATTTTTTCCTTTTTTGTTACTTGCCATTGGAAGGTAGACATACACTAAATCACCTTTTAAATATAGTCATTTTTCACTATCCATGTAAGACTTATTTCAGGAATTTCCACATAATGTATACACATCATCTATAATTTTTTCATCTCTGAGTTCCTTATAATATCTAAAACAATGAAAATATTATACAAGTAATGAATATTCTATATTTTACAGAATAAAGAATAAAGATGCAACCTTTATATTGTTAGTACATGTGCAATTTTCTTTTCCCTCCAATATGTTGTGTTGTTAGTTGGCTTTTACACTAGTATTCAATGTCCTGGTGTTTTAGGCTTGTTTAGGCTTGTTATTCTTTAAAGATGTTTACTAAAAAGGTAATGTTTTGTACAGGTTAGCCATGGGCTACCTCCTCTTTTTCTCCTTCCATCCCTCTTCTCCCCCCCCCTTTTCTTGTTGCCATAAATGTGTTTCTACTTACTTGTATCTATTTAAAAGACATGCATTGTTTTCTAATCACCTGCCTCATCTTCATCACACACACACACACACACACACACACACACACACACACACACACACACACACACACACACGCCTCCAATCCCACAGGATTTAGGAAGGGATCTTATCTGGCAGATCTAGAAAAAACAATGACGAAGAGCTGAAGATCTATATAGAATTGTGTTTATTACACAAAGAGTCAACATGCCACAAAAGCTAAGCATGGAGTTGGAGAACACACAGTTAAGTATTTAACTTGGGAGTTTCTCATACCCCAGTGGTATAGAAAAAGCAGCTGCTTAAACATTCCTTGCCCTTTAACTAATGGTAGTTGACTAGGAAGACAAACAGGGATCAAAGTGTAATACTTAAACAAAAGCAAAACTACCACTGTCAGAGAAACTGCCACACAAAGCGTGAAAGTTGCAAGGAGTTGTGTTAAGGAAGAGGTGGATGAATGAAAAAGAATAATGTTTTAGTTTTTGCACTTAAGTCAAAGGTTAAATCATCCGTTTTTAACTGAGTTACACACACACACTCACACATACACACACACATTAGCACCACTAAAATACTGAATACTGAAAGGTCAGTTCTGTGCCTTTGGATATTTAATTTGAATTGTAACCATGAAGATTCCAGTTAAGTACTTTGTTCAAAAAGACAAAGGCTGAGGAAGTCAAGCAAAGACTGGCTTTTCCCTGCAGTTCTTAGCTCTTGACACTTGTCTGGTGGTGCTTATGTCCTAAAAGATGATGCTGCATTTCACATATCCCAGTGTTATGCATGTCTATTCATCTATACTGTAAAATGTTCTGATTGTTTCTGTATCATTTGGTTTATGTTTAGAAGCAATGTGGAACTGCAATACAATTAATCCCCAGGGAAATACACTTGTCACTTCCATCCTGATTACTGATCCATTTGTGTTTAAAATGACTCGAGAGAATTTTGGGATCCTTCCTAATGACTGTTGTGATTCATGTACCATGTTCATTGAAAGGTGCTACTTGGAGATAGTTTTTGCTTCCTCAGAAATATATGCTCCCTCATCCCGTGATGTACTTGGTTATTAATTGGTTTATACAGAATTGATATTTCTTCCTATCTTAGCAATGAAATGGGCTTATATATGTACTCCACCATAATATACTCAGTTTTGTATCTTTTATAAATTTAGGAGTCTGTACATGACAAACCTATGTCAATTTATTTATTAAAACTAGGACATAACATTTCATATAAGTCCAAGTGCAAAGTGTGGATGTTCCTAGCTTTAGAGAAACAGTTAGAATATGATTTAATCTCCCACCATCCCTATTTACCTCAATCTCTCCCTCTCTCCATCCCTTTCTCCCTCCCTCCTTCTCTTCCTCCCTCCCTCTCTTCTTCCCTCCCTCTCAACCTCCCTGCCTCCCTTCCCCCCTCTCTTCTTGTCTCCCCTCATGCTTCTTTGCTTTTCTGTGTGTATGCATCAGTTTACTTTTCACCTACTGTTACATGGGTTACAGTCAGGATCACTGGGAATTTCTGGCTCATGATTACATCATTTCCTGACCACAGAGGAAAAGAGGCTTTAGAAATTTTCAGAGAGTGACTGTGGTTGCCCACTTGGATAGCAGGCTCATTTATTGAAGCTATCACAGTTTCTGGGAGAGGTTAGACACAATGGATGCCCAACTTAGATCATAGACCCACATGTAGAATAAAGGAGGTGGGAAAAAGAAGGGGAGGAAAGAAAGAGAATGAAAGAGAGAAAGAGAGTATGAGTATCATAGTGTACCTATGTATATAAATGAAAAAATAACTGGGAATTGTAATTAAATTGGGGAATAGATAACTAGTAATTATGTCTTTAAGTTTTTAAATATATGACCATATAATTATGTCAGCATGGTATATGGAAATAAGGATGATATGTGTAAGACATAGGAATCATCAGCAAGAAATATGAGAAATAGAGATGATGAGGAATATACCTGAAGTGACTTTGTGAGGTGGTACCAGATAAAATCTACATGGATACCTGGGTAGGATATATGAAAGGGAGGGAAGTTTACTGGAGAGGCATCTCAGGGGGAGAGTGCTAGCCTAGCATGCCCACATCCCTGTGTTTCTTCTCCAATCCTCCCCTGCACACACATGCACAAGCATACATGCAGGAAACACACACACACACACGAAAAGAGACAAGCACAGTAATAGAAAATATGATAAGCAATACAGACAAAAGAACAGGGGAAGAGAGGGAGTTAGGAAATGTAACTTCTTAGCATAAGAGAAAATGGAAAGGACACCGTTGTTGTTATCCCTGAATTCACTCTTTCCAGCCAGTTGAAATAGTTTAGAATTATTAGGAGATATCAGGTAAAATGAGAATCATGGTGAAAATGGATGCCTGGCTTAAAATGGCTTTCTGAACAAATAGAATAACAATTCTCAAATAATAGTGCTATTTTAATCATTGAGAGAAAGAACACATTATGTTTTCTAATCATACAGTGCTTCAAACACAGTGGACAGAACAAAGCTCTATCGAATAATGAATGAACACTGTGTATTACAAAAGTACTTCTCCACTCCAGCACTTCAAATACTATTTAGCTGCTACTTCTGCCTGGGTTTGCTTTGTATCCCATGGAGATGATCTGACCTTAAGCTTTTGTTAACTTCAAAGAGAGCTCTGTTTTTTTTTTTTTTTTTTTTTTTTGCCTCATCTCTGCAGGAGTGAAGAAACACACCCTTGGTTAACAACAGGAAGCCAAATTGATTTTAATATTGTGAATTCTTTACTCTGATGCAGGAATTTATCTGGGCCATCTCAGTGGGCTAGTGATCACTGAACTGGATTCGACTGCAAATTGCTGACCAACTGCATAGGTCTGGTGTGGCTGTTATGCCCAGTGTTAGAGTGTGCGGGAGATCATGTTCCTCAACAATTCTGAGTATGCTGATGTGCTTTCAGGTAGATCCCAATTTTCACCTGAGTTTTCACAGTCAATCTTCACAGTTCTCAGTGCTATTCTGAGGACAGTGGTAGTATGTCAGCTTATGGAGGTTTGTGTGTTCATTTTCCATTAGTCTAACAAAATGCCTGAGATGATTAATGGGTAAAATAACAGTCTTAGGTTCACTTGTGGTTTGGGGAGTTGAAAGGATTTTTTTTATTAGTATAGGCAGATAGAAACTGATCTGATTCAATAGGACTGAACAAAAGATATGGGTTTGGGATTAGTTCAGTTTATGGTTTATGAGTCTGGGTAGAAAATCATATTAAATAGCAAGGACTTTATATAGTCATAGGATACACTGCTCTTCGAGTTTCATTGTTACTGTTTAGTCATTGCTTTCCACATAAGTGCTGTGTATGTGCAGAAAGTTATCTCTTTCCACATTCTGTTTTGTATCAGCAGTATTCCAGACTTTAAATCTTCTTGATTTTGAAATAGCATGTACACAGTGATATGTCTTGTACACAGGACCCATTCTAAATATGAAATTCATTTCTTCTCTTTGTCCATCTTTTATTTATCACCAGGAGGTAATTGTCTGCACTATTTTAATGTGCTTAATAGTTTACAAAACTTCAGGTGAGGTCAGGTGTGAAATTTTCCACTTGTAACATTGAGTCAGAGTCGAAAGTCATTGAATTCTGCAATATTCATGATTTTTCTGTAAGGGATACTCAACCTGTGTCCAGCTCACCTGTTCATTAGATGGTAAGTATATGAAAGACAATGACTTTGGTAATAGTCCGTAGTGATGGGCAGGTACCTAACTAGTTCTTGCTTTCATGAGTGTATAATGCAAAAAGAAAGATGGGCAGTTATTAAGACACTTATAAAGCCAGTTGTAGACAGTTGCTCTCACAAGGCAGATCTTTGTACACAGAAAGTATTGTGAGGTTGACAGACAGTTTAAGAGCCCTGAAGGAAAAAGAGCTGTTTTCCAAACAAAAATCATAGAAACAATGGGACAAGTCATATTGTATGGATTGCACTATTTGGGAAGTAAATGATGTATAATTGGAGCTCAAAGTTATGGGGTAGGGGAGTTTAAAACATGTTCTCTAAACTTCCATAACAGCAAAATTCAGATCCTTGTTCTTATGAGAAATGTGATGCTGCTGTACATTCTTAATTTAAAGCATTTATTCAACCAGATCTTTATCTAGATGGTAACAGCCCAGAAATGGTATTCTAAAGAATTAGGGTAAAATAGAAAGGATCCACCACCTCAATAGAAGACTGACCCTCACCAAGCCTTCTCCTTATCAGTTTCTTCAGGCACAGATACATATTGCTATAGTATTCAGATAACATTTGGGGGAAAACCTAATACTGCAACATCATATCTGTGGAAAAAGAACTAGATAGCTCTGACCGCAGTGAAGAAAAAAATATGAATCAATAAAATGGGAAAGAACAACATCAGACTACTATTCTTTGGTGCTTAGTACAATTCACTGCCAAATCCTGCCCCCGCCCCCAAACCAAAAGGAATTTAAATGAGTCAACATCTCTGATTTGAGAAACATTAGGCCCCATTGAATAAATGAAACCTTCTGTGAAAGTGACTTTTTGGTTGTTGAGAAAATGAAGCCTTTTTACAATTATGTACATCTTTCCTGAAATTCAACACTGCCTGGTTGTGAGGACAAATACAGACTTTCCTTCAAAAGAAGGAGCTCTATTGTGGTATGGTTTCTCTACTCGACAATTACTGTATGGAATCACTTACTGGTCTATAGCTATTCATTCACAAGAAGTTATTTTTAAAATGACTTAGAGCTTTTTTCTTGCCTGTTTTATCTTAGTTTAAATTGTATCATAGTCCTATCTGGTCATGTGTAGAGAGTTTCCCTTTTTTGACTGTGCTAACTTCATTGACTTTAAATTATATGACACACCATAATATGCATGAAAACATAAGCTCTCTAGTAATTGAATTTATAAGTGTTAATGGCGTGTTAATAGCAAAGAATAATAACAAAGGGAAGATTGCAATTTCAGAGACAAAATTACCTAGGCAAAATTTATTTTAGTTCCTACAGTTCTTATCAAAACATTTCTGGAACATTTTGCACCTTGCCTCTGTCTAATCTCTGAGGATACTGAGTGATCATTGCATTTTATTCCAATTCAAAAGATAAAAAAAAAATCTTTCAACAATAAGATTGGAATCTCTTTGTTCTTAAATATTAAATGAGTGAATTAATGTTGGCAAATGTAGATATACTTAAGATAAATCTCAGTATTTAGTGACCTGTGCCTTAATTATAACTGGCACTTATGAAACTAAGATCTTTGACTGTGTTTTTCTCAATCATTAGTTTCCTAAACAATTAGAGTAAGAAATAACTGTAAATTTTTCAAGAAACGCTCCTCAACCATATTTCTTAGTTCTGAATCTACCACAACTGGATTTTCTCACTTAATAGAAGATGACAGATATATGTCATTTACTATAAGATATACTACACACTATGTATAATATGTACACTACTTAAACAAATATTTGTGTTTGTGACTTCTTACATGTGTCCTGTTATAAATGGGAAGAACAAAAATGTACAATCTTCCACATTCTTGTTTCATACCTTGTGAAACATACCTTCATACAATGTGAAATTGAAATAGACTAAAATGAATTAACTTATATTTAATTGGTTAGTAATAACTATATATTTATGGAGTATTTTGTGATATGTTGGTAAATGATTGTATGACATGATGTTCAAATGAGGTTAAGTAAGCCATCACCTCAAATATTTCTCATTTATTATCTCATTGTGCAGCAAAAATTCAGAATCTCCCTCACTTATTATTTTTATGTATATGATACAAGACTGTTAATTGTAACCACCCTTTGATATAATAATACAGTAGAGATCATTTCATCTATCTGTTTCTTTTACTACTCAAAAATACACCCATTCATATTTCCTCTCCTCATCAGTCTGATGAACACCAATCCCTTCTCTTAGCATGGTTTTATTTCAACAAGAGTGAAATAGTAACAGGTCTGACAAAATTGGAGATAATCTAAAGAAACACTTGTCTCTCTCAATCTGACTATTAGAGGATTGAAACAACTGACTCCAGAGAAATAGAAATTTCCATAGGAAGGTCATTCTGGAAGAAGGAAAAGGCTCTAGCCAGAGGGGGGACTTGCTTCTCTTGCAAAGTGATTTGACAGGGATTTAACAATTTGTCTGATGAGATCAAAGCTCAGACAATGATTGGTCAATAATGAGCAAATGATTCTGGGATTGCTTAGATGTAGGTGTCCTTGGTCCTCTAAACTTTGATTTCACTTCATGAACCAGAGTTGGGGGATTTAATGGATCTCTTTGTCCTTCTTTCCAAAGCTGCTTTCCACACTGGCTTCGGCTTTTTAAGGACAGGTATTTTGAATCCCAAATTATATAACAAATCATGCAATTTTTTATTCAGTGCCTACTTGGTGATAACATATAAAAATTATTTGCTGTTGAATATTTTCCATTGTGAAAACATGTTAAATTTTCTTTATCCATTTGTCTGATGGTAGGCATTTAAGTTGGTTCTACATTTTGTCTCTTCTGAATAAAACTGTAGTAAGCATGAAAGTAAACATGTCTTTGTTTCTTCCCTTCCTCTGTTCGTTCGTTTGTTTTTCCTTCCTTCCTTCCCTCCTTCCTTCCTTTCTTCCTTCCTTCCTTCCTTCCTTCCTGCTTGCCTGCCTGCCTGCCTGCCTTTGTTTTCTTTCTTGTTCTCATGCAACTCAAGCTGACCTTGACTTTATAGTCAGTACCCCTAGGTGGCCCTCCTCTTGAACACTTTCATGTGGCACTACACCTGGTTTGTTAGGTTCTGAGAACCAAAACCCAATCTTTGTCCCTGTTAGGCAACAACTCTGCCAGGTGAGCTGCATTCAGCCTCTGAGGGCATCTTTTTGCTTATTGGTGTCACATGCTTTGAAAATGCACCAGGGAGGCAAATGGCTTGGTTACTGATTGTAGCTGTATTTTTATTTTCTTATACAAACCCATACCATTTTCCATAGTGACTGCACTAATTTATGAACCAAAAAATAACATCCAATATTGTCTTTCTCTAAATCCTTATCACAGTTTTATTTTTTGTTGTTGTTTTGCATAATAACAATTACTACTAGTATGAGAAAATATTTCATACGTACTTCATATGGTTTTGATTTCATCTTCCTGGTATCAACATATGTTTTTTTCTCCATATACTTGATTAGCCATTTAAAAGGAGGGAGGAAAGGCAGGGGTGGGAGGATGGATGGGAGGAAGAACTGTGATTTGGATTTAAAATGAAATGTAAAAGAATAAATAAATGTTTAAGAAGATTACTTCTTAGTTATCTTTCCTACTTTGTTATTCAAGTTATTTTCCATTTTGCTTGTTGAATTGATAAACTACAAGTTATAAAGGAAGATAAGGTTAAAAACTTTCCTTTTGTTATGTTCCCTTCAGAGTTTTAAAACCTTAAATTGCTCTGGGTACATTTTCTTTGGAGAAGCAAAAAGTATGGGAAAAAATTTTTACTGCAACAACATACTGGCTATAAAACAGCATACACCTGGAAAAACAGAAGTTAGAGATATCCAACCATGGAATAATATTATGCTGATGACCCAAATCTACTAATACTGCATTGTGGTACTTAATGTTCTCTAAAAATTGATAATTGTTATGACCCTCCTGGTCACGAAAGACCCATAAATGCTGGGACTAAAGGCATGTGTCACCACCACCACCTGGCCCCAAATGCATTTCAAGTTCTGAAAAAGATAACATATTCCAGTACCTAGGTTGGAATTCATGTGTTAAAAATCTGTGAATGGATTTAGGTTAACATTAATGGCTGTATTGGTTTGAAAGAAAATAGTCCCAATAGACTCATATATTTGAATGCTTGGTTTGCAATTGGTAAAATTATTTGGGAAGGTTTGTGAGGGATTAGTTAATGTGGCTTTGTTGGAAGAGGTGTATTATTTTTATGTTTCCAAAGCCCACACCATTCCCAATTAGTTCTCTCTCTCTCTCTTTCTCTCTCTCTCTCTCTCTCTCTCTCTCTCTCTCTCTGTCTGTCTGTCTCCTTCCCTCCATCCTTCCATCCCTCTTACACACACTTACATCTGATATTGTGTAAATTCTCTGCTACTGTTCTAGCTCCATATCTGCCTGCTTCTGTGATTCATGACATGATAGTCAGTAATTCACTCTCTGAAATTCTAAACCTTAATAAATTGTTTCTTCTATAAGTTATAGTTCTCATGATGTCTCTTCATGCCCATAGAGAATACAGAATATAGCTTATTCACATTTATATATTTTGTGTTTTGATCCTGCTTATTCCACACAGACAGTTCATAGACTATCATGATTTCTTCATGTGTACTTACTGAGTTAATATGAATTCTTCATTTTTCCAGTTAAGTTCTTTTTGCAGGTGTTAACCATTCTTATGTCTTAGAGGGAAAAAAACTGTTAACTCATCTTCTCAACTGGCCAACTGGTTTTATGTGTCAAATCATAAAGTTTTCCATACAAAGAAATTATTATGTATTAACCATCATATATGCCATTGTATGCACATATGTATTTTGAGGGACACATCTATCACACCAAATGTCCCATAGTGTAGTGACCACCAGCTGTTAATCTTTGAGACATTGTGACAGAGCCTTGCAAAACCACTTCTTTACAGGTAGACCAGATGATGCCTGGGATTAACTAGTTTCCAGTAAGAGTCAGAAGACAAAATATTCATTGAAGAACTGAGTACTATCGGAAATAGAACTAAATTACATTCAGTCTGGATACTCTTTTTCATATACTGCATGTATTAAACATTTTATTCTGCTTTGAAACCTTCTTCTAATACTTACTATGATAGCTAACCAGCCTGCCTATACTTTTGGAAGTAAATTAGCTACCTAAACTAAATATAATAGCTAATTTTCCTACATTGATGAGAGATTTAGAAAAGTTTTAAATACTTTCACATTTCTTATCATCCTACTTATGAGATAGATTAAAATGTGGTACCACCCACATAAGTATTACATCTATGCTTAAGTATTGGAAAGAAAACCTAGGAAAATTTAACACTTTGAATTTATTGGCACTTGTCAAAACCACTAAAGTCTATGAATATAGTTGACCTTAACTAGATACTGATAAAACTAATGAGATTCATTGAAAGTTCTGTTTCTGCAAGCCTTTATAAAAGTATTTCTGCAAACCCAGTAATATGCATCTCAATGTTTTAAACATTCAAAACCATATTTACTTTAATGGGTATTTTAAGATATGTATTTTAAGTTAAGAAAATGTACCTTTATTTGTTTTTGTTATTATTTTTTTTACAAATATCTGAATCAGTTATATGTAAATATATCACTGAGATCTTATTTAATTTGAAACATTTTTATTTATCTTTTTGTAGTGATAGGAAATTATTCAGAACCTTTCACATAGTAGACCAGAATTATCTCACTGAGTTGCATTCTTATATATGTTTTAGTTTTATGAACATAGTAGAAGCACTCACTCATTTGATTAATGCAGAATCATGAAAAATATTAAAACTGCTCAAAACTTAAGTGTTTTTCCTAATAACTTTGCTATTCTTATATTTATTTGCAACCAATCATTATATGTAATTTCTTATCATTTTTTCAAGTTTCAAATTTCTTGTTTGTGGCTGGTTTTACATCATTTTTCAGATATAATAAAATATTTCAATATTTATCAATAATCAAAACAACTTTCATCCTGTTTTGCACTATTTCTTAAGTTCCTTTTACAATACTGAACAAAGTTGAAAATAAGGGGAGAAGGAGAAATAAAAACAGGGAAGGAATAGAGAAAAGTAGATAATAAGAAGATTAAAAAAATTATTAGACATGGATAGTTTTTGAATTGCCAGACGGGAGCTGAGAGCTGTATGTTAAAATGTGATTGTGATCTTCTGTGATTTATTTTTTTTATTTTGGCATAAATCTGGATGTAGAAGCCTGAGGGGATGGTTGTAAGGATAATTTATTTTAAAAATTTATTTCCTTAATTTGACTTAAAATTGATATGTTAGAAATCTGGTGTAATTCTTGCAACTTCTTTTTCATATACTTTGCAAAGATATTAAAATAAATTTCATATTAGAAAGGCTTTTAAATTCACAACAAAATTGAACAAAAGGTATAAGGATTTCTTGTACCCCACACATACACAGCATCCCATTATTAATAGCCCTACTGGTGATAAACTTGCTATAAAAGAAAAGCCTACATTAGCCATCATAAATCTCCATATATAGACACACTGGATGTGCTCTTGGTGACCTTGACTAATATATAATGGCATGTGTTTACTACCTTACTTTATACTGAGTATTTTCTCTGCCACTTTTCTTTTCTCTTTTTAACTCCTAGTCTCTGGGAATCAATGATGCCTTCCTTGACTGGCTTCCAGAGTATTATACAATGAAAGACAGCCCCCCCCATTAGCTTCTTTCACAAAAGAAAAGATAAAACAAAAGAAAAAAAATGTACTTAAGGTGTGTTTCATATTTTGATTTTTTGTTTTCTTTTGTTTTTTCCTTTTTAATTTAAATTAGAAACAAGGTTGTTTTACATGTCAATCCCAGTTTCCTCACCCTCCCATCCTCTGCTCTTACCCTCACCAAACCCCAGCCCATCTCCTTTCTGCTCCCCACGGATTTGATTTTTCATAGCTTGATCATTTATTTCCTTTTAGCACTGGTATTATACACCCTGGATTGCCACAGTATCTTTATTTGTTTACCTGTTGCACTGATTATCTTTTGTCAATGTCACAGAAGCTAGAGTCATCTAGGAAGAGGCAACTTGAATTGAGAAAAAAAATGCTTCAAACAGATTGGTCTGTAGGCAGTTCTGTGGACATTTTCTTGATTAGTGATTGATGTGGGAGAACCTACTGAGGATGGTGCCACTTCTGGGCTGTGGTGATATGAAAAGGCAGCTTTTGTCCATAGTTTCTGCCTTTGTTCTTGCTTCAGCTCCTGCCCTGAATTACCTCAATGATGAAGTTTGATCAGGACTTGTAAGCTAATAATCACTTTTCTCCACAAGTTGCTTTTGGTCATGATATTCATTACAGTCATATAAAACAACTTAGAATACCTACTGCCCAGTAGTCATGCTTATTGCTTCTTAGCACTGACAAGTTTTAATCATAAAGCTGCTGTAAATATGCGTCTGTGGGTCTGAGTGATGTTCTCAAACTCCTTTAGTGAAAACTAAGGAGTATAAAGTCTATACTGCTGATTTCCACAGCAATGTATATGTGGCACCATTATTTACCACACAGCTCTTTAACAGAGCAAACCAGAGCACCACTGTGTCTCACACTAAGGTGGTCATTTTGCAGGTGCTGAACACTATAAACTATAAACTTAAAAAAACATCCATGCTTCTTGCCCATTAACAACAGTAGGACTCTATAGTCATGATGGGCAGAAATGAAGCAAATATCACCTAGAGGAGAGATGCTATCTTGTTTGTGATGCAGTAGGATGGGCTGGAGAACACCCAGAGATTTGTCATCTTGTAAAATGTACTCTGGTGGGTTGAAGTCCACCTCGAATCTGCTGGAGGTGAAGTTAATGGAATGTTTTAGCTAGCAGAACTGAGAAATAACCAGGATTTGTACATATGAAAACATGTACTACATGTACACTTAAGTTCTATGCAGTTTTATTCCTATTAAAAAATACTCTGTGGATGATTGTGGAAAATACTCAGAAGATAGCTTTCATGTTGGGAGTTAAAATAATTTTCATCATCACTGTATGACTTTGGTTTGGGGTAGTTTTCCTTCATTACCCCATCAAATAAAATGCAACTAGACAGCTTTACAGGATACTATTTGTTGAATGTATAGACTAACAAAGAAGGAAACTAGTGTGTATCTGTTTTTGCATATTATATTCAGAAGTAAGGCTATTAGTGGTCAACCATAGTATTTTGCTACTTGGAAAAAATATCAATGGATCTCACATAATTATTAGCTAAAACTGATATTTTTTAATGAAATAATTTGGGTTGTAATAGAATCTACATTTCTTTGATCCACTGTATGAAAATATGCTACCTCCATAGGAAGGATGAATTAACACTTCAAGCAATCCTTTGTCTTGTCACTTCAGTGACATGAAACACGGTCTAAATGAAGATGGTATAATGTGCAGTATCTCCTTTGTTTTCAGTGTGAAAAGCCATTAGCAGTTATTTCAGGATTACTCTGTTTATGGCATGTGTAAATTGATTCATGATATGAGCCATGCAGGTGATTGGACAAAAGCCTTTTAATTTTCTGTGTGCTTATCCTTCCTCACTTTTAAGGTATTGAATGATTCCAATCACATGCCAGGTTTATGGAAATTGCTGGACCTCCTACCCCAACTGTGACCTGATTTCAAATCAGGGGAATCTTGTACTGCAGACTGACAACTGCAGAAAAAGGAATTTCATAAAAGGAGCATTTGAGGTCAGAGGGGAGTGAAGGTGACTTCCCCTCCATCATGAAAGTGTCAAATGGTTTTGTCTAAGGCACCTTGCTGGATTAAGCTTGGTGATTTTTTTAATCCCTTTTCATGTGCGCGAGGAGAAAATTCACACAATTCCAAGTTATAAGAGTGGTTCATTCTATTACACAAACCCACTGTGTTTTTTATTTGGATACCAGTATCATAGTATGCTTGTTCTTGCTGGCTTTGAGAAAATATGTTGTTGTATTTCAAGCATCCTGAATAGAAAAATATTTAATAATGATTTAGAATGTACAAAATTATTTCCAGTCTCTGGAACCCATGGTGACTGTGACAGCTTGGTGCTGTTCTTCGTGGAAAGGAATGTCATATAGCTTTTTTTTTTTTCTTTTAGTTGTGTATATTCCACATCTGTGAGATAAAGGACAGATGGTGTGTCATTGAAGTTTCTGCTTTTTGTTCTAGCCTGTTTAGCAGTAGCCACCCATCTCCTTTTCAAAGAGTGGTCATAACAATTGCCCCCCATTTAGATATGCCTTATCCTATTTTATCTTTAGAAATTTGACCTGAATATGTTTGTGAATAATTGCACATAGCAAAAATGCCAGGGCTGTAAATAAAGCATCACAGTGGCAAAATGTGTCGCCCTGGACCAACTGCCTTTTTAAGGTTGCTAGTTATTCTTTTCCATCTTCAGATTCCTCTCCTCTTTAGGACGAATAAGAACATTGTGTCCTTTGAGTGCCGGCATGCAAATTTCAATGGGTTTTATTTTCTAAGTGGAAAATGAGTGTATTTACAATTCATGAGCATAAGCAAACTCTCAGGTCAAGGGTTTTGAGAAAACATGACATTGTTACTGTTAAGTGAGGAAAAATAATGGGTATTAGGAAATGGTGATTATTCAGAATACATCAACAGTAGCCAGAGACTTTGAGCTAATTAAGAAGTAGCTTTTTAATTTTGATTTGCAAAGATGAAGTGATTGTGCATTTATTCTGAGAATTGTTAACTCTTTTTTTGTTCATTTTTTCCTATTTGTATTTTGTTATATAATTTAAAGCAGCCACCAATAAAAACCATTAATAAATTAATAAGCAAAATACAAAATAAAGATGAAAAGGTGTGATGAGTGTATTCATAAAGCTTTCAGGATTTAAATAATTACTATGAGTTGGCCTTAGATTTTCATTTATTCTATGGCTTTCAAACATCTTAAACCAGTACAAAGTGCATCGACTCATAGTATTTACTATTCGCATACATGATATTGAATGTGTGCCTTGATATCCAAAGGGATTAAATAAGAAGTAGAATGCATTCAAGCCTTAGCAAGACTGTCTTTCTGTTTGAGGGTTTTTTGTTTGTTTGGTTGGTTGGTTGTTTAATAAATGCTCCTGGGCTTTCAAAATTACAAATTCGTCTGCCTTGTATCTAAGAATAGACTTACTACTGCTGAAATATTTTAGGCCAATTTTGAATATGCAAAGAATGAGTGAATGTTGGGAAGTGATTGCTATTAATGAAATGGAAAAGCAGTATAAATGACTTTCTTACAGAAACATCAGTAGGAACCTAAAAGGAGACTGAATAAAATACATTATGCACATTAAGCACTTATCAGTTGCATCAATTCTTTTGTGTATTTCCATCTGGATAACGTAGTGGTTGCTACATGCCAAGCTAACCCAAAACCAATTGGGTCCTCTGCAAGAATAGTACACTATTATTCCACAGTCTACTGTTGTTTTTTTTTTTTTTCTATTTTTATTTATTTTATATAATCAAGTCCATTTAAATGAAAACAAACATTTATAGACAATATTTGGGAATTTGGGCATTGTTCTTTCCAAACTACTTCCTGCTGGTAAGGGACTCTGTCATGGGGATCCTAAGAGGATGAAGAAATCCTGGCTGTAGTTTGCAAGGGTGCCTTGTTCAAGGTGATTGAATGTTGGATCACCAGGAACACTATTACAGGGGGTCTGGCTTGGTCAAACCACATTAGTCTGGAAGGAATCCACATCTTTTCATTTTCTGTGGAGACAAAAATAGAAATCCTTTTCCCCAGTAACTTGTCCTTGAACTTAAATTTTGGAGTCAAAGCATTTTTTTTTTTTAAATTTAATTTATTATTTTACATGTTGATCCCAGTTCCCTCTCCCTCCCTCCCTCCCTCTTTCCTTCCTGCCTCCATCCTTCCCTCCCTTTAACCCTCTCTGCCCTCTCACATGCACTCTAACCACCCTCCCCTACCATCCCCCCCACCCCAATTCTACATGTAGGGGAATGCCATACAGTTGGAGTCATGTAGATCTGACAGGTCATGTGAAGTAGGGACTAGGGCTTCTCTCCTGTCTGTAGAGGACAGTTATCCCTCCATGGGGGATGTGTTCACAAAGTCCTTCTCTGCACCAGGGATACATCCTGGCTCCATTGTCTCAGGACCCTTAGACTGCTCAGTCCTTCTGGCTGAGACACATATTCAGGGGGGCCTGAGTCAGTCCCATGCTGTCTTCCCAGCTATCAGTCTGGTGGCCCATTAGCTCCTTCTTGTTCAGGTAAGCTGTCTCTATGTGTTTCTGCTGCCTGGTCTTGTCCTCTCCATCTGCCTCTGGGTTCTACTTCGACTCAGTGTTTATGTATGGGTGTTTGCTCCTGTTTCCAACAGGCATTAGTTGAGGGCTCCATGGATAAGTTAGTTGTTGATCTCACTCTCAAGGAAGAGCATTTATGGTAGCCTTTCCGCGGAAGGTAAATTTGTTAGTTGGCAGCAGGCTTGTAGTTCTCTAGATCTTTCTTTGTGTTCAGTTTTTCTTCAAACCTATATTGGCTCCCTCTTTTATGTTCTCTCTCTCTCTCTGTGTCTCTCTCTCTCTCTCTTTCCTGTCTTTTATTCCTAACCAGGCTCAATCTTCCTGGTCAGACATGTTTTCTTTTCCTCCCCCACGTTTTCTCCTACTTCTCTCTCCATTCACTGCCCTCCCCCACTTCCCCTGAGCTATGGGGGACTTGTCCCTTACCAGTTCTGTGAGGGACTTTATATTGAATCTCTTAGAATACACCTTGTATCCTAGTTCCTCTGGTGGTGTGAATTATAGGCTGGTGATCTTTTGATCTAGATCTAAAATCCATATATGAGTGAGTACATACTGTGTTCCTCTTTTTGTGACTGGGTTACCTCATTCAGGATGGTTTCTTCAAGTGCCATCCACTTGCCTGCGAATTTCAAGATACCATTATTTTTTTTTCTGCAGAGTAGTATTCCATTGTGTAGATGTGCCACAGCTTCATTAACCATTCTTCAATTGAGGGGCATCTAGATTGCTTCCAGGTTCTTGCTATTACAAATAGTGCTGCTATGAACATGGTTGAACAGATGTCTTTGTTGCATGGATGTGAATCCTTTGGGTATATGCCTAAGAGGGGGATTGCCGGGTCCTGTGGTAAATTAATTCCCATTTTTCTGAGGAACCGCCACACTGAGCTCCAAAATTGCTGTATGAATTCATACTCCCACCAGCAGTGGAAGAGTGTTACCCTTTCTCCACATCCTCTCCAACATGAGTCATCATTGGTGTTTCTAATTTTAGCCATTCTGGCAGGAGTAAGATGGTATCTCAAAGTTGTTTTGATTTGCATTTCCCTGATAGGTAAGGATGTGGAGCATTTTCTTAAGTGTCTTTCAGCCTTTTTGATTTCCTCTGTTGTGAGCACCCTTGGAGCTCTGATAGACCCCCACCCATCCCCACCACGAGCCTGCTGCCCTCCTACCCTGTGCCCTAGCCTGCCCATGGTCCTGCTGCTCTGGTTGAGCACTGGGACAGAGGGTGTAGCCAACAGTCTACCCTACTTTGGAGACTTCTCGGAGCAACTCAGAACCAAGAAGACCTTCCTATCCATGTGAGACCACCTGTAATTTCCACCTGTGTAGTCTCTGACCCCCCACATCCAGTCCTCTGCTAGAGTCCTGGGCCCCTCCCAGAGATCCGCCTATCTCTGCGGGACCACTGTGAGTTCCTGCTGGCATCTACTACTGGATCGTCATCCTTGACCCCATCCTTGGGTCCCTGTCTGTGGAGATACCTCCTAGAGAGCTTGGACCACACAGAGCTACAGATATTGAATCTCTGACCCACATAAGCCCACCAGGGAAGTATCATAGAGAGAAGGGGAGACCCTCCCAACACCTACTGGAAGAAGCTATGGGAAGAAGGCAATACAAGAAAACATCTAACAACAGAAAGACAAGCATGTCACCACCAGAATCTAGGGAATCTACATCAACTAGAATGGAACACAACAACAAAGGAGAGGAAGCAGAAGGGAACTACTTAAAAATTACCATCATAAAAATGATAGAGGCCCTCAAAGAAGATGTAAGAAAATCCCTTAAAGAAATGGAGGAAAACACAAACAAAAAAGTGGAAGAAATGAACAAATTCCTCAAGGAAAGTACAGAAAGCCAAGAAAAAAACAATTAGAAGCAGGTGAAGGAAATGGTTCAAGGCTTGAAAACTGAAATAGAGAAAATAAAGGCAACACAAACCGAAGGAATGCTGGAAATAGGAAAACTGGGCAAAAAATAGGGAACTACAGACACAAGCATAACCAACAGAATTCAAGAGATGGAAGAGAGAATCTCAGGCTCAGAAGAGAAACTAGAAGAAATAGATTCATCGACCAAAGAAAATCATAAATCCAACAAATCCTTAACACAAAACATCCAGGAAATGTGGGACACCATGAAAAGGCCAAACCTAAGAATAATAGGCATAGAGGAAGGTGAGGTAGCCCAGCTCAAAGGTGCCGAAAACATATTCAACAAAATCATCGAGGAAAACTTTCCAAATCTGAAGAAGGACATGCCCATGAAAGTACAAGAAGCATACCAAACCCCAAATAGGCTGGACCAAAGAAAAAAGACCCCTCGACATATAATAATAATAAAAAACCTTGCATACAGAATAAAGAAAGAATATTAAGAGCAGTGAAGGAAAAAGAACAGGTAACATATAATGGCAGACCTATCAAAATTACACCTGACTTCTCCATGGAAACCCTCAAGGCCAGAAGGTCCTGGATAGATGTTCTAAAAGTATTAAGCGAACACGGATGCCATTCTAGCTACTATATCCAGCAAAACCCTCAATCACTACAGATGGAGAAAACAAGATATTTAATGACAAAACTAGATTTTCCCAATAAGTATCTCCAAATCCAGCCCTACAGAAATTATTGGAAGGAAAACTCCAACCCAAGGAAGGTAACTTCGCCCACAAAATATAGGCAACAGCTAATCCAGCTACACCAGAAACCAAGGGTAAAGCAGAACTGATATATTCACAATACCACTGCCAACAACAAACCTAAATCGAATAAGCATCAACAATCAATGGTCCTTACTCACCCTCAACATTAATAGTGTTAACTCACCTATAAAAAAACACAGGCTAACAGAATGGATAGGAAGACAGAATCCATCCTTCTGCTGCATACAAGAAACACATCTAAGCTTCAAAGATAGACATTACCTCAGGGTAAAGTGTTGGGAAAAGATTTTCCAGTCTATTGTTTCTTTGGGAGAATCTACTATCCTCTGCTAGCCATATTGATAATGACAGAGCCAGGTCTCAACTCTGTTCATCTGCCCAGTGATTTTTGACCTGGCTGTTCTAGGATGACTGTCCTTTTACAGGGACTGTCTGAGTATTTACTAGGATTACAATAGATATGTGAAATGTCTGTAGTCTTTATGCTGTGTAGCCCAGGCTCATGATGCATGCAGAAGGCTGACAGAGGAAAGCTCTGCAAGGCTTTCTGAAACCCAGACTCATAAGTCATCCAGTGAGACACAGCTCTGCAATGTCCTTACAGTAAAGAAGGGACTTATAAGGATAGCATTTAAACAGAAACTAATCCTATTCTCACCAGGAGTGCAATGGCCATCACTCCCAGTACTGTTAGGGTTGATTCTGTGCTAATCATAGGTTGTCCTACCTGACCCTAAGGAACATCATTCATATAATATAGAAACTATTAAACTGACTGGCATGAACTGTATGAGTGAGGCCAAATTAATTTTCCTAAGCAGTTACTGAGTGATAACATATGTATAGTGATTCATTTTTCCATACCGAGTTTATTATAAAGACTGCTCAGCAGATTCCAGTAAGTCCAGCATTTTCTTAGGAGACAAAGTGGGATTAACAAAGACTTAGCCTCCTCTCCTTTCCTTTCTAAATGCAAAAGATCCACTTAGATTAAGACAGTAAACTGTTGCTAGATTTGTTCCCTTGGAATTCCTATATATATCAGAGGGAACTACATGTATAGCTTAGTTGTAGGGCACACACAAACAAAAAATGACCAGACACATTTATGTATTTAATTTGTGCAATGGAAGTAGCACTTTGGCAATTGTCTGCTTGTAATGCCTGCAAACTATGAACTATAAACTAACTTGTGCTTAATTCCCGAGAAGCTTAGCCAATTGAAAGGGTCAAATGTATGATGTGACATGTATGTCTGTTTTCTTATATTCTGTCATGCAACAGAAATATTTTTTTGTATTTCCAGTAATGTGCTAAAATAATAAGAGAGTTTTATTCAATTTTGAGATTTATGAAAGTGGATTGCTTTATTTTGCATTATACTCAATGTCATAAAACTAACTATTAGAAATTGTCTCTATGTAACTGGATCTCAAAATACCTTGGTATATCTTACAATTGTCTTATATGTCAGCTCTACTCTGTGCTCCAATAATGGCTTTTGTTCTTGAGTCATTAAATTCAATTTCTTCTTAAAAAGATAAATAGGATTAAATTTTTTTATTGCTATTTTCTGTTTGAAAATAGAATTACCTAATGATGGGTCCTTTATGCTTCTGCCAATGAAATAAGGTGTATTTTCTTCTTCAGTCTGGGAACTATTTGGGGCTTCTGACTTTAGAATTGTAGGCCTGCTTGAAAATGGCCTCACTTTTTACCTTCTAATAATTTCAATGTCATATCTGGTGAGCATAAAAGTTGAAACTAACTGGAAGGCAGTTCATATAGAAGATAATAAAAATAAGCTGTATTCTGGAAATTTGATATGGATCTAAGCATGTAGTTTTATTGTATGGCTGAGATTCAGTGTAGTGCCATTTTGTTTGTTTTGTGACAGTTTATGTAGTCTTTGCTGGTCTGGATCTTACTTTGCATACCAAATTGGCCTATGATCCTCCTGCCTTTGTCTCCAGAGTACATGGATTACTACTGTTACTCTCCCATATCCTCTTATGGGACAGGATGCCTTGGTTGACCATGAAGACAAAACCATTCAACTTCCCAGTCAGATTGATGCTCCTGAGTAATAAGCTTTTATGAGCTTCACTTCTACAGCAATTACAGACCATTTAATTCATTAGTCTAAATCAAGAAAATCAATAAATGAGCCAGTTCTGACTTAGTGGGATGTCCTTAATTCTGGTTGTGATAATATATTAGATAATAACCTGGAAATATGGCTTCTTAACAGCATCATGGTTTAAAAAGCTTTACTGCTTACAAATAGAGGTCAATTCATTAAACACATGTATGAGATGGCATTGAAGACCTCAATATTAAACATTAATGTAATCAAATGCTAAGTAATATAGACTAGGAGTTGTGTGTTACTATATACAGTAAATACAGATGACTTGTCAGCTGTTTAAGAGGAAGGGGAAAGGAAAATTCAAAGTGCAGATGTTAATATTTTCTTTGCACATTTAATTTTTCAAGTAGATGGAATGTCTACTTAATGGAATACAGCTCTATGCTAATATATAGAACTCAGATGTTCTTTCCTGAAAAAGGAAATGTTTTTCTTAATTTTGTTTTGTTGATGAGAATAAGTTATTTCAGAAGGAAAATGAGCTGTCAATCATCACAGTGATATGTCTGAAAATAGATTAAATTAATAATACAAATAAATAATCTTAAGCAAGCAAGGATGACTTTGGTTTTTAAATTCTCGTTTTCCAGGTGAATAATTTAGATCAGATAAAGTAAAATAATGCACAAAATAAAATAAAATGTGTTCCCAATTGATGTCTTCTGAGCAGTGTGTAGTAGAGGGGAGTCTTATCCTTCATGATCATTATAGAATTCCTCAAAGTCAAAATACAAAAGGAATTGTTGTCAACAAATATTCCTCAAGTCATATAATAAATCATTAGGTTTTTTTCTAAATGTGGTGTGTGTGTTTGTGTGTGTGTGTGTGTGTGTGTGTATGATATCTGATGCCAACTTTCAATTTGACAGACTCTAGAATCAAATGGAGATAGCCCTATATCCATACTTTGGGGGTATAATCTTGATTATGCTAAAGTGAGGTGAGAAAACCCATCTATTGTGGGTAGGACCAATCCCTGTTAGAATCTTGGACTATTTATGCAGAAAATGGGAAAAGAAGAGTTAAAAGCATGCATTCATGTCAGTTTCTGAGTGTGAAAGCAATATAACCAGGCTCTTCAATTGCTTGCTGCCATGATTCTCCATCATGCTAGACTTGAAATCTAAGCTAAAATAAACCTTTTATCTCTTAAGTTGTCTGAGTAGTTTTTATCATAGCAGCAAGAAAAGAAACAGGACATGGGCTCCACTGTCCTTTTCATCCTTTTTGTTTTACAGTGCTGGCATTGAGGTTAAGGAACTATCATTGAACTAGCTGGCTGCTCAGCTCCTAGAATAACTTTAGTTGCAACTTGAGGTGAAACTTAAAAGCTAACATACATTGAAATAGATTTAAATTTAGCAATATGTCTGTTTCTGCAATGAACAAATAAAGTAATTGATTTTTATAGGAATAAGAAAATGGCATTCATGAAACAATCACATCCTGAAGCAAAATATTGTGTTACAATTGCAGAAATATATTACATATAATGTGAAGATGCTACTAAAATATTTCAGGGAGAAAAATGCAGTAGCAGTAGGAAGGAAAGAAAGTCAAAGTTTTAACCCTTATTTTATTTTCAAATGGAAATCAACTGACAACTTTTCTTCTGCTTGAAACAATTACATATTTGTAAATTTTACTTAAAATACATTGTCTTTATCCATTTGTCATGTTTGTGCACATGTGTACATATGTGTGTATGTGGTTGTGGATATTTGTACATTTCCATGAGTGGCTGTGCACGTGTGCTCATTTGGAGGCCAAGGATTAACACTGAATGACTTCATTTCATCACTTTCTACCTTTATAAATTTGACTTTCTTATGCTTTGTGAGTTTTATACGCAGATATAATTAATTTCCATCTTTCATATCATTAGGGTGCACTCAATCTTGACAATATTCCTTTTTGGGACAGGGCCTCTCATACAACCTGTTGCTAATTAATAGACTGGACTAGCTAGTCAGGGAGATCCAGGAACCTGTGGTGTCTGCTGTCCTACACTGGTTTTGTAGCCAGTCCCAACCACTCCTGACTTTTTGCTTTGCCCAGATATTTGCATGGATCGTGCCTTAATGACTAATTCCATCTCCCTAGCCTCCTCCATTATTTGCATAGTTTTTCCTTCTGTCTTACTGGAAATACCATTGGATGTGAATTTTTTAAAATGACAATTTACTTTACCAGAAGAGCCCAAGATTTGACTTTATGATCCTTAGTATTAACATAAAGAATTAATTGAGAATTCATCCTTTCTGAACAGGATTAATGAAATTATTCTCATAGCCACTGATTACAGTGTGAGAAACAGCTTTGAATATAAATCTCCCTCTGATTTACAAATAGGATTCATTGGAATGGTTTACAATATATTATACTTTACAATATATTATACTTTAAATATTTCTTGTTTTGTATATAAAGAAGAATAACTCACATTTTGTGGTAGTATTAGAAGTATTATTAGTAAGCTCATTAGCTTGTTAATTACAAAATGTGTTTAATTTTTGTCATGCTCACATTTTAGAGTAGATTAACTAACATTCTGTTTTTCTGGGGGGCTTTTTCCAGGTCTTCTACATTTTCTTCAGTTGGGATTGGAAAGTACTAGGAGATTACTTTTTTCAGTCTTTGTGTGTTGCCTCCTTTCTGAAGAGCGATGGGAGTGCCTTTACATGGAAGAGGACTGCTCCTGAGTCTCATTTTCCTCCTGTTCAAGTTGTCAAGAACTGAAATACCACTCTCAGGTAAGAGCACTGTGTCAGGTCCCTGCTATTGGACTTCATGTCTGCATTTCAAGAACATGTGGGGATCGAGGAGTGAGTTTTCTGTCCTTATGTTTGAACTGTCATGAAGATTCATGGCTACACTTTTTAATTTAATTGTTTTGCTTTTTATGTAACCTTGTTCTGTTACTAGAAATATAGCTGACAGACCAGGTGATATTTTGTCACACATCTAGAATGACCTGGAATATTACAAGAAGCATTTTATTTTATATATTTAGGTTACTTATTTTAGGCAGAATTTTAATTTAGAGATTACTAACATTAAAAAGAGTTATAACAAAAAGTAATTGAATAAACCTCATTGTTTAAAAAAGAGATTTGATTTGTTTTCAATTATTTATATTTATGTTCAGGTGTGTATGTGCATGTGAGTGAATGTGCACTCAGAGGCAAGTAGAAGTCTTCAGATCCTCCTGGAGCTGAGTAACAGGCCTGAGACTGGGGCTGAGAAATGCACGTGGGTTCTTTGCAAGAGCAGTACAGGCTGAGCCATTTCTCCAGCCCCAGAACGCTTATTTTCTTTCCCAAAACAATCTGTTTTTTACAAACAGGAATGATGAGTTATGAAAATAACTGAAAGTCATGTCAGAGCTCAAAATTTTAATACGTAATACTACCTTGGTTCCTTAGGTGAGAGTCCACTCTCTTCTATTCCTGACAGATGGTTGAGCCTGTGTTTCTGTGTTCTTGTCTGTCAAGGAAGTTCACTTCCCTGCTTGCATGTATGTTTATGTGTATATTTCTTTTAATAAGTAGTTGAAATCTTGCAGCTTGTTCAAATTCATCAGAATTCATCAGTGACCATCTGAGAATATAAACACTCTCATATTTAGTAGACACTTTTATAAGAAGGTATGTGGGTTTTTTGGTTTTGTTTTTGCCTAAAGTGTGTCTGTGCACCATGTGCATGCCTGGTGCCAAAACAGGCCTGAAGAAGGCATAGAATACCATGGGATTTCAATTATATGTTTGTATCACACCTTCTGTGTTCTGGGTACCAAACCTAGGTCCTCTGCATGGATAGCAAGTGCTCTTAACTCCTGAGCCACCTCTGCAACCTCATTAAATTCTCTTCTGTAAGAGCAGCAAGGATGCATGTGTTATTCCTGATTCAAAACTCTGACCTTATTATCTAACAAAAACATACATGTTCCCTGTTTTTGCATTTGTTCTTCAGTGATGAAGGATGCAAAATTTTACATTAGCTTAGGTCTCTTATTATGATTCTGATAGTCTCTGTTACTTATCGTTCATGCAGTAATGTCCTCAGACTATTGTTATAAAATATTAATAGCATGTTTTTAGAGCAACTGAATATTGCCCATTTATTTTGGCACTCGAGATTACTCACTAGTAAATGCAACCAAGGCAGGTATCCAATTTGAATGTCAACGAGTCTGGTGTCTCTGTAATTGGCCTAATTATAGAGGAAAGGATTTGTAATGTGGAATATATATTCATACAAACACCCAAAGGTTATTAGCTCCATTCCCTGAATAATTAGTTATTGCAGAGCCTTTACAACCTTAGCAAATTTAAAAAAGAATAATGTTGTAATAAACAAGTTGTTCTCAGGTTATTAGCTGGTATCTTTGGGACTGTTGCTATTGTGCCCCTCTCTGCCATTTGTAACTGCAATAGAATATAAACAGGATGAATTTACAAGAAGCTCAATACCCACTTTGCTAAGAAGTGTTAATCAGAAATGAGACAACTGCCCATGAGCATGGGGATGGTTTTTGAAAATACTGAAGTGGTGATCAGTATACACTGAATGATGTCTGATTTTGAATTACTATCTGCAAAATGGTGACATTGTGACTGACCACTTTTATAAGGTAAAAATAAAATAATTGCAATTTTTGAATCGAGACAAGCTTTGTATTATTAAATCTAATTTAGCTGTTGACGTTTAAGTGACGGTTTATGGGTACTCCACTTATATGTGCTGTGAGATACAAATGTTTTGAAAATAATATCCCAGTGTCAATTTCTATGCCCTCTACTTATTCTCTGAAATACATAGTAGAAAAATTTCTCTCTCCCTAACATGAATGATGGCACAAGTTCTGAGCTGTCCAGCATGCAAAATGTATTTCATGGCCATGCACTCATATTCATATACTTCTAAACCAGAACAATTTTTCTTAAGATTAAAATTATTGAATCCATAAACAGTATTTACTTTGCTATTTCTCTTCCTCTACATAACACTAGAATGCAATATAAAAACAGACATAAAACAATTCTGCTGTGTTAAAATGAAAGGTTTTTTTTTTTTTTTTTGTTTCTCAATCATATTGTTGCTTCAGCACACACACTATTTTTTACTTGAAAGAATGACTGACAGACTCAATATGCTTGGTCAGATGTTTACAGGGAGATATTTTCCCCAAAAGAAAGAAAATCATCCTGACACTACAAGATAAAATAGCAATATATATATATGATAACTGCCACTGACCAAATTTGAGTGTTCAAGTAAAAATTAGGCTGGTAGAAGACTTGCATCCTTTACTAAAAGCATGAGCCCCAATGCTTTCAAACATCAGTGGCTTTCCTGATTGCCAATGTTGAGTAGAGTGACTTTTTTTTTTATTTTTTGATTTCCTGTTAGAAAATATACAAATATTTGTCAGATAAACATCACTCCACAAACCCAGACTTTGTCTAAAGACTACAATGGACTGGTCCAAAAACCACACATAGGTCAAAAAGGAGGTATAATTGTACAATATAATAGAATAGGAAGATAAATACTGTTTTAGTTTTAGATTTATTATTGTAATAGATGTTTGAGAATAAAATAATAACCAAAATCACCTGAGTGTAATGTATAATTTCTTAATCATTTTATTTACATGTTCATAGGAAGCTGAATTTGTACATTTTTAATCATACTACCCTTTTACAACATAAAGAATGCAGAAGTGAAAATGAGACTCCTGCTTCCATCTTTTTAGGAATGACAGATGTGCAGTCATGTAAAACAATGCATTCTTTCTCTTAATGTTTGTAATTTTCACAATATGTTATTTATTCTATCATATTATGGGAATAATTAAAGAATAAGTAAACACATTCAGTTTTAATTTTTATGTATTTAAAATTGTTATTTATAGTTCATTTGAAGAGGGGCACTTTGGGTGTCTTGTAATTTTAAATAAGGTGAAGAATTCAAGACCTGTCCCAGTGTCACAGGGCTGATTGTCCTATCTGTACATTTACTATTGGATAGTACTCAGCAATCAGTAACTTGTCTGAAAATTGCATTTCTCAGGAATGCATATGCCAAAGTCAGTTCTTGCTACTGATTGCTTTGTGATTCCTTATAAATCAATAATATAAATTAAGAGCTGTCAGAATTGTACTATAGAATGTCTCAGTTTGAAAATTACCAAGTGCTCGCCTGCAGTATATTATTTACATCATTATCTATGGTATCTTTCAAACCCTAATTCAAGTGCCTGTCTTCAGCATCCATGAATTTTGTTTAGTCTTGTTTTAAATTCATTTTAGGATGGGCAACGACAATTGAAGTGGGGAAGAGAAATAATGATAAATTCATGAATGTCAAAAACAAGCAAGATTGTAGAAAGATTTTTATCTATGAAAATGGCAACCAAATAAAGAGAAACTTTTTTGCAATAAATATGGATCTCTAGCATATTTTAGTAAGCCATTAATCAATGGTTTCAGACTAAAAGGACTGCTAAAATTAGCCATTGTTTGTAAAATGATTTTGATATTTAAACCTAGAGTCAGTTCCATTGTATCTGGAAATGTATCACACATTGATAATCCAATAATGGAAAAACCTATAATGCCCAGGATATGAATTGAAATATATATAACTGGAGAGATAGAAAATAAACATGCCATATAATGCAAGAAATACAAAAAAGACACAGGATATCAATAGGGTGAAAGATGTTAAATTAGTAAATTATTATACTAAATAGAAGCAGGAAAAATAACAGAGGAAACTTTCCAAATTACAGAAATATGTAAAAATCAGTAAACATGCCAAAATAAATGGAATGCCAAAATTTTTAAAATAGACATTTTAATTTATAACAGGATATTTTTGCTGCATTTTAAAAAATTTGTCACACATTCCTGGGGTTAACTGAAAGTTGTATATGAGACAATATAAAAAAATGGTAGGGGAATATTCTCTATAGATATAAACATGTGTTAAGAAGAAGCAAAATTCCTGGAATAGCTTTTTACTTAATATATTAATTACTGTTCTCCTTACTTTGTTGGAGTATTTTAAAAAATCACCCATGGAAGGGCAGATTTGTTCAGTTCATGGTTTGATGGGATGGACTCCATTGTGTGAGGGAAGCTGTTAAGAGGAAGACAAAGTTGATCAATTTACTCCCATAGTTGGAAAGCAAGGAGGGGTGAATGATGTTCAGGTGGTTACTCTGTTTTCCATTATTCATGCCCCCAGCTCATTGGAATGTACTGTTGACATCTCATATTCAGGAAGGCTCTTCCTTTCTCATTTAAACCTTCATGGAAACACCCAGATAGATGCATTCCGTCTTTTGTCTCCTGAACTTTTCTAAGTCTAAGTGCAGTGTCACCTTGACACTGACAATCAACCATCACACTTGCCGATGTAGAAAGCACATGCTGTTCTCCTTATTTAATCATGTCACATTTTTGAAAATCTCACTCTTCAAGTATACTGTTTTGCTATTCAGTTCAACAGGTTCCAACAATCACAAAGCAGTCATATGTGCAAGTTGCCTTTCCCTTTGATGAGTATTTTCAAATTGAATGTGAAGCTAAAGGAAACCCAGAACCAAAGTAAGTATGTGAGGAAAGATGCAAAAAAAAAAAAAAATATATATATATATATATATACACACACACATATATATATGTGTGTGTGTGTGTGTGTGTGTGTGTGTCTATGTGTGTGTGTGTTTGAAAGTATTTTATTTCATGCTTTTTTAATGTGACTATCATAAGTTAGAGTACAAATGTACATATGACTGGAGCATCAGATTTCTAAGTAAATGGTAGTTAAGACTACTGTTTTGTGATATTTTGATTGCATTCTGATAATAAAATTTGTTTTGAATCATAGGGCAGGACTAGCCAGTAGCTGACCAAAATTAATGACAGACATTTTAAAGGACTGAGGAATTAGTTAGTCTTGGCTTAGAAAGGACCTTGTCCCTCTTGATGAAGGATGACAGAGTTAGGTGTCACTGCTGACTATTGCACAGCCTCTCTGATCTTTCAGGTTCTTACCCTGATATTTGACTCCTGGTTTTTTATTGGTAAAGAATAACTAGATAAATGCCTCAGTTTACAAAGCCTGTATACATTATATATGCAACTATTTATATGTGACTAGATAGAACTTAACTGTGCATCTTTATCTAAAATACAATTGTAACTATAATGACTTTTATCCCTATAAGTCCACTGTTATTGTTTATAAAGAATCACTCTGAAACGATAAGGGAAAACAAATTTATCAAAGGATTAATGTATAGTTTATTACCACAGCATTATTTATAAAAGGAAAAGATTTTAAATGGGTTAAAAAATGAAATAGCAACCCCATGACATACCATCATAAAATTATTTTAATATTATTTTAAAACTTATGTTTTTTAATTGGAAAAGTATATATTTAAGATAGATACAAATATGTTACACACTTGAAAGTACCAAATGAGAGGGGATTAATGGAATTGTATGCGTGTTTGTGTGTTTTGTTTCTTCATACAAACATATACACAGAAAAGCACATGTTCCAAAATTGTATCTGGGTGTGTGTGTGTGTCTACATATAGTGGAAATATTTTGAAAATACCTTCAATCTAAAAAAGTATAAAACTGCTTTCAATCACTTATCTCACTTTTCCATATTTTTCCTGCTTGTATTTTTCTTGCATTTTTCTTTATACACTGTTATAATTTATTAGATATATTTTTTAAACTCACAAATTCTCTTGATTTTATCATTTGTGCAATTGTTTATTGAAACTTTTCAAAAATAAGAAATGTCACCGGTAAACGTTTTATCTTCTAGATTTTCATGGACTAAGGATGACAAGCATTTTGATCTTTCTGACCCTCGGATAATTGTATCTAACAACTCGGGCACATTCAAGATCCCAAATGAGGGACACATCTCTCACTTCCAAGGGAAGTACCGCTGTTTTGCATCTAACAGACTAGGAACTGCAATATCCGAAGAAATTGAGTTCATAGTTCCAGGTAAGTGTTCATGTAGAGATTTCAGTAACAGTGGCCTAGTGAAATGTTAAGTGGACATCATGCCACCTAAAGAAATAAATCAGTATGAATTTAATCAGCACGTATTTCTTTTACTAGAAAAAAATATCTTCAGAGTCTTAATGTTTACAGTGAGATATTGTCAGAAAGCACAACCACACTGCATTTCAGTAACCTATGTAACCTTAGAAAAATATTTTCCATATATGATGATGATTAAGTATATTATTAGCTAAATTTAGCTCAGTATTCAATAAGAGATAATCTCAAAGCCACTACATCAACATAAAGACACTCTTTGAGAACACAGTTTAGTGCAGTTCTACCAGGCTTCAGGATCCATGTTCTTCTCGTAGCCTTCTTGTGGATCCAGGGTGACATATCTCATAAAATATGCAGCTTCAATCAAAGAGTCTAAGACAAAAGCATACATAGCTGTTTATAGAACTTTAAATGCTTCTGGAAGGACTGTCATGGCAATTCCATGACAGTCTCCAACTGCTAGATGGAGAAAAGCTGGCTGCATAATCCCAGGTAAACAAAGCCATTTCCTTGTAGTAGGGTAGAACCAGCCATTGGTGATGTATACAATAAGTGAACATCATGAAGACTGTCATTTCTTAAATTTCTGATTACTTTATCATTAACATAGCTTACTATTGTGCATGAAATACCCACCCTTTTATTTTCCCTGATCTATGGTTCCTAACTTTACACAACTGTAATCCAAAACTTTACAGGGGAAATTCTTCCATGTAAAAAATATCAGTTAGCCTCTTTAATAATTTTTTATTGTAGAATCAAGAATTGTCCTAGACCTGGTAGAATTTGGAGCCTCACTAAGACAAAATAATATACACAAATGTTAAAGTAACAAATAATGAGGAATTATTTTCTTGAAAATTGAGAGTACTGTATATAAATTATTGTTAACTACTTACAATATTCTAAAGCACTAAATAGTAGATAAATTTGGACTCCTATAAATATGATATGCATATTCAAATTTGTAATGACACTGAAAATCCAGAAAAAAAATGAACAATATCAGCCCACATGGTATAAAGAAAAAGGGAGAAAGGAAGAATGGAGAAGAGAACTGAAATAAGACAGAAAAAATACAAAAAGTAAATCTAAATACACCCCCATCCCAAATGAAAGATAATAGATAATTGAGTAGTTTTTAAATTATGTAAACTACAGGATAAAATATCTAAACCATAAATATTCCAATTTTTTACTTTATTATTATTTTTTTATTCATTTGGCATAACAACCCTAGTTCCCCTTCCCTCCCCTCCTTGTTCTCCCCTCACACCATACCCCAACCTGCCTGTATCCACTCCTCAGAAAGGATAAGGCCTCCCATGGAAAGTCAACAAAGCCTGGAACACTCAGTTGAGGCATGACCAATTCCCCCATCCCCCACATCAAGGTTTAGCAAGGCATCCCACCAAGTGGAATGGGCTTCAATTTGCCAGTTCATACACTAAGGGTAGATCCTGGTCCCACTAACAGTCCAGGCTACAAAATAATCGCCAACATGCAGAGGGCCTGTTTTGGTTCCATGCAGGATTCCCAGCTGTTGGTCTATAGTCCATGAGCTCCCACAAATTTGTGTCAACTGTATCGATGGGTTTCCCCATCATGATCTTTATCCCCCTTGCTCATATAATTCCTCCTCCCTGTCTTAGGACAATGCTACCATAGCTCAGTCTGGTGCTTGGATGTGGATCTTTACATTTGCTTCCATCAGTTATTGGATAAAATTTACACAAAGACAGTTAGGATAGTCACGAATATGATTACAGGGGAAGGTCTGTTTAGGCAACCTCTCCAGTATTGCTAGAGGTCTTAGCTGGGGTAGATTCCTGGGAATTTTCCTAGCATCAGATTCATCCATAATTTTAAAACAACAAAAAAAAAATGGAGGAATTATTATAGTTAAGGTATTCAAATTAATGTAAGTTAGCAACAGTCAAAATTCACCTTATTTTCAAAAGCCTGAATTCCCCCATCTCCCCCTCCTTCTTAACCTTCCTTCCCCTCCTGTTATTTTTTTTTGTCTCACTTCACCACTCCAGGCACTAGCTGGTATGTAACACTTCATAATGGACCTACAGGACCATACACTTGACATTCTATCTCTTGTGCATCCCTACATGTGGCATTCTACCTTGTGCATCTTAACGCATACTAAGTGTTTTGGCTGTGTTCGTGACTTAACCATTAATGGGGAAAACATCTTTTTTTGGTTTTTGTTTTTGAAAACTGAGAAGCAAATTTCAGAAATCGGGAGATGACAAGTACTTATTACTTTAGGAGGATCTTGGAACAGTCTACCCAGAGATCAATAGTTTTATTCAGTCTGAGATAATCAAAACTAGAGTTTTAAATTTCCTGAATTTTTAAAGAGAAAATGAAATGACTTGGTTTTGTGAGGATAAGAATCCATCATTGTGGGCTTGGTGAGATCTGTTTCCAACTTCATTCATTTGATAGCTGTATGGAGTCCAGATCCTTCCTTTTCTTCCTTTCGTTTCTTTTCATCAGTGTTAACTTCAGTACAGAGTTCTGTATTCTTGTTCAACACAGTAAATTTACAAGTTTTAGGAAAGAGACAACAGGGTAAAAGCCTAAGGGAAGGGCACAATTGACTCTCTGTAGTATCCCCTCTCCTGTTATAGCTTCATCCTAAGGTGTAAGTAAAAAGAGGGCATATTGTAGTCCTTTATCTTAGGACTTAGGTTTTGTCCCCAACTCCTAAAATGTGAATTCATTTAAGTTCCCCCATTTCCCTTGCCCAGGTGTATAGAATTTGAGGGCACCAGCATTTGTGTGTTTGCTTTATATACTTTTATTTACTTGGGCATATGTGTCATGCACAGAAATGCAAACTCTAACATTTCATTTGTAGTGGTACTGCTGTAAAGTCTCATATCATAGGGAAAGTTTATTCTAGAGCCAGTTCTGACAGATGATAACCTGACAACACAGATCCAGGTTGCTCAAATCCACATTCAAGTCTGGCAAAACTTGATGCCATTTTTATGGTAATGGAACAATGAAAGTCATAAATCAAGGAAGTTTAAGAATATGTTGGTGGACACATCAGACAGGTAGGTTATGGTACAGTGAGGAAATTTCACCTACTGGCATTAGGTACATCATGATGTCATATGTAGGCTTAAGTTTGAAGGATGCTAGAGATATTTCTGTATGCCCTACATGAATTTTTATAATAGTGACAAGGGTATTAGCAGTAACACAGAGGAGGGCAATGAATAAATACTAAAGAGGCTAAAGATAATTGGGCTTTGTATTAGTGATATTCCCTTTCTCCAAACTCACTGAAGTTCTCTCAGTTAGTCAGCCTCTCAGAATGTTTAACATATTTTTAGGTTTTTTGGGGGGGGTATTCAGTGTGTAACATGAATAAATTGTCATATAAGCTTGAAGAACATATGTCTTGGCAATATTGAGGATCAAAATACTTGAGGTTATGAAAATAAATCTTATAGAAATGCACATGGTGTAATCTTATTTCAGTTTAAAGCTTGTAAACACATATGAAATATTGACAAGGAATAACATTTTTTTTAGGGATAATTTTTAATGAGTAACAAGAGACTACTAAACACAGTATTGAAGATACTAATTACCCAATGGAAGTGGGAGGGGCTGGGGTCAGCACCAGGTGGAAGACAGTAATTCTCCTGGAGGAGTGGGCAGTGCGGTGTGTAAAAGGATTTCCATTGTGTATGTTTTTTCCCGGTATATCATTACCTATATGTGACATGGCAATGCTGCTTACATGGCTATCCTGGATAGGGGTGATGCAACAAAAGCAATGAGAAGAGTAGTGACAGGGAGACTCTTCATTTAAGAGTTAACTTGAAAAGATATTTAGCTAGAAATGTCCATACATTTTGGATCAGAAAATATTGCCATGAATATTGTGGCTGAAAGTCAAGAAACTACCCATTATAGTCAGCCCTCTCTAATCCTGGCTTCTTTTCCAATGGATCCAGCAAACCTTAGAGAGAATATATTCAAAGCTAAAATTTACATTTTCCCAAACACCCACAGATTTTTCTTGGCTTAGAGACTGCTTTGTCTGTATTTTCATAAATCTATGTCTCTATTATACACATTTTAACTGAAATGAGTTTAGAAATATAGGATGAAAGAGAGATTAAATGTATATCATAAAACACAAGATATTGTCATAGACCTTAACCTGATCATGGTCCTTAACCTGAATTCAAGTGGTTGCTATGGAGACGAACAAGGCAATAGCTCGACCTACTGCAGTAGAGAAGTGGGGCAGTTTCATATAAGATAGAACAATGAACAGGTTTTAAAAATATTTTCTCTCACTGCAGAAGGGTCTTCAGTGAAACAGTGGTAGCATGAGGATGATTCTTGTCAGAATATGACAGTTTTACAGTTAAGAGGCAGAGGGTCAAAGATCAGGGCTTTAATGTAGCTAATTGCTCTCTTTCTTTGCTGCTTCAGAGACAAAACATTTCCAGGCTGTCCTGAAAACACTGACCTCCACTCTAGTCCTTCGGAGTTCATGAATAAGAGCATCTTAAGCTTCCTCGTTTAACAATGGATTTTCTCTTAAGATGCAGGGAAATTTTTTTTTCATATGGATGGAAACTTGGTGGTTCTCATTTTACAGTTTTTCTCTCCCAGTTATCAAATTGGTTTTCGATATAAAGAACAATTTTATTCACAGTGCTTAGTTTCATGGTTTTCTAATTTCATAGTTGAGTTTGGTAAAGAGTGTATGAGAGGAAAAACCCTAGCATTTAGATTGCCTCAGTTATGCATGCATGACCAATCCTTTCACCAAATGGCATATCTAGAGAATAAGATCTTAGTTGGTAAATTAGTCAACAAGCTATTTTCAGGTTCCCTTCCTGTTCCAGCTGTTGTATTTCCAGCTGTTGTTCTAGTTGTATTTATCAGCTTTCCAACACTACAGCAAAATCTCAGTAATCAGTTTATAAAGAGAAAAAGATAGTTTGGTTCACATTTTTTGCATTGTCCAATCCATGATGGGATAGCCTTACTGCTTTGGGTCAGATTACAGAAACACATTGTGATGAGAATATGTAGAAGAATAAAATCTGCCTACCTTGTGATATAGAGAGCAAAGGGAAAGAGAAAGGACCACAATTCCACAATTTCTTTCAGGATCACTCTCTATATATCCTCCTATAATTAGGCCTCACCTTTCTAAAGTTCTAGCAGCTCTCAGTAGAGGCCATGGAGATATAGCTTTGAACACATGGTCACTTGGGAGATATTTACCTGAGCCTAGGCATTAGTGACTTGAAAGAGCACAGCAAGCCAAACAAGAAGAGCACATCCTGTGACTGTGATTTGAGTGTGTGTGTGTGTGTGTGTGTGTGTGTGTGTGTAGATGGAAGCTCTTTTCCTTTATTTTCTATCAAAAACTAAAAGTCCAGCTTCTATACATTTTGCTCTAGGTTAAAAAAAAAAAAAAGTAACTACAAATAAGGGAAGGAACTAAATTCCGAGAGGAAAAGGAATCTACTTAGAACATTATCTTTCAATACATGTCTCTTTGTTATTCTCTTTCTCTGTTTCTTTGTTTCTGTTTTCTGTCTCTGTTTCTGTCTGTGTTTCTCCATTGCTCCTCACTTCTTGGGGGTATATATATATATATATATATTTTACTGTTGCAAATATATATATATATTTGCAACAGTAATTATTTTTTTTTATAATACAATGTGAGGTTTGAGTTTTTCAGGGTCAGCAAAGCAGATAAGATTTACACTCAGAGTAATAAACTAAACTTGGTAGGAGAAGCTTTTAGCATCAATTTCTTCGGCTGTAGGTCAAGGAGAGGGTCTAAGTTTAATTTGCACAAGAAACAAAATGTGGTGCCTTCCAGTACTCTGGCCTCAGTGGCTGCCCAGGCTTTCAGGAAAGTTTACTTTTCCTTGAGGATGAGCAATTGGAATGATTACCTTTGTCTTTATCTGCTCAGGGGAATTAGGAGGGAACAGTAAATCTCTGAGTGAAAATCTTGAGTTAATAAAACACAAAGTTTGAGAATGTTGTGCAGGGTTGGTTTAGGTTATTTCTTCTCTATCTGCCAGTGATGTAAAACCAAGGCTATACTTACATTTTCTATCCATTTGACAGGTAAGAATCAACATCTTTGGATGTGTAGAAATTGTATGTCCTTGGATATCTGGGAATGTCTTAAGTGGGTTGCTTTTGCTTGGGCCCTAAAACCTGATCAAATGCCTGTCAATAAATGTAATCGTATGAAAGCAGATTTCTGCAATTGCAATGGAGAGGGAAACAAGGAACTGATAGGGAAACAGGCCTCACACATAGCTAAAGTATCAGTAAACTAGGACCTGTTAATGGAGAACAGGTATTTACACATATCTAGGGAGTGTAATCAATAAACACCAAATGCATGGGAGAAATTTATTTCTAGTAAATGATCAGATAGTGCTTTACTGTGGGAAGTGAATCCCAAGTTTGTTATAGAAAGGAATAAGCTACAGGGGGGGAATCTACAGCAAGAAACTGCCAATTCATTCATGAGATTATAATGCCAAGTACAGTTTTTGTGCTGCTTTCATCCTTCAGGAGAATCCTTAATTCTTCTGAGTTATTTCATGATACTGTAGCTGTATAATTACTGTGTGATCTTGCAGCTTGTAGCACTTTCAACCATCAGAGATAAATTGATGGTATCAATGCTTGTACTTTGGCTATGTAATAACCATTCCTCAGGCTTCTGATCTGCTTTCTGGATCTGTTATAACCTGTATTAAATTTTCTGCTATATGCTTTTGAGTTTGTAAGCTATCACTTACATATGTTCTAGTTATTTTAGATGAGAAAATAATAATCTAATATTAAAACAATTTCAATATTCCCATTTATCCTAGAGGACCTTCTAGACCAGTGGTTCTCAAATTTCCCAATGCCTTGACTCCTTAATATAGTTGTGGTGACCCCAAGCCATAAAATTATTTCATTGCTACTTAATAACTGTAATTTTGCTACTGTTATGAATCATAATGTAAATATCTCCTATGAGACCAACCCCTGCGGGTGTCATGACCCACAGGTTGAGAACTGTACTCTAGACAACAAATTTTTGTCAGATGTTTTCTCTGCTCAATAAGAAGAGTTTGATTTGTTTTCTTTTGTTTTGTTTTGTTTTGTTTTTTTTCTGATTGTTGAGAGAATTGAAGTGATGTGTTTTCCCATCTTGCTGATAGCACCTGAAGTTAAAAGTCTCTATTGGTTTTATCTTGAATGAAGTGGCTAAGGTAGTTTGTGGTAAGCATATCTCTGGGCAAGGTTTTCTGTACAAATTGTCTTGATTTCAAAAAGCCAGTCATGAATGAACATAGCAAAATGTGACTTTACTTACTTATCACTCTCTACCTAAGCAGAACTTCAGTTGTGTTCAGAAATCCCATTATTACCCACTAGATGAAGTCAACTCCTGTCTACATAACACTACTGCAGATCTATTTTCAACAGCAATGAAGCAATTGGCAACTTCCTCCTCTTCATGATTCTCAGATGGGTCCTCTTCATGTCCTTCATTGAGCACAGTGTACTGGTCCCCAGTATTCACTTACAACTGAAGTTCTGCTTAGATACAGAGTGATAAGTAAGTAAAGTCTGATCCTTTTGCAGGTTGACCACTCAGGGTCAAGTCTAGTCTGAATTATTGTGTTTCATTGGCAAAGTAGGGCTCTTTAGAACTGCAAGAGCAAGCAAAGGGGGTAGAATTGCCTCACGTGAGCACAGACTATTGCTTAAGAGTAAACATATCTGTTTACTGTGGTTATCTATTTACTGAATGCTGTGGTTATTGCCTGTGAACTGAATCAGTCAAGTTCAGAGTGGTTCAAATATCTGAGTTAAAATTGGCTCCATAACTGCTGCTCTGTTATGTAATTTAATTTCAAACAACAACATTGGGATGGTTAGTTTTCATCATAAACTTGACACAACTTAGAGTCATCTTGGAAGAAAGAACCTCAACTGAGAAGTTGGTGAGATCATATTAGCCTGGGGCCACGACTGTGATAGGTTGATTTGAATAATGATTGGTGTAGCAAGATGCTGCCTACTGTGGGCAAAACCACCTCTACTCAGGTCTAGCCTTTATAAGAAAGATAGCTGAGCATGAGCAAGAGATGTAAGCCAATCAGTAGCATCCCTACTTGGTTTCAGCTGCAGTTCCTGCTTGAATTCCTATCCTCACTTCTGTCAGTAATGGACTATGACCTGCAAATATAATCCCAATAACCCCTCTCTTTCCCCAGGTTGCTTTGGTTCATCATGTTTATCATAGTAACAGAAAGCAAATGGAAATATTTATTGAAAATGTTAAATGTTCATGTTCTTCCATAGTGAAGTCTAAAAGATTCAAGGTCACCAAATAATGAAACAACTTAGAATAATTACTTCTATAATATTTCCTCTGAGACCTTAGATAAGGTGAAATATAATTTTTCATGTATCATGATACTAATTTCGTCTTTAGTTAAAAGCTGTTTTGAAGATTTACAGCGTGTGTTTAAGGGCTTGGTAGACTTATAGACTTATAATTTTTTTCCTTTATATTATGGATGGGTTAGATGCTCACTGAACTAACTGCATGTTTATAGTTTGGGAACTTGAATTTCATAATCTAGATTTAATTAATGTAAGGATGCTAGCACTGCATTGGTTATATTATCTGTCTGAATCATTAGACATTTCTGCATGCTTTGAGGGAGTAGATTTCCAACTAATGATTCATATACTTATTAATTATCTACTTTCTTGCAAGCTGGGTATTCAAATTAATCACTGGATTGTTTTCATATTAGATAGAGAAGAATATGCCCATTCCTGAATTAAATTTCCCAAGGTTCTCCTCACCTTCCCTCCCCTCTGGATCCAATCCTTTTTGTCATTCATTAGAAAAGAACAGGCTACTAAGAAATAATGACTAAATAGGACAAGCATGACACAATAAAGTACAATCAGATGAAGCAAAAACTACCATCTGGAAGAATAGGTACAAGAGTCAGAGTCCTCGTTCTCAGTTGAGAGTTCCATAAAAACACTAAGCTAATAGGTAGAATATATACACAGAGGGCCTGGTGCATGCAGGCCATGTGCTTGCTGCTTCCGTCACTGTGAACACATTTTAGCCTTATTAAGTTGATTTCTAGAGCTTTGCTCTCCTGGTGTGTTCCATGCTCTCTGGCTCTTACCTTCTTTATACCTCCACTTCCAAGGGATTCCTTGAGCTCTGAGAGGGGGAAGAAAACTGCCAGGTTAGACTCTGTCTCTTCATCTGTTCCTATCTTCTTCCAAAGGATAAGGCCCTTGCCTATGAGTATAGCAGAATATCCTTAGGAATTACTTCATTAATTTTTTAAAAGACCTATTGTGTTTAAATTTAGTGCAGAATTCTAGTGCAGAATCTTGTCTCTGGCTCTTGGTTACCCAAGCAGCATGGGGTGTGGGTTCTTTCTTGTGGAGTTGGTCTTAGGTCAAATCAGATATTGCTTGCCTAGTCTCACAAGTTCTGTCCAACTATTGCCTTAGAATATTTTTCATGCAGGACAGATTGTAGGTCAAAGGATTTCTGGCAGGGTTGGCATACTCATTCCTGGTAACCTTCAGAGTACCTTCCTGTACAAAAGAGACTATAATATTGGGGTGAGGTCTCCATATAGGGACCAGCTCAACTTCTCCGTGTTCAATGAACTGTGTGAGGGTTGTCCTTGGCAATGGGGTGACACCTGTGTGTTTGCAAAGAACAACCTTATGTCTTAGGAATAGCCTTGGTTGTTTGAGGATTTCCATGGAATCCTCTTGGCCAGTAATTCAATTGAATCCAATCTAGTCCCACCACTGGGAGCCTTGCCAAGTAAGACATCACTAGGGGTCCTCATTAAGATCACCTTCATAGATGCCAGGAATTTTCCACTGCATTAGATTTCTACACCACATCCCTAGTTAACCCCTCCCCACAATTCCTATAGTTTCTCTTGCTTTCTGTAATGACCTATTCATCCCCTTACACTGTTTATATTTTTCTGGGTTTCTTTAAGGTAATCATTAATTTCCTCTTTGAGGACCTCTATCATCTTTATATACTTGTTTTAAGTTTTTTTTTTCTTGTGCTTCATCTGATTTGGCATATTCAGGGCCTGCTGTTGTAGGATAGCTGGGATCTAGCAGAGACATGTAGCAAAGGATGTTATTGTGTTTTATGCTGGCATCCAAGTATCTGGATTTGGTATGAATATAGGTCTAGGTAATGATTTCTGGATTTGTCTTTGGATGTATTTTCTTTCTTAGATTCTGTTTCCTTCCCGGATTATCAGTGAGTGTGATGTCTGTGTGTTGCTGTTTTCTGGCTTGCTCAGGTCGTATGTTTACAGGACATGCTGGTATTGAAGGTTTGGGGAAGCCTCATCTTGTCATATTCTTAATAGTATTTTCCTCTGTAGGGGGATATGAGAAAAAAGACATGGGATGCTAAATTTCTTAGTTGATCATTTTTCTTATTGCAAGAATGTCATTGGTTTTAATAACATAGAAGATATTAATATTACATTCAAAGTGAATATCTCATGTCTCATGATAATCATTTTATTAGGTGTTCCAAAATTCCCAAAAGAAAAAATTGAACCCATGGATGTAGAAGAAGGGGATTCCATTGTCCTTCCTTGCAACCCTCCCAAAGGTCTCCCACCTTTGCACATCTATTGGATGAATATTGGTAAGTAGTGTTATGTTCCATCATTCTGAGTTACATTCATTCCATGAGCTATGTAAGCAACATAGTGAAACCAATCTTTCATATCTGATTGGTTATGCTATAGAATCAAATAGATTTCAAAATTAGATACATTTGAAATTTCATCCTTTCTCCTGAGTATAGGTTAGAATGTATACATTAAAGACACTAGAAAATCATTACATTCCTTGATTTACAGTATTTGAAAAGGTGGAGGAAGTATTCATATGATAGGACAAACCTGTGAAAAACATTCCTTCCACAATCCTGATCTTTAGAAGATAGGCTTAAAGTGACTTGGGTTTGTTGTTTCTTTAGTATTACAGTTTTAACTTATTTCTACCTGATAAGATCAATGACCTACAAGACATTCTATATTATCCTGTGTGTTTAATTTCCAAAATGCTTTGGTGACTGCTAAGCCCTTTTCTTGCCAAGCTGTTTTTGTCACATGATTCATAATGGCCCTCTAGGTTTTGCTCTATTGTGTTATATAGCAAATCATATTTGTACAGCAGCCAGAGGAGAGTAAATGAAGCTACACTTGGTAACAGCCAAAATCTGTAGCCTTCAATCATCCCAGAATTACAAGCCCCACCCAGTGCAGGGTGATTGGTGTTCAAGCATCACTTCTGAGGAGCACAACTTCAGAGCAATATCATTCCAAGAAAATAAAATTAATGACTGATTGTTATTAGAACATAACAGTTTTCAGATCAGCCATGGCAAAGGTAGAGACTAATTGGTGATGAGGGATGGAACACCCAGACTGCTGATCTATCTGTGTCTTGGACTTTCAAGGATTTCATTGTTGCTTCTTTTTAGCTGTTTCCTTGCTCACTGCTCTTGTATTAAGAAGAGACTCTTGAGAACAAACAAGAGGCATCATAATACAATCAAATGAATAAAACAAAAACAATAAAAACAAAAACAAAGAAATGTAAAAGTCTGATGCACCATTGAGGAGGGACAGCCCATTTCGGTGACAAGTTTGTAATTTTTTTTCCTTACAGAATTAGAACACATTGAGCAAGATGAAAGAGTATACATGAGCCAAAAGGGAGATCTGTATTTTGCAAACGTGGAAGAAAAAGACAGTCGAAATGATTACTGTTGCTTTGCGGCATTTCCAAAATTGAGGACGATTGTACAAAAAATGCCAATGAAACTAACTGTGAACAGTTGTAAGTCCAGATAATTTATTCTTCCTTCACTCATGCTGAATGCAAATATGTAAATAATTTTATTCTTCTCTCTGAAGACATTTAAAGCCGGGTTGGTATTTTCTATCCTTGTTTCTTTTAACTCCAGAGACTTCATACAGATGATCTAGACATCTGCAGCTGCAAATCCACAGTAGCACTGTCTCTGGCAGGCAGAAAATCAAATCTCAATTCACAGGACAAATGTGTTTCATTTGATGTCTGTAAAATCTACTCTCATTTTCAGTGAGCATAAAGGACATCTCAGGCACGGGCTCACTGTGACCTTGGATAAATCAGCAGGCTGAAAATGAAGGGGACAAAAATTGAGTCAAAAGAAAATGTATATATATATATATATCACATCAAGCTTTTTCTTTGTCCTTCTCAAATTGTCATTGAATCTACAAATGCATGTCTGGGTTCACAGAAAGGAAGAGATAATTAGTGAGAGGAGAAGTGGTAATATTGAAAGGCAAAGAATAGTCCCAGATGCTTTATGGCTGAGTAAGTAGCCCTAGTAGAACAGAAGGTTGGCATGACCACTTCATTGTCTAATTTGGTCCATGATTGTTTCATTATCTTGTGTACCTATGCTATGATGTGTGGAGTCTTCTTTATGATTCCTTTCAGTAGCTTGAAATCTCTGTAATAGAAATATCATTTGTCTCTTCACAACTTCAAGTTTAAGCTCTCTGTCTATGTCTATATCTATATCTATATACATATATATGCAAATAAACATATATGTGTATACAATCCCACGGGCAGCATGTAAATGGGCATGGTTTTACTTCATTTTGTAATTTTCCAGAAATAAGTGCATGATTTGACTTTTCATGTTTTATTGTTGTCAGCATCAACCATTATGTTTGTATTAGTTTCTCCCATCTTTTTTATTTCAGTAAAGCATGCTAATGATTCAAGTTCATCCACAGAAATTAGTTTCAAGGGTAAGTTGTACACGTGAAGCATTTGGGAATTTATTTTTACCTTTAGTCACTCATTGTCATCTCAGTTTGAATTTTTCCTTTATTTATGCCAAGAGTTTATTAGAAACAATTCTATTTGTTTAAAGTAACCCTTTAGCATAGAGGGTTCAATGATCCACTGTCCTTCAGAATTTACCAATGAGAGAGATATATGTAGTGTGGGTTTGTGTGTATGTGTAGATATGTATATGTGTGTGTCACCCTTACAAATGATATATAATATATATTTAACATATAAATTTATATATGTAGTTTTAGGTATAGCTAGAATTGTACATATACAAAACGGTATATAACTTTGTCTCTCCTAAGAGTTCATAAATGACCTGCAAGATTGATAAATTCATGAAAGGGAAAAGAAAATTAAATTATTAATATAAAAAAGCAGAGAAACACTGGGTTTAGGAAAGTTAAGTGAATTAATTTTACTTGTGAGACTTATCAGAACACTTGAAAAATCACTATGTTCTCTCTGTGAAATAATTCAGTTTTTACTATATATCCAATTCTCTTGACTCTGTAACTTGTTAAATTACATTCAGTTTTCTATAAAACATCTATCATAACTTGCATTTTGTCTGAGATGCTTGAGCTATAACTTGAATTATATAGTCTACTTGTTTACTACATTACAATCACATGTATTAGTGGAGTAATACCCCTTGTATGATGTAGACTAGAGATGTCACTTAGGTTTCTAATATAGAAGTGGGTAAGTCTCCTCTTGGGATGCCAGTTCAAGTGTGTTGACTCATCCACAACATCATTTTTTTCTTTGAGATTAGTAATGTACATATATATCTTCAAACACAGAAAAGAACACTGCACATAGTACACTTTCCCAAATCATTTCTAATATATGAATACATGCAAGGAAATGCAAAACAGACTGCACATAGCTTCCTATATCTTATACTCTGCTCTTCTGATACTAAATAGTCAGTATTGTCTTCCCACCAAAGATAAAGTCACATTGGCAATGGATATGAAAAATGATTTATGTTCATATTTGGAAATGAAATCAAAGTGTGGTGTGAATGAAATGTCCCAATTTGCCATCATAGTTTTAACTTACTAAGAAAAGAAGAAATGAAACTTCTCAATCTCTACTTAGTGTGGAGCCTTACTATGAATCATTTCCTGAAACAGTATGTATCCTTGAGAGCCTGAGATTAAAAGGAATTTCCTGAAGAGATAAATAAATTTGTAGACACTTGGTGTCTAGTATAAGTTTCCCTGCTCTGAGTTCTCAATGAAGTACCCAGGAAGCTGTTTTTTGTTTGTTTATTTGTTTGTTTTGTTTTTGTTTTTAAAGAAGGAATCCTTTCTAATAGTTAGATCAATAAATTAAATAAATGTACGTACCATCAAAAATATCAAGGTATGGTCACACTATAGAATACAAAGTCAGACTATTAACTTGTGGGTATGTTCAAGAGATTTCCTTGAATAAGGCTTCAATTTCTGTCAAAGAACAGGTGGTATACTTTGTGCAATTTATAAAGATAGATAAAGAACTTGAAAGAGGTGCTTTCTTAGAGTTGTCTCTTGGATGAGAGAATCTGTTTAAGAAGAGGCACACCAAAAGCTGTACCTAAAATGATATGGTCATGAAAGAACAACTTAGTACCGCAGAATGTTTACTATCATCAACGGAGAGGGAATTGACTCTTCTTTTTTTATTTTTCTTTCTTTCTTTCTTTTTCAGCAAATTCAATCAAGCAAAGGAAACCCAAACTTCTCTTGCCTCCTGCTCAGAGTGGCAGTTCATCCACAATGATTGTTCTCAAAGGGGAAACCCTGTTGCTTGAGTGTTTTGCAGAAGGACTGTGAGTACCCTGCCCCCTGCCCAGCCCTCTCCCATACAGTGTTTTCTGGTTTGTTTGTTTTTTTTTCCATTTCATGTTTTTTCAGTTTTTTATTTGTTTATTTTTATTTTTCTTATTTTACATATTGATCCCAGTTCCCTCTCTGCCCCTCCCTCCCTCTCTTCCACCTTCCCATGCCCCCGACCACCCTCCCATCCTAGCCCTTCCACTCCACATGTAGACTGATGCCTTCCTGGAGGGGTCATCTAAATCTGTCAAAGTCAAAACGTTTGCTGCACGCATGTTCTTAAGTTACTATTTTTAAAAAATGTAAACCCTTTTTCAGGTTCTCTGAAGAAACAAATTTGTGCTTCCTTATACAAACTTCAGGCTACAACTGCGTATGACTTAGAGGTATCTCTGTTTATTGTGGAATGCAGAGATGAAGTAAAACCTAGACAAAGAAGATGTGTTACTGCTGTCTTTAGAGCATGTGCATTAGTAGTCACTCCATCTGCCCTTAAGTCCTTAAATACTGTGTTTTCTTTCTCCTCTATTCTCTTTCCTGGTGTATAGGACACTAGCTCCACTGTTCTTTTACTTGGGGGGGAGGGGTCACAACTTGTGTCTCAAGCCAGGTTGAGCTACCCATTCTCAATAGGCTGATTAAAAGAGTCAAATTAATAGACAAAAACAGTAAAGAAGATTTATTCAATGTGCCCATATTTTGAAGAGAAATAAAAGGATCTGGAGTTCCCTTCTGGGTCTGCCTTGATTCTGAAGTGAGACTAAAGTTTACATGAATGTCTAAGGGTGTGTGAATTGAAGAAATCCTTGTAAGGTGTGGTCCCACCCACAGTGGACTCATCAATCATTGTCTGCATTTCAATTTTATCCTGTAATGCGGTCTGACAAGTTTGTTAAGAATTGTGTGAAATGTCATTCCAGGGGAAACAAGTTCCCCTGACTAGCCTCTTTTCCTTCTTCCATCATGTGATTCCAGGAGAAATTTCCCATTTCTTTGGGGTTCATTGTTTCATCAATTTGATAGTCTTATTAGAATCTCTTCATTTCTGCCAGCCATTACACTACTCTCTTTTTTTAATTTCCAAAGGCTTCTATTAATTTTTATTTTCCCTTCTGTGTAAAAGCAGATCATGACATTTAGGGTAACAGCACATCAAAAACTGGTTGACTAATTCTTCATATCTCCAAGATCAATGCCCTGTTTTAGTTCTACCACCAAAACCTTAAGGACATGTTGTCATTTCCTAAAATACTTGCCTTAGCTGAGCAATTATTATACATTTATGTGATTGGGACCACGGTTATATGAGTTTACCTGTTTCTACAAGTATTTCCACTGACTTAACAGTCTGTCATCAGGAGTGCTGTGGAGAAAGACATTTCATCTTCCAATTTGTTAATTTGAGATTCAATGATTTTACAAGTAATGAGAGTCTCTTTAATGAGCTAAGATTTGAAGGATATTAAAGTGTGTTACATTAATTAGTTATTAAAAGTAAAAGTGACAAATAAAATCCACCTTTGTTCATAACTCACTGAAAAGTCTGAATGACTTGTTCTAAGGTAGATTGTGAAGCAAAGGAATTGTTTTAAATATTGTACAACCTCTAAGCTTTGCTCATTTCCCTTTCCAACCAGGTTACTTGCAAGCCTTAAATCACCAGTGTTCAGTGATGAATTATATTTGATATGTTGTCACATGACCTCTATGGAGAAAGTTTGATGTCTGTGTGGTTTTTTTGAGATTTATTTTCATTTTATATTCATCAAAATTTTTTGACTGCAAGCATGTGTGTGCACTACATGTGTGCAGTGCCCACAATGTCAAGAAAAGGAAGTGGAGTTTCAGAAGTTGTGAATCACTACATGGATGCTGGGAATTAAACCCAGGTCACCTGTAAGGACAGTAATTGCTTCTACCTGCTAAACGCCTCTCTAGTCCTGGTCTGTTTCTTATGTGAGAAGGTAACTGGTGGCTAACCACCTGGTGTCAGCATGTGTTTATTTGTGGTAGAAATTAAATTCTTTCAGGCTTTGTCACTGTTCAGGCTAACTCTGAGAGTTAGGCAAACAAGTTAGGGACTCTTTCCCCTCTTCGCCTACGAATGCTTCATTTACTTCCTGAGGTGGTTGGCATCTGTTCAGATCATCCTCTACTGACAAAAAAAAAAAAAAAACCCTTTGTGTGTCTTGTGTGTCTTGTAGAGACTGAAGCTCAGGGAATGCACACATAAAAAGAAAACAGGCATGTAACGAGTATGGTTTTTCCTGCCGGCAGCCTAGTCTTGTCCCGCCGCCGCGCCAGCCCCAAATAATGCACAGAGACTCTGTATTTGATACAATGCTATTGGCCAGGTGTTAGTTTCTAATCAGCTAGCTTTGTCTTAATTATTAACCCATTTCTATGTATTTCCACGTGGTCTTACCGAGAGCGGAGGAATGGCGGTTCTGTTCTCTCCAGGCTCTCCATCCTGACTCTCCTTACTACTTCCTCTTTCCTCCTTGTCTCCTAGTCCCTCCTATCTTCCTTTCCTATTGGCCAACAGTGCTTTATTCATTAACCAGTATGAGAAACAAATATACATAATGACATCTCCCATCACGGGCATCATGAGACTTGTTTGCCATTGCAGCATGCAGATTCTTAATGCTCTGTCATAGAAAGAGAATTTTTCCCCTCATAATTGTTTTGAGGTGGACTATTTGTTCTGGTTGGTCTTCCTTTGAGTGGAGACAATACTCTCAAAAAGGTTTTTGAAGGAAGTCATATGTATCTCAAGGAAGTTTAAAATCACATGTGTTCTAGATTAACAAAAATAGAAATCACTAACCATTATGGTAATCCTGTGCATCCTTGACTCATGCTGCCTCCCAACATTCCCTGGCTGCAATTATTCCCTCTTCCAGGCTAGGCAGATGAAGCCCACAGAGGTCATACTAAAGATTTCAAACTTAATGGATCCTGACTCATTCAACCATTTTGGGTCCCCAAACCTTAAACTCTTCCAAGTGTAATGCATGCAAACATATTTTAATCAAATGATCCCTTTCAGCTTAAACAAGGAGAGCAGTGAGGAACACAGCATGTGCTCTGAGGTGGTTACATACATTACACATTTAAGCAAGTAATGATAATAGAAGTGTTTGTGTTGTTAGTTAAGAATGCTTTCCGTTCAAGCATGGGGACCCAAGTTTGAGTCCTCAGGATGCACCTGAAAAATCAGACATGACTGAAAATTTGTAACCCTAGCAATGTGAGGAGTAAGGTGACAAGTGACATAGAAGGACACCAGACTCTCTCCTCTGGCCTGTGTTCTTATGCACATGTAAGCATACTGGCACATGCACCACACACACACACACACACACACACACACACACACACACACACCATACCCCACACACACCCCATACACAACACACACACACACCACACACACACACACACACACACACACCTACACCTTCCCCTCACCCCCCCACACACATGTTGATATTATTTATGTCAGGGTATCTTCCATATGTATAGATTCCTGGAGATGTGGAAGGGTTAAATGATATTTTGACTCTCATTAGGAGAGAAAGATGTGCACATTATTGTTATCTGATAGTCAGTGAGGGAGAATGTGCTGTTTTAATAATTCACACTGTGAAATAATTCCAGCTCATCATGAATTTAAGCACCTATGGTATCTGTGGAACCTACATTTTTAATCAGGAATCAGAAGAAAAGTTATTCACATAAGAACTGGCATAAATAATTAAAGTTATGAAATAATGTATGTTGGTGTATAAAAAAAAATCATTAAACAACACATTTCCCCTCAACTTATCCTTGTTCAGATTCTGCTAGCAAGTTCTCCTTAAAAACAAAACAAGAAAGCAAACAAAACAGAACTGTCCAGAATATAACAGAAATTGCTCTAGCTGTTTAAACCACACCTACTTGTGATGTGTCATGTTGCTCTCATTTAAAATCATTTTATTGGCTTGTATGAAGTGAAGAGTGTTAGGCAAGTGAAGGATTTAAAGAACAGAAGTCAAAGAAGAATTCGAGGAAAGTAAGATGCACAGACTCATGAAAATCTGTTTGGGAGGAACTGAGGTCCAGGGCGGGCTGTCACTTGGCAGACTGCCATTTTGACAGATGGTATAAAAAGCAAGCAGGTAGGAAATTGGGACTCCAAGTACTGCTTGGTGCCATGCTCTCTAGAATTCAGCAGCTAATCAATATACTCCCACAAGTGTCTATCTGTCTGCAATGCTGATTTTTTTGAGGAAGTTTGCCATATGCTCAGCATTTGGTCAGAAAGCAGGTTGTTGTTTCAAATCCATGACCCTAAGAGAAAATAGCTGATGTTTATTTTTAAAAAATCATCTTTACCTGCAATATAGTGTTACCTAAAAATTAACTATGTTATGTATCTTCTTTGTAAAGAAGTAATTTTAAATAACTGAAACAAACAATTTGAGATAATAATTTAATTATTGGGGCTTGAGATCTAGTTCAATGGTTAAGATAACTGGCTGTTCTTGCAGGTGACCTGATTCAATTCCCAGGACTCATGTGGTCATTCACAACCATCTGTAACTCCAGTTCTAGGGGACCCAGTGTCTTCTTCTGGCCCCCATGGTCACCAGATGTGTGTGTAATACAGATATATACATGCAGACAAAACACTCACATAAAATTATAATAATTGTCCACAAACATGTGAGGAAGGATGGGTTCCTTTCAAACGCAAAAAATTAAATAGAAACAACCAAGAAATATGTAAGTTTTGAATTCAAGAAATGTTATTTAGTTAGCTTCTTGGAACTTCAATTTGATGCTGCTAAAATGATAGCAGTAAGGTAGCTCACCCTTTGAGACTTCTCAAAGTAGTAATTAGGAATATAGTAAATAACAGAATTATGTGTTTTCCTATCTTGTAGGAGGATAAAACAAAGTTGTGCCCATTTATAGTTGGTTATCAATGCCATTATAAAGTCAGAGTGTCATAAGAGGTCACTTTTCCACCCTCAGTTTTAGAAAGGGTTTTTCTACAAACTGTTTGTCCTGGCCCATGCTCCACTTTCCCTTCATTGTAAGGTTAAAAAAAAGTGTTGGCATATGATGAGGTTATTGCTACCTTTTGGTTTGGCTTTAGTTTGTTTTGATCTAGTGTGCCCATCTCCCTCATGCTCTTGAATTAGGGAGATTCCGAGTTCTTGTCTCCTTCCCTCTGTTCACCATGAAGCAGAAAAGCAAGGTCTTTGCTGGTTGCTTCCAGCTGCCCATAATGAGAGAACTACTCCTTCATGCAGCCCATGTACTTGGCTCCATTCCCAAGCCTCTTTAGCCAAAATTGGCTTCATTAGGATTCAATGGGAAATTGTGGTTTTCCTCTGCTGGCTGCTGGAGTCTACTGTGTCATGTTGGAAGTCACACAGGGAAGGGGATATGTTGATCCCTGACCATAGGGAGAGTTTCACACCTGAGAAATGTCTTGTAATATTAGCTATTTGGGTGTCCGTTATTCATCTTGCATCCAGCTTCATTGATTCAGCACTCATGTGGAGTTAGCTCACTTAATAGAAGGGACAATATTCGTAGGGGGTATCCCATCAAAGGAACATATAATGAAACATGCTCATTCAACCCTATGCATCCTGTGGTGGTGTGTCCATTGGTAAGGCTGAGAAAATTCAGTGAATATGTAAGGCAACATGGTAATAGGTGAGGGACTGTGTATAGTTGCTGTTTATTTATCAAAGCTTTCATCTTACCTCTTGCAGACCAACTCCACAGGTTGAATGGAGCAAACCTGGCAGTGAATTACCAAAGGGAAGAGAAACAAAAGAAAATTATGGGAAGACATTGAAGATAGAAAACATCTCCTACCGTGACAAAGGAAATTATCGCTGTACAGCTAGCAATTTGTTGGGAAAAGCCAGTCATGATTTTCATATCATAGTACAAGGTATGTTCCCCATTAAGATTTACATTTCTGCTTCAAAGAGAAAAGTACATGTATACAATTCACTGACCTTTACCTCAACTATGTATGTGTCAAAGTTGATCATTAGAGTTTTTGTTGTAGTGTGTGCACTGAGTAACACTATACTTAATTAAGCAGGTTTGTAATTGATCTCTGCAAACCATATATCAGTGACAAATGTTAAGAAGGGAGCTTATGTTAGGGACTAACACCACTTCCAGGGTCTATTTAAATGGTCATTAAACCTACCCTCCTATAAGCTTTTATTGCATGAAATTATTTTTATTATAATGCACACACAATGCTCATGAATGAGGTCATGATTGTGAAATCAAACATTATTGCAAGGACACTGAAAGAAATTTTGGAGTGCTTTCTAATCTTGTCACTCAACTGCCTTTCTCATGATCACTAGGCTTCATTTTTTATTCCTTTCATTCTTTGTCAAAGAAATGATGGAATCAAATGAATTGTCTTAATGTTATGCTTACTCTGGCATTCCATGTTTTGTACCCTGGTATTACCACTTACAGAGAAATATGAAGAAACCATAGGGCAACTATTAATTTTTATCAAATAGTACCAAAACACATTACCTTTGACCATAAAAACTGAACTGTAAATTAAGAGGAAGCATGTGATAGGGCTGGAGAGATGGCTCGGCCGTTAAAGGCTAGGCTCACAGCCAAAAATATAAGAATAAGTACGTGATGATGACATCACTCTCATGAAGTAGCAGCCACAGAAATTGGAAATCCTGGCTATGCCTACAGTACAGAAACAGAGATTGCCTGACCCTGCTGTAATTTGATTGACACTGACTGCTTCCTGTGGGTCTGGTCACTGCTTTGTTTTCTGTGATTTACTTAATGGTATCAATCAGATGAATGGAGGGAATAGTCTCTACAATGTATATTTGTACTTATTTAGTGCCTTGTTAGCTTTACTATGGAAGATAATCATCTCTCCCAGGCTCTTGGTTCATGAACTGGAGCTGTATTTTCCACAAATACTCTGGTGAAGTTCATGCCTTAATGATTCAGTTAGTGCAAAGAGCACTTCAGTAAATGGCCTGCTTTCTTTCTTTCTTTCTTTCTTTCTTTCTTTCTTTCTTTCTTTCTTCCTTCCTTCCTTCCTTCCTTCCTTCCTTCCTTCCTTCCTTCCTTTCTTTTTAGTTTTTCTAAGTACTGGAAAAGAGACAAAGCACAAATTTCACTCACACATAAATATTACAGTAATCGACTGAGTCATGCTCCTGTTGGGACTAACACAATTTCCCAACTCCTATATTGTTTTCTTAGTCAAGGCGAAAACAGAAAATTTAAAAAAAAAAAATAAATAAAAGGAAAAAAGAAATTTATTTTCTTCGGTTCAAAAAAACAAAACCTGATTGGAGAGAACTCAATGTTAGACATTAAGATGGACATCTAGCAATATAATTAAATTAAATAAATTAAAATAATTAAAAAAGACACTCCAAAAAGTATAAAAGGCATGACTATAATTTTAGACATTATTTTACTCTTGAATATAATGTTGCTATATCTTGTGATGGGGATATTTTCCCAAACCCCAGCCCTTCTCAAGCTCCCTCCCTCACTCTCTCTGTCTCTCTGTTTCTCTGTCTCTCTCTCTCTCTCTCTCTTTCCAGACATACATAATTATTAGCCGATTCTACTCCGAGTTGCTGACTGTTAGAAATCCTTCCAGATGGCTGCTGTGTTGCTACGGTAGCTGAATATTTTAACAATCTGGCCTCGGTTTTCTTGACTATTAAGACCAAAGCTTTCAAAAGAATTGCAAATGTTGCAAAAAATATTATACAAGTAAAATTAATCATACAACTTAAAGTGTTGACTGTAGGGTTACAAATGGATATAGGTTTCTCGAACAAATTATCTTCACTATTTGTAAAAGAGGTATTAATGATGCTGAGATGTAAATATTGTTTTGTGAAGAACATTAAAATATTTTGCTCTTGTGAGAAAATACTAACTGTACACTCAGAAGAAGATCTCACCTTCTCCTTACACCTGCATGGGACACTGGACTGTCTTCAAGAAATGTGTTCTAAGAAGAGTTTTTCCTTCCTAGAGTGAGAAAACTATAATTCAGGAGAGATGAATTTATCTTCATTACATTTTCTTTTGTCTCCTTGTATCTTCCTCTTTCTTTTCATTCTTTTTATTTAGAATGCCAAATTAAATCAGGACTATCATATGGTGAAAAAGTAGTTCTATCTTGTCCTGTGAGATTCTAGCCCATTATGAAAATATCGTGTGTGACCATAGTTTGTTTTCTTTACTGTTTACGATTTTTCTTCACTATTATGAAACTGAAATTTGAAGAGCTTGTACTTTAAACTGCTGCATGTTAAATATGTTACCAGATTGCAAGTAAAATACCATATTTTCATGAGAAAAATAGCTGTTATGTCTAAATTAGATGTAACCACATTTTCTGGGCACCTACAATATGGATTATTATTTATATTGTAAGGAGAGGTGTGGTAAGGACCAGTGAAATGGCCTGGTGAGTAAAAAGTGTCTTGAAGCAAACATGAATTATATTTAAGGAGTCTACAACAAGATAATAGGAGAGAACTGATTCTATAAAGTTATCTGCCCAGGTACACTGTGGTGTGGACACACACTCAAATAATATTAGCAATAATGCTAATAAAAGAAAAAAGATACACAATAGTATCATATGGAACAAATTCCAGACATCTGAATTTCAGTCACATTTAAACTCATTATATATATATATATATATATATATATATATATATATATAACTCCTCACCAACAATTTTTATGTTGCACACTTTAGAAACATTTCAGAGATTGTTGAATTTTAGAAATATAATATGAATCATTTTTTGCACATCTTTGCAATTCTTAATTCTATTCATTGTACCCTTCAGTATCTAAAAGAAGCCATGAACTGAAACTCAGCCAAATCATTGACACCAGGGGCAATAGGTTTTTTTGAACTATTAATTTTTCCTAAGAAGTTACTAGAACATTTTCTTAATGTACACAAAGCACTTGTTTCAATCCCCAGCACACATACTCTGAGCCTTGTGGTGCACTTCTATATTCCCAGCACTTGGGATGCAAAGGCAAGAGAATCAGCAGTTAAAGGTCATTCTTAGCTACATAGCAAGTAGAGGACTCCCTGCTATACTAAGAAAATGTCTATTACATTACATGTTTCATAGATATCAAAATTCCAGTTTTGGTCTCATGATAAACATTGTTAGATTTCTTATAATGTTGTCAAGATTCATGCTTTGGCATCTCTGTATTGCATTTAGTTTACAATTATGACCCATTGGGTGAACCTTTTTATCAGCTACCACATATGCTAAGCAGGTGGATAAAAGAATGGTACCCAGTAGTTTCTTCCCCTACACTTTCAGGTTTACCCATCATCTCCTTTATCTTTAGTCTCACCTGTAATCTACTTGACTAAATCTTACTCATCCCACAGATGTGTGAAGTGAACTTTGGTAATCTTCTGCTGGTCCTATGGCCCTGAATCTCAGTCACCCTTAGTTTCTCATCAAGATACTGTGTACAGGACAATGATAATGTCTTTTGTGAACCATGTAGCAGTTAACCAATATGTTCTTTAATGTTCTCCTATGTCATAGGAGAGTGAATGACAAGACAGCAAGGATTATTTTCCACCCAAGGCATTTTAGGTTTTGGTTTTTTTTTTCTTTTTTTAAATCTCTTTTCCACTAAAGTCTTCAGATATTTATTAAGTTCTACCTAAGAACCCACTCTACACATCTATTCTGAGCTACACATTGTGCCACAGCAGGAAGAAAGAAAACAGCAAGCTTCAGTCTTGGTTCTTCAGACATCACTTGTCTAAGGACATTCAATGTTGACTTCAGTATTGAACAGCTGAATATTCAACTAGTCAAAGGCAAAAGTCTGAGCCTAGGCTGGGTGTAAGGCAGTCATAGCCAGGTTTTAAGTGTCTCTCAAGTTTCTGTTCAAACCAGAACTTAAGGGGAAAAAAGGGAGAGAACCATATACAGGAATGTGGATGGGTTTTTAAAGCCTATGAAGCAGGACCTGGCTAAAGTAGAGTGATAGTTCCAACCAAACGTTTGAAACCTCAAGAGCCAGTTGATAGATATGGGGGTGGGGATTTTGGAAATGCAAGGACTCAACTAGATGACTGAACTGGCCTTAACTCCTAGTTCTATGTGTAAGATGTTAGTGGGTGGAGAACTGTCTCCATAGCTTTCTAACTCTCTGCTGTTTCCCCAGAGGCTCGACTCTGATCTGAGATCTGTGGAGTGGCAGGAACACGGAATAAGGGTTCTTTCACAGATGAGCCTGGAAAAAAGTCAGATGAATTCTCCAAAGCTCAATATTATTTCTGTAAGGTCAAAGGTTGGATGAGGTGATACCTCACCTCTTCATTTGATCCTAATAATAACATATCTTTACACACACACAAAGGTTAATGAAATTCTTGTGCTAAGAAGAGTGATTGGAAAATCGATTTTTTCTTATACAAGGGGAATGATAGAATATTTTCATTACAGGACCTTTATTTTTATGTACTTGGAAAGGAAAAGTCATAGTTTCTGCTACGTACACAATGGGTTGCATGTTCATTGGGTTTTCTGGGGAATTTGCACATCTTGTATTGTGTTATGGCTGTATAGAAAGACCAAAACAAAACAAAACAAAACAAAAAACATGTAAAAGGAAAGGGCCTAGAAAGAAGTCTCAGTTGTCAGGAGTTTGTGATGCTCTCCACGAGGAACCGAGGTGGTTCCCAACACACATGTTGAGATGGTACCCACTAATACACATTCACCCCCAACACAAATAAAAGTACATCTTTAAAGTAATAATGTCATAAAGGCACCCTTCCCTTCAGAAAGTGATCTAGAGTTCTAATTTAGACCTTTCTACTTTATGCTAAGTATCTCAATATTTTCAATCTGTTGAGCACAGGTATTTGACATGGAAATTAATAGTTAAGTTCACATCCTGTGAGGAGACTCTGGAGGCATGTCTCTTGAAAACACATAGACTTGCCAGAATTATTTCTTTATGTGTTTTCTTTTTGAAAAATTTGGGGTTTTCCTGTGTACATAATCATATCTTCTAAAAGGTTCCTTTTTGAATCAAGACAGAAATCTGCAGTTCTTGGGGGAGCTTGACTAACCTAAAGTTAATGGGAATTACAATGTCAAAGTTATATTAAGGCACTTCTGGGAATAATCATCAATCATGCAAGTAGGCCTGGAGAAGTGACTTAGTGGTTAAGAGCACTGGCTTAGACCCCAACATCAACATGGTAGCTCACAGTTGTCTGTAACTCCAACCAATGAGTCTGATGCTTTCTTCTGACCTCTAGAGGCACCAGGCATCCAAGTATGTGGTACATAGCCATACATACAGGCAAAACACCTATAGCAACAATAATAACAATAATAATAATAATAACCCCGCACACTTCAAGTCTTATATTCACTGTTGACATAGTGTTATTCTGATAGTAACAAAATATAACAGAAATGTTTGAACTGAAGACACTTGTCTTGCTTATTTTGATTCTTCAATTAGAGTTACACATTTAAGTTTTATGTGTCAAAAGATAGAGATCATTTATTTCTGTTTATTCCTGCTTTGTTTTAAAACAAGAAGTCAAATGTTCTTCTCAGGTCCCTTCCCTGCCCTGTTGAAAGGAGAACATCCCTAGCAAATTATGTTTTCCAAGTTGATAAGTTAAGGAAATTGGTATAGACGGGCAATAAAAATGCTATAGTCAATAATCAAGAAGCAAGGTTTTGCAAATTTTATTGTTATTTAAAAAGCTCTAGGAGTATATTTCTTCTATACTAACATTTTCAGCTACTTTGTTGCAGCTTGAGTAGAAATAGTAGCCAGTTCTAAATGAGTAACCATCTGTTTAGTCCTCCCTCATGTTTCCACTAGTGAAATGTATAGTTAAGTAGCTAAAGCCGTTGTATATTTTTAGTATGTTGATTTATATACTTGTTCAAAGTGTAATGTAAGTACACACACACACACACACACACACACACACACACACACACACACAGAGAGAGAGAGAGAGAGAGAGAGAGAGAGAGAGGGGTGGGGCACACACAATAATTTGCCCACATTGCTTTGCAGAGCCTAACCAATACAGCTGTTATGGAATACTTTGTGGTGTCTGCCCTCTGCTGGTAAATAGTAGAAATGCAGGCAGTTACAATGGTGGGTCTTTAGCTATAAACTTTCTGAAAATCTCTTTGTTTTGTATTCAGAGCCTCCACGCTGGAAAAAGAAACCTCAGAGTGCAGTGTACAGCACGGGGAGCAGTGGCATCTTGTTGTGTGAAGCAGAAGGAGAACCTCAACCCACGATCAAATGGAGAGTCAATGGCTTCCCGATTGAAAGTGAGTTAAAAACAAACTAAAAATACCTGAGAGTGCCATGGTAGGGAAGACAGAAATTGTATTTGTATGGGATAGAATGTCATCAGACAGTTTGGAGATGTATGAAGTAGACTGGATGGGATTTATTAGCATAATGCATTGCCCCCCCCCCCAAATAAAACAAAAAAACACAATATGGTAGATGGAAACCAACACAGGGGAACTTAAATATATATATATATATATATATATATATATATATATATATAAATTCCACTGACTAAATTTGTAAAAGGCCTAACACAAAGCAACACTTGCTCCTGACCATGAGCAAAAATGATAGGATAACCATAAGTTGGAAGTTAAAACCTCTTGCACCTCTGCAACATCCCAATCCTAGCCTCTACCCTTGCTTTGAGTATCCTTTGGTCACACAGTGCCTCCATTTTGTGTCCAGGAAACATGGGAAACCTGAAATTCTACATGAGATAACAGCTCACGAACTGCTGATGACAACTCTAGGAAATCCCCTTGAATCTTGTCCACATAACACATTTGGTTACCATGGAAAGATGGAAATGGACCAGGGCTATAGGAGGACAGAACCTATGTTGTGTGCTATGTTCTGGTTAAGTAGCTCCATGAAGAAAAAGAACATTAAGTATGTGTCTCCCTTTTTATTCCTTTGCCCTGGTCTCCAATGAGGCAAGCCTCCTTGTGGTTCACAAACCTAAGTCCTTGCTAGGCTGTGACTCTTCCCAGTTCTATGGCCTCAACCTTATCAATGAATTCCCTAAGCCAAAGTTTCTCTGCTGCAGAATGAAAGCAATGGTAGTTAGTAGTGTCTGAAGGAGATGAATTAGCTATCTCCGACCATGATTTATCTGCAGAGGTCTCTGAAGGTTTATGAACTCTGGAGCCACACGGCCTGTGCTTGCATGGCCATGCTAACATTTGCTTGCTGTGTGACTGAGAGTGTGACATATCCTCTTGAAAACTGTTTCTTCAGAAGCAAAACAGAGATGAAAATAGCAGTGACTTGTGGGTTTGTTATGCGATTCAAGGAAAACATCATTCAAAGAATGTTTTGCACAGGATCTGGCACATAACAACAACCAACAGCAGATGGGTAGAGGAGAGTGAGGAATTATTCCCTGTTGCTTGCCTCCTGACCTGATATTGAAGAGCCTTAAGGACCCGCCCTGGCAGCCAGATGTGAAACCTCCAGATTAGGGCTACTTTTTACCTTGGTCAGAGAACTTTCTGTGTGTGGTAGAGTGGTCAATACAGAGACCCATAACTAGACAAAGTGCTGAGAATAATTAGCTGTGGGTCCATGGCCCTAACTGAGACATCTGTATTCCCCTCTGTGGTTCACAGAATAGCACAGATGAGAAAGCTGAGGCAACTAAAGGTTGCAGAATGGGAGGAGTGAGATGTCTTCTAGCTGTGACATGGGCATTGTACTCATGAACTCTCAGCACGTATTATTAACTATAAGAGATTTGTCAGTCAAAACTCCAGCATGAGTGAGTGTTAGTGGTTTGTGAGGCATCACCTCACAATGAGGAGATGTCATTCTGTAAATATGTTTCTCTTATTGGTTAATGAATAAATCACTGTTGGCCAATGGGAAAACAAGATAGGCAGGACTAGGAGACTAGGAGGAGAGAGGAAGAAGTAAGGAGGAGTCAACATGTAGAGACTTGAGAGAACGGAGGTCCGGGCCCTCTCTCCGGTAAGATGAGACCATGTGGAAAAACTTAGATTAATAGAAATGGGTTAAGACAGAGCTAGCCGATAAGAAACTAGTAACTGATCAACAATTTTGTATCTAATACAGTGTCTCTGTGTGTCATTTGGGGCTGGCACTGTTGAGGGACCAGACCAGTGGGAAAACTACTCATAACAAAAGAGGGGTTATTGGTTTTTGATGGATGCCAAAGGAGGAGCCATTTTTCTTTTGGTGTGTGGCCACCGGTAGGTTGTTTATGCTCCAGTGGTTAAATTCCCACCCATGCACATACAGACAGCACTAACTGCTCTAGTGGGTAGGGTCCACCCATGTAAATACATACAGCACTAATTGGATTCAATGAGTTATAAACATATAAAAATACATAAAGTTGGAAGGAGTCATGTTGAGAAATTTGTACATAGGAAATAGCTAGGTATTGAGGAGAATGTAAAGTTCAAATGCAAGGCAGCTTTAGGGTTATGCAATGGCAAACTCTGGGAGATCTTTACTCTGAGCTGTATTCCCAACACTTGTAATTTATTGTTAAAGGGATTTTCTGGTCTTTGAATGAAGCCTTTATCTCTGTGACTGCGAGAAGGTGAAAGACACCAAGACACTGAGGCCTCAGGCCAGTCAGGTTGTCATAGTGGTAGTGTAGAGTTAATGGACTTGTTAGCGGATGGAATTCACATAGCGCTGCTCACAGGTGACTTAGGAAGTACTGAAACCAGTGGGGGAAACAGGCTGTGCTGTTACCACAACTTTCTTCTACTGCATGTGACAAGGTGACCATATGATGCTGACAGGATTGGAAATCTCTTTGGACATATACTTTTGGAAAGTCATGTTGCTTATGAGTCATTTCAGAATTAAGCAAAGTGAATACAGTGGTTGTCACCTTTTCCACAGAGAGGGCATCCAGTATTTTTGAGAGAACCCTGGAAAAACAGAAAACAGATCCCTCTCTCTCTCTCTCTCTCTCTCTCTCTCTCTCTCTCTCTGTGTGTGTGTGTGTGTGTGTGTGTGTGTCTATCTCTCTCTGTGTCTGTCTGTCTGTCTGTCTGTCTCTCTCTCTCTCTCTCTCTCTCTCTCTCTCTCTCTCTCTCTCTGTTGGCTTTTCAAGACATGGTTTCTCTATGGCATTGGAGTCTGTCCTGAAACTAGCTCTGTAGACCAGGCTGGACTGGAACTCACAGAGATCACCTGCCTCTGCATACCAAGTGCTGGGACTAAAAGCTTATACCACCACCACCTGGTGAAAAACAGATTTCTTTATTCTTCACTTTTCATAGGCAATGGCTGAGACTCATGAGAATTAGAGTATTTACTTGAAGACTCAATACAAGAAAGGAACCTAGAAAAGAGTGAATTTGAGTAGAATGTTCTCCAATATTATTGCCTTCTTCTCATTGATCATATGAAAGAAAATCATCTAGAAAGAATCCTGGGATTATGTCAGGACTGGTATATATTGGTAGATAACTGTTAAAAGTTGTGTTACCTTTAGACTTTAGAACAATTATCTTTTGACAATATGTAGTGTATTGTGAATTTCCCATACACATTCCCTGAAGCAGAGCTGTATAAGGGTTAGTTGATTTTCAACCATACATGAGGATTTGGTCTTAGTTCTTTTGTAATCCTGTGTTTATTCAAAGCTGCCTTAGGGCCTGTGATATAAGGAGGGACACAGGGGTGACAAGATTAGCTTTCCCAGCCTGTATAATAGTAGAGGAATAAAGAAAGCCAGCCATTAGTAACTTAATAATTCCTCATAGTGTCCTTTATGATTTCTGTCTTGGAAAGGCTACATATCTTGTTAGTCCTGAAGAGGTAGCTGATAAATTACCTCAAAGTTTTGTTTATATTAGCTTTCTTATGTTGCTATAACAAACTCACAGAAGTTTGATAACTGGAACCAGTGCAATTTTTTCTGTTGTGTAACTCTGAAAGTTAGGAGGTCAATGCAAGACTCTCTGCAAGGAAATCAAAGTGCAATCAAAGTAGTTTTCACTTTCATTCTCCTTTGTGACCCTGTGTCATTTTTAATTTATATCTCCATTTCCTTTTCAGTTATTACAGGCTGCCTTGCAATCTTCACTTATGGCTCCCTCCATCTTCACAGTTGACATCATTGTGACCATGGGCATATTCTCTTGGTTACATCATTCTGGTTTTTATAGCCAGACAGGAGTGTCTGATTTCCAAGAAGCAGTGTAGTTACTTGGGGCCCACCTGAATAACAGCATTAACTGCTCTAACTCAAAGTCCCCATCCTTATTCACATCTGGGTGTTTTTGTTTTGTTTTGTTTTTCTACTTGAGGAACATAGTCATAGTTCTGTGAATGAAACTCAGAACCTATATTTCTGTCTACTGACGGAATTTCCATGAACAAAATGTCATCTTTTGTACTTTTTACAGATGTTTCCACAAATATTTACTCACTGCTTTGTTATGCCTGCTCTTTGGGTGTTAATAGCACACCATACATCTGCACAGTTACAGACTTCACAGCTGGCTGAAGGAATGCATGTATTATGGTTCTAGTAATAGAAAAAAGAGAATGTGTAGAAAAGTCTGACACTATGTAACAGTTCTTATTTCTCATACCATGAAGTTTAATGCAATTGTTTTCTTGTATGATGGAAAGACAAGGAGAAAGACACTATTTATTAATGTCATTTACACTATAATTTCTACAATAGTCCCTCACTCAACAATTCTAGCCCTAAATGTTCTTCCTTTCTGTTGTGTCAAAGCAAGAGCCCAAACTGTTGACAGATGCTGTATAGGATGTTCATTTTATATGAAAGTGATGTTTATAAAGTCTTGTAAATGCTGATATAGCTGGTTATGAGCAGAGACAGTGTCATAATCCATGGGCAATACCCAGTGGGATTCTTTGGCTCCAGCTGATAATTACATTTTTGACCAATAGTGGTATGTTTAATGTGTTTTTAAAATTTGTTTAAAACGTAATTACAGCATTTCCCTCTAAATTTTTGTCGGACATTCCCTCTTAAGTTCTTTAGTCATTAGTGTCACACACACACACACACACACACGAACGGACATATAAATACAAGATATTGAACCTATTCAGGGATTAAACATGTTTCTAAGACTGACCTCTGATGCATCTAATTATTTCTTACCAATAAAAAAATTGGGAGTCAGATATCAGGATAAGAACCTGAGTCATCACAGAAGTGGCAGAAAAAATGGCGGAGAAGTGGCCAGTGACCTCTTATCTCTTGTTACTCTATCCAAAAAGTGCTAAGAGCCTTACCACTTCCTGTCTCCCCATCTGTTTCAGTCCTCCAGAACCTCTGTATTTAATTTTGATCAGTTAGTGGTTAGCTCCACACTCCGATTTAAAGCTAGCTTTATTGCAAGAATGTTATTGTAATAGCGCACAACAGACTTTAGTTCACAAATAGATAGGAAATGGAAGCAAACTAAATGTACTTCAACTGATAAGTGGATGATGTAAATATGGTACATATATACCAAAGTCATACTATTCATCCATAATGAAAACAGAGACATGAAATTTGGGGTAAACAGATGTAACTAGAAAATGTGATATTTAGTCAAGTAACCCAGAGCCAGAAGGATAAACTCCACATATTCTTTCCCATCTGTGGTTCCTAATTCCACATCTTCAGATGTGAGTAAATACCCTGGAGTAACTTCAGAAACCAGACAATAAAAAAAGGAGATCATCAGAGAAAGTAGGGTGGATTTTGTTGTTAAAATGTTGTAGAAATGGCAACTACTTTCAAGAAGAACATGAATAGGAGGAGGGAGTGAATGATGAAAGGTGGAAGAAAGAAAGATAGAAAGAAAGAAAGAAGAGTTAAGACTGGTGAACTATGTACTTGAAATGGCTAAATGACTATGTAAAGCACACAAAATAATGGCATATATCCAAAAATGGAAAAAAAGAGGGAAAAGGAACCAGAAAAAAATGTTGTCAAGAGAGAAACTGGGACCAGTTAGGCTCTATTATTTTGCTATTCACGGGGTAACATCTAGATGCAGATGCTGAAGTTAGTCCTCTCACAGTAGGACTCAGATGTCAAACATGTAACCTTCAAAGTTATTCTGATCAGGGATACAAAAATGAAATGAGCTGTAGGGCAACCTGGGCTCTGGTAATATTATGTGAAAGCATAACTTGAGAATGCAAATGCAGAATGCTCTGAAATGGTGCCTGTGTTGATTTGAGCAAAATGTGAAGACATGACTTTAGTGAAGTATTTTTCACCCTAAACTGGTCTTAAAATATAGATTTTGTGTGACACATTTAATAAATGTTTCATAAATATTTTATACTCTGTTCTTTATCATGCTGACATTCTCTCTTATCTTTCAGATCATCCATTTCCTGGTGATGTTATGTTCCCCAGAGAAATCAGTTTTATAAATCTACAACCAAATCATACTGCTGTATATCAATGTGAAGCCTCAAATATCCATGGAACCATCCTTGCCAGTGCAAACATTGATGTTGTAGGTGAGCATACCTGAGTCTTGACTTCATCTGCTATTTGACAAAGGAAATGCTCAAACTTATAGTCATATGTATGAGCTATTTTATATGGTGTGTCTATTCAATTCAGTGTGGGAATGCACATGTGTTGTTCATGTGGAGGCCAGAGGACAACCTCAGGTAACATTACTCTGGTACAAGCTACTTCACAGATCTGGGACTTATGAAGTACCTTGAATTGTTTTCCAAACAGCATCAGGGATACTTGTTTCTTGATTTCCATGTGCAGGATTACAATTTTATGCCTTTTAAATTTTGTTTTAAACATAGGTTTGGGGAAATGAAATTTATTGACTGAGATATCTCTCCATTTTGAAGTTCCAACTGAATTTTTGACACATAAAACATGGGGAAGAAGATTAAAATATGGTTCACTTTATATGGAGACATTAGACCTCAGGCTTAGTTATGTTTTGAGAATGTGCTGGCTTTAGATAATATTCAAATATTCAGGAATATAAACTGAAATGTTCAGCCATCTTCTATTTTTATGACCATGTCAAGGATATAGAAAATGTCCTTTATACTTAATGCTTACAGAAAGTTTAAAATCTTATCTTTATTTCTGACTAGATGTTATCCCACTGATAAAAACTAAGAATGAAGAAAATTATGCAACCGTGCTTGGGTATAGTGCTTTCTTACATTGCGAGTACTTTGCTTCACCCAAGGCCACAGTGATCTGGTAAGATGACTTGCTCTTCCATTAAGGGAATGGATGGGGGGTTTCTTGAGCCACCATTTGGCAGCCTGAACTGTATCTGTGTTGTTGCTACAGACAGCCAATGCTTTGAGAATAAAGAAAGAGATTTAATTACTCATCCCTCCTAAAAACACTGACTAGAATTCTGCATTTTTAAATGAAGAAATATACAAAGCCATTTGTGTTAATAAAGCAAACAAAGAATTAAAATAATTGCTAATATAATTTAAAATTATTTTTGTTTATGATGGATCTGTCTAAGGGTTGCTGTGGCTTCTGGGTGGTCTGATTATTTATCTTATTTATCAATTACAAACATGCTTAAGACTTTGCTAACATTCATTTTGATTTTAGTAATGTTATTGTTGTTTAAGTCCAAACATATCCCCATAAGCATCTGCTGTGTTAGTTGCTTTACTACAAAGTTTGGTTACTTTACTGTGACATTATTGAGTTAGTTTTCTACAGGGCCTGGAGTAGGAATAAAGCAGTGAGGTCAGGCTATGCAAGATCAGAGTCACAACCCGTATAATTCACTTGCGATGTGTTTTCCACCGTGTGCCTTTGGTTTTGACTTTTCAAAATATTTGATTAAAATATTGTTTATCTTGATTTCTGAAGTGTTTTTGGATTTTGCATCTGAGGCAAGTCCCTTGCACTTCTCAGGCTAGCCCTCACTTTGTAAAACCTGTGCCAGTGGCCCATTGGTCCTCTGCAATTGTGAGCACAAGCAATCACTTACTGTGACATGCACAGGGTTAATCAGGCTGTGACATAAAATGCTTGGAGAATGGATGAATGTGGGAGAAAATGAGCCTGAGGTTGATAGGGTAAGTGTAATGCATGTCCTTAGGAGAGGCAAGACTTCCTGCCTTGCAATATGTCTGAATGACCAATGTTCTCCTAGGACAGCAGGCGGTTGGGAAGGTTCATTATCTGTTTCAATTACTAGCTTTCGCATTTGCTAACTGGAAGCAGTCATTAACTAAGGACTTCACCATACATAAGCCAGAAAATATTTATTAAGCTTTGAGGACACACAGATAGCAGTGCTGGAAGCTATGAGAAAGACAGAGGCAACTACACAAGGAAGGAATTCGGTTTCTTTTAGCTATAGTCTGTTGGTCAGCTCTGATAACACAACCTGGATAGTTCTAAGAGAAAAATCAGTATCTACAAGAACATTTCAGATGCTCTAGCAAGCACCCTAAGAAGATCTAAACCTGGATTATGTCAGTGAACAGTATCTAAAGAGTACAAAATTGTGTCCGAATCAAAAATGACTCATCTCTGCATCTCCACAGGGAAGTAGCTGATGAAGCACATCCCCTTGAAGGTAGTCGGTACCATACCCATGAAAACGGCACACTGGAAATTTACAGAACCACTGAAGAAGATGCAGGATCGTACTCTTGTTGGGTAGACAACGCAATGGGAAAAGCTGTCATCACAGCCAACTTGGATATTAGAAGTATTGTTATTTTGCTTTTGCTTTAATGAATTCTCACATGAGTTCAGTTTCTCTTTGTCTTCTCAGACAAAACAGTGTTGTTTAAGTTTGAGCACCTGTTAAAGTTCCTTTGACAAATTTTCAAAGGCCACCTGCATTGCATCTGAGAGACTATTCATTGTATGACAGGGTGTGATCATGGATTCGGGCCATCTTAGCAGGTGGTGGTGTATTGATGGTGGTAGATGACTATCAATAGCTTAAGAAATTCCTATTTGGGTACATTTTCAGATCTATGTTTTATTCAAGTAGTGAACTTGAGGTATTACCAAGCACCAATTTTGTATGAACATTTAACAAAATCATAGAAGTTTGATCTCAGAAAAAAATAAAAAGCTTGGACAGGCTATCCTTGTTCTCTTTAAACTAAAAACATCCTTGTCAACAGCATTTCCTCTTCAGCTGCCAATAGACTCAGGCTTCAGTTGAGGTTTTATTTTAATTGTTTTTAATCTTTGAGTTTCATCGTTTTGATGGTAACAATTGCTTTTGTCCTAAATTATTATTATGCTCCTTGACTCATTCAACAAGAAATGCCACAAGTAAATATTGACTGTCCACAGTGTCCTCCCTCCTAAGCTCTGGGAGTACTTCTGAGTTAGAAAACAAGTTCGGGCTTCCTTTTTACATGGTTTATGTCTTATTCTCCATGTTTGTGTGTCAGGGCTTCAGCATTTATTTCAGCTTATGTTTCTGATTTGATAAGTATGTGAATTTAAAATCAATTTTCCTTATAATATATCTGGATGATACAGAGTGAAAATTATATTAGTTTCAACTTCTAAAGACATTTGTTAGTCCCTACTTTAGTTATTTAATTTATCAAGGAATGGTAAGAAAACTGTTAACATTAAGTGGTGCTTGCATCTAAATGTTCTCCAGTTTAATGTTAGAAAATTAATGTAGAAAATTACAGTGGGACACATTGTATGTAAATTTGACAGTGTTGTGACAACTTTGATTGGTAAGATTGTAGACATTTAATAACAGGGTGAGCTGTGTTCTGCAGTTCTAACTAAGACCTTTGTTTGACTGGACAACATGCAGATGCTACAAAGCTGAAGGTTTCCCCAAAGAATCCTCGCATCCCTAAGTCACACGTGCTCGAACTACACTGTGAAAGCCAATGCGACTCACATTTGAAGCACACCTTGAAGCTGTCCTGGAGTAAAGATGGAGAGACTTTTGACATCAATGGCACAGAAGATGGCAGGTAAGTAGTACACTGCTATGAAAGGACATTGGTGCATATGTGTTTAAAACTTCACATTAGAAAAAAAAATCCCCCAAATTGTTCACACAGCTTTAAAGTACAAAAACTGACTCATTATAGTGCAAAAACTGACTCAAATGTTTCATATTTCAAATCAGTATTCAGAAAGTCTTAAATGTTTGTTTTTATTTTATATGTTCTTATTCTTCTTCTTGGCTTACTTTTTATAAAGCATGATTTCGTCTCTCAGTGCAGGAAATAGAAACTAGCTGTGAGATGCAGATTAACTGTATAGGTTTATGAGCATCTGGAACTATTGAGAACACTGGAAGAGCAAGATGTCAAGGGTGTTGCTGTTTTGGGGGGGTTCTTGCTCATTGGCAGTATGTCTGTGGTCCCAGTATCTGAAAACTTATGCCTCCTCCTCAGATAGCCTGCCCCCTTTATGCTCTAAGACAAACCAACAGTTGCTACCCCATTGTCTGCCAGAGCCACTGTTCATACTACTTCCTAAAAAGGCAGTGTTTAGTCCTTTCTACCTGCGAGTCTCCCAGGAGTCCTTTTCACCCATAAACATCCCAATTATATCTAATAATCAACCTGTAATAATATATTGCCAATATTACCTGGCCCTTCTATATGTAGGAGTAGCTTTCAGAATCTTAGGCAGATACTAAAATGTGTGTGGTCAAGTGCATTCTATAAAAAAATGTTCTATTTAAATCCCATGCCTTTATTTATGATGTAGGTTTATTTACAGTACTTTTAATACTCAAAACCGTGTGGATGCTCAGCAAACAGCCATTATACAGTGAGATTTAGAGAATAATGTTTTAAAAATAATGTACCTGTTGGGTACAGAAGCAAGTCTAAAAAATATTGTCCATCCATAATCAGTTGAATCTGTGAATCTACAACTTACATATAAAAGAATAAAGGTGTATTTCTGAGTATTCTGAACAGGAAAATACAGAAGATAGAACAAAGAGGAAAGTATGAATGAGTGTTGAGAATCTCTGGAGTTCATGTGCAACAAAAAGAGAAAGGGATCAATAGAACCCAGTAGAATCGGAAGAGTCAGAATGCCTGCTTTCTCTCTGTTAAGTCACACAAAGGTCTGCTCTGCTTCAGCTTGTCCTTGAGTGAAGTCATACATGCAGGCAGGACATTGTAATACATTAAATAGATAAAAGACATCATAAAAAAAAAGAGGTCAAACATCATCTGAAATTACATAGTAACTCTGAAGGTCTGGAGATAGCCCAAGTTCTCTTTCAGTGAGCTCTCATCAGAGTGTTGGTTAAAGGAATGGACTCAGACTCAATGGAATACAAATCCCAATGCTGGCACTTAATGAATTGATGCCCTCACACTCTCTGCTTCGTGCCTTTCTACCCTCACTTTTTATAACATGACTAGATGGAAAAGAGTAAAATCTAGAGGGTAAGATTATTGTAAATTAAGATTTCTCAGAAGTAAAAAAATATAAGAAACAAACCATGGTTCACTTTTGTTCAGATCATTCATTCATAATTTCTCTATTCGCTTCCTTTCACAGCTGTTACTTCATTGACCTTGTTGTTCTAGTGTCTATGTTTGTGTACATATGCCATTTCTTTATGCAATGGTATTAGTTTCATCTGCGACCCCTAACTTATTGTAGTGCAACTCTTCCCCACCACTAACTTCCAGTGCTGACTGACAAATAATCATTTTACAAATTGATGCAAGACTGAGGTTCACTACCTCCAGTCAAAAGTCAGTCACATATGATTCAATACTGTTTCTCATTCCTCAAATTTTTTTCATTTTATTAATTTTGCATTAAAAAATTTAATCATGGAAGACTGTCACCCTTTCCACAAAGAAGGCATCACTTGTAGTGTTTTTCACCTGAATAGCTTTTACTGTGAATATTTTTTAAATTTCATGGTCCTTTATATAAAAAATATAAGGATTATATTTGATAAGGATTATATTTGATAATAATCCTAAAAGTATAGGCTAAAAGATAAAAATTGATAAAGGAGTGTTTTTTTTGGGTGAGGAACTATTGCACAAACATGTAGAAATGAATTTTAAGAAGCTATTTGAAGTGATTTGCAGAAAGAAGTACAGGACTGACACCTAGTGTTCAAATACACTAAATGCTTCAATTATGACATTGGATGCTACTTGTAGAAGACAAGCAAGGAAAGATCAAAACAGATATTGCCAGGCTTCATCATAATATTCTGATTCTGTGGAACTGGGTTAGGTTCTAGAATATTCTTTTTTTTTTCAGAAGCATCTTCCTTGATTCTCTATAAAGTTCCTCGCACATAACATAATAATTATGTAAACACCAGCATTCAGGAGGAAGAAGCAGGTAGAACTTTGTGAGTTCCAGGACAGCCTAATTAACAGAAAGAGTTCCAGGACAGCCTGGGAACCAGAGAGAAGCCCTGTCTTCAAAAACTAAAATCAAAACAAACAAAAAAACCAAAATCCTAGCTCTGTTAGTATGACGTGCTTCTTAAACATGGCAGCCAGCCCAAACCTGTGTCACAACGCCATGGTTGGATTTTCTAATTTGTAAAACTGTGTTTCCATTTAATTGTGTGTAGTCAAGTATATATACTATGAGACTGTATTCCCGGTTTTCATCTGTGACTCTCTCTGGTAACATTTGTATTATATGAACTGATTTTTTTCACTCTGACTTGAATTATTTTCCATGAAGGAATTTGCATCATTGCTTGTTAAGGGGTCTGTATTTCTGCTGTTGGAGATGTTCTGATCTCATCACACACTTTGTCTTTGCTTCCTCTACACTCCTGCCAACAGAATAGTGATTGATGGAGCCAATTTGACCATATCCAACATCTCAGTAGAAGATCAGGGTATTTACTCCTGTTCTGCTCAAACTGCTCTTGATAGCATTTCTGAGAAAACTCAAGTAACTGTCCTTGGTAAGTGAAAACAGAGAGAATCTCTGCACATGCTTGCTGTGACTGCTTAACTTCTTTTGTTTCTAGGTGTTAAATGACTTCCTGAACCTTCAAGTAAAATTTGATTTTTGTTTGTTTGAAGAGCAACTTCACTTTTAAATCATTTCTATTCTTCTCACATAAAAGAAATTAATTAATGCTTAATTCCTTTTCCCTATGTGGGAAGTTTGCCAGTAGCAGCGGGAGATAAGTGATTCTGGCAGTGGGAAGAAAAACAAAGATCTCAATCCACCCATTACTACTGTTCAGAGAAGTGGTCTGAGAAGAGGAAAGAGCTCTATGGAAGCCTGTAAAAAGGGGATGCCCAGTGGTGGATGCTTGGTGTTTCTACTTGACACCAGAACCTTCGGTTGAGGTCCCAGACTCCCAGAAAGTTGAGCATGGACATCAAATATTCAGTAAAAGGAACACACTTGAATTTTTAAGTACTAATTGGAAAACAGTGTGCACACTTCACTAATGCAATCAACGCATTTAACCCTGAAATCGTCAGCATTTATAGGCCTCAGACCATCTGCTGGCTGCTTTCCAATTGCCTGTCTCCACTGACTCACTGCCAGCTCTTCCACCTGGAAACCTGCCTCGTATGGACAACACCAGCAAACCATTTAAGCTGTAGCTTGTTTGTTGCTATAGGTACAGACAGTGTCCTGAGAAGTGTGGAGGGCGTTCACACTCCTTCTCTCCCTGTACACAGGCTTGCTAAATCTCACTGCCAAAGTTATAGCTCCTCCAGGAAAGTTTTTCCTGTGCAACTCCCACCACTAGAATTTCAAGCCAACCTCTAAAACAGGCTCTGGATATTCTTCCCACATGCATCTAAGTAGATGTTCCTGCTAGCACCTAGTGACATTTCCCAATGTAATAAGCTAAATATCACCTATGACCCTGCCAGCTACAGATTGCTTAACAATTTCCATCTATGTAAAGTTGAGCAAGCTGCCGTTGAATTCCTTTATGTGAAGCCAATAGCTACTAAATTGAGTACAATTAAGTACAACCTACATTGTGAAAAGTATAGATTTGGCATGAGATGTTCAGTTCTAGGTAAGTGAGCTTCTTCAGGACTCTGCAAGTGGAAATAATTAACCCTCTATTAGCAGCATTTGGAAGTTATAGAAGGGGAGCATCTGGTGAGCTATGCTACATCTCTGCTACCATGAATAAAGAACATCAGGACACATGAGCTTTCCTGCTCAGTATTTTGAGTGGTTGCAGCAATGAATGATAGGCTTTCTGCTGTTGGCACCCACCTTCTGAATTTTGCTGCAAATGTTAAATTCACCCTTATGATTAGTCTTCCATTATCTAGCTCCATGAAATTTTGGTAATGTTAAATAAACAGTGGCTTTGATCATACATACTCTTTGTGTATATGGTAATCTAATATTTTAGTAATGTTTGAAAATTTTTAGGTAGGATTGGATGAATTTTTAAACCTGCTTTCTTTGATTTAAATTATAATTTTTTAGTTTTAATATCTGACTAAAACATATCAATACTTGATGATAAAATGCTATTGGACATGGATGTATATTCTAAAATATTCTATCCTAGAAAACAAAATGTTAAAAGACTAGAAATAAATAAATTTGCTTAGAAGTTGTTTCCAGAAGTATTAGCATAAATATTATTTATTATTTGTTTTTATTTTACATGTCGATCCCAGTTCCCTATCCCTCCCTCTCTCCCTTTTACCCTCTCTTCCCCCTTCACATGCACCCTGACCACCTCCTCTCCCATCCCCCAGCCCAATCCCACATGTAGGGCAATGCCATCCAGGTAGGGTCATGTAAATCTGTCAACTCATTTGAAGTAGGGACTAGGACTTCTCTCCAGTCTCTAGGTTAAGGGAGTATCCCTCCATGGGGTCCTTTTGTGCACCAGAAATACATCCTGGTTCCACTGTCTGAGGTCCCTTAGACTGCTCAGTCCTTCTAGCTGACACCCATATTCAGGAGGGGGGTCTGAGTCAGTCTGTGGGCCTGTTAGCTCCTCCTTGTTCAGGTCAGCTGTCTCTATGTGTTTCTGCAACCTGGTCTTGTCCTCTCCCTCTGCATCTGAATTCTAGTTCGACTCAGTGTTTAGTTATGGGTGTTTGCTTCCATTTCCAACAGGTACTAGATGAGGGCTCCATGATGGCAGATAACTTAGTTGTTGATCTCACTATCCAGGAAGGGCATTTATGGTAGCCTTTCCAAGGTTGCTCAAATTGTTAGGTGGCAGCAGTCTTGTAGGTCTCTAGACCTTTCTTTAGGTTCAGAGTTTTCTCTTCAAACCAATAATGGCTCCCTCTTTTATGTTTGTTCTCTCTCTCTCTCTCTCTCTCTCTCTCTCTCTCTCTCTCTCTCTCTCACACACACACTCACACACACACACACACACACACACACACATATTCTATGCCTACCTTGACTGGATTGGAGAGATGGCTCAGTGGTTAAGAGCATTGACAACTCTTCCAGAGGTTCTGAGTTCGATTCCCTCTTCTGGCCTGCACTGGCCTGCAGGTAGAACTCTGCATACATAATACATAAGCAAATAAATAAATCATTGTATTTTAAGAAACAGTTTTCAAAGTCTTTGCTCTTCTGGATTCATGTGATATGTGAAGAAGTCAGATTTTTCATCTCAAGTAAAACAGGAGTTAGGAGAAAGAGAAGGAGGAGAGGAGAACATGTGGGACCAGGAAGATTGAGTTGAGGGACAAATAGACAAGAGTGAAAACAAGAGATACCATAATAGAGGGAGTCATTATAGTTTTGAAGAGAAAACTGACTGTAGAGAAATGTCCAGAGAACTACAAGGATGACCCCAACTAATAATCTGAGAAACAGTGGGAAAGGCTAACTTATATGCCCTTTCCTGATAATGAGATTGGTAACTACCTTTCATGCCATCCTAGAATCCTAATCTAGTAGCTGATGGAAATAGAAGCAGACACTCACGGCTAAACACTGATCTGAACTCCTGGAATCCAGCTACAGAGAGGGAGGAGTGATATGAAAATGGGTCAAGACTAGGCTACAGAAAACCCACAGAGACAGATGACCTAAACAGGAGGAACCAAGGAGGCCCCTCAGACTGATAGCTGGGATTGTACAGACCCAGACCCCCTGAATATGGGTCTCAGTTAGAAGGCCTGGGCAGTCTGAGTGACCTATGACAGTGGAACCAGGATATATTTCTCATGCATGAAAGGACTTTGGGAGCACATTCCCCATGGAAAGATACTTTCTTAGCCTAGAGACAGGAAAGAGGGCCTAGACCCTACTCCAAATAACGTGACAGATTTTGATGTTCTCTCCTGGAAGACCTCACCCTCCCTGTGGAGTTGGGGGTGGGATGGCAGGGGGGTTGGGGGTCATGGCAAGGAGGGAAAGGGAACTGGGATCAGTAAGTGAAATTAAAATATATATATGAAACAAGACAGGGATGGCCAAGGAGGATACCTCAGAACATACTGGATTCTGAGCAAATCCTAAAGAGAAAAGTGAATTCTCTAAGCTCAGAAATATAGAACTCTATTAAAGAAATGCAATTCGTGGAGAGGGAGAACTGGGCTGAACCTATGGCTGAACCCTGGCAAGCTATCTGATCATGAAGCCCTATCCCGAGGACATACTTTCTTATTTAAGTACTTGACCTTTTAATAGTCGTGTGCTGAACTTAAAACATAAGCATATTGCATTCTGAACTATAAACAATGCTTTTTTCAATGTACACTTCACAAGAATCTGCCAAATAGTAAATGCCAGCATGAACAATAGCTTTTCTGTCCCTTCCAAGCTAAAGCATACATCCTTGAATAATTGAGAATATTAGAACAAATTTGGAAATTTAAGTTTATTTAAGAGACTTCCTTTTTAACACACACACAAATGTATATCTGACTTAAATATTTGTCATTGCCTTTGATTTATCAGTTTCTGTTATATTTGCCAGTGCTCAATATGCATCTGCTATTATCAAATTATTTCCCACATTTTGCAGACACCAGGACATCCGATAAAAGATATTATAGCATGCATAGATTTGACTGTCATTTATTTCAGTAACATCCCAAATCAATTGATGAAGAGCCATGCAACCCTCACAGTCCTTGTCTTGTTTATCTGCCACCATAGGAAATAATTTTATTGACTAATAGAATGACTTTATGCATGACTGAAGTGAGAATATATTTTTCACTTTCTCATTTAGTCACAAAACACTTATGTGCAAGGTACCATGAACAATACAAAGATTAATAAGACACCCCTTCTCTTAGAGATACTTTAGTCCCACAAAGGAGAGAACTTGGCACATAGATTAGGATGAACTGGAGGAAATCAGTGATCTACTAGAGCCCCATCATATCTCATAAACCTGGCCATGCAGAATCATCATGTGTACAAGAAATTTGCAAGTGCTCTACTGGGTATCTCTCCTTCAGTAAACCAGAGATGAAAACAGGGACACCTGAAAATCTCCAGACATTTCTATGGCCTGTCAGTCAAGCATGACCTTTGGAGAACCACTGTGGCCAACAATGAAATAGAATCTATGGGGCTTCCAAGATGTGTACAGCATGGGAATCAGGGCAACAAAACAGGCATCTGAACTTTCTATATGGCTGACATTTGTTTTGCCAAGTATTAAGATCATGTTTGTTTATAAAGAAACACAGTGGCATGCCCAGCTGAGCTTGGACAAACTCTCAGGCAGTTGTAGCAAGTTTTCTCATCTGACTTTCTTTGGACCACGAGGCCACAAATAATTACATGGAGACCTATTATTAATTATGAAATTTTGGCCTTTAGCTTAGACTTGTTCCCAATTCTTACTACTAAGATTAACCAGCTTTTATTAATCTATGTTCTGCCACATGGCTTTTTATTTTTCTTCCATTATACATGTATGACTCCCTCCATGTCTCTCTGGCATCTCTCTCATGCCAATATTCATCTCCTCTTTCTTTCTCTCCCCCTGAAAACCGCACCTATCATCTCCTGTTTCACTATTGGCCACTCATCTCTTTATTAAACTGATCAGGAGATGCCTTGGCAAAGACTTATCTTATAGTGTACAAAACGATTATCCCATAACAGGTAGTTTCTTGATATTTTATTTTTACTTTTAGGCATCACTGACAAAAGTAAAATATTTTCAAGGTTCAAGTTCTCTTTGAATCAGGGGAGGGGTGGTGGGGGAGTGGGTCTGGGGGGGACAGAGGGGAGCTAAGACAGAGCTGGGAGGACTGGGAAGCTGTGGACAGGATGTATTGTACAAGAGAAGAATAAATAAATAAAACTTGAAAATGTGCTTTGTGAACTTTAAAGAATCCTATTTTTTTTTTTTTACCATCAGCCATGTGAATCAGTCCTTAGAGTAAAGCAGTGACAGATACACTGGAAACTTTGACGATTATTTCCCCTCAGAAAGCTGAACTTGGTTTGAAAAGGGTTTGTGCCTCCCTACTGTCTCTGCTCCAGCAACATCATTTTTCCTGTAAGCTGTTCACTGTCATGATACAGCTATTTTTTGTTATTGTTTAGGTGTTCCAGATCCTCCCGGATCCCTTCTCTTGTCAGAAAGACAAAACAGGAGTGTCCGGCTGTCCTGGCAAGCTGGAGATGATCATAACAGCAACATCAGTGGTAGGAAGGCTTTAAATGACCTTCATCTTCACCCAACAGAGTCAAATTAATATCATAGTTATTTTCATTACAATTGGTAGATTATCCTTATTCTTAAACTTGATTTGTGTATTATTATTATGTGTGTGCGTGTGTTTATCTTCTTACATGTCTGTATACCACATGAATGCGGTACTGGAGGATGTCAGAAGAGGACATTGCATATCCCCTAACTAGAGTTACAGATGGCTGTGGGCTGGAGAATGAATCTGGGTGTTCTGTGAGAACAGCAAGAGCTCTTAACTGTTGAGCCATTTGCCCAGCCACTGAGTTAACCTTCTTAAAATATTCATATAAACTTAAGTCTTTGTACAAGTGTGTATCGTTGACCATAGCCCCATATTATCCTACTCTCCCTTCTACTGCCCATCACTTGTTAGTACATTTTGTCATGTTTAGCTTGCCAATTTTAATTCTATTTTCACGTCACATATATGTATATGATTTTATGCATGTATATAAAACCCAAGAATTGTGTATTAAAATGGACAGATGACTTTGTCTTCCTGAGACAGACTGGCTTAATTTACTTAAGATTATTTTCTCCACTTTCATTAATTTTTCTGTAAATGCCATGACTTTTTAAATTCAACTTTGTTTTTGTTTTGTTTTGTTTTTGAATATTTTTAGGAGTGCAAGTTCCTGTGCGTATATGCGTGCGTGCGTGTGTATGTGTGTGTGTGTGTGTACCTGTGTACACATGGTGTCATCCTTTAATATTGTGTATCTTTTGGGTTGTTTGATTGTTTTTGAAAATAGATCTCTCATTGACCTGTGACTTATCAACTAGACAATACTAGCTGCTTAGGAATCTTGAGGATTCTTGTATTTCCACCATTCCCTTACTGATTACAAATGCACATGACCAGGTTTTAGGTGGGTACTGAGAAATGAACACAAGGCTTCAAGTTTTCAAGGAAAAATTGACTCTTCTGTCAGTACCAATATAATTTATCTTATTTTTATGTATTAAGCTTCTAAGGCTGCAAATAAATTTTAGTTAGGTTTTCAAAATATTCAATATTCTCTAATGGCTTGTTCATGTTCTTACCTCAGAGTATATTATAGAATTTGAAGGGAACAGAGAGGAACCTGGGAAGTGGCAGGAGCTAACTAGAATCCCAGGAGAAGAAACAGAGGCTGTATTATCTTTGGCTCCATATGTGAGATATCAATTCAGAGTCATAGCCATGAATGAAGTGGGGAGAAGTCACCCTAGCCAGCCTTCGGACCATCATGAAACTCCACCAGCAGGTATGAATGGTCTCTTTGTATAACAAAATATTTTACATTAGTGCAAATTTTATATTGGAACACATTTTTTTAAAAAAGAAAGAAAGAAATTCTCAAACAGGAATGATATTTAGATTCCTTCAAATAATTTGAAGAGTTCTAAAATTAGCAATGTAAAATATTAAGGAGTGCATTTTTTTAATTTTTGAGTTGTGAAATTGTTTGATAGAGAACAGAAGATTGGCATTGAGGCATAGTTTGTGAGAAAATATTACTATGAATAGTTTTAAATAGCTAAATATCATATTTGAAGCAGATTTTCATCATGTAAATTCTAAATGGAAGTTCAACATATAGAAGAAAACACGGATTCAATTTCCAAAGAAATGCTTTTACCTCATACTAAATGTTTTTAAAAATCCCCCATGAAAGGATACTGCCTTAACCTAGAGACAGGAGAGAAGTCCTAGTCCCTACTTCAAATGACTTGACAGATTTATATGACCCCACCTGGATGGCATTGCGCTACATGTGGAATTGGGGTGGGGAGATGGGAGGGGAGAGTGGTTAGGATGCATGTGAGGGTGCAGAGAGGGTAAGAGGGAGGGAGGGAAGGAGGAAGGAAGATGGAACTGGGATCGACATGTAAAAAAAATACATAATTAAAATTAAAAAATTTAAGCTGTGTGCTAGTGTTATGTCTTATGCATTTGGAATTTTTGCATTTCCATACTTATCGAAACCATCAGTATAATGTTATGAATAACCAACAGAGAACAGAGATTATGTAAACAATATATATATGTACATATATATATATGTACATATATGATACACACACACATACACACACACACACATATATACATATATATATATGAATTAGCATTGGGTATTATCATGGTTATGATATGTGTTTGCTTGTCCTGAAATAAAATAAGCATGGTGCCTGCATGATTTCATTTTGTATCAGACCCAGGGACTTATTGTTAAAATAATTCTTGTTAGGATGTTTCTAATAATGTGTATCTGCCTGAATGTTTTTCATCTGTGTTTTATGTGGTAATTCAATCCATAAAAGTTGCTTGTTGACTTTGATACATGAATTTCAATTTCATTATTCTAGAGGCCTATATTCACAACATATATATCTCAATATATCAATGACAGAAAAGTACATATCTATATGAAAATATATATTAAAGCAGGATTATATTTTTAATTAGTAGGCTTAAATTTAAGGTATATGTAGTAAATCATGTGCTGTCCACAGTATAGCAACTATATAACTGTAAGAATGCTATTTTACTCATCATAGAAATGAGATTTATTAAAATTGTAAATAAAAATATTTAATTGTGTTGCTTTGAGATTGAGTAGAGTTGTATGATGTTGGACCAATTGATTACTATAAATTGTAAAAATATTTTTAATGCTTGTCATTTCTCAGCTCCAGACAAGAATCCACAGAACATCAGGGTTCAAGCATCCCAACCCAAGGAGATGATTATAAAATGGGAAGTACGTATTCTTCTAATAAATATGATACAAATATACTCTCCCAAAATAGGAGCCATAGGTCCTCCAAGCATTTATTTCTGATTCTTATGACAATCTTAACATTTCTTTGCTTTAGACACAGACACTGAGGTGCTTTCCTTCCTCATGCTATTAAAAATGTATCACCAAGGAATGTTGCTAAATCAAACCATTCTGGCAAAACAATTTATATCTGCTAAGATAGCTTCCATGATAGTATTATTTTATCATATAATTCCCAAGTTTCTTCTGGAACTGGGAGTTATGTTGTAGATATATCAACTGAGCCTGGGTACCTCAAAGTCACTTGTTCTCCATATTTTGGCTGGTTGTCATGTTCTCCTGTTTCAAAGACAAGTTTCTTTGATGAAGGGTGAGAGCTACATTTATCTTCAGGCATAGGGATAGATATTAAGAATGCAGTTAGGAATCATGATTGTTTAGTAAATTGGTTGTAGTAGGTTCTCCATTAAGATCAATGACTTCATTAGCCCCAGGAAGTTGGCAGCTTCTAAATCAAGGATAATTTCTCTCTTGCTCAGTGGGACTTAGGATTCACCTGTAGACAAATAATTGTAGACAACTAAGGAATGCTGTGTGAAAGAGACAGTCTTCCCCATGAATGAAAATCCAAGCCTAAGTGGTTATTTAATGACAAATATTCAGCCTTGAAAAGTATCCACATAGGTAAAACTAAACAGACTGAACAAGTTGTATTTATACATTTACTATGTAACAGTAGCAAATAGAGAATAAGAAGCTATGTTGTTGAGAGGGAATAGGGAAGGTGTCCTGATGGGAGATGCCATTATGTATATATGTTTCTCATACTGGTTAATAATAAAGCACTGTTGGCCAATAGGAAAGGAAGATAGGAGGGACTAGGAGACAAGGAGGAAATAGGAAGTAGTAAGGAGGAGTCAAGATGGAGAGTCTGGAGAGAGCAGTATGTAGCAGCCGGCTCCCGGTAAGAAGACCATGTGAAAATACATAGATTAACACAAATGGGTTAATACTTAAGACAGAGCTAGCTGATAAGAAAGTAGTAACTGGCCAACAGTATAATATCTAATACAGAGTCTCTGTGTGTTATTTGGGGCTGGCGCGGCTGTAGGACAAGACCAGCGGTGGCGGGAGAAAAAAAACAGTACACCTTACAGTGTCCCTGGGAGAGGTTAGAAAGAAGAAAGGGAAAATGATCATTCTATTTTACTTAAAAAAATGTATTATATTAAATGTGGATTTAGATAATCTGAAGAGATCTTTTATTTAAAAAAGTAGCTCTTGCTTGATAATTTCTGTTCCTTGTTTCTAAGCATATTTAAATGAGTTTTAAAATTTGTTTCAATAACATAACTAACTTCAAAGAAAATGCATAAATAATACTTAAACAACAAACAAGAGAATAAATCTACCCACACATTGAGCTAAAGTGGAGAAATAGGAAGTTCTTCAATAGCTAACTTAAATGGGCACAGCCTATTTGGGTATTCAGTTCCCAAGTAATAAAGATTTAATTATATGAATTGAAAGTTTCACAAGAAAAAGAATGCACTTATATTTAAAAATAAACAAAGTAGAATTAAATGGAAAGTTAAGGAAATATCATAGTGAACATTGCTTTAAAAATGTGCTGTATTTTTAGAAATTATCAGACAGGAGAAATTTTAACTTTTCTCACCTCACAAAGATACCTGTGTTTTACTATTTTTTATAGACTACAGTATAAACATAATCAACATAATGTGGTCTACTCCAAGTCCACACAACTTCTGCCTTGCTCATACTAGCATAGGCTTATCAGGTCCTTCAAAGGGCTTCTGAAGATTCTCCTGTCCCTAAATTAATATTGTTTTTCTAGAGATCTTGTCACTGTTGTCAGGGCCGGAGGAGAAAGAGAAGGCTAGTAGTCACGTTGTTTGATTCTTCTTTGCTCATCTGAGATTTAACTTTCCTTATGCTATTTGACAGTTATTGAAGTCTTGTTGATTATTGCCTCAAAGCAAAATACAAAATCCTTTCAGAAGCCCGAAGACCAAAGAGTTGGCAAAGTAACTTGGCATAGTTTATTTTAAAAATTTGTCAGAAAATATTGTTAAATTTATCTTTTTTGCTTAGAGCAAAATATGATCCAATTGAGTAACATTACTTTTAAATATTTATTGTCAGTGAAGAAAAATAGAATTCTTGATTATAGTTTGGACCTAAAAGCTCTTATCAGTTAGTAGAGTTGACTTGGTGATTAAGAGCACATATTGTCTTCTAGAAGACTGAATTTTTCCCCAAGCAACCATGATAGATGCCCCACAGCCTTCTGTAACCTCAACTCCAGGGATCCAATAATGTCTTTTGAGTCCATAGGTATTCCAAATACCTACACATAGACATACTACATGCAAGTAATTAAAATTAAAATAATTCCTTACAATGATTGTAGTCTAATTTATTTAGATAATGTTAGGTGCATAGTCAATCTAAGAATTTAAATAAATACCTGTATTATACTGAAATATTTTTGAGAGATTCTAGTATATGCAAACAAAAACAAATATTCTTGGAATTAAGATCTATTTCAATTAATTAATTAATGTTTTCAAAACAGAGTTTCTCTGTTTAGCAACCTGTTTGTCTTGGGACTTACTCTGTAGACCAAGGACTAGCCTTGAACTCACAAAGATCTGCCTTCCTGTGCCTGTAGGAGTGTTTGCCATTGTTTAAGGGACTATTTTGTCTTGATTTTTTTCTCTAAGTGGTTACTTTCGAATAAATATAAAATTAAAATGGTTTGTTTATAGAGCATTCTGCTCTCAATGTGATTCCAACAGATTCTTCTAATAAGTAGTTTAGCCAGTTGTTCTCAATGAAGAAGCATAGTAAATGCTACAGGAACATTTTATATGACATTTAATCACCCACATACATAGACAAAATTATTCTTAATACAAATTATCCTCTAGTGTAGGATGAAAATGCATTTAAGTTAATATTTTTATATACGTAGCTGAATCATTTAAATAAATTACCCATTTGTAAAATTAAATTGGTGCTTTAGACTAAATTATTTTTCTTTAAAGATTTCCTTATTTAAAAACTAAAGTGAAAATAACTAATTTCTAATTTAAAAAAACTCAGAAACTCTGCTACAAAACCTTTCTGTGTGACAAAAAAAAAGTAAGTGTAATAGCCACTTATGTCAACGGGCTGAGAAAGAATTGATTAAAAAGAGGAAGTATTGCTTCTTGTTCCTCTCTATATATGTGCCCATTTTCCAAAATTAAAGATGGTTCTATATCTATATTTTAATGTAAAATAGAACACAATCTTGTGGAGGAAAGTATTCTGCCTGAGAAGCCATGACCCAAGAATGCATGGCCACATAGTTTATAATTTATGTTTCTTTGGTAGAAAATAAAATGTAGCATATAGCAGAAGCTTGAGAAAACTTAAAAAACTATTTGCAATCTATTTGTAATTTATTTTATATATGAACATTTATGTTTCACCATATGCATATAATTCAGGCTTCTAAAGTGACCCACCCATGTCTTTGGATGGTAGAAGACTGATGTGTAAAATTAAACTAATAAAATGGCAAAAGTACTTCTGAATCCAAGGAACATAGTTAAGATCTCTATTTTTTTTCAGTTAGTCTTACACACTTTAAAATGAGTAGCTGCCATATGTAGATCAATACATTTACAAATACATCAAATGAGTTTTGACTTTTGTTTTAGCCTTTGAAATCCATGGAACAGAATGGGCCAGGACTGGAGTATAGAGTGAGCTGGAAGCCCCAGGGAGCGCCAGAGGAGTGGGAAGAAGAAACAGTTACAAACCACACACTGCGTGTGATGACACCTACTGTCTATGCTCCTTATGATGTCCAAGTCCAAGCCATCAATCAACTTGGCTCTGGGCCTGAGCCTCAGCCAGTGACACTCTATTCAGGGGAAGATTGTAAGTGGTTCATGCTTAAATCCTAAGGACATCAAGACAATTTTCATGTTACTACATTTGTGTCAAAATTTTTGAGTAAATACTGCTTGCAAAGGCAACATATTACCTGTGGAACAGGAAAATAAATACTGCATGCCCTGAAGTTAGGATTGATGTTGGAGAGATTTGATCCAGTTAGAATGTTCAAGAAGTACTTGGCTGGAAATGTAGGTTGTTGATAGTGTTAGCCCACAATACACAAAACTGTGTTTGAAGGCCTTGTATGACGATGTAGAGGCCATAGAGGAATGCTTTCTTGGTTTATAGTCTGTTTTATTGAACAACACAGGACCACCGGCACAGGGGAGATATGACCCACAATGGACCAGGCCTTCCAAGATCAGGAAATTTCCCCACAGACTTGATTAAAGGCAATATAATAGAGACATTTCCACATTTTGAAGTTGCTTTTTCCCTGATGACCCTGGCCCATGTCAAGCTGACTAAATAAATAAATAAATAAATAAATAAATAAATAAATAGTAACTCCAAATCTGACCAAGACAACTATTGTTTTAATGTCAACCTAATTCTGAAATAATTTCTTCATGTTCCCGGGGCTGATTTTTTTTTTTTTAATTCAGAGAACATTCCAGTAGACATGGCTTTAAATTTCCATTTGCATTTTCCCCCATTTTGGGATCATTTCTCAAGATGATAAAGTACCTGCTGTGAGCCGAGGAAGTGCTCTGTACCAAGAAACTGCTGGTACCATTTGAATGCAAACGCACACAAGTGCTTTCCCCAGGCTGAATGTTATGAAAATTGTAGGCAAAGTTTTCCTGTCCTGACAGCCTGGTCCTAAATAGCTGGACGTTGCTTCAGAAATAATTGACTCAGAGACTTAATATAAAATATGAATGATCAGCCAATAGCTCAGGATTTTTACTAAGTCTTACAACTTAACCCATTTTTATTTATCTGTGCTCTGCCCTGAGGCTCATAGCTTTTACCTCTATCCCATTTTGGGTGACTGACTAGTTTTCTGTCTAGCTGGTAACTCCAGTCTCCATCCTTCCTGATCACCATCATTCTCAGTTTGGCTTTCCCATGTAACTTTATCCTGTTTGGCTACTGTCCATTTAGATTGCTTATTAAACCAATCAGCGCAACATATATTCACACAGTGTACAAAAGGATTATTCCATAGAAAATCACTCTTGGAAAGAGATCTTAGGAATCTTGTGTGTAGGCTGTTGGAAGCTAATTAATCTTAAATGTTTTACAGATCCTAGTACAGCTCCTGTGATCCATGGTGTGGATGTTATGAACAGCACATTAGTTAAAGTTACCTGGTCATCAGTTCCAAAGGAAACAGTACACGGGCTTCTGAGAGGATACCAGGTTGGTACCAGGTTGACATTTTTTTTTACTTCCTCATTGATACTATTGAATTTGTTTCTTTCCTGAGATTTTAAAATGATTTCAAGAGGTTAACCACGTATCTGTTACTATGGTTGCTGTGTTAAAGGATTTGAATTTTCTTTGCAGATAAATTGGTGGAAAACCAAAAGTCTGTTGGATGGAAGGACACATCCCAAAGAAGTGAACATCCTAAGATTTTCAGGACAGAGAAACTCTGGAATGGTCCCTTCCCTAGATGCCTTTAGTGAATATCACTTAACAGTCTTAGCCTATAATTCGAAAGGAGCTGGTCCAGAGAGCGAACCATATATATTTCAGACACCAGAAGGAGGTGAGAGAATAATATGGAAGGTGCCACCTATGCAAATTACCTAATGGCCCTGTTAAACATTCCCTTTGTATTTGATAGTTAAGGTGAAGTTCAGGGGAGTTTACATCTTGGTTTCTATAAAAATGTTATCTCATTGGGGTTTTTTTGTTCAGTTTTCTAGAAATTCTTTAGTTTATGAGTACCCATATATGATCTTGTATTTTCTAGTACCTGAACAGCCAAGTTTTCTCAAGGTCATCAAAGTTGATAAAGACACTGCCACTTTATCCTGGGGTCTTCCTAAGAAACTAAATGGAAATTTAACTGGTTATCTTTTACAATACCAAATAAGTAAGTACACTTTTGAATTGGATTTAATCTACCAAAAAGTCTAATTTTGTTTGAGGAATTAGTTTGTTACATAATGAAAATTATCCCCTAAAGAGCAAGGATCTGTAAAGTTAACTGTAGCCCCTGTATGTTTCAATAATAAACATTTGTTTTATTGAACCTGACTGTGTTCACCTATTTAAGTATTAATTATAGCTCTTTTTGAACTAGAATGGCAAGTGTGAGTTAGAGAAACAGAGACTACCTTTTTCTCATAGTATTAAATATTCACAGTTTCTGCTTACAAAAGGTCTGTGGACTCCTATTTTGTAACTAAAGCAATGGGTCCTAGGGAAAGTGTATTAGTAGCTTGCTAGTCAGTCAGGTCACAATGAGAGATTCAGAATAAACACTTCTATACACTTCCGTGTCACTAGATTGAAAAGAGTTAAACAAGTTTAGAACATTTTAAAAGTCATAACATCTACTTGAAACAGTCATCAAATCTTTCAAGCATCCTTTCAAATTGAAAGGTGTCATAACTCAACAATCATGAGTTGTTAAGTAGCCCACACATGGAACGATAGCCATTCAGACTACTCTGCTCACAAAAAACAACCTCGTTGTGGCCCTGCTGTATTACTCTGCTGTCTTCTGAGCTGCTATGTGGGTCTTATATGAACTTTAGGTTCCACTGATCATGGCTGAGTACATCACTCTCGTTTAAGTTAATACAGATGAAATCCAAGGGAAGTCATGTTTCAGTGTTCTTCCCCCAGATTGCTTTTAGTGCTTTCTCTGTGCTGTTCCATGCACCCTTAGCAGCAATGCTACAGTGTATACCAGTACTCTTTTATGGATGAAGGATTTGACACACATAGTCTATTCTTATTTTAAGGTCACATCACAATGTTCAGTGCTAGATTAGATTTTGAGTTATTAAGCCACACTCATCCAAGGATCAATAAAAAAAAAAAAAAAAAAAAAAAAGACTGTGGACAGAACCAAAATATTCTAAGAGTTTGAAATTTTCATTTGGTTTAGTGAAATTGTATTCTGTCTCTTAATTTGTTTAAATTCAAATATTTTGTTTGATCAAACTTTAAGATTTAAATTTGATTTAAAAACTAGTTCTTATAACAGAATAGCTGAAATATTTATAGTTACAATAGTTATTGTACTTCTTAAAATTCACTAATATTAAGTTATTTATTACCTTGTTAATATTAAATGCAAGGTATATTTTATGTAGTGTGATTTTTCCTTGTTCTTCTCCAGTCTAATTAATTGCTATTTGTATATACCAAACTGGTATATACTTTCCCTAGTTCTTATATTGATTGTAGTAATATTAATTTTGTAGTGTTTATCTGTGATAAAGTGACCAATATATTTCCATCTTTATAATATTTAGATTATTACTTGCTTTCTTGAAATAATTGCATCATGAGGACAGTTAAGAAATTTTAATGTAAATAATAATTTACTTTTTATGAATGCAGAGAGGATTATTTTGTAGTTGTTTCCTTACCATTGGCACTTTCAGACCTCTTTAAACAATCCCTACATAATTTAGCAGTTTTTTTATTTAACATAGTGTTCAGAGCACAATAGATATTTAAAAGCTCTTAATTCATTCATCGGTTCATCAATTCATTCATTTTGTATATGCTGAGTTCAGAGAGCTTCTGACTTTCAGTGAGTTAACTGCAAGGTTTGGATTCATTTACCAGTTCAGACATGTCTATAATGAAATTTAGTCCCTCTCATCCCTTATTACCCTGTTATTCCCTTTCCTCTTCCACTGAATCTTTTCTTCCTAACATGTCCCTTCCTGCTTCAGTGTCTTTTTATGTGTATGATCAAGTGTATTTAATTAGCATTGCATGCATGAGCATGAACAGAAAATTATGTATGGAGAAAGCGGATAGTATCTATGATTTTGCCATTGAATTAAATGACACCCCTTTCCCAGTCACCACTGATTGTCAATATCCCTCAGGGCAAGTTGGAATCTCATGAGCTATAAATGCTTTCATGGTAAGATATTGAGGGACACACCCTTGAGCTGGTAACCATAGTTACAATGAGTTTATCTTTCCAAATGACACTATTTCAAAGTATCCTTCCCCAACCTATGGCTCTCATCAGACTAGGGTAAGGGTTCTCTAGGACTAGGGAGAGTGATCTTCAGGGTTAGGAGTATGGTTCTCCTCAGTTAAGGGGAGGGTTCTCCAGAGTTAGAGAGGAATCTCCAGGGCTAGAGAAAGGGTTCTTTAGGGTTAAAGGGAAGGTTCTACAGGGTTAGGGGGAATTTTCCAGGGCTAGGAGAAGGGTTCTATGGGATTAGAGTGAGTGTTCCTCAGAGTTAAGGGTGACAGTTCTCTGGGGTTAGGGCGATAGTTCTCCAGGGCTAGGGGAAGGGTTCTCTAGGGTTGGTGGGAGGATGGTTTTTGCAAAATTTACTGACCTATTTGGGGATATGGTATGATTTAGAATGTCCTATTTAAAGCTTCTCACTATACAGTCATGTATTCTCTGTGTTTTGACCAGTTGCTAGTTCTGTTTTAACAATTTTCCCTGGCAAAGAGAAGCATCTTTTATGAAGACTGAGAACTGCATTAATCTATGAGTATAAAGATAATTGCTTAGAAGATTGCTTGATATTGTGTTCATTTAGCAAAATCATAGACATTCTTCCCTTGGGCCTATGACCTCCCTAACAGTGGATTCTTGGCTAGCTTTACAGTAGAAGTTTGTGAAGTGAACTTTAAAAAATGGTTGATTACTTCATTGTATTATTATCATTATTGTGCCAATGGATATGTCTTGCTGGATAGATCAGAACTATAGTTTACAGGGTTCATAGCTTCGTAAAAATGCTGACGATTTTTCTCCCCAAGCATCTGGTTTATTACTTTCTGGTTTTATGAAAGCTAACTATCAGGGAGAATGCTTCCAGATCACTTCCAGCTTGGTGTTTTTTTCCATGTCTCCTGACCAAAGTTTGCCTTCAGCAATAGAGTCTTATCAACAATTCCTGGTGGGCATCTCAGAGAAATGGCAAGAGCCCATGTTGGTGCTGGGACCTCATATTTTTTAAAGTTTGATCTTCTCCTAGGCTACCCACTTACAGAAATACTCTCCCTGATGGGGTTTGGCAGTAGCATCTCATCACAGCATCTAGTAAGTGAAAGAAAAATGAGAGTCAGCAACCAAAACTCTATAGAGTATTCAGGAGAGTAGGAATACCAAATGTATGTTATATTTATCATACCTCCAACACGTTAAGGATGAGGAACAATTTTGTCACCAATCCAGTAACATGTATGCTTACTTAAAGCCACATTTAAAAGGAAAAAATCCTAGAAACCATAAAATAATAATTGTGCTTTGTTATTTATTATCTCAAACAACAAAAATATATTGGAAGTATCTATGTCAAAGATCCAGTAAACATTCAGTAATGGAGAAGTAGCTAACATATCTAACAAATTGTGAAGGCGATTGTTGCCACTATTATTGTGTGGTGACTCACAGTCAAATGGTTTAAAGTCCTAGTTCAGCAGTCACTGAATCTCTTTCTGGTAAGGGTTTTACTCTGAACATAATTCAGTCTTCTCTCAGTTGATGTAGTGATAATAATTCTGTGTGCCTGGAAAGAGTTAATAGTAATGAATAATGTTGTTCATTTTTTCTCTGAGTAGAAACACAAATGCTCACTGTAACTTCAGTTGTGAAGAACTTTGAAGCACTAATGTTCATTCTTATTTCTTCAGTAAACGACACTTATGAGATTGGAGAATTAAATGAAATCAACGTTACTACTCCATCTAAATCTAGCTGGCATCTCTCACACCTCAACGCCACAACCAAATATAAGTTCTACCTGAAGGCATGCACCTCAAAAGGCTGTGGAAAGCCAATAAGTGAGGAAAGTGCCACACTGGGAGAAGGGAGTAAGTATTTGATGCTCCTGCGTTCTGTGGCTTCATACAACTGCATTAAAGTGCAGACACACAATCTCTGAAAATTAGAAGTGGCTGACCCTCTATGTATCAGTGACACAGATGCAGAATTTACTGATCTTGTTTTTAAAGTTCACATTGGTTCAATTTATGGGTTCTGAACAACAGCTAAAGTATATCTTAGTGTATACAGAGTCAGGGACATACTTCCAAGTAAAATAAGTGGACAAGATTAGAAGAAGGATATTTCTTTGGAGAATATTTCTACCCCCCAAAAAATTGTTTTTACTTTGGTAGATATTTTACAGAAAAGAATTTAATGTATACCATATCCATGCCTTGATTGATAGTATATTAATTCATATGTTATTTGATTTTTACTGTCTGATGGTTCAAGCTAAGTAAAAATTGAAAATGACTTATCAGTCTGTTGTCTCTCACATGACACAGTTACAATTAAATTCCATTTCTGTCTTTCTTCTGTGTTGTAACAATGTCCCTTGCAAAATTATTTCTCCAAAGAAAATTTTAGAGACTTTCTTGCTCATCTACATATAATAACTGTAGTTCATCAAGGCTCAACTAGATTAAGCAGTGAAGTAAAATTTATTTAAGAACTAATGTTCTCATAGAGAAGTTAAGGAAAAGAGACTTGTGCATGGCTCAGAGTAGTCAGGCATAGGTAGATTTGAAGGAAGAGAACAGAGTTGGTGGAAGAGAGCAAGAAGAAAAAAAAACACATTTTATTCACAAATAGTATATAAAAATGTAATTCTGTTCTGAATGGTTTTCTAAACTGTAGATTAGGAGCACTATTAAGTCAATGGAAAAAATACTGGGAACAGGAAAGTAGGGAGGAAGAAAACCAAATTGTGCATCAGGAATTAATAGCATAATTATGTTTCACTCAAATATGTGAATCACTACCATTCAATTTTGCTGCTAAGAATTATTACACTCTGAACTTTACTACAGGTTTCTCCCTGTTACTGTTTCCACCCTACCTACAAAACTTTGGGTCTATGTTTTCTCCACTATGCTTGAAGTTGCTTATATAGAGGAGCATTTTCAAATAGCATCTCTCTCAAGTCAATGAGTTAAGGACAAATAAAACACTAAATGAAATGAAAAATACATTAATCTAGTAAAAATGTTCAAGATAATGACAATGGTCTAGTCACGAAAGATTATTTCTCAAGGGTACAAATTGGCACTAAATGTTCAATTAACAATAATCTAAAGAGTAGTTAGTGGTCTAAACAACTGTATTGGTCAAACAAGCCATAAAACCACAGAGAGACTGCTGTTTTGATAGAAGTGACAACTTAACAATCAGGAGGAATATTAGCTCCATTCATGACAATAGGGAGCATGAAAAAAAAAAAAATCCAGAGAATTGGCTTAGCCATGATCAATAGTCTACTACATTGAAAAACTTGGCTTTTTTGTATTAATTCTTAACAAACTTTTGTTGAGAGCAGAAACTATTGAGTGATTCCATGACTGAAGTCATATCCTTGTTGCACACTGAAAGTAGAGCTAATGTGCTTCACTATCCTGTGTTGCTTATTAAAAACTGTGCCATACTAAGGTCTTTGTGTTCTTTTCCAGGGATCTGCATTTTCAGTATTCCAGCTACTGCCCTTTCCCCCTGTTGACACTGATCTCTCTTCTGTAGACAAATGTTACCATGCTGTAAATTATAGTTGCTTTTCCACTGAACTTCAACACAATCTTTGTACAGTTGTACAGTTCTACAGAGGAGATATATCTCAGCTGCTCTAAGATCTATAAATCCAGTAACAGTGAAAATTAGAATATACTGCTGCAAATGTTTCTTCTTCCGTTGACTAGATAACACAATTTAAGACTTTGGTATTGGAAATCTGAGATGTATATATTTAACATGTATACATTTAACATGTAACATGTTTTATAGTTATTACTCCAGTTTGAATGTGGCTCTCTACTTAAAGAGGAAAAAGGGAGGGAGCTAGAATATGCTTTTGTGTCAGTAGAGGTTTGAATAAATTACTTTGCATTTCTGTTTTTCAAAAGCTTGCACTTAATGATATACTAATATTTCTGGTTTTTAAAGTAAGAATTAATTCCATTCTATTGTGGTAATCAATTCTGAAAGCTCTGCTCCTCTGTGTAACTGGCTTTATTTCTTCTGTGGCACCATTTATAATGAAGTCCTTCATTGCTCAGTAGTCATATAATCAACCTCTGTTCTGTGATGAAAAGTTATAACCACTCAACGGAGTTTCATCAACCATCATCCATTATACTCTCAGCAGGGATCTTATTTCATTTCATGTGTAAATTGTTAACATTTGCCAATTTACATTTTCTATGTTGAGTCTTAAAATAATAAGAATTTAATGCCAAAAGTATTTTTCATGTTAATTTTAAGATCAGATATTAATGTATATTAATTAAACTACATTCATTTTTATCTGTTACTCTGAGGTCCAATGATTAACTTATTGACAGTCTGTTGATAATTTCTCTTAGAAAATTACTCATTTTTTTATACATGCTGCAAATATCAGTGAAACCATTCCATTTAAATGTACCTATAAACCTGCAATTTCTCTAGCTGAAGATTCTAAATTAATTTTTATGTGAATATATTGTGATGCCATCTTACCAGAACATATTGAGATCAAGACAAAACTATGTTTATATGTTTAATGAAAATGTAGCTAACATCCTAATTTTATTTATAATCATAAGCCAACGATGATTTAGTCAGCTTTTCACTAGCTGTGGAAATTCAACTAATACAAAAAAATTGGAAGTTTTTTGAGTCTGTGTTTGGTTTTGAGCCATTCACATAAGTGCAGATTTATAGTACCATCTCATTAATAAATGGTCATGAGCTGACATCATTGCATTTATTCATCTTCAATGTTTCATGACAAAAACCTGGAAATGTTAATTTCTGGGTCCACTGATAACTCAGGAGCCATTTAAGATAAAAATGCCAAAATTATTTTTTTCATCTCAAAAAATAATACATATTTTTTCATTTCTCTCCTGCTTTTCAATGATTAAAGTCATATGATTTAACTGTGTACCTTTCTTAGGTAAAGGTATGAGGAAGATAACAGAAGGAGTAAATCTTACCCAAAAGATTCACCCTGTAGAGGTACTTGTGCCGGGAGCGGAACATATTGTTCACCTAATGACTAAGAACTGGGGTGATAACGATAGCATTTTTCAAGATGTAATTGAGACAAGAGGGAGAGGTGAGAAATGAGATGTGTGTACTATAGTTTTAGACAATTCAATAGTCCTGTGGATTGATTTTACAAATATAATACTTAAAAGTATACAGTACACTAGATATAAAGGTCATAATTTCATTTTTTATTGGCATACATAGTATTTCAAAATTAGCAAAATGAAGTTGCATCATAATAATCCCACGTTCCCCTTATTTTGGTTTACCAGAGTAGTCACCTCAATGTGTCTTATGCTAATTAACACCTGTCAATAACAGAAACTAAAATAAAAATGGAAACAACTCAGAGCTCACAGAGGTGCCATGGTAATCTTCTTGTAACCCAGGCAGCTTGTGCTATGGCTTGCTTGCTGCTGCTTCTGCATTTAACTTCACTAGCCTTTCTGATTCTCATCTTCAGAGCTAAATGCAACCTGACAGAATCTCTTCTCTAAGAAGGCAGGAATGATTTCAAATTGGCTCCCAACAAAATGCTGTTAGATTATTTTATTTCATATGGGCTCTAAGGAACAATTGTTTATTTATGATTAAAAACTATATTTGATTGTGCCCCAATGTTGCATAATATCAAAGCCTGAATACAGAGGTGGCTCAACATTGCACCTTCTCTCTGTACAACAGAATATGCTGGCTTGTACGACGACATCTCCACTCAAGGCTGGTTTATTGGATTGATGTGTGCAATCGCTCTGCTTACGCTAATATTGTTAACTATTTGCTTTGTGAGGAGGAACAAAGGCGGAAAGTACTCAGGTAAAACCATGATTTAATGTAATTTTCAACTTGTATACAGAAACTATTTTATAAATATTACAAAGATAACACTTTATAGTGCATTAGCTATGAAATATACTAAAGAGAAATATTTTAAACAGCCAAATGAAATATACATAGTCTATAATAATGCTAGTTTTCTGTAATTATTTATTTGAGATAATGTTTCTCTCTTAAAGCGGGCTGTCCTGGAAGTCACCACATAGATTAGCGTGGCTTCAAACACAAAAAGATCCATTTGTGCCTCTACCTTCTAAATGATGAGGTTAAAGGTCTGTGTCACTATGTCTGGCTATTTTAGTATTTAAAAGAGGCAGTATGGGTTAGGGTGATGGTTCAGTGGTTTTAAATGTTTAGTTGAGGTTACTTTCCAGCAACCATATTGAACAGTTCACAGTAGCCTGTAATTCCAGTTTCAGTATGTGAGATGCCTCTGATCTCCTCAGGCACCTGCACTCATATAGATACATAAATACACACACACACACACACACACACACACACACACACACACACATTTGCTGTTTTTGTCTCTTGTTCATCGTGTCTTTACAAAGGGAGGAAGATTTCACTTCTGCAACTACTTTTGGCTTACGTATTCAGATTTTCAAAATGCCCTTTATTGGTTCCTAGTTCATCAAGCAAACATTTACTGAGAATGTATCATATACATAACATTATGAAGAACATGACTTATGTATTAGCATGAATAATTGACACAGCTGTCTATTTTAATTTTCTTCTGAAATCTTACCTATATCAATTATGTTCACAATCATCACTAGTGAATATTCAAGGCCATTAGTTAGAAACTGTAAAGAGAGGCAGCCTTCCTCTTTGATTACCTTTTGTAAAATAACATTTATGAAGTATGAACCTATAGATGTTCTGAAGCCCTCCCTCCATCCAGACCCATTTAAAAACAAAAACAACTTTTCATATTGAAGAACAGCTGAGAATAAGCAGTGGTGAATAGCATCTTGAAGGGAACTTGTTTGGTTAATATTTTTTAAGGTAAAAGAATCAAAAACCCATCTCATTCTCAGTCTTTCAATATCTTTAAAAATATCATTGATATTAGACTATTTTAATTTTTGTTTCAGTAAAAGAAAAGGAAGATTTACATCCAGATCCAGAAGTTCAATCAGCAAAAGATGAAACTTTTGGTGAATACAGGTAAATGCAATTTTGTACTTTGTGATCAGTTGAAACACTTCACCAGGTTTGTCAAGTGAAGGAAATACTTTGTTTATAGCTCAAGCAATGGAACTATACCACACTGATTATATAACAGGAATTTTACCAAAGGTTTCCTGACTCCACCTCTGTTTCCCTGCCTTCCTCCCTCTCTCCCTCCCTCCTTCCCTTTTTCCCTTCCTTCCCTCATTAATCTTTCTTCCTTCTTTTTATTTCCTTTTCCCTTTCAGTCTACCATTATCTACTTTTGTAAGAGCTAAATTATTATGTATATGGGTGGAGGTGTGTTAAGGACCACAGTCTGGATAACAGAGGGCATCAAGATTCTTTTTTTGAAACTATGCAAAACCCATGTCATATGTCATGTCCCCATAAACTAAGTTATTGAAGCATCTTAAACCACTCTTAGTGTTGCCATTATGGACCTGATTATTTTAAATTTGCATCCATACACACAGATTGCAACTCTTCCATGTGCATTTATAAAAGTAAAGAGGTTATTAACCAAAACTATACATGAACCTAGACTTAAAAGAACCCTGTCATATTCAAATAATATTATCAGTCAATTGGAATGAAAGGTTAGAAAGTGAACAACCAATTAAGCATGACAAAGATTCTGGGAAAAAGAACTATCTAAGTGATAAGTTAGTACTTAAAGCATGGAGTCACTAATAACTGCTTGAAGAGCATGACTCAGTATATGAGTGTAATCAGGCAGAGGCAACACAGAAAGATGTGTAGTACAAAAGCGGCACTACAGAAGGGATTGCAACTCCCAGTTCTCCAAATAGACATCTCTGCTGCACCATATGCCCTTTATACTTCTTTGCATTCTTTCTTGAATTGCCACCATCCTTTAGTCAGATTGCCTCTCTCTATTGAAGCCAAGAAAATTATTATAAATTTCAAACGTACATTGATGCTGATACTTATGATCCAATAATCCCTATCAAAGCAGAAATCCAACGGACCCTCACTGGCTCATCTCTGAATCTTTCTGCATGACCAGGGATGTGGAGTACTTTGAGTAACTGACCTGGAGTAATGAATACAGATCTTAGCATCACCATGCTTCTGCTTGGGTCTATGCCCATCACTTCTCTTTCTGATGATTAGGTGCTTTCATTGTATGCTGTTATATTTCTCAAAAAGAAAATCAGATCAGAGAAAGACAGGGGTGGCTATAAGGAATAAAAGGAATGAATAAGAGAGAAAGGTGAAAGGGAAGGAAAGAAAGAAAACAGGAGAGTAAAAAGAAAAAGGATGTTGCTTGAGAGAGTTGTAAGTTATGGTCAGTGCTGTTGTACTGATTGGAATTTGCTCCCTAGTTATCTCTGAAATGCAAAAACTTTGAATAACAATTGAGCATTATCTCAATGTCCCATGGGAAGTGAATCCAGGATTGGACTTCTGGCTTATGGTCTTCCGGAGACAAGAACTGTCATCTCTCCTGGAGGTTCGGCTGATAGTGGATCTTGTTCTTTATGTGTGTTGACAGAGCTTGATTCCATTCAGACCTATAGGTTAAGAACCCCTGACTTCCTTTTATGATGAACTGTGCTTGGGACATTCATACCTAATAGACTCCTCCCCCTCACCACAAAAAAAAAAAAAAAAAAAAAAAAAAGAACTTCAGATTTTGTCAAGCCAGGGTCATTCTCAGGTCCCTACCATGTGACCTGTCTCTGGGACACTTAATAATTTCTACCTTCAGGCACAGCAGAAACACCAGAGAGGGTACCAAAGTTACAATGCATAGTATGTTGACACCCCAATCTTAGAATTTATACCTCACTGATCTAGTATATCCTGTTTATTATGCTGGGGTGAGTCAGTAGGTTCAGCACACATTTGAAGGGTAGACATTACACAATTGCTCACATTCCATTTGACAGGGATCCCTGAGGTCTCAGGACCACTGTCCACAAACATTTTTTTATAAGGGGAAACAAAGCAAAACAAACTCCTGAGTTTATTTCTTGTTCATAAACTTATTATTCTTTATATCTATCCCTTTGTGGAAGGGATAGATAATTTATAATTTATTTTCTCTACATTGTCAGTATGGTTTCTGTCATTTTATTTCATCAGAAAATTTTTGTCTTTTCCATGTTTCAGGAAATTTCTTACATGCTTTGAGCTTAGATATATGTCTTTGCTACTCATTATCTGGCCCCAAAGCCACATCTTTTCCATTTTTTTCTTTTAGAACCTCAGTGTCCTAATTTTGAAGCCTGTTACCACAACACACATATAACTTGAGTTATGCTATGTCAAACATGTGCACCCAAAGTTTCCTTTCCCACAGTGTGTCAAATACAGATGATTCTTGCCATCTATCACTTAGGAACTGGGTCTTAAAAGTTTTAAAATCAGATATATAGAAAAAATGGAATAATTTTGTAGATAATTCCTGACTTCAGTTTTACTTATTGTAATGAGTAACATATATATCAGATAGTATATTAATAGTATTCATAACTATATTTTCTTTCAAAATTATTTTACAATTTATTATGTATATATAGTACTTAACTCATATCTACCCATTATCTTACCTTTTTATCCTTTGAGTTGAAGCCCTAATCTTCATAACAAGTGCTTCTCCTATTTTGATGTGCTCTCTCTCTCTCTCTCTCTCTCTCTCTCTCTCTCTCTATGTCCCTTTCTCTTTCTGTGTATGAGAGAGAGAGGGAGGGAGAGACAGAGAGTGAGAGATGTGTGACCTGCTGTATTTAGTGAGGGTGCTTTACCAATTTTAAGAAACGAAAAATTTCATAAGAAACTAAATTTGGTTTGGAAGGATACAGGAGCTTACATGATCAAATAAGAGATAAAAGATCAAAATGGGTACAACTTGGGTACTCGCTCTGATGTGAAGCTAGATATCACTAAGTGTCCTGGAGATCAGTCCACATGGTAAGGAACTGAGGATGACTATGGCTTGCCAAAATCTGAAGTTCTTAACCCAAGCTCTGAATGGAACCAGGATCTGTCAACACACACACATACATAAGGAAGCAGATCCACTATCAGCCAAACCTCCAGGTGAGATGACAGTTCAAAAGCCAGTCTCCTGAAGACCAGAAGCCAGAAGCCCCTGGTGCAATGAGATAATACCCAAATCTTATTCAAAGTTTCACATTTATTCTTAGACCACTGAGTAGCAATCACAAGAGGCATAACTAAGTAACTTATAAACAACAAAATGTTTCTTACAGTTCTGGGGCTGGACAGTAAGGTTGAGGTCAGGACCAAATGGGAGTATGCTGAGAATTAGCAATCTCTCCTATGCATGCTCTTTTCTCTTGTTCTGCCCTGGAAACTGTAAAACAGATTTTGTAAAGCCCTTTCACTAGGGCAAATCCTTCTCATGAAGATTGTTTTGTGACTAGTAACATATTGTGACTCCACTCACCATTGCCATCATACAGGGGTGAGACAGTTCAGCATGTAAGTTTCAGGGGCACACAGGACAACATGTTTCATCTTCATGTCCCAAAGAAGCTCTTCATTTGAAAGGGAAGCAGAAGTATAAAAAAAAAAAAAAAAAAAAAAAAAAAAAAAAACTGTTCCTCTGTCACTCAGAATAAGAAAACCAGTATGGCTTTTAAAATACTTCTTTATGGATTTGTCACTTCATCTGCATGTCCCTGTCATTTGTGTTAATAAGAACAAGTTGAAAGTTGCAGAACCGGTTAGCACTTGTGAAGGAGTCTTTCTGTATGTGCCTGTGAATTTGAGCTCTGGGGGACTGGCTCTGTTTTGTCTTCTAGTGACAGCGATGAAAAGCCTCTCAAAGGAAGCCTTCGGTCCTTGAATAGGAACATGCAGCCCACAGAGAGTGCTGACAGCTTAGTGGAATATGGAGAGGGAGACCACTCCATATTCAATGAAGATGGATCTTTTATTGGTGCCTACACCGGAGCAAAAGAGAAGGGGTCTGTTGAAAGCAATGGAAGTTCGACAGCCACGTTCCCACTCCGGGCATAAGCACAGCACATTCATGCACCGTGGCTGGCTAGACCAGACACCCCCAGTCTCTTCTGTGGAAACACAGAGGAGTGGAAACACGTGTCTAGAGGTCGACATTCTGCAATTATGCTCAGAAAAAATAGCACTGCCTTCAAAAAGAAAAAGAAAATATATCAGATGCCAAACACTTCAGGCCTTTGTTTCAGTTTTGTTTTTATTTTCGGGTGCTCAAAATCAGAACACAAAACAGATCCAGTACTTAGATCTATTTTGACTCAATCCAAAGTTGCTGTTTCATATATTCCGCATCTGCCTGGTTCTCCTGTTCAGTGTGCGTGCATTAATGTTGCTAACTGTGTGGGTTTCTCTCTGGATGCACAATTGTACTTAGTTTTTAAGAACTTTTTTGTGATTTTGATTCACTACTGGAAACAAGATTGTAAGCAAGCAAGTTGGTTATTTAAAATGTAAAAAAGGAATATGAATGTTTATTAAACACTTCATGGAATTTATATAGTCTAAAGTTATTATTTAAAATTTTAGTAGTAAAAATCATAGATGATCATGCATCTTGTATTTATTGAGCTCCTAACTACTTGCCCAGAGGCTGCCATGTTTATGCAGAGTTACTATGTTTTCAATTTCTGGAAGATTTAATTTGTGTCAGTATGGTAAATATGCATATCTCTCTCTCTCTCTCTCTCTCTCTCTCTCTCTCTCTCTCTCTCTGTTTTTAAACTTAGAGTAACTAGAGCTGCAAAAGGAGTGGTGGTCAAGGGTTATTTTAAAAACAGAAAGATGTTAATGATTGTATTTTGTATCATCATTTGTATGTTCACAGCTTTCAGACTTTATGTTTATATAATGGTACCCTTGGATGTATTTCATGAATGCATTGTACATATTATATTAATATTTACACAATTTAAAACATAGTGTTTTATTTTGAAGTGAGAAAGAGAACATTAATAGGCATGAATGTACAGCTAGAGCGTATATAGTAGGATGCTGTTTTCATTCTTCTGGGGCTAGACACAATAACACAGGGTTCCATATTCAAGATTAAATGAAAAATTGTGTTCTGTTCTTATGTTTCTCTAATTCACATGTTCTCAAAATTAAGTATAACCAAATGGATGGAAATGCATTCATATTTTTCAAAATAAGTTTTAGAGTAGATTCCTGCCCCAGTCCTCCACAAAGAAAATTATTTACAGTAGAAATTCTTCTATACCTATTAGTTTATATCAAATTGTAAATGTATTTGTGGTGGTATCATCATTTATTAATGTTTTCACTCTGTAAAATTTAGTACAGTGTCAAGGAATTTAGTTTCTGGCATGTGGGCTACCAGTCTGTCAAAAATGGTACAGAAGTTTTAGAGTGATTTAGAAATGCCTTGAAGGACTCTGCATACATATAAGTAAATAATTATATTTGCTCTCTCATTTAACAGGAACTCTTAACCTCCTCGTGAAATTATTAACTATGTTAAGTGATTCAGTTCACAAATTTAACCATACATTGTGTAATTACTGGCATATACTATTCAGTCTTCATGTTTAATTGGCATGATGCATTATGTTGCTTGGGGGTTAAAATTATGGATATGTAAAATGACCAATATAATAATGTACATGAAAAATACCTTTTTTTATTTCATGTATCTTTCAGAAAACACAGGCAGGAAAAGCTTTTAGTTTAAAAACCATGGGCCTCCGGGTTTGGATACTCACCTGGAAGTAGCAAAAGAAAGGGAGGGGAGACATCTTTGTGTTCTAGCCTATATGAGTGTGAGAGTCTACTCTTCCAGCTGTGCAAACTGATCTCCAGCCCCATCTAGTGACTAAGGCACAGATTGCTGGAGAAGCCATCATCATGTGCTTTATATGGGGAGGACCTGTGGTACTGAGCTTCATGGAAAATAAAGGATGTCACTGACAGTTAATTTTTGCCATTATTCTGCCTCCTTTTGTCATTGGTCAGAATGGTGTTTGGAAAGGGTCACATGAGTTGAAAATAGTATGTAAAATCTAGAATTGATTCATTAAGAATGTAACAATCTGTAAGTCATAAATTGACACAATACTTACATTTTTGTTCCAAATAGACTTCATTTTTCTTTTGTTAACTGGTGTAAAATGAGATTGTGTTATAACACCCTTTGCTTGCCTCTGTGAACTTCTAAATACTATTTGGCTTCATTCCATTGGAAACCTTCAGTAGAGCAGGACAAGGTCCATGAATTCCTTTGATTTCAATTGTAGAGCTGTATTTAAGGTGGATTTAATTCTTTTTCTCTCTTAGACAATGATGGTAGACTCTGTGATGTACAATGCTGATTACAAATGGGCGATAATTATTTGGGAAATGCCCCTTGAGTCCCAAGGCAGCTGCTAATATGTACGACTTTGTTCTTAATTATTTTCGCAGTAACTTTACTTAGTCTACCGAAAATATGATTTTAATGTAAGTGATTGTATATAATCTCAAGGATTGTGGATGGGGATAGGTTCAGAGAGAGCTGCTCGAGGGTCAGGAAAAATTGTGTTCTCTTCCAGGGTCCAGCACGGACTTTACATAGAAACCTTAGGCAGGTTGCTGAGCTGCTTCACGTCAAACTGTGCTACAAAGTGCTAATGTTCGCTATCACAGGGTGTTCTTTTGTACAAAGAAAATTCACAAGTGATAAAATCTAAGATGCCTTTTAACTTCATGAACCAATCTGTAATCAAATTATGTATCAAAAATCACCCCCACATGCACCAACTCAACTTTTCCCCCTCTAAGCACATAAATATATTTTTATAGAAAACAGATCTACAGAAAATAAGCTAAATCTACTGTTAAGTGAGGAGTACGATTTGCACATGCCATTGAAAATTATTAATCGGAAGAAAATTAAGCAGGGTCTTTGCTATATAAAAGTGTTTTCCACTAATTCTGCATGCGTATTTATAAGATGTGAAATCAGTAGATTTATTCTCTTGGTACAAAGGCATCTAATATTTTAGATGTACCCATGTTTGTAAAAAAAAAAAAAAACTGTAGAGCACAATGGACTGAATGCTATTTTATACTCATGGAAGAGAAAGAGGACAATAAGGAGAGGTGTTGGCTGATTTTCTAAGTATTTAAAACATATTTGCCAATTGAAACCCTAAATATGTTTACATGCCAAGAAGGCGTAATTCTTGTAACAACTTTAAATTGGTTGTAATAGGACTGGTTTTTGGTCTGTGGTAGTAGATGTATCCTAGTGTTCCTATAGTAAGATAAGTAGGACTGAGCCAAAATTACTTTGTTTTGTCTTCAACTGACTGCATTGTCAAAGAGACAAAAGGTACAGAGAGCAGGCTCATCTGATTAGCTTTTCTGTTCTAACTTATATTAATGTTCACGGTAGATCTTTATTCAAATGTGTTTGTGTTGTAGATTGTGTTTGTACTATACTTATGGATATGTATGGCTCAAAACTATTTTCATTACACATGGAATTCAGCTTTGAAATAAAAGTTTGACTTCGTGTACTTGAAAGATGTCTGTGTCCCTGTCTATCCAATTAAAAGGATAACTTACATTTTGAGCTTAATCTTCATTCCTGCTGATTCTGAAACTATAAATGAAACATAAATTAAGTTTTAAGCAGTATAAGTAAAATATTTTGTGTGTATAATGTGTTAACAGACAGACTGCTGGCTTTATATCATGTAGATCTAGAAAGTATACCAATCAAGTTCACAGTTATAATGAGTGCAGATTTAATGTGTATATATTTTCAGCTGGGTTATTTTTCAGGAAAAAAAATTACAAATGTGTGCTTTTAATAACAAATAATATTTTATATATTCAAAAAGGATAAAAGTTAATTTTGGCAGACGCTTTTAAATATGGGATGCCCTATTTGCTGAGTATTTTGATATTTAAAACATTTTGCTAAGTACCTTAGACATCTTATCATCTTTTACTTGAAAACAAGGAAGTCGGTGAGTCAGTTAATGTTACAGAGTCATCCAAGCCAAGAAGTTAAACCTATGGCCATTTGAGTCTAAAATCTGTAGTTTATATAGTGGTCTGTGTTTTTATTTCGTCACTACTTAGAAATTCTTGTGGAAGGTGCATTGAGCTTAGTGTTAACCTGCTGAACATGGTGACAAATGACTTGGTTTTAAAATATTTTGTGAAGACCTGGAAGAGAGGGTGAAAATAATATTTTATTGTGTCAAATAACTGAATGTGGGAATGCTAAAAAGAAGGAGGCATTCAGAAAATTCAGTTGTTTGCAAGAGAATTGGAAATTCCAGATTCCACTGATAATTCTTAGTAACTGAAAAAAGACCCAAAGGTCCACCCAGGCCTGATATCCACAGGATCTCTTTTGCATGTTTTAAGTTGGCATTGTGTTGCCCTTTTAGAAATAAAAATCTACAATGGAGTGTAATGAGAGGCTCTATGTCCCAGCAGGTCTGGTGGTCCTTGAGCCACAAATAAGCACACAGATTCTATATTAGTTATATCACTAAGTATTTCCATGTGGTCTTATCTTACCAGAGAAGGTTCCAGACCTGTGACTCCTTTGGCACCTCACATAGTGACTCTTCTGGCAGGACCTCTCTGCCTACCTTTCCTAGAATACTCCTTGTCTCCTCATTCCGCCTATTTTCCTGACTTATTGGCCAACAGTGTTTCATTCATCAACCAATAAGAGAAACATATATACAAAAGGACTTTCCCCATCAATGGGCCCTCTTCCTCCTTTTGCTATTCTCATTTGTTTCTTTAAAATATCACACAGACATTTATAAATCATACATTGTTGTATTCATGGTTATATTTGTGGTGTCTCACTATAGAGAGCCTTTATGTCTAAGTTGACTTCAAGAGATAAGTAGTATTTTTTAATAACACTTAGTGTGCTGTGTTGCCATGCATTTGATACTACAAACATATGTACATCCTCCTTACAAGGCATACTTAAGCCAAGAAAGCCTTAATGTTGTTTCCTGAAAGCAACAGTTGAATACTAAATAATGCACTTACTGTATTTCAAATAGATATGTAGCATTTTTGGGGGAGAGAGAGTATAAAGTTTATTGGTTGGCCTGTGTGTAAGAGTGTAAAAGAAATCCTTACATTACTAATTTTGTAGAAATTAATAACTTCATCAAAAATATTTTGGAGATGCTGATACAAAATAATGGAATTGATGTATTTTGTACATTGTTAACTGCTGAAAGAAGATGGTATCAGAATATACAGGAGCCAAGATTTCTTTTGCCAATTCAAAGGTTTTTCTCATTCTATTGTCTACCTAAAATTTCTTGTCCATTCAAGAGTTTGATTGTCATGTACAGACAGATGATTTCAACTTACTTTTAGTTTAATGATCTCTTGAACCATGATGTTTTTACATGTTACTTTTCCTATAACAAACAAATTTCATAAAAAAATTAAGGCTTCACTTTCATCTCCCAGATCTGAGAATATTGTCACTGGTCAGTGTCCATTCACTGAAGCTGAAAACACATCACTGTGCACAGGAAGCTGTTCTACAACACACACATCATCACAGGTTCTGTTGCTGTTTCCCCCATGAGTCTGCTGGATCATCCTTCTCTCTATACCCTGAGCCCCGTAGCTGAACATCTCTGCTAGTTTTGGGTTTTTTGCTTTGTTTTGTCTTTTGTCTGCTCCAGTTCCCCTTGTAATCTGCTCTCTACCATATCCAGAAGCAGATTTTTGTTTAAAAACATTTTTATTTTTATGTGTGTGTATCTGAGTGTGTGGCAATGTATGCAGGTGCCCACAGAAGCCATATGGGGGCATCTGACCCCTTGGAACTGAAGTTAAAGTCACTTATGAGCCACAGACATGGGAGCTGGGAACCAAACCCAAGCCTTCCTGAAGGCCAGAAAGTGCTCGTAACCACTGACACATCTTTCTAGCTCAGAAGGTGATTATAAAGGTGAGTACAAATCTGATCACCATGTTTTGTTACTATGAACATGGAAAATGAGAATGGGTAGCTATTTTGTTATTTAAAAAGGAGTGATCTTACATTAACTTTCCAAGTCTGTATATAATTTTTAGGTTCCTCCTTTTCTGTCTTCATGCCAGTTTTGAGAATTATATAAATTACTACCACTTCTTCCATGCTTTGAAATCTCTAGGCCTCCATCAATCTTGTGCCAGTCTCTACTAACATACAGAACCATGCAATGACTGAGATGCACAGTGCTTAGACTTACCTTGCCTATGACTTGTCCTTGGTGTGATGGCATAAGTTGCAGTGAAGCTGCCCAAAGACCATGATACTCAGCTGAGAAGCATTAAGAAGTTAATACCTAATATGACATCCATTAGCCTATTGTAGAAAGAGACACACTGTAAATCAAGTCCTTCAACATTATCTCCTATTCTGCCTCCTTGTCCCTTTCCTTACATGTCATGGCCCCAAGGGAAATAGCAATTATGTTCCTTAATGGTGGACAACTCAAGGATAGCCTTCTTTGGGATCTGTATCTTTCCTGTCTCTCTCCCCCCCCCCCAATTTTGCTGCATAGGCTAACACTCCATAGTAAATGAGTATTTTGTAGATCAATAGCTATATGTTCTGCCCTTAGGATTCCAGCATAAACTTTCTGTTCTTTATCAGTCCATGATGTTTAACAAATTCCTTCCATTCTGAAGACCTTGAAACTATTCCCTCAACAAAAGATTCAATAATCTGTTTAAGTTGAATATAATTTCTTTAGGGAAGCCTTCTAAGACTTTCAAAACTAGGTCAAATCTTATTTTAGGATATGCATGTCTCTGTTATCCAGCATTATTCTTCTTGTGGTTTTATTTATTTGTTTGTTTGTTCATTTATTTATTTATTTACTGTATTTGATTACTATCTTTTCTTCTGTAAGTTTAGAAGCTCCACAAAGCCAGGCGATTCATCTTCCTTTTCATTGGAAATACCACTCACCTAGCACAATGCTGCTTATCTGGTGGGCAGTCATTGAATGTCTGCTAAATAGAAGGAGTCTGAAGAGGCCGAGGCAATATTTACAACCTTGAATGTCATTGAGATAATTTCAAATATTTGAATGGAAGCAAGCTATGTGTAATCCTGGCTGTTTTGATCCTGGTTGTTTAAAGCAAGGTAAATGATTTCATCACATACCCAGGAGCTCAAGCCATGTAACTCAAAAACCTTGAAGGTCAGAGTGGAAGGACCTGAGCATGGGCAGTAGTACTCTTGTGTGAGAGGCTAGCTCTGGGCATGACTCAGTATTGCACACATAAACCCACAGCAGCTGTGCTTACCTTCACAATCCTATATGAAATCAAGCCAGTTAAATGTTTCAGCAAAGGAAGAGGGGAGTTCCCAAGGCTCTCACCCTAGGTGAGGAGCTGTTGGAAGTTTATGGCTTCTGGTCAAGAATGAGTCACCTTTAATCCTTTTTTTCTTAAATTTTTTTTAAATGATTCTTTGGGAAGTTCACATCATCATGCAACCATCTCCCACTCATTTCCAGTCCTTCCATGCCTGCCTTCACCCTTGTAGACCTCCCAAAAGAAGATAAAAATAATTATTATTTTAAAACAAAAATCAAACACTTCCATTTTGCCCACCTGTCTATCACACTTTTGTTCATCATAGTGGCCCTGAGAGCTGCAGTGTGTTACGTGGTGTACCCTTTTGCCCTTTTACTAGCAAATGTTCATTGTTCTGAATTGTTGAACTGCTTCAAGGCTTCTGGTTTCTGCTACACTTTCAATACTGCATCATCACTGAGACTGTTATTGGATATCCTGCTGTTGCCCCAAGTTGTGGAGACCCTGCAGCTATGGTTCCACAGCACAAGAACATTCATAAACTCCAGCAAGTCACAGATAGGCTAGATGTTGAGGTGGGCCAATTCAAAGCACTGAATGTGGGCCAGGGTTGTAGCTGAGTGAATTAGCCCAGGTCTCTGCAGGGGCCCTGCCCTGTGGGGGGGCAGCATTCCTATGCCCTCACTACTGGGGCCAGCTCTCCTGTGAGGGGTATGACCACCTCTCCTGCTTTATGGGTGGGTACTACATAGCATGACTTTTGGACATCAACGTGACCTTGGGTGGTTGCTTGGCCATGGACATCTACACAGACCAAACATGGCCACTAACATCAACACAAACCCCAGTTGCAGTAGGGTCACAAACCCAGACATGGCCCTCAGCAGTAGTACTGGCTGTCCAGGACATAACATGGCCTCAGGTGCCAAAGCAGGCCACTCACATCAGCCTGTCACTCACTGCCTCTTGTTTCCGTCACATGGGCCACTCTGTTTCTTTTTTTCCATTTCTCTACCATACATTTGGTCATCATAGTGGCTGGTTGAAGCTTACCTCTGGCCACTGTTTCTGCCCACCTGTATTATGCAGCAGCAGGTAGGCTGCTAGCTTCTGTCATTAACTGGCACAGGAGATGTCATGATCACGATTCACTTTTCTTTAGAAGTGTGGCCACTATTAAATTTCCTATGATCCAGCTGATAAACATGCCCCTGATGGGGGATCAATGTAGGGCCTGAGAACTTTCACTTAAAACTTGACAAAAGCTTAAAAAGGGGTTTTAGAAACAAAAGAACAGAGACAAGCAAGACTTCTTAGTAACTACATTTTTCTAGGTGGGACTCTGTTTCGCTAAAGACAAGCAGAGATTTGCATGGCTCCTTTAAGGGAGATTTCTTGACTCAACATTAAGACAGATTTAGATAAAGAAAAACCTCTAAGGGTTTACAGTGTGTTTTAAATATACATAGGCTTGGGAGAGAAAAAGAAACAGGATAAAGTGGTTTACAAAGATAGTAAGAAAGAGAGTAGCTGGGTGTGGAGCGCTATGTCCTTGCCTGCAAGAAGGATGCTCAACAACAGGATTCTTCTGCAGCTATGTTTATTGCACAGCTCATCACAGCAAGTTGAGGGAAGACCCCGAAGGAGGAAAAAGGCACTGCTTATATATGCTTTAGGGAGTCGTGTCCTAAACTGATAGGTGCAGCCCGCAACGCTCGTAACGGTCACCCCATGACGTGGATCACTCATGCGCATTGTCAAAAACAACCGCGCCTTGCTGGCTCATGGACAGGAATCCGGCGCCATCTTCGGGAATGGCACCAGTGGCTCTCTACAGCTGGGTATGGTGGCACACACCTTTAATCCTAGCACTTGGGAGGCAGAGGCAAACTAATGTCCGTGATTTCAAAGCAAACCTTGTGAACAGAGTAAATTCCAAGGGAGTGAAAGTTACACAGAGAAACCCTGTCTCAATAAATGAAAAGATAAAAGTAAAAGAAATAGAGTAATAAAAAAAGCCACGTAAAATGATAAATACACAGAGTCTGGATACTATATGCTATTGTGTTGTCTTTAAATTGCTCAATTGCTAAGGAACAACAATTGCTACAATACACTTGATTATCAATGCTACTAAATTAATCCAATTTATATATTTTAAAAATCCTTTGACTTCCAAATTTAAGTCTAAGGACAGGTTACTGGGGACAACTGTGGATTCCTTCCAACATGGTTTGATCAAGCAAGACCCCCTAAAACAGTATCCCAGATGATCCAACATTCAAAACAGCTAGAACAAGGCAGCCTTACAGACCACTACAGCCAGTATTCCTATGTCTTCTTAGGCTCCCCAAGACAGTGCCCCCTATCAACAGAAAGCAGTTTGGAAAGAATAATACCCAAATTCCCAAATATTGTTTATAAATATTTGTTTTCATTTAAATGAGGTTGGTTATAAATAGTTAATAATCACCAGTCTCCTTTTAAAGGTAAAAAGGGATTATGGCATAGAAAGGAATACTTTGTTTTGGAATGGATTTTCATTTATTGATACAATTTAAGATCAATTTTGTAATATATATATTTCTCCTCTTGTTTAGGTATTGTGTTCCTAGGGGAGTTAAAGGAGAGGAGTGAGGGTAAAGATGACTAATTATATGTGTATTTAAATTTCTATGAGTAAATTTTAAAATTAAAAATAAACCATTTGTTTCTTTTTTGAACACTCCCTTTGTGTCCTAGAGTCAATATACCCAAGTCATCACTGTGAGCAGTGTTACATCCAAAGCCTATTTTAGGCCAATTACCTCTCTGCACTGCCCTCCTTGTGTTATCAGGACTAACTGTCACTTATTTATGTGTTTTAAAGTCACTTTTCATGAGAGTTTTTTTTTTCCTGCTTGTCAGGCAGGCCCTATGATAAGATCACCATCATCATCTCATTTCTGATAGTAATCATTAATGTAGTACTATAAGTTTTTCTATGATTTTATTTTTTTTCACTGTAGACTAATTTCCTAAAAAATAATAATTGTGCTTTGGATCACTGTTGTCACGATGGGAGTTGATCCTATCTTATACTGATGCCAACTGTATAAATTAATTATGCAAACAAACAAACAATAAATCACAGAAAGGAAAAAACTCTAATCTCAAAATCTACTGATTCATGTGCTTGTTTTTGTTTTGCTTATAATGTCTCTGATTAAAAACTTTGTACAACTCACACACACTCAAAACTATACACACTGAAAGCAGGGCTGAATACAGTGGAAGGACAACTCTTCATTTATTTTCTGTATTATTTTGCTGTTTAAAAAAAAAAACATTTAAGCGGTGGGAGAGATGGCTCAACAGTTAAGAGCACTGGCTGCTCTTTCAGAGTACCTGGATTCTATTCTCAGAACCCACATGCTAGCTCAGAATCTTCTGTAACTACAGTTTCAGGGGATCTGATGCCTTCTGGCCTCTGAGGACATCAGGGACACTCATGGTATAAAGACATGCATTCAAACAAAACATTCATACAGATTAAAAAAGGAAAACAAAATGAAATTAAAATTAAATTTAACAGAATCATTTCATTGGTGTGTGAGTAGCTACCCCTATCTAGCTGTGTCTTTCTATTTCTGAGTTCATGACAATGAAATGATCTCATAACATATATTTTTAAAAAGCCTATGGAAAGGAAGTTGAATATTTTCTAAGATGAGTAAGTTAGTCACTATAGTTACAGCTATGAGTGGTGCCCTGTCATTGTCTGGTAAATATCAGTAGGTTTCACAATATAAGGTTAACTTCTGTACAAGCTGCATAGTTGGGAGGTTATTGTAGATTTAGTATTGTAATATGTAATGTGATTTGATGAGTAAAGTGTTCATGGTGTAAAACCTTTTTTCCACAGAACATGGTAATTTAGACTTTTCAATTTATGCCCTTGGTTGTTTAGCAGTGGAAGTCTCAAGTAATATAAGACATAAGTTAATAAAGGATGCAGTCACTCTCCCATCTTCCTCCTCCATCTATCCTCTTCCCTCATGTTCTCACCCCCCTCCCCTCTCGATTACTAGTCACCTCATCCCCAGTTTAGTCGGGAGATCTCACCTAATCCCCCTTCCCAGGGTAATTCATGTGTCCCTGGTAGGGTCCTCCTTGGTAACTAACTTCTTTGGAGCTGTGGTTTTTAAGTCTTGTTATCCTTTGCTTTACATATGATATCTACTTATGAGTAAGTAGAGGGAGTCACCATGGGGTTAGGGAGAAACCTGGTGCTAGAGAAATTCCCAAGAATCCCCAAGGATGGCCTCAGCAAAGACTCTTGGAAATAGTGGAGAGGGTCCCTAAACTGGCCTACCCCTATAATCAGATTGGTGAATACTCCAACTATCATCAGATATCCCTCATTCAGTAATTGTTAAAACCACATGCATGAGCAAGGGAAGCCAAGATCATGATGGAGAAATCTACAGAGACAGCTTAAATAAGCTCATGGAAACTCATGAACTCTGGACCAACAGCTGTGGAGTCTCCATGGGACTGAAATAGACCCTTTGCATGTGGCTGACAGTTGTGAAGTTTGAACTATCTGAGGAGCCCTTGGTAGTAAGACCAGGATCTATCCCTGGTGCATGAGATAGCTTGTTGGAGCCCATTTCCCAGGGTGAGATGCTATGCTTAATGTTCCAGACTTTGTTGCTTCCTCATGGGAACTCTTACTGGTGAGGAGGAGTGGGCTGGGGATGGGCTGGGGTGGTGGGGGTGGTTGAGGAAGGGTGGAAGGGAGAACTGTGATTGGAATGTAAAATGAAATTTAAAAAATAATTAATTAAAAGAAGGATGCAGTTAAATGATTTAACCACTAGATGGGAGTGTTTTAAAGCTAAAATTACCGCTTGAAACTACTCTGTAGTTCTTTTTCTTTGTATGTACTGGGGTTTGTTTACTCTTCTTTCACTCTCAACTATTGTCTCCTTGTAGCTATGACAGACCTTATTTAATGCAAATGTAGACTTTTAAGGCCATCTCTAATCTTGAAGATTTTTTTTAATGTTAGTATGATAAAACTACATTTTATAATATCAAAGATACAAATAAAAAGTCAAAGCTTGCCTCTTTTAGTTCCCCTAGAAATAGAAGTGATTCTGAATTGTTTAAAGAATTACAAACTTTTCAACAAACTAAGATGTTTTAGATTCTTTTTAATATGCAAGAAAATCCCACATACGATAATAACACAGTTTTCAATGAATAGGTACATTCATAGAAATAATGGTATCCTGTTATGGTTGATATCTCTTTTTAAAAATTATTTCATGTGTATGGGTGTTTTGACACCATGTATGTCTCTGTATCACTTAGGTTCCTCTTGTTCTTAGAGGCCAGAAGATAACATTGGATCCTTTGGAACTGGAAATACAGGTTGTTATAGTTTGCTACATAGATCATTGGAACTGAATCCTTACCCTCTGCAAGGACAAGTTTTCTTAACTACTGAACCATTTCTCCAGCCTTTATTGCTTGGAAATTAATTGTATCTCATATACAAAACCCTTGATTGCAGTCATGTGGTGTCATTGGGGAATGGTGAAAGCAGGGTAGGTTATAGGGACCGTGCCTTTAAAGACACCATGTGTCCACTTCTGTTATCTCTGCTGCACCTGATGTGGTACAGTGGCTTGGTTCCATTGCACTCACCCCACTTCATGTTCTATTCTCCCACAGGCCAGAAAGCAAAGATTCAGGTTGCCATGGGCTGAAGCTGCTGAAATGGTAAACCTCTTCTTCCTTTTGTTTTGTCTCAGTTGTTTCCCTCCGGTCTGGAAAGGTGATGGAAGCCTCCTATACAAGTACAGGAAAAATTCAGATATGTCAATATCTTGGGAAATTTTCATAAAGCTACACACCTAACATATTTATGGTCATTTTGGTAATTCCTCACTGAAGAATAGGGCATTGAAATAAGTTTGTGTGTTGTCAAGAATCATAACTGGGAGAAAGCTGACTTGAAATGTGTGCTGGGGTAGTTTTATGCCAATTTTACATAAGCTAGAATCCTTCAGGAAGAAGGAATTTCACTTGAAATAATGCCCCCCCCTTATTGGTCCGTGAACAAGCCTGTGGAGCATTGATGATATGAGAGCCCAGATTATTGTGCTTACTGTCACAACTGGCAAGGGCATGCTGGGTGCTATGAAGAGGCAGGCTGAAAAGTCTTAAGGAGCAAGGCAGTAGACAGTACTTCTCCATGGTCTCTGCACAAGGTCCTGCCTTGAGTTTCTGCCCAGATGTCACTGGATAATGGGATATGATAAGGATCTATAAGCTGAAATAAATGGTTTCTTTCCCACATGGTGTTTTATCACAGCAAAAGGATCCCTAACTAAGAGAGAAATCAGTAACAGGTTTATAGGACACTGCTGTGACAGACCTGACAGTGCTTTGGTGGGGTTTATTGTGGTTGCTTTTTATGTCAGCTTGAAACAAATTAGTATTAAATGAGTAGGTAGTCCAGGATAAAGAACTGCCCCAATTGCCTCTGATGGTTGTGAGATGGCCCACTCCAACTGTGGCAGCAGCCGCAATAAGAAAGAAGCTCATATTGCCTGTTGCTCCCCTGACCTCCTCTCTGGCAGCAGGACTTGATTTCACCCATTGTTTATCCGATGCTGATACCTTCTCTGAAAGTAGAATCAGTGTTTCCAAGGTTCCATCATGCACTGGGGACCAGTGGCTTTTCAGGAATTTCCTGGTCTCTGGGCACCAGTTTGGGACTACTGGAACACCTGCCTTACAGAATGAGTAACTAGCGGTCATCACCGCCTAATGAGAGACAGCTGTTCCGGGCTACTCCGCTTGTTGTGACATCCAGCCTCAGGGACTGAGCAACCACCAAGTTTTTAGCATCTCTACTGTCTTTTGTCCAAAGTTACTATTTAAAAGCTCACTAAATAAATTCAGATGTGTGCGTTTTAGGGGGCGGGGTGCATTCACCATTTTACTCGTTCCTCTAGAGAACCCCGATTAAAGCTATGCTATAGATAAAGCACTGCCATCACTTACTTACATATCTAAACGTGAAATATTTTTATGTGAATGATTCCACATATCTGAATATTCTGAAACAGCACCAGCCAACCTTGTCACCTACAAGCTTGTTAAGATACTTTATGATTCCATCCCCTGTGAGTAGCCAAGGGGCAGCACCAGAAGTTGCTTTATTTTTGTTCAGTTTTATTTTTTCAAGACTGGGTTTCTCTGTGTAACAGAGATCAGGCTAGATTGAAACTCACAGAGATCAGGCTGCATCTGCCTCTGGAATGCTGGGATTAAGGTCATGTGTCATCACGCCTATTTGAGAAAGTTCTTAACAAGCTTCTAGTTGCTGCTGCTGACCAAGAAAATAAACCCAAGGACTCAATGACCTGTAAAAATGCATCTGTGTAAGTAAAATCAGCTAACAGTGAGAAAAAAAATCAGGAAGACAGAATGTAAGTCTTAAATATAATGGTCTATGATTGATCCCTTGATAATTCTGTTTTGAAAAAGAAGTACCAAGTTGACTCTCAGAATGAAAACACTCATGAAGGTTTTATAATTTCACATTTCTGAAGCAAACTGCCTACAATGGTAAGATGAGAGTGTTCATTATTCCTTTCTGAGACAAGGTCCTGTGCTTGGTTGTGCTCCCTTCGCATTTTCAGGGACCCCTCCCAGCTCCCAAGAGCACAAGTGCAGCAGACTCCACAGTGACAGAAAATACCATAATTTTTAGTATTAAGTTCTTTTACTCCCCAACATGCTAGGCAAGAAAATTTTGATTTATGTCAAAATGCTGATTGTTTAAAAAATTTGACAATATACAAGAGATAATCTCAAGGTGTGGGAGGAGTTGTGTAATGGTTTGAAAATCACTCAGCATCTATTTTAGCTGATAGCAAAGTAAGCTAACTTCTGCTCCTGGTTCCCTCCAAAGCCCAGCAGCAGATAGTCCCATTGCAGGAGAATAAACAACACAGAATTTTCCTAAATCCTCCAATACCCTGACTTGGTCCCCAAGTCAATACTATCTGCTACTCCCTGACTCCCCTGCAGTTTTTAAAGTGCATGTCCACAATAGATTATTGTAAATCTCCTATCAATTACCCCCCCACACACACACACACAAGATCTTCCACATTCTCTTTTGTAGGAAAATTCAGGAAGTATGGAGCTATGGAGACACCTAGTGTACACGATGAAATGAACAACCAGTTTTCATGAAGTGTGTACCCGGACAGTGGTCTGTACACAGTGGAGTAGTTCTCCAGACAAAAGTGCCTACATTAGTACTTTCTCCTGAAAACAAGATTTATCAGAAGGAAAGAATTCCTTCTTATTCTTCAGGGTTTGCCATGCCATTCAAAAACTTTGTATCCTTGTATGTAGATGTGGTAAATTCAAGCCCAAGACATGTAAACACAATAGCAATAATGTAGCAGTAAAATTAAAAATCAAAAGCAGTGCATATGTCCTTCAGAACTGGGAAATATTCTTGCTAGTCTTGCTAGTACTTAGGATTGGCAGTATGAAGGCTCACCTGCTTGCTCCTATCTCCTCTTTGCAAAAGAAATTGAAGTAAACAATGAAAGTCACTTGGCCATGGGAATCCCAGGGTATGAGAATTCACAAGATAAACACAGATATTTAAAACTATGTGCTTCTTACTTTTCCTATAACTTATAGTGTAATAATGAATGTACCATACAATGATGTCATTTTGTATAATTATTTTAATGGAAGACCTATTGTGGAGATGGCATTTCTACAGTGATAAACTGTCAGAGGAAAGAAGACTGTAGACTTTACTTTGTACAGGAATCAATACTGTGACATTATGTTTAAACCTTGTATTCATGTGCATATGTGAATTTTTTTTTAGGTAAAGTCCATAATAGCCTTCATGAGATTCTCAAATGTTACCCTTTGAGCACTGTTGTATCAAATAGCCAAGGCTTGAGAATTTACTGAAGCCCATTTTACTCACTATACAAAGAAATGCCTTATCTATTCAATTCGGTATTCAATCTAAGAAGCTAAGGTCTAAAACAATTTAGTTTCCCAAGGCACTTTTCTGTCTCATCACTCCATATCATAACTGCAAACCCTAGAGTATCTCTCTACTGTTTGGAAACATAAAACCTCATTTTCTTGCAATTTCTCTATTATATTTACTATTATCAAAGAGTAAGAGTCCTTATTAGAACAATAGGATAAGGACTTTAACACTATCATTATATTTTATTTTATAGAATGAACCAGCAAAAGGGATTTGGACATGATCACATTGCTTGTACATAGTGATGATAGCAAAAAGGAATATTCTGATTTATTTCTTAGGTATTTGTTTATAGTTTAGTGCTGAACTGCTTCTTCACACCTGGGTTTACCCCCTACTTTTCTGAACTTTTCTTTTTTTCTCCTTTTATCAACTGAATTGAGGCTTCTTGGATGAGCCTGGATAGAGAGATGCTTCCTGGGCCATGAGTCATTACAAATGACTGCATCACTAAAGAAAATGGTACCCCTGCCAGCAGCCATTAATTAGCTAACAGTTCCTTAGGAAGTAGTGGAGCCTCAGGAGAAAGTCCCTCATTTGTGATGGACTCATTTGTGTGCAGGTGTTCACTGTTACTGTGTGTTCATGATTACAGCTGCCATGCAATGTTTCACACTTATCTCCTGTCCTCTGGCTCTTACATTCTTCATTCTTCCCCTCTTCCATGATGGTTCCTAGGCAGTGGGGGTGGTAATATAGATGATCTGATAATGCATCTGATGTTTCAGATTTAAACCTCGGACTCTACCAGTTACTAGCTACCCAATGAACTACTAAAGACTTTAAATTTGGTGTCATTTTCTGAAATGATATCTAGCTTTTAGGTCTGTGAGAAGAAATAAATAAGAAAATTAAAATTGAAATAACAAGAAATAAAATAGACTTATAAGGAAAGATGATTTAACAATGTAAAACAAATGAAGGGTATGGAAGATAACATTATTGTATTAATCTTCATTCTCCAGAGAACACAGAGACAATTGTATACACATGCACAAAGGCACACACACGCACACACACACACAAACAATTGTCATCTCTATAGCTTTATTTTACATTTATTAATTTGCTAATATAATTATGGATGCTAAGAAGTCTGAAATCTTCTGTCAACAAGCTAAGACTCAAGAGTAACAATGATATAGTTGTAATCTGTGTCTAATTCTGTGGAAACCAAAGCATCCAACTATGGAAGTCATGGTGTGAGTCTCAGACTGATGCAGGCTCAGCTGGAAGGTCAGTCAGACAGGTAACTAATCCTTTTTTTCCTTGGCCACCTGTCTACTGAGACCTTCAATATATTGGATAAGGTCTATCTACACAAAGGAAGGAAATTGACTTTAGTAAAATTTCAGACTACTTATTCAGAGATAAAATTTATCTAGAAACACCTTCATTGGGCAACACACATGACTTTTAACAGATCTTTTTATTCTGTCCATTCAAGACAAATAAAATTAAGCATCATAATAACCATGTGTGAAAAAACAGGACTAACCATTTTGATTATTAAAATGAAAGCACTTTTAGAATTGGAAAAAATTCTTATAATACACTGGTTTGTAAAGTCTCTTTGTATCTGAACCACTCTTGTATCACACTTTAAATAAAGATTGTTTTGTAGCAGAAGATGTTGTGTTTGAATTCCAGGAGAGGGATTATATATTTCTACTCTGTTACTAAAAGTAAAATCTTATTAATATTTAGAGTCCTTCATAAATACCTCCAAAACACCCCCAGTGAAATCATCATGACACAAGTCATAATTATCTAGAGGTTTTTGATATATATATATATATATATATCAAAACTGATGTCTACTTATAGCTCATTCTTGGGGTTCTTAATTGGTTTAATCTTTGTCTTTATAGTATAAGGCAAACTTATTAAGGAAAACAATGGAAGAGACTATATCTTTTTATAAGGAATGACATTGTGCCCCGTATGTTTTCTAAGAGGCTCTAGGAAGATAATCATAACATTCCTGACCTCATGACCCCAACATTGTCTCTATATGTGAGTGTTTTGAAACATTTGTCTTTAATTTCTTCTCCTTTATAAAATTCCTCCATTTTCTATAACAACTGGTAACATCACAGGACACATAAAGCTATTAGGTGCTTTCTTTTCTTTTTTTAAATTTATATTAGGTGATTTCTTAAACCCCATTGTGAAACCCATAGAAATATATATTATCCTGTTACACACAACATTCTGTTGTACAAATAATGGCAGGATGTTAATAATCAGTTATAAAATGTGTTAAAAATTTCTACATCTTTCTGTCTCTTTCTACTAAGTATGTCTCAAAGTTTTAAACAATATATTTTAAAATCAATATTGTTGAAAAACTAAGGACATTGATTTTGTATCTGAACTCCATCATCCATTCCCCATGGCTCTTTGGAGAGCTATTTTAAGAGAAAGTCACATTCAAACAGGACCAAAAGATAGTAAAAGCCCCAAAATTGATCAGTGATGCCTGTCATGTACAGACAAATAAATACTGTGTTTTATCTTTCCTGTGTTTGAGATGATGAATTGCTTTGTAGCTTTTAAGAGTCATGGGATCATGGATTTAACTCCTGGCATTACTTCTTACTTGATAAGTAGCTAAATGACCTTAAATTGCTCTCTCTCTCTCTCTCTCTCTCTCTCTCTCTCTCTCTCTCTCTCTCTCTCTCTCTCTGTGTGTGTGTGTGTGTGTGTGTGTGTGTGTGTGTGTGTGTGCTGTTAAAACATGAAGCTAAATAAGGAACAGAAATTATCTCTTATGCTTTTGGATCCTGTGACGACTCATATCAAGAAGCCATCATCCAGTGGCTGGGCAAGTCCCAGTACTTATTTCTGTCATGGTTACCTCACTTCATTGGCCTCCAGTGGAAGAAGGACTAGAACAGGCTGAACTTATTACCTTGGATATTTTATAAGTAACCAATTCAATTCATTTAGCAGTGTGACTCTATCTACAGCTAACCATCATCTGAAGGTTCCACTATTTTAATACAACCACAATAAGGATTAAATTTTAAAATTTATTTTGGAAGGTCTCTCTCTCTCTCTTTCTCTCTCTAACACACACACACACACACACACACACACTTCTCTTTCTTCTCTATTTCCCTTTTTCTTTGTCTGTCTTCCTTTTGCCTCTTTCTATGCTTTATGATCATTAAATACATGTAGCATGGCAATAGCCAAATGCCAGGAAAGATCTTTTGTTGTATTTATTACTACTCTGATGAAATTGTAGAAAGATGGATATGTCTTCAGTTTCATCTCAGGTTGAAAATATAAGTTATTGACAGAGATATTATGAATTAATTGCAGTCCTTTTGATAATTATTTTCAATATATCTCCTTTCAAGCAGATCTAAAGATCAATGCCTAAAAAAATAATTTTTGAAGTAGATGACTTTGGGATTGGGAAGTGCGAACAGACCTTTGAAACACCTTGATATCAAGTGGTTCACTTGCTATCCCATTTAAGCTAAGTGTTCTTGAACCAAGCATAGTATTGGACTCCAAACTAATTACCTTATCTCTCACTGGTTTGTCATAATGTAACAGGTATAATATGGCAAAAGCAACTTCTACATTAGACAGTATTGTCTGTACAATATAAGAATATAGTTGATTCAATGTTATTTAATAATTCAGAAACCTAACTGTCATCCCAATAGTCAAGATAGTCACTTAATCCTCTTTCCCATTTCAGATTATATTATTTCATAAACAGAATATATTGGAAAATTTTTAGTCCTTTGGATTAGGTTGTAAAGAATCAAATGATGCTGTTAAGACATTCTGGGAACCACTTTCATCTAGAATTAAGAACAGATCAAAAGATGCTGATCATAGCTGAGATTGTGAGGCCATCCATGATGACTAGGGGTGTCTAATGAGTTCAGGAAAAGTTTGGCGCAGGGACATGCATCCTCTGAGCTGTCAACCTGAGCCTTACATCCCCAACAGTTTTGTTGCACTCAGCCATGTGACAGGAGGGTCTAAGAGCAAAGTCAGGCTTTGCATCCTGAGAAGTCAGCTTCTGTGAAAAGAGGTCTTAATTGGACTCTTTTGTAAGGCAGTTTGAGGAGCTTGCTTCTCTCAGGAGAGCTCATGTGAAATCCCTCTAATATAAAATGAAATTGATATGACTCCGATAACATCTTGGCATGTAAAATAATAAATAAATAGGAAGGGACCAGAGCACTCATCTTGAGAACAGCTGTTCTTTGCTGGTTTCTATTAAGCAGTGCTGCATATTGTAGTCGTCATGCCCTCCTACAGTGCGTGCTCCCTTCACAGATGGCAGACGAAGTTGTCTGTAGTATACATTCTGTGCTAATCATGACGATAAACTGTTTCAGCTGGAAAATCGCTATGGAGGGGGGGGAAGACTGTGACTTTCGGGGCCAGAAATAAGCATTTGTCACTTAAAATTTTCAAAAAGAAGCCAAAGTCTTACCATCACTTTCCAGCTACACACATCAGATTGGGAGGTTGAATGTGCAACCTCATTATGCAGCGATCCCGCTGATCAAACATCTGACTCGAACGCTTTGCCTCTCTCCAGACACACGCTCTGACAGTTCTTCTGTGGATGAGAAGCTCCCACAGCCCTTGCTCTATTTCTCTTCCAATAAACACATTTAAAATAGATCTATGAGAACAGTAGCTTCTGCCCTGTAGCCATTTGGATCACTATTTCTCAAAGACATTTCCCCAGACCCTGGTACTAATCTCTGGAAATTTGGTCCTTTGACCCAGAGAGTGGAGATGGGAACAAAGGATTTGTAGGATGAAAAGAGTGTGCAGCTGAACGGAAACACTGTCTTTCCTTGCAACATCAATTCTATCAGGAAGACTTCAAAGACAGCAGATTTAAATCAAGTTAATCTGTTGTTCTACAAATTTATTTGGTCTTAGAATTTCTGTTTTCTTCTTCATAGACCTGAAGAGTCTATGGGGCAGTGTGTGTATACAGTTTAGTAAATAGTGATCCTACATGTCAGTTCTCTAACTCTTAAATGGGATGTTTGCTTTCTTTCTCAATGCCAAACAATGGTGAACTTCAGTTCAGGATTTAAAGCATTTATTATGCAATCTCTAAACCTCTAGTTGAGAGTTTCTCTTTGTTTCTCCTCAAAGATGTAAAATATCCTGTTCTCTTATTTGTTGCCCAAATAAACTTTTAAATCTGTTAGCAAACTGTTGAGTATGAGTCTTTGTGTCTTTGATGAGACATGAGAAAAACTTTAACTTTAGCTCTTAAGCAAAATTAAAGGACACATACTACGTATTTGTATTTCCAACCAATTAGCTCTTCTCTCCTGTTGTGTACTGTCTGCAGAATGAGCTATTCATTTTGAATGAGTGAGTTTATTAAGATATAGTAAGCCAATTAGAAGAGCATATAGCAAGAAACAGAGACAGACAACAAAACATTATCAATTTGAGTGCTCAAAACATGAAACAGAAACTGACTGGGGAAGTTGAGACACTCAAATATCCTTCCCAATCAAGTTTTGTCTCCATGGCTGAGCTCCCAGCTATTTCCCACTGCAGGCTCTTTTGTATCATGGATAAATAGCAGTAGTTTCTATTGGAAACAGTTTATCTTCTAGATGTTCTGAAGGGTACTGTGTCTTTAATTCTTATGCTATAATCTTACCTCCCTGTGACAGAGTTAGGGGATAAGGCCAACCCCATCCCCAAGCAAGTGACCTTGGAGGACACTATGAGACGAATGTACTGGGGTCTGAAATGGAGAAGGGGCAACCTTGATTGGAATCCATCTCAATGAGCCCAAATAGCACATTCCAATTTATCAATATAATGTACATCATGGCATATGTGAAATTCTGACATTGGCCAAGTTAGTAGCATACTCTAGTTTTAGGCTTCAAATATGAAATATCTTCCACTGAATGATGTGAGGAAAGCCTGGATCTAAGGTGTTGGCACCTCTTTGAGAGGCAGTAGAATTTTTAGAAGGGAGGTCCTGGTTGTAGGAAAAGGTCACTAATAGCTTTTGGTTATTTATTTATTTATTTATTTATTTATTTATTTATTTGTATTTTGGTCTTTCAAGACAAGATTTCTTTGTATTGCTTTGGAGCCTGTCCTGGAACTCACTCTGTAGACCAGGCTGGCCTCAAACTCACAGAGATTCCATGAACCTCTGCCTCCTGAGTGTTGGAATTAAAGGGGTGCACCATGAATGCCTGGCTTAGGAGCATGTTTTGAGGGCCATGCCTGTAGCAGGCTCTATTGGACCGCCAGCCCACAAATCATGGCATGGAAACTTATTATCAATTATGAAAGCTTGGCCTTAGCTTAGGCTTGTTTCTACCAAGCCCTAGCTAGGATAGCATATAATGTAGTCATCAATCCCATTATAGGTTAAGGGCATTTAAGGTAGCCTCTCCACTATTGCTTAAATAGTTAGTTGGGGTCATCTTTGTAGATCTTTGGACAATTTCTTAGTGCCAGATTTCCCTTAAAACCTATAATGGCTCTCTATATTATGGTATCTCTTTTCTTGCACTCCTCTATTCTTTCCTTACTCAATCTTCATGCTCTCTCATGCTCACCTCTCCCCTTCTCTTTCTCCTAACATCCTCTCCCCTCCCCCATGCTCCAAATTTGCTTGGGAGATCTTGTCCCCATCTACCTCTCCAGGGCAACATGTTTTCCCCTTAGGATCCTCTTTGTTTCCTAACTATTCTGTGGGGGTGGATTATAAGCTAGTAATCCTTTACTCTATGTCTAAAAATCATATATTAGTGAGTATATACCATGTTTGTCTTTTTGTAACTGTGTTACATAACTCAGGATGGATTCTTCTAGTTCCATCCATTTGCCTGCAAATTTCTAGATTCCTTTTTTTTTTCCTGCTGAGTAGTACTTCATTGTGTAAATATACCACATTTTCTCCATCCATTCTTCAGCTGAGGGGCATTTAGGTTGCTTCCAGGTTCTGGTTATTACAAATAATGCTGCTATGAACATAGTTGAACAGATGTCCTTGTATGATTGTGCATTTTTGGGTATACACCTAAGCATGGAATTACTGAATATTGAGGTAGACTGATTCACATTTTCCTGAGGAAACACCATACTGATTTCCAAAGTGGCTGTTCCCTCCAGCAGTGGAGGAGGGTACCCCTTTTTCCCACATCCTCTCCAGCATAAACTGTCTTTGATGTTTTTTATTTTAGCCATTCTGACAGGAGTAAAATGGCATCTCAGAGTTGTTTTGATTTGCATTTCCCTGATGGCTAAAGATGTAGAGCACTTTTTTTAAATGTCTTTCAGCCATTTTAGATTTCTCTATTGAGAATTACCTGTTTAGTTCTGTACCCCACTTTTTAATTTGATTACTTGGTGTTTTGGTAGCTAGCTTCATGAGTTCTTTGTTTATTTTGGAAACCAGCCCTCGTCAGATGTGGAGTTGGTGAGTATTTTTTCCCATTCTGTGGGCTTCTGTTTTGTCTTGTTGACTGTGTCCTTTGCCTTACAGAGGCTTTTCAATTTCAGGAGGCCCCATTTATTAATCATTGATTACAGTGTCTATGCTATTGGTGTTATGTTCAAAAAGTGGTTTCCTGTACCAATTTATTCAAAGGTATTTCCCACTTTCTCTTTTAAGAGGTTTAGTGTGGCTAGATTAATGTTGTGGTCTTTGATCCATTTGGACTTAAGTTTTGTGTATGGCAATAGATATGGATCTATCTACTATATTCTGCAAGTTAGCATCCAGTTATGCCAGCATCATTTGTTGTAGATGCTTTCTTTTTTCCATTGTATAATTTTAGCTTCTTTGTCAAAAATCAGGTGTTTATAGGTGTGTGTGTTAATATCAGGGTTTTGAATTCGATTTCAATGGTTTTGCTGTCTATTTTCATGCCAATACAAATCTGTTTTCAAGACCATAGTTCTATAGTAAAGCTTGAAGTCAGGGATAGTGATGCCCCTCTGGAAGTTCCTATATTGTACAGGGTTGTTGTTTTGGCTATCCTGGATCATATATATATATATGAGTATTATTTTTTCAAGGTCTGTGAAGAATTGTGCTGGGTTTTGAGGAAATTTCATTGAATCTGTAAATTGCTTTTGGCAAGATTGCCATTTTTACTATGTTGAGTCTACCTATCCGAGAGCATGGGAGATCTTTCCCTTTTCTGATATCTTCTTTAGTTTCTTTCTATATGGACTCAAAGATTGTATTATATAGGTCTTTCACTTGTTTTGTTAGCATTACCCCAAGATGTTTTATGTTGTTTGTGGCTATTGTAAAAGATGATGTTTCTCTGATTTCTTTCTCAGCCTCTTTATATCTATACTGAGCTTTTGCAGTTAATATTGTATCTTTCCACTTTGCTGAAAGTGTTTATTATATGTAGTAGTTCCCTGGTAGAGTTTTTTTGCGTCATTTATATAAACTATCATATCATCTGCAAATAGTGAGAGTTTGACTTCTGCCTTTCCACTTTGTACACCCTCGATCTCCTTTTGTTTTCTTATTGCTCTAGCTAGAACTTCAAGTACAATATTGAAGAGAGATGGAGTGGACAGCCTTGTCTTTCCTGATTTTAGAGGAATCACATTGAGTTTTTTTCCATTTAGTTTGATGTTGGCTGTTGGTTTGCTGTATATTGTTTTTATTATGTTTAGGTATGTTCCTGTTATACCTGATCTCTCCAAGACCTTTATCATGAAGGGATGTTGGATTTTATCAAAGGATTTTTCACCATCTAATGAAATGATCTTGTAATTTTTCTATTTCAGTTTGTTTATATGATGGATTATATTAATGGATTTTCATATATTGAACCATCCCTGCATCCCTGGGATGAAGCCTATTGGTCATGGTGAATTATTTCTCTGATGTGTTGTTCTTGGATTGGATTTGCCAGTATTTTATTGAGTATTTTTGTAATAATGTTCATGAAGGATATTGGTCTATAGGTCTCTTTCTTAGTTGTGTCATTGTGTGGCTTGAGTACTAAGGTACTCTAGCCTCATAAAAAGAATTTGGAAATGACTCTTCTGTTTCTATTATGTGGAATACTTTGAGGAGTGTTGCTATTAGCTATTCTTTGAATTTCTGGTAGAATTCTGCACAGAGACTATCTGATCCCGGGCTTTTTTAACTTGAGAAACTTTGGATGACTGCTTCTATTTCATTGGGGGGGGGTTATAGGTCTATTTAAAATGCTTATCTATTCTTGATTTAATTTCAGCAAGTGATATCTACCCATAAAATTGCCAATTTCCGTTGAATTTTTAAATTTTGCGGAGTACAGGTTTTCCAAGTATGATTTGAAGATTCTCTGTATTTCCTCAATGACTATTGTTATGTCCCCCTTTTCATTTCTGATTTTGTTAATTCGCATGCTTCTCTCTCTCTCTCTCTCTGCCTTTTTGTTAGTGTGGTTAAAGGTTTATCTATCTTGTTGATTTTCTCGAAGAACCAACTCTTTGTTACATTGATTCTTTGTATTGTTTTCCAATTTTCTACTTTATTGATTTCAGACCTAAATTTGATTATTTCCTGGCCTCTACTACTCCAGGGTAAGTTTGCTTCATTTTGTTCTAGAGCTTTCAGTTGTGCTGTTAATTCTTTAACGTGAATTTTTCTTTAGTTTTTTTTTTTTTTTTTCAATGTGAGCACTTAGTGCTATGAACTTTCCTCTTAGTACTTTTCAAAGTGTCCCATAAGTTTGTGTATGTTGTGTCTTCATTCTCATTGAATTCAAGGACCTCCTTAATTTCTTTCTTAACACAGGAATTGTGCAATTGTATATTTTTTCAATTTCCATGTGTTTGTAGGGTTTCTGCGATTTGTGTTGTTGTTGAGTTCTAATTTTAAAGCATGGTGGTCTGATAAAACACAGGGGGTTATTTCAATTTTTTTTTGTACCTATTGAGGTTTGCTATATTGCAGAATATGTAGTTAATTTTAGAAAAGGTTCCATGTGGAGCTGAGAAGAAGGTATATTTTTTGTGTATGGATGATATACTATATAAATGTCTGTTAAATCCAATTGGGTCATACTTTCTGTTAGTTCCTTTGTTACCTTGTTAAACTTTTGTCTGGTGAACCTTCCCAATGTTGAGAGTGGGTTGTTGAAGTCTTCCACTATAAGTGTGTAAGGTTTTATTTGTTATTTTAGTTTTAGTAATGTTTCTTTTACGAATGTGGGTGCCTTTGTATTTGGGGCATAGATATTCAGAATTGAGACTTCATCTTGATCCTCTAATGAATAAAATAATTCCCTTCTTCATCTCTTTCGATTGATTTTAGTTTAAAGTCTAGTATGTTAGATATTAGGATTGCTATATCTGCTTATTTCTTGTGTCCATTTGACTAGAAAATCTTTCTCCACCTTTAACTCTGAGGTAATATCTGTCTTAGAGGTTGAAGTGTGTTTCTTGTATGCAGCAGAAGAATGGATTCTGTCTTCGTATCAATTCTGTTAGTCTGTGTCTTTTTAAAGGTGATTTAAGACTATTAATATTGAGGGATATTAATGACAATGGATTGTTAAGTCTTGTTTGTTTTAGATTTGTTGTTGTTGATGGTATAACGTGTGGATTTTCCCACATTTTCCTTTTGGATGTTGGTAAAGTGTGATTATCTATTGCCTATATATTTGTGGGTGTAGTGAACTTCCTTAAGTTGTAGGTTTTCTTCTAGAACTTTCTGTAGGGCTGGATTGGTTTTGTCATGGAATATCTTTTTTCTCCATCTATAGTGATTGAAAGCTTTACTGGGTATAGTAGTCTGGGTTGGTATCTCTGCTATCTTCATATTTGTAGGACATCTATCAGGACCTTCTGGCCTTCAGAGTTTCCATGGAGAGGTCAGGTTTGCCTTTATATATTACTTGGCATTTTTCCTTTGCTGCTCTTATTATTCATTCTTTATTCTGTATGTTTGTTGTTTTGATTATTAGGTGGTGATGTGACATTTTTATTATTTAGTTATTTATTTTGTGATCCACTCTATTTGGTGTTCTGTAAGCTTTCTGTACTTCCATTGACATGTCTTTCTTTAGGTTGGAAAGTTTTCTTCTATGTTTTGTTGAATATATTTTCTGCACTTTTGAATTAGGTTTCTTCATTTTCTTCCATACCTATTAATCTTAGGTTTGTCTGTTTCATGGCATCCTGTATTTCCTGGATATTTTGTGTTAGGGAAGGCAGGCTGGAAACAGGCCCAAACTGGAAAGGCAGTTTGAAGGTCTCAGAAGCAGCTCACCCATATCAGGTTTAAAACTGGGGACATTTTGTAACATAAGGCTTTGAGACTTTTGCCCCCTCTTCCTTTTCAAGGAGAAGAATTATAAGAAATCTCTGTTTTGTTTGTTTGTTTGTTTGTTTTTTCTTCCAAAACTAACAACAAACCTTTGAGATTAGTTTTGAGGGGATGCCAATTGTTGAGTTGTAGCTCAATGGTACAGTCCCTGACTTCAGACATCAGCAACACACACACACACACACACGCACGCACGCACGCACGCACAGGCACACGCAACACGCACGCACACACACACACACACACACACACACACACACACACACACACGGCGGGATGGGGGAGACAAGCAGACAGAGAGACAGACAAAGAGATAGAGAAAAATGAGAAATAGAGATGGAGAGAATTTTGAAACAGGTTCCCAGACCTTCAGGTAACACAACAGACTGGTGTTTGATTTTGGTTAAAAAAAAAAAAAAAAAAAAAAAAAAAATCCAAAGGACAAGAAATGGCTAATATGTGGCAACACAGTGAAGGGAGAGGAACAGGATGGATACAGTATCTCCTGTGAGCTTTGTGCGCTCCATGAGGGAGTGGAAGTGACATGGAACAGAGAGTCCCCGAGTTAACAAAGCATACTTGTAGGATTGACACAAGGACAGACAGGAGAAAACGTGATAGCACACTTTGGAATATAGGAGGAAGTAGCAGAGATACAAACTTATTTGTCATACCCAGAGAAGCTGAGGGAGTCCCTCAACAATTTTTAATCTCCTCCAAAACTGGACAACAAGTAAGAATTGTGACAGCACCTGTCAGGCATTTTAGTGAGAAAAGGGGAGTCAACCAGATATTATCTACCCACTCCCAATCTACTCCCATGTGCTAGCTAGTTTTAAGATCATTGGTGTAGAGACGTAATTTGAGTACAGAGACTGTCTCCAGAAACATTAAAAGTAACTTTGAGTTTGAAATATTCAATGTATATGAAGTTATCATCTTACCTGAGTGCATTCCAGAGATCTCACAAAAACATTGTGCCTATAATTGACAAGAAGTTATTGTATTCTTAATATTTTATAATAGTCGATTTCAGGTTGAAGGTGCTGATCATACACATCTATGTACACATAGCACAAACAATACAAAATGAAATAAAAACAAAGGTGCACAAGCCATTGTGAATATATTGTGTTATGTGATCAATGATTTCAGAACTAGGAAAACAAGTATGTGTCTATATGTATGCATGCATGTATACATATAACTGAATTATATGTATCCTTTATATTCATGTGCTCATTGTGTTTATATACTCATTGGCTTTTCACATAGTTGAGTGATAAATGGCACTGAATTTCAAAATTAAAAAAAAATGAATAGTAAAATATAGATTTGGTCCAGAGATAAGTAGACCTTCCTCTCAATAATCACTGGGACAGAGAATGAATGTTAATCATAATGGTATCTATTAACCCCCTTCTAGGTACTTAGATGAGTACTTTGCCCACATTCAGTTCTTGTCACAGTGGAGTAAGGCAAAGAGGAATTCTCCAGTTTTGCAGGTGAAGCCATTAAAGTGGTATATCACTGAGGTGTTATAGACTAGAAAAACAAAAGTGGAATCCTCCACTACATGATTCTAAATCATAGCTTTATCCAGGATATCCAAGCTAGAACCTAACTTCAAAGCACAGAATATTATGCTAGTGAAACCCTCCTCATTTTAATATGCAAACCTTTTGATTAGGCAATTATGAGACTATGCAATCACATCCCTGATTCCCTAATGGGAAGATGATTTAACTTTTATAATACACCATTTAATACCACCCTAAATCTGATTTGGCAAAATAGTACAGTTTCTAGCTGTACAAAAGGTTCTGAATAAAAAGAAATTTTATTAGAATACTTCAAATTGGATTAGGGAGAAAATACCCTTGAGAAAAATCTTCCTGCAAAGCAGTAACATGTCTCTAGTTTGATTACATATTATTTTATTTTGCCCATCAATTTTTAATTACAGTAGGAAAATCTGACATAGTGGCAGTCACGGGGAAAGGAGGTGAACAATTCTAGCAGCCAATTAATCTAAGACTCCCTGAGGTGTGTGACAAATATTTCTTTCAGGTTTCTTTTGTAAGTGTAAAAAATGAATCTCTATTTGGGTAGAAAAATATTATTCAAAATTATTATGAAAAATGGTGAATGAGAGCAGCAAGGGCTTCAGTTGACATCCTTAAAATCCCACAAAGGCTCATGTGTTGCAGCTGTGGTCTGTTGATTGCTAGTATCAGAGATGGAGGTACTACTGGGAAGTAGGGCTTAAGAGAGGCTCTAGGCTTGACGTGTGCCCTCATGAAGGATAGTGACATTGTCTTCTTCTTTCTCTTTTCCACTTTGAAGCCAAGAACTGAATGCCTTTTCTCTGAAAGGCTTTGGGGCATGAAGAGTGGACTCTGCCACAGACCTAAGGCAGGAGGACCTAGGACTCACAGAGTCACCTTGAAAGCAATAAGCCGAATGAGCCCTTGTCTTTATTAAAAACCAATATGTGTGTTTGGTATAATGACCAGGAGCTGGCCAACACAGAAACTGTCTGAAAAGGTTAGATACATTTTTTGGGGGGGGAGGGGGAGGAAATAAGGATATACAGGTATGGTCATGTGTGATGAATGGGGATGGGTGATTACAGAGAGTAGACCAAAGAATGTTTTCCCTCTGCTGTGATTCATTTGCCCAGAAGTTTTGTAGACAAGGAATTGTGTGCTCACCGGGGCAGTGGATTGAGTTCACAAGAAAATAACCAAGTTTGAATAAAAAACATTTTGTTTCATAATTAGTGGGGATAGAGCATAATTAGTGGAGGGTCTAGGTTATAAATAAGCAAGGAGGTCCAAAATTTTCATTTTTCCCTATGGGAAAATGTGATAGGGTTTGTTGTTGTTGTTATTGTTGTTTGTTTATTTGGTTTTTTATTGCAGTAAGATGGTCCCTTTCTCATGACATGAAGGGTGACTTAAGAAGTCTGAATTAGGGTAAGTGTTAATCTATGTTATATATCAAAAGTTGCACTCCTTTAGGAAAGATCTATTATGAATTGTCAAAAGCCTTCACGTCATCCTCTTAATGCTACAATTCAGTAATATTGATGTGTGGCTGAACCTACAGTAATTGGCTTATTAATATCCTCTGGATAATAATAGATACTTTCAAAATAATAATTTTTACTTACTGATCTGTTTATGCCAAGCATCATCAGAACTTTTCATCTTCACTCTTTAATCTTCCCAGCTGAGGGAATCCCTGCAGGTGTATTACAAGGAAGTTAGACACTCAGAGAAAAGAATGAAAACCTGGTGAAGATTGACTTCTTCAACCTAGATCAGACTTCAGGGTGTCTAATAACAGTTCATTCCCAAATGTATTTAAGCCCAGTATAGTTTGCAAAAAGTTTCCTGTCTTTAAAAGCTAGGGTTTCTTAACTGAAACCCACAGACTTGATGGTTTAAACAATAGAGGTTTATTTGCTTATGGTGTTTAAGATGAAAGCACTGGTGGCTGTTGAGGTTATTTTGTGCCTTTTAGTAAACTTCCTTCTTTTTGGATCCACATATAACAAAGACAGGATGAGAGAAAACATTTCATATTATTTTGTGTATCTGTGGATTTCTGTTATAATTGTGCTTTGTCTATGTTGCTGGAACAGAGTTTTGTTTCTATGTGATGAGAATTCATGGAGGATTAATATCCAGTACACCCCTAAACAACTTTTCTTTGCATTTTCATTTAGGATACTCTCTTTATAATGTGAGAGATCCTACTTAGCTCGCCATTGTGGCTCACACCCGAGCAATTACACAATCATTTTCTACATATGATCAAACTAAAGAGCTAGAAGCCATATCTGCTTGAAGAAGGAAATAGTTAAGAGATTTCCAAACTGTAAAGGTAGGGAAGGGAACTGAAGTACAAAGTGACTTTCAAACAGCTAGTTTAAAAGTGATGGGGAAAAAAATGAAATTTATCCAGATGAAATAGACAAAGCAAAGTAAATTGGAGCTGACTTTAAACTTGAGTACCAAATGAATCTCTCTCTGTCCTACCCTGGACTTTTATCTTCACCACATGCAAAGTTTGACAGGACTAGTTGCCTCTTTTGTTCTCATAGTCAAGATAAAAAAAATGAAAATGAATTTTTAGATTTATCAACAATAGAAAATTGATTGATTTTATATATATATATGTATGTATACATATATATATATATATATATGTATACACACACACACACACACATATTTTTCAGACTCAGAGATTCTTTATGTTCTGTCTGCTCTTCACTGAAACTTTGGGATGCACAGTTGTAGAAGTTTCCACACAAAGCTTAAGATTGCTTCAATTAGCAAAAGAGCATAGTGTCTTTATTTCCGTGATATTTTACTTTTTTCAGGCACTTAGGGAGGTTCAAGAAATTGGTCATAGCACTACAGCCGGTGCCCATCATTATCCAATTCCCTTTGGGCTCAGAAGTTTTTATGTAGCTAATAGTTTTTCTGGTCTCTTGGGATTTCACACTTGTCTTTAGTTGTATGAAGGAACTGTGAGGAAGACATTCTGCTTTTCAGGGCTCTCCAGTTTATGCCAGAGGAATGTTCTTCAAAGGCCTTTCATATTTCAAAACTCATGTCATTTGAGGTTTGTCTTGATGAGTCAGGCTTGGCAGTTACCAGCTGAAGGAAATAAGTCCCCTTACAAACCTTGTGCTTTACACATCTGTCTATGCTGTTCAGTTTAATTTGGAAGGGGGGAGATAAAAACATTGCAGTAAGAATCCTGTGTCATTCATTATGTTCCCTCTAAAACTAGCAATCATAAAATTTTTCATATTTATGCCAAGTTATCATTAATTGAGTAATATAATATAAAAAAGGTATATTAAATTGAGAAAAGGTATATCCTTAATTTAAGCTGACATATATATTACTGCTAATTTCTTCTTTGTGGTGACAATAATGTAGGTGTGGCTAGATACTTTAGCCTTCCATCATCTAGTAACTAAAGGATTTTATAAGCAGAATGAAAACTACAACTATTGTACCCATGTTGTTTTCATAAGATTTTGTGAAACATAGCTGCAATGGCTTAGATACTGTCTTTGATTGTTTCCCTATTTTATCACTACATGTTGTGATAGAGAATATGACCCACAAACTTTAAAATATTTACTGTCAAGCACTTTGTAGGAAAAGTTTTCTGACCTTAGTTCTGTGTGATCAACCTCAATAAAACAGCCTCAGCTCTTTGTGGTTCTGAAATCTTAAATGACTTCCAAGGGGAAATAAAAATTAGTCTTCAGTGAAAGAGAAATGCTCACAGTGTTACACCACAATCATCTCCCTGATGGCAATTAAAGGCACTGGTTGCAGGGCAAAGTGTAAATATATAAGAGTTTATTAAAGACAACATAATAAACCGATTGTGTCTCCAATGGCTAAGAGTACAATATGTTAAATATGCAGTGAGAGTTTACTTCTGTGGAGCATTCACTTGTGTATCTGTGACTTGACCAGAGGGATAAAAGGTAGGTGTGTGTGTGTGTGTGTGTGTGTGTGTGTGTGTGTGTGTGTGTGTGTCTGTGCGTGTGTGTGTGTGTGAGCTTATATTTCTATAATGAAAGGAATAACAATTCAGTATTTAACTTAGATAATTTCCTCAAATAAAGCCATTATGCTACACTTATTCTTAAGGTGAAAAATATCTTTCACAGGAATATACTTTTGAAAACTGGTTTCAGTCAAACTATATTACCCAGTGAATGTGTTAAGTGTTCTGTCCTTGGGCTGGGGAATGTCTAACTTAAAGTCTTTTTATTCTCTTTTATTCATCTTTCCTTGTTTGCAATGTGAGGCAGGAGCTAGAGTTAGTCTTTACAATGATAAGCTGTTTTAGAAGTCTCCTGTGATGGGTGAAGGCCCCATGTGTTAGTTCACTTTGGGGATGTACTCCATGGACAAATTTGATTGTTTTTTCTTTCTCCCCATAGTTCACCTGAGGAGGGAATTGCAATGGCATCCTTGTCAGGTACTAAAGCAGGAGAAATGGGAGTCATTTCCTCCTGCTTCCCTGATCTTTCTCTCTGGTACTATCTCAAGCTTGCTCTCACCTCTGTGATTTTGAGGGGAAGGAAACAAAGCTGCTCAATTAGACACCACTGTGTCCCTGGAATCCCCTGCCCTTTACCAGATGGAAGTTCCAAGGGTTGTTTTTAAGATCCCTTTTTGGTCTTTTTCTTTCTCTTTTGAGGTTCAGAGTTTCATTTGTATGAACAGTTATGAACAAAGGTGACCTTGTTTATAAGTCCATATCTATACTCCTTTTTATTGCTACTTTCAATACAATATAGTGATGGCAGTATGAGTAGGTCTGGAAGATGTGTGAGAGATTTCACTGTGTTCTCCATAGTAGGAGAGATTTTTCTGCCATACATTTGCATTGTTATTTCTTTTATGGTTTGTGTGGCATATGTATATATGTGTGCATGTGTATGCCAGCCAGTCATGCCACAGTACACTTTGGTAGGTCAGAGGTCAAGCTCCAGAGGCAGCTATTCATTTACATAAAAGGAACTTTGCATTTTGGAAGTTCGTTTAGGCAAAGTTAATTAGCTGTTTGAAAATTATAGAAACACTATCCAAATATTATTTTAGTGTAAAGACAACAAAACCCCACTTCAGAACAAGTGTGTTCTCATTTCTATTCAACACAAGTTTTATACTAGTCTCCAGAAATAGGTAGAAATACTTGTTAGTATTTTCATGAATAGTTCTTTTTCCCATGATGCTATACATTCTTTGTGTTCCATAGGCAAAAGTAACATGGGCATAGGTGTACATATGGGCAAGTACGTGCATGGGTAGTCATGTGCATGTAGTTAGATGGGAGAATACGTCCATGATTTGCCATGTATTTCTTCGTACATTGAGGAGATAATGATTCTTTCCTTCTATCACATGAGTCCTGGGAATTGCAGCAGTTTAAAAATACAATACTAAGAATTGTTTTCAGTTTGAGCCCAACTCCTCTCACTTTCTCAATTCAATTTTCTCTAGCATTACCAGTTTCTTTCTTTTACTGCTTGATGTAGTTATTACAAGAAGTTTGTGAAACAAACAGTTAATGAAAGATTCTCTTTGCAATGGTTTCCAAACCTCCATTTCTGTTATTGATCTTTATGAATTAGATATGGATGTAGGAGTTGTTTTGACCATTCATTTGTTGTGGGAGCTCTGTAAGACATGTTCTATCCTGCAGAGTGATTATTAATGATGATGAGGTGAGGTTTAACTTACACCAGTTTACCTCTCTGAGTGTGAAGTATAACTTTAACTCTTGGAAACCTGTATTGGATTTTGTAGCATGAGAGAGAGATTAATGCTCATTTTGTTAAACTGTTAAGGATCAAAGATTAAGTTAATACATCTAAGTCAAGTTTAACCAGCAGCACTCTATACAAATCAGATCCCTACCCTTTGTCCTACAAGTCCACATCAAATTCTTACTATAGCATTCCATAGTTCCCTTATCACATTCCTCCATTTCTCATGATGTTTATACTCTGGTTCTCCTTCAATACTCACCACAAGTCTATATTTGTTTCTGCTCTCATTGATACTATGCTAAATTCTAATCCAGTGGTAAGATCTTTGTCTCAGGAGTATTTACTATGGTGACATTTTTTTTTCTTGCTTTCTAGGATACTACATTCTGCTGACTTTCTTATAAAGTACCTATAAAGTACCATTTGACCTCCTTGGCCTATCTTGTATAGTGGCCCAGAATTTTGTGAAAACATTAATTACATTATATCAATCTGCTGCCCAAAGGGTTCTTAAGGCTTTATGATATAATAACATGTAAACTGCTGATCATAACCCCAAAGCCTTACATGATTAGATACCCACACACCACAGAATTCTACTTTGGTGCCTGTCTTATACATGGCAGTCAAGTACCCTTTGCTTCTTCTTTTTAACATGCCATGGCTGTTACCATAGTAGATTTGTATTGATTAGTCATGTTTCTTGGAGTGATCTTGATACATCTCTTTCTGTAATTGGCATGTAGGTCATTTGAATGGGAGTAGCCCTCATAGACTCATGGATGCATATTTGGTCTCCAGTTTACAGAATTCTTTAGAAGGATTAGGAGAAAATGTGTTTTTAGAGGAGGGGTGTCACTGGGGGTTCTGGCTATAATGCTTTTCCCAGTCTCTTTCTCTCTGTCTCCTGCTTATGAATCAAGATGCAAACTCTCAGATACTGCTCCCACCTTTCCAAAGGCCAGTGAAGGGCAGGATTGATTCTTCCTGGCCCTCAGATTTCATCATGCAGGTTTCTCATGCCCCCCTATAGTAATACAAGTTGCAGACATCAACACAGACCCCAGCTGCAGTAGCACCATGGCCAATGGCCCTCAGCAGCAGCTAGGGCCCAGATGTCACCATGATACCTGTGGCAGCTCAGGTCATCCAGGTAAGTATGGCCCCAGTGGCAGCATGGTTCTTGAACACCAATATGGTCTCATGTAGCTAACCAGACCCCAGGCATCTGCATGGACCTTGTCAATGACAGGATCCATGGAGGTCAACCTAGACCCTTGTTGCTCTAGGGACATGGACCCAGACATGGGCCTAGGCAGCAATGCCTGGATGATACCACGGCCTCGAGTGGCAACACAGGCCACTCAGATTAGCATGCCTCCATAGGTGGCATGACCCTTGGGCACCAACCCTTGGACACCCTGGGAATCTGTATGGCTTTTGATGGAAGAGGAGCCACAGACTTCAACACAGAACCTGGTTGAAGTAAGGCCACAGACTCAGACATGGCTATCAGCTGCAGATCTTGCCTGGATATCACCATGGCCCTGGGAAACAGTGAAGGCCACCAAGATAATCATGGCACAGATGAAACATGGCACTCAGACACCAATATAGCCTCAAGAGTTGAGCCATATCTTGGGCATCCCCACTGCCTTTGGTTGTAATAGGAGTCAAGAACATCAACTGAGATTGTGGCTGTAGTAGGGCCATGGACTCAGACCTTGATGTCCTAGACATCTCCATGGTACTGGGTCACTCAGCTAGGTAAGGCCCTGTAGTGGCATGGCCCTACACAGACACAGGTGGCAGCCCAGACACTGAGCATTCGTGTGGACTCTGCTGGCAACATGAACCACAGATGTCAACTCAGATCCTGGCTATAATAGGATCACAAACCCAACATGACCCTTGGCAAGAACCTGGGCCCTGACATCACCATGCCTCCAATGTGTGGCAAAGCAGACTACCCACATTATTCTGCTCATCTCCTCCTTTGTTTAGTCCATTCTAACACTCACTATAGCACATGAGCCATTCCATCTCTCTTCTTCCATTTCTCTACCACATATATGATCATCATAATGCCACCATCCTGCCCAGTGCCACAAAGCACTGGGCAAGCCATGAATGTCTTCAGTCAGCTGAGGCCTTGGGGACTAAGGCTGGCCTGAAAGTGACTTCCACCCACCTGAGCCAAGTTGAAACTTTGAGATGTTAAATGAACATTTAAAGGCATTATATATTGGAAGTAACATTTTACTCAGCTTGAATAACTAGCATAGCTGGGTTCTTCACCAGGATCTACCAAGTTTTACATACGATAACTAGAAAGGTTGACCTTGAATCTCTACTCTGCATTTGCTGCCCAAACCTGAATAATGCATCTCAAATATTTTTCTGTGTAACTTACTGTGTTCTATTGTGGCAAAATTGCCAGTTGTCACTATTATGTATTCTCTATTGCTTTCTCACTTACAATACAGTTGAACATGTGACTGCTCAGAAGGTATGTGTTGCTGTAACTTCTAGCTCTTTAGTAGTCTGTCTTGTACTTTTTGTAAATTCTAGGTAATGGGTTTAAGTGAACATTGTATGTTTGATTTTTGAAGATACATGCCCCCAATTTTTTCCAGTAATGTGGATATGATAGGTGGCTATGCTCCATGTTGGACATGGAGGATGAGGGTTCTATTTGTGAACAGTAGGTCAGAGAGTAGGAAGTAACATCATGGATTTAAGTCAATAAACCATCTGTGAGACAACTACTTATAATTTGATAGAAAAAAAAACAATGTTTGCTTAATAGATTATGGCTATGAGTATCTGGTTTGTGAATTCAAATCTGCATACATTTAAGTAGGTATTTTCTAGAGTCTGCTTGCTTCCTATTTTGTTATTCATTTTCCCTATTATGATAGCTCCATTCATGTAAACACAGAGCAATAAGTTCTTATTTTCTCTAGTGTTTATGAGTCTATCTCCTATAAATACAATTGTTTGGCATATTGGAGTCACCCAGTCAATGCTTTTAAAATAAATGTGTATACATTTTTATTGAGGTTGATACTTTGATATTTTCTAATACAAATACTAGAAACATAAAAGCTATTATATGTACATGCTCCATGTGGTGATACATGAATGTTCTGAGATGGACAACCAGAAACAAATGTGTTGCATGGAAGTATGTGTGTGGTGTGTGTGTGTGTATCTGTGTGTGGTGGTGTGTGTGTCACAAAAACAAAAGATCCAGAAACTTTTATTGGGATTTGAGCTTCAAGCTAAAGATTAGAAAAGCAACTTACTTCTACCTCAGCTAAGACTAAATGTGCAGTACTCAAACTTCTCCCTAGATTCACTCAGACTGCTATGTTCTTCTCAGTGTGGTTACAGACTAATCTCAGATTGATGCTTCTACCTTTTATACCTCTCAAATCCTGGGATTAAAAATGTGAACTCTGATTTACTCTCCAATTTCCCAGGCTGTTCTTGAACTCAGAGGTCTGCCTACCTCTTAATCCTGAGTTTTGGTTTTTAAGGTGTGCATCACCACTGCCTGATCTCTTTAACTTGAGGCTGGATTTGCTTTCTGAATCACCAGCTTTAATAAATCATAAGTAATATATCACCACATGTGTGTATGTATGTATATATATATATGTGTGTGTGTGTGTGTGTATTTATATTTAATAAAAATCCTTTAAATTCCTTTATAAAATATTTAGGAACTTTTACTTTCATGAACAGTTTGCCTATGCGACCATTTTCCCTATGTATTTGCCAAGTTGATGTTTTAAATAGTTTGGGTTTAGTTACTGTGTTATGTGAAAGAGCTCTTGAGGATTCATGTTTCTATATAACAAGATGAAATCTTTGGGCATGGAGACATGGCTTGAAGTAACATACTGCACAAGGAGTTCAGATCTCCCACACTAATATAAAAACTGCAAGGAGAAGCCCTTGTCTGTAAACCCAGCACTGAGGGATGGAGACCATCTGTCCCCAGGTCTCACTGCACAGTCAGTCTAGCAGAACCAGCAAGCTTTAGATTCAATGATGAAAGATCCTGTCTCAAAATACACAGTAGAAATGAAAGAGGAAGGCAGCCAAAGTCAACCTCTAGCATCCACATGTACATATACAAATGAAGGCATATATATATGCCTTCATTTGTATAACATGCATAAACCACCACCCATATAAATAGTGGCTAATGTCTGTAAAGAATGCACAGTGTGAAATTGAAATATTTTTAAAACTCATTCCACACCCACCCCAAATCCTTGCCTTATGAAAACTTTGCAGAACAAAATTTCAGAGTACTACTGACTAGGAAGTGTCCGCCTGGGCCAGGGTAGTGCCTGGAGCATGGGGTATAGTTTGTCATTCATCCTCATAGTAGGCAGGTAGCCTGCATCTGAGACTTAGTATTAAAGATGCTTGGTGAGAAAGGGCAGGCGATCAGGGAAGATTTTCCTTAGATTTTGATTTTGTGAGAATGGCTTTCAGTTGGTAACTAAAACTTAGCATTAATGAGTATGACATTTGGTTAAGGGTGTCTTGGAGGAAAAGAACTTCTCATCATGGTCTCCAACTGACTATGTGTGAAGTCATCACACTTGTGACAGACACTTGGAAGAGGCACATATTGATCAGGAAGTCTTTTAGGCTGCAGTGCTTACCCAAGGGCAGGGGGTGGCACTGACAAGACTGGAGCTGTCCTATAAGAAGCTAATTCTTTTGTATGGAAATGGATGTCCCTGCCATCCTCACAGTTAACAGTCATTCTACACGGGATCCAAGAAGTGTGGCCTTGCCATGGTATGGAATACTGAACAGCAGTAAATCCTGTTATTGTCACACATATGTGATTAAGCCAAGGTTCCTTCACACACAGACCAAGTGCTGTGCTAGTTAGTTTTTGTTAATTTGACACAAATATGGACATAAATGTGAAGGGTATTATCACTTAAAGAATTGCCTCCCTCAGACTGTCCTGTGGGCATATTTGTGGAAGCATTTCCTTGATTGCTAATTGATGTGTGGTGTGGTCTAGCCCACTGTGGATAGTGCTAACCCTGGGTAGGTGGGCCTGGGACTTATAAAAAAAATAACAGGACAAGCTCATAAACAGTGTTCCTTCATTGTCTTTGATTCAGTTCCAGCATCCAGGTTTCTAGCCTAGCTTGAGTTCTAGACCTTGCTTTCCTAGATGATAGACTTTAACTATTAAGCTTCATATACCCTTTCTTTCTCAAGTTGTATTTGGTTATGGTGTTCATCAAAACGACATAATGCAGCCAGAAAAGATAGATAGCTTGGTGTCAGAAAGAGGAATATTTCTTAGAGCATGTATATGTGACTTTTTATAATGATGGCTTCTACCTATTTTGGCTTCTTGCAAACTATTCAGCAACTATGTGTCATGAATGAGTCAAAAGCTCCATAGATTTGTGTAGCCTCATATGAAAAGTTATACAAGGTCATAGCTGAGATACTCCATATGTCTAAATAATCTTCATATCAGCCCAGCTTAAAGAATGAGGGTGTAGACACTATTGTTAGTGAGAGGACAATAAAGTGTTTGCAGTCATGTTTCAAAACAGTCACAATGACCTATGTTCTTTTATATTTCAACTATCACACACTGGAATTTAGTTTTATTCTATCTCAGAAGGAATTTAATTTAAACATTCAAAAGCCTATTCTTTGAAATCAGATGTGACATCAAAATTCTATAACCTTGAAGTAGTTTGTTTCTCATTTTGCCATTGTAAAATAAAATATTTAACTCAAAGTTTTGGTAAAGTATAAGTGTGATGATGGATGAAAAATCCTCATGCTCAAGGAGGGTTTAATACCACTGCAGTTTTTGTTTTCTTTATTTATTCTTTAGCATTAGCATCTCATTATATGAGGACAAACAAGTTTGTGTTTCTCTTGCTGCTAGAAGACTGTGTGAATAGAATTTATTTGTTCTACCACAGCACTGTATGCTTTTCATAAAGGTGAATACCACAAATGTTCACGTGAATGATCACTACACTTTCTGAGCAACTGTTCTGGATTTTCATTAAAGGCAAAACTAAAACTTTATCAAAGATAAAATAAGTTACAATGATTCACATTTTGTGTTTCATAACTCATAAGACTTAGCAAATGAAGCCCATATCTCCTCTTCCCTTTCCCTTCCTCTTACTCCATATCATAAACCTCTTGTCAGTAGGAGACTAACAGTGCTTAGTAGGTTCAATTGTGCCAGACTGTTTGACAATGGAAACTCTGTGCATGTCTCCTGCTCAGGTTCCCTATGGGTGAGGGCCAGAGCTTCACACACTCTGCTGATTGCAGCTGAGCACCTTAGACAGGCATTTGTTTTGTGCCAGTTTTTGCAGAGAAAGACCTGGCTAGGCACTGCTACCAGATGGCTGGCCATTGGCCCAGCTACAGTTTTATCTATCCAATTTCTGTTCTGAATGCTATTGCTCCCAGTGGCACCTTGGGGCTGTAAATTTTGAAGCTTGTTGATGAGTTCTAAAGACATATTTTGTGAGTATGAGTATATGTTTATAACATATCCAGTTTGAAATTTTCAGATATTGTACTCTGTTTTCTCAACATAATCTCATTTCATTCTCATATTAACTTTCTGAGAATGACACTATTGTTTAGTTACTTTACATAATAGGAAACTGAGGCTCAGGGATAGGAAGAGAAACTTTTAAAAACATCTTGTGACATAACTCATGATACAGGATAACACCATTCAAACTCTGTTTTTTAACAGTTGATTTAATTTTATTTTTTGCTTATGTGCCTCTCCAGTCACTCTGCTCTCCATCCTCTGCTACCCCATCCTGCACCCTGACATAATTCTTGCTTTGCTGTTTCTTGGATGTTTTTCAAGAGTTTGTGCAATTACGTATATATGAAAACACCACAATGAAACACACAACTTTGTATGGTAACATGAAATAAATATAAAATAATTAAAAAAGAAAGAAAATGCCTCCTTAAGACAGGGCTGTGAGTAATTATATAGTAGATTAACCAGTAAGTGATTAATACAGTAGAGCTCAACATATTGTGTGTGATGGCATCACTGAGCTGGTGTTTTTGGGTTCAATAAGAAAGCTGACTGAACAAGCAACATAGAGCAAGCCAGTAAGCACCACCCCTCCATGGCTTCTGTACTCCTGCCCTCACTACTTTAGTTGAGGAACTGTTTATGGAACTGTGAGTGAAATAAACTCTTTCCTTCACAAGTAGCTTTGGTCATGGTGTTTTATTTCAGTAATGGTAACCCTATGTAAGACAGATTATATCACCAAGTATCCAATTAGTTTGGATTTTTTACACATTACAAGGTTTTGTTGTTGTTGTCATGGACACTTCCTCCCACCCCCTCTGTTCATATCTCTTTCCGTTTCGCCCTCTAAACTGTTCATAGCCAGTATTTCCTTTTCTAATTCCTTACCATATGGATTTTCCAAGTACTGGTTACCACCCAATTATTGGTCAGAGAGACCCCAAAGCTTCCTGAAAAATAGAGGAAAATGTCTATTCAGTTGATTGCTTACCTGAACTAGTTGGTAAGAGCCTGTTGCTAAGGATGCCACCTGGGTTGTTGAAGGACAAAGAAGAATCAAACTGGAAGAGTGATGGAAACTTCTTTCCTAATGACTAGCCCCCATTGTGTCAAAGGTGCCCTGAAGATGTCTGAAGACAATTACCAACAGACATAGTCAGCTCAGTTTGCTAGTGCAAAACTACTTGCCTGGCAGATAAGCTGAAATCACCAGTATATCATGGCAGATCTGTTGTGATTAGATTTGGTATTCACACTCCATGTGGAGGGGTTTACTTTGGGTACTATAAATCAAGTCAAAACCCAGTGCTAAAGAGGCCTTCATGGGGAAGCTATTACTAAGTTTTGCTAAGTGATATGAAATCCCTGTCAAATGACCTTTCAAGTTACTATGTTTATGCCTATACAATAATAGTGCTATCAGATTTTTCAGAGATACTTCTTTTATAGTGGTCACTGGTGATGACAGAGGCTTTATTGTTCAGTAGTAACAGAAATATACTACTGAATTTAAATACAAGTGGAAAATAAATACTTTTAAAATTATTAAATATCCTTATATATCTAGGCAATATAAGTACAAACTGCTTTAAAGAAAACAAATGAAAACAAGAACTATTGAATATTTGGGAGAAAGGTAACTTTATTTACACTGCTGCAAATGTAAAGGGTGAAACCTTGTGGAAGTTTCTCAAAAAATAAGAATTCTCAAAAAAGAGAAATCTAGTGATCAAGCCTTACCACTCCATGTCCAGGTCATACCTGAGAAGGGGAGTGCAGATTGAGGAAAGAAACAGACTAAAGAATTAAAGACAAAGGATAGAGTCAAAAGGGCATCCTTATCTGTCTCAAGTTTATTGCTAAAAATACTTATATATTACAATCAAAGATGGGAAGAAGACAAAAGTCTTCCTTACCAATGATACAAGGAACAAACAGACTTAATTACCTCGCCAATATCTAAAACATCAAGTAACCACACCCTGAACTAAGCATTCTGTTGTTTAAGCAAGATATCCAGTAACCACACCTTGGGCCATACATTTTTCAGTAGTCACACCTTAGGCCAGACATCCTGTCATTTAACCTTGAAAGATCAAGAGTAGGTTTAAATTCTCTGGCCTTAAGTCAAGATGGAAGGGAATTGATTCTGTGGGTTCCCACAACTTCAGAACTTATGCACAAAATGCTCTGCATTTTATCACAGAGATAACTGTTCATCTCTGCTCTTTTGCTATATTCACACTCATGGGAAAAGTAATAAGCCTAAATGTCCATCAGTTGATAGATGGATAATGAAGATGTGTTATATATTCATAATGGAATTGTATTCTGACCCCAAGAAAAATCAAATCAGTATTGTAAAAGTTGTAGTCAAAGCAACAGACTTGAAAAATGTATTGAGTGATATAACTAAGGCTCAGAAAAACAAAGGCCAAACATGCTCTCTCCACTTGTATCCCATCTGTTCAATGCTCTTGGTTTATTGCTCCGAGACTTTTATCTTATGAGCACATAAGATAAAACACAGGTCAAAAGGGAACTTACCTGCAACATTTTGTAAAAGAATGGGTTTAAATAAGACTCCACTCTTTATCAGTTGTTCCTTTTTGTTTGTCTTGTTTATGCTTAAGATGGTGTCTTTTTGTAATTTCCTTCTTGGACTTTCACTTACTATAAAGCTCAAGCTGAGCTTAAGCTAATATAAATCTCCCTACATCAACCTTCTTAGCACTGAGATATGGGTATGCAGCTCCACACTCAGAACCTTACTTGTACTTAGGAACATATTTCTTCCTATACATTTCACCACTGCTGTTTTGAACTGTTCCTCATTGATTTGTTCTAGCACATCCATTTACTTATAGCTCCACATTCCATTGGCCTGCAGAAACAAATAAAACCATTTCTAAAGTGAGAAAACCACAAATTTTCAATTGGAAAATTACTAAACACCAAAGCAGACACCACAAATGTGATCTATTTTAGTTACTAATAGGGATCAGGATTTCTCTATATAAGGCCTCTTCTGATAATATTCTATGGTGATAGAACAGTTTATTACAGGCCTTTCCTCCTTATTATGTAATTTTTTTCATTGATTATGTCATTGTTTTCTCTATATTATAGTTGTATTATGTACATGTGGCTTTTGAACATTTTAAATGTGACCAATGCAACTTAGAAGCTGCCTTTTGATTTAATTTTTAGTCATTTCTGAACTGAGCATGAACATTTTCTTGTCATCATTTCCTCAATACTGTGTTTTTGTAGTATTCTATTGTAGTAAAAACAATGAAAAATAATTAATATGTATTTCAGTAGCCACATGAGGCAATTCTTATAACATTGATCTGTAGCTATCTTACATCTGTTATCCTTTACTTAATCACAAGGATCATCAAACACAAAGCTAACATATGTGACTTGTAGTTGAGAGATTGTAGATCCTAGAAATGAATGGTAACCCTCAAAGAGTCTCTTTGTTTTATCAGAAGAAAATATGTACATCAAATACATGGCTGCACATACATATGTTCTGCATAATTCTAGATGTAGTTTCTCTCTTTCGGCTTAGGTTAGTTTGAAACTCATTTGTGTTTGAAGAAAATCAGAAAACAGATGCTTCACAATCAGGATTTAAATGACTTTTTTTGTGAAATGACACAAAAATCTATGTGAATACTCATATTCTTACCAAAGTTTATAAGATGACCTCATGAAAAATCACAACTATGCAAAGTAACACAAATACAAAATCTGATTGGCTAGTGACTCTGGCTGTAAGGAAAAGAAAGACCCAAATAAACCTGTCTGGAATGAAGAAAATAATAATTCCCATCTATTCATAACTTATGATAGCTTCCTAACACTTTGAACTCTTACTGTTCTGGGAATTCTGTGACAAAACTTTGCAGTTCATAAATTCTATAGAATACTGCCTACCCCAATTTATGTCATAATCTCCAATTCCATGCAGGTGTTATAGAATAAAAATTATGAAGTAGAGATAGCTGTCAACATCTGCAATACAGAAAAACAATAAAAATAGTATGAACCAAAATGTAATCACATCATTTGTTTGAACCACTTTACTACTACTTTAAGGTTTCAGCATGTCAGGTGGCACGTCAGGTATGCTTCTAACAATACTATATCAAAAACATATTTCTTGGTGAACACTTTTCACAGCATGCATGGACATGTTGCTCCTAAATAAAAATGACTACTAATTGATTCTCTTCATTTATCATGATTTTTAAAAATAACAGTGTATGTGGGGTTGAGGAGGGATGGCTGCTGTGTGGTAAGGGGGAATGAGGAGGACTGTTTCTATGTGAATCATAATACTACTGTTATTTTTCACATTAGCCATTTTGTTTTGTTTTGTTGAGACAAGGTTTCTCTATTGCTTTGGAGGCTATCCTGGAAGTAGATCTTGTAAACCATGCTGGTCTCCAACTCTCGAGTGCTGTGATTAAAGGCATGCACTACCATTGGCCAGTTAGCCATTTTCAGAAAAGTGGGAGAATAATTCCCATGTGTAAAATGATTAATGTTAGTATTTAAAGCTATCATATATTGAAAGTCTTATAGTGCTGGTACATGAAGAATGGCATATTGGAATTTTATAAACTCCATCTCTCCATTGATGATTCACTCAGTTAAGTTGATTTCATTCACTTATTTTCTGCAAATTAATAACACACAAGAGAATAAACCACTTGGATTCAGTATCTTTCCTCTTGTAAAATCTTCGAAGAACCAATGTTCTTCATCAAAGAAACCAGTATTGGTAATCACTCCATGAATGCTGCACTGTACTCCACATTAAAATGGAATGAAATTAATTACTGAATGGAGAACAGAGGGTTCTGTAAAACTGATGAAGATGGGTGAATTAGAAGTGTGATTTGATTTCTGAATCAGTGATTTTCATAGAAGTGGTTAGTAGAAGAGAGCATTTTCCTCTCGAGATATCAACAAATATTTGAATGAATGTGTAACAGTGATCTTTTGCTACTAGTTTTCTGCACTGGCTGACAACATTTGATTTTATCTGGCAGCATTATCCTGCCCCTGTACCTCACACTTTACTTGATGTACAAATGAACCTGCTTCAGTTTTACAGTGGTTTCTAGTCATCCAACATTTAAGCAGCTTACTAAAAATTTATGTAATGGGCTGCATATTTTTAATAGAACATATATTGGGATAAAGGTTGTCTGGGTTGGTACATTTATTTTTCAGTGGTGTGTTTGTTTCAGTGTCTGTATTCCCAGTGCCAAATGTTCATAAGCTCAATTTATTTATTTATTTATTTATTCATTCATTCATTTATTTGTCTTTGGGGTGTGCGTGTATGGGTCTTGAACTATGCAGTTGTATACATGCATGTATATGTAGGCATTTGTTCATGTGTAATTTGCATATCTGTGGGCATTTGAGAAAGAGAGGAAGGAAGGATGGAAGGAAGGAAGAAAGGAAGGAAGGAAGGAAGAAATAAGAGAGATTAGAGCTAGAAACTTATTAGTTATCTTGATCAGGAGAGTCCTATGTAACTAGCTCTAAATCTCCCCAGCAGCACTGTGCAGCCTTTAATCCTGTAGGTAGAGGCAGGTAGGTCAAGGTTATTCTTGGATAAATTTGGGTTTGAAATAAATGTAACACTCCTCCTTCAAAAAGAGAACAAAGAAACTCCCAAGAAACTGGTGGACAAGAAGTCAAACTGTCTCTATTTGCAAATGATATGATAGTTTACATAAGCGAAGCAATAAACTATACCAGGGAACTCCTACAGCTGATAAACACCTTCAGCAAACTACCAGGATACAAGATAAACTAAAAAAAATCAGCAGCCCTACTTTTTTCAGACGATAAAAAGACAGAGAAAGAAATCGGAGAAACATCACCCTTTACAATAGCCACAAGCAACATAAAGTATCTCGGTGTAACGCTTACCAAACAAGTAAAAGACCTATATAATAAGAACTTTGTGGCTCTAAAGAAAGAAAGTAAAGAAGATACCATAAAATGGAAAGATCTCCCATGCTCCTGGATAGGTAGGATACACATAGTAAAAATGGCAATCTTGCCAAAAGCAATCTACAGATTCAATGCAATCCCCATTAAAATCCCACCACAATTCTTCACTGACCTTGAAAGGATAATAATCAACTTTATATGGAAAAACAAAAGACCCAGGATAGCCAAAACAACCCTATACAATAAAATAACGTCAGGAGGCATCACCATTCCTGACTTTAAGCTCTACTACAGAGCTATAGTTCTGAAAACAACCTGGTATTGGCATAAAAATAGACAGGTAGACCAATGGAATCGAATTGAAAATCCTGATATTAACCCACACACCTATGAACACCTGATTTTCGACAAAACAGCTAAAATTATACAATGGGGCGAGGACAGCATCTTCAACAAATGGTGCTGGCACAATTTGATGAGGCTGTGTAGAAGACTGCAGATAGACCCATGTCTGTCGCCATGCACAAAACTCAAGTCCAAATGGATCAAAGACCTCAACATAAATCCAGCTACATTGAACTTCTTAGAAGAGAAAGTAGGAGGTACCCTTGAACAAATCGGTATAGGAGACCACTTCCTGAACATAACTCCAGGGGCACAGACACTGAGAGAAACAAAATAAATGGGACCTCTTCAAACACAGAAGCTTCTGTAAGGCAAAGGACACAGTGGACAAGACCAAACGGCAGCCCATAGACTAGGAAAAGATTTTCACCAATCCTATATCCGACAAAGGGCTGATCTCCAAAATATACAAAGAACTCAAGAAACTAGTCAACAAAACACCAAATAACCCTATTTAAAAAATGGGGTAAAGAACTGAAGAAAGAATTCTCAATAGAGGAAATCAAAAAGGCTGAAAGACACTTAAGAAAATGCTCCACATCCTTAGCTATCAGGGAAATGCAAATCAAAACAACTTTGAGATACCATCTTACCCCTGCCAGAATGGCTAAAATTAGAAACACCAATGATGACTTATGTTGGAGAGGATGTGGAGAAAGGGGAACACTCCTCCACTGCTGGTAGGAGTGCAAACTCATACAGCCATTTTGGAGATCAGTGTGGTGGTTCCTCTGAAAAATGGGAATTAGTTTACCACAGGACCTGGCAATCCCCCTCTTAGGCATATACCCAAAGGATTCACATCCATGCAACAAAGACATCTATTCAACTATGTTCATAGCAGCACTATTTGTAATAACAAGAACCTGGAAGCAATCTAGATGCCCCTCAATTGAAGAACGGTTAATGAAGATGTGGCACATCTACACAATGGAATACTACTCTGCAGAAAAAAATAATGGTATCTTGAAATCCGCAGGCAAGTGGATGGCACTTAAAGAAACCATCCTGAATGAGGTAACCCAGTCACAAAAAGAGGAACACAGTATGTACTCACTCATATATGGATTTTAGACCTAGATCAATGGATCACCAGCCTATAATTCACACCACCAGAGGAACTAGGATACAAGGTGTATTCTAAGAGATTCATATAAAGTCCCTCACAGAACTGGTAAGGGACAAGTCCCCCCCAGAGCTCAGGGGAAGTGGGGGGTCAGCGAACAGAGAGAGAAGTAGGAGAAAACGAGGGGGAGGAAAGGAAAACATGAGCGACCAGGAAGATTGAGCCTGGTTAGGAATAGAAGACAGGAAAGAGAGAGATAGAGAGAGAGAGACAGGGAGAGAGAGAACATAAAAGAGGGAGCCAATATTGGTTTGAAGATAAAATTGAACACAAAGAAAGGTCTAGAGAACTACAAGACTGCTCCCAACTAACAATTTGAGCTTCCCTGTAAAGGCTATCATAAATGCCCTTCCCGGAGAGTGAGATCAACAACTAAGTTCTCCATGGAGCCCTCAACTAATGCCTGTTGGAAACAGGATCAAACACCCATACATAAACACTGAGTCCAACTAGAACCCAGATGCAGATGGAGAAGACAAGACAATGCGGCAGAAACACATACAGACAGCTTACCTGAACAAGGAGGAGCTAATGGCCACTAGACTGATAGCTGGGAAGCCAGCATGGGACTGACTCAGGCCCCCCTGAATATGGGTCTCAGCCAGAAGGACTGAGCAGTCTAAGGGACCTCAGACAGTGGAGCCAAGATGTATCCCTGGTGAACAAAAGGACTTTGTGTACACATCCCCCATGGAGGGATAACTGCCTTAATCTAGAGACAGGAGAGAAGCCCTAGTCCCTACTTCGCATGACCTGTCAGATCTACATGACCCCAACTGGATGGCATTCCCCTACATATGGAATTGGGGTGGGGGGATGGGAGGGGAGAGTGGTTAGAGTGCATGTGAATGGGCAGAGAGGGTAAAAGGGAGGGAAAGAGGAGGGAGCCTGTTTGCCTCCTGTTGTTAGTTAAATTGTTAAAGAGAGCTTTCATAAGCTCAATTTACAGGAGTAATAATTCTAACCCACTTCAGAAGCCCCCCCCAATAATAATTCAAATCCTTCCCTGCTTTTCACAGCTGCTTTCCTATTTCCTGCCATGTACACATTTCCCCTATTAAAATTTTTTGGCTGCGTATATACTAATTGTGACTGAACCTTGCAAATTGAAGATATGCTGAAATGATGTTATAGTATATGACATCCTACACAAAGTTCCATAATTTTTGTAGTAACATTTGGTTACCTTACTAGTTTTCTGTACATCTAGAAAACTCATTTGAATTACAATATAGAATTTCAGAGTCTTCGTATTTCCCTCCCCTCTCCTTTTCTCCCTTCCTTTCTCCCTTCCTCACTCTCTTTCTTTGTATTCAGTTAGGGGTATTAGTATTCTAGGCTTACCTCAAATCCCAATGTAGCCAAGAATGACGTTGAACTTAAGACCTTCTTGCCTCTCTCTCCCAAGTGCTGGAAATAAAAGATACACACAGTTTATACAGTGCAGGGGATAGAACTTAGGACTTTGCACATGCTAGTACCAAAGGACTCTCCTGACTGAGATAAATCTCTAATGCTAGACATTATAATACCAATCCTAGTTTTATGATTATCATATATCATAAGTTTATCTATAGGTGGATATTATATGATTTAAAATCTAAATGCAATTGTGTGTTGTGTGTGTATGTTTGTACATGTGGGGAGGGGTACGTGCTTGTCATGGTTTGCATACGGAGATCAGAACACAATCTTAGGTGCTGGTCCTTATCTTCATCTTGTGTCAAGCAAGGTATCTTATGGGTTACTGTTTCTCAAGCTTCTAGAGGGTCTCCTTTCTTTGCCTGTAATCTTGCTTTAGGAATGGTGAAATTACTGGCAAGTTTCAACAAGTGCAGTTTTTATTGAATGCTGGGAATCTGAACTCAAGTCCTCATGCTTGTTCTGTAAGCATTTTCCAAACTAAACAATTGTGTTCACCTTTTTTTTCCAATTCTATCATTTAAAAATATGTATTAATGAACATATACATATGTACAATTTTATTGTTTAATATGCAAGAATAATTAATTTATAAAACTAAATTTGGAATTATTGCATTTGGCTACACATATATTACCAGTTTTCTATGCACAATCATATTTATTAGCATAAAAACATTGAAAAGAACTGCCCATGGAGTATGATAACAAATCTTACACATTCTTGCCAATACTACATATTATAAGATTATTTAACTTTCAGTTAAATAACTTTCAGATTATCAAATTGAGTGTCCACATGTATTATGATATGAACAAACATTTTTTATATGTTTATTGGAATCTTTTTTGTTTCTTTGATGGTTCAGGTACTATATTATAAGGGAGGTTATTTTTAAAATTAGAATCGATGGAGTTAATTGGAAAATGGTTCAGTCCGTTACACAGAATGGAATCAATTTTTTCATACCCACATGAGAACCATCATCCACCATCTACTTAAATACTTGCAATTAAGTAATTTATGCTAACACCCCATGAATGCCTTTTAATACTGAAGAATTCTAAACTATGAAGAAATAGCCTTGCAAATTGTGTCTCTCTATTTAGTAATTCCCCACGTTTAAACCCTCTATTCATTTTTATAATTACACTCTGGCAAGCTTTTCCAAGCAATTTGTTTTCTTCATATAGTTTAAATATATTTTCAGTGTACTTTAAACTCAGATGTTTAATATTACTATTGTAAGTAGAAAGCCACCAGGGACTCCTGTTTAGGAAACCTATATTTGTTCAAAAGCAAGATTGCTGTGTAGGTGACCAATTTCTGTTTGGCCATAATTTCAGTTTGACAGAGAACTTCAGTCAAACATCATATTTGTATTTGTTGGATATCAGTTGGGGGACCTGCTTAACAAAACCCTTGATCTAATCTAAAAATAGATGTTGAAATATGGTATACAATATGTTTATGAGCAACATAAATAAGAGACGTGAATGTGTCAAGCACTTAGAAAATTAAATGGCTCCAGTTTGAAAGGACAGTTTATGGCGGTAAATAAGGATCAGGATAAACAAATAGGCCGAATAGATGTTTATTCAGGGAGAAATAACTTACAACCTAGACAGATGAACACCAGGAAATTCAACCCAATCCTCTCCTGTCCAAGTCACGTCAGAAAGAGAGCGCCTTTCCTGGCCCCCTCCGACCTCCTTCCACAGGTCACTTCCGCCCATGGCTCCACCCCCCCAATGGGCGTGGTCAGTGCTACAGAAGGACTATCTCACTACAATTCCCCTTTTAGTCTAAAGAAAAGATTTAGGCTTAATACAAAACTATATACAAAACAGTGAATAACAAGTGTGCTCTAAGAAAAGGAAAATCGAGAACAAAATGACCTACATTTCTAGTCCTAGGGTGAGGGCATAATGGAGTTTACAATAGAGTTGTCCTAAGCTGGAAAACGTAAGTCTAGTACCTAATATATCTAACTAGGAAGAGAGAATAATAGTTGTGATAGTTTAATCTTCAACCTCATCAAGACCTGAGAAGGAAATTAACAATACTAGAGTAGACAGGAAATGCAGATGGACAACTTCCAAAAGGTGCAGCAAGGACAGAAACAGCAAGCCACCTGAACAGTCACCCTAGGTCTCACAGCGACGTTGGTACACCCAGATTTGGCTAAGGCCAAGAGAACTTGACAGACCACAACAACAGCAGGAAAATAGAATGGCTGTCTTACCCTGACTTGGCAAGGTCAAGCAGTCTTCTATATTTGTCTCCTGCAAGCACATAGGACTGCATGTCCAAATCAGTGGTCAAGGTGGGGGCAATTCTATGCCCAACAGGCCATTAGCTGAGGCGAGATTGAACTCCAGCAGGAGCAACAACAGTGTCCAACATATTTTCGGGAAAGTGCACGGTGCTGTCAGGAGCAACAATGTCTCATGTCAAAGGAGTACTAATATTAAAACATTTAAATGCCATGTTCTGCATGTCTATGAAGTGATTGAAGATTAAGCATCTATATCTGACTAATCTCATAGGTACAGGAAATGTGAGTGAAGATAATCTGTAATACTCGGGAACTTAGCTAAAAAGACTGATTAAAACTTTCCTGAGTAAAGCAGGAACAAATACTTAAACAATATAACTATTTACATATACATACATGTAAATCCCTAAAATAGAGGTAGAGTATAAGTGTCAAGACAAGAGGTAGAACTATAAAGGGCAGCAAGATAAATATCCCAAATGGTATCAATATACAAAATGTCTTGAATACAGGAAAAGTATACATACATAGAATATGGTAAAAAAATAATGTGCATAAAACATTGTAAGTGGAAATATTTAACACAATATAACAAAATATAAACTTAATTTTACATAGCTTACCACATAAGAATACACACCAGTGTAAGCTGTAAAATACTATCTCATTCTTACTCAAATTCTCAAGAAAATAGGCTAATCTACCTATATCCCATCTAAACCATACCTTTACCAACCATTCCCTATTCCTGTCTAAAAGATAAACCCGAGTGTAAGCATCACCCAATCCCAAATAACTAAAACCAACCCAAAGACGATGACTATTATCCCAAAATTCCAAGGGTAGGGAAAGGGGGCGTAGTCATATTAAGATTACTTCCTGCTGAAATGGGACGATGATTGCTCCAATGGGAGGCGGCAGGACAAGACCAGCGGTGGCGGGCAGAAACACCATACCCCTTACAAATGGCGCCAATGTGGCTAATAAGAACTTCCACTTAAAATTTAACAGAAGCTTTAAAAAGGGTTTTACAAACAAATGAACAGAGACAACCAAGGTTTCTTGGTAACAGCATTTTTCTCTGTTAGACTCTGCTAGAGACAAGCAGATATTCGCGCGACTCCTTTAAGGGAAGCTTCCTGACTCAACATAAGTGGCAAAAAACCGCATGGCTTTTAAAAAGCACTGCTAACAATTTATTGGTGTGTATGAGAGATAACAATGGCAGTGACCACATCTCCAAGCCGGCAGCATGCGGCTGGATGGCAGCATTGACCTGGGCAGTGACCACAGCTTTCATTGCTGGCGGTAAAGGTACCCACTGCCATCTTTGATAACCGCAGCAGAAACAACAAAGACTTTCATTTTAACAATGTTGTTGTTTAACAGATAAAGACTCATGGCCAAAAAAAGATAAAGATTTACAATAAAGACAGATTCATATGAAAAAAACCTCTAAAGGCTTACAATGTGTTTTTAAAAAATATGGAGGCTTGGGTGAGAAAAACAAATGATTTTAAAAAGACAGAGAGGAACTGGGTGTGATAGCACACGCCTTTAATCCCAGCACTCCAGAGAAAGAGGCAAGCAGATCTCTGTGATTTCAAAGTAAACCTGGAATACAGAGTGAATTCCAGGGCAGATAAAAGTTACACAGAGAAACCCTGTCTCAAAAAATGAAAAAAATAAAAGTAAAATAAACAGTAATAATAAAGCCACATAAAGATGAAAAGCTCAGAGAGAATCTGGTTACTGTATGCTATTGTGTTGTCTCTGCATTCTTTGACTACTGAGAAAATAACAACAATTGATAAAGCAAATGTTGCTGGATTAATTCAATTTATATATTTTAAAAATGCTTTGACTCAAAAATTTAAGTCTAAGGACAAGTTACTTGGGAAAAGGATTTCTATTTTTGTTTCAACAGGAAATAAAAAGCTGTGGATTCCTTCCAGACTAATGTGGTTTGATCAAGCCAGACCCCCTGAAACAGCGTTCCTGGTGATCCAACATTCAAAATAGCTTGAACTAGGCAGCCTTGCAGACTACAGCCATCTTCTTAGGATTCCCCACGACAGCGCCCCCTATCAGCAGGAAGTAGTTTGGAAAGAACGACGCCCAAATTCCCAAATATTGTTTATAAATGTTTGTTTTCATTTAAATGGACTTGGTTATAAATGATTAAGGATCACAACCAATATCTTTTTAAAGGTAAAAAGGGAATTATGGTATAGGTATGAATACTTTGTTTTGGAATGGATTTTCATTTATTGATACAATTTAATGTCAATTTTGTGATATGTATATTTCTCCTCTTGTTTAGGTATTGTGTTTATATAGCTCATTTAGAAATGTAATGTATAATGTAGTACAGATAATAGATTATTATCTATGATAGTCAAAGTTTAGAGTTAAGTTAGTTAGGTTTTTCAAGATACACAGAGAGGTATTTGAGATAAATAGGCATTCTTCAAACCTTTCAAAGACCTACAGAATATGGCATTTAAAGTGGTTTAGGGTTTTTCTTGACAATGAGACATAATTGTTCCTGGCAACACCACCTGCGTCAGAAAGGAAGATGGACATTAAAGAAACACTTTATGGAGTTTACTTCCAATATGGCAAGACTAGCCATTTGGACAAGATACTGCTCTTGTCTGGACTGTTTGACTTTATGCTGTATAAACTGGACATGCAGGACCCACAGAAAAGTGACTGCTGATTCAAGATGGACATTGCTACAGAGTTTCTGCTTCATGGAAGAGTCTGCTAGACAGTCTGCAGGACACAGAAAAAAGTGATGGACAAACTGCCAATACAAAAAGACAGTTTAAAGTCTCCTGCGTTGCTGAAGAGTCTGCCAGACACACTATGGCCTATGGGCTGAAGATGGAAGATTACAAAAGAACTTCGGGTGACCAGGCAGTGAGTTGTCTCTGTCATTTCTAGAGTTTATATACTATCCTTCTGTGGTCTTTAAAGGAGTTGAAGACAGATAGTAATGATTATAGTTTTCATTAGTTAGGATTAAAGATAAGTTACTTAGACTTTAGACACACAAAGATAGAATAGATGATGGAATATTTTCTTCAAATCTTGCTAAATGTTAATGGACTAAATATTGTTAACTGTGATTCTTACTTGATAACTGTTGTATAATATATTTTGCTATGTTAAGGTTAAAACCCTTCTTTTTATTTAGACAGAAAAGAGGAGATGATGGGAGATGTCATTCTGTATATGTTTCTCATACTGGTTAATAATAAAGCACTGTTGGCCAATAGGAAAGGAAGATAGGAGGGACTAGGAGACAAGGAGGAAATAGGAAGTAGGAAGGAGGAGTCAAGATGGAGAGTCTGAAGAAAGCAGTATGCCGCCGGCTCCCTGGTAAGAGAAATACATAGATAAGCAGAAATGGGTTAATAATTAAGGCAGAGCTAGCCGATAAGAAACAAGTAACCGGGCCAACAGCATTGTATCAAATACAGAGTCTCTGTGTATTATTCGGGGCTGGCGCAGCAGCCGGACAAGACCGGGCGGCGGGTGGAAAAACCGTAGGCCTTACAAAACCCTTGATCTAATCTAAAAATAGATGTTGAAATATGGTATACAATATGTTTATGAGCAACATAAATAAGAGACGTGAATGTGTCAAGCACTTAGAAAATTAAAGGGCTCCAGTTTGAAAGGACAGTTCTTTTACCCTTTCTCATTTCTCTTCCTAGTGATACCCTGATGGTCTATATATCTATGGTAACATCCCTAGTTTTCCTGTTAAAGCTCCAGTCACCTGGAGAACAACCATATCGATTTCCCCACGTCCCATCTTTCAGTTCCCAGGGAAGAGATGTTAACAGATCATTTTGGGTCCTGCACAATCCAAGTGAAGACAATGCACCTAAAATAATAGAAATGAGTTATATACACATGATTGCTTCTGCTGTACCAACATTGTGTAAAGGAGACAGGCCATAGAGCATAATGGGGACTGTGGAGTGGATTGGGTAACAATATAATAGATATTTACTCTAGCTTATGGATATAAAATATTATTGTACTAAGCAAGTCTTAGATATGGATTCTATTGCTGTGATAAACACTATGACTATAAAAATTCAGAGATGACAGTGTTTATTGATAGGGGATGTCATTCTGTAAATAAGTTTCTTGTATTGGTTAATGAATAAAGCACTGTTGGCCAATAGGAAAGCAGGACTAGGAGATAAGGAGGTTTTGGGAAGAGGTAGGAGGAGATTCAAGATGTAGGACTGAGAGAGAAGAATGCCAGGACTTCTCCTGGTGGGAAAAAAAAAACATGTGGAAATACTTAGATTGAAAGAAATGGGTTAATATTTAAGACAGAGCTAGGCAACAACAAATGCTAGTAACAGGCTAACAGCTTTATATCCAATACAGCATCTTTGTGTGTTATCTGGGGCTGATGAGGCTGTGGGATCAGGTGGGTGGTAAAACCTACTCATAACAGTTTATTCCAGCTTACAACTCTCAGGTAACACTCCATTACTGAGGGAAGCCAGAGCATGAAACGAAAGGCAGGAGCTGATACAGATGCCATGGAGGAGTGCTACTTTTGGGTTCCTCCTCATGGTTCACTCAGCCTGTTTTTCACCACCCACAGAGAAGTGGCAGTACTCACAGTGAAATGGGTCTTCCACATCAATTATCATTATTGATCAAGAAAATACAACCCAGGCTTTCCCATAGGTTAGTCTGGTGAAGGTATTTTAATTGTGGTTCTCTCTTCCAGAGTGGCTCTAGCTCATGATGTGTTGACACAAAACCTAAACAGTACAAAATATACATTGCTTTCAGTATTGAGCTTGATCTTTGCACTGAAGTTTAAGTGACTTCATACATTTAGTATTTGGGATGTGCATTCAGCTAACTTTCATTGCTTTGGCAAAACACTCAACAGGATAGAGTCTGTCATGGCAGACAAGTCATGGAAGCAGGAAAGTAAGACAGTTGGTGACATTTAATCCATAGTCAAGAGGCAGAGAGAGATGAATGCTGATGTTCTATTATTTTTCTCTGGAATTTTTCCCTGGAATCCCAGTCCATAAAGTTGTGTAACTTGTATTCAAAATGTGTCTTTTTCAGTTGTTTGACTTCTCTGTAAATATCCTCACAGGCATTTCCATAAGTTTGTTTCCCAAGTTCTTCTTAGTCCATTCAAGTTGATGGTGGAGGTTAATCACTGCAGAATAAAAGCCTGTAACTCGGCTTATGCACACTCCTGACACATCAATAAGTAAACCAGAGTGTAGCTTTTGCCTTTTACAGTGCCAGGCCTATATAATGTTCTGCAAGTTCTTCTTCTATCACTTTTTATTCTGATGGTGTTTCCTTGACATTGAACCATGCCATCAAAGCTGCTTCTTAAAGGATAAACCTGACATATTTTCATTTTGAAGGATGAAAACTCATCCACAGAGAAACTTAACTTTCTGGCTACATTCATATTGCAAATGCCAGATCAATAATCCATAGCACTTTAAAATATTATCCCAAAGTTGCTCCTCTGATTTTTGCTATTGCTAATACATTCTAAGAAATTCAGTAATGGGCTCAGCATAATAGCTTCTGGTAAATCTGTGCACTATGTTATAAAAAGCATTAGTTTCTTCTTCGACCAAAATTATGTGTCGGCAGTATCACACTCTTTTTATTGAGGAGTGGAATACAGGGCTGGGAAAAGCCTCATTGGATGAAATACTTTTCATGTAAGTATGAAGGTCTCCAGCATTCACAGAAAGCTGAGTAATTAATCCTGTAATCTTAGCACTCCAACCAGGATGTATCCCTGGTGCATGAAACACATTCCCCATGGAGGGTTACTCCCTTAACCTAGAGACAGGAGGGAGGGCCTAGGCCCTACTCCAAATGACTTGGCAGATTTCAATGATTCCTCCTGGAAGGCCTCACCCTCCCTGTGGAGTGGGTGGGAATGGGATAGGAAGAAGGGTGGGGTGGATGGGAGGATAGGAGGGTGAGGGAACTGGGATTGATATGTAAAATAAGAAAATAATAATAATGATAAAATAGAAACAAAAAGAGATGGGAGGCAGAGAGGGGAGAATGATAGGGGTAATAATCAATTTCTGATTACATGAGACACGGGTTAGGTTTCCTATGTTATAGTTAAAATTGTCCTTTTGAACATAATTAAAGTTACTTCAAAATTTGTCAGTGCTTTAAAAATGAAACATAGTTATTGTGCTAGGAGATCATGTCTAACCATGAACAATCTTCAGCTTTCAATTATGCCATTCCCTTTTCTCTCTCTCTAAATCTACAGAAAGTTTTGCAAAATTGCTTAGCAAAAAAAAAAAAAAAAAAAAAAAAAAGTGTGTTACTTTTATACCAACATAATGATTCCCATTTTTTTCCATTATTGTTGTATATTTCTATTTTAGAATGCAAACTGATTCCTTCAAAGGAAGTTTCTTTAATCCAGATGCTGATTTGCCACAAAGTCAGCATATGTGAAGAGAAGCTCATGTAATTCACATATTTGAACTCAAGAGGAGAAGCTGATTCCTTTGAGAAAACGAGAGATCGTGAATTAAACTATCATTTGTATCACTACTGAGTTAACCACCTATCTTGGTAAATAAAATGGGTGCTTTGTCGAGTAGAATTCACTGTTTTCTAATAAGTTGCTGAGTTTGAGTGGGAGATGTTCCACATCAGCTAATGTGTTTATACTCTTTGTCGCTAGCTGTTGGTACTGTTGGCCTTGTTGGATGAAGTGGGTCACTGGGAATTGACCTTGAGATTTGATAGCTAAGCCCCATTACCTGTTTTCTCTTTAGTTTTGAGTATTGATGTTATGTGACCAGTCCCTCTACGTTCCTGCCATCATGCTTTCTCTGCTACTGAATTATCTCAAACTATGAGCCTAAACAGGCCCTTCCTTCTTGCTCCTTGTCAGGCATTCCAAGTTGCTCCTCATCAGCTATCTATCTATCACAACACTGAGGAAAGTAAGTAATACAGATAGCTGTAATGATATTCCTTGTTTATAAAGAAGTTTGTTCATGAATTGTTATTGCTCGGTCAGGAGTGGCTCATCAGGCTGTATCCAAGCAAAAGTATGAGCTGCTCTTTTAATTTATTTTGCTGCACTCCCAAAACTATCTTAATATAAAACAGAAACAGTTGACATGTGATGGTTGTGATAAGCATTTTCACTTTTGATCAGAGCAGTAGAGCAGCTCCCTGCTAAACCATTCACAACCTTAAAGAGACAATATTCCCAAATGGCTTTCACCTTCCCAGGTGCTAGTGAGTTGCAGAAATAGTTTTGTATTGTGGGATTGAAGCATACTTGTATGTTCTTTATGAGGTCTGTATCCTTTCAAATCCTGACTTGAGGCATTTAGACATGTTAAGTTGCCTCCTAGGATATGACTGAACCAATTATAGACTTCTCAGGTAATCTTGTTTGGCAGCAGAGAGGAGTCCATAGGGGTGGGTGCTGATTCAGAGGGGAGACAGCTCATCAGTGCTTCAGCATATAATCACTCAGCACTCCCAGTGTGTTACTAAGGCACGATCTGAATCTTTATCACCTCTGTCAGTGCTGAGCAGGCAAAGGTTTTGACGAGGCTACATGAGGGGGTTCTTCCACACACCTACCAATAGTATAGTGTCACTAATTAATGCTAAAGGACATTAATGTAAGCTTGGATGCACTTCCTTTAATTAAGTGAATTAAATTAAACCTAGTTGCTGATGATGAGTCAGTGATTGAAATGCTAGCACAAAGTTGTCCTCTAGGAAAATGAAAAAGTCTTGAGGAACTTCCCTTGTGGTCCTAATCAGTGGTTGTGCAGACCTGCTACCTGTAATGTTTTCAGCAGTTAATATATTTTGCCACTAGTTTCCATACATTTATCCTAGCTTCATGTCCCAGGGCTAACTTATGACATGTGATTATCCTTTATGTTATATTCATTAAGCAAGTACACATACATGCATGTGCACACACACACACACACACACACATATATATACATGCATATGTGCACATGCAAACATACACACATGCACACACATGCACATACACACTTGTATACTATCATCTAATCATCTTCCTAAAACCTTACAACTTAATATTTTATGATATTTATTTAGTTTGGAATAAACTTGCTTTTTTCCCCTGTCTTCTTAGACCTTAAATCTTTTCATCTCTGGTTGAAACATGGTTTCCTCCACAAAATCTCTATCAATATCCAAACCATTTCTATTTCCTGGGATTTCATATGATAATACAGCATACACTGATTTTCTAGACAAAATGGATAGCAATAAATACCATATAATTTTGTTTTCTTTCATCTTTTACATTAGATTCTTATTATATATTTTAGATCCATTTTCATCCTGTGCACTATAGTAGTTTCCCTGGGAAGATAGCTACCAATATTTCCTGTCATTCCTGATGAGGACTGGTTTTCCCTTCTTACATCTGTGCATTTTTCTTTTGGCCATTAAAATGCTACTGTAGTAGTATTGTACAACTTGCAATCCAAGTGTAGTTTCTTTTTAATTAAAAATAGGTTCTTTTCTTGTACTGTATATCCTGATTACAGTTTCTCCTTCCTCTATTACTCCCAGTTTTTGCCTACTTCTCCCATACAGGGTCATTCATTCATTTTCTGTCTCTTATCAGAAAAGAACAGAGTTCTAAGAGATAATAACAAAACATAATAAAATAAAATATAAGAAATACAAAAAAATCACATCAATGCTATACAAAAGAAACCAACAGAAGGAAAATACTCCCAAGAGTAGGCACAAGAATCAGAGATCCACTTGTTCACATACTCCGTAGTCCCATAAACTTATTGAACAGAAAGGTATATTATACTCACAGCGTATCTGGTGCAGACTCATGTAGGCCCCGTGCTTGCTGCTCCAGTCTCAGAGTTCATATAAAACAGTCTCAGTTGATTCAGAGGGTCTTCTGGTGTCTTCTATCCCTTTAGGTTTTATACTCTTTGTACCTCCTCTTCCATGGAGTTCTCTGAGCTCTGAGGAGGGATCCCATTTAAAACTGTGTTTCAAGGACTCTCTCTCTCTCTCTCTCTCTCTGTGTGTGTGTGTGTGTGTGTATGTCTGTTTCTCTCTCTTGGCATAATGTCGGGCTTTATCTGTTCCCATCTGCTGCAGAGAAAGCATCTCTGATGATTACTGAATAAGGCACTGATCGCTGAGTATAGTTGAATATCATTAGGAATCATGTTAGTAATAATTTTTTTTAGACAAGTAGTATAGTATTTGCTTTTATCCTAGGTCTCTGGGCTATATGGTTTCAGATTCTTGTCACCTAATCAGGGTTGGGTATGGTTTCTATTTCTTGGAGTGGGTCCAAAGTCAAATCTGACATTGATTGACTATTCCCACAAGTTCTGTTTCATCATCGCCTAGTCTTGCAGGCAGGACAGATTGTAGGTCAAAGCTTCTGGGGCTGGGTTGGTGTTTACATTTTCCTTTTAGTAACAGGCAGAGCTCCTTCCCAGATCAAAAACATTTTAACATAGGGGTGAAAGCTCCATGTAGGCACCAGTTCAACTCTTCTATGTTCAATGAGATGTCTCTGGATTGTCCTTGACATTGGGATCCCACTATCAGTTTGCAGGGTGAAACACATTGTCATAATAATAGCCCATGTTGTTTGAAGATTTCCATAAAACCTCTTTGGTCAAAAATTCAGTTAAATACAACCCAGTCCTGGCACTGAAAGACTGGTGACAAGAGATGCCAGTTCAAGCATAAGTATTAAAGGGCTTTGTGAATTGGTTTCCTGGGATCCAGCTACCATGAGACATGAAGAGAATTGTTTTAGACAGATAGAGTGAGAGAGGAAAATGAGAGGAATAATAAGAGAAAGGAGGGAAAGGGAGTGAAAAGAACACACACAGAGAGAGAAGGGACAAAGAAAGAGCCTAGGAGTCCATGTGTGCTATCCTGCTTACTTCAACTGAAGTATCTGGGTATGAGTGAACCATGAACCACTTGGTATGATTCATTTTCATTCATCATCCTTCCAATAAAGGATATCACATAATTCAGCTCAATGACTTACAGAGATGGTCCATTTCCTTCCATTCTGGTACAAATTCTGTAATTATAAACGAGTAAATAGTAATGGTTTTAAAATTACCAAGTTCTGAGCTGTCTAGGTATGCAAAAATAGGCAATAAAAAATCCACAATGCATAAAATGCAATCTCTTCGAGAAAGTAGGTTTGGGATTGGCCATTGATAAATCTCGTAGTACATAGATAAATGTGATGATAATTAATGTCAATATTGTTGTGACAATAACATCTTAAAATGAACTGACTTCATACAGTTTCTACTCACCTCCTACCATTGAGGATGTCACTGTTTATGTGCCTGTCTAGTGTGCATACACACACACACACACACACACACACACACACACACACACACACCTATCATCTATATTATGGGGAGGCAGTGTCCATGTTATCACTGGGTGTCTTTTCCTAATGTTCTATACCTTGCTGCCTTGAGGCAGAGTAGTCGGACTGAAGCATAAGTTTGCCAGCTAAGATGGTGGATCAGCAAGCTCAGACTTCTACCTATCTCCATCCCACCAACACAAGAGATAATAGGCATGTACAGCCATATCTGTACTATATTGGTACTGGGAATTCAAACTCAAATTATCCTGATTGCAGAGCCAGCACTCTTGTTCACTGACTATCTCCTCAACACGTGGATCTCTTTAAACCAGAATGATTTGTTTAGTGTTCTGATAAGTGGGCCTCTCACAATGAATCTATTGATTTTTGCTCTGAGTTAAAGTTACCCAATCTAAAGTGAAGTCAAGGATTCATTATTTATTTCCATGTGTATTCTGCTGTCATGTTGCTCTGAAAATGTGGCTTGATTGCTATACTCTTAAGTTAAGAATGACTGATAAGATAATTTTCAACTATGCATCCTCTCAATAACCACAAATAAAAAACAGAGATGGTCATAATATAGTTCTACTGCAGATATGACACCTTCCAATGCAGGCCCATTTCTCTTATGATTTATGATCTCCTTCTAGCTTCTTTTGGCCTCCACAATACAGTAAGTTTTGAAATCATGAGACTAATATTTCTGTAGCTTGATGCTACCTTCTCGACCATCTACCCTTGGTAAAAATATCCCCATATCCAACTGTTTGGACATGGTTTTAGACATTATATCAAAATCTCAGTGTTAGTAGCTTACATTATCTTCAATATATGCTATTTGCTTTGCTTAAAGAAGAATGTGATTTGATTAATTTTTATGATCTAAGGGGTCATTTCCCAGAAATGTCATGTAATTTCTAGAATCTTGCTTTCCAGTTCACTACACTAATTTACTGAAGAATTTAATCCCCCAAATCATATATGAATAGTAATAAGACAGTGGATAAAAAGCAATCCAGTGTTTAGAAGTGAGGCCTATACTTCAGGAAGTAGGCACATTGGCTAATTTTGGATTTCTGTATCTGCTACCATCTATATCTGGAAGAGGGTTCTAGCTTCACTGGGGTTGTGGATTATAGGCTGAGTATCTTTTGCTTTATGTCTGGTATGCACTTATGTGTGAGTACATACTATATTTGTCTTTCTCATTTTGGGTTACATCACTCAAGTGGTTGTTTGTTTTCTAGTTCTGTCCATTTGTATGTGAATTTTAGTATGTCATTGTTTTCTTCTGATGAGTAGTACTCCATTATGTAATATATGTAAATATATCACATTTTCTTTATCCATTCTTCAGTTGAGGGGCATCTAGGCTATTATAAATAATGTTGCTATGAATATAGCTGAGCGAATGTCCTTGTGGTGTGAATGTGCCTCCTTTGGGTATACATTCAACAGTGGTATAATCAAAGTGAGGGAGAAGTCATAATATAAACAAAGGAGTCAAGACCATGATGGGGAAACCTACAGAATCAGCTAACCCAAACTAGTGAGAGATCAACGACTCAGGTCTGACAACTGGGGAACCAGCATAAGAAAGAACTATATGGTGCGACTGGGATAATAGATGAGGCCACTGGCAGTGGGTCCAAGATCTAAAACTAATGTGAAAACTAAGTGGAGCCTATTATATATGGAGAGATACCTTGCTCAGTGTAGACACAGGAGGTTGCGTGATGGAGAGGTATCTTGGTCCTGTCTCAACAAGACGATGGGACAGACTTAGTAGACTTTGTATGTATGTACAGCCTTTATATTTTTGGTTGTGAGCCTAGCCTTTTACAGCTGAGCCATCTGGTAGTGGAACAGTATTTATCCCTAGTGTACGAATAGGCACTGGGAGCCTATTTCCAATAGAGGGATTCTCTCTCAGCCTAGATACATCGGAGAGGACATGGCTCTGTCCCAAATGATTTGACAGACTTTGATGATCTCTCATGGAAGGCCTTACCCTCTCTATGGAGCAGAAAAGGGATAGGATAGAAGGATGGGAGGGAGAGGGGAACTGGGATATATATATATATATATATATATATATATATATATATATATATAATTATTTCTAATTTAAATTTAAAAAGATTTATGAGAAAAAGGAGTTTTATATATGGGCCCTCAGTTCTATTGCATTGATCAATGGGTTAAGTTTTATGCCACTAACATGCTTGTTTTCTTACAGTAGCTCTGTAGTAATACAGGATGGAATAATTTGCAGCATTTTCATTTTATTACCTGCATTAAATAAAATTCTTAAAATATTCCTCTTCCTTGTTTTTACCCTCTTTAGAGTATGAATATTGATCTGCATCTAGGGTTGTGTTCAAACTCATGATCCTCTTCCTTCTGCTTTCCTAGTGATGAGGATACAGCTTCCTTTTCCCTAGTACAGGGGCGATGATGGGGTAATAGCCACGGTACTTCGAGGACCACAGCAGCCTCACACACATCTTGTTAGTACTCTTCCGCTTATCTTCTCACAGAAAGCATTTGTCTTCTTGAGATATTGCTACTCCCCTTCATGTTTAAGTGAGTTTTGTTTAAAACCTAAGGCGGTTTCAAATTATTCCCTAAAGTTGAAGAAAATATGACTCCAATTTAAATGGTGACCTCTTCATTACAGTATAAACATTGTGGAAAATTGCATAATATAGTTCAATGACACAGTGATTTCTAAACATCTCAGAGAAAGTGAGAGAATATGAGAAGATGGTTTACAGAAAAGAAACCAGAAGCTGTGGCTTTGTTTGAATAATAAGGGTATTATCAATAGGTTATTAGAAAATTGGAAACTTGCAAATATGAGAATGTATTCCTATCCATGTTCACATATGACATTTTTGAGTACACAGGAACCTGCTTTACATATTCACTACAGAGTTCCATTTAGGAACAAACCTTGTTTTCCCTAGATTCCTTGTACAAGTCTGTGTTCCTCCAAACCAAATTATTAAATGAACACTAAATTTTACACAGATTTATTTTATTATATATTTATGTATCTAGGCTTCTCTGTGTGTGAGTATATGTACAAGTGTGTATGTAAGGACAGTGAAAGAAGAAGGCATTAGATCCCAAGGAGTTAGACTTATGGGTGGTTATGAGTCACCTCATGTGGGTGCTAGAAACTGAACTTGGGTCCTCTGGAAGAGTAGGGGGCATTATTCACTACTGTTATCTCTCCAGCTCTTAACAATTAATGATTGAGGGAAAATATATGAAAGAAAAACACAAAAGAAAATTTGAGAAATTGACAAGGAAGGCTACTTACGGAGGTGATAAAGGCGAATCTCAAACATAATTAGGCAGAAAGAACTTTAGTTGGAGGTTGAAGGAAACAGAACAGAGTGTGAAAACTAAGTCTGCATTTGTGATGGAAAATCAGGTAGGCTAATATGGGTTGAGATAACTTAGGATGTGATAAAATTGTTGTAAAGAATGAACCAAAGAACTTATGCATTCACGCATCTTCTCTCTGACAGACTCTTCAGTTCTAACATTTTGTACTTTCTTCTTTCTTAAAAAATAATTGAAAAAAAATGTTTTTCTTTGCAACATATTTGGTATTAACCTTTCATAATTAAAATCTGAACTGTTGTTTTATTTATAAGAGATACTTAAAATGTTATTGCTATAGTGTACACTATTTCCCCACTTTAATAATTTGCTGGTAATACAATTATTTAATATTTTTACAGAAAGGTCAGTAAGGCCACAAAACACATTTAGCTGACAATACTAGAGTTTATATTTCTAAAAACATGTTCAGCAGTTTATAAGTTCATCTATTTCTTGTTTGTTTAGAACATTTGTGAACTGTGAATGCTACTGTTTCTCTAACTATTCTGCCTGCTTCTCTTCCTATTTCTTTCTCCTTATTTTTGTGTTCCCTTTTCTGCTCCTCCTTTCCCATCCTGTTCCTGCCCCTCCCAACTTCTACTTCTTCCTTTTTCTCCCCTCCTCCCTCTGTCTTGTTCTCCTCTAGTTATAATGAGAAGTCTGTGAGTTTTCCCAACCCAAACCAAAGCCTGATTGTAATTGCACTTTTGTATTGCTGTAATTTCTACCAGATTTGTTTGAGTTTGTAAAAATGTTATATCTCCCTTAGCAAGTTTTGCTTTTCCAAAAATGGGTTTGCAGTTCAGAAGCAATGTACTTAAGTAAATTGTTCAAGGCTATGGATTCAGTTATAACAATGATAAAATAAAGAAAGAAAGAAAGAAAAGTGGGTTTTTTTTTGTGCTGTTGAGACATAATTTTTGGCCATCTTAAGAGATAAATTGTGGTAGTGCAATATATGAGTGGAATGTGGTCATAATGTAATAATTTGTGTTTCTATTTCTTCAAGCATGAACCATTTTAAAAAATGGGATCTCAAACTCTTCCAATGATTGTGAATTACATCATAGAAAACATGATGAATAGTTACCCATCTATGTTATAGAATACTAGACTAGATGTCCTGTGATTTTAAGGTGGTAACTCATATCTAACTCAGGCAAACCTTTTGGGAATGGCACTTTCATCTCTTTCAGATAGACACAGCATAACCTACTGTAGCTTGCTCAGTTCAGGTTTTAGGATTTCCTAGGACTTCCATGTGGTTTTCCATAATGACTATGGCAATTTTTTTTCAAACCACTAATACATTGAGGTTGTATTTTGTCCACATTACATGGTAGCATCAGTGATTTTTGGTAGCATCAGTGATTTTGTCATTTTGTTGTTATCTCACTGAGGTTTTTTTTTTTTTTTTCTTAGAAAAACTGTCTATAGTACAGTAAACTTGGCCATTTGTATACCTTCTTTTAAGAAGTGTCTATTTAGGTTTAACACCCTTCATATCTGGCAATGCATTTATTTGGTGTTTAGCTGTTGTAGTTCCTTATATATTCTTCATATTAATCCCAAGTCATGGTACTAACTCTTTTTAAATTGCTGTTGAATTCAAATGGCTAGTAGTTCATTGAGGGTATTAGTACATGAGTTCATGATTAATATTAGCCATTCTTTGTCTTTTCTTCTTGTGCTCTTATCGGGTTTTGCTATTAGGCTTATTCTGACTTTGTAGAATATATTTTGGAGAACATTCTAATTGGCATTTATGACTAATGCTTGTATGTGGGACCCAGTAATCACAGTCACAAGGCTATGTGTCTGGGAGGAAACCTCTCTTTCCTGTGAATGGACTCCTGGTGGATCTGAGGATTGAGGCCTCTACAAACCACATGTTTGAAAGATCTGTTGCAATGAGCATCTTTCTTAGCTAAGTATGTTCTCAAAAATTGAAAGCTGAGCATTTGTATTAAAAACTGAAATTTTAAGGATGTGGGTTTAGGAGAAGAACTCTTCTAGTTCTTATGAGGGAAAATGTGTGGACAGAACACAAGCTGGAGGCCATGACAGGTGCAGCTCCTAAAGCTGAAGCAGGTGCAGCTGTCCTTTGCCCTGAGATGCACATACTGGCTCAAGGCTTCTGGCAATAGCAGGGACCAACTGCTGGCCTCTGAGGCAATAGCTGTAGTTGCTGCTAGGTTCTGGAGGTAAGAGGATGACCAATCAGAATGCCTTTTTTGGAGCAGTCAGTTCCCAAAACAGACATAGAATTTGTGCAGTCCATAGTGGTCAGTTACTATGAAGAAGATTTTTTGCACTCTGTCCCTTGATTTCTTTCAGCAGTTTGAAATCTCTTGCTTTACCGGTGGCCAGAGGCCTGGGATTGACATTGAGATTTGCCTGTTTTTTGTTGATGGCCTTTTAAAAAAAATTATTTTTTCCTTATCTTACATATTGATCCCAGTTCTCTCTCCCTCCCATCCTGTCATGCTCCCTGACACCTCTCCCATCCCATTCCCCACCCACTCCATAGGGAGGGGGAGGCCTTCCGGGAGGGACTAACAAAATCTGTCAAGTCCAGGGCCTCCTTCCTATCTCTAGGTTAAGGGAGTATCCCTCCATGTGGAATGTGATCCCAAAGTCCTGTGCATCAGGAATACATCCTGGTTCCACTGTCAGAGATCCTGTAGACTGTCCTGTAGACTGCCCAGGCCTTCTAATTGAGACCCATGTTCAGGGAGTCTGGGTCGGTCCAATGGTGGTTTCTCAGCTATCAGTCTTGGGGTCCATGAGCCCCTCCTTGTTCAGGTCAGCTGTCTCTGTGGGTTTCCCCAGCCTGGTCTTGATCCCTTTGCTCATCACCCCCCTCTCTGCAACTGGATACCAGGAGTTCAGCTCAGTGTTTAGCTGTGGGTATCTGCTTCTGTTTCCAACAGCTACTAGATGGAATTTCTATGATGGCATATAAGTTAGTTATCAATCTCATTATCATGGAAGGGCATATAAGGTAGCCTCTCCACTGTTGCTCAGATTGTTAATTGAGATCATCCTTGTAGGTCTCTGGACATTTCTCTTCAAACCCATAATTGCTCCATCTATTATGGTATTTCTTTCCTTGCTCTGGTCTATTCGTCCCCTGACTCAATCTTCGTGGTTCCACATGTTCTCCTCTCCTCCCCTTCTCTTACTCCTAGCTCCCTCTCCACTCACTGCCCCCCCACCCCATGCCAGCACTCCCAATATTCTCAGGAAATCTTGTTTCTTTTCCCTTCTGTGTGGGACCTTGTATGAATCTCTTAGGTTCCTCCTTGTATCCTAGTTTCTCTTGTGGTTTGAATTGTAGGCTGGTGATCCTTTGCTCTATGTCTAAAATCCATATATGAGTAATCATGTTCCTCTTTTTGTGACTGTCTTACCTCACTCAGGATGGTTTTTTCAAGTTCCATCCATTTCAAGATTCCATTATTTTTTCCCCTGAGTAGTATTCCATTGTGTAAATGTACCACATCTTCTTTATTCATTCTACAGTTGAGGGACATTTAGGTTGTTTCCAGGTTCTTGCTATTACAAATAATGCTGCTATGAATATAGTTGAACAGATGTCTTTGTTGCATAGATGTGGATCATTTGGGTATTTGCCTAAGAGTGGGATGCCCCATCCTGTGGTAGACTGATTCCCATTTTCCTGAAGAATCACCATACTGGTCTCCAAATGTGTGTGTACAATTTTGTACTCCCACCAGCAGTGGAGGAGTGCTCCACATCCTCTCCAGCATAAGCTATCATTGGTGTTTCTGATTTTAGCCATTCTGACAGAAGCAAGATAGTATCTCAGAGTTGTTTTGAAGGGGCTGAGAAAGGTATCAGAGAAACATCACCCTTTACAATAGCCACAAACAACATAATGTATCTTGGGGTAACACTAACCAAACAAGTGAAAGACCTATATAGCAAGAACTTTGCATCTTTAAAGAAAGAAATTAAAGAAGATAACAGAAAATGGAAAGATCTCCAATGCTTTTGGAAAGGTCTGATCAATATGGTAAAAATGTCAATCTTGCCTAAAGCAATCTACAGATTCAATGCAATCTCCATCAAAATCCCAGCACAGTTCTTCACTGAACTTTAAAGTATAATACTCAACTTTATATGGAAAAAAACAAAACAAAAGACCCAGGATAGCCAAAACAACCCCGTACAATAAAGAAATTTCAGGAGGCATCACTATCCCTGACTTCAAGCTCTATTATAGAGCTATAGTTCTGAAAACTGCTTTTTGGTGGACTTTTAGAAATTGTTTTTTCTGTTGAGAATTCTGGTCAACCCCTTGATTGTTTAGTTTTCCCTCAATGATTGCCACCAAAAGGCAGCTTTTCCTCTGTGATCTTGCTATTATTTGTGACAGTGTCTTGTGCAGAGTACCCCTGTACAGAAATCTTGCCTGGGAAGTTGCCAGAATGTTGGCTTTAGTATGAAAAAAAAAAGCTCACTGTTTTCCTATGAAACACTTTAAGGCTATCTGGAACAATTAGTACTTCAAACAAAATCAGCAACATCACCAACTGTCAGTCTCAGCACCATATCACAAAGATAAACTAACTGCAACTAAGTATTGCAGGTGCCTTGTTCAGTTTTTACCAACATCCTTATAGTAGTACTTCCTTGAGAGCTCTTGTGTCAGATCACATTGAGTTTTTTTTTTAATCAGCTAAACAAACAACAACAACAACAAAACTGATGCATTTCATGCTCATATCAAACTCATAATGTACCTCTCTCAGCCTGCCAACTGCTGCAATTGTAAGCATACACTACCACCGATTACTACATCATTATTTTAGTGGCATCTTGTTCCACCAATATATTTGTGGTACTGGCCTTAGTATGTGGCTTTGTTGTGCAGACTTGATCCCTTATAAGGAAATGGAGGGGACCTTGGGAGTGGTCTGAGTATCCTGCATAGCAGAATCCTGCAGTTCCAGGGGCAGAAGATCATTGTAGCTATTTAACTGAGGGTGGAATATGAAGACTCAAGAATCTCTTTTGGAAAAGAACAAAGGGGAAAGGATGGGATGGTATATAGGTAGATTAGTATATCTTTTTGTGAAGTATTTTAGCAACCATTAGGTATAGACAACTATATTGATATAGATTCTTGTATATTGATACATAAAAATAATTTTGTATTTCTGTCTTAGATAATTTGTATATTGTTTTAGACTTGAAATCATATTTGTCAAATATAGGGTTCTCTTTCTGTTTACAATGCTTTTCACACAACTGTAAAGTTATTTTCATCATATTGTATATATGCATGTTTCTACATAGGCTTAAGATATTTTGTATATTGATACAATGTAAGGATACTTTTGTCATTTTTGCACTATACAGTTCTACCTCTGATCAAGATATTTACATACATATGTATATAGTTACAATTTCAAGATCATTGCCCTCATGCTGCACATCTGTTTAAAGATTGTTTACTTTTATATAGGAAGTTTCAGTCAGTAAGCAATTGTTTTGAGAATTACAGGTTATAGCCACCCATGCTTCTCATACCTAGTTATATCATTCAGGTTCTCTAAATGGTCAGAGATGTACTGACTCTAGATACTTAATCTTCAAACACTTGAAAGACCTACAGGATATAGCATTTAAGTGTTTTAATAATTTAGAACACTGTTGACATGAGACACATTTGCTCCTTGCAGCATTAAGCAATTCCTGAGAGTATAATTGGCACTGGTGACCCTCCATTTGGAGTTTGTTTTCTTCTTGGCAAAACTGGCTTATTGAACAAATAACTGTCCTTGCCTTGACTGCTGACAGTGAACAAACTGCCCTAAACTGAACAAGCAGAATATAAGCAAAGAGACTGCAGAACCTTGCCAAGACAGGGTAGGACAGTCAAATTTACTGCTTCTGACAGTGGTCTGTCACGTACTCTAGGCTTTAGCCAAACTTGCCCTAACATTACTAGGAGACCTTGGATGACTGACTAGGTAGCCAACTGTTTGTCATTTCTTCTACCTTTAGGAAGTTGCCTGCTTGCACATCTTGTTTACCCAAGTAATGTTATTTTCCTTCTCAGGTCTTTAATAAACTTGGAGACTAAGATTGTCATGACTAATGTCTTCTCTTATCTTAGCTAGAGTATATTAAGTACAAGACTTAGACTTTCCAGATTAGGACAGCTATTGGAGTAATCTCTGTAACATGTCATTTACCATTGGCCTGGAAACTTTGTCTTTGTTTCTTGCTTATGTTTCTCTTGCTGGTTGTAAGTCTAAATTTGTGTATGTTTCTCCTAGACTATATTTGATATCTCTTATCATTGTATATAGTTTTTGTATCAAGTTTAAAACCCTCTTATTTAGACAAAAAGGGGAAGTGTAGTAGTATCTTGTTCCTCTAATAGATTTGAGGTACCAGCCTTAGGTTGTGGCTTCAGTGTGTAGATTTGATAATCTCTAGTAAGGATGAGGAGGGGTCTCACTCTCTTCCTTGGGGAGTGATCAGAGCATTCTGCATGGCAGAATTGTGGGCCCCCAGGTGCAGAAGACAACAGCTATTTACCTTAATTGTGTGGGTATTCCCCAAAATAAATATCTGCTATTCTCTATTTGGACATTCATGGACTTCCTTTATTTAGCATGCCTTCACATTGTTTATAGTAGATGACATGCATATTTCTTTTGTGTACTCCAGTGTCTGACCTTTTATTTCCTTCTCTCAATGAAGAATGGAGAGAACAGAGAAAGCAGCTTATCTGCTTACCTGGTTTTAAACTTTTCCTGTGACAGTTCAGGTCATCATAGTATAAAGTCTTCCACTGGCTCTCTGTTTATTAATGCTTTGTACCGTACAGGGAGATTTTGACATGATACTGGCCACTACACAGGAACCTAAGACTCCCAGGACTCAGAAAGTGATATCTCTCTTTCTGGATGTTTGTAAGTAAACCACCCACACATCATTACATCTGCTAGCACATTCAGTAACAAATCTGTTGTTGTTACTATCATTGCAGTGAATCCTTTACATAGTACTTTCTTTCTATAAGGCACTGTTTGATGCTACTTTGTCACATAAGCCTACATACAACCCATGGATGAAAGATTTCCTTTGTTACTTGATTTTAGAGGAGAAGGAAAACAGTGATCAAGAGCAGTTAAAAGTCTTGCCTGTGGTCACATAATTAAGTAGCACATGTTGACATAGGATCAGGTTTCACAGCCCTTGTTTATACTTCCAGTCACTACCAACAGCACCTTCCTGAACACACACACACACACACACACACACACACACACCATCATCATCATCACTATTAGTACTAACCCCCATGCTCCTCCAAGGCAGGGTTGATATGTAGCTCTAGAATACTGTTGCCATACACAAAAATAAGCATGTGGGTGTGGCCCAGATGCTCATGCTACCAGAAAAGCTTCCAAGTAATTTGGCTCTCCAATTTTGTTTACGGACACTGGCTTTAATTGATAGTTCCCCTGGTTGTCAAAGTATGAGACAGAATTGAGAAAATCTTCATGGAAGGGATTTTTATAAATCCATCTTTTATTCTTTCCTGTTTTGCCACAGGCCAACATAATGTAGAATTATTTTTAATGCCAAGTAATCTTTCTGGGCTGTTGTAGTTTTTGCCATTATTCACTTTTACAATGGGAAATAATCTCATACTTCTTGCATTCTTGTCCTGTTGTTCTACCCAAAAGAGTTTATTTATTTTCCTCCCTCATGACTAGTTAGAAACTGCAAATTTTCCTGTTGAAATTGTATGTTTATATTATGAGCCTGTCCATATATGTACAAATATTGTATGCATGTATGCAAAACTCTAAAAACTGTTTTCTTTGTCTTACAGAATTTTATATATATATATATATATATATATATATATATATATATTATGAAATAGGTTTAATATGCCCCACCCTTTCTCTCCTCTATTTCCCATGTATCCCGAGATTTTAGCTCTTAATCACACACTTAATCTTGTGTATGTCTTGTGCAGGTAACCACAGCTGCTATGAGTTCCTGCCAGTGAGAAGCATTTTATGTCCAGAAGATGACATTTTCAGGTGCCCCTCTTCTGGCTCAGAGATGTTTTCATCTTGTCTGTGATTTCCCTCAGCCTAGGTGCTGTTGGGGGTATTATAGATCTTCCATTCAGGGTTGAACAGAGTCTCCTATTCTCAGCAATCTTGCCAGTCATCCACATTTCCCACTAAATAAAGGAACTTCAATGCCCAAGGTTGAGAGCAGCCAAGGTCTATGGGTATAAACATAAATATTTAGAGGGCAATTTGACAGCTTGACCCTTTAGCAAAACAAAAATGTCAGATTCTCCCATAGGGCCATGAGATTTTGACTAGGATTAAAGTATCATATGGGAATGTCCATCCTGTGTGATAGGCCTTAGAAACAACCAGAAAGCAGATAGTTACCCCATAGCAGCTATATCACTATTGTACCCAAAGATACATCTTGCCTGAGAGCTTGGTACTGCAGCATGAGATTCTTGATATATTTTGTTGCCCAGCAACCTGCATAGGACCTTCCACATTGTGAAAGCAGGGAAGAAGTTTACAATTGGCTTGAGAAATATTGCCTTATGTTATGCAGAGAAAGTTTCTATGTCTTAAGCAATAAGGTCAAGCCTTGTAGTTATGATGGGTGAGCAAGGCAATGGCGATAGCCTGTGTTGTTGTAAAGCTTCTGACAAATAAGTAGTAGGGAGGTATCTCATACCTTACACTAAAGTTTTTATGTATAATTCATATCTTCTGGGAGCAGTATTGTCTATACATGGAGGGTCATTCTACTTGAACTCTCTTGTGTTATGGGGGTAGGAATGGGGGTGGCTATAAATTGTTCAGCCATTTGAGGGTAGTTTCTCTAGAATCTAAAAATTGGACTGCGTGTGTCCCATCTATATTATTTTAGAAAACATATCTTACTATACAGACAGCTCGGTGCCCATGTTCATAGCTTCTCTGTTAAAAACTAGTGAGATTCACCTTAGCTATCCATCAAGAGAGAAATTGCTAAGAAAAATATGGTGCTTTGCACAATGCAATACTACTCACTTATAAAGAAAAAATAAAATAATAGATTTTAGGTAAATGGATGAAGCTGGAAAACAAGTATACTGAGTAAGGTAATTCAGGCCTAGAAAGACAAATAGTATATGTGTTCTGTCATGTGGAGTCACGGTCACAAATCATTTGTTTTTGTCTTTTACTTGGATAATAAATAAAAGCATGTAGACTAGAAACATACATCCCCTATGGAGGTAAAACATGTTAAGAAATGGAGAACCTCATAGATTATATGTAAACAAGGTGAAATACTGGGGGGATGAAGAGCTTATTAAGCAGGTATGGGTGGGATAGTAATATAGCAAAAATCAAAAGGGTGAAAATAAGAACTAACCCAAAATGAAGGCATATAAAATATACCATATGGGAGTTTACTATCTTATAATCCAACATAAAAGATTTTGTAGAGATAGTAGACACATGTAAAATGAGAAGAGAAGGAAAATACTGAAAGTTAAAAGATTAAATGGGTATAAGAATTATGAAAGTGGAGTAGGGGGCTTGCCTAAAATTAAGAATCTATGAAAAAATCTTTAGAGAAACCTAGTAGTTAGTAAACTAATTTATAATAAAACGCCCATGTATCTATCCGTTTATCATATATCTATCAATCCAGCCATCTATCTATAGCCATATAGATATATGTGCATATATATTTTAGGTTAATTTAGGATTAACTAATCTTGGTTGTCAATGTTAACACAGTATCATTGGTATATAGAGAGGCATGAGATATTTGAAGAATCTGATATTTCTGTAGTCTAATGCAGACAAGTGTCTGGAAAATAAAATCATTCTCAATATCTTGGTTACACAGTGAATGGTATAGAAATAGAGTATCAAAATGAAACAAATGTAGGCAATTTTTGTATCCATATATTTATGGACAACTTTAACTATAAGGACATACATCTTACTTGACTCTGGCCTCTCCAAACCTTTTAAGGACTCTTGGTTCTTTTACAAGGTGTACTGAGACATTTTGTTATAACAATGAGAAGTCACAAGTTATGCTGAGAAAATAACACCAAAGTAAAATAATTTCAGTGAAGCAATAAACTTTATTATCCTTCAACTCTCCTCTCAATCAGGCAATTTCCTGTGCTCTAAACCTAGGGTCATAACAATGTCACTTTCATTGTCACTAATAATGAGTCCATAGCTATATAATAATCAGAGTGGTGTTAACTTCCCAGAAAATAGCTATTAGAACTAGAATTAGATTTTCAGGTAAAAAGTATAATTTCTGACCTCAGAAGGTTTATAAAAATGGTGTATGAATTATATAGTATATATGAATATCTTAAGAGTCTAACAAAGCATGTTTTTATCTGTAAAGTTAGATGCTATATCTAGTTCCTATTAAGGCATAATGAGATACTCAGATGCCATTATGATAATAGTTTGTGTTGGAGAAATCTAAGCAGGACTCTTGCTTTGAGGGCATGGATACCAAGTATGTTCGGTTGTCACAACTCAGACATTCCGACAAAGAGGGGTAAAATAGAAGAAGCAGCGATCACATCCTGAGACAGTCTACTTCGATGAAGAGTCATCACAGCAGAAACTAATAAAGAGGAAAGGTATGGTTAAAACTTTCATTCCCTTACATTCTGTCTGGGTGTTTCTACAGATTCCGGTGTACAAGCTTTACTGCTTTGAGATTCTCAATGATCATCAAAGCCATTGCCTCTAATTCAGTTAGCAGTAGATTCACCCTGTACCCTTACACTATAAATCAAGGCCAAGCTCTGCACTCTGTTTGAAAAAAGGTTGGAACTGAGTCCCAGATCAGTGTAAGACCATCTGCACCACAGTGAGGCCATCCAATTGCAATAGGCTCTGCCCTGGTTGCCAGACTAATTATGGAAATATTTTAGTGTATAACTGATTGGGCTTAAAATTCACCATCATCCCAGTTTTATTTTATTAGATTCTTATTGCTTTCTCTTTGGAACCAGGAGACTTTATGTTGAAGGCAGAGGGATAAGTGTTTGGGCATTTATAGATTACTGTTTCTCAGAGTGTCTTTTGCCACATGCTAATGCTGCATAGTTTAGGAAGAATATAAAAATCTGTGACCAAGCTCGTTAGTGGAATGCTGCAGGCTTGTTTCTTCATAATGAATGTTACAGAACAGGAACAGGGTGAGGCAGGTAGGGCCCTTACCTCATTATGCCATTCCAAAAACATCTTCAGTAATTAAAATAAGACATTTAATGGCATACTAATTAAATTTTTAGTGAAAAGTCTATGGTGACTATCATACAAATTCTAATTTACTGTAATAAAGTCTTAAAAAATATAACTTGGCTATATAAGGAAGCCACACAATCGTTTACCCAGTATCAACTCTGTATAATTCTCTAGGTGAATGTCCATATGATGAGAATGGCTACTTAGCAGACATGAAGCCTTCCTTAGTATTTTACACTTTTACTACCAATGGCATTTTTCTGTATTTATTCAACTGTGTGTGTGTCCTTTTTTCCTGCATTCTCTCCTTCTAACCAAATTTTTGAATGTTATACTATATCCACAGTTAAAGCTGTTTCATAAAATGTGTACACGTTATAGTTTAGGATCTCTACATGAGGAGGAACAAGCAGTGCAGGGAACCATGGAGTTGGCTTGGCCTAGCTGGCTTGAGAAATATAAATCATAGGTTTTTCAGGTCAAAGCCCATGACTCCTGGGGCACAATGTGCATTTCTGTTCCTGAGAAACCGATGCAATCCCTCAGGCAGTGAAGTGTTCAGGCCACTCAGTGTTTCTCTGTATGTTCCCTTAGTAATGAAGGAAGCATGGACGCTTGACAGGACAATTGGTCTTAGACATTAATCTTGTGAACCCTGTATAGCTTGAAAATGTCATTTTATCCTGGAAATGACAAGTGAATTGACCCTGACAATTGCCATTGTATTCTGTCCCTGATAAAGGTGTAAAAAGTCTAACTGTACTCAATAAAATTGGCACCGCCTCAGTCTTGCTGTGGCCACTCCAACCTGAACTTGGTTTCATTCCTGTGTCCATATCAGGGGATGTTTGCCCACTAAGTAATCACAGGTACTTATAAGTTTTACTTTCTGAATATGGGTGGTCTTGCTTAATATTATACATTCTAAGAGAACTCACTTTTCTGCAACTTCCATGATTTCCTTTACAGATGAATAATAATTCATTTTGTAAATGTACTACATTTTCAATACCTATTTGCCTGTTGGTGGATAACTAGACTGGTTCCATTAGTGAATATAGTAGCAGTAAATATGGATGTGCAAATGTCTACATGATAGGATCGAGTCCTCTTTGCATACACCCAGGAATGGAATAGTAGCCATTGGACAGTAGTGATTTCAATTTTTAGAGGAATTCCCAAGTTTATTTCCTTAATGACTGTATTAATGAGCACCCCCATCAAGTGAGTGAGTTCTCTTTCCCCACATCTGCAACTTTTATTGTTATATTTCTTAATGATAACTCTCTAATGAGTCTAGGTAGTATCTCAAAGTCATTTTAATTTATATTTTTCTTAAGACTAGAGATACTGAACCCTTAAAATAGTTTTATATATTTGTGATTCCTTGGAAAACTGTAGCGGGTTTTTCTTTGCACCACCAGCTACTGAACAATGACAATGAGACTTCTTATTAATTACAAAATCTTTGCTGGCTGGTCCGCTGAGTTGATTAAAGTGAGGAGTTAATAATGATGAGACCTTGCACTCAGTTTAGGCTTGCTCCCAACTAACACTTAAATTAACCCTTTCATAGTAATCTATGTTCTGCCAGATAGCTTGTTACCTTTCCCCAATACCAATATCTTCTGTTCCTCTGCTTCTTTCCCAGAGTTCCTGTCTCTCCCTGGAAGTTCTGCCTACCTTGTCTTGCCTAGCCATAGGTTGTTCAGCTTCTTATTAATCCAATCAGAAGCCACCTTAGGCAGATGAGGTTAAACAGAGACATCTTTACACTGTGTACAAAAGATAATCTCAGCATACCGCCACCTTTAGTTTCAATAAATGTCTCTTTCTCTAACATCAATGAACTATATACAACAAGAGCAATCGTCAGGTAAGAATTACATTCACAAGGTCTAGTCCATTTGTATTTGGCAACTTTGGAGTAAGTAATCTATTATCTGTTCTATCTTTATGATCCTAGGGTTTTGTACCTACTTAACTTTGTAAGACTCTAAACCTTAATTAACTTTAACATCCCTTTTATGAGTCTCTTTTCTAAATTTGATAACTAAGAAAAGAGTAAAACTGTAACTATTTAGTCTTGAACCCCATCAAAGACCTGAGTAAATGGGAAATGAAGAACAAGAAACTTCCAAAACTATAGAAATGACAACAAGCTGTATCAACAATCACTCAAGGTTCCTCTGCAGTGATGAAGCATTCATCTTCAGCCTCCAAGCTCAGAATGTCTGACAGACTTTTTAGTGAAGCAGGAATTTTGATGGTCTTGCCTACCTTGTCATGTCAAAGTTTATCAGTAGACTTCCTTTATGTCCTGATTGTTTAATTTGGACAGCAGTTGAGGCAATGGCTAGCTTTGTAACATTTAAAGCAATCTCTATATGAAGGTTCTTCAGTGCCCATCATCTTTGAAGTAGATTGGTGCTGCCAGAAGCAGAAATATCTCAATGTCATGAATAGTCTTATGTTATTAAAACATCTTAAATGCCATATTCTGTAGATTTCTGAAGACCACTTATATATCTAAAATATATCTCTGTTTAACCCTGAAAACAAACCCATGACTACAAGATGATTGCTATAGGTGACTAACTACTAATCTGCCTTTCAAAATTATCCTAAATAGTTTATAATAGTAGCTTTCAAGGACTATAACTTTGCTTTATATTTTAAGAAGAGTTGCATAGCCATGATACAAGAAACATACATTATGTTGTAACAAAAACCTTAAATTTGAATCAATAGACAAAACCACTCTTCTTTCTTTTCATTCCCCATTCCCATTTATTTTGTTTGTTTCTTTGTTTTTTTTTTTTTTCTTCAATAGATAGGGGAGAAAAATAGAGGAAAAAAAATGAAAGAAAGAATAAAATCCCTTAATATAACCTCCTTGGTTTAGTTTCTTCCCTGACCATGACCAGTAACAACTTCTAATCAACCCCGCTTAACATAACAAGCATCCATAACCCACTGAATGAACATAAAACTACCACTCCAACTTTTGAGAACGTGAGCATCATGTTCTTAAAATTACTTCCTGTTGTCTGTTTTGTTCTGAAAACCCACAAACTTTTAAGGGTAACATACATATCTGCATTAACAGAAGTATGGTATATGCGGTGTGTACATATTTTCTGTTCAATCTGAGTAGATAAAAGGAATTTGTCAACTTTATAAGTCTGTTTAAACTAACAAAACTGTAATATAAATCTACATCCATGCCTTTTGAAGGGGTGGAATATAATAATAAGTCATGAGGACTCTGTACCCACAATTTATCATGTCTCATCTAGTCTCAGAGCTGGTCCCATGTAGAAGGATCAACATGTACATCATGGATCTTGTAATTATTCTTGGCTTCTTTCTTCATGTTTTGGAGAATTTTCAGGATGTCTCCCCGAGTAAAATATTATCTTTATTAATTTTGAAGGACTCTACAGCTTTGTGGAAACAAAGGCAATAACTCTCTCCTAATGCAGCTTCATTTTGAAATTAAGATATCTGGTTTAATGTAGCAGTTTATTTTTACCACAATCCAATGTCTCTCAGTTGTTACAGTTTTTCTTGTTCATTAGCATTTAATAATGTTAAAGTTAATAAAAAAATATATAGAGGTTAAATGTCCTGTGATATGGTATTTCCCTTCTGTATATGGCTTATTCTGTGTCTATTACTTTACTATATTTTTTAAGACTTCACTTTATTTTCAAACTATCTTTTCAATGACTATTTGTAGAAAAATTTAGAGGTTTTCTTAGTTGGGACCTGGCTTTTTGACTGCTTGCAGTCTTCTCTGACTGTGTGAGCCAAGCCTCAAAGAGCCAGGGCATGTACCATGACTGACCCGACAAGAAGAGTTGCATGCAGCAAGCACTGACAAGCCTGCCAGAAAGACTACTGTGCCTGAAATTTTCTCAGATTTCTTGGTGCTTATGCTTAGATATATGTGGCTCCATATTTGGCACCAAGTATAGTAAGCCTTTCATTGGACCAACAGCTCTTGAATAATGACACTGAGTCTCTTATTGATTATTTGGATTTAGCTTAGGCTTGTTCCCAAACAACTTTTTTTTTTTTTTTTTTTTTTTTTTTTTTGGTGGGTGGGAATTGTGAATAACTCTAAACCCATTTATATTCATCCACATTCTGCCACCTTGTTATTTGTCCTCAATACCATACCTCCAACTTTCTCCACAGGTGGCTGGCTAATCTCCTGTATTCTTTCCCAGAGTTTCTGCCTCTCCCCAAAAGTCCCACCTATCCCTCCTCCCTAGCTGTTGGCTGCTCATCTCTATATTAAACTATTTGAAAGGTGCCTTAGGTAGGTGACGTTAAACAGAGACATATTTTCACCCAGTGTAAAAAATGATTATTCCAACAGAAAACTGTTTATTTCATTAGCCCATTTGTTTATTTTATTGGAAATTTTTATCTGCTTAGAATTTAATTTATGCTACTATTGGTAAATTTTGGATCTTAGCCCCCATCTGAAATATATATATATAATATAATATAAATATATATAATATAAATATAATATAAATATTAAATTTTTTCCCCTTTTGTGTGCTGTCAGTTTGCTGAATTGATAGTTTCTTTTGTTGTATAAATCTGAAATTTCATGCAGTCCCATCTGTTGGCTTAATTCCTGAGTTGCTGATGTTGTATTGAGACTGTTGTTACCTACCCCAATGTCTTGAGACATTGTTTATGTTTTCTTCTAGTTGTTTAAGAATTTTAAGTTTTAAAATAAGGTCTTCGGTCCATTTTAAATTGATTTTTAGTTGATGTTCAGGGTTAAAGATATTTCTCTAACTTCAATTTACTCTGCTTGGATATACAGGCTTGCTAGCATTATTTATTTAAAAGACTGTATTTAGAATACAATAAGGAATCATGCTGGTCCAGCAAAGTGGTGGTAGTAGATTCTTTCTGAAGGTCCATGACCTCATGAGCACCTCAAGCTGGTTAGGTTTCCAATACCAGTGGGCCTTAAGCCCAAGAAGAAAGTTGTTTGCTGCCAAGATATATGTGAGTGCCCCTTCTTGAACTTTTCTGCATATCTTATCATTCTGGTAATTGCTGGAAATATTGCAGCTGGGCGGGACTGTTTAAATGCTTCCATTTCTTGGCAATTTGCATAGTATCACTGGAACCATGGAAGCTAGATCACAGGGAAGAGGCTTTCAACTGCAACCCAGCTTGAGTCATCTGAGTTGTGTTTCCTCAATCTCCTCAGCAAAAGTGTCCCATTCTCAATTTCTGAAAAGCAAACAAAAGCTACACTGATAATCTATATTTTTTTGAGAGTCATTTGGACTAAAATGACCAGCCCTTCAAAAGTAGGTTTTCATGTGTGTTACTGAGGTTTTGTAATCTGTGGTTCTTGTGAGGACCATTGTCAGCCCTTATATTCACAGATAAGTATAGCTACCACTCCTCATCAGAGAACAATGAATACCATCATAGAAAACCACAATTGGGCATGATGTAGACATCAGTGGATCATTATCCTGGAAGTATTACATATCACTGATCCTGAATCTATGGTTCAGGGAGCATCACAGAAGAGGGTACAGAGGGGGTGTAAGAGCCAAAATACCAGGAAGTCTGCTGTGAAACAGCATCTCCTGGGAATGGTTACTTAAACAATTACCTGTCATTCTTTATCTAGGCGTAGGCCCTCAAATCCTGCCCCCCATGCAATGAATATGTATATTGATCTATGCCTAGATAAAGAATGGCAGGTAAATATTGATAACTAGGAAAAGGAGTGTTATCCTCTCCTGGGAATGAGCTACCACTGAGTATCCTAGGCAGACTAGTCAGTCTTGAAACCATATGTACATAACCAATAGAATCAGATTTATCAGCTTTCATATATATTTGCACATACATACATATAATCAAAGAATAAAGGCTTTCACCTTGAAAGGGGAGAGACATAACAAAGGTTCAAAGAATGTTAGCTAGGATTGTCTAAAGGTAGGTAAAGAAGGAGAAATTATATAGTACACTTTATTAATATTTAAAAAATAAACTAAGATAACATATTTGCATGGAAATACTCTGCCTGGGTGAATTTTGCTTTCTCTAGAAGATATGGGTTATTAAATGAAAATCTAATTGCTATTTCTGATATACTGCTATATGACTTATTCATCAGGGAGGCCTCTGCGACTCTGAAAATAACAAGTTATGGCCCTTGTGATGCATTTATCTTACTATTCTTTATCAATAAAAACTTGGGAGTCAGATATCAGGGTAAGAACCTGAATGATCAGAGTAGAGTTGGAGAAATACTGAGTGACCTTGTATATTTTTCATTCTTCCAACCAAAGGAGCCAAGAGTTTCTTTAAGTAAAGCCCAAATACTTTATGTCTCTTTAGCTGTCCTCAGTCCTTCAAAACCTCAATGATTAATTTTGGTCAGCTAATAGCTAATTCTGCTCTCTGATTCAAAGCAAGTTTTATTCACAGTCTTGGGAGCATCAGAATATGATCAAAATATCACACAATATTTGCTCCTTTTGTCTAAAAAAAGGGAAAGTTTTGACTCTGACATAGAAAAACTGTATGCAATAAGAACAATTATAAGGTAAGAATTACATTCACAATGTCCAATATATTTGCATTTAGCAAATTCTGAAAAAATACTCTATTATCTATCCTATCTTTGTGAGTACAAATTTTGGACTAATTTACTTTTTATAATAACTAAGGAAAACTCTAAATATCTATGTTGTTGTTCTTTTGTTTTGCTTTCACCTATGAAACACAAACACAAGACTCAGTGCCCACTTGGAGTTTATTGGTAGAGGGGAGAGAAAGGAGGGGGGTAGCTGGTGGCCAACCAAAAGCAGGAGAGAGAAAGAGAAGGAGCAGAAGAGAGAGAAAAGAAAGAACAAGAGAAGAGAGAGGGAAGGATAGCAAGAGAGGGGCATGCTTGGTGTGTTTACTTTAAAAGGTAGGGCGTGACATAGAGATGAAATGGCCATGAGCATCCTTGTCATCATCAGGGGTCAGGGTCAGCAGACTGCTGGTTTCCAACAATCTAGTCTTCATCCCCATCAAAGACTCAAGAAGGAAATAATACTACCTGAGTAAACAGGAAGTACAGAGCAAGTAACTAACAAAACTAAGAAATGACTGGCATCTGGCTGCCTAGATAGTCACTCCAAGGTTCCTGTGCAAGATTTGTGCAGTCAGGTCCACCCTACTTCAGAGACTTCTCGGAGCAACTCTGAACAAAGGAGACCTGCCTATCCATGCGACCACCCATAATTTCCACCTGCTTGGTCTCTGACCCCACCTCCAGTCCTCTCCTGGAGTCCCGGGCCCCTCCCAGAGATCTGCCTATCTCTGTGGTTCCACTCTCAGTTCCTACCCGCAAGATTCTTGACCCCCAAATCCGGGCCTCTGCTAAAGAAAGAGGCCTCAGCTGGAGAGTTCCAGTTTTCAGTGAGATCCTACTATCCTACAAAACATTACCAACTTCAGCCTTTCTCCTTTTCTGCCAGCTATTGGCCAGAGATGAGTCTGGGCCCAATCCGGGCTGCCTCTCCCCTACAACCTCTCCCCTCCCCCGAACTCCCTGGGTTGGCCCCTGATCCTGCTGCTCCTGTCTCCTGTCCCTATCGAGAGCACCCTTGGAGCTCTGTTACACCCCCACCCATCCCCACTGCGAGCGCGCCCCCCCCCTACCCTGTGCCCTAACCTACCCATGGGCCTGCAGCTCTGGTTGAGCACTGGGACACAGGGTGGAGCCAACAGTTCACCCTACTTCGGAGACTTCTCGGAGTAACTCTGAACAAAAGAGACCTGCCTATCCACGCGGGACCACCCGTAATTTCCACCTGCTTGGTCTCTGACCCCCACCTCCAGTCCTCTGCTGGAGTCCCGGGCCCCTCCCAGAGATCTGCCTATCTCTGCGGGACTACTGTGAGTTCCTGCTGGCATCTTCTACTGGATCCTCATCCTTGACCCCATCCCTGGTCTGTGGAGAGACCTCCTAGAGAGCTTGGACCACACAGAGCTACAGATATTGAATCTCTGACCCACATAAACCCACCTGGAAGTACCATAGAGAGAAGGGGAGGCCCCACCAACACCTGCTGGAACCATACTTCAACTCCAAAGCTAGCTTTTACAAAATATATTTATTATTTTTCTTATTTTATATATTGATCCCAATTCCCTCTCCCTCTGTCACTCCCTCCAATGCTCCCCGACCCATCTCCCATCCTGTTGCCCCCCCCCCCGCCACTCCACAGGAAGGGAGATGCCTTCCAGGAAGGATCATCAAAATCTGTCAAGTCATTTGGAATAGGGTCAAGGCCCTCCTTCCTGCCTCTAGGCTAAGGGAGTATTCCTCCATGGGGAATGTGCTCCCAAAGTCCTTTCATGCACCAGGGATACATCTTGATTCCACTGTCAGATGTCCCTTAGACTGCCCAGACCTTCTAACTGAGGCCCACGTTCAGGGGGTTTGACTCTTTCCAATGCTGCTTTCTCAGCTATCAGTCTGGGTGGTCCATGAGCTCTTGTTCAGGCCAGCTTTCTCTGTGGATTTCTGTAGCCTTGACCCCTTTTCTTACCTCTCCTCCCTCTCTGCAAATGTATTTCAGGGTTCAGCTCAGTGTTTAGCTGTTGATATCTGTTTCTGTTTCCATCAGCTACTAGATGAGGGCTCTATGATGGCATATAATTTAGTTATCATTCTCATTATCAGGGAAGGACATTTAAAGTAGCCTTTCCACTGTTGCTCAGATTGTTGGCTGGTATCATCCTTGTAGGTCTCTGGACACCTCTCCAGAGTTAGTTTTCTCTTCAAACCTGTAATGACTTCCTCTATTACAGTGTCTCTCCTCTCTCTCTCTCTCTCTCTCTCTCTCTCTCTCTCTTTCTCTTGTCTATTTGTCCCCTGACTCAATCACTGCCCCCCACTCCAAATATGCTCAGGAGATCTTGTTCCTTTCCTTTTCTGTGGGGGACCTTTTGTGAACCTCTTAGGTTCCTCCTTGTATCCTAGTTTCTCTGGTGGTGTGAATTATAGGCTGGTGATCGTTTGCTCTATGTCTACAATCCATATATAAGTAAGTACATATCATGTTTCTCTTTTTGTGACTGGGTTACCTCACTCAGGATGGTTTCTTCAAGTTCCATCCATTTGCCTATGAATTTCAAGATTCCATTTTTTTTCCTCTGAGTAGTAGTCCATTGTGTAAATGTACCACATCTTCTTTATCCATTCTTTAGTTGAGGAGCATCTAGGTTGCTTCTAGGCTCTTGCTATTACAAATAATGCTGCTATGAACATAGTTGAACAGATGTCTTTGTTGCATGGATATGGGTATATGCCTAAGAGTGGAATTACCAGGTCTTGTGGTAGACTGATTTTCATTTTCCTGAGGAAACGCCATAGTGGTCTCCAAAATGGTTGTACAAGTTTGCACTCCCACCAGCAGTGGAAGAGTGTTTGCCTTTTTCTACGTGCTTACCATCTTTAATTTTAAATTGAACTGGAACTGAAAAAAAATTCCTTATATGTGTGTAGAGAACAACAGAAATATTTTTTGGAATATTTATGAGATTTTATCTTGTTGGAAATATGCTATAACATTAGGACTATTTACCCTTTTTCTTGGGACTCTGGATGATTTGTGCTTTTATTTCTTTTTTCTGATGTCTCAGTTTTCCAGTAGTCTTCAAATTCTGGTTGGATGCCTTCCTTCTCCTGGAAATACAAAAGCAAAACCATGCCCCAAGCTAACTTTGGGAGTTTCATTTTTTAGCAGGTTAATTGTGATCAAATGAAAGGCTTTTGTTAGTCGTATATGTTAGTTTAGATTGAATGGCTCACTGTTTAACCATCACTCTTCTAATTAAAAGGTCTCTCCTGTTTGAATCTAATCTTTATCAATGATGATGGATGGTATCAATGGCTTTTCTTCTGTGTTTACGGGAGGACTGTGTAGTATACCTGTAGCATACAGTTCGTTGTAATATGCCAAAAAACAAAAACGAACAAACAAAAACAAAACAAAACAAAAAACTGTTTCATTTTACTAGAGATACATGGTGGGGCATTGTCAGTATTAATTTGTACAAGTACCTCATAATAGCCATAACTTCTAACAAATAAGTAATGACAGAATCAGTCTTTTCAGAATTCAAAGAAGTCCAAAACTCCAAAATATGTATCTATGGTATTGTGTACATATTTTAATTTTCCAAACTTTGCAAAATGAAACACATCCATTTGCCAATCTCTTCATGCTTGTGGAATATTTGTTGTGATCTTTATTAAAAAGTTACTGCTAGTTTTTTGCCAATGTTCATGGTATGTCCACAATGAGAAAGTCAGTATTTGTAAAAAGTATCACAATATTTGCTGGTCTAAACCTGTTAATTGGTAGCGTCCTAATTATCCTTTCAGAATCAATTCAGAAGCCTTTTTTTTACATAGGTCTTTTATTTTTTACTGTGTTTGTGTGGTAGAAATAGCCATTCTAATATATTATCTTCCCTCTGCACAAAAAAATTCCTGTAGGAAAGTATATAGAAGGCAAAATGACCAGAATATAAAAAGGTCTGGATCCAAATGATTCAAATGTGTATCTATCAAAGCCAACTCTCAGCCTCTGCTGATAATTTTCTTGGACTATTTAAGTGCTTATCACCTTGTAATGCTTGAAATAAATTACTTAGTTCTTGAGTTGTCAATCCAATTGCAAGCTATTCCCAATTAATATCTTCTAGCAATTTTTGAAAATAATTAAGAGTTTGTAATTGATTTCTTCAGATTTGTGCATTCTGTAGTTTATTTATTTATTTATTTATTGTAAAGCAATCTTATATCCTAAGTAATTGATATGATCTCCTCTTTGTATATTTTTCAGGAACAATTTGTAATCTCAAACAAATTTTTCTTGTTCAAAATTTTTCTCAAAGGTATCTGTAATTGAATTAGCTAGTAAGATATCATCCATATAATGGTAAATTATAGATTGAGGGAACTGATTACAAATTATTTCCAATGGCTCTTGAACAAAATATTGAAACAAGATAAGATTGTTTAACATCTCTTGTGGAAGATTTTTTTCCCACCAATATCTTTTAACAGGTTGGGAATTATTATGAGAAGGAACTGCGAAAGCAAACTTTTCTCTATCCTGTACTTTTAAAGGTTTAGAAAAAAAGCAATTTTATCAATTAATCACTGTAATATACCATCCTTTAGGTAATAGAGAATGCAAGGGAATTACAGCCTGTAAAAATCCCATTCACGGAATTAACTTATTAATAGCTTAGATCTGTTACCACTCTCCATTTTCCAGATTTATTTTTAATGACAAACAAAGGAAAATTCCAAGGACTGTTTGAACATTTAGCTGCTACTGTACCAGCTATTCTAATGACTTTATTTTTTCTGGTGTCAAAAGACATTATTCTTCCCAAACAGATTTGTCAGTTAACCATTTTAAAAGTAGGGATGTGGGACCTTTGAAAGATTAGCAGCTATTGTGCCCTGTTTATGTCCAACATGAAATGTTATTTAATATTATTAGTAATATCTTTCAATACTTTCTCAGTAACATAGGTTAATTTATTATTTGTTTCTGAAACCGGAGGAATGTTAACCTGGGTTAATCCACTGCTGTAACAAATCACATTGCCCTTATTTCATGACTATGTTAGCCACATATGGCTTTAATTTTCATTTGTCCTTCTGGCTCTATACACTCCCTATCTTCTGAGATAAAGTTCCAATCCCTAGAAACTGATCCTTTACCTCCTGAACAGGTCAATTTCGATGCCAAGATTTTGGCACAATTATTGTTACATCTCTATGTATGTATTGTTACATACATGTCTATGAAACCATCAACTTAAATGCCATTTGTTTTGTTTTGAGCGGTTTTGGTCATCTACGGAAGTTTACCAAAATATTTGCTTTGTGGATTCTCCTGAACATTTTGTTTTATCTTTTAAAGCTGTTCTGCCATCTAGAACTATTTTTTTTTTACAGTAGGCATTAAGTCTTTTAATTGTTCTGTAGAGGAGTTACCCCAATTCAGACAAGTTATGACTGAACCAAATTGGACATGGGAGCCTGTGAAAGGCCTTCTAAAGTGTTTCCTGGTGGCAGAGGGTTGTTCGATTTGGATCTACATTCATTAGTATAATGTCAGCCTTTCAGAAAGGCTGGTACTTTCTGTTTTGGTTCTTTCTAGAAAAAAACAAAACAAATCAAAAAACATTGTTCCTAGGAATGCCTTACCTTCCCTACAATCCATTTTCAGATTACCTGGTTTACCACAAGTAAAACATCTCACCTTTTGTTTTCCTAATGTTTTTAGAAATTGCTTCTCCTATCCAAATATCATCATTAGCCTGAGGTTCAATGTCAGATGTATTTCTAATCAATGCATCTATAGGTGCTAATCTTGCCTTCAAAGGCCTAATCATCCTTTTACCTTCTGAATAACCATTTTCAGAAGCCTAAGATTTCATTTGTCTTGTCTAACTTCTAGATCTGATACCATTCTATTTAAAAATGAAATAAATCTTTGTTAAAAAAAAATCAGTGAAGCCTTCTTTTGGGCCTTGTATTATTTTAGTAAATGACTCAGTCCTCTTTCCTGATTTTTCAGTCTTGTCCCAAGCATTCAAAGCTGCTGTATGGCATAGACCTAAAGGATGGTCATCAAATGTAATCTCTCTTTCATAATAGCCCTCACTGAGTATTTGATCTTGGAAAATCTCACATCCTCTAGCCCTACTTCATTGTTCTATAACTCTAGCTTCATTTCTCCACTATGTTTTCCATTATAACTGAAGACCAGCTTCCAATACTGTGGTAAGTAAATCTTCTTCACAAAGGGTGTAGGCATAGCATGTGGAACTATTGTTTCCTTAAATATCATCAAATATAATATTTCTATAGGATCCCAGTTAACTTCTTAATAGTCTTGGTGTTGCCTATTATCTAGTGGTAATTCTTGACTGGAAATTGCATAAGTTATAGTTGGTTTTCTAATAACCTTGAGTTGCCCCTCTTTAGTTATATAATGCAGTGGCGTCGTAGCTTGTGCTCTTAACTCCTCTGTCCATGTGTGAATATTTTTCTTTTCATTACTGTATCTTTCTAAAGATTGTTATCATCAGTCTTCTTTTTATATTTTGCACCAATATAAAAAAAACATGTTTATGGGTAAAACATGAATTACCAAACAAATAGTGATCATAATTGACATTGTCAATCCTAGCTAACTTAATTATCCATTTAATTGCTCTATTTTCAAACTATTCAATGTAGAACTAATACAGAGACCTAACCCTCTGCATTGTAACATTGTTTCCAATTTTTGACATGGGGAAAAACTTAAAGAAATAAAACATATTCCCCTTTTGAGGATTCACAGTTGTTTCACCAGATCTGCTGCAGATGTCATTGAAGTGTGAGGCTGAATGTCACTGTATAGCATGGTTGGGCAGAGAACACAAGCAGTGCACAGCCTGGCTGAGTGGAGCTTGTGCATCGCTGGGATATGAAAGTGTGTGGCTTGCATGCGACAGTAGAAGCCTGAGCAGGTGTCGAGGCAGCTCTCTTATGACAGTGGTCAGAGGAGAAACACAAGGGGAAGCCCATAACCCATAGGAAGAGTGAGCAAACCACCTGAAATTTGGACATGGAAATGTGAGGAAGAAGCTGTGTGATGGAAGTGAGTGTACACGGCCACCTGAAGGCAGAGCAGGTCAGTGGTAGGTGGCTAAGTAGAGCAGCAGTTGGAACCCAGGCACCTGTGTATTTTGGGGCTTGAATTTGAGGCAGGAATGTGTGGCCGCAGGAGGCTGTTGTAGAAAGGGTGCAACAGGAAAATGACGTACTCACTCAGAGTGCTTAAGGCAAAGGAGAAAATGTTAGACTCAGTGGCAGCTCTAGTGGTTGCACAGCCAGCGTCAAGCAGTGGCCTCATGATTTCATGACTCATAGTTAGACACCATATGAGAGAGGATCCAGTCTCGTCTCTCTTAATTCTCTACATCTTGAATCTCCTCCTGCCTCTCCCTGAATCCTCCTTGTCTCCTAGTCTCACCTTTCTTGCTTTCCTATTGGCCAACAGGGCTTTTTTTCATTAACCAATAAGAGAGACATATTTACAGAATGACATCTCCCATCACACAATTCCCTTGTTCTTGATTTTCCACCATAGCTAGATGGTAAGAATCTATTATATGGACAAACCACATTTGGAGTGCAAGACATAGACAAAGTCAGTTGTACCTGACTTGGGAACCCTCTATATGTTGGGATATTGGATGATACTATGCAATCTTCCAGAGTAAAAAAGTCTTCAAGAGACATTCCAAATAAGGAACCTCCAGATGAGACAGGTGACTTATTCAATGGTGGCACAACCATTACGGGGCTAACTAAATGCTTTCTGATTGAATTAGAGGCTCATTCCACAAGAAGGAATTCATACCTGACTACAAATATGTTCCAGATCCTATAGTTGGAGAATAATAGGCCCTAAAAGAGAGATTATTGTTGTTATTTTGCTAAATAGACATGTTACCAAGCTATATATTTGTGTTTACATTCACATGTAACTGACTTGAGAGGCCAGCCCCCAGTTAGGTATATATTAAAAAAAAAATCACCAATGCAGCAGGAGATAGACTTTTCTATCTGATGGGAGAAGGCAAGAAGAAAACACATGCTTTCTGCTGGTAACCTAAGATATGTAAAATATCACATGAGGATTTTGGATAGATATTTCATTAAATCTGTAGATTAATTTCAGTAATAGAGCCATCATCAGAATATCAATTGTGCAAATTCAGGAGAGCCTGGAAGTCCTTTCTGTTATCCAGTGTCTACTTTGAATTTCTCTTTCAATGGCTGGAGGTGTTCACTGTATAAATATTTTCTTTTTTCTGGTTAGGTGTATTCCTAAATAGTTAATTTTGAGAGAAAACTATTGCAGTTGGGAAATTGATTCAGATTCCCTTCTCTGAGAGATCATTATTGATATCTCTGAAAACATATATATATATATATATATATATATATATATATATATATATATATATCCTGCTACTTTACTGTGCTTATTAGATCTAAGAGTTTTCTAGTAAATTCTATAGGGCCTTTTAAAAGTACAGAATCATGTCATCTACAAAGGGACAGACAGTTTGACTATTACTCTGCCTATTTTTATTCCTTTTATGCCTTTCTTTCATCTGGTTGCCACAGTTAAGACTTGTGACACTTTATCTAATAAGCTAGAGGGGTATAGGATTTTGATCTCCTGATTGTAATGCTTTTAGTTTGTCTTCATTTAATATGATATTGGTCATAGGTTTGTTGTATAGAGCCTTTGTTATTTTGAGGTATACTTTATCTATTCCTGATGTCACAGAGATTTTATTGCAAAGCCATACGGAATTTTGCCAAATTCATTTTTGCATCAGTATTGATGCTTATGTGGCTTCCAAACTTAAGTTTGTTGATTTGCATAGTTTGAACTTAATTTGATTCTCTAGGATGAAACACACTCAGTGGTGATATATGAAATTATTAATCTGTTACTGAACATGGCTTACGAATATGTGGTTGAAATATTTCTCATTTTTATCCATCAAAGAAATTGGTCTGTCGTTTTTTTTTTTTTTTTTTTTTTTTCCTCATGTCTTTGTCTTGTTTTGCTGTCAAACAAATTATGGCTCAGAGAATTAATTCCTAGACACAAACAAAAATAAGAATGATAAGATCCTCAGGTTATAACCAATGAAACCCTAAGAGGAACGTTTATAGTGATTAATACTCACATAATACAACATACAACAACAACAAAATAAAATCTGAGAGTTAACAAATAACCAACCAATAATGTACCTAAAGGTTCTCAGAAACAATAAGTAGCAAATTTCAAACTCAGGAGATGAAAGGATACGTTGAATTAATGAAAGTATTGGTTCTCTGAACAAGTAGTAAGAGTGGTACACTTAGTCAATCTGACAAAAAGATAATAGACTCAGTAAAACTATAAATGATAAGGATGCCATTACAACAGACTTCAGTGTCTTCGAAAACTTATGTTCCAAACAGATGAGAGCCTAGAAGTAGTTGAGTTTCTAAATGTATATGACTCATGAGAATTAAAACAAGAATATACAAATAACTTGGCCACATTACAATGAGACTTGTACTGAGTCTTTGTCTGTCCTACTGGCTAGCTCCCAAATAATGAAGTAAAGACTTCCTATTAATCATGAAATCTTAGCTTATAACTTAGGCTTGTTCCAACTAGCTCTTATAACTTAAATTAAACCATTTTTAGTCTTCTACATTCTGCCACATGGTGCGTAGCTGTTACCTCTCCTCTTGTTTATATTTCTTGTTCTGCATCTCCTAGCACCTCTGCCTTTCTTCTCTGCCCCTGGAAATACTGCCTATCCTCTCCTACAGAAAGGCACATCTTCACAGTGTAAACAAGCAATCTTCAACAGAAATTGAAATTGTCAAAAATTGCCTTTCAAAGAAAGACTAGGATGGAGTAGATTCACTGATGAATTGATGGATTATTTGGGGTTTTCAGAAAGATTTCATACCAATTCTTCTTAACCTGTTCCAAAAAATAGAGTGGGAAGAAACACTATCAAAAATTGTAAATGAAGAGTGGATCTAGTAATTTACAGCCTATTCTGTGTTCTCTTACTTTAATCCTAGTCCTACTTCTAACAAAACTCAGTTTATTGGAAAAAAATAAAACAAAGATAATCATTAGGTTATGGTTCATATATTTGATTTTTTAAAAATTAAATTAATTTGGAGTATATGTTTAAGTCATACTTCCAAGGAAAATCACTTGTTAATTTTATAAGAATATCAAATTATGAGTAGATGAACATATGAGATTCTGATTCACTCGCCATGCCACATTTGCTCACATCACACATAATATACATGGTCCTGATGTAGAAGATTCCATGGAATAAGTTTGATGGTTATTCACTTAATGTCCCCCAACAGCACTGTCAAGAAAGGCACCTCTGTTATTAACCACAGGGTTTGTGAGCATGAGGCATCAGATCCCTTGGAACTGGAGTTGTAGGGATTATTAACCACTTACCATGGATACAGGGAATTGAACTCAGGTACCTGCAAAAGAAGTACATATTTTTTTAACACTTTTTTACTCTTTTGTTTTTATTCAGAAATAAGAACAAGTGCCATCTTCCACCCTTTTAATATGTTCCACATATTTTAAATGTAAAAGATGCTCACTTTCTGTGCAGTTAACCTTGGAACAAACCAGTCTGAACTATGTAAAGCTAGTTTCTCATTGAGCTGCCAATGACAAGAATCACAAATGCGAACTCAGATGATTTCAAGGTGCATGCAGAAACTCTATTGAAATTGTGGTTCAATAATTAAAATTCTCCCGAAGATGGTTCTGCTTTTAATTTTATGCACTACTGAGGGGGTCAAAGTGCGAAACCTAATCTGTAGAGATGACGCATGAAATAGAACTAAAAAGAACAATTGAGTATTTTGAAGTTCATTACAGCTGAATAGTATGGAAACTTAATTTATTTCTATAACTATAAAGCACCAAGTGTTCTGTACGTACCTTGCATAGCAATATTTGAACTCAGGTTTTGGAGTCAGTGAAGAATACACACTTGAATTAGTAATAAGGTTTTCATGTGCACATTGGATACCTATGTCTTCAAGATCACCTAAATTCAACTCAGGATGTTCCCTTATGCTCAGGGAACATCTTGAAAGAAGGAACAGAAAGAATGTTAAGAGCCAGAGAATAGAGATAAAGGTTGTGAAATGCTGTCTTCAGGGCATGAGACAGCCATTGCAAACATGGTCTCACAGCAGATGCAGGTGCTGGTTTTGTGCAAAATGTCTGCAAGATTGAGATAGTCAATAGCCAATTATGGATCAGAGTAGGCAGACTGAACTATTGGTAACTGATAGATTTGAGCCAGGGCAAGGAAGTCATTTTCTTCATTTGTGTACTAAATGGTGAGCCACCAAGCTCTAATGGATAGTTACAAAGCACTGGCAGCACAGATGATCCTGCATAAAATCAGTGAACCACAAAATAATACAAAAAAGGCACAGATGTGGGAAGTGACTTAGGATGGGTAGGCAAGAAGGCAAGTGGAAGAGAAATAGAAAAAAGTGAAGGGAGAAAGTAAAATGGACTAAGGTAATGTATGAAATAAATAAACAAATTCAATTAATAAATACTAATTAAGTTGAAAAATGTCATATTTAAGACTAGTCAGCTTGCCTGCAAACTTTGAACCAAATATTGTTGATTCTAACACCACTGTTAACTGAGTTGAAATAACTGAATAGCATTGTCTGAAATAATAGCATTAAAATTACTGTAGTGAATCATACGGAAGAAATGTATTCTCTCTTGGTTACAGAGAGACTATCCAAAGAGAGGTTATCCATCCTTTTCTGACATCATTTTTTGTTATAGATTTTAAATATCCACCCAAAGGATTTATTAGTAACCCGTGGTCCTATTGGGTGGTGGTAGAATGAAGTGGGAAGAAGCTAGGTCATTGAAAGCATAGCTTAGCAAGGACATTGGAACTTCTGACTCCTGTCCTCTCTATTTGTTCCCCAGCTGCCATGAAATGAACAGCTCTGTTCTGCCATCTACTCCTGCAGTCATATCCTGCCTTACCCCAGATACCAAAGCAATGCTGCGAACCAACCAGGAGAATAAAACCCTAGGCACTGAGAGTCAAATGAATCTTTCCTCGGTTTAGATTGGTTTTCTCAGGTTCCTCATTGCAGTGATATAAAGCTGACTAACAAATGTTAATGAGGTAGAAATATGGTCCTGGGAGCTAGCTTGGGCAATAAATTGCTAGTCTCTAAAGCACAAGTACCCAAGTTCCACTTCCAGAATGCGCATTTAAAACATTGGATATAGTTGAACACACCTGTAGTCCTAGAGATCAAGTGGCAGAGATCTTTCAGCTTCATTGTCCAGCCAGCTTGTCCTATTTGGAGATTTCCAGGTCAGTGGGAAGACCATGTCTCAAATAAAAAGCAGACAATGCCTGAGAAAGCATAAACAAGATTGGCTCTTCAAATTTCTTTTATGCATACCTGCACAACCCCCCATAACTTATGAGCACCAACAAATAGGTGGATATGTACACACACATGAAAATGAAGCATGAGAAATTCCACTTAATAAATTATATATATACTTATATATACACCATATAATCCTATTAATTTTATGGACTCAATTTTCTCATGTCTTTATTGTCTATGACAGAATTGTACCAAAAACTACCATGAGGATATAATCAATAAACATAAAGTATTTATTGGGTTGTTATAAATATTTAAAATTGTTACTTTTATTATTTGTTAAGATTTGTTCTTGGAATCTATTACACGGCCATTGATTTAATTACATTTTATTTTATACTATATTATAAAAGTACAATTTATCCCTTCTAACATTTTTTAAGTAGCCAAAATATCTTTGGTTTTATTAATAGTTTAATAATGAATAATCAGTTCCAAAGTCAATGTTTTCCTTTTAAGTGGTACATTTTACTTCCTAGAAAATGTGATTTAGACAAAGATCAACACTTCAGCCTTTCTAGAAGAATTGTCAAGGCAGTGCCTTTGTTTCTGGAAATACTTTTATTTAATGTGAGTCCTTCAGTCGTGTGTGTGTGTGTGTGTTATGTATATGTATGTAGTACAAGCATGTACTGGTACACATGTGTGCTAAGACCAGATGGAGATGTTCAATGTCTTCTCTCTTGCTCTCTGCCTTATAGCTTTGAGACATAGTCTCTCATTGAACCTGAAGCCTGCCATTTTGGATAGACTGAATGTATTTACCTGTACCAACCATTCTCTTTCCCCCAATGATGGGGCTGTAGATATCCCCAGACATACACATGTGCTGGGGGTCTCAGATCCTCATGGACAACAAGCACTGTTATCCATTTCCCCAATAATCCTCTTTCTTTTCTTTTTTCTCTCTTTCTTTCTTTTTTTTTTTTTTTCTTCTTGTTCTTGACAGCAACTTTTCTTTCAATATAGAACCCAAATCTTAACTGTTCACTGTTCAGCAATGGCTATCTGCTTTTCTTGTACATTTTTCCTTTGAATTCATCTGATCTTCCAACTAGATTCTGAACTTTTTGGCCATCACAGTTTCATTCTGTTTTTTTTTCCCCCTACATCCACATACATTTCAAGCTCATATTACATTTAAATCCTGAATAAAGAAATGAGTATGAAGAATATGCAAGCATATATATTGTGTTATATGTTAAATTTATCTTTATAACTGCCTTAACTTCTTTTTAATAGGCTGCTTTGGAAATTTCCTTCATTCACACTAATTAGCTAGAGACCTTAGTTAATACATGAAATTCTGATTACATGTAAGGACAACTGTTAAATCAACCTTGTGGATAAAGTGTTCTAGGTACTAGAGGAACTGAACTTAAATGACATTAATGACAGCACAATGAGAAAAGGGAATGAAAAATGATTTTATTGTCAATTATTTAATGCTGTTAAAAAATAAACAGATGAGAAAATCCTTTTAGCTGTGTATTGATTCTATTTCTGTTTAAAGTATTTGAATATGTTTCAAGTAGATCTGTTCAACAATTTAATGTATTGGCTACCTGTAGTATTAACAAATAATGTGTGAATGGGTTTGACATACATTCTTATTTCAACTTGAAGCTATTCATTTTATGTAAAATTACAGAAATTTTTCATCATGATAAAGAATTCTACCAAAACAATACCTTATTTGGGCATTTTTATTATAGTCTCTTTCCTATAAACCTTTTTAGGCATAGATTGTATTGCCTAAAACAAATTAAAAACACAAAGGACGTATTCATGGAAAATTCTTCCTTTATGTTCACTGAAATGTATTATTTTTATTAGGACCTGGCAAGAGAAGTGCTATATTTATCCTAAGCTTATTAGTTTTATTTTGTATAGATTGAAACTGCAAAATTCTATCATTAAAATATTAAAATTTACCTGACTGCATTTTTCCATTGTTATTTAAGGGTATGCTTCCTGATTGAATGTGAAAGTTTTAAAAGTATTTTTAAAAGCCAATTACAGTGCTGCTTTGACAAAATTTGGGCATGGGCCACCAAAGGCTCCAATATTTAATAGTCTACTTGCTAAAAATACGGAAATTTAAAAAAATAAAATTTCCAATGAATGATGGTAAGTTTAGTTTGGTATATATGATTTTTGTACATTTAACTGTCAATTTTACTTACTTTTTTTTTTAATCTAATATGGATATCATATATCACTATCTGATATTGATAATGAGAAGTAGCTGGTATTTATAACACACTCTAAGACAAAGTGAAATTACTTTGGGATTGTTTTACTTAATTTTAATTACCTTGAAGACTGCCATTTTTTTTTCTGCTTATATTACTATTGTTTTACTGATTTCAGAGAAATATGAAACATTCTATTTTTTAAGTCTATATATTTGAAATTAGAAATGGCCAAGCCCTTATTATTTGAATTCATGGCTAATTAACATTCTCAAAATATTTTAGACCAGAGTTGTACAAGAAAGTACTGCCAAACAGAAATTTTGGCTTAGAATAAGTAAGATTGTATTTCTCCATTAAACATGATCAGGTCAACTTATTAGCCTAGGGGTCAAGCAATTAATTTAATTCTCAAATACTTCAGGGTTATGAAATAAGCACCAAATACCTTTAAATATCCTCATGAAAATAGACCAGTGCACTGGAAATATTATTCACTTTTTAAAACTTTTACTCATTTTTAAATTTTTGTAATCATTTCTAAATTCTGGCATGTGTTTGCCTATTTGTGAATGATGAGTAGGTGTGGTATCTGTGCTGATGCCAGAGATTGATGTCTGTTGTCTCTTTTACTCTCCACCACTATTTTTGAGAAAAATCTCTTTAATTTAACCTGTAGCTCATCCACTCAGATGGGCTTGGCTGCTAATGAGCTTTGGAGACTTGCTTATGTGAGGGCCTGCCCTCGCAGCAGCAGCACTGAAGTCATAGGCAGACAGTGCCACACTGATTTTTTCATGAGGTCTGACTATCTGAGAGCTCTGATGTTAATGCTTGTGCACTTAAATGACAGAACCATTTCTCCAGCCTCACTCCTCCTCCTCCTCTTGCTCTTCCTCCTCCTTCTCTTCTTCCTCCTCCTCCTTTTTCTTCCTCTTCTTCTTCTTTAAGAAAAACATCCAACAGCCATTCAGAATTCCAAACATCTTCCACAGGGCACTTGTATGCATTTTGGATTTGCTCTATGCCCATTTGTGTTTTCCATTGCTAACTGTTATGGCCATTGGGCATCTCCATCTTGCTGTTGTCTGTTGAACATCTTGGTCCTGGAATATTATTAGAGGCCAAGAAAGAGTCTGTACAAGCTGTAGTTCACCATAGCAGAGCATTGCATTTTCACTGCAAAGATGATGCACAAGTCCATCTCTCAATATAGTGGAGCATTGGATCTCCACAAAGAAGATGCACACATCTGTAGGTCACCATAGTGGAAATTTATGTCTCACCAAAGATGATGCATATGTCTGTAGCTCACCACAGCAAAGCATAATGGTGTCACTCCAAAGATGCAGCACATGGTCTTTAGGAGCATTTTGGATAGAGCAGAGACCTCAAACTCACACGCACTTTCACTACTTTTCATCTAAAGTTTCTTATATTACCAGGATTTGGATAACCACCTACAGGCAATCACATTGTGTTTTGCTGAATGAAAAGACTGCTTGCCACCAAATCTCTAATTGAGATTGAATTAGAATAAACGGCAGTTAAACTCTCCAGCCTAATTGTGACTGTTGTGTATTTGACATTCTCTAAGACATAAATTAAAATAAAAAAAGAATGTTTTTTAGAGGCATGGAGTAGCTTTGCATTCATAATGGCCTCTCTTGGTTTGCTGGCTGTCAGCGTTATTCATAGTGTAATTATCAGGACTATTCAATGCTGAGGGATCTGTTAGCCCTGGAATTGTACGGCTTGACCAGATAAGTAATATCTATAGTTTGTATTTATTCTTCTAACTATTTACTTGGGGATGGCTTCTTTTATCACTGTTATGAACTTACTGCTGCTCGGCAGGATGTACCATCAGTGACATTCGCTTTGTTCATTTACAGATCCTCAGTACTGCTGCATCAAAGTATTAAACCCCGCAAATGTGGGAAAGACTCAAAGGCTTTAATCCTTTGACTGGCAATCATCATTGTACTATTGCTACATGTCAGAGCTGAAGTCAGTTTTCCTGTCTGAGCTTTAAGGCAGGCACGTGGCCAAGTGAAGCCTGTTTGTTTGTTTAAGACAGAGTCTCCCCACCATTATAATAACATTGCCATTCAAAACCCTTTCATCTCCACAGAAGCAGTTCCTACAATGAAATGCCAGTGTGTCCTTTCAGAACTGATTGGCCTATTTGTAACTTCTTTCTTATTCTAATTGAGCCAGAATAGGAGAGGCCAGTGGTTTTGCACATTCTTCATTATGACAAGGAATAGCAGGAGAGAACCAGAGTATTTAGAAAGCTCACTGCCAAGAAAGCAGTATTTAAAGGTCTAGAGGATTTTCCCCACGTCGTATAGAGATCATTCTTTGAAATCTTTCCATGCTCCCTTCTACACATACCAATTTCAGTTTCCTAACAGCCCCCGCTGTGTATCTCTTGGCAGGAAACTTCCCCATCTTACAGAGGCTTGCATGAATAATTCATTTAAGTGTCACACTGGCTCTCAAAAACCTGGATTACTACTTTGGAAGAAATGTTTAATAAGATTCTTCTAAACAACCCAAAATATAACTCCAAGTTCTGTGAACAGCATTTCTCAGAAGACTTGGGTACATTCAAAGAGTGAACATGCCACACGTACAAAGACTCAGGAGGCACTCCAACTGGTGCTCAGCCTCATGTAACCTGATAATGAGCATTCAAATTAAAATATGTGTCTCTGTGTTAGAGATGTGCTTCTTAAACTACGGGTTTTGAGGTTACCTTTTGTTGGATCTTGAGGTTTGGGACCTTTCTTAGATAACATCAAAAAAAGCCTCAAAGAACAATGCAACCAAGCAGTTGAGAGCAGTGTGGGGTTTGATGATGAGTGCAAACACATGCTAGACAGAGCAGGTTGAGCAGGCTTCGCTTCCTCAGCCAGTAGAATATTCACACATCTGGATTATGAAACTGAGACCTCACCTCAGTAATTTTATTGTATCTTTTCACCTCTACCTCCCCTTTCATTATCCACAAAAGCCTTCTTTTTCACTCCCATCAAAGCCTGCCTTTCATGAAGTCTTTAAAACGTATTTATCTTACATGGTAAAGGACTCACTCCTAGGAAAGTTTCCATTTATTCCAGGAAGAGATATTTATATTTAAAATTCTGTATTGAGTTTGTTATTGTGGAAGTTCCACCCAAGCCTCCCTGCCCTATGTCCTTCCAAACACTGCTTTATCTCAGAAAACCAGCCAAATGATGATCCCGCCCCCAGAGATGCTCAAGACCATTCCCACAAGATATTTAAAATGCCCCACCCCCAGGCAATAAACATGTGGTTTTCTGATTTTTCTTTTCTCTCTGGGAGGCTGAAAGGCCATCTGGGAGCATTGTTTCCATTAGACGTGGGCTTTTTAAAATTTGGTTTGATTTGTTCTGATTTCAATTGCTGCGTCCACAGACAAGCTTATCGTGGTGCAGAAACCTTTCAGAGATGACAAAATCTTACTTTTCATTTGTATAACAATTCTGAAAATGTTCACAGTCACACTTCCTCCTTATAGAAAACAAACTGGATAAAATAAAGAATTTAAAATGACAATAATGTCATTGGTGTGTTATATTAATCCACATCTGTATTCATCACCTGTATATTGACCTATTTAATATCTATTGATCTTTCCACCCTTGTGAATGACAATCTAAAAAGATGGGGAAATCTATTGCAGAATTTTAAAAGTAATCAAATTAAAATAGTATAATTTTCATAACTGCCCCCTATGTCAATGTTTGTTAGGTTGTATTTCATGAAACTCTGAAGGTTATTTGAAAGAGTTTGATCTGAGTTTCTTTTTTGCAGCATTCCCTGCACCTCCTGTGGTGAACTTGCCTAGCTCAAATCAGTAGGCTCCCTTACCCTCTGGGGACCCATTGGGTTCAACAGAGGAGAGAACCAGCAGGAGTACATCAGGAAGGAAGCTAGTGAGATTAGCACATTTCTTCTCACATTCTCCTTTCTCAAAGGAGACAGTAACACACAACTCTTTCTACCTTTGAGGCACTTTATAAGCAATGCATCTCTTCTCTCCTTCAGGCACAAAGGGAATACGTTCCATTTATTACTGTGGCAAATTACTCACAAACCTAGAAAACTAAAAATTTAACCATTAGTTTTTAAAACTAAGAACCAGTAGGACACCAGCTTTGCCACATGTGATGGAGCAGCTGAATTTGAGCTCAGTGGATGTACTCATTACCAACCCAGCTGACAAGTGCTAAGTGTCTGCTTGGAATCTGTACTGGACCTCAGGGTCTACATTCCTCTACACACAGCCTTTTCTATAGCCAAGACCTTTTCAGGACAGCATGCAAACTGCATTGCTTTTTAGGATTCAACCAGAGGACTCACATAGCATCTTTTGGTTCTGTAGCAAAAATTGTTCTAGATACAATGAAAGCAAGTAGAATACTGCCCTTCCATGAGAAGACTAGCAAATGACAGAGTAAAGAAGTATATGGGGTATAAAAAAGTTTAAAAGTTAACTTTTTTTATGCTCCAGACTTTATTAACATTAGTGTGCTTTGCTAGCATTAAAATTCTATAGATCCTGTCTGCATTTTTGTAAATACAGTCTATATTAAATTATGTTCAAAGTACTAAATTGGAGTTTCTCATATGTTTTTGTTGGGATGCTACATGCCATAGAATTAAGATTAGTTGAAGCCAAGCAAATGCCTGAATCCAGGCAGACCCTTGACTTTTGCATCCCCTTCAATACTTTTAATATACGTATTTTGATAACCATGCAAGGCTTTCTTTGAACTAAGTGTCCTACTGAAGGCTTGTATATTTATAGTACCACTTAGGTTCTGGTGTCTCATGTTAGTAATTGTACCTTTGTTTTTTATCTACTCTAACAACTTCTAAGTATATATCCTGCAGTCTGTGCTTTTTTTCATCTTGGTTAAGAAATAGGGATGTAAAGCATATAGGTTTAGTGGATTCCACTAAATTTTAAGGAAACATCATTACTAGATTGCTGACTCTTCTGCAGTTGCAGTGTCCTTTATTTCAGACTGGAATGTCTTCTTCAGAGGATAGCATCACATACTTTCTTTTAAAGAATTCCAAAGACTTCTTCTTTTCTCTTTCTCCAGCATCTCTTCTTCCACATGAAGCCTTTTCTGAGCATGCTGAATCTCCATAAGAAAACCACACATGCACAGTTAGGAACACATTTCCTAGTCAGAACAAATGAGACAGAATGAGGCTGACACTGCTCAGCAGGAGAGATTGAATTCCCTTGGAAAACCAAAATAGAATAATTCATTAATTTGTTTGCATGAAGCATTTAAGTATAAGGCTGATTTTTTTTTTTTAAATTTTTGTCTGGTCTGTGGAAGATTTCTTTACTGTATAAAACTGGAGGTTTTAGAATTGGTAAAAGTAACAACAGGGAAATAAAGGTAAAGGAAATAAAGTCAATGAAAAATGCAAATTACCAATAATTAACAAGCATTTGTCCACCACTTTCAACTTTATAGCTGAGCAACAGTTTCAGTAGGTTATGATAAAATGCATTCTGATAAATCACAGCTAAAATAAATAAATACTTTCACTCAGCTATAGATATTCAGGTTGTGATGACTTTCTGTTATCTCCATGGTCCTTCATAATGTTAGGTTTGTGTTTTTCTCATTATCCTTTAGAATCCAGGCACAGAACTGTAAATGCACATATTGTTTTAATATAGAGAATATGACAAAGACAATTGTTTGATTTGTATATATTTGTTACCTTAGAGAGTGAAGATACAAAACTGAAGCTATTATAGAGACAGCAAATTTAAGATGCTACTGGCCCATCTGCCCACACCAGCAAAGCATCTTCCACTCTACTCACTCCCAGACAAGCCTTCCTAGGTGAGTCACTTGGATAATTCTGGTTGTGCTCTAGTTGTGCTCATTAACATCCTGAATCATAAACCAGAACATAATTGTATTATTTCTTCACCACCTTATTCTAAATATGCAATTTAATTTCTTCCAGTATTACAATTTAATAACTGCAAGATTATTTTATGTATCTTAAAGAATGTTGTCATTTACTATAGGTTGTTTCGAGTCTCTCAGAATACATTCAATATTAGTATAGGAATTTTTAATTATTCAATTATTGGCAAAGATACAAATTTTCTTGGGACTTCATTTTAGAAGAGGAAATCCAGTAATTAGGTCATTGTTCAGGTGTACCTTTGTACTTATTTATTGGAAACATTACAGTTTTTATCTGATATGTCACAAGCTCCATCTCAACTCTTCACACATGTATTCTCTCCACACATTCTGGATGAGTATTCAGTCTGCCATGATTTTCCTATCATCTTACTTGTTTCTGACCTGTGAGTATATGAGCTTTGTCACCCCACCCAGGAGCCCGTGCAAATGCAGACCTCCGGGGCTATAGAAAACTGATTGGTCTATAAAGTGCGCATGCTTGGATGGTTTAAATTCATTGGCCCGCACTGCCCGGCTCTGGATGCTATGAAATTATTGTTTTACGATGCATGGGCTTTGTTGTAACCCTATAAAAGGTGTCTCAATTCTGTACTCAGGGTCCTCAGTTCTCTACCCCTGCGTGGCGCATGACTGTGGACCCCACCTAGTGCACTTGGAATATAAAGGACCTCATGCTTTTACATCAAGACAGCTTCTCAGGAGTGATTTGGGGGGGGTGTCTTTCCTGAGTCGGGGCGTGAGGGTCGACGCTCTGCAGGTCTTTCACTTACAGATAGACTTAGCACTGTTTGTAAGCTTTCCCACTAGGGCTCTATTGTAATGATTGCTTTAATAGGAAACACTATGAGCTTTCACTTATTTGACAGACTTACAATTTCTCCCCTTAACTCTGCCCAAATTCAGCTAGATGCAAATGAGATAGGAGTGTCACATCTCTGCTATACTGACTCTTTGAGATTGGTGAGATTTCAAAAACTTTCTTAGACAAATGTTGCTCTCAGTTTAGTAAGGAGAAAGTTGAAATTACAAAGGTGCACATAATAAACAAAATTGTCAAGATATTAAAGTGGAATAACCTCTTTCAAAAAGGGTTTAATCCCCTGACTACTATGATAGAAAAATTTAGCCTCATTCTCCCCAGACCCTGCTCCCTAGCAGTGAGTAGGCAAAAGGTCACATTCTTGACTGTTCATGACAGGGCTGTTTATGACAGCACCTATGAGTGAGTGAACACAGGAAATGAGCCCACTTAAGCAGACTTCCTAGGCTAAGTGCAGGCTTGAATAGTTCAAATTGATTGGTCCACACTGGATGCTATGAGATGATTGGTTTATGATGCACGGGCTTTGTTGTAACCCTATAAAAGCTGTCTCAATCCTGTACCCAAGGTTTCCCAGTCCTCTACTCCCACATGGAGTATGGCTGTGGACCCCAGTGCACTTGGAATAATAAAGACCTCATGCTTTTGCATCAAGACCGCTTCTCGTGAGTGATTTGGGGGGGCATCTTTCCTGAGTTAGGGCATGAGGGTTCATGCACTCTGTGGGTCTTTCACTACCATCTACTTTGGAACCACTATTAGGCTTTATGCTTTCTTTGTGCTTATACCCAAAGGATGCACACTCATACTATAAGGAAATTTTCACAACTATGTTCATAGAAGCATTATGTGTAATAGCCAGAACCTGGAAACAACCTAGATGCACCACAACTGAATAATGGATAAGGAAAATGTGGTACATTTATGCAAGGAATACTGCCCAGCAGAAAACAAACAAACAAAAGACTCCTTGAAATTTGTAGGAAAATTAATAGAACTAGAAAAACTATCTTGAGTGAGGTAACCCAGCCCCAAAAAAGACAAATATGGTATGTACTCACTCATAAGTGGATATTAGCATAAATCAAAGGACAACCAACCTACAGTCCACAACCCCAGAGAAACTAGGTAACAAAGAGGATCCTAAGAGACACATACATGGAACCTCCTAGTAAGGGAAAATAGATAAGATCTCCTAAGTAAATTGAGAGTGTGAGAGGGAATGGTTGGATGAAAGGGAAGAGGGGAGAAGGAAGGGATGTCAAGAGGTAAACATGAGTGCAGGTAACAGTGGGTGGCTTAGGTAGTTAGTGGGACCACTGGCAGTGGGACCAGGATCTATCCCCTAATGCATGAACTAGGATTTTGGATCCCATTTCCTATGGAGAGATTCATTGCTCAGCTTTGACATAGAGGGGAGGCCCTTGGTCCTGCCTCAAGGTGGTGATGAGACAGACTTCATCAATTCCCCAAGGGAGACCATATCCTCTCTGAAGTACAAGGGGAGAGGTGAGGGGAAGGTGTGGGGAGTGGGGGGGGGAAGGAAGAGAGAGGGAACTGGGATTAGTATGTTAAAAGAAAGAGATAAAGCTTTACAAATAAATAAATACATACATAAATAAAACATTGAAGTTAATGCAATCACCTGGTTGCAATCTCAGACCCACTGTATGATCCTGTATGATTACTGTATGATCCTGCTGACCAGGCATAATTCTCCAATATCAGTGCTTCCTTGACCTCACATAATGTAAACTGAGACAAACCTAGTTGGTTTGTGTAAGATTCAGATAATGTATTAGCCACCAGCTGCCCCGAAGCTTTGGAAATCAAGTTACATTCAAGAACACATCAAAGAAAAGCAGGGCAAAACATAATTTTAATAAACCCACATATTCCATTATCAATAAAAATCTACCCTCCCTCACTATTTTCAGCCAAGTTACTACTCTGGCATGCAAGACTAGGAACTAAACACATATTTGTGGGTTTTGGCACCAATCTTATCTTACACAATGTCAACTGTACCTCAAAATTCCAACCAAATACCCAAAACAGTCTTCCAGACCCATCTGTGCCTTTCCCTGGGCTTCCTTTCTTGGCACCTTATTCCAGAGGCTGACTATGCGGCCAAAGCATGCTGATTCAATTATCTGTGAAGGCAAATATCAAAGGAAAGGCGTCCATGAAGTCTGGCCTCTTGAAATCATGCTGTCTTCAGGAGTTCATGGCAGAAGTGTCAGAGCTGAAGTTTTCTGTCTGAATCCAATTTCAATTAGATTTCAGTATCAGTCTTCTCTCTGATTATTAATATTACACTGCACAATTTCAAAAAGTTTAATTTGCCTTCCTGGACCCTTGCTGGCTCTATTTCCGTTGTTAAACTTGCCTTCATCCCTTGCCCTTATATCACACTGTCTGAGAGAAGAAGCTGACAATCAAATACTTAATCCACTCTTGAAAGTATAACATTTCCAAGCCTAGTTTCTACGAGTGGAGTTTTCTCCATTTAAGCTTTGTAAGTTAGGATCTTTGTAACATCAGTGGTTTAGGTTTAATATTTTTATTAGAATAAAGAAAACATAGGAAGCTTGAATGAGCTGTCATTTGCTAGTTCTAACGACGACATAAAATTACATGTTTAATAAGGCAGTTAGTAACTTCTCAAGGTGAATCCTATTCAGTGTGTTCTAGATAATATACAAAATACTTTTCTTTAAGAAGAGTGAAGATAAGTCTCCGTTTACATCGTAGAAGTGAAATTACAAACCTCAGGTTGAAAAACCATGCTGTGGAGCGTTTGCTACTTCAAAAGATTCCACTATCTTTATAGCAATTAAACAAATTTAGTCTTTTGCCTTTAAAGCAAATGCAATGTGTTTGTTTGTAGTCAAGTTCTCAGGTGCCAATAGCAAGCAAAACTATAATGAGGATTATGAAACTCCATTAAGTCATGGGGGATGGTTGTCATGTCTGATTAGTGACTTCTTCTATGAATTTGAAATGGGAAACCGTAGCTTATTTATCTAACATTTTTTGAACCTCTGGTGTGTATGATGCTGACTAAACTTTTCTACTTGAACTATTGCTGCTTGCCAGTAAATATCTCTCACACATGCAGAACTAGGTAGGGCAGTTGGTCACAGAAAGGCCAGCTTTCTGAAGATTTCCAAGTGGTTTTAAGAAGGAGCCAAATCTATCTTACAGTAAGTGATCTTCATCCAGTGAGCATGCGTGGGAGGGAAGAGGGATGGGAGAAAAGAGGAAAGAAACAATCAAATTCTTATGTAATGACAGAGGAAAAAGAAATTTTCAGTAACTTTTTAATTAATTTTTTTTTTATTCAGGGTCTCTCTAAGTAGCCCTGGCTAACCTGTAACTCTCCAGACCAGGCTGGCCTTCCACCTGCTTCAGCCTCCCAAGTGCAGGGATTAAATGTACATGCCATCACACCATATCTAATATTTTTATTTATTTGCTTGTAGCATATTTCATTTATTATAGAGATTAATTAGAGGGAAAATAAAAGATGTAGATTGGCGCATTACAAAGGGAGAAAGAGAGAAGTGTATAATCTGCATATAATGCTGTAAGATGTTCTTATTTGTCCTTAATCTTCCTGTGAGAATTAGGAGAGTTCTCTTGCCTTAGACACATGTCACAGAAATCCCAGAGGACAGAAAGTATGATAGGGATAATTTTCAAATTCACAGAGTTACATGATAATTGTTTCATATTTTCATTTTATTCATGCTATGGAGACACAATCAGAATTTATTTCTTGGTTGAGTGAGCATATCAATTTGTGCATGGTTCTCTCCTAATACAACATAATTTTATCATAGATTATAATGTTTTACAAATAAGGAGTTATATAAAACAGGGCCTAAAACGTGCACACACATAAGCTTATAAAGAATATTGTCCTCTTTTCCTTCCCTTTATTCTTTCTCAATCTCTCTTTGTGACTCTGTCCCTGTTTCTGATTATATCTCCTTCTGTTACTCTCAAAATCCTGCTCCGTTTCTGTTTCTGTCTCTGTTTCCCCCCTCAACCCCCCCCCACAGAGGCGAGGGTGGCAGGGATGTGGGGGGGAAGCTAGTCACTATGTAGCTGTTGATAACAAAGTGACTCTGAAACAGGAAAACTTTATAAAAGTACACACAAACTGAAGTTACTTGAGATACATCACGATCTAAGGCTTAAAAATAACAATGTTTTGTAACATGAAAAAATCACAACATATTGTCAAAGATAATTGAAATTCCTGCATATGTCTAAGATATTAATATTTTCCCTGCTTTTTTGTAATTAGATTGATGTGGGTATTTAAAAATCTGCTGCCCACATGTGCTTCAGGATGCCAGGTTTTTCCTGAGTCATATTGCCAACTAAGGCACTGTGTCTAAACATGCCTTCTATTCCAATGGGATATGTACATGTGCTACTTCAGCATCACTGGAATGGATTGATAATGCTGGAAACACCAGCACAGATGTAGATGTGCATAATTATTCCGAGAAAGCCATTAGCTGGGTATGAGCAGCTTTCTACTGACAATAGCCAGGGTAATCAAATGTGATATATATCTTCTGTCTTGACCCCCAAGAAGTGACAGGCTTCTGGAACAAGGAAGTATTTTGAAGTCCAGATATTAGTCACAACTGGTTCTCCAGACACAAAACCTAGATAGAGATTTTGAAGTACTTGGTTTATTAAAGGAATGTGCTCAGTAGCAATGGAGTAAGGAAACAACAGAGTAAAAGAACCAAGCAAATTGGTCCACAGTAAGGGAAGAAAGCCTACATTTTGTCATCTAGATGAACTAACATTTCCTTTGCAGCCATTGTCAAATCCCACAGTATGGGTGGATTAAACACCAGATCCTTCTATTGGGCCAAAGTTCTAGATGCTAGAGTTACTGGTGAGTGGTGGTCATCTAGGGGTACCATTAGGTTTGTTCCATGGGATAGACAAAGAGTTGAACACCCTGGAAATAAAACTCAGTCAGCCAGGAAAATGAAGTGACCCTTGAACGGTAATTGGCCAGTGAAGACTGGCAGCTAGAAGTCTGATAGGGAAGCCAAAATGCTCCAGTGAAAGCAGAGATCCTGTGGGTCCCAGGCTAAATGTTACAGACTGACTGAGACAGACAAACACCATCCACAGAGAGAAAAAGAACAAATGTCAAAATTTTATAACAGAAAAAAATAGCACCTGCCAGGGGGGTGGAACGGGCCCCAGAGCACCTCAACCTGGGGTCTCCCAGACAGTCTTTGTGTCTTGAGGTCTCAGGCTCCTCCTCCCTGATCAGTCCTGCCTGGTAATCCTCAGGGAGCCAAGTTCTGCTCCTTCTCCTACCTTGCTAATTTCTTAACAATTAGAGTCTCCTTGGAGAGAGTATAGCACTGGTGGCTAAGAACAACCTTTCTTGACTGGGCTTTCTTCTGTTTTCCAGACCATTTCATGTTCTGTCACTGGCAGATCTTTTTCTTTTTTTTTTTTAAGGATTATTATGGAAGTCTTCTTGCCTCATTTTTGCAGGGTTTCATTCTCATCTTGCTTCTTCATATGGAATTTCTCACTTCTTGTGTATTCTTGTCTCCTTTTGGCAAGCTCCATTGTGTTCATTGAAATGACAAGCTGCTTTATTTTGAGGTCATCCTAATTACCTTTAGCATAACTCAGTCACCTGTTTAAGGTCCTTGCTTCAGTAACTGTGATCCTCCAAGGTCCCCAGGCTTTAACCAGGGATTTACAGTAGGCATATATTTCCTTAAATTGCTGGCTGTAGGAAGAAGTGAAGGGACTCTCAGAGGAAGCAGCTTCGTGTCCCAGGGATGCAGGGGAAAACAATTGAGAAGGCTGCTCCATAAGGTCCATGATACAAATTCCCACAGACATGGAAAATGGCATCCTCAAAACCTTAATAATATATTTTATCAAAATTGGCAAGCTACCTCTAATAAAAGGCATGGAGATCTTAAGCATAATATAGGTAGAGTGTGAGGAGACAACTACAGAAAGGACAGGACAAAGATACATCCTCTGCATTAGAACAAATGAGCAAGAAAGCCATCATACAGAAAGGGCACCAATAAATTCTTGTTTGCTCCTGGCCTGGGCCAGAATAAGGCAGAAAGGAGCTGCCTACAGAATTTGAATCATGAACCCTTACTAACTTTAAATAGCTAATTCACTGTTAGGTGCTTGGGGATATGTGGCATCCCACACAACTGATAAAATCCAATGCAGCAGCACAGGTGCTAAGAAAGACTTCCTCTCTGAGCAGAGTGATGACCATGGCAGGGTATACAATGTTTGTGCATTCTGGGTCCTTTGTCTCTGGGGTTTGAGGACTGCAGTATTTGGCTCAAATCTGGGTTCCATTTCTTGCTATGAGTAACATTTTGTGGAGACACAGCTGTAGTATGTTTGCTATGTGACCCAACATGTCAGAGAAATTCTCATCATTTTCTCTGACAGTCCTGCTGAGTCACACAGTGAGAAGGCTGCTCACAGGACCAGTTTTCCCAGGAGTTGAGCTGTTTGAACTCCACTTTAATAGCATTTTAATTAGCTAACTGTCATGGTCCTGATTACATTGGAAGAAAGGTCATTTGTTGTTTTGAACTGTCTGGGAATTAATACTTGACCCAGAGGTAAGAAATATTTTTCATTGAAAAATTATATGTTTGTATTTATTTTCTAGTATTGATAAGAAAAGCCATTGATTTTACTCAAAAAATTAATTAAATCCTGTAGGTATTTGTATTTAGTACTCAATGCAATTTTAAAAATCATTAAAATGAGTTATTTGTAACTTTACTTATAAGCCTATCCATGATATCCCAATTAAAATTATTTTCAAGGAAATTAGTAGGAATGAGTTAGAAAACAATAAGGAAATATGGTGATATATTGCTTATGACTTATTAAAGCTTGCCTAAAGATTCAGAAAGCAAATTCAGCCACAGATCTTAGAAGCCAGGCACACACCTTTAATCCCAGCAGTCAGAGGCTAGGAGGTGGTAGTACACACGTTTAATCTTAGAACTCAAGGTTAAGAGATAGACGGATCTCTGTGAGTCCAAGGCCACCCAGATCTACAGAAGAGTGAATCAGTCTAAAAAAGCATTATAGCTTTTACCTTTAATCCCAACACTAAGGAAGTATATAAGACAAGGTATCAGTTGAGGCATTCATTCTCCAGCCATGTTGAGGAGAGGTTATATTCTGAGACTTGACGAGAGCTGGTGAAGACAGGATCAACCCATTCAGCCTGAGGTAGAGGTAAGAACTTAGAGGCCAACTGTTTTGCTACTTTGACCTTCAACTTAAAGTTTGAACCCAGATATCAGTCTCCGAGTCTTTTATTTATTTGTGTTACAAGGCAATAATAGGAAAAAGGAAATTTTCTTTTCTTAATTTATTCTTCTCTCATACAGTACATCCTGACTCCAGTTTTAAATAATTTTGATTAAGATATATAAATAGAAGTGTGACAGTGTAGTGGTGATATTAGCAGGAAGGCAGCAGGTGCATTTATCAAAAGACATCTGCTCAGTGCGAGAGCATACAGGACCATAGGTGAGCCTGAACTCAGAGCTCCTGCTGTCAACTGGGTGAGTCTCATTCTGATCCAACCCAGTGGTTTTCAGGCACACATATATACACAATACCTTAGGAATGATACAATGTTAATAAAGAAGTAAGTTCTAAATGGATCATAGGTTAGGAGACTTTGGAATTGAAATTCAATGGCTAGACATCTGAGTAAAGGCAGGGAAGAAAAAAGAAGGAAAGGAATGGGAAAATAAAGTATGTGAGAAAAAATAAGCATGGAATATCATATCGAGGACAGAGATGTTTAAATATTTCAGGAATTATTAGAGGTTGAGTGAGGTCATGAAGGATAAATGTTGGCACAAACATGTGTAGGCCCTGGAATAGGGAAAGCTAAAAGATGACCAGGTTGGTTTTCATTGAAAGAAAAGTAGAAAGCCACTTGAAGAATGTATACTGTGGGGTGAAGAGGGCACGGCTATGACAGAATGTTATCCTTTCCACGGTGGTGCATGGAGTGACTTGGAATAGGGTTGCATGGGAATTCCTGTATTTCCCTGGTTAGGATTTGTGCTAACCCCTTTTGTTCTGCCATAACATAAGGACAAAGCCTTGGCACCCCCTTTTCATTCTCTATATTCCATTCATCTACTCTTTCAATTGCTATGATTTGCAAACACATAGCCCTGAAAAAGCCTGATCTCTTTCCCAAGAATCATGCTGGGGCATAGGACTTTGAAGTTCAATTTACTCAGAGGAACATATGGATCTCAATCCCAAGCCTCACATTAGATATTGAGTTTTACCATTCTAGCATTACCATTTAGGAAGCATTCTGGCTTCCTAAATCCTTGTTTGATTTTTTTTTGTTCCTTCCATATTGTTCTTGACTTTATGTATATATTTCCTGTTAACATATGGTATAGTTGTGGGTTTTTTGATGGGACGTTCTGATGAGTGTGATGCCAGGTGTTTCTTCATTGTGAAGACGAGAGTACAGTTGCACTTACCTAGATACTGCATCCTCCACCCCTAGGCTATTAGTGGGCTACAACCTTGTACAGCATGTTCCTACATGAGATACTGCAAACAACATGACAGGATGATATGTTTCTTTCTGTACACAGAGAAAAATACAATGAAAATGGCAGGTGCTATTGAGTTCCTGTATCTCCTATGGGACTACCAATAAACATGAAGTGTCTCATTGATCAAAATATTCTTATGCAGCCTGTGAGTATAATTCTATCCCTTTGTTTTAGTGTGGAACTCCCTATGTCTTTTCTTGTCTTTCTTGTTCTCCCATCTATCTTCTTCACTCTGATAAATAACTTTCTAAAGATTCCTGCTGTCCCTTGCTCCCAGCTCTTCTATGCTTTTCTATAGCCTGCCTGATCAAGTCACACAGGATTTCAATTATGACACTAAATTAAATCACTTGACAAGTTTTAAAAATACCTAGATGTTATAATCAGTGGGTTGCAGTTAAAATGGTGAGTTGGGAGTCTGAGGGAGGCTTTTCAGAGTTCCCCAGTGTTTCTGATGTGCAGACGAGAGACTTGGAGACTCAACTCACTGACTTTTGATGGTTTGCTGATTGCTCTGTTTCCAGCTCCCTCTCATTCTGCTTACACTGTGGCATCCAGATATATTTAACTAGAAACTCTTGAGAGGCTGCTTTGTTTTAAGCTGTCTGCTTCCCCTTACATTTTTCTTAGGGTCTTGCTTGGCCACTCTACTCCTACACTCACCCACCTTACATGGAATTGGCAAAGTATTGCCTTCTTTTGGCCCCCATCTGTCAAGTTCCTCCCTATATTTTAGAATACCTACCACTCATCTAACCTTGTTCTTTATCTGTTTGTCTTCTGCCACCAGAACCATTCCGCCTGACTTAGGCATCAGGTCTGATTTCATTCTTCACTCTCTGAGAAAGCGGACATCTAGGACAGTCTCTCACCTTTGCACTATTGCTGTTTGGTGATAGATATTTCTGTGTAGTGAATGACTGCTTTATATACTACAGCAAGCTTAATGACATTTTAACTTTGTGTAACATTCCTACCCACTTGTGACAGTTAAAAGTTATAACAGACATTTATGCCATTGCAGTAGGAGAAAATCTGCCATGATTGAGGTCACCTTAGAGATAGAATGTGACTAAAGGTAGGATGCCAATATAGAAAGTTTGGCAGACTGCTATGCTGATGGCCTCTGTGAATCATGACTCCTCATGTTCATACCTTGTACTGTCTCCACTTCTTTAGACTTGGGACCTGGTTAGACAATAGATTTTCAATAAGCCCAATGTGGAGAGCTGCTTATAAAGGGCTTGATGCATTGGGATTTGGTCTCTGTGATCACAGTTGCCATTTATAAAACCCAGGTAAGTTTTCTTGAGAATACTGTGATCACGTGGGAAAAAGAAAAACCAAACATCAAGAAAGAAACCTAGCTCTCTTGAACATGTCAATCAGTCCTCATGCCTATAAGAAATTAGCCATAGAATGTCTCTGCCCATCTGTAGGGTAACACACCAGTACTTTGAGCACCATTTTGTAGGGTAGCCTATTATGGAACAGGACCTAAGATGGAAAGCATTTTATAGTCCAGTGGAAATAACTAATAATCTGCACCCGTGCAGTCTAGATGGAGAAAGAAAGCAATTTTCTGTATTTTTGCTCAAGACCATTGAGAATTCATATTTATCAATAATTTATGATCATAAACCTGTGTAAAAATATTTGAGAACCCTTCTGCATCTTGGAAATTCTTATCTTAAGTGGTGGATGTTGCATGAGGCTCTCTGTAACCACCAGGAGATTTGGGCTTCATAGCAATGATGTGGGTGGAGCATGCTACAATCCCATGTTCATGTGAGAGAACTAAGCCTCATAACTTATGTCCATAGTGTTATCATGTAAATAGCATGTGGTAGAAATAGGATGTGGACTGATGCCTATCTTCTGACACATTACATTTTAAGTATTTTCTAAAATTTTCAAGAAATATATATGATTTAGGTTCAGCCTTAGTATTTGATTTTTGTGTTCACTGAGCAAAGCTATAGCATTTTCTTTCTTCTCAATTAGTATTTTTATGATATTTCAGTCTCACATGTGATATTTTAATTTTGAGTCACTGCAGGATCCACTTCTTGGTCTCCTTTCCTTCAAAAATGATGCAAGACACAAGATAGATATAGAAGGACAGACGTTGCTGCCTCTGTAGCCACCAGTAACAAAATAGTTGTTAGCAACAGACCAAACTCTTGACTCAGTTTCCCACACTCAGAATTTAAGGTATAAGACTTCACAACTGGCCATAGAGCTTTTTGTCATGCAGAATTGGCAGGTAGAAGAGAACCATCTAAATGAGCCTCAGTCAATGGTATGCTCTGCTGGAGAAAGGGAGAGGACAAGATGGAAGAAAAGGTGTAGGCTCCAAGGAAGGCAATTTTGTTTGTGGTAATGTAAGACATACATTTCTTTGGTGGTTCTGATGTTAGCAAAGCTATGAGTTAGATATGCAGTAACCAAGATAACTGCAGGCTCATCTTGGTATTGGTTTCTTCTGTTGGTCAGAATGTCCCTTTTTGGTGAGGTATCCTTGAAGTTGCTTGTTGTTGCTTGCACTATACATTAATCGGAGGCACCAGGGCATTCTCCCACACATGAACACAGAGGAAGTGTCATCTGCATCTTTTAAATTCCAGTTTCTCTTTGTACTGTCACTTGCATTGTGGTATGGTATACCCCACCATTTTTCATGGAAAAGAAATCCTATAAAGGACATACCAACAGCCATGGTTTGGAGAAAGGAGTCATTTTACCCATGAGTATGCATCCTACCTCATGAATTTTCATGAAACTTTCTAAAATGCGCCAGACAGAATCTTCTGGGCTCTTTGCTGCCTTGGGACAGACCATTCCAATACCTTTGAGGTGTTCTTTGCTAATAAACATCTACTTGAACTATGTTTCTTAATTGTATTCTCTTCTTCAAGATGACAAGAATAGTTAGTTATAAGCTAACTTTATCACTGTACTTATATTCTGAAGTTACATATCCCAAGACTAATCAATTTCCTTGAGAAAACATAGCTAACCTTCTTTTCAAATTTGGTGAAACCCTATGTAGACATTCTTTATTTTTGTAATATTTTTTAAAATTTGAAACAAGCTTGTTTTATATATCAATTCCAGTTCCCTCATTCCCCCATCCTCCCATGCAGACATTCTTGTAGCCATAGATCATGGTCCTCTCTATCACCAGAAACAGCAACACCTGAAAAGTTGTTGATATTCAGCCATCATTTGATGTGGCTTTTGTGATTTCAAATGAAATCAACAGTAGCAGGCTGTCTTAACTAACTCAGAAGAAAATAACACATGAAAGACCCAAATATATTTTGGTCTATTTTAAAACTCTCTCTCTCTCTCTCTCTCTCTCTCTCTCTCTCTCTCTCTCTCTGTGTGTGTGTGTGTGTGTGTGTGTGTGTGTGTGTGTGTGTGTGAGAGAGAGAGAGAGAGAGAGAGAGAGAGAGAGAGAGAGAGAGATGTGTAGGGTGGTGGAAGTACATGATGAAGTGTGCATGTGAAGGTCACAGGGGAGAGTTGTGTAGTTAATTCTCTCCAGACACTTTTATGTTCGTAACAGTGATTAGACTCTAGTTGCCATGCTTGCAACCCAAAACCACTCACCGAGCCATCTTCTGGCTGCAATTTTTTTTTTTTTTTTAAAAATTCTCAGTTATTCTTTTTTTTTTTAATTTAAATTAGAAACAAGCTTGTTTTACATGTCAGTCCTAGTTCCCTCACCATCCTCTCCCCTTTCTGCTCCCCAGGGAGGGTAAGGCCTTCCATGGGGGATCTTCAAAGTCTGTCATATCATTTGGAGCAGGGCCTAGGCCCTCCCCCATGTGTCTAGGCTGAGGGAGTATCCCTCTATGTGGAATGGGCTTCCAAAGTCCATTCCTATACTAGGGATGAATACTGATCCACTACCAGAGGCCCCATAGACTGCCCAATACTCCTAACTAACACCCATATTCAGGGTGTCTGGGTTGATCCCATGCTGGCTTCCCAGTCTGGGGTCCATGAGCTCCCCCTTGTTTAAGTCAGCTGTTTCTGTGGGTCTCTCCAGCCTGTTCTTGACCCCTTTGCTCATCACTCCTCCCTGTCAGCAACTGGATTCCAGGAATTTATCTCAGTGTTTAGCTGTGGGTGTCTGCTTCTGCTTCCATCAGCTGCTGGAATGAAGGCGTATAAAGTAGTCATCAATCTCATTATCAGGGAAGGGTATTTAAGGTACTGGCTGCACATTTTGTTCTAAAAGTTTCTGCCTCTATTTGTTTCCTGCTTTCAAAAGTGCTTGAAAATGTCTGTCTGTATGTGTTGAATGCATTTTGAATACATTTGTTTCCCTCCTAATATTGTTATGGTCTTAGCTAAAAGTAGCAGGATGTTTCATCCAGAAATTGTGGGTTTAAGACTCTTCGATAGTGCACCATGCCAAATGCCTGTTAGTTTACTGCATACATCTAAGTTGCTATTTGATTGAAACTAAAATAAGAATGATTTGGTCCTTGAGTCTAGGCCAATGTTAACTGAACTTACTTCCTTACTATTTAATCTTACGCTTGAACAGCAGAGGGAGCCCATCCATCACGTAGTGTTACATTCAGAGGCTTTGCTTTCTATAGTTTAGCAGGGTTACAGGGGGACTCTTTTCTCTTCAAGCCATTTTTAAACTAGAAGCAGACAACTGAAAGTGATGTATACCTTGGCCTCAATAAATTGTTTATAGGGTTTAAAATAATTTTTCTGCACATCTGCAGAATGAATTCTCTATTTGTTCCTTTCTTCCATAGAGTAGTAGTTTGTAACATGTAGTTATTAAGCATGGAAAGTATGGCTTTTTCACAATGAATGAAATGTCTTGTTAAGAATAAAAAATACACACAGGATTTCGTAGTTTGTTTTTGCTGAGCAAGGTCTTATGTAACCTAGGTTGCTCTTGAACTTTTCATGTAGATTAGTGTATCATAGGTGACTTTGAATTCCTGATCCTCCTGCCTTTACCTCTGAAGAGGCACAGGCACCTTAAACACTAGAGACCTAAACAGTAATAAAAATATCTCAACAATTTTTACAATCATTTTAACTTGAAGACATATGAAAAATATTAAATGAGGTGTAGTTATTTAACTTTAAATGTGAGCATTACAAAGTTTTAAAAGTCCTAGTACAGCTTGCATTTTATTTCTATTGATCTGTATTCAAAAACTACTATTTTACCAAGCAAGCATTTCTCTACCCTACCTTCTTGTTCTGTGGTTTGTCAGTAATTTTGCCTTTCCTTGGAGTTTTTGGGTCTCCTGTGTTCATTCAGAAGCCTCATTTGAAACCTTATGATAGCTAGCGTTGTGGATATTTATCCCACACTGATTTTTAAGTAGCCCAACAAAATCTCAGAGCTTTGTCCTTACTCAACCAGAAAGAGTCTTGGACTCTGAGGAGGAGCCTAATGATCTCCATCCAAGGTGTATGTCAATCAACAGGAGAGGTTTAACTAAAGAACCTTTGTCCTTGCCTCATTGCTGAGATTTTTGATGTCGCAGCTTTCTGGTAAACAAATAAGGAGTCCCCTGTTTGTGCCACAGGCATTCAGAGAACTGTCTCTTTTAATTTTCACCAAAGATCAGTAAGTTTCCTAATTATCTCTATGCTGCAGATGAAAAGCGGAACCAACAGAGGTGAAGAGTCTTTGTGGAGACCACACAGCTGCTCAGAGGCAAAGGGAACCTTAAAAGCAAGCTTTGTTCAGCTTACCTGATGCTCTTTCTCAGTGTGGCATTGAGATCAAGAATGTCAAAGTGTTGGGTTGGTGACCTACAAGCAGTCAGCTAGTGGCTCTACGCTCTTTCAGGTGGCCATTTACTACATCAATGAACTGAGACAAGGACCTACCAGCTTGGCATCTGGACATCAGCACTGACAGACATTCACTGCTGAATGAGAGGAAGAACAAACTTGCACAATCACAAAAAGGGCTCTTCTTCAGCGGGATCTTGGAGAGATAAACATTCCCTTGTTCTCACCTCTAGTTTCAGCCTCTTTTCAACCGCAAAAAAAGCATGCTAGAACTGTAAATTCCTTTTTGATTAGACAAAGTGGGTTCATTAGAAAGATAAGGCAGACAAGAGTTAAGACAACAGAATTTATCAGCATAGTTTAAACTCCCAGGCATACCGCAGTGTCATTTTCTCCACCAGTGGATTCCAGAAAAGCAAAAACATTTTTTTTTCTGTCATCACCCCACTGCTCTAAACCAGGAAAGCATTGAGGTAATTGTGTTCCCAGAGTCTTTGTAGTTTTCCAAGGTTTTAAATGAGCAAGCTCCAAAGCAACATGAAACTCAGCCTGTTAAGAATGTGTGTAACAAAGGCCAAAGCTAACACTGTCTGGGAGTGCTTACATCCACTCCTTCATTTAATGACAATTCATTCCTTATAAAACAGCAACACTGCAATTCTTTCTATTGTTACCAAAAAAAGAAACTGAGCCTGGGAAAGATTTTTTTCTTTTTCTTTCTATTTCTCTTTTGTGTGTGTGTGTGTGTGTGTGTGTGTGTGTGTGTGTGTGTGTGTGTGTTTTATCAAAATTCATAGAATTCACTAGAGTTTAGCGTTCAACCTCTGCCTCTGACTCAAGGGCTTTGACTCTTAAATGTTACAGTGTGCTGTCTTCCTTGGAGAATATCTTATCTTCATTAGAAAGGTTGTTTTCTTTCACTGCTTGCTTCTTGAAAAAAAAAAACAAAAAACAAAAACAAAAACAGAAGAAGAAGCAAAAGTCTATGCTGAAGTTACCTACGAGACATTCGAAGCCTTTACCCATTTTCATTCTTTCAGTAACAAAAAAAATTGATACCAAATGGAAGTCTGTGTATTTATGAAGGGAGCTGCTTCCTGCTCACCTCATTTCGCAGTTTGCTTTCACTTGAAGAAATGAATAACAGAGAGCAACCTTTACTGCTATAATTGGATTTTTGCCATCAGGTATGCCTTGCTGCAATTGTATCCTAGGAGAAATAATACTCGTTTTGAGTTTAGCATTATGGAGTCTATTTTCTGTAACCTTAGAGGGCTTGCATTTTATGTAGGAATGCATTGTCATCAGTGCTTTCAACTTTGCTGTAAACTGTTAAAGGGAGGAAAGGCTAATTTAGGACGATCTCTCTAATCTTGTTCCATGCTTCCCTGAGAACATACCCATCCACATTGCATTCACAGTTTTTGTCATCTTGATCTTTGTATAAAACTTCTGAAAATGCTCTTATCTACAAACTGCAGGAACTCGGGGGATAATTTGGTTTCTAAAATCATTACCAAAGTATTTTCATATCCTTTGTGTTGCAAGAAGATTTCTGTCATTTCTTATTTTAAAATAAATTATTGTTTTTAAGTTTTGTTTTACATTGGGAGGGAGAACTGAGATTTCTGTCATTTCTTTTAATACATATGCCTTTAAAAATTATTTGTTTAAAGCCCTAAATATCATACATAAAATAGTAATGGAAAGAAAGGTCTCAGGAAAGTGTTTATTATTATTTTATTGAGAGCCTGAATCTTAGGGAATCCTGCTGAGTTGACCATTTTCCTGAGACTAAATTTTGAGTTTGGGTGGGGAATTAAAACGTCATTTAAAAAATGTTTTAGTATTCTTTCTGTTGCTGTGACAGAACTTTCTGATCAGAAGCAACTTAGAAGAAGGGTTTTATGGAAGTTTACACTTAAACCCATCATTAAGATCGGCCAGGGAATGAACTCCAGGCAGGAATTAAAAGCACACACTGAGGAAGAATAGCTGAGAGGTACCAACCTAGATAATAGTGTTACCTACAGTGGGCTAGACCCTTGAATCAATTAATAGTCAAGAAAATTCTCCACAGACATTTCCAATACCCCAGCCAGTCAGACAATACCCCAGCCAGAGCTTTACTCTCAGGTGACTCTAGGTTGTCAAGTTGACATTAAAGCTAGGAAGGGTAACTTTGCTGATGACCTACTAGTTTCTACTGAAAATGGAAATAGAGACCCCTAAAATCTCTTAAAATGAAATGTCAGTCCTAGGGGAATTTTGCAGTAGATGTTTCTAGAAATAGAAGACTGCATTTTTATTATTAGATATCATAAAATGATTGCCTAAATTCATATCATTAATACATTTCTGGTGAAAAGTCTATCTTAATACTTATATTATTATTTGTTTGTTCATTTTATGTGATCTAGATTATCCAAGTGTCTTAAGGACAGACTGTGTTTGCCATTATGGTGGTGATGGTGCACACATGTGATGTGTAAATATGTTCTTGCAGAGGGCAAATGCCCGAGGATGGCTTTGGGTACCATTCCCCTATTGGTCTCTACCTTTATTACTTGAGACAAAGTCTCTCACTGAATGTGAAGCTCAACAATTTATCAGAGATACCTGGCCAATGAACTTCTGATATCTGCTCATCTCTGCTGCTACCCAACAAAGCTGATGTGACAGGTATGTCCTTCCATGTCCAGCTTTTACTTTGGTCTGGCGATTTGAACTCAGGTTCTTGTGCTTGCATGGAAGGCACTTTACAGATAGAGGCAAAGACATGGTCAGATGATCAGTCTTAAAAAGCCAAGTTCTTGCTTGAATCATTCCATTGCTTAAAACAAAGATTCTTCATTTAATTTGTGCAGAGATCACCAGCACGTTATGTTAAACACAGAGATGATGACTTGAGTGGGATTAGGTGTTCACAGTAGTTGGATGGCTGACCTCATTTCATGTAGCCAGTGAGGGTTCCCTGCTGGTTCAGCCTCACATTTCTTCTTTCTTTTCTTTTAGTCTTACTTCACAGCAGAGATATAGGCCCAGTCCTTACAGGACACACTAAGGGTATGCCTCTGGGTCACCTATATCATCTGGCCATTTCTAATCATTGACCTCACTTTCTGAGTGACATCATGTTTTGATCTGCTCTCTTGCAGTGTTTTCTTTCCACAGACAATGGAGTATTAATTATTTAAACTTTTCTACAACACATTCATCTTCCACCTCACTGAGAAGTTCATGCTTCACATCCACGAGTGATATCTTACCTAGCTCCTTTAAGCTTCTGTATCAAAGTCTGATTTTTAAATAAGTCTCTCTCAACCTACATTACCCATATTCCAGCTTTTTAAAGGATGTGTAAACAATCACTGAAAAATGTAGTTGGTTAATACAACAATGGTTATTTTGTTCTTGTGCCTGAGAATTGGCCACTAAGAACAAATAGCTCTTTGCTACTGCATTTACGTTTGAATGAAGAAAGTGGCCAACAGGCTGGGGACTGGAATTATTTGAAGGCTTCCTCTCCCATGTGCATGCCACCTGGATGGAGAAGACTCAACAGCTGGGTCTCCTTGGACATCTGTTTCCATCTCTGTGTGGCATCGCCACATGGTCTTTTTACTGCAGCTGCTTCGAGTTAGCTAGACTCCAAAACACAGGTGGAGAAGTAAGAGGCAAGCACACGTGGAAGCATGAGGGCCAGTTGGAAGCCAGATGGCTGTTTGTGACCTGGGTTTGGAAATTTCTTACATGGCAATGCTTTGTTTTTCTCCTGTCTGCCAAGTTCCCCTTTTTAGGAGCAAGTCATTGAGGGGTACTGCATATTTGAGCATAGGAGAATGCCAAAAAGTTTACAAAATGTTTATTTGAAAAAATACATTGCCCAACTGTTAATTCAGGTTGCTATCTTTATTTGTTTGTTTATTTTTCTTTTTATCCCATTTACTGTGGGAAATCAGATTCTTTCTCATTCTCGAGTGCAGGTCCCTTAACTGGGTTACTTGGTATTCTTCACTGCTCCATCACTATTGACTCCAAAATAATTGAGCAAAGAACAACCATTCACTAGTCCTTGGTGAGTCAATGTCAAACTATTCAGTTTGTTTTCTTTTCTTCAGAACTCATTTCACTTCCCATTTATTGGTATTACTTATAAATTTAGTTAATATACAAAAGTGTTTTAGTGTAGTGCAGTCCATGCATCACTAAAACCAGGCAATTCTAACCATTATCACTGATAATAGTTATTATTCATGATCTCTTTAACAGACACTACAGATTTCAAGTACATTACTTTTTATACCTTACTAAGAAATCTGTGAAATAGAGCTAAAATTGCATCTTCATTTCAAATGATAATGTGGAGACATTCTTGGAATCCTATCTGATTCCACAGTGAATGCTCTCCATCTTCTCTGATAGTGTGTTTGGTCATTTGTATCAGCACGTTGTCAAGAAAAGTGATTTGAGATGGGTAAGTTTACCCTTATCTTGCCATCTGTATTTCAATTTTCTTCATGCTAATATTTCTCCATGTATAGACTAAACATATCAGAAAGTGATAAGAATAACCCTTTAGTTACAATGTAATAGTAAATAAATGTAATGTTAAATTAAGTAATTTAGAGGTTATATGAAAGTAATGGCTTCAGTGCTCTGGGTCCTTATCAATGGGCTGAAACCCAACTTAGTGTAAGTGGTAAGAAACAAACAATTAATAACTTGTCCAGTTAGAAGCTGCCTACTCGCCAATCACCTGGATGCAAATAAGGCTCTAGGTCCACTTTAACCAATTAAATATTTTCCTTATTTGCCCTGTATAAATCCTCATTACCTGTTCCTAAGCTCTAAACTTCTTTCAATAGTGAGGTGCCTAATTTGTAAATTACTCTTCATCTTTTAAAGGTAATATATTCACCAATATTTCGTATATACCTCAAGTACAATTAAACACATCGTGTGCATATTGTATCCTGAATTTCATGACTCAGAGAAATACTTAACTGAGTATGCCTATCACAAAGAGGCATGCTTTGGTAAGCTGTTAGGAATGACTGAAAGAATCTAATAATCATAGTGAAAAGGTCTCTAAAAATTAAAAATATGTATAGCTTCTATCTTCATTTGGTGCTTGGATGCCTCAAATTCTATTAGAATTACAATAATTATCATTAAAAGAAATATACTGTCTTGTTGTCTGTGAAATTGTTAAGCTGAAAAAGTGAGAAGAATAGAGATTTGCTTCCAATTCTTCAAGTTATTTCTAAGTGAAATAGATGCATTATATAATGATTCTGTAAGCTTCCATCTCCTCATCTTTAAAATGGAGTGATAGTCCAACCCCACAGTTGTGAGTAAATGGAAAGATATTCATAGTAATGTTTTTCTTAATTTACAAGACAGAATTATTAAATCATTATTCATTTAAAATAATTTCTACTTGTTTTAAGTAATGAGTCCTATCTTAGGTATTATTAAAGAAGTCAGCTATTGAAAGTTCCTTTTATAAACCCTCAAAATATACATTTTAAAATAAGATAATTGAGCTGATACACCTCAGTTGTATAGTGCATGTAGTGTGTGTGCTTTGCATATTCAAGAGACAGGATTAAATACCTAGTGTGGATGGGGAAAGCAGCTGCAAAATGATATCATAGCATTTATTATGAAATATAGGTTAGGATTTTACATTTTCATAATAAAAACATTCCAATATGATGCCATCACAGTATTGTGATGGCCAATCTGTGCTAATTCCTGTCTCATTTATGTTACTAAGTAGAAAAAGAATACGTCCTAGGGTAGCCTTTTAAGTTATTGTCCCACGGTCACCCTCTTGCTGGTGTCTTACTAAGGAGGCTTGACAGTATTTAGCGTAGTGACTAAATTTATATTAGAAATTTTTACCTATTCAAAAACAGAAAAAAAAAGTATTTATTTTTCTGTAAGTCTTGGGTCTGTAGAGTCCGTGATCAGGATATTAGTAGATTCCATGTCTAGAAGGGTTACTTTTTAGATATTAACTAACTAATCATATTTTTTCCTATTGTATCTTCCCATGGTACTATTATAGTTATTGGAGAGAGGGGAGAGAAAGAGACAGGCAGAAATAGAGAGCAGAGACAGACACACACATACACACAGATATATACATATATAGAGAGAGAGGAGGATGGAGAAGAGAGAGAGAGAGAGAGAGAAAGCTCTTGTGTATTTCCTTATAAGAAAATCTTGCTCCTGAAGTTGCATCCTCATAGCTCCCAAAGACCTTTTCTCTCAATACCCTCATGTGGAGCCTTATGATTTCATTTTGAACCTGGAGAAGACACAAACACTTAGTCTATAACATGACTGACCCCAATAGAAAATTCATGATAGGTTTCAGCCCATGGTTTCAATTCTTTGCTTTATCAAATAAATATTTTCTAACCACGCACAATGAGAATTTACCTTGTAACAAATTACGGTCCCTGTCTGATAGATGATCTGATGAAGCAACTCTGGAGACTAGGTGCATTTTACATTTTAGCAGACTAGAATTTTTTTCTTTCCTAGTCTTCCTCAAATATGAAATTAGGTCATGTGCACAGTGGGCTGAAGTACCAGGTGTCACTTCCTGTCTTCAAGGGCTGTCACATCTTCTTCCCAGTCAGGGGTTGGAAGGATTGTAATCTCTGGGGCAAATTCAGAAGCCTCAAGAACCACAGGATAGAAACAGTTCAAATCTCTATTCTGTACTTGGAGAAAAGCCATACAAGAAGTGACATTTTTGTCACTAAGAAATGACTTTCTCCTATGAAAGTCTAAGATACTAGGGCTTAGTCCGTGAAAACAGCAAAACCAGCAACAAATAGTCTTCCTTCACAGTAGTACATTTGCCGTATATTAATTTAGTAAATGCCAAGTCCCCTTTGACTAACCTTCCTAGGTAGCATTTCCTCATGAAGTAGAAGATGATTATTCCCATTTCATGGATGAGTAACTAGTATAGGTTTCACTGGTGATTAGCTACAGTCTAACGTAATTTACATAACTTCTTAAGGGTTATTAAGGGACTCAAAGATTCATATATTTGTGTGTGTGTATACATACATATACATATATATGCAGGTATGTTTGCCTGTATTCATGTGTGCAGGACAGAAATCAACTTTGGATGTTCTCCTTGATCACTCTCCACGTAATTATTTGAGACATGGTCTTTCTCAGGAGCTCAGGAGCTCACTGACTCAGCAACACAAGCTGCCCAGCATGCAAAGGGATACACCTTTTTCCACCAGTGTAGCACTGGGGTTACAGGAACACACTGAATTACTGACATTTTGCTACTTTAAAACATCCTTTCTGGAGATCATAGATAAGTTTTCAGGCATACATAACAAGTTACTGATAAAGTCATCTCTCCAGCATTTTTTGTTTTGTTTTGTTTTGTTTTTATGGAGAGGCTAGGGATTGAATTCAGGTCCTCAAGATTGTACAACAAATACTTCACCCTTGCTAGCTGAGCCATAGTTCCAGCTCCACATTGAAACTCTTTAGCCTAAATTCATTGAGAAAGAAAGACCATGGATGTTTTACTTCTTCCAAACATCAGTCTCAGATGGGTAGGTTAGTTTCTTACTCATTTTATATCTGTTTGTATAAAACACTTAGAAATGGTGCCATCAATAATTTTCAATTATATAATTCTATTAAGAGTTTTAGTTACCTGGAAAAACAGTATAGTCTAACATGCATAGATAAGGTCACTTTCTGTACTCAAGTTTCTTTTAAAATAATAAAAAAGAGGAATAGTCTCTCATTGAAGTAAGCCCAAGACATAGAAGTCTTTCCAGACATACCTTTACTTGGCATAGCTTATTTAAAATGAACAGTTCCAACACCAGCTTCTCTTGACCTAAGTATATATGTTCACGCACAGCACGTCTAAAATTTTCACATTATGCTTCATTGAAAAGGCAATGGGCTTTGCAACAGGATTGACAACAAAAGGAAAAATGATGAGGAAAATTGCCTTACTTATCTGCTACAGTACTCTTGATTGCCAAGTGTAATTTTCCGGTTCATTATAAGAGGAGGCACATTTCACCATTAACTTGAGTAGTCATAGATTTCAGTGATACAAAGAACAAGTTCGAAACACGCTTTGCTTTTTAACGAAGCCAGGGTAATTGTGTGTTTTTAAAGCATCATCAGTTTTCATTTGTTTCCCCCCTGCTGGAGTTATATGTGGGTAAAATACTTAAAGGTCATCAAGCACTGTGGCACATGAGCCAGCTGTAGAAAAGTGAAGATGTTAAAATCATACAGGAGTGACACAAGCCATTTTCTGACTTATCACTTGGCATAGCATGAGATTTGACTGGGTAATTGAGGTAATAGCCCTGCCATTAGAGATGCCATGATAGGTTATACAGGGGTCAGAAAACATAACAACATGAATCATCCTTTAGCATAAAGGGACACTGCTCTAGCACACTATAGACAATGGGCCCATTTAAAATTATAGTAACTTATTTTTACTATCAGTCCCAAACTTCAGTTCACCAAGGGCACTCTCTGCTCCAAACATTTCATTTTCTTTCCATTACCTTAAACTGACATTTATTTATTTATTTATTCTTAATTTTGGCCAAAAATACTAGCCATATGTGGCTGCTTAAATTCCAAATGTATTAAAATGAAATATCCTTTTTTTTCAATTACAATATATATATTCAAAATTCAATACATTCAGGGGCCAGTGGATTCTGTGGTATACAGTTGGAAACTGTAGTGTCTCCATCAGTTCATAAACATGGTGAAACACTAGACTATCACACATGGCAACCATGGTATTGGAAACATGGATGGTTATCACCTGATGGGTGTCCAGTCCAAATTGAGGTTAATAGATACTTTTTAAGTTTGGGCAACAAAGGACAGAATAATGCTGTGAAATGTCTCCACAGTTTTGCAGTCCGATTTGATGTTGTAACAAGAGTAATATATATAGTGTGTGCATATGTATGTATAAAATATATTATTCAAATTAGTTTCCTCTATTTTTTCAAGTGATAATTAAAATACCTAGAAGTAGTTGATGTGACTTTAAGAAATGGTAACATATGTGGCTTGCATTAGAGTCCCTTTGGACAGTGTTGATCTGTAGTGACAAAGCCTATCTGATATCCAACATAGGTAGGCTTGTATACTGAGGGCACCAAAAGGGAGTGGGAAGTGGTCAGCAGGTAGCTCCTCTAGCAGGGCAAAGTTCATTGTTATGGCAAAAAATTCTAGCTCAGTGAAAATGAAGTAAAATATAAACTATAAAAGGAGTATCTATCTACTTAGGAAGGCTGTTTGTAAGACTTCAAGTCTCAGCTGAAGAGCAGGTGTTTATTGTACCTTCAGAAGCTATGATGTCCAGATGAATGTGAAATGAATATTTATATTTACATCCTTTAACTGCAATCCTGGAACTAGGTCAGAGGTTGAGGCTCCTTTTTTTGTTTATGGTTTTTTGTTTTTTTTGAGTTCCATAGTGACTCAAAATGTAGCATAGAAAAAAAAAAGTGGAATGCTCCAATCTTACTAATTCTACAGTTCTTCAACAAAACAGCTTTTCCTTATGACAAGTAGTTTTGAGTAAGTTCATAGTGAAACAAAACTGCTTTTCTTGTACATTAAAATCCAACCTTTTGTTTTCAGTACACGTCTTATTGTATTCTTCCTGATATCCATGCAGTTATGCTTTGTGCATTGATTTGTTCAGAGTAGTTCCCCAAATTAGAATGCTTTTCTTCCTCCGTTTGAAGTCCGTGTATACTCAGTTCAAATACATCAGCTTCTTTCAAAGGCTGATTCTCTACTGTCAAGCACTCATCAAAAAAATATCACAGAACATTCCATTTTGACCTGGCCTACCCAAGTGATGGGGACACTATTACCTCATGTCACACTTACTTGAATTTGTGAACACTGTTATGCCTTTCACATGGCTAGCTCACAAAGTGGGGAAATGTTCTATATTTATAACCTCAATCCTTATTCCTTAAAAAAGCAGTTCAGTTCATGTGGTCAGTTTCAAAATCCCTGATGAATGAGTTTTTCTTCTTCCTGGAAATGATCCAAGATGTTAGCTAGGTCCTTGTGTCCCTTGCAGGGACTTAGAGGGTATCTCTGTGTCTCTCAATCATTGCTTGGGTGTTAGCTTTTCTCAGATACTGTTATGTTTTCCAACATAACACAGACAAGGAAGGGCTCCAATGCTGCTTCTGAACTAAGCCACTCCAGTCACAGAAAACCACTTGCACTGAATTATCTCAGTCAATTAAATTACTAAAGATGTCTACTGTGTAGAGTGAGAATTATTCTCTAATTGGTATTAAGAGAAGTAACAACTTTGTAGCCACCTTCTTATGCTCTGTAAATCAAGACATACTTCACAATTAAACTGGGCATGGTGATTCACACCTGTGATCCTAGCACTGAGGAGGATCACTTCAAATTTGAGACCTAGGTTGGTCTACAGAGTGAGACATCGATTCCAAAATAAACAAACAATTTTGTTAAAAAAAATTGAACAATTAACAAAATACATTGTACATAATTACTCATAAGGAAAAGAGTCCAGTAGTATAAAACAGAAGGAGGAAGTTAGGAAAAGACCCTCTAATGAAGCAATATTGAAATCAGGACAGGACCTAAGTCAAAGTATTACTATAAAATATAAGGATACAGTAATTAGAAAACAGGGAGAATGATTAAGAAAAAAATGAGAGTAAAATGCTATGAACTTGCTTCTTCTGCCAGCCACTGTCTCATGTCTGTGTACGCATTATGTCACTTAACCTTCACAGAAACCTTAGGTGATTCATATTTCCATTTTGTATGAACTAAGAAATAAGATCAGTGACATAGTCAGAGTTTTAGGATCTCCTTTTACTCATGATATTTTAGAGTGCATGCATTCCTGTACCAAAGTCAGTCACAGTGAGAGGCCAAGAATGGCTCAGAAATGCCAATGAAGGGCAGGCACCTGAGGAGAAAGTTATGTACAAAGTAAGACAGAACAAACACCAAAGACAGACTCCATCTCCTGCACCCCTGGCTCTAGTAGAGAGTTGTAATTTCTCTCACAGCAGAGTTTTAAAAGGAGATTGAAAAATAACAGCTGGACTCCCATTTTTAAGAGGGAAAGGGCAGTTCATCAGTTTTGTTTGATTCTATTTTCTCAATCATAGATGTATTTACTAAAAGCCCAGAGAGATTCTGTTTTGCTAGGAGTAGTGGACATAATCCTGTCCCTCACAACTGGACAGGATTTACTAAATAAATAATGCTCCTGTAAATAAACCTGAAAAAATATCTCTGTCATTTGTGGAGGTTTCCACAGCTCTGGTGACAGTACAGTGAATGTATTGCCTGGGTGATGTGGGTCTTTTGATCTATAGGATCTACAGATGTAATACTTCATGTGGACCACATGATATACCATCAAGTCAGTGTTGCTTGATGATGTATTGCTTGATAAAATAAGGTTAGCTGTCAAAAACTCATTCCAGGAACTCAAAGTTTGGCTCCGGGAAAAAAATCATTTCGGACCTTAAAAAAATACATTTGTCATTCAAGTGGAGGGAAAGAAGACTCGGCCAGAGCTAAGAGGCTTTAAGGCCCAATAAACCCGGTAAAAATAATGTCTTCTAGTACTTAGGGAAAACAAAGACAAGAGTCAAATCAAAGAAACCTTACATGCTTCACTTTGGTTTTTCATTGTTTTAGGAGTTGGGCACATAGGGTTATAGGATGGGGCAGCAAGAGGGCTTTTTGGTAACTTGTCACTGATGTGCTATTGCAATAGCACAGCCTGAAAAAAAATTGAGTAGGTGCTTCACAAGACTAAGTTGTAAGAAACATCTGGAGTTAAGATTTTTGTATATGAGTGAGAAAATGTCTTATTATTATTTTTCATATCCCTATTTATGGATGCTTTAACAACTGCTGTTTTACAGTGGGTGATAATATATTCTAAAATGATCTTTAATACTGATATTTCAAAATCTGTTCTTAAATATGTGCATGCCATCTGAAAATTAAAAAATAACTGTCTTCTAATGTTTGTCTTCAGATGTGCTGACTAATCTTGAAACTTCATTTACATTTATCTCTAAATTTAGATTGCAGATACATCTATTTTTAATTTCTACCTGAGTAGACTTTTTTGTTTTTGTTAATGACCAATAATGGATGTTCAGGGCAAATAATTACCTTAAAACAAACAAAATATGACAAATAATAACAAAACAAAAAGTTGGAGGAATCCATGGGGCAGAGTATTTTTTTAGGAATGTGAGAGAGTCCTTAGGAAGTCCTTAGATTTTACAGCTGAGATTTGGAGAGGTAGAAGGTACATGATCAAGAAACACATTGTACATCTCAGGTGAAGGTGAATTTCAGTTCAGATTCTAAGAAATACCACCTCGGCAAATGAAAGCTTAAGTTACTTGAGATGATCAAGTAATGATTGTGAAACCAAAACTTTACTATGTAGTTTTGCTGTGTTACAAACAAAATAAACATATAGTTTATGACATTTCATTTTTCAAATATTTATAACATTACAAAGTAGATTCAAGTTTATCAGCAACATTATTTTTCAAATTCCTGTAATTATGACACCATGAAACTGATGAATTCCTAAACAAGGGCAGTTTCCACTGGGTTAATGTACGACGGGAATTCCTAAACAAGGGCAGTTTCCACTGGGTTAAAGTACAGTGGGAGAACAATCTAACTTACTCTCTTTTGGTGAATATAATGAAGATTCACACAAACTCTACCATTTTAACATAAGTCTATATGCATTGAAATTAATTTGTACTTAAAGTAGCCAGACACCACAATCCTTTTTTTGCCTCTCTTTAGAAACATTGGTATTTATTTTCTTTGAAATTTTTCAAAACAACAATATACCACTTCTCCATTTCCTTTCCTTAATACAAAATATCATGCACTTGGCACCGGTAGCATCTTTAAGGGATTGTCAAATTTCCCTCTGAAATGTCACAAACAATGTGTCCATTGTCTAAATCTTTGCTTGAATCTTCGAAGTTTTCACAACAGCAGCTCATTAAGCCTAACTTTTTCAGCCCAACTTTCCAAAATGCCACCACAATCCTTCTCCAGACATGTTGTCAGTTTCTGCACAGCAATAGTTCACATTCTGGTATCAATTTCATCTCAGGATTACTATTGCTGTACTAAAACACCATGATCAAAAGCCACTTGGGAAGTACCGAGTTTGCTTCCTCTTGTACTTATGAGGAAGCCAGGACAGAAACTCTATGTGCAAATAAGTAGAGGCCATAGGGAGTGATGATTCCTGGCTTTGTCCCCTAGGCTTGCTTAGCACCCCAAACCACCAGTCCATTGTTGGGACTTTTACTATGTGCGGAGCCATCTCACATCAGTCACTAAGAAACTGCCATACAGTCTTGCCTAGAGCCTGATCTTATGGAAGCATTTTTTCTATTAAAGTTTCCTTCCTTAGATGACTCTAGGTTGTGAGAAGTTGGCCTAAAATTAGCAAGCACTCATATAAATCTGTTTCACATAAATGCTTTCTGTATTCACCTAAAATCCAGTTTCAACATAGATTTTAGACTTAGATTTGCATACAAAAATGATATTTTTATTGAAATAATAACAATGTGCTTATTATGGACTTCAAATAACATACCTAAAAGATCACTCATATATACTCTTTAAATATATAAACTATATTTGTGACTTCTTACCGCAATGATTCACCCCAGGTATGACAAGTTTTGCGTAACTCTTTGTCTTGTTGGTGAGGATGTATTAAAATTAAGTGTCCACATACTTAAACATAAGGCAGGTGGACTTGAAAACATGTTTTCTCAGCATTTTGATGTCTAGTTTGAGTTTTTATTGGCTATGATACCTAAGGTTGTTTTAAAACTCTCCATTACAGTTATTGCTATTTCTCTAATCTCAGGTGTTTGAAATGCTACTTACAGACAGCACATCACAGTTCAATGAACTGTGGGTAGTAAAGTTGTGTATTATAATTGATTATATTGCAGTTGCATTTATTATTACATTCACTCAAGAAAATCATCATATTTCAAACCATTTTAGAAAAGCATACTGTCATTGAGTAATGGGATATGACAGTTTAATATGTCTTTGAGTTATAAGGAAGAAAGTCATCGGCTTCTGATTGTGCGGTTTTGTGTATAAAAGAACAGAAGGGGTTAGAAATATCGGTGGGAAAATTTAAGAAATCAGGCAGGTATTTCTTATATGACTATCAACTTGAGTGAATCTGGAATTAACTAAAATCCAAGCATCTGGGTACACCTGTGGTGGAGTTTTTTCTTTTATTAAATTATTTGATGTCAGGGATTTTTTACATTCTGTTTCAATAGTTAAATATTAGGAAGTAGACACTGAATAGGAGCAAATCTACTTTGCATTTTCTCTTCAGGGAGAAATCTGCTGGAATCATATCTTCCCCAAATCTTATATTTATATAACACAGGGAAATCTGTGCATCTCTGAGATGTTAGCACAGAAAACTACAATAACAAAAAGCAGAGCCTTGCTGTCAGAACACTGTATCTATTTGATGTCACACTCTAGAATAATCTGGGACATCTCCATCAGCAGTTGAATGTTGTCAGTTCTATTCCATCATATATGTGCTATAATATTTTTCTGATGGGATCATGAGTTGTATGAGAGAAATAAGTTTCTATAAGGTTTTGTAGATCAAACAAGTTGGCTAAAATTATTAGAATATTCATGAGGAATGTTTTGTGGATAAATAGAAGACATTTGATATGAAAGAAAAGTAGCACTTTACTCACCTCTGTTGCCAAAAACCTTTGGATTTTGTTTGGAACTTTTCTCTCCCTACTGACATGATACATTTGATATTATTTTTCAAATGTCACCACTTACGGGGTTTCATTATTTTGTTCCACCATCCTTGCATTCCTGGAATAAGTACTATTCAGTCATCATGTTTATTCTTTTCTATATGTGGCTGGATTCCATTTTCTTGTATTCTGTTGAGACTGGATGGAACATGTACTGACAGTAGAGGTTGTTTTTTTTTTTTTTTTTTTTTTTTTTTTTAATTTGGAAGTAATCTTATTTTACATATCAATTCTCCTTGTTCCCTCTCCCTCCCATCCTCCTATGTCCCCCACCTATCCCCCTAATCTACCCCACCCACTTCCCAAGGATGGTGAGGCCTTCCATGGGGGATTATCAAAGTCTGTCACATCATTTAGGCCCTCCTCCTCCATGTGTCTGTGCTGAAATGGTATCCCTCCATAGGGAATGGTCTCCCAAAGTCCATTTGTGCACTAGGGATAAATACTGGTCCCACTGTCAAAAGTTCCATAGATTGCCCAGGCCTCTTAACTGGAACCCACATTTAGAAGGCTTTATTAGGTTCAGTGTTGGTTCCCCAGCTTTATGACTGGGGTCCCTGTGCTGTCACTAGGTCAGGTCAGCTGTTTCTGTGGGTTTCTCCAGCATGGTCTTGACTTTTTTTGTTCATCCATCCTCCCTCTCCACAACTGGATTCTAAGAGTTTAGCTTTGTGTAGCTGTGGGTGTCTGCTTCTATGTCCATCAGCTACCGGATGAAGACTCTAGGAAGGCAATTAAGGTAATCATCAATCTCATTATAGAGGAAGGGAATCAAATGCCTCCTCTCCACTATTGCCTAGATTCTTAGTTGGGGTCATCTTTATGGATCTTTAAACATTTCGCTAGTGCCAGATTTCTCTTTAAACCTATACTGGCTCCCTCTATTAAGGTATCTTTTTTTTTTCCTGCTCTCCTCTATTTCTTCCCTGACTCAGTCTTCCTGATCCCTCTTGTTCTCTGCATCCTCCTCCTCTGTCCTTCTCTTTTTCCTACCCCCCATGCTCCCAATTTGCTCAAGAGTTTTTGTCCTTACCTCCTTTCAGTATTAGTGTAACACTAATTTCACAGACCACATTTGAAAATGCTACTTTTGTATAATTTTGGGCAAGCTTATAAACAATATTGACAATTCTTTACCTTTTTGTAATAATATAAGCATTTAGACATGAGTGTTAATTGATATTAAATATTTAACTTAGTTTAATTGTCACATGCTTTGATTTTTAACATGAGTTATATGTCTATTTGGCCTTTGTATTTCTTCTTAGCTAAGCTTCAATGTTTTAAACTTACATGAAGTTTTCTATTTTTATGTAAGTTTAATTTGCAAATATATAATTGACCATGCTTTCTTTCCTCTTTATTTCTATGAAGTTGATATTGATGTCCTGTATTTAATTACTGATTTTATCACATCAGTCTAAGTAAGGTAAGTCTTTCTTATTGCTTTATTATTGTAGTTTTTCTGCTTTCCTTTTCACCAATTTGTTCTTTATTCTATTATTTCTTTAGTATTTAATTTGCTCTATTTTCACCATACATTTCAGTCTTGAGTTCTTTCTTGTTTTTAATATAAGTATAAATACAGATTTATGTTTTTCTCTAAATATTGCTTCATTTAAAGAAGTTATGTTTTTGCTAGCTCTTCCATAATTATTTTGCTTATTTTAAAATTTCTTTCTTTTGTTTTTTGAGACTACGAAATAGTTATAACATTTTTCCCATCAAGTCTCCCATATAGATAGCCTCCTTGCTGTCATTCAAATCCATGGATTCTTTTCATGTTGCTGCATACATAGAGATATAAGTATATACCATATGCAGGAAGCCTTGCTCCTAAAGGGTCCAATGATCTGGGATGGATATGTGTATGTGAATCTGGCAAAAGGAAAAAAAAATTCTAACCACCTGTTTCAAACAAATGGCCCTGGATTTATTTATACAATTTCAGTAGTTTGTATGAACACTTTTACAATCATATTTGCTTCCTTAATTTTCCAATAATTAGAAAAAATTCCCAGTTAGTTACCTCACTTCATTTTCCTTCTGTTCCCCAATTTTCCCTTTGGTAACATTACCTCCTTGATTCAGTGCTCTAATGTTAAAAGCACAAGCAGTATTGTAAGCAACAAAGGAAGTTTTCAAAGTAGGCATGCCTACAGATAAAATAGTGTGCCCAGTTGGCAGCATTTGCGGTTATAGCATCATGCCTCTAATGGTTTATGTTTATCTCTAGTGAAATCTAAACTCTTACAATCAATTCATTAGACAAGGCTGAATCAATCCATTCTTAATTCTATACTATTCTAGCTCCTTGGGAGATATGCCAGGTTTTCTCCTATCATTCTGTAAACTACTTAAATGCTTACTCTTAATATTTGGCACTGCTTATCTCTTGTTCTCATATTCTGTTCTTCTCAGATTCCTACAGTGTTGTCTTCCTCAGTGTTGGCACAGTAATGGAAATGACAAAAATATGGGTTTCTGTGATTCTGCTTCATTCCCTGTTCTTGGACTATTCCCATTAACACTGATAGGTATTTATTTGCATTATTACTCTTAGACTTTTGTGGTTAGAATCATTCTCTCTAGGACAATTATGCAAATTTGAAATATTGTCATGACCTTCTGTGACTCTTTCAGGCCAGTCACAAGGTGAATTGGAAAGGCAGAATCCTGCTCTTGAGAAGCCTGGATTCATGGTCACTCCTGAAACATCAAAGGCTTTAGAAGCTAGAGCAGAGTCACTGTATATTTTTAAGAATACCTGCTTTGGCTTACCCAGGGGAGTTTTTCTAATTCAATAGCCATTTCATCTTTGGCTCTAAGAAAATGAAGCTAGAGGCAGCCAGCAATACAGTTTGTGTAAGGAAGGCATTGACAGCAGGTAACTCTTATGCTCCTGAGGGCATGCTCAGAATTATACAGCAAACAATCTATTGGCCATGGCAAGGATGGGTTAAATCCTGCTAGGCCTTACCAAAAGGAGAACTTTTTCAAACTATTTTAAGGACTCTTCCCCCAAAGAAGTCATGTCACTCCATATATATATGTTCTTATATATATGTTCATATATATATGTGTGTGTGTGTGTGTGTGTGTGTGTGTGTGTGTTTGTTCTTAATTATATAAATACAACCCTCTAAGTCAGTGAGGTGTGAAAGCCATTACCACGAAGTATAACTAAATCATTTCTATAGGTGGGTAAGGCAGAACTAGTCTGTGACAATCAATGAGTTCATATTTTTCTTTTTTTCTTTTTTTTTTTTTTGAGATAGGGTTTTATTCCCCTCATGTTCTTTATCTTTCTCTCATCCCCAACTCCTTTCTGTCATTTTATGATTTAATAATGTAAACCAATATAATGATTTTGTAAGATACAAAATAAACGATTTTAAACATCCAGACCCACATAGAGAACTGTGTGCCAGAAAAGTTTACCAGTTGGGTCTTTTGAAAGATATTTTTTTCTGTTCTAATTTTGTGATTTAAATAAATTAAATTTTGACAGAGTGTAAGAGTTAAGTGTGCTCCTCTCCAAACTAGTGTTAGCAGAATACATGGTATTCTTAATCACTAGGAAGTATATTTTAATCCATATCCATACGTAACATTTTAAAATTTTTCATATGAGACTTCCATACATGTGTGTTAATGGTAACTGCTCTTTTCCCTTTTTAGCATGAATATGTATCAACTAGAGTATTTTATAAACCCTGTCCATTTCTTTGTAACTGCCATATTGTATTCCCTTTTCCTAGAATACTACATTCCATGTTGTAACATACAAATCATTCTTTTGTAAAATGGTGTCTCACATTCTTCTGTATCTCCCATGTATCTACAAGATGTTGTCTTTGGAGTACACTTCATTCTCTTTTGTCTGTGTTTCTTTTCACACATTGATATAAAATATATAATGATAATATACTTATCCCAATGTAAGAATATGCATAGCTTCTTCCACTTATATGTGTGGAGGATTTGTCTAAGTATCTGCCCATTTGGATATTAGGGGATCACAGTTATTTATCTAACAAACATAAGATATAAAATGCCAATAATTAAAATTGTCAACTCAACATAGTCACATATTCAAATGATTTTATCAAGTTATAAAAAGAGAGAAATCTCAACAACAGAAGAAAAAAAGTTGGCAGTGTCATTACATGGGTAACACATTCTGGACAGTGCACAAAGCTCTGAGATTGCCACAAGCTCAGTGATATATAAAATATCAGTTCAGTTTGCTACAATAATAGATTTTTTTTAAAATTACATATAAATATGACAAAACATGCATTTGAATCAATTCATTATTCTATATTATTTAGGTGTCTGTAGAGCACAGAATAGTATCTAGCACTTGCTTGCTTTGCTGCTAATTTCTAATACATTTGTGAAAAGTTACCTTGTGACATTAACTGGCTTTAAATTGTATTAGCTTTACTTGACTTTTTAGTCATGTTTGAAAATTTACAAAAGGTGCCAGTGTTGTATACTAGCCTCTTTTTTCCCCCTTCATTCTATAATAATGTTTTCTCCATTCTGCTTTGGTTTCTTTTTGTTTTGTATAGTTTTTGAAGCACCAAGTAGATCATGATTAAAATGTACACAACCTGATATATGAACTTGATTTTAAAACATTTCATTGAATTAAAAAATGTTATCCTATCAGATATAATGCCTTTTAAATTCTAGGTTGAAATAACTTATTCCATATTTATAGATTCAGATTTTTCTCCATATGTTTTCTATTAATTCTTCCTTAATTTTTTATTTATATTCCTATTTTTTTAATGATTTCCTATAGATTTTTCTCCATTTTTCATATTTCTTCCTTCAGTCATTTGCTGCCAACAGGCGATCTTTTTGTGTTCTTTAAAAAAGAACATATATGAAAGCCCTGATAATAGAATAATCATTTTTTCCAAAATTTATAAAATTGTTGCATGTTTAATGAATATTCCTTAAACAGTTTTATTAATGTACTACCCCTAAACCTTTGAGCCTTCATAGGAATTTCTTTCTTACTCTTCCCTGATGACACTGTGCTTCTCAGAATATGTGTGTCGTCTCTCTTTATAAGGCATTTAATGCTTTCCCTATAAAAACATTAAGTGATTTATTTTCTTTAGGAAAATCTATGTACCCTTATTGGAAACACAGTTGCCATTGTTAGGAATATATGCCTTAAATTTGATCTTCTCATTGGATGTTGCATGGTTTTAAATTTTTATTTTTATCTAGAGTTTCAAAATTACTGTATTTTCAAATGAATCAACTTTTTATTCATCTGTTTCATTGTTTATACTGGATAAATTTTATTACTGAGCTCAGTATATAGCATTATGTTTCTTGTTAAAAATCATCCAGACAATATATTTTTAAAACTTGAAAAAAGATGTCTTGACAAAGTCATTCTATTTCCGGTAGCACATCTTATGTATAAATGGCTGAACATAAATGTTTATTGCCACATCATTTATGGAAAAAAACCCTTAAAACAATATGGATATTTGTGTGTTGCGAGACTTGTGTTGGAATATTATGCTGGTAGTATACATAAAGTGATTGTTTGTTGATGGTGTGAATAACTTAGGGGCTGTTTGGCAATGAGTGGAGATATTTAGGTTTTCATAATGGAGAACAATGAAATATATATGCAATGGTGATTTGGTGAGTGCAGGGTAGAGATATTACAAAGCATTCCAATCTCAGAACCTAATTACATTATGTCCTAAAGAGTAGCTCTCCACCCTAAGATGTCAGTATTGCCTTCACAGTTACCTGTTACCAAAGGCTTATGCATTAAAGACTTGGTACCCAGATAGTGCCGGTTTTTATTTGTTTTAAGGGTAATTAGATAATGAGTACTCTAACCTTCTTTATAGATTATTTTATTGGTAAATTCAAAGGTGAACGTATTTGTAGGCAGTGGATCCATTGTGGAGGATGTGGATCATGGCAGGGCATATTTTTAATGGTGTGTCTTTGCTTAGTCTCTTTATTCCCTTTTTTCACTATTGCCTGTCAAGTGGTAATTAGTCTCCTTGACTCCATGTTGCTACAGTCATGGTTCTCTGTCCCATCTCAGGCCACAAATCAGTGGAACCTACACATTCTGATAGAATGAGCCAAAGTGAATGTTTTCTTCTCGAAACTGCTTTTCTGTTTTCAGCAATGAAAACTATGTAATACAATCCCTAAGACTAGGAAATCCAACCTTAGAATAATAAACAGTGGCTTAGGTAGAATTAGAAAATGGCATACAGAAAACAGTAAAGCCTTAAGAAGCCTAAAGAGTATGTAACTCCCGATAACAACATGGGCAAACTTGACATTAAATGATTACTGAGACATAGGAAATGTGGGAAAAACAATACTTGAAGTTTTTAAGATTAGTACCATAGTATAGGGAGGAGAGGAACCCCATCCCCCCAAAAAAAGAAAATCAGGTTATATGCTAGATTTGTGTATATTTAGGTAGACAATTTCAGAAAATCAATGACTGCTTTAAGAATTTAATTATATACTTACTGATAGGGGAAATACCGTGATTATGAAGATATGATAAGGTTTATCCATCTCATTCTGGATGTGATAATAAGAAAACTCAAATATAAATTAAATAAATAATAACAGTTAAAGTACATAATTTCTGGTGGTTATATTCATATATCTGAATACAAACATACACACACACACACACACACACACGTGTGATTCTTCTCTTTTTTGACTTTACTAGTCTTCCTTCTAGCCTATGACTTTCTATGTATACAGTATTTTTTAATAGAGAAGTAATCCTGTAATATTCAAAGTCTATTGCATAATAATAACTTTTAAAACCCAATTGTTTGCTAATATCTTCTCTTTTTTCCATATGTCAATTAGTAATATAATTCTAGACTTTTTTTGTACTTCAGTACTTTAAATGCATTGCTGTTTTGTCTTCTGGTGACTACTATCAGCAACATGAAGTCTATATAGCTGTCTTAGCTAAGCTTAATGGTCAACCTGACACAGACTAAAGTCTCTCAGATAGTAATGTCTAAATCAGGTGGAGCTGGGAGCCTGTCTGTAATGGTCAACCTGACACAGACTAAAGTCTCTCAGATAGTAATGTCTAAATCAGGTGGAGCTGGGAGCCTGTCTGTAAGGGACTATGTGAATTATTATTTGAAGTAGGAAGGACCAGGATAGCCTTCATTGTTCTGCCCCTACTTTCCTCAGTAATGAACTGTGATCTATAAATATAACCCAAATAATCTTTCTTCTCTCAAGTTGCTTTGTTCAGAGTATTTTGTCATTGCATGCAGAAAGAAAACCAAAAGATTGGCCTATGAGATTTTTTTTTTTAAAGGTAATATGGTCGTCTGTGTCCTGTCCTAGATTTTGCTGTATGTTGTTTTTTGTTTCATTTAAGTTTTGATACTAAGAATTTGAACTGGGGCTTAGACAAGTTTGTTGTTTGTTTGCCTTGAGATGTTGTTTCTCTATGCAACCTTGGCTGTCCTAAACTTGCTAAGTAGACCAGGTTGGCCTTGAACTACAGAGACTCACTTTTCTCTGCTTCTCAAGTGCTAGATTAAAAGCATGGTCCACCATGCCCAGACTAAGTAAGGGGCTTACACAGGCTAGGCAAGACCTCTAACCTCTGAGCTATATTACTGGCTGGCTCCTGTACAGATTTTATAATCACCTTGTTTTAGATATCAGTGCTTCATAATCACATGATTTTACTTGTGTACTGTTTGTTCATTCTGTTCCTAATAAGTCACATGTCTTAGAAACCATCTGATTTGTTTCAGCGAATCTGATGGAGACATTTCATGGCCAAAGTGGCCTACACCCTGACACAGTATTGTGATAATTTGATTTAGCTCTTCAGGAAAGCCTAATTTGTTTCTGGATGCAGTTCTATCAGGTCACACCATAGACTGTAGTCACACAAGGATACCACCAATGTTGAATTAGTAAATACTAAACCACTGCTCTGAGTGGAAATGCAGGATTGGTTTATTATTACTCTTTAGAAAAGGTATTCTCATTCATTTGTTAACTTACATTGTTGTAGTATGTATTTCTGAATCAAGAAATATATGTTGCATATTGATTAGCATTTAACTCAACTCATTGCCATGTTCATTTTTATCTTTTCCATCAAATGCAGCACAATCTTCTTGGCGCCTCAGAACAACAGACTTTGGCACCATGCGCTGGGAGGACATTTTCAAAATTTAAAACAAAAATAAAAAAGTAAAATATAACATATTAAATATTTCACTAAATAATTTTAAAAGGATAGTTGTCTGCAGTATGAAAACAGAACTTTTAAAGAGAAAAACAACTTTGTCCACTTTAGGTGAGAAAATGTGCATGTCATGATCCACATTTTTGCCATTTATACCTGTCCACCTATAATCATGTAAGCACTGTGAGTATTGATTTGGGGGCTAGAAATAAATTCTAGTAAGCATGATGATGGGCATGTATGGAACTACAAATAATAAATATTGATTACCTATTAATGAAGAGCTTCCCTTTTGCATTATTTGACATTGTTGTGCATTTATTGCAACAGAGTAGTATTATATATTGAGCTCAGAAAACTCTCTGTGTCTGTAGATTGTATTATCTTATGATATTGTTATGCTTTGTTGTTCAAATCAGGAACCCATAGGAAATTTGCTAAGAGTTCTTAGTTTATTTCTTCATTAGTAAATTATGTATAATAACAGAGGTCCAGATAATATCATGAAATGATTCATCAAAAGGCAGTGTTAGTGTTTATCTCTCAGCCGAATTCACCTAGTATTACTGTTTATTTTCGTATACATTTTAAGTGCGATACTATACAATTTATGTAGTGTAGATACTATACAGTTTATGGTTAGACTATTTAGTTTGGGTAGAATACTTCTATTATGGGAACCTTACTATTTCCCTAGGCACTTAGGGAATTTTGTAGCTCCCTAGGCCTCCAGTCATTAGGGATCAATGACTCACTTTCATGGAAGTTGCAAGGTCCTAAAATTATCTTTAGACATAGGCCTGTATTGCTGAAGATGAGGTTAAAATTACTCTTGTTTGAGAAATATAAATTTTTCAAGTCAAGGTTTTTAGAAAGATGATTCGGAGTTAAGAGAGTGGTGAAAGAGTAAAGTACCTACCTTGTTCAAGCCTATGGTCTTTTTAAAGATTAGTAACTTGTTCTCTGGGGTTCTAAAGTTGTGGTGTACCCTACTGAGAACATCTATGTCTTCCAGAACCCACATATGAGTAGCTGAGTGGCTGGGGCATGCCTATATTTCTGGCATTGTGGAGGAGACATGTAGATTTCTGACCTGCTACTCATTTTAGAGCACTTGTTGTTTATAGTCCAAGGAAAGACCTCCCTCAAAAAATAGTGAATGATACCTAATTGTCCTCTAGGCTCCAGGCATACATGCATATTTGCACAGACTCATACCCTCCCATTAGTATCTATATACTTGTACAAACATAAGAGATACTTATTGAATCAATTCTGAGGATGCTAGATTGGAAATTTATTATTTATCCTCAGAACACTTAAGAGTCTATGTACTTTGAGCTTGAACAAAATAGGCCTTTGTAGATGCTCATTTGTGGATTCTCTCTTACAAAAATTAGAAATAATAGATATGTACCTTGGAATGTATCTATATTTATTGGTATATCTATCTATCTGTCTATAATCTATCTCTCTATATATGAATATATAGTGTGAGTGTGTATGCACTTTATTTTGAGCAGAAACTCTTGCTTTGAGAACAATACAAATGATATTAAAATACTAAATGCACAGCACACAAGTGCCAAGTTCTTTACATCATTATTTCAGACATTCCAATTTTATAAGGAGTGCCATTATAATTTTCAGAAAACTTTTCTGAACAGGACAGAGCCTGTTAAACAACTCAGTTGAGTCATAAAGGTAGAATTTCACTTGTGAATGTTCTTTCCAAAACCATTTGCATTTTTAATGCTTACTTAACCATCAATACCAGTATTTCCGAGCTGAAGGGCTGAAAGGAAATACATTCATCTTTCTGTTTATGAAAATGTCATCTTGGAAATGAAGATTAAAAAGCTATTTTAGGAAATCTAATATCAGAGACCAAGTCCAAGGAGCTACAGTGGAAGATTAGTATATCAACAATTCTCTTCGCTGTCATTTAAAAATCATATCATTAGCTTAAGTATAGAGGTTTCTTCTGGAGGGACTATATGCAGCCATTCCTTGACCCCCCAAAACCACAATCCTGTTCAAAACAGGTAAACTTCCAAGTCACATGGACAAGGGACAAAATTGTTATATACAGATTTACCATTTTTGGAAGGAGAGAGAAAATAAGAAAAAATTTGACTAAAATCTGTCTGTCTACCTTAGGGAATAATTTGTTGGCATAGCCTCATCATATGTACAAGGAACGGGTTAAAATGTTGCTGCTCCAATATGCTGAATGTGGAAGTCCTGAAGGTAACAGTGGTAGAATTCATTGATAATGGTTGAGTTTCCTTTAAGTTTAATCCCCAAATGCTCACTTGTTTAGACAGATTAATATGGCTTTAGGTAGTAAATAGCCCAGAATCTAGCATATAGTAAAGAAAAAACATTGTGTATTTATGTGGTGAATTGTAATGATAAAAATATTTTATGAGTGCTGTATCAAACCTTTTTCCTAGTCTCAATCCTTTCAGTGCAAAGCTAAAATAACAACAAGAAAAATCTTAGTGCATTTTTACCCATTTTATTTATATATTTAAATTCTTGAAAATGGAAAATGCTATCAAAATATCTTGGATTTTAGAAGCAAAACGTAGTAAAAAAAAATACAGTTTTAGATACTAAAGTGAACTGTCAGAGAGAACTTATACCAACTTGTTAAGCCTTGTCATGCTCCATTTATTTGAAAATATTATCATAACCAGAATCTGTTGAAATAATAACACACACACATCCTTTATATTTATCTATAAAACAGGAGTTTCTGAGGAGTTCCCAAACCATCTCTGTCTGCTTCAAGATAATTATACCTGAAAATGAAGCCATTGCTTCCTTTCTAAAACAACAGCATATTGGTTGAAGTATAACCTTTACTTAGCTTATTACATATTGGAAACTGAGAAAGTTTGTTTTCCTTTAGTCTTCTTTGATTAACTGGGTCTAATCATTACTATGTGCAATACCAATTAGTAGAATCACTGAAACTAACTCTGTCTCTGCAAAACTGTTTGATTATTGGGGTATATTTCTAGTATGATGTGTTCTGAGCATGTGCATGGTTCTTGGTTCAATGCCCAGAAACAAACACACATGGGAGTGGATGTGCACATGCTTGTGTGGATACACATTCCCACACACACCAGGTTCATGAGAAGCTTTGCCTTGGACATGCTAACAGGTGCTATTGTAGATACCAAGTAAGAATTGCTTTGAATGATTGCCAAGCTGTCAAAGGATATATGAAGATTCATGAAGCATGGCAAGTCAGTAAAAAAAAAAAAAAAATGTGAGCAGTGGAAATTGAAGTATAAAGACCTTTTTCATTACTGGTCTGGCTATAAGGTTTTTGTTTTGTTGTTAAGTTTGGTCCAATTAAAAAGAACTCCTAGCATACCACTTCTACTGATATGATACTTTTTCAGACCTTCTGTTGTTGTAAATATATTGAATCCATCAGTGTTCATATGAAGCTGCCCTCAGCATGACCCAAGATTTGTAACTGCTGCAAATTGTGGACTATTGCAGCGTGTTCAGTAGCCTCAGCCATACAGGGCCTATCACTTCAGTGAACGATGTTTTAAGGTTTGCTCTTTTTCTTATTTTGTGTGTCTGATCAATAGCCATCTATGAATTGTGTTTTAAAAAAAGAAAACTACCTAGTATAGTCAGACAAAGACAAAACTTCATTTGCAAACAAAACAAAACAAAACAAAAACAAAAACAAACCCAAAAAAAGCAAAAGTAAATGGAAAGAAAGAACCAATGAACTAATATTATTATTCTTTATAGTAAGCTGGTTGTTATTTATTTGAGTCCATTCTTTAGGCCTCAAAACATCATTGTGGTTTACTCTAAAGCTCCCTTTGTATCTTGAATGTAAACATTCCTCTCTAGGCTCATGCATTTTTAGACTTGATGCCCAGCTCTTGGACTTGTTTGGAAAAGTTGAAGAACCTCATTGGAGGAGGAGAATTATGGGGTAGGGTTGAGTGGCTTGAAGTTTTGTAGTCTTTCCCTGCTTCCTGGCTATGGATGTAGTGTTTTCAGGTGTTTTGCTTATATGGTATGGCTTCTAGTTTAGTGGTGTTTTACTTTGTTTTATGTATTTATTTATTTATTTTATTGGATTCATGTTTATGAACAAACGGGTCTCTTGTTTGGGTGACTTCTCTTGCAATATTTTCTTTGTTTGGTTTGTTCAGTTCCAATGTGTTACTTTTTCTTTTATCTTATTTTACTACATTTTAATTAAAATATTTATTCTATGGTCAAAATAATACTATTCTTTGATATCAAGAAACTCTGAAAATTCAACATCATTATTGGCAGTGGTATGTGAATATCAAACCTTTCTGGAATTGTGGGAGATGGCATGTTTGATAAATGCTGTGCAAGCATAAAGACCTGGTTAGATTCCCAGAACCCATGTAGAAATCTGATCACAGTCTCTTGTGCCTATAATCCCAGTCATGGCAGGGAAGTGGTGGAGATAGACTGATTCCTAAGTATATAGTCATGTTGGTGCTCCTGTATCAATATGCTTCAAGTTCACTGAGAAATCTCATCTTAAAAAATAAGTGTGAAGCTTGAACAGTAAAAAAGACACCCAATGTTAAACTCTGTCTTCCACACACAGAGGCATGCTCATATGCATGTACAACATAAGCAAGAACATACAATACATACACCCATACCCACAGAGAAAGGGAGAGAGGAAGAGAGAGAAAGAGAGAGAGAGAATATGGTTGATTTAGAGTAGTATTTATAGTTTTTGACTGCTCATAAAGCTCATAAAGTAAGCTAATCTTTATCAATCCCATAAATTAACTTGTATACATAACTTCATTGAATTGAATCTGGACACATTTCCAAAAATTGAGAAAAGAAATAGTCTTAATATCAAGCAAACTAAATTCTTATTATGCAGATATTTTTTAATCCATCCTCTATTGCACCAAATTAACTTATTCTCCTACCCACATATTGGTTGTTGAAGAAAAAATTTTCTTTTAATTAAGTCCAAGATGAGTGTTGCCACATTCTTTATCTTAAAAAAAGAAACCAGTAAGTTCCTTTAACTTTAATAATTTCATTCAATAAATACTTATTGAGCTCTTGATGAAGAACAGAATTCTAAACACATTGTTGGAAAGATTGTAATGAATTTGCAGATCATAAACTGTGTATGTATATCATTGAAAATCATTATTATATTCATGCATATATACATATATGCATATACATACATAAATACACACACACATATATCCAGTTCTCTAGAGGATTACGAGCTTTAGTAGGCCTTACTAAACTTTCACATCAACCAGAAAAATTACTTAGGATTTCAATTTCATTATTTTTAGTATATTATATTGTGGGAAGCCACAGCCCCAAGATGGCGCCTGGCTGAATGCCAGGTAGTCCGAGCTTAGCTGTAAACAAGCCTTATTTGGAAGTGCTTGATGGATCTGGTGCTCTTCCTCCTTCTGTGGCCTATCCAGGATCGCCAGGTGGCATGAACTGAATGGGCAATGAGCGTACATTTAAGGGCTTGCTGGGGTTGAGGGAGGGAGAAGCTGATGTACAAGGTTCCTGAATAAACTGCTTGAAGAAGAGTCATGGTCATGTTTCCTTGCTGGCCGAGGTAGAGGCGAAGAGAGGTGGCCCATACAGGGATCCTCTCTCCGTGGGTGAACGGCTCAGAACTTCCTGCAGTCAGGATAGTCGACTGGTAAGTCCCAGGTAAGATGGGACCAAGTTAACGACCTCGGTAAAAAGGCAATAAGGTCTCCAGTAGGAGCGATAGAAACTCTGTCTCAAAAAATGAAAAAAATAGAACAAGAAAGAGAGTAATAATAAAGCCACGTAAAAATTAGAAACTCAGAGAGAATCTGCATACTGTACGGCATTATATTGTCTTTATATCTTTTGACTGCTGAGGAAACAACTGTTAAAGGAAATACTGCTGGATTAATTCAATTTATATATTTTAAAAATGTTTTGACTCCAAAATTTAAGTTCAAAGACAAGTTACTGGGGAAAAGGATTTCTATTTTTGTTTCCACAGAAAATAAAAAGCTGTGGATTCCTTTCAGACTAATGTGGTTTGGGCAAGCCAGACCCCCTGAAATAACTGCTGCTTTTGCAATAGCGCAGGTGGAAGCTCTTAATCGCCACGTGGTGAAACCATTTTGAAGAGTAATGCCACCAGCCTGGGAGAGGGGTAACTCGACTATTCCCCCACAACCCAGGTGGGCTCCTTATTGTAATCAAAACCCAGCTCAATGTGGAACCTCTAAGTCTTTTGTGTTTGTGATTAGCAATAGCACCTTTGGAAGCTCTAGTGAGAGAATGCTAAATTGTACACCTCAAGTATGCTTCTATTCTTTATGTTGGGATGGACGAAAATTTACTTTGGCCCTTGTGACCAGAATGCCCAGGTACATTCCCGTTCCAGTAGAGAGCCCGAGCACCATGACCCTCTTTAGACAGAGAAGAGATTTTGGAATCACTGCTGCTATGTGGTTGCTATTACAGCTGGAGCTGTGGGACCCACCACGGCTTCCATTTCCATGCATTCCACTGTCCAGACTGCAGCTGCCTTAAATAACCTGTCAGCAAATATAGCCACTGCTTTGGATGTACAATCTTCCCTTAATGCTCAATTAAAAGGTGGTATTATGGTCCTGAATCAACGAATTGATCTAGTTCAGGAACAGATTGACACTTTGTGGCAGTTAGCACAAATAGGATGTGAATGGAAAATGACCGGGCTATGTGTGACTTCTGTGCCATATCAAAAGTATTCAGTTGCTGCCAATATGTCTAACCAGTTTTCTCAGTATCTTTTAGGCAATAGTCTGGTGAATTCGATAAGTTAATGCAGGACCTAAGACTTTCCATTGTGCATGTGAATTCCACCAGATTCGACGTCTCGGTTGCAGAGGGACTATCTACGTGGATCACACAAGCCATGAACCACCTGAAAGAATGGGCAAGAATGGGTGCCCTGGGAGGGGCGCTTATCCTAGTCAGTCTCATTGCCTTATGGTGTATCTGCAGAATGAGGGTTACACAGCGGAGAAGTAATGTCATGATTGCACAAGCCTTTGCAGCCCTGGAGGCAGGGCAATCACCTCAGGCTTGGTTAAGTGTGTTAAAAGGCTAAGCAGTCATCACACTCAGGATGAGAGACGAAGTATTGCATTTGAGGCCAGCTTCTAGTGGCATCATGGAGGGCAAGTCTGATTGCATATGGGTTGGTATCATAATCCCATCTCTGAGAAAAGATACTGGACAGGTGTGGCACCAGCTTGGCTGATAACTGGGCATGGGGCTATTACAATGTCCCTTATTCATCAGAGATCAGACCTCTACCCTTGCCTGTTGAGTTTAAAACAAACAAAGGGGGAACTGTGGGAAGCCACAGCCCCAAGATGGCACCTGGCTGGGTGCCAGGTAGTCCAAGCTTAACTGTAAACAATCCTTATTTGGAAGTGCTTGATGGATCTGGTGCTCTTCCTCCTTCTGTGGCCTATCTGGGATCGCCAGGTGGCATGAGCTGATTGGGCAATGAGCATATGTTTAAGGGCTTGCTGGGGCTGGGGGAGGGAGAAGCTGATGTACAAGGTTCCTGAATAAACTGCTTGAAGCAGAGTCATGGTTGTGTTTCCTTGCTGGCCGAGGTAGACGCAACATTATATAAGATACCATTAGTTAGATAATTTGTTTTTCCACATTTTTCACTGTACAAAACAACTTTTGCATACCTTGTTTAAGACCACAGAGTTAATACATAGTGAATTGTGAAATCATAACCGGTTTTCTGTGTGAAGAAAGAGAGAGGGGGGGGGGGGAGGAAGGGAGAGAGAGTTCACTGTCACATTTTTATTGTTAGATAATAATGACCAAACACCAAAAGAAGAAGGTACAGCAATCACATTGGAGTGCTTGTTTGGAAAGTGTCCTTATATATTTGTGAGCCTAGCCATCTTTCAAGCTCTGGAAAGTTCTTAGACACAATAATCCCCAACTGCCTTCAGAAGTGTCAACAGTTTAGACTGAGTTTAAGTGTTTTTCAAAAGACACAAGAGTCTCCGCTTTCATCTCTTCTAAAATGGGGGTGACTTTTTACACAAGCAGCTGGCCTATTAGCACAGGCTACTGTCCTATAGTGGAATAAACAGATAGACAATGAAAAGGAGGCTGGAGTTTGTTTAACAGATTTGCCAGAGTGAAGCCACAGCCGTTGTCTTCCTCTTGCTGCACCTGTTTTCCAAATAATGCCTTTGGATTGCTATTATTATTCTTTTTAACCTGATGATTTTTCACTGAAAAAAAAAACAATAATGTCATGGCAAGACACAGAGAGACTTCTCTGTTCAAAAACGGTGTTTGCAGACACTCACTTCTTTTTCATTATTCCACAGCTAAAGTTACACAGCAGGCAGTAGGAAGCTGGACAATGTGTTGAATCCCTGAAGACTTTTAAAGTGACTGTAGTGTACTTTGCTTCTCAACCAGAAGGGTCTGTTAAAACAGAGGGATGGCTATTTTTGTCTAATTGAGTTAGAGTTGGTTTCCCTGTAGGTCCATACAGAGAGGGAATTCAGACCATCACTTTGAGGTAGGCTCAAATGAAAGAATATAAATGCTGGAAGGTTGCAGAGAAGCTGAACTCTTCCCAAAGGATTTGGACTCCTGTGTATAAGATTCCCTCTTACCAACCATACCTCACCACTCAGCTTTTCTTTTTATTAACCAATGTGAAGAACACTGACCATTTTTCCCTTTGGTACCACGAGATTAGGCTTGTCCAATGTTTCAGAATTGTGAGCACATGGTACAATTTCGCACAGTTTTGCATACTATATATTCAGACTCAAACATCGCTCTCCACAGCCTGCTGTTAACTCATTTCTACCAGGAAAGAACTAGTTCATTTATACCCAAATAATCACACTCTCTCTGATTTATTACTTGTTTGTGTGGATTAAGCTGATAGCTACCTGAAGTCTCTTTTGCCATCTCCCCTTTCTCCCGTTGCAAAAGCTCAATAGTAAGTCCTTGCAAAAATTAAAAGGGAAGGAAAACTAAAAGACCCAACATTTCTTCGGGAGATACTGACATGTCAACAAGGTACTGATTGTTTTGTAGGTTAAATATGGAAACTTATCTCAATTAGAAATTGTAAGCAAATATGATTGTTCCAATTTTGAGGTTTGAGAAAATGATTCATTTAATATTATAGCTTATAATGCTAAAGAATGACCAAGTACATATACATCAAATTTCACCATTGTCGCATGATTTTAGTGTTTAAGTTACATTCAATATATATTAATATAATCAGTTTTCATCTGGTGCTGCACCATATCAGATAGCGTATTACTTTCATTGGTTTTCAACACTGTGTTAAATAATATCACTCTGTTGACTGATAAGACCATAATGGGAAGGTGGCAACATGAGCACAGGCAATAATTACAAATCAGGATGTTGATCTTCAACCCCCACTCTCAACCCTACCCCCTAGAGAACTTCTTGATGATCATCTAGTAGTTAGTTTCCTCTTTGTTATGCCCTGTCATATCTTGGCCACTTGCTCCTTTACAAATGCATTTAATCAGCCATATGACTGGCCACACAGCTACCAAAGGCAGTTACATATTATATAGCAAATTTATAAGGCCAATCTCCCACTAGGATTATTGTTTTAAGTGTGTGTTTAGTTAGTGAAAAAATAACCTTATGAAATAAAAGAATTATCTATTGGTATGCATGAAGTTCTTTTCACAAACAGGTGCAATTGCTGTAGACTAATCACAAATGGTAATGTGGTGTTTTATAACTTAACTTATAAACTTATAAAAAACTAAAGTTTTTCATGATAAAAGGAAACATTATTAGAGACAACACTGAAGTCAGGTTCTAGCTGAGCTATTGTGGAATTCAGAGAAGTAATTCATATTTCACAATTGCAGTTTCTCTCTGATAATATATTCTATAGATCTATTATGAAAATTTAAGTAAATATCTGGTATACTGTTTATATTTTGAAACAGCTTACTAATATAATAGCAACAGTAATCTTCAGCTGCTCTTTTAAGTAAATCATCTGAGGCAATGAGAATTTTCTAAATGTGAAATAAATATTGGTTGTCAGGTGGAGAGAATTTCATTTTCTTTCAAAGCTGACCATCCTCCAGTAAATGGTCTTCTAACCATGATTGGACAAATGCCTCTAACTACACTCAGTGGGTCATAAACAATGGAAGTGCGAGAAGGGTCTGGGGAAAAGAGGGGAGAAGATGAGAAGAAGGAGTAGGAGATAGAAAAAAAATGAAAATTCAATCCCACAAATCTGTGAAATAGTCAATCAGTAATATGCACTGACAAACACACTGTGGTGATATTATGATCAAATAAAGCCACTGAAGATCAGAATGCAAAGCCACAGCCATAGAAGCTGGGCAGGGGAGTGGCACATACCTTTAATCCCAGGACTCAGGAGACAGAGGACGATGGATCTCTGTATATTCAAGGCCACCCAAGGCTACATGACAGTGAATTCATGTAAAAGAGAAACAGAGCTCATGCCTTTAATCCCAGTACTAGAGAGGTATATAAAAGATAGGAGCAGGGCATTCAGCATTCAGATTTGGGCAATTAGTCTCTAGGCACATTGAGGACAGGATTCCTTCCCCGGTCTTGGTAGAGCTCCCTGTTACAGAGTCTTGGCTGTTACCAGATTGATCCCCAATACCTATCTCTCGGTTTATATTGTTAATGTTATAATAAAATATTTCAGTCATTATCATTTTTCATATTTTAATATTTTATTAATATTATATTTCCATATATCTGAAAACAGTTTTCTGATTTAATAAGAATTCAAGTGTATCCATATATACTGCTGTGTAATTTCAAAACTAAACCCTGATGAAAAGTATATTTGGGTCTTGAGAGGTGATCATTTGTGGCTCTCAGAGGATCATGTTTGGTACCCATCAATGACATGGTGGCCTCTAAGTCTGTAACTCGACTTTCAGTGGCTCCCATGCCTTCCTCTTGCCACATCAAGTACCTGGTATGCATATAGTGCACATACATACATCACATACATATATGAAAATTAATAAAGTTAAAATGCACTCATACAAAGTTATATTTAATGGGGACTTTTTAAACATTTTCCACTTTATTGGGATATGAGAACAATTTTCATTAGTACAGATTATACTTAGTATGTTGATCATTTCCTGGGCATGTAACATTCAGTATTTTCCTTAATGCTGTACCACACGAGGCAGCTACAACACTCAATGAAGCCCAGCCATGGGAAAAACAAATGACATTTCAATGTTCTAAACACTCAGCTCAGGTGTTTGGTTGGCTAGCTGTAATCAATGCATTTTCACCTTATGATAGCTTCAAGCTATGATGCATTTTCCCAGATATAACCCATTATATGTAAAGGACTGAATATACTTGCTCAAACTTACCAGGCAATATCACAAAATCAAATTGGTTAATTTTATTATATTCAAAATTTACCTCCATTTTGTTTGCATTGTTTAATTAATTTGCCTTTATAAAACCTCAATGAAAATAATTCCATAAAGAGTTATACTTCAAGTTGATCTAGCCTACATGCTTTGCTTGAAGAAATAATATGCACTTTTAAACGTGTAGCTACAATTTTGTTTATATTTTCCCAACACATTTAAACAGTTTATTAAATATCAATGAACTAAAATGCTCCTTCAGGAAAATATACAAAACAAGTGATAGTGTAACAATTTTATCCCAAAGCAATGGTTCTCAAACAATAATTTGAGGAAAACTTGCAAGAGAAGCCAGATACATAATACACATGTGTGTATATATGTGTAAGTATATGTATATGTGTATACTAGATATGTATGCATATAGTATCAGTACTACTATTAAGTTAAATATCCATTGACAAAAAATAGAAATGGATGAAGAAAGGAAGAGGGAAACAAATGAGTGGGATGCATTAAAAGAGGGAGAAAGAAAACAGAGAAGTATAGTTTTAAAAGAGTCATAATTATTTCAAGTACCATCTGATATTTTTAAGTCCTACCACTGTGAAGTTTAACATTTTCCCCCTCATTTTTGCCTCTTGAATTTGATTAGTTGGCTAGGATGATGTTACTTAGGTAGATTTTACTCTTGTAGCAAATCACCCTTAAGGAAATTGTGACATAAGTCACAGTGGAAAGTCAAATCTGATTTTCTCAATGAAGCAGCGATGCTGTGCATAACTTCATCAGGTCATCATCATGAAGCAAAAACATCTTCTATCTTTAGTCAACAGCAACTCCTTTACCTACAACACAGAACCTATATGAAATGACCAAATACCATAGACACCAAGGACATAAAATCACCACAATCTAGTGCACTGTATGACATTATTATGATCTTTAGTTACTGTTCCATTATTAATGAAAGAAACATGAATAAAAAAAAGCCATTAATATCCTTGGAGGCAAACATACTCATTATCCACTCCTAGCATGTCTGCTATAATATTTTCATACTTAACTACAGAATGATAAAATTTCCAATTGCTATTTTGACCTAAAAGTGAATGTAAGGTTTTATGGACCAGTAACAGTAATGATCCACTTAGTGGTCTTGCTCCTTACTTTTGAGCGATCTTTTTTTTTTTAAATCTTTTATTTACTTATCATTTCTTTATTTATTAGATAGAGTTTTGTTATGTAGCTCTAGCTGGTCTGGAACTTGCTGTATAGATAAATTTGTCTTGAAATTGCAGAAATCAATCGGTTTCTACCTCTTCATAGTGAGTACTAAGAATAAATATGTGAACCACCATGCTTGGAATTCTGCATGTGCATATAGATTTTCATATATTTATGTTTTTATTTTGTACCTAGCATCTATGGTTTCTATACCTTAGATTGGCACAGCTCATTTGAAAATACATTAATTAATTCTTCTAAGCCCCGAACTCTAAATATCTGATTTTTGTACATGAAAATTGAGGTGTGTTTATATCTGTTTATACTAACAAATAAAGCTTGTCAGAAGATCAGAGGGCAGAACTATTCACCAGCTAACCATAGAGGTTTGCAATCTGTACAGACAGATGGGACATGAGATGGCTGGGCCGAGAGAGGAAGTGATTAGGTGGGATGAGAAAGGAGCTCAGTATTTATTTTTCAGCCTGAGGAGTTTGTAAAGGTAAGAGCTCTAGTGGCTGACTGCTTTGCTTCTCTGATCCTTCAGCTTTTACCCCCTAATATCTGACTCTGGGTTTTTTATTATTAAGAAAAATTACAACATGTGCTACATTGGGGTATTGGATATGAGGCCAAAGAGTGACTTGGGCAAATCAAGTGCTTTAGTACTGAGCAATTAACTTATCAGTGTCTTAGTTCAATAGCAAAATTTTATTTTGCTTTCTCAAATTTCATGGCCAGAGGTGTCTCTAATTCTATCTCCAAAGAAGGCTGAGACAGGAGGATATTGAGTTTTAGGAGAGGCAGAACACCAGGAAACAAATGAAACAGCAGAAAACTAATGAAAACAAGTGAACAAATTCTTTCTTTAAAAAGCCTATATTAAGAAATTACTAAAATGTTAACATATGTATGAGTAAACCATCTGTCAATATTTTGAAGTGCTAGCTTACTGTGTGATTACAAAACAATGTAACCGATGTTACAGAAACAAACATATCATAAACATGTGTCAGTCAGGACATAGCCCTGACATAGAGAACACTGTATATGTGCAATGCAAATAAATAAAGGTAATAGAAAACCAGACATAAACACATACAAATTGAAAAATAAACCAGAAATAACACATATTGTATTGTTTTCTTTTGTATAGTTTTAACCAAACTACTTGAACATGACTTTATTTGGATGAAGCACTTATTTTGACTCATAATTTCAGAGGGTTCAGTCTATGACTGCTTGATCCATGTGCTTGGGTAGAACATCATGATAAAAGGACCTTGTGACAAAAGGCATTAGCATTATGAAAAGACAGGGTGAGGGCATGTGGGAGGAAAGACAGACACACATAGATAGGTTCTTCCTAATTCAGGCTTCCAGTGACTCAATTCAGCTCAGCCATAACTCCAAATGTTTCAACAACTCTTCAAATAGTGCCAACCCTGGGGACCAAGGAAGCAAAGCATGAGTCTATTGAGGACATTTGAGGCTCAGTTATAAAAGATTAGCAGCAACAAACTCAGCTACCCTACCTGGCCCATGTGGGAGCTGCAATTATTCTGGCATCCAACCATGTTCTGTCAGAAGTCCCAAGGTAAGTTGCTGCAGAAAGGGAGTTTAGATTCTGTATCCAGCTTTGCATAGAATAGAAAATGCTTCTGAGAGTTACATCTTTAGAGAAAGTCACAGATCATACAGATATACATGTGATGATTCATCTATTTATTGTGAAGCTGTCCTTGGAGCCAGCAGATAGCTCAGTGAATGAAAACCCTTCCTTCAAGTTCTTCTGGTCTCTACACTTGTGTATGATATAGCATGCCTGCACCCACAAACATGTTTACAGAAGCACAAACAAAATAAATGTATGTAATAACAAATTTAATTTTTTCCTTTTGAAAAACATCTCATTCAAATGATGATACTATTACTTAGCATGCTTTTATGCCTCTACTTTCAGAGACCCACTACCCAAAGAAGAAAATCTTTCCCAGAGCCCATGAATAGCTTGAATTCATTTATGTTCTGGCTTGCCGTCATAATTACTGCACATGGTATCATGGTTGTAATTGCCTGTGCTGTAAAATGTGAGTCACCAGATGCTGATTGCTAGAAGCTGACCTGTCTATGCTAGGAAGATTCAAAAGAGTTCCCATTAGGGAAGTGAAGAATGATGAATTTGGAAGTATATGAAAAATCAGAGACATTAGTCTGTAACAAGCAAACCGACATTCATGTAAGTGGATGTGTAAATATGACAAGGAGTCGAAACTGAGATTTTTGAGAATTCAGTTTGTATTGGGCACTCTGAGGGTATTTTATATGTGTTCTTTAAGAGTTATAAAGGACATACCTTTGGAATGATTTAATGCCCAATTTCTTTTCCTTACAAATGACTATCTTAGATATCTTCAAACAAAATTACTTATGGCTTTATTTTTGCATCAGTGTTCTTTGTCTTATTTTTCCCACTTATTGCTGGTTCTATGTGCATATTTTTGTGAGGAACTTTTAGATTTTGGCAGAATAAAATATAATTCAATGAACAAATTTTGGCTCAGAATAGAACTGGGGATTGCATATAAATTCCTGAAGCTTTTGAACATTAAGTATTTCATTAACCTTAGTTCTGATTTCAAGCAGCAGATAGAAAGGACTCTCAGGATATGCTTGTGTAGGTATGCAGACACATGCACTCGTAGGGTTTCATTTCTAGGCGCATAGAGCATGTGTGTCCGGTTATATATCATTGGGACATTTGAAATGTAATCTATTGTTTTTCTTACTGTGAATAATTTGTAATTATTTCTGGAAAATGAGTATGCCTTCTCAAAAAGAAAATGTGTATTTCCCATTTGCTCCATTCGGGGTCCCCATTCATCTTCATATTATACCTTTTCATAGTGAAATGTTTACATTTAAACGAATCTTTGTTAGTGACTTACATTTGTAAGTTTGTCATTGCATTTTATAATGTTTTTTTCTGCATTTGCATTGTGTGCTTCATTATATAAAACATTAGATAGACGTTGTAAGATAAGTCAGTGCTCTGAATCCCACAAGGATGTTTTAATTGTACAAGCTTGACAGTTCTGACAAACCACCCTCGGTACTTTTTAAAAAATAAACTGTTATCTCTACTTTCAAAGTAATCTTTCTTTTCTTTAGAACAATAACATTGTGGGAGAGTCAGCATAGTCTCCCAACAATTCTTGCCAGTAGAAAACAAGTTTGTAGGTTGCCGGGGACAGTGTACACTACTCATTGGAGACTAAAGCAGATAACAGTGGGTTTTGTGGCCTTGAAGTCTTAATGATTATTTGGTATACCTTGAGTCTGCTACATACTAAGGAACAAACAACTTCTGATACCTGAGGGGAGTGGTTGGTAATTTTTTACAGCTGTTATTGTCAGTAGAGCAATGTGACTCTGCAAACTGCAGAACAATAAGACAGAACTTGAAAGTAAAGCTGATGCCTTGAGGTAATGCTCCTTTGCAAACACAAAAGTATTTGGTAATCTACTGCTAATGTGTCTGCACCATAATATATTCTTGTCTTGAACATTGCAGTTTTTGTTTTCCGCTAACATATTCCTTCCAGCACTTATGTTTCTACCTACCACTCAATTATGTATGCATGAGTTCATGTTTTCACATTGTGTGTTTTATTCACACCCATCTCTGCACTTGATGAAGCACTTAAACCAATAGTGTATTATTTCTCTGCTGAGCACTGTGTTCACACAGGCACAAGCTCAGCCCAGGACTTTCTGAGCACAATATAATTATAGGTCAGCCTACCTGCTTGTACTGAATTCATTTGACAAAATAGTCATTAAATTCAAAGGGAAAACTTATCAAATAGCTTTAAAAGAAATAAGAGGAGGAGTGTGCCCCTTTCTTGACATCGTCTTCAACATAAACTGTCTTTGGTGTTTTCTATTTTTGCCATTCTGGAAGGAGTAAGATGGTATTTCAGTGTTGTTTTGATTTGCATTTCCCTGATGGCTAAGGATGTTGAACACTTTCTTAAGTGTCTTCCAGCCATTTCAGATTCCTCTTGAGACTGCTCTATTTAGTTCTGTACCACACTTTTTAATTGGATTATTTGGTGTTTTTATAACAAACTTCTTGAATCCTTTGTATATTTTGGAAATCAGCTCTCTATCAGATGTGGGTTTGGTGAATATCATTTTCCATTCTATGAGCTGCCATTTTTGTCTTGTTGACTGTGTCCTTTGCCTTACAGAAGCTTCTCAGTTTCAAGAGGTCCAATTTATTAATTATTGATCTCTGTGTCTGTGCTACTTGTGTTATGTTCAGAAAGCGGTCTGCTCTACCAATTCATTCAAGGATACCTCCTACTTTCTCTTCTAAGAGATTTGTATGGTTGGGTTTATGTTGAAGTCTTTGATCCATTTGAACTTAAGTTTTGTGCATGGCGATAGATATGGATCTATCTGCAATCTACACACCAGCATCCGGTTATGCCAGCACCATTTGTTGAAGATGCTTTCTTTTTTCCACTGTATAAATTTAGCTTCTTTGTCAAAAATCAGTTGTTCGTAGGTGTGTGGAATGATATCAGGATTTTCAGTTTGATTCAGTTGGTCTACCTGTCTATTTTTGTGCTAATACCAAGCTGTCAGGACTGTGGCACTGTATAAGAATTTGAAGTCAAGGATGGTGATGCCCCCCAAAATTCCTATATTGTACAGTGTTGTTTTGGCTAACCTGTGTCTGTTGTTTTTACATATGGAGTTGGTGATTATTCTTTCAAGGTCTATGAAAAATTGTGCCCGAATTTTGATGGGGATTGCATTGACTCTGTAGATTGCTTTTGGCAAGGTTTCCATATTTACTATGTTAATACTACCAAGAGCATTGGAGATATTTCATTTTCTAGTATCTTCTTTAATTTCTTTCTTTTTTATTTATTTATTATTATTATTATTATTATTATTATTATTATTATTTTACATGTCAATCCCAGTTCCCTCTCCCTCTCTCTCTCCCTCCCTTACTCTTACCCTCTCTCCACCCTTACATACACCCTGACCACCTCCTCTCTCATCCCCCCACCCAAATTCCACATGTAGGGCAATGCCATCCATGTGGGGTCTTGTAAATCTGTCAAGTCATTTGCAGTAGGGACTAGGACTTCTCTCCTGTGTCTAGGGTAAGAGGGTATCCCTCCATGGGGGATGTGTCCACGAGTTCCTTTTGTGCACCAGGAACACATCCTGGTTCTGAGGTCCCTTAGACTGCACAGTCCTTCTAGCTGAGATCCATATTCAGGGGGTCTGAGTCAGTCCCATGCTGGATTCCCAGCTATCAGACTGGGGGCCCATTAGCTCCTCATTGTTCGGGTCAGCTGTCTCTATGTGTTTCTGCAACTTGGTCTTGGCCACTCCCTCTGCATCTGGATTCTAGTTTGACTCAGTGTTTAGTTATGGGCATTTGCTTCTGTTTCCAACAGGTACTAGATGAGGGCTCCATGATGGTGTATAAGTTAGTTGTTGATCTCACTATCCGGAAAGGGCATTTATGGTAGCCTTTCTATGGTTGATCAAAGTGTTAGTTGGTGGCAGTTTTGTATGTCTCTAGACCTTTCTTTAGGTGCAGTTTTCTCTTCAAACCAATAATGGCTCACTCTTTTATGTCCTCTCTCTCTCTCTCTCTCTCTCTCTCTCTCTCTCTCTCTCTCTCTCTCTCTCTCCTGTCTTCTATCTGGCTCCATAGCTCAGGGGTTAGACCACTGGTCTTGTAATTTCTTTCTTTAAAGACTCAAAGTTCTAAATTATATATGCCTTTCACTTGTTTGGTAAGCGTTACCCCAAGATATTTTATGTTGTTTGTGGCTATTGAAAAGGGTGATGTTTCACTGATTTCTTTATCATCTGTATATATTAGGGCTACTGGTTTTTTGTTTATTTGTTTGTTTTATTTTGTTTTCTTAGTTAATCTTATAGCCTGCCACTGTGCTGAAGGTATTTTTCAGTTGTAGAAGTTTCCTGGTAGATTTTTTCTGGTCACTTAGGTAAACTATCATTTAATCTGCAAATAATGAAAGTACAGTCACTTTGGATATCAATATGATGGTTCCTCAGGAAAATGGGGATTAGACTACTTCAACATCCACTAATTCCTTTCTTAGGCATATATCCAAAAGATACACATTCATACAACAGTATCTGTTCAAGTATATTCATAGTAGCATTATATGTAATAGCCAGAACCTGCAAGCAACCTAGATGAACCTCAACTGAAGAATGGGTGGAGAAAATGTGGTACATTTACACAATGGAATACTACTCAGTGGAAAAACACAATGGAATCCTGAAATTCGCAGGGAAATGAATGGAAGTAGAAGAAACAATCCCAGACTACAGGAGACTGGGTTCATGTGTGGTGCATTAAGTGACTAAGTTTGTCTTTTTGAACTTGTAAACTCTGCTTCTTTCTAAACAAATATAGGTTTATGCCTTTACGTAGGGCTTCATAGAGTTCTGGCACTTTCTCCTACATGTTTTCTACATTGGTTTTGTCTCTATGGGTAATTTGTGACACTTTATCTCCAAATGAATTCTATGACACACAGCACTCATATTTTATCCCAAGATCCAAGAATACACCTTAGTCAGATTTCTAGAGGTAAAATGACACAGAAGAAGAAGAAGCAAGTAACCTCTCTATGTAATTCAGTAGTAATCTTTATCTCTTTAGTGGGGAGGTTGAATCATTTTCAACCTTCTCAAACTTTTGTTATCTTTGTAATTTAAAGAAACAAGTTAAATGTTAATGCAATTGATAGGGGTGAGCAAGTGGTCAAATGACTAGCCTGATCTGACTACATAATACAGTGGAAATTGCTAAAACTATGTAGGCCTGCTGTAATTTTGACAGAAAACAGTTTCCTTCTGGGCTTTATATCTCCCTGGGTGATATTAAAAGGCAGGGATGTGGTAAATACCACATTTTTTGGAAGAAAGTTAAGAAACCTCAACAACTTGTATGCACTTAAAGAAATAAAATTCGAAGCATCTAGAAATTTCATGTTTCTGTTCTCAATGAAAAAATTTAGTGTTGAAGTCTTATATTGAATTTAGATGATACTCCAATCCATCCCCACAGTCACAATAGACAGGGACCTGAATTTTCTGTTTAGTCCTGTAAGTATTCAAGTTAGTATTTGTTTCAGGAATTTTGGTTCAAGCCAGGTTGTCTTGTTTGTCAAGGTATAGTTTTCGTATATACATCTTCCAAGGATATATACATATATATCCTTTTCAAAAGTAGTTCTGCCTTTTGATCATGTCCTTCGTATTTTTATAAATTGTTCCTTAGCTTTTGTGGAAATATATTATTTGTGAATTATTAAAACTTGCCTAGGAATTCAGAACTCAAAGCTAGCCAAAAGCCATAGAAGTCAAGAATACACCTTTAATCCTAGCAACCAGAAGCTAGGATATGGTGATACAAACCTTTAATCCTATCACTCAGGAATAAGAGGCAGATGGACTCTATGAGTTCAAGGCCACCCGTATCTACAGAAGATTGATCCAGTCCTAAAGAAAAACAGCTCACACAAAAATTATTTCAGTACCGGGGATAGAATGCCTTTAATCTCAGCATTATGGAGGCATATAAGATGGGAGCAAGGTCTCAGTATCAGGCATTCATTCTCCAGCCACATTGAGAATAAGAATGCTGCAGCCCTGTTAGAGGTAAGAGCTCTCTGGTAGTGTGGATGCTTTGCTTCCCTGCACTCCAGGTTGAACCCTATTTTTGTCTATGGGTCTTTTTATTTTTTGTGTGACAGTTTTTCAGTGTCACAGATACAGCCAGGTCATTGTTGAACCATGCTGTACTCTTCCATAAAGAAAAAATAATAAGCACCTTGTCTATTTAGTACATTCAATCTACCACATCAGGGTTCATGGCAGATCCAGCTGTATAGTTTACATTTTAGCACTCTTGGTGAAAGTATGTGTGGAGGAGAATATATATATTAATTGAGAAATTGGTTATGAATTTGAGATGGAGTTGGTGGTGTCATAGGAGGAGTTTGGAGTGGGAGAGGAAGTAGAAATGATTTAAATATAATACACATGATAAATGTAGAAAATTCTGAAATATAATACTCATAAAGATGGGATTATCCAAGGTAAGTCACAGCTGATATCCATCATTTCACAAAATAAGGAATAACTTAGAGTTGATCACAGTCTACACTTACCACTTTAGCAGATACTCATGCATACTGTGATAGGAATTTTCTAACATTTGTAGTCTGATTTGCAATATAATGAATGCAACAGAGGTGGTATAAAGTAAGTTATGCATACTAAAGTTGTATCTGAGTAAGACTCTAAACTATATCACTTCTTGGCTATGCAAACAACTTATTAAATACTATCTTGATTTGAAAAATGAGCAAAATTTCATTGACATAAATTTTACTTAAGATAAAGCAGCAATTCTCTTACAGACAGTCACTAATAGGTATCTCTTTTAAATAAAATTAAATCACAGAATTTCTTCTAATAACCAGATGGTGAATAGATTGTTATTTGTATTTGTATTTGTATTTGGTGGAGATGTCACAAGTTATCAAAAATGATGATAATATTTCTAAGGAAAATGTATTAAGATTTCATATTAGGAGAGAAAAGAAATGAAGTAAGAACTAAATACAGTATGAAAGTTTTCTTTAATGATATTGGAATGAAAGCTCATGTGAATATTACAACCAGTCTCTCTCTCTCTCTCTCCCTCTCTCTCTCTGCCTCCCTCTCATTCTGTATGTATGTGTTGCAGAATAATTGTCCTATTATAACTATACTCTCATTTAGGAGGCTAATTTTTAAATAAACACCATGAAAGTAATGAATAGATTTACCATGGATGAACAGTGCAAAAGTAAATAAGTAGTACTCTATGGAGAAAAAGAAAGGAATTTAATCTAGAAAAATTTGAGCCTAAGCCAGTTAACATATTTGCTTTGTGCAAAATGATTTTCATAGCAATGGGAATTTGAAAGTCTCCAAGCAATTTAATTCTAACATTTTATCTTATTTCCTAATATATTTCATCTTGACAAGAGGCCAGACTTTCTTGTGATATCAAAAGATATAAATATCAATAGATAAAATTTTGCCAGAAAATATATTTTAAGTATAGAAAAGAAATGGTATATTGGATATAGATGGTATTTTGAGCCAAACAGACTGTTCAAATTTTAGCTAACATTTAATAATAAAATGTAATTTGGTAAATCATTTAACCTTTGTATCCCTAGATGTTTCACTTTTAAAATTAGGGAGAAAATGTCACTTTGCAAGAACTAGATTATAAATAGAGTATAATGTTGTGCTTTACCTTTCAATGGCCACTGATTTCCATTAAGAATAACAGATAACTTTGTCCCTGAAGTCATAGTAATGAAATAACATAGCAGTGATATGGAACTATGCCTATGGTGACAGTAGCAGAGCCATTAATGCTCTCCAGTAGAAGGAGGCAAAGTGCTTTCCTTAACTTCCACTAACTTCTTTGTCTCTTGCTTCTCAGATGCACTGGGGTAGTCCTGGGAAGTGATAAGCTATTTTAGAAATGGAGAGTTAACTGAAGGTGACATAATAACTTCTAGAATGTTATCAGCCAAGGTGAGTGGGAGTTTTCGGTGGTGTCTCTGTTTATGTGTCACCCACATTTTGCAAAGAACCTTTCACTCAAGATCCTAATGAACTCATCAGTTCAACTTGCTGGGCTTAGATGTCATTACTGTGGTATGATTGAGATGAATAATCATTTTTTCATAACTTCATGGGGAGTGACTAAAAACTGTAAATATGTCTTGGTATTTATTAGCAGAAACAATGTTTTGAGAATAGTCATGTTTACATTTTTTATTTGGTTTTCCAAATAGATTGTTAGCACCTGTAAACTAATGTCTTAGAAAAACTTTTCTTGCTTTCTCTAACACATTCAGCATAATTTTAAAGAAGGAGTTAGGCAATCAGTTACCTCTTAGAAGGATGCTGAGGAAACACACGAATCTGCTTAACAAGGCAGAATTATGTATTAAGGCAGTTCTAAAAATCGAGATGCCTAAATCTTGAGAGAAGATGGCTTAAAATGTTTTCTTATGGAATATTTCCTTGTTTCTTATCTCTTTCATTCTTCCTTTCTCTTCTTTCCTCCCTTTCTTCAATTCTCTCTTTCTTCTATTCCCTCTCTTCTCTTTCCTTCTCTTTCTTTCTTTCTTTCTTTCTTCCTTCATTCCTTCCTTTTATTATGTGTGTGTGTGTGTGTGTGTGTGTGTGAGACTGTTCTTAAGAGGTGAGGGACAAATTTGTATATATATATAGAGAGGTCACAGGACAACAACTTTAGTTGGCTCTCCAAACATTGGTCCAGAGGTTCAAATTCAGGTGGTCAGGATTGGAGCGCATGAATTCACCTCCTGAGAAATCTTACAAGCCATGAATACATATCAACATGTTGTTTTCATATAAGTATCACACAAATATTTCCCATGTCACCAGTATTTTCATTTTCCTAATTTCCTAAATATTAGAGTCTTTCAATCTCAATTTATTTTTCTCTCAGTTCTAAGAATAAATAATTAATTAAGCATAATGAAAAATAGTGTAAAATAGGGAGTGGTAGAAATTGTGCCCCTGCTAATATTTCTGGCAAAAAAAATTAGTGTTGAGTCATTCTCCTGATTAGCACAGGTGATGAGGTATCTATGACGGGTTGACATTTCTCAAAATTATTGAAAAGTTTAGTTGTTTAAAGTATTCTTTAGATCATTACAGATAACAATGTGACAATTACTATTGTTAGTACCACATTGAGATATCCACAAAGTGTATTTGACAAGGTCCTGGGATATACTTCAGAGACTGTGAAGAAAGGCTGTTGAGCAGGGAAGAATATCCCCTATCTCAGAAAAACAGATGGTAAAATAGCCATTCAAATCTCCCCATTGTAACATGGAGGTATTCAGAAAGCCCTTGTCTCTTCTTCTTTGCACATGCTTGTTGGCCATTGTTAAGTTTCTCTGCACCCTGCTTTCTACATCACAGTTGCTACTAACCCTTTACTTGCCAGTAATTCATGGCTTCAGCTTATGTCATGCTTTGTACTGCTTGATATTCAGGTCAATCTTATTCATAGGGAGACATTTTTATATCCCACAATTATCATCTAATATGTTTGCTTTATTTTTTGGAAAATATCATCATGTCTCAAACACAGATGTACAGATGCAGCCTATACCATCCATGTGTAGGATCCATAAAGTATGATCAAGTATGGTATATTTATAACATTGCAAGCTTTCTGAGTCAGCCACAAAGATCCCCATGGTAAACTTGTAAAATAAACTCATGTATCCTAGAAGGAAATATTCTAGCTTGTAGCATCTTAGATGGCAGTAGACAGGCTGATGCTATACATTTCCTTAGGATGCCTATAGGTTTCCAAAAAGTTTTAATGACTTATATATTTTCAGCTGAACAATACAAAGCAATATATGATGTTTAGCTCATTAATACTGAATTTAAAGATTTATTGATGTATTTTCTACCATGAAATGATTTATGTCATAGTAAAACTTTTATTTAAAGAGTGGTAATGTTTTAAGGTAGAATTGCAAATTTCCATATAGCTCTGCACAAAGCTTGTCTGCATAAAAGTTCTGTCATGATGTGAAGTACAAATGTTGAATAGCTTAATGCACAGAAGCAGGATAGCAAAATATCAAATTAATTATTGGGAGAGATTTACAAGAAGAGCCATTTCTAGGAAGTGACTCAAACATCTATCTTGAATACTTGATTTGTAATTAGCGATGAAGCTCTAGCTTAAGTGAGTTATGTACAGTGCAGATAGGCATGAGTCTTTCATATAAAAAGACTTTAGAATGGGGAGGGTCTCCCAGCACTCACTTCTTCATATCAATCTGTGTCTTCCTCTTACTGCCAAAGTGAAATATATTTCACACTTCTGAACAAAAATTAATATGTAATTTTGAACTTTGATAATTATAAAGCTATGGCTGAAGTGCTTGAGAAATCCAAGTGGAAACCTGTTATTTTATAAACCTCTTAATCACACACACACACACACACACACACACACACACACACACACACACACAATCATGTGTTGTTAAGGGATTAATTCCCCAGTCCTTCCTGCCTCCATGAAACGATCTCAATAACCCATTCAAAAACGTGCAGTAGAACTGAACAAACCTTTATCCAAAGATGTACAATTTTCAATCATCTTATTAAATGACATTTTGCATGGGGGAATCCTTACACATCAGGCCATCCCATCTAGAGTCTGCCTGTGACATAGCGCTACCTCCAATCATGGGAGGAAGTAAGCTTGGGCCTGTTTCCAGCCTGCCTTCTGAGGGGCCCTGCTCAGAGCTTCTTGAGGCTGGGGCCTGCTCACGCATGGGAGAGCCTATCCAGCAACTAGCATGTTCAGAATCTGCCAGTGTCCTGGTCCTGCCTCCATCCACTGAAGGAGCTTGCCTTTCTGTGCTCTGCTCTGAGCCTCCTGAAAATTGGGGACTGCACACTGGTTAATGAATCCCAGTGTACCAGACCATCCAGAGTCTGCCATCGATTTAGTCCTTCCATCTTCCACTGCAAAAGAAGAGCCATGGGAGGATTGGACCTGCTTGCATGTACCAGAAGCAAACCCTGGTCCTGTACCCAACAGGAGAGGCAGAGACTCCACTGGTAGGCACTGGAGAAGAGATGGGTAGACGATAGTATGAGGCCGATTTAACTTCATCTGGTCTATCAAAAGAAGATAGAATTAGTCTTGGACTAGACAGCTTTAAGGAAATCTCCACCTACAACTTCTATAACACTGATAACAGGTCTTGATTTCAAAATAACCTTTCAAAATCAAACATTCTTTGTCTTTGAAAATTACAGTCCTATCTACAACTATGCAACTCTGAACGTCCCCAATCTCATCTGAAAATTATAGTCCTTATAGGGTCTTAATGATTTTATTGGTCTATAATTTATACTTTTTATGGTATATTCAGTTTGCATATGGGGACACCTTTGATTCCTAAACAAACGCGTTGATTTATGAAAAACTAGAGTGTATTTGTTATATTTCTTGCAATGTTTATTTTTCCTTGATTCATATGTAAATAATGCTTTTATTGTCTCTTCATATTTACTTTTCTTTACTGTTGTGCATGTGTTCTATATGTGCATCTATGTAGTATACCTGTGGAGTCTTAAAAGGATAGCTGGTAATTTGCTCTACTACTCTTTACATTATTCCCTTGAAATACTGGCTCTAACTTAACCTGGAGCTGTATGGCACCCAGCAGGACCTGAGCACTTCCTATCTCTCATCTCCATTATATTGGACACATAGGTGCACCTTGCCTATGGGGTGCTTTTTGAATTCAAGTCCTCCTGTTTTAATAGCAAGTGTTTTTATCTCCCAAGTCATCTTCTAGTCTCCAAATACACCATTTTGCCTTTAATGTACTGGTCAGCATTATCCATAAATAATAAAACTAATAATTGTATTTCAGGGAGCTGATTCTGAAATGTATCTAGTTCATGGCATGGCATGGCATGGGTTTATCATCTATAATCTCTGAAACTTCGCACTGATCATGTACATGTTGCACACCTTCAAACGTTTCTTCAATGGTATTTGTATACAATATAGAATATTTTAGATAGCATTAAGCCAGTTTCACTAAAATCACTTAAAAACACATATAATGTAATCTTAGCTGCTGTTAGTTAAACTGGGAAGATCCAGTTGTAATGGTGTTGCACTTTTTTTGATACAGGATCTCCCTATGTGACTCTGGGTGTCTGAAACCTACTATGTAAACTAGGTAGGATTTAAGCTCACTCACCTACCTGTTATTAAAAGTCTGTGCAGCTGTGCCTGGCTTTAAGATACTTCAAAATAGGTTAAAAGTTGTTTCTTCACCAATGTATTTTTAACAATCAGTTGGTATTTAATAATTATTCTTGGAGATTAACTATTTAAAGTTTCCTTTGTCTTTTGAAGAAAACCCTATAGGATTTGACACAAGTCCTTCTGACTTAATTTGAAAAACACACACACACACACAAAAAAAAAAAAAAAAACCCATGCATATGAAACTCATTATCAAATACATAATTATGTGAAAGTGTAATAAAATAAGGTATTTGGAGACCCCAAATCACTCCCTACCTTACCTCAACATGTGACAACATGATGCATCTCTTAGCTAACTGGTGTTTTGAATTTATCCTCATGAAGGATTATTAGAATTACTGACATATTTCAGTAAAACACATGAAGTTTAAATATTTTGAGCTCTATCAGTAGAGGATACTAACAAACCTCCAGAACTGTCAAATGGTTTTACTCAAAATTTTTATTCATCATTTAAAAGTGTGCCTCCTCCCACGTCTTGAGACATGTCCAGAATAGATTTTCTAAGGCTTCCTTTTGTTCTACAATCTAATGCTTCTTTGTGAATGTCTACTTGTTTACACAAATTTGCTCATAACTATTTGCCATGTATATTATTTTCTCTTGAGGTTTTTACTATTTTTTTAAAAATTATACTTTACAAGAATTTCGATGATAGGTTTTCTGTGAGAAAGCCTAGAGTTCTCTTGTATTATGATTTTCCAGAGAAACATAATAGGTTCTGTCTTGGTGACAAGAGATAAGATGAGGTGAGATTCCCCAGCAAGCAGAAAAAAAGAAGAATGTAGAAAGAAGATTCCTTTTTGCTCATCAGCTTTCTACTCCCAATCTCACTGCAGAATGGATAGCTGGCCTCTCATTGGGGAAGATCATCACTTGAGTGTACAAATAACTGCAAGCCTCCTTAGCCTCCTTGATTCTTTTTTATTTTACATACAATTTAATTTAAATTAGAAACAAACTTGTTTTACATGTCAATCCCAGTTCCCTCTAACTGCCCTCCTCCCCTGTCCCCAACCAATCCTCTATCTCATTCACTTTCTGCTCCCCAGGGAGGGTGAGCCCTTCTGTGGGGGATCTTCAAAGTCTGTCACATCACTTGGAGCAGGGCATAGGTCCTGCCCCATGTGTATCTAGGCTGAAAGGGTATCCCTCTATGTGGAATGGGCTCCCAAAGTCCATTAGTACACTAGGGATAAATACTGATCCACTACCAGAGGCCCTATAGACTGCCGAGGTTTTCTCCAGCCTGGTTTTGACCCCTTTCCTTATCACTCCTCCCACTCTGTAACTGGATTACAGGAATTCAGCTCAGTGTTTATCTGTGGGTGTCTGCTGCTTCCATCAGCTACTGAAGGAAGGCTCTAGGATGGCATACAAGGTAGTCATTAATCTCATTATTGGGGAAGGGCTTTTAAAGTAGCCTCTGCACTATTGCTTAGATTTTTAGTTGGGATCATCATTGTAGATGCTAGACATTTTTCTGGTGCCAGATTTCTCTTTGGACCTATAATGGCTCCAATTATGGTGTCTCTTTTCTTGCTTTCCTGTATTTTCTGCCGAATCAATCTTTCTGCTTTGCATGTCCTTCTCTCCCGTTCCCTTCTCCCCTTCTTTTTCTCTTAATTCCCTCTCCCCTCTTCCCATGCTCCCAATTTGCTCAGGAAATCTTGTCCCTTTCCCATTCTCCAGGGGACTATGCATGACTCTCTAATGGTCCTCCTTATTTCCTATCCTCTCTGGTGGTATGGACTGTAGGCTGGTGATCCTTTGCTCTATGTCTAAAATCCATATATGAGTGATTATATACCATGTTTGCCGTTTTGTGACTGGGTTACTGCACTCAGGATGGTTTCTTCTAGTTCCATCCATTTGCCTTCAAATTGAATTTCAAGATTCTGTTTTTTTTTCCCACTGAGTGGTACTTCTTTGTGTAAATGTACATTTTCTTTATCCATTCTTCAGATGAGGGTCATCTAGGTTGCCTCCAGGTTCTGGCAAGCTTCCTTGTTGACATGCTAAGAACAATTATTATTCTGGATACTGGATGGCCCAATCACACAGATGCACAAGATCAATCACCACATTTCTTTTCTATTAGGTTAATCTTTTCTTTCTCTACTTGTCTATATTCCTAGTTCATTGGATCTGAAAGTTGGATCCCGGTTTTAGGTGTGTCTGAATTGTTAGTTGTGTTAGTTTTTGTTTACTAATCTTGTTATTGTTCTTTTAATGTTCTAGAAGGTATAGGTAGGTTTTTATTTTAGAAATTAAATCCAGATATCAAGTATACTTAAAATGAAGGAAGAGCTAGAAAAAGGTGCATTATTTTGATAAAGTTTTAAATAACTATAAAAGTGTGAGGTTATAGTTACTGGTCTGATGTCTCTGAAGGTACTTGTGCGCCTTTGTTCCTGGGGGCACACTACTGTGGACAACACAGATTCAAAACATTGTGGCCAACTGGATATCTTTACGTATCATGATATGTCCTAATTTGGGAACTAAAGTAAAATACCCCAAAGTTTTAATGGGGCCTGTCAAAGTATGAGCCCAAATATATCTTTTCTTCTTAGAAGTGAATTGCCTCTGATATATGAAAGTAGTGCTATTGACTGACAAAAATATAAAATGGCAGCTCACAATATGGGAAAACATCTTTACCAACACCACATCTGACAGAGGGCTGATCCTCCAAAATGTACAAAGAACAAATGAAGCTAGTTACCAAAACACCAAATAATTCAACAAAAAAGTAGGGTACAGAACTACATAGAGAATCCTCAATAAAGAAATCTAAAATGGCCAAAAGACACATAAAAAATTATTCAACATCCTTAGCCATCAATGAAATGAAAATGAAAATAACTCTGAGATACCATCTTAAGACTGTCAGAATGACTAAAATCAAAAACACCAAGGACAGTGTATGTGGGAGAGGATGTGGATAAAGGGGAGCATTCCTCCATTGCTGGTGGTAATGCAAATTTATACAGACACATTGGATGCCAGTTTCTCAGGAAAAAGAGAGGCAGCTTATTTCAAGATCTATCAGTCCCACTCTTAGGCATATACCCAAAGGATGCACATTCATACAGCAAGGGCATCTGTTCAACTATACTCATAGCAGCATTCTTTTTTTTATTTAATTTTATATAACAAAGTCCAATTAAATGAAAACAAACATTTATACACAATATTTGGGAATTTGGGCATCGTTCTTTCCAAACTACTTCCTGCTGGTAAGGGGCGCTGTCTTGGGGGGATTCGAAGAAGATTGAGATATCCTGGCTGTAGTCTGTAGGGCTGTTTTGTCCAGCTGTTTTGAATGTAGGATTAGCTTGTACTCTGTTTCAGGCGGTCTGGCATGATCAAACCACATTAGTCTGGAAGGAATCCACATCTTTTCATTTTCTGTGGAAACAAAAATAGGAATCCTTTTCCCCAGTAACTTGTCCTTGAACTTAAATTTTGGAGTCAAAGCATTTTTTTTATTTAATTTATTATTTTACATGTCGATCCCAGGTCCCTCTCCCTCCCTCCCCCCCAACCCTCCCTCCCTCCTTCCCTCCTTTTTATCCTCTCTGCCCTGTCACATGCACTTTAAACACCCTGCCCTCCCATCCCCCCACCCCAATTCCATATATAGGGGAATGCCATCCAGTTGGGGTCATGTAGATCTGACAGGTCCTGTGAAGTAGGGACTAGGACTTCTCTCCTGTCTCTAGATTAAGGCACTTATCCCTCCATGGGGAATATGTTCGCAAAGTCTTTTGTGCACCAGGGATACATCCTGGCTCCACTGTCTGAGGACTCTTAGACTGCTCAGTCCTTCTGGCTGAGACCCACATTAAGGGGGGCCTGAGTCAGTCCCATGCTGGCTTCCCAGCTATCAGTCTGGGGGCCCCTTAGCTCCTCCTTGTTCAGGTAAGCTGTCTCTATGTGCTTCTGCTGTGTGGTCTTGTCCTCTCCATCTGCTTCTGGGTTCTAGTGCGACTCAGTGTTTATGTATGGGTGTTTGCTCCTATTTTCAACAGGCATTAGTTGAGGGCTCCATGGAGAAGTTAGTTATTGATCTCACTCTCCAGGAAGGGCATTTATGATAGCCTTTCCACGGAAGCTGAGATTGTTAGTTGGGAGCAGTCTTGTAGTTCTCTCGACCTTTCTTTGTGTTCAATTTTATCTTCAAACCAATATTGGCTCCCTCTTTTATGTTCTCTCTCTCTGTCTCTGTCTCTGTCTCTCTCTTTCCTATCTTCTATTCCTAACCAGGCTCAATCTTCCTGGTCACACAGGTTTTCCTTTCCTTCCCCTCATTTTCTCCTACTTCTCTCTCCATTCACTGTCCTCCCCCACTTCACCTGAGCTCTGGGGGACTTGTCCTTTCCCAGTTCTGTGAGGAACTTTATATGAATCTCTTAGAATACACCTTGTATCCTAGTTCTTCTGGTGATGTGAATTATAGGCCGGTGCTCATTTGATCTAGGTCTAAAATCCATATATGAGTGAGTACATACTGTGTTCCTCTTTTTGTGACTGGGTTACCTCATTCAGGATGGTTTCTTCAAGTGCCATCCACTTGCCTGCAAATTTCAAGATACCATTATTTTTTTCTGCAGAGTAGTATTCCATTGTGTAGATGTGCCACATCTTCATTAACCATTCTTCAATTGAGGGTCTTTTACTTGTTGGTAAGCGTTACACCAAGATACTTTATGTTGCTTGTGGCTATTGTAAAGGGTGATGTTTCTCTGATTTCTTTCTCTGCCTCTTTGTCGTCTGAAAAAAGTAGGGCTACTGATTTTTTTGAGTTTATCTTGTATCCTGCTAGTTTGCTGAAGGTGTTTATCAGCTGTAGGAGTTCCCTGGTAGAGTTTATTGGGTCGCTTATGTAAACTATCATATCATCTGCAAATAGAGGCAGTTTGACTTCTTCCTTTCCAATTTGGATGCCCTAGATCTCCTTTTGTTGTCTTATAGCATTAGCTAGAACTTCTAGTATGATATTGAAGAGATATGGAGAGATAGGACAGCCTTATCTTGTTCCTGATTTTAGAGGAATTGGCTTAAGTTTCTCTCCATTCAGTTTGATGTTGGCAGTTGGTTTGATGTATATTGCTCTTATTATGTTTAGGTATGTTCCTGTTATCCCTGACCTCTCCAATACCTTTATCATGAAAGGGTGTTGAATTTTGTCGAAGGCTTTTTCCGCATCTAGGGAGATAATCATATAGTTTTTCTTTTTCTGTTTGTTTATATGGTGGATCACGTTAAACCATCCCTGCATTCCAGGTATGAAGCCTACTTGGTCATGGTGGATGATTTCTCTGATGTATTCTTGAATTCGGTTTGCCAGTATTTTATTGAGTATTTTTGCATCGATGTTCATCAGGGATATTGGTCTGTAGTTTTCTTTCTTAGTTGTGTCTTTGTGAGGTTTGGGTACCAAAGTTATTGTGGCCTCATAAAAAGAGTTTGGCAATGAACCTTTTGTTTCTATCTTGTGGAACATTTTGAGGAGTAGTGGTATTAGTTCTTTCTTGAATGTCTGGTAGAATTCTGCGCTGAATCCATCTGGCCCTGGACTTTTTTTGGTTGGAAGGCTTTTGATGACTGTTTCTATTTCATTGTGGGTTATAGGTCTATTTAAGTTGTTTGTCTGTTCTTGATTTAATTTTGGTAAGTGATAGTTATCCAGAAACTTGTCCATTTCCTTTGAATTTTCAATTTTTGTGGAATACAGATTTTCAAAGTATGACCTGAAAATTGTCTGGATTTCCTCTGTGTCTGTTGTTATGTTCCCCATTTCGTTTCTGATTTTGTTAATTTGCATGTTCTGTCTCTGCTTTTTCGTTAATTTGGATAAAGGTTTGTCTATCTTGTTGGTTTTCTCAAAAAACCAACACTTTGTTGCATTGATTTTTTGTATTGTTTCCCTGGTTTCTATTTTGTTGATTTCAGCACTCAAGTTGACTATTTCCTGGTGTCTACTCCTGCGGGGTGAATTTGCTTCTCTCTGGTCTAAGGTTTTCAGTTGGGCTGTTAATTCTCTTATGTGACTATCCTCTGTTTTCTTCATATGGGCACTTAGTGCAATGAACTTCCCTCGTAGCACAGCTTTCAAGGTGTCCCATAAGTTCGGGTATGTTGTATCCTCATTCTCGTTGAATATTAGAAAGTCTTTAATTTCTTTCTTTATTTCTTCTTTGACCCAGGAGTGGTGCAATTGCACATTGTTCAGTTTCCATGAGTTTGCAGGTTTTCTGCTATTTGTGTTGTTTTTGAATTCCAATTTTAAATCATGGTGGTCCGATAAGATACAGGGGACTATTCCTATTCTCTTGTATCTGTTGAGGTTTGTTATGTCACCTAGTATGTGGTCGATTTTAGAGAAGGTTCCATGTGGAGCAGAGAAGAAGGTATATTCTTTTGTCTTTGGATGGAATGTTCTATAGATGTCTGTTAACCCCTGTTGAGACATAACTTCTGTTAATTCTTTTGTTTCTTTGTTGGGTTTCTGATTTGTGGTCCTGTCTAGTGTTGAGAGTGGTGTATTGAATTCTCCCACTATAAGTGTGTGAGGTTTTATATGAGCTTTGAGTTTTAGTAGTGTTTCTTTTACGAATGTGGGTGACTTTGTATTAGGGGCATAGATGTTCAGATCTGAGACTTTGTGTTGATGGATTTCTCCTGAGATGAATATGAAATGACCGTCTTCATCTCTTTTGACTAATTTTTTTTTGAAGTCTAACTTGTTAGATATTAGGATAGCTATGCCTGCTTGCTTCTTATTTCAATTTGATTGGAAAATTTTTCCCCAACCCTTTACCCTGAGGTAATGTCTATCTTTGAAGCTTAGATGTATTTCTTGTATGCAGCAGAAGGATGGATTCTGTCTTCGTATCCATTCTGTTAGCCTGTGTCTTTTTATAGGTGAGTTAAGACCATTAATATTGAGGGTAAGTAAGGACCATTGATTTTTGATGCTTGTTTGATTTAGGTTTGTTGTTGACAGTGGTATTGTGAATATATTAGTTCTGCTTCACCCTTGGTTTCTGGTGTAGTTGGATTATCTGTTGCCAACATTTTTGTGGGCGTAGTTACCTTCCTTGGGTTGGAGTTTTCCTTCCAATACTTTCTGTAGGGCTGGATTTGTAGATACATATTGGGAAAATCTGGTTTTGTCATTAAATATCTTGTTCTCTCCATCTATATTGATTGAGAGTTTTGCTGGATATAGTAGCCGAGGCTGGCATCCGTGTTCTCTTAATACTTTTCAAACATCTATCCAGGACTTTCTGGCCTTGAGGGTTTCCATGGAGAAGTCAGGTGTAATTTTGATAGGTCTGCCTTTATATGTTACCTGTCCTTTTTCCTTCGCTGCTCTTAATATTCTTTCTTTATTCTGTATGCTAGGTGTTTTGATTATTATATGTCGAGGGGTCTTTTTTCTTTGGTCCAGCTTATTTGGGGTTCGGTATGCTTCTTGTACTTTCATGGGCATGTCCTTCTTCAGATTTGGAAAGTTTTCCTTGATGATTTTGTTGAATATGTTTTCAGCACCTTCCTCACCTTCGTCTATGCCTATTATTCTTAGGTTTGGCCTTTTCATGGTGTCCCACATTTCCTGGATGTTTTGTGTTAAGGATTTGTTGGATTTATGATTTTCTTTGGTCGATGAATCTATTTCTTCTAGTTTATCTTCTGCGCCTGAGATTCTCTCTTCCATCTCTTGAATTCTATTGGTTATGCTTGTGTCCGTGGTTTCTGATTTTTTGCCCAGCTTTTCAATTTCCAGCATTCCTTCCGTTTGTGTTGCCTTTATTTTCTCAATTTCAGTTTTCAAGCCTTGAACCGTTTCCTTCACCTGGTTAATTGTTTTTTTCTTGGCTTTCTGTACTTTCCTTAAGGAATTTGTTCATTTCTTCCACTTTTTTGTTTGTTTTTTCCTCCATTTCTTTATGGGATTTTCTCACATCTTCTTTGAGGGCCTCTATCATTTTTATGATGGTAATTTTTAAGTCGTACCCTTCTGCTTCAACTGCTTTGTTGTTGTGTTCCATTCTAGTTGGTGTAGATTCCCTAGATTCTGGTGGTGTCATGTTTGTCTTTCTGTTGTTAGGTGTTCTCTTGTATTGCCTTTTTCCCAAAGCTTCTTCCAGTAGGTGTTGGTGGTGTATCCCCCCCCTCTCTCTATGGTACTTCCCTGATGGGCTTATGTGGGTCTGAGATTCAATATCTGTAGCTCTGTGTGGTCCAAGCTCTCTAGGAGGTTTCTCCACAGACAGGGATCCAGGGATAGTGTCAAGGATGAGGATCCAGAAGAAGATGTAAGCAGGTACTCACAGTGGTCCTCTGGCCAATAGCTCTGGCCAATAGCTGGCAGAAGAGGGCAAGGGCTGAGCTGGAACTTGAGAAAGTTTTGCAGGATAGTGGGATCTCGCTGGAAACTGGCGCTCTCCAGCTGAGACCTCGTTCTTTGGCAGAGGCCAGGATTTGGGGGTCCAGGATCTTGCCCGCAGGAACTCCAAGTGGACCCGCAGAGATAGGCAGATCTCTGGGAAGGGCTCGGGACTCCAGCAGAGGACTGGAGGCGGGGTCAGAGACCAAGCCGGTGGTGGGTGGTCCTGCATGGATAGTCAGGTCTCCTTTGTTCAGAGTTGCTCCGAGAAGTCTTCGAAGTAGGGTGGACTGTTGGCTCCACCCTCTGTCTCAGTGCTCAACCAGAGAGGCAGGACCATGGGTGGGGTAGGGCACAGGGTGGTGGGGGTAGGCTGGCAGTGGGGATGGGTGGGGGTGTATCAGATCTCCAGGGGTGCTCTCGATGGGGACCGGAGACAGGAGCAGCAGGATCAGGCATCATAGCATTCTTTATCCAGAACATGGAAGATGCCTAAATGCCCCTCAACTGAAGAATGGACAAAGAAATTATGGTACATTTACACAATGGAGTACTACTCAGTAGAAAAAACATAAACAAAAATATGAAATCTTGATATTCACATGCAAATGTATGGAACTAAAAGAAACCACCCTGAGTGAGTTAATCCAGTGACAATAAGACAAACATGGCAGGTACTCACTCATAAATGGATGTTAGACATAGAGCAAACAATAACCGGCCTACAATCCACACCACTAGAGAGGTTAGGAAACAAAGAGGAACCTAAGGGAAACATACATGGAACCCTGAGATGGGGAAAGGGATAAGATCTCCTGAGTAAATTAGGATTACAGGGGGGAGGAGGGAGGGAAGGAGAAACAGGAAAAGAGGAGGAGGAGAACTGGAAGGATCAGGAAGGTTGAGTTGGGGGAACAATAGAGAAGGAGAGCAAGGAACGTGATACCTTATTAGAGGGAGACATTATGGGCCTAACGAGAAACCTAGGACTAGATAAATATCCAGGAATCCACAAGGATGACCACAACTAACAAACTAAGCAATATTGGAGAGGCTACCTTAAAGCCCTTCCCCTATAAAGAGATTGATGACTACCTTAAATGCCATCCTAGAGGTTTCATCCAGTACCTAATGGAAGCAGAAGCAGAAATGCATAGCTAACCACTGAGCCAAATTCCTGGAATCAAGTTGCAGAGTGGGAGGAGTGATGAGCAAAGGGGTGTTATGAGTATGTTTTTTTCTGCTGGTCTGGTCCCACTGCTCTACCAGCCCCAAATAATACACAGAGACTCTGTATTTGATATAAATGCTGTTGGCTAGTTACTAGTTTCTTATCGGCTAGCTCTGTCTTAATTATTAACCCAGTTCTATTAATCTAAGTACTTTCATGTGGTCTCATCTTACCGGAGAGTGGGACCAACACTCTTCTCTCTTGTCTCTACATGCTGACTCCTCCCTACTAATTCCTGGAATCCTCCTTGTCTCCTAGTCTTGCTTTCCTTGCCTATCTTGCCTTCCTATTGGCCAACAGTGCTTTATTCATTAACCAATAAGAGAAACATATTTACAGAATGACATTTCCCATCAAAGGTGGCAAGACCATGTTTGGGAAACCCACAGAAACAACTGACATAAGCAAGTGGGAATTCAGGGACTCTAGACTGACCACTTGGTAATTTGCATAAGACTGAACCAGGTCCCCTGAACTTGGTGTCTGTTGGGGAGCCTGGGAAGTCTCTGGAGCCTGTAACAGTGGAACCAGTATTTATCCCTAGTGCATGAATGGACATTGGGAGCCCATATCCTATAGAGGGATATATTCTTAGCTTAGATACAAAAAGAGGGCCTGAATCCCACCCCAAATGATGTGACAGACTTTGAGGCCCCTGCTCCCTTAAGAGTGAATGAAGAGTGAAATGGGAGTTGGTAGGGGGAATGGGAGGACAGAAAGGAGAGGGAACTGGGATTGGTGTGTAAAATAAGATTTTTTAAAATTTAAATAAAATTCATTAAAATATGTTTTTATTGTATATCACACATTATGTACTATTACTACATAGTTTATACTCCCCTTTTAAAATCCTTTAATATTTTATCTATTAGTTTATTTGCATGCATGTTATATATTTGTAAAGGCCACAGTATATATATATGGCTGTGATAAGATAACTTGTAAGAGTCACTTCTATCTTCTTTGGGGTCCTAAAGTCAAACTCAGGTTATCAGGCTTAGCAGGAGGTAGCTTTACTTGATGAACCACCCTGCTGACCCTATATACACACCATTTTTGTTAAGCTACTTGCTTTGCCCTTGTAGGTGGACTTAAGAAAGGAGTTGCAAAAGGAAATTTAGGACACCTATGCTTTCCTCCACTGTAGGACTTGTTTCATGAAGACTAGGATGGAAGAACAGAGAAGAGAAAGTTATCTGAGTACAAAAAGGGAAGGTGGCAGAGAAACATAGGTCTCATATCTCTTTTGAAACTTTGGAAAAGACTCTTGGACCAGGTATTTATCATTTTACAAGGAGATTCTCAGTCAAAGTTATAATAGAACACACTTGAACACAAAGAAAATAAGTCTTCTATGCACAAACTAGGAGCCATGGCAAAGGATATCAAGAGCCATTCCAAGACCTTCTGACATATGGTGAAGCTCAAAAACAGATTGCATTTAGGATGCTGTTGCATTTTAGATCAGTTGCATCTTTCATCTTATCTTCCCTCTGTCCTAAATATTGCTTTCAATATTCTATTCAGAGTTGATTTGGAGGACAGAAATTCTTTTAACTATTTCATGTCATTGGAAGTTTTCCTTTTTCCTCCAGACACAGGAGAGAGTTTTGAACAGTAATCTAGGTTGGCATATGTGGTCTTTTGCAACCTGAAATACATTGCTCTCTGGGCTTTAAAGATTTTCCGTAGGAAATTAGCTAATATTCTCATAGTTATATGGAACTTGCTTTTCCTAGCACTTCCTCTTCATTCTGTATATTTAGTGTTTTAGCTATAATATGGGGTGGGTAGCATTTTTTTCTGAATCATTCTATTTGTGTTACATTATAACTGTATGAGTATACTGTTAATTTAGGGATGTTTTCTTCTATAATTTGTTGATGATCTGATGTATGCTATCAATGGGGAACTCCTTTTTATTCAGTATTTTGTGTTTCCTGTGTTCTAAAGTTTCTGCATGTTTCTTAATTTGTTTCCTCTGTGTGAGATAGATCTCACTATGTAGTCACAGATAATCTGGAATTCACTATGTAGACCATGTTGTCCTTGAGCTAAAAAAGACCCATCTGTCCCTGCTATGATTTAAGGGAATGTACCACCATACCCACCATATCCAGATCTGTTTTTGCATTTAATTTATTTTTATTAAAATTTTAAATATTTCATTAATTTTTATAGCCAGACTACAGTCCCCTTCCCTCCTCTCCTCCCATTCCCTCCCCTCAATCCACTTCTCTTTTTTCTGTTCAGAATGGGCAGGCCTCTCAGTGGTATCGGCAAAGCATGTCATATCAAGTTACAGTAAGACTAATCATCTCCCATTGTAATAAGACTGTAAAGATAATCTAGTGTGAAAAATAGTTCCCCAGGACCCAATCAAAACATTATGGGAAGCCCCTGTTCCCTTTATTAGGAGTCTGGCAAATGGACCAAGCTACACAACTGTTTCATATATGGAGGGGGCTTAGGTGAGTCTCATATAAGCTTCCTAGTTGTTGGTTCAGAACCTATGAGTTCCTGTAAGTCAGGTTAGTTTTTTCTGTGGGTTTTCTTTTGGGGTCCTTGACCCCTCTGGCTCCTACGATCCTCCCTCCCTTAGCCGTATTTCCTGAGCTTGGCCTAATGTTTGGCTATGGGTATCTGTTTCTGTTCCCAAACATTTCAATTTCTGAATTGTTGTTGCTACTTCATCCAGGCATATATCTTTATGTATTCTCAGACATCACTAAAGCATTTATTAAGTTCATGGAGTTGTTTGTGTCTTCTTTAGACTCCTTGAATTCTTTGGTCAGATTTTTCGTTGTTATTTTAAACTCTGTGTCTGGAGTTCATCTAAGCAATTCTACTGATGAACATTTCTATAAGCCATATGAATTTTAAAGAAAACTTAATGTTTAGGACTAGTGTATTATTTGGGTTGTTCCAATGTGACATGGGCATCATGTGAACTTCTTTCATTGGTTCTGTATCTGAAATGAGTTCGTACAATATCTCTGTTGAGTGAAAATTTATTTTGTTTGTTTGTTTGTTTTGTTGTTTGGTTGTTTTTGTTGTTGATGATGATGCATTGTTGCTGTTGCCTGTGATAGATTAATTTCAGATCATGTATATGTATTTAGTATAGTTCAATCATTCAAATAGTGTAGAGTTTGGATTAGAGGTACAGGATGATTTGAATTTGAATTCTGTGGTAATCAAGGGAACATGGAAATGGAGGATTTAGCTACCCCTGCTTGTGCAAACTACACAACCCAGGATATATCTAATAATGTCAGGATGATGTGGGAAGCTGGGATCTTGGGCACAAAGAAGGCTACAATGGTGTATGAAGATGACAGGTTAAAGATGGCCTGGGTAGCTGAAGATCTGAGAGTCTTCAGGCTGGTACAGCAATTGGATGTGCAACCAGAGTTAAGCCAGGATTTTGTGAATGGCATGGTCAGGAGTGAATCCAGGTGAAGGGAATTACATAGCAAGCACAACTGGGGTCAAACCTAGAGGTTGGGATAGTGTAGTCAGGCTATGATCTAGGGGCTGACCAGACTGTTCCAGCACACAAATGTATGAGCCAGGCTAGGTCTGGAGGTTGGGATGAAATAGTGGGTAGGCAAGGGTATAAGGGACTTATAAGACTAAGTTGAAGCACAGGCTGTGTCACAAGGGTAAAGTCTGGAGTTTGGATTATTTTTAATTTGACAAATGACATTCTGTTTAATAATTATGACTGCAAGGATTAGTGTGAGAAACCCTGTAGTGACAGGTGCTATGTGCTGTCTGTCTCTTATATATAAAAATCAACCTAGTTGGGCATGGTGTCTTACATATGTAATTCAAACATACAAAAGACTGACAAAGGATTCATATGAGTTTGAAGGCAATCTGAGCTATGGATTGACACTGTTACAGAAAGATAAAGAGACAAAGATACACACACACACACACACACACACACACACACACACACACACACACACAATATATATATATATATATATATATTTTTTTTTTTCATAGTGGTGACTTTCTCCACTTCTTCAGGTTGCAGTCCACTCCCTAAGAAAGATATGAAGTAGCATATTTGTGTATATCAATAGGAACAGGAAATAAACTATAATAACTATAAATTTAGATACTTATTAAATAGCTGTGGAGTATATTTGGTACTTTGATAGCATTAAATGCATTTCAACATCCATAATAATTGAAAATAGTGTCAAGGCAATCATTATGAAGAGTGAAACAAACATAAACTAAACAGAAATTGCTATTCATTACATTTTGGGGCTTTTTCTGGTGCCAGAGGATTCTTCCCCACTGTGATAATGGTAGAAAACATCAATGTAAGCTATAAAATATGAAGCAATTTTCAAGATATTTTCATAATTATTTCATTTTCCTCACTCATTTCCAAAAATACTTCATAATATGGTAAGAATGTAGTTGAATTAAAAGAAAACTGGACCTTCCAAACAAGAGATTACATGCAGTTCCTTGCAATAATTCTTTCAATAACATTTCAACACCAATTGCGTGAAAAGTTCTTTGCAAAGCTAGGAAAATAATGGTTAATACATTTGTTGTATTTCAAGAGATAATGAACTAATAGTGGAATGCTTTGAAGAGGGATGTACATAGAAATATAGGAGCATTGTACTGGAAAGGTAAACCATGGATTCAGGGATTCGGGGTGGGAACAAAGAAACATAATATGCTTTCTCTACCCTACAGTTATCAAACAATATAAAGACAATTCTATATAGAAGATTTGGTGAAGAAAATGACAGAAAGGAGAGTGTGCTGTTTGAGTTTCTCCATTTCTCTTGCTGTTTTTGGCTTTTTTTTTTCTGGTGGATTTAATGGTTGCTCCATCTCACTGCAAAGTGGAGGCTCAGGGCAGCTTTAGATTTACTGTCTTATCTGTATGAACTTAAAGGAAAGAGCTTTTACTTTTTTATTTTGATTACCAGTTCCTCAGTTCCTAACGATTTATTGTCTTCAGACAGTGTCATGACAGATGCATATTCATGGAAACAATCATTGCACCAAAGGTACACATATTTATTATGATCTCCACCTCTGGTTATTGCAGAACAGTGCAAATGAACCCAATCCAGATCCCAAACCAGATAGACTGATATTCAAAGAAAGGTATTCCTTAGAGAGACAATGGGTGTTGATCTGGTAAAATACTAGATAATAGAGCAATGTTTCCAGTGCCTCCCTTTCCTCTACCTTTCTTCTCTTCCCTTTATTTCCCTCTCCTCCCCTCCTTTCTTCCTTCTTTCTCCCTTCCTTTTCTTACTCTTTCCATCCATTCCCTTCTCAGCCCACTTTCTTTTCACCTTTCTCCCATTTCTTCCTCTCTCATTCCATCCCATTCTGTAAATGGCAGAGTAAATGGTAAAATGGCACCCATTGAAATCAGCCTTGGTAATGATGGGATAAGTGAGGACCATAGAAATTCCCTTTCTGTCACTTGGAATAATAGGTGTCTCTGGTTTTCCAGCACACAGCCAATATTCTTTGTTGTCAGTGAGACTTGTAGAATGATTCTAGTAATATATCTTCTCTTGCATTGCTTGAATGCTATGCCTCTCCTCCCTACCCTTTCTTCCTTTCCTTCCGTTCCTTCCTTCCTTCTTTCCCTCCTTCCTTCCTTCAATCTTTCGTTATTTTTTTCTATTCTATGAGCAAATTTAGAACAGCTGTTCTTCATTCCTTGTACTTGACATGAAATACAAAACCATAACACTTCACAGTTAATCAGATGGCTGTTTCACTCCAAAAGAATACCCCTGGCTATTTTTCTGTATCTCTCCATTTCTTTATCTTTGAGAGAACTTAAAACAGGAACAGTGGATGTTGATTACTTGTAGCATATTTTCAACCATGGATTTTGCAAAAATTATTGATTTCTTTTTCTAAAATGTGCCTAAAAATCATCTTTTGTTTTTCATCATGTGTCACAAGCACTAAAGTTGTGGGGTATGTAAGACAGATATTAAATTAAGTATAAATGGCTGAGTATGCCTGACTAGACCTGTACTGAGAGCAGTCTCCTTTTTTGATAGGATAAGCATACCCATAGATTTTCTTTCTATCATCTACATGACTGTTGGTTACTTCCCCTGAAATTAAAATATTCTTCTGAATTTATTCTCACAAGAATGTAAGAAATACTTGGAAATGTAAGGGATTTAAGCTTTGTCTATATTTGTCTTCTCCATGAAGAAAACATTTTTACAGCTCATCCAAGCCCACTAAAATATCTGCAGTTAAGAAATATTTTAGGCTTTAAATTTTGAAGCTAGTTCTTGGGTCTTAGCATGGACACATTAGAACATTCTTGGTAATTATGGCTAACCAGCAAAAGTAACATCTGGACAGGAAATAAATTTTTCAGGGGCAGGGTTGGACATCTGTTTTGTGACAGAAAAATTACTTATATCTCAAAAATATCTTATAATAATTATGAAGATTAAAGTTTTTGTTTGTTTGGTTGTTTAGTATAATTTTAACTTCCAGTGTTGAAGTTTTTATGAATAATACCTGTTACTAGTACAGCAGTCACAGTTGTGTATCAGAAAACATCAAAATCAACCTCAATAATGAAGAGATTCCACTAGGTTTCATCCTTGCGTTTTACTATACCCCACATCTACCATTGATTTAGGAGAGGAAAGCCAGCCATATTTCTATAAATCCCATTCAGTATGCCAATTTGGGCATTCCAAAAGAAAGCAAGAACTTTTCTCATGGAACAGAAAACCCTGTTTTGGAGAATGTAGGAGATGATGATGATGCCCATGGAAGTTAACTTTAATGGTAATGGAGGCAGATAAAGACTTAATGAGGAGCCAGCAAGAAATTATATGCCTGTCACTGGAATACTGTCTTTGGGGAGCTTCCAGTCTTTTGTGATTTAGCAGTGATATTTGAAGTAAGTTCACTTCAACTATACTTTTCTTTGTGAATTTTAGTAGGAGTTTCTAAAACTTATGCCTAAGCATAAGATCTCATTCTGCATAAGGTATAACACCTGCATGCATTTTCTTTCTTGCCACCCACATAGTCTACTATAATTTCTACCTCCTGAAACATTCCCAGAGTAGTTGCTGTTGACTAAGATACCAGACAGACACACACACACACACACACACACACACACACACACACACACACACACATTTTTCTTATTTTAAATATCAATCACAGTTCCCTCTCCCTCCCATGCCCCCTGAACTCCATCCCATCCCATTCTACCACCACCCCCAATCTACAGGTAGGGTGATGTCTTCCATGAAGAATCATCAAAATCTGTCAAGTCATTTGGAGTAGGAACTAGGCCCTTCCTCCTGCCTCTAGGATAAGGGAATATCCCTCATGGGAAAAGTGCTCTCAAAGTCCTTTGATGCACCAGGGATACATTCTGGTTCAACTTTTAGAGGTCCCTTAGACTACCCAGGTCTTCTAAATGAGATGCACGTTCATGGGGTCTGAGTCAGTACAATGCTGTGTTCCCAGCTGTCAGTCTGGGGGGTTCATGAGCTCCCCGTTGTTCAGGTCAGCTGCCTCTATGGGTTTCTGTAGCCTGGTCTTGACCGCTTCACTCATCATTCCTCCTTCTCTGTAACTGGATTCCAGAGGTTGGCTCAGGGTTTACCTGTGGGTGTCTGCTTCTGTTTACATCAGCTACTAGATGAGGGCTCTATGGTGACATATAAGTTAGTTATCAATCTCATCAGGGAAGGGCATTTAAGGTATTCTTTCCACTGTTGTTCCTCTTGTTAGTTGGATTCATCCTTGTAGATCTCTGGACATTTCTCTAGAGTCAGTTTTCTCTTCAAATGTATAGTGGCTCCCTCTATTATGGTATCTCTTTTCTTTGCTCTTGTCTATTCATCCCCCAACTCAATCTTCCTGGTCCAACATGTTCTCCTCTCCTCCTCTTCTGTTTCTCCTACTTCCCTCTCCACTAATGGCTCACTCCCTACTGCTTCCAATATGCTCAGACAATCTTGTTCCTTTCCCCTTCTGTGAGGGACTTTGTATGAATTTCTTTGGTTCCTCCCAAAAAGCTCTTCTTGATTACATCTTTTTGTAACAATATTTTACAGCAAAGCTATCTAAGGCTTGAGAATTTGTTAGTCATAAAAATATGGCTTACAACCACCTTGAACAACAGTTCTTGAGAATAAGATGTCTTCTTTAGTCCTCTAGCACCTGAGTGCTGACTAACAAACACACACCTGCACACACACACACACACACATACACACACACACACACACACACAATTACAAGTGTATAGTTTACTAAAGAAGATTGTTCAAAACATGGCTGATTTTTCATCCTGGCTTTAAAAAAAGAATAATTTCTGGATCAGAGTGTTGTAAATTAGGTTATTTTCAACAATATTTATCACTTTCTTATGTATAATCAGGATATGAGTGCACTTCCCTGCCTCATAACTTTGACAATAGCTGGTATTTATTTTGCACAGAATTAAAAAGATACAAAAGATTTACCATGTTCTGTGCAATAAGCTCAGGTATTTGCAAGCCTTCTAATTTTTGAAGATGATTTCCTTGAAAAGTACATGTACGCATGCATGGAGTAGAGCCAATCAAGATGACTTACTAACCCAATGACAAAATATATGCCTATTATTAAGGATGTTTGAGGCAACTGGTTGTTTATTACACATAGCTCATTTAAACATAGATAGATTCTATGCATCAATGTAAGGAATATAGCACTAGGTGAAGTTCAATATCATAGTTTTCCATTTAAGTAAAATTTTCTTAGTTATTTGAATGTAGTATAAATGGTTATTGATTAATAAGGTAAGGTGTAATGTTATTTAATACATAAGTATGGAATAATCTGTTTAAATACTGCATTAATAGATGAAAGCAATGATCAGGATAGCTATAGAGTTTTCACTCACTAGGTACACACAGTCTAATTACCTTCCTCTGATTGCAATAGAGGCAAATCTCAGAGTTTGACATGTGTTTCTTTGTACATGTTTAATTCACTCTAAATGATCTGAAGATTGGCAAACCCTTCAATGATGGACGCTAACTAGATTTATCCACAAATTATTGCATGAGAACATTTAGAGATTTCTTTGAAGCCTGTGCCTAATCATTAAAACTTAGAAGTGTGATCTTCTTTTCAGCACCATAGAGCATTGAAAAGCATTTTTAACATGATGCTATAATTCATAATCAGTAAGAGATTTCCAAGTGTGTCGGAAGCTAAAATATGCTTTCAGAAATGAAATTGGTACTCTGTTGCCATTAATGAGTGCTTTAAAAGACGTAGGGAGAGGCTTCTCCTCATTTTCAATAATTCTTCTTGTTCATTACAGCATTTGAAGGGGGTAGAGGGTGGGAAGTAAAAATACCATGTGAAGGCTCAAAAATTTTAACTAGCAGCAGATGGTGAGACTGTAAAGAAACCGCTCCTCATATGAAACTTATGGAAATTGGTCTCTTTCTGCTCCAGTCACACATCATTTAGCTACAGAATCAGGGGTCAGGGCAGTGCTTGCCATATGCTAACCCCAGTATATCTACCTCTTACTGGTATAGATGCTACATTTCGAAGGATATGGTTTGAGCCAAAGCATGCTGTAATTTTTATAATAACAAGCTATGGCCTTTGCTGACATTTTACCACTGCCCAATAATGAATTCTCCAGAGAGCTGGAAGCTGGAAGCTGATGTGTGTGTGTGTGTGTGTGTGTGTGTGTGTGTATGCTTCATCTTTTCATCTTACTTAAATCTCTGTTTAATAATAAGACAAAATACTTAACTTTCTACATGCAATTGAATCTTACTCTCTGAAGATAAAGAAAAAGAAATTGGTGTGTGTGTGTGTGTGTGTGTGTGTGTGTGTGTGTGTGTGTGTGTGTAAATGTTTATGCATGTTGGAAAAGGGAGAGTTCCATGGAGAAAAGTTTATGATATTTACAGACAAGTCCAATTTGGTTATTGTAAATATACTTCTATAAGTTCTTGAATATGTTCCCTCTTCTCTTCCTGTGGGCTTGACTTTTTGACTTACTACATATGAATGGGATGAAATAGAGGGGAGGCCATGTGTCTTTAAAGAATAGATCTTAGTTTCTACCTCTCTAACTCTTAGATTGTCTACTCTGAAAGCAAGGGCAACCATTTTAAAGGAACTAATAATCCATAGTTTGGTCCATGTGCAGAGAAACTAAAACCTTTTTCCAGTATCTGGGGGTGGCTTGTTGGCCATGTATATGTATCTGCTAAGAATAGGTCCTGCTCTCTTAGCAAAGTTCAGCCACACTGAGCACATGACTAAATACTCTGAGCTGGAAGTTCCAAGCTAGGTCATGACCAAATTCTCAGCTCACATTAATTATATGAGATCATAGAGGTCTCTTATTAAGTTTCTAAGTATTATGACTGCTGTTACTCTGCAATAAATACCTAACATAGGCAAGTTCTTCTGTTCATTGTCTCTTTTTCTCACCATAACACTAAGATAGATATTGTCTTTGCTATGGTTTCTGTTGCTGCGATTAAACTCCATGACCAAAAACAAGTTGGGGAGGAAATGATTTATTTGATTTACACTTCCACATTGCTGTTCACTACTAGAAGAAGTCAACATAGCAAGTCAAACAAAGTAGGATCCTGGAGGCAGAAGCTGATACAGAGGCCATGGAAGTGTACTGCTTACTGTCTTGCTATGCCTGCTTTCTTACTGAACCCAGGACCACAGCCAATAGATAGCTCCACCTACCTTGGGCTTTGCCTTCCTGAAATTAATCACTAATTGAAAAAATGTCTTATATCTGGATCACATGGAGGCATTTCCTTAACTTACACTCTTTATTCACCAGTGACTCTAACTTGTCTTAAGTTGACCAAATAAACCAACCAGAAGCCAAGAAAAGAGGTACCACAATAGAGGTAGCCATTACAGGTCTAAAGAGAAATCTGGCAATAGGGAAATTTCTAGAGAACTAAAAGGATGGATAACTCCAACTAAGAATCTAAGCAATAGTGGAGAGGCTATCTTAAATGAGACTGAGGACTACCTTATATACCTTCTTAGAGCCTCCATCCAGTAACTGATGGAAGCAGAAACAGACACCCATAGCTAACTACTGACTCAAACTCCTGGAATCCAGTTTCAGAGTGGGAAGAGTGATAAGTAAATGGGTAAAGACCAGGCTGGAGAAACCCGTAGAAACAGCTCTCCTGAACAAGGGGAAGCTCTTGGACCCGTCTGATAACTGGGAAACCAGCATAGGACTGACCCAGACCCCCTGAACATAGGTGTCAATTGGGAGGGCTGGGCAATCTATGGGGCCTCTGGTAGTGGTTCAGTATTCATCCATAGTGTGCAAATGAACTTTGGGAGCCCATTGCACATAATACACTCTCAGCCTAGACTCATGGGGGAGGGCCTAGGCCCTGCTCCTAATGATGTGACAGACTTTGAAGACTCCCCAGGGGAGGCCTCACCCTTCATGGAGAGAAGAAAGGGATGGGATAGGGGGTTAGTGAGGGTCAGGGAAGGAGGGGAGGGAGAGGGAACTGGGATTGACATGTAAAATAAGACTGTTTCTAGTTTAAATTAAAAAAACCATAAAAGTATATTTTAGTATGAATTTCAAAAACTAAAATTTAAAGAGCTTAAGGAAATATGGCACTATATGAGTCATTTGATTCATCTATCAGTGAAATGTAATTCACCTACAATCAAAAGGAAACACAGAATAAAAGGATCAAGACATGTATGCACTCCTACACAAGAAAGCATGATATATTAGAAAACAAATGGGTAATTGTTTTGCTAATATAGTGTGTATAGGTCCTGGTTCCTTCTATTTTTATATATTTTTTTGGCAACATATAACTAAATCTATCAAGTCATTTGGAGTAGAGACCAGGCTCTCCCTCCTGCCTCTAGTTAAGGGAGTATCCCTCCATGGGGAATGTGATCCCAAAGTCCTTTTGTGCACCATGTATACATCCTGGTTCCACTGTCAGAGGTTCCTTAGACTGCCCAGGCCTTCTAGCTGAGACGCATGTTCAGGGGGTCTGAGTTGGTCCAATGCTGGATTCTCAGCTATCAGTCTGGGGAGGGGCGATTAGCTCCTCATTGTTCAGGTCAGCTGTCTCTGTGGGTTTTGTAGCCTGGTCTTGTCCTCCCTCTCTGCATCTGGATTCCAATTCGGCTCAGTGTTTAGCTGTGTGTGTCTGCTTCTGTTTCCATCAGCTACTAGATGAGGGCTCTATGATAGTGGATAAGTTTGTCGTCAATCAGGGAAGGACATTTATGGTACCCTTTCCACTCTTGCTCAAATTGTTAGTTGAGGTCAGTCTTGTAGGTCTCTGGACATTTCTCTAGGTTCAGTTTTCTCTTCAAACCTATAATGGCTCCCCCTTTTATTGTATCTCTTTCTCTCTCTCTTACTCTTGTCTATTTCTCCCCTGACTCAATCTTCCTAGTCCCACTTGCTTTCCCCTCTTCCCCTTCTCTGTCTCCTAGCTCCCTCTGCACTCACTGTCCCTTCCCCCCCCACTCCCAATATGCTCAGAAGATCTTGTCCCTTTCCCCTTCTGTGAGGAAACTTATATGAATCCCTTAGAATCTTCCTTGTATTCTAGTTTCTCTGGCAGTGTGAATTATAGGCTGCTGATCCTTTGCTCTATGTCTAAAATCCATATATGAGTGAGTACATACCATGTTCCTCTTTTTGTGACTGTGATACCTCATTTAGAATGGTTTATTTCCTTTTATAGTTACATGGAAGCCTGAACTAATTGACCATTGATATGTGCAGGGAAAGAGGTAATTATGACCCCAAATTTAAATTAGTCTTTCTTCTGCTTAATAAACTTGAGTTTATTATGATGTGCACTTAAAAAATAGTTAATGTGTATGTCTGTTTTCTGACTGTTTATAAGCCATATATATAAACCTGTACATATCATAAAAGTATATAAGGTTACATGGAGATGGAGTTATAGGAAGTTTTGAACCACATGATTTGGGTGATGAGAACCGAACTCAGGTCCTTTGGAAAAATAGCAAGTGCTCTTAACTGCTGAGTTAAATTTTCTGCCTCTCAAATTCACAATTTATTATAAAGAAACAATCAAATGCAGTCACTGCTAAAAAAATGTATGGAGCTAACATAAAGTGTAAAGTTAATTCATGTGGTTAATTAATTATCTGAATATTTTTATTTTTGTCTTAACAAAGTAGGACAGTTAAAATTCTGAAACTGATTTTTAAGACAATTGCCTAATATAAAACTAATATATTTATGGTGTCTTTCTAAAAGTCTTTGATATCATATCTAAAATAGTCAACTGAGAACATCATTTCAGTTCTTCAAGTTGTATTAAATATGGTAATAATTGATATACATACTAAGTATCAAAATGAAATCTTTATTGGAAAATCTCAGAATGAGTGGTGTTTTATGAAAAAATATGTTGACCTCAATGGTTTTCCCATAGAGAATTTCTTAAAGAAATCAGTTTAAATTAATAATATCAGTATCATTTGGTCAAAATAATAATAATAATACAATGAACTGAATTCATCTAAAATTTTATATATTAAAATACAAACCAAAATTACCTTGGGGTGGGATTGCACTTGACGACAAAGTGATAAAAAGGCAATAAATTACACAAGATCACTGGGATAGACTGTAACGAGCATGGGTTTTTCTGCCTGCTGCCAGTCTTGTCCCGCCTACGCGCCAGCCCAAAATAACACACAGAGACTCTGTATTTGATATTATACTGTTGGCCAGTTACTACTTTCTTATTGGCTAGCTCTGTCTTAAGTATAATGATATTTCATTGATGTTGATGAAGCCAAAGCCAGATTTTAAGAATTGGATATGACAGGCAACTGAGACATAAAGGCCAAAGGTGTGTCATATCATCCATCTGTGTGTAACATAAAAGCATGTGACATAAATTGTCATCCATTTGATAATGGCATTTGTTTTGCACATGGACAAAAAAGAAATTTTCTGGTCAATTAAACATAAAAATCTAAAATATTCATTCTGAATAATGACAAACATCAAAGAAATCTATAATGTTTAATTGTTCCAGATGCTCTATATTTAACCCCCAAGTCCCCTCAGTTAGTTTGAGTAACCAAATGTTTGGCACACTCAAAATCCAGTTTTCATGGAAGAACTACCAGTTTTCTTCCTCCCTTCTTCCCTTCCTTCCTTCTGCTCTTCCTTCTTTTTTTTCTTTTATTTCTTCCCTTCCCTTCCCTTTCTTTTCTTTTTTTTTCTTTTTCTTTTTTTTTTTTTTTTTTTTTTTTTTCGTTTTTCGAGACAGGGTTTCTCTGTGGCTTCTGAGCCTGTCCTGGAACTAGCTCTTGTAGACCAGGCTGGCTTTGAACTCACAGAGATCTGCCTGCCTCTGCCTCCCAAGTGCTGGGATTCAAGGCGTGCGCCACCACCATCCTAGCAAATAACCACTTTTCTTTACAGATATAAATATATTGTGTTATATTTTGTCTCAAAATACTTGATACTGGGGCTAGAGGAAAGGCTCAGAGCCTAAGTGTGTCTACTACTCTCACAGAAGACTTGAGTTTGGTTCCCAGCACCCATATCAGGGATGGACCATCACATGTACTGGAGTTCTAGAGGAGCCAATACCCTCTTCTGTCCTCTTCAGGCATACAGACCCAAGTGACAAACATACTCACACACGCGCCGCACGTGCACACGCGCACGCGCACACACACACATACACACGGGGGGGGGGGGAGAAATAAGTAAATAACTAAATTAAAATTTCAAAACACCTTCTTACTTATTTTGACTCTAGAAATAGAAAACTAAAATGTTTTATTCAGACTCTTCATCATGAAGTAACATTTGCATTATACTTAGGCTCATTGTTTTAGACTCCAGATAATCAAGGATATACTGCTTATATTCTAGCAATGATAAAAATCAGATTTTCTATATGTTTGATATCAATAGCTAGGTCATGGGATGGATACAGTATTATTGCCTTTAAATCATTTCAAATACCATCAAGTTTCTCAAGAAATAGTGTTCTGAATTCAAGTCATTTCAGAAACAGACTCTTGTCATCACCATTCTATCTTCCCATCAGCCATCTCTAGACCATCTTCTGCTTTTCCACCAGTTGCTCCATCTACTTTTTGGTTGTGGTATCCTTTATAGATCATTCTCATGTGCTTACTCCAACTGTTTCTCTTAGTAGCATGTCACTTAAAGTCAGTCCCTTCAATTTTCCCCTTAGATTTGTCCACAGCACAGTCACTATTTAAGAAAACTAGGACATGAATTAGTCCTCAGAACCACTTCATTTTGTTTTTTGTTTTTTTTTTTTTGTTTTTGTTTTTGTTTTTTTTTTTTTTTTTGTAAAACTCTGTTAATCAGAGTCTTATCAGAGAAACAGGAAGAGTATTTATATAGAAGTCATTGGTTGGTAGTAATTCCCTACAGCTATTGTAAACTGATTGATTAAATCTTTCTCAGTAGTAATACTTCATGAACAACAAAAAAGATAACCAAGTATAGAAAATAATATTGTTTTCATTAAATATGTCTTTTCTCCATTTCATTTTTTAATTCTAAGTCTGAGAATAAAATACCCTTAACCTTTTTAAATTCTTCTCATATTCAACACACATTTTTATTTATTCTTCATTCATACATTACATTCAAAACACGGCATCCCTCTTTCCAGTCTTCCCAGTCCCTTCCCTCTACCTTTCTTCTTCTCAAGACACACTCCTTCTCCATTTCCCTTCAGAAAAAAAACAAAACAAACAAACAAACAAGCAAACAAAACAGGCCTCCAAGAGATATCAACTGAAAACAGTGTAACAAATTACAATTAGAGAAGGCACATACCCTCATATCAAAGTATCAAAGTTGGACAAGGAAACCCAGTAGGAGGAAAAGGGTACCAACAGCAGGGAAAGAGTCAGAGATATCATTCAGTTTCACTGTTATGGGTCCCACAAAAACACCAAGCTAACAACCATAACACACATGTAGAGGGTCTAACTCAGACCACAAAGACTCCCTGATTTTCACTTTAGTTCTTTGTGCTGTTCTGCAGAAATGTGATGCAAAGAGAAATACATCCCTAAGGCTTAGCAAGCCTAGTCTTCCTAAGGGAAAAACAACCAAGGCACCCTTTCTCAAAGAAGTTGAAAGGTTAGGACTGACATCTAAACTTGTCCTCTGACTTCTACATATATGGCACACCAGTTCTACATTCACATATGAACAAAGATAAACATACACACATATATACCATACACACATACACATGTGCATGCAATAAAAAAGTATAAAGGAAATTAAGTTTAGTCAGGAGTTACTTTTCCCATTATGAAGAATAATGAGAGCCCATGTAAATAACTTGGTTTAATTATTTTTCTACTTGTCCTCTTGGTTTGGTTGTCTGAGTTTGCTATAAGAGAATTCTCTTGTTTGGAAGGTCAAAATGACAGAAATTTATTTTTTCACAGTTCTTGGGAACAAAAATCAAAGATCAATTCTGGTTCCTTTCTGGCCTTCATTTATCTTCTACTTGCAAATATGACCCTGGGTACTATTTTATCCTAGATTCCTCTTCTTATAAGGATATGTTCATCTTGAATTGTAGTCTATTGATGGGAGATTTCATTCTGTATATGTTTTCCATACTGGTTAATGAATAAAGCACTCTTGGCCAATAGGAAAAGGAAGACAAGGAGGAAAGAGGAAGTAGAAAGGAGGAGTCAGCATGGAGAAACTCTATTATCACTATTTCTCAATAAGTTGCATGATCACTGCTAAAATTATTTATTAATCTTTCCTGAGTATATAGTACAATGCATGATACTTAACAACATCAGAAAATCATTAAATAAATGGACATAATAAAGAATGTGAATCTCCCAGAGCCATGGGAAGATGGTTAAGGTTTATTAAATATGGCTGTTAGGCAGAAGTTTCTATTTTCCATTATTGCAGCTCACTTTTGCTATTAGACAAATCTGTGAAACACAGTGACTGAACTAACACTACAATAAATAGATCATTCATCAATGTTCAGATGAGAGGAAGCTTGTTGCCCTGGGACTGATCAACATTTAGCTGTGGTAACCTGCTTTACATGGCCTGAAGACTCTGCTTCTCAATGAAGATTTGAGGAGCACCTGTTGAAAATAAATCACATTCCTCTTCTTGATCTTGAAACAGCAGGGCATCAGGGCCATGTTCTCTACATCATAGTGGTAAAGGAGGAAACAATGAATGAAAACATCAGATTTCTCACAGCATGTACATGGCACTGGTACATTGTTACTTCTGTCAGTATACTACTGATAAAAGTAACTAACATGACAATATTACAGCCAGAAGTTAGGAAGATAGATGCCATGCTCTAAAGCCATGGCAGGACGGGTAGTTAGTAATGCAATTGGATGAACACAGGCACATGCACACGCACACACACGCACACGCGCGTGCACACACACACTGAATGTTCATCATTTTTTAGTAGATCCTTGCAATTCTCAAAGTAGGAAACACTTTGTTTTGTATTGTTCTAAAGCCAGTAAATTCTTGGCCAAACAATTCTGAACTTGATTCTCCTACTTCTGATTCCTGAGTGTTAGGATTACAGACTTCACAGGCATGGATCACCAAGACTCAGCTGGTGTCAATTTTTTTTTTTTGAATTAGGTGACCTTAGTTTGGTGTGTGTGTGAGTGTGTGTGTGTGTGAGTGTGTGTTCATGCACGTGTGGTGTGCATGGATATTTATGTGTGCTGGAGTGGAGATGTGTCGGTAGGTGTTAGTAAAATTAAATTGGAGTGGAGAAAGTCAAAGAAATAAATTAGGAATGGAATTAACCCATATACATAAAAACAATACCTACATGTATGTATGCACACATGTAAGTATGCACACACACACATATATTTATAAAATAGTACATGTCACCATTAACCATTATAATCCTATTTGTTTCTACATGAAAAGTAGTTTATTAACAATAGAATCAACTGCTTGGTTCTTCAGGTCAAAGTATTGCCTATGTTGCTTGTACTTGAATTGTGTGGTTAATTTTCTTGATCATTAACTGGAATGTCCTGCAAATACCTTTCTGTGGTATTGCTTTCTGCTTAGTAGATGAGGTGGTCATTAGCATTACTGAACATGTTTTCACCTCTGTGTAATTTATTTTTGTCAAAGCGAAGATCAATTACATTTTGAAAATACTGTTCACATTGTTAGAAACCATCCAATCAATTCTAATGGGGAAGATGTAGACTCATTATTTTATAATCTAGGTAGCAGCTGAGGTAATGATAAATGCTTTACCTTGAATAAAAACATGCATTTACTTTTCTTCCTAACCTACAAATTACTTGAACAACTCAATATTTTAGCTTGCCTCTGATATTGAAGAAGAGACTGATTTAAGTGGAATCAGGAAATTTATTCCTCTTGACTTTAAATATGCTTTTATTATATGCATTCCAAAGAAATATTATCTAATCTAAAAATATATGCTGTGATCACTAAATAATGTTCTGAAGGCATTTGTAATTGCAATTTTGTGCAGTGTAAAGCCTGTAATTGCTCAGTTTCTCTAACTCTATGTCCTTGCAAAAGACACAGAGGTGCAAGAGTGCTGAGGGTGTCCACTCTGTCCAGATAAGCAGATGCGTTCAGTTATAGAAAGAATGAGGCAGTGTTTGTACAGTGGCCATGGTTCCTGTTCTTAAACCCTTAACATGGGTTATAAGGAAAGTTGGGGTTGATAAGATGGTTTGACTAAATGGTGCCTCCTGCCAAGATCTGACCATCTGAGTTTGATCCCCAAACCATATGGTAGGAGGAAAGAACTGAACTGACTCTCACAAGTCGTCTTCTGAAAGTCAATAGGACTTTCACCGTAGCCCCTATATGCAAAAGAGTAAGCAAAAATGTACAATAAAAGCATCTTTATGTATTTATTTTTATAACCAAGTCCATTTAAATGAAAACAAACATTTATAGACAATATTTGGGAATTTGGGCGTCGTTCTTTCCAAACTACTTCCTGCTGGTAAGGGGCACTGTCATGGGGGATTCTAAGAAGATGCAGGAATCCTGGCTGGAGTCTGTAAGGCTGCTTTGTCCATCTGTTTTGAATGTAGGATCACCTGGTACTCTGTTTCAGGCAGTCTGGCTTGATCAAACCACATTAGTCTGGAAGTAATTCACAGCTTTTCATTTTCTGTGGAAACAAAAATAGATTCCCCAGTAACTTGTCCTTGAACTTAAATTTTGGAGTCAAAGCATTTTTTTAATTTAATTTATTATTTTACATATCGATCCCAGTTCCCTCTCCCTCCGTCCTTCTATCCTTCCGTCCCTCCGTCCCTCCTTCCTTCCCTCCCTTTTACCCTCTCTGCCCTCTCACATGCACTCTAACCACCCTCCCCTCCCATCACCCCACCCCAATTCCATATGTAGGGGAATGCCATCCAGTTGAGGTCATGTAGATCTGATAGGCCATGTGAAGTAGGGACTAGGGCTTTTCTCCTGTCTCTAGGTTAAGGCAGTTATCCCTCCATGGGGGATGTGTTAGCAAGGTCCTTTTGTGCACCAGGGATACATCCTGGCTCCACTGTCTGAGGTCCCTTAGACTGCTCAGTTCTTCTGGCAGAGACCCATATTCAGGGGAAAGGCATCTTGAATTAGGAAGAAGAAAGAATGTGTAGAAAAAGATCCATAATACATTGCATTCCAGATCTCTTCCTCTTTTATTGTGATTTTTTTCTTTTTTTCTTTTCTTTTTGGCAGTAAAACCCAAAGTTGAAAGTTTTTGGTTGGAACTATTTTTAGAAAATTACATGCAGAAAGTGGAAAACCAATAGATGCTCAATACATTTTCCAACTGAATGAATCTCATAATACATTTGACACTGTAAGTATTATATGTCAGTGTGCTCTACCTTCTATTCTTACAAGCATCTCTATAAAGTTGTAGTGTGTCTTTATGCTCTCTTGTGTATGTGGTTACTTAATAAGAACCATATTTGTTACAGGACAGCATCTGAAAAGTACCTGCTAACAATCAATACCTTTACTTGATTAATGCCTGCTGACCTTCCATAGATCTTTCACAAATAACCCATCTGAGCATACAGAGCTTCTTTTTAGTACCTGGTACTTCATAGAGTATGTACATGGATTCTCATGTGAGATTCAGAGTGGTTGTATTATACATAATTAGAATCTGTGGGACTTGAGACAAAATATTATTGAAAGGACTGATTTATCTTTGCTGGTATTTCCTAATTGTCAGGTAACACAGACTTGATGCTCTTCATTGTATGGGTGAAAAAAAAAATAAAAGATACAAAAGGCAGGAGTTGTAAGTGGAGACTATGACACATAAATGAGAGAGAGAGATTGAAACTGCAAGATGAGTTTTTGAGAAGGAAAAAAGTAATTTATGAATGAAGAAAGTCAATGAGTAACCGAAAAGAAATGAACTGTAAAGCACTGAGCACAGTCTATGTTTTAATCTGATCCTACTACCTATGATTTTGCTGAATTTGAGACTGGGTGTAGAAACCAAATACACGGAATTGTTTTATTTGACGTTGAAATAAAAATCCTAGGTCATCAAATTTATGGATACTTCAAAGGACTATGTTAAGCAACTTAAGGATCTCTCTGATTTCTGGCAACAGCTTAGGGAAGGAAATGGTGCTATTTTTAAAAATCCATCTTTTAAAAGGAAGGTTCAATGATAGAGAAAGGTTAAATAATGTACCCATGACTCCTACCTGAAAATTGGAGAAAACAAAAAAAAAAGCCTATTGAGTGTTTTTAAGCCCATGCTCTTAATGATGAAGGATCCTGAAATTACAAGGGGATACTTACTGCATAGTATAATTTTCTGACCCTTCATATGGAGTTTGCAGCACATGTGATAATGATGGGCCAGTGGCAATGCTGCTGTGATGTATGTGTCTGCAAGAATACTGGTTATTCCAGCAGTCAGTGCCAGCAGATTGAAAAGAGTAATATTGCCTTTCTACTTGCAAGTTCCCAAGACATGAGAAGAACCATGAACCCTTTTCATTCTGAAACCAGACAGGTTCCAGCATAACCATGTTTTCACATTACAGTATGATAGTATTTAAATCAACCTGACATTTAGTAGTAAGAGCTCTCTGGGATATAATGTTAAAAGGAAAAGAAATCCTGTTAACGAGATAAGGGGTGTAATTCAGTTATTACAATGCCTGCCTAGCGTACAGGAAGCCCTGGTTTGATGTCTATCATATCAATCAATCAGTCATGATGATACACACCTATTATCCTGGTATTGAGGTGGTGGAAAAAGCAAGGTGATCAATCCTAGGTCATTCTCTACTGTGTAGGGAGTTTGAGACCAGCCTCGGCTACATGTGACCCTTCCTTTAAAAAACAAAGCCAGTTATTAGTCTGGGGGTAAAGGAGCTACGCCTTTGTATGGTCCGCTGTCTCTGTGGGTTTCTGAAGCATGGTATTCACCCACTTTCTTATCACTCCAGGAGTTCGGTTCAGTGTTTAGATGTGGGTGTCTGCTTCTGTTTCCATCTGCTACTAGATAAGGGCTTTATGATGGCATATAAATTAGTTATCAATCTCATTATCAGGGAAGGACATTTAAGGTAGCCTTTCCACTGGAATGGGATGGGGGTGGTAGGGGGGACATGAGAGGGAGGGAGGGATAGGGAACTGGTATCAATATGTAAAATAAGAAAAAAATTTAAAAATATTATATATATACACATACACAGAAACACACACACAAACACACACACACACACATATATATATATATATATATATATATATATATATATATGTATATGTATCAAAAAAAGCAATCCCAAGCATCTTATAAAACAAATATATTTTAAAGTCACATGGAGACATTTCAGAGTACCCATATTTGAGCTGCAGGTCTTAATCACCTGTTTCACTCAGCTCTGAAACAAAAGCTTACAGTTCTTAACTACTTTAAGAGACAGTCTGGTGACCACTGAAAGCTAATATGTTATTTGCTTGAAAGGATTTCATCTCTCAAGGGTGTTACCCTGGGCACTTACAGGCAATAAAATAGATTGAATTTGAGACACCCAACAAAATGAAGTTCTACTTGGTTACTAATAGGCTGCTTTGCTTTAAAGTACTAAATGTAGAGTCACACAATGAATTCTAGGACAATAGGCTACTAGCTTTATCAAAAATGGACAATATGCCTTATGACTTGAGACATTTGAAGCAATCATTGTTGCATGTTTCAGGTTATTTACAATTAGCATCACTTGTATCTGGAAAATAAATCTGTAAGGGAGGACTGAAAATAAAATTAATATATATAAGGGTTTTTTAATTACTATTTATTTAATTACTTTATACCCCAACTGTACTTCCTCCTCCCTCTCCTCCCAGTCGTACCTACTAAACCAGTCTGTTCCCATTTCTCAATCCACTCCTCCTCCATTTCTGTTTATGAAAGGGCAGGTTCTCCCATGAGTATCAGAAAAATATGGCCTAACAAGAAGCAGCAGGGCTAAGCACTTCCCCATATGTTAAGGCTGGGAAGGCAGCCCAATATGAGGAGTGGGGTCCCCAAAACCAATAAAAGAGTTAAAGACAGCCTCTATTTCCAGTGTTAGGAGTCCCACAAGAGGACCAAGCTACACAACTGTAACATATATGCAGACTGCCTATATTAGTCAGTCCCATGCAGGCTCCCTGGTTGTTGTGAGCCCTTAGGAGCCCAGGTTAGATACTTCTGTGTATTTTCATGTGGTGTCCTTGACTCTTCTTGTTTCTACAATACATTTCCCACCTTCTTCAGGATTTCCCAAGCTCTGCCTAATGTTTAGTTGTGGGTCTGCATCTGATTCCATCAGTTACTGGATGAAATCTTTCTGATGACAAGTGTGCTAGGCATAAATCTCAGCACATCCCACAGGCAGGACAAACCTGTATATTGAAGGTTATATGGTTGATTTCCCACTCTCTCTACAAACAGTCTTACCTAGTCATAGGAAATGGCCACTTCAGATCATTCCTGTAGATTCCTTGGAAACTCCCTTGCACCAGATCTTTGCCTGACACCAAAATGCGCCCTTTTCCTCTAGTTTCTTTCAGTTCCCTCCCCTTCTGTCCTCCACCAACTGTTTGATCATGTTCATCCCCACCTACCCTCAGTCCCATCACAGAAACTCTTCTATTTACCCTTTCCTAGGTGATACAGGAACTCCCCCCACCCCATGAACCCTCCTTGCTACCTAGTTTCTATGGGTATGTGAATTATAGAATAGTTGTCATTTATTTGACAACTAATATCCACTTATGAGTGATTACATACCATTTCTTTCTTTCTCAGTATGGGTTGCTTCACTCAGGATAGTTTTTTGTTTGTTTGTTTGTTTCTAGTTCAATACATTTGCCTTCAAATTTCCTGCTGTCCTTGTTTTTAACACCTGAAAAATACTCCATAATGTAAATGTACCACATTTCCTTTATTCGTTCTTTGTTTGATGATCTATTTTGACCTCAAGTTCTGGCTATTGCCAATAAGCTGCTATGAATATAGTTGAGCAAGTGTTCTTGTGGTATGATTGTACATCCTTTGGGTATATGTCCAAGAGTGATATAGCTTGGTCTTGTGTTTGATCAATTCTCAATTTACTGAGAAACCATCCCAATGAATTCCAAAGTGGCTGTACAAGTTTGCACTCCATAATCAATATCCTCAAATAACAAGAACTTCAAGTCTTTGCAGAAAGATTTTGGAGAAGATATAAGATTTCCCCTGCTCATGGATCAGTAGGATTAGCATTGTAAAAACTGGCCTTTTTACCTAAAGTAATTCAAAGATTCAATGCAATCCCCATTAAAACCTCAAAGCAATTTTTAGAGACCTGGAAATAACAATACTGAATTTCATATGGAAAACAAAACAAATAAAACAAACAGGATAGGTAAAATGATCTGATACAATAAAAGAACTTCTGGAGGTATCACCATCCCTTATTTCAAGCTCTACCACAACACTATAGTAATAAAAAAATGGATGGTATTACTATAAAAATAGACATGTGTACCAGTGGAATTGAATCAAAGTTCCAGACATAAATCAACATACCACAAAGAAGCCAAAATTATAAAAATATATTCATCTCAGGTTTTTCTAGAATTTCACATTCTTTCATAAATATATTAAGCATTCAGTTACTGATAACTGGCATGCTTTCCAAATGGAAGATGCCTTGTGGCAGTGGTGGTGATGGTCATTGAGACAATATCTTACAGGTTTGCTTCAGATTCACAAATCTTCCTACCTCTATGTCCTACATGTTGATAGCACAATCATGCACTGATACATATGTACCAAGTACAAATTAGTAAAATAATCCTTTATTTTTTCAAATGCTTTATGCCTTTGCCTTGGAAAATCTTTGATTTTCATGTTGATGGACAAGGGTATATACCAGAAGGCACAGAGAAGCAAGGCTGGTTTACATGGTTTTTGTCTTAAGGAATAGCTTTTTCTAGGCAATGTCACCTTATTAGTGAACAGTAGAAGGAAAAGGGGAGACATAAAATGAGAAATTCCTTGAGGATAATTCCCAAGGGCAAGTAATTTGGGGTGACCTGGAAACTTCTTTATTATTTCAATTCCCAGTTATGTTTTTGGAAATATAGACTATTTAGTATTCATTTATATTGCTGATACATTATTAAGCTTATTCTCAGGTCACTCATGATGGTTTTGTTATCTATCACTTAAATGAGCTTGCTTTATATTTACTTTTCCTTTGATACACTTCATCGTGAAATTTCATCTTTATTTCCAATACTGATAAAATATGCATAGGTGCTGGGGTCCAGCTCCAGATGAGAGTGGGAGTCTGAAGATGGATGTATGCAAGAGCAGCAATGGGCAGAATCTGACACAGACGCTTCTTACAAAAGATCCATATCCCCTGCAGAGCTGCAAGTCCCAGCAAGGGATATAAGTAGTAGGGAAGGGAAGGGAGTGAGCCCAACCATAGTGGTCAGGAGAATCTTGTTGTCTCACTGACTAGCAGCCAGAGTGTTTCATTATTTATAAAAAATTTAGTACGTGGGGATACATTCATGTGGTTCCAAAACATATATCATTTTTGGCTTTGGTTGCATGCTTAATATTTTCTCTTATTTTTCTTTTAGTCATCATTACTAAACTATGATAGAACAGAGTTATTATTCCTAATCATTTCCCTCAAGTTTTGACATCATTGATAATAGTTATCTTTTATAACTATTTTTATTCATCAACCCCATAATCCAATTATTGAGAATCTAGAGGCATATATCAACCTGTTTTCCAGCTGGCATCTTCTGTGGGTACAAGGACAGTAGACCAAAACAATCTTGAAGCCATCCCAGGCAAGCAACCATGTACCAAGCAGTGTATTATTAACTTTTAATGATCAGAGTACCCAGGAAATATCCTCAGGCCAAAGATGTAGCAGTTATTCAAATTTTGACATAATACAATATTCATATTCTATAACTTCATAGAATACTTTTATCATCTTTATGAATCATTCTTTGCCAATTAGTATAAGTCTCTATATAGGACAGAAGTAACTTAACTTCAGCTAGTATAATTTTGTTGCTGTGTATGCCACATAATCACCTGAACGTATAGTGGGAAGATGTTTACAATCTGAACTGTGGCCCACTGAATCTTGTTGACCTTTTTCAGTTTATTTTGTTTTGACTATCTTTTTCATGTGTAAGTACAGGGACAGATGTTTCAAGAATATGTCATGGCCTCATAAAGAGTGTTAAAACCTCCATGACACAAGGAAGACCTTCAACTAGATAAGGATATCTCCCTAAAAGCAGGAGAGGTAGATTATTCAGGACTTTCTTGGGAAAGCTTACCCACACCACTCCTGGGTGAAGGCATAAAGAAAATTTCCTTAAGTCCAGTATGTCCAATATCCTTAAATTAAAATATTCCAAGTATGAAAAAAGTGGAGATGAAAAGCAAAGTTGGCATGTCAGCTATCATGTAGCTCAAGTTAGCTAGATCATTGTCTAACAGCTGTGCTGGCTGTTTCCATCAGATATAGTGTGCCATCTTTTACTCTTTTGTTTATAAAAAGATGACTGGAAGAACAAGACTCAAAATGAGCACAACTCCCAGGATAACAAACTAATGACAATATATCCAAAGTTCTGTTCTGAGACAAAAAAAGTGAGAGATCATATCTGTTACCACAAAAGTTGAGGTGAACTCCAATAGAGTTGGATTAATGGCTCTAATGTTTATAGCTAATATAGAAGTGTTCCCTTTAGAAGTGGTCACGAAGGTGGGACCAAACCTGTATCCAGGTTACCTTAGAAGCACTGTATAGAAGCGAAGTGAAACAAATCCATTTTATTGTGAGTGATAGGAAATAATTAGTCTAACTTTAATCTTTGAATTTGATTACCCATGAACAAGATTGATTACTTTGCCTTCAGGAGGGTACTTCCTATGTAATCAAGAATCTTTTCCATGTTCATACTAGTTTTATGTTTCTGAGGGAAAACCCAAAAATCTAATGACTCAGTCATAGTTTATCAACTTATTATATTTTCCCACATTTTTTTAAATGATTTGTTCCAGATCCTATATCTCAGCCTGCGAATGCCACTTAAGTAATAATTTCTATAGAAGACTCAATTTCTTATACAGCTAATTCTTCCAGGGAATCACCATAGGTTTTGTTCTTAACATCAGTCTCACACAATTTGCTTCATTGTCCAAGTTCTAGCCTTTGGAGAGGGGCCATTAATAAGAGTTGTGCAGCAACTTCCAGCAAGAGCAGTGAAGGGTCAGTCCAAGTCTGATCACTGTGATCTTGTCAAGCAACAGCGCTGGGATACTTTGCATCACCATATAGGCATATAAACAGTATTCTGCAAGCCATGTTTAAGTAAAGACCTTTTTAAAGCCTGTATTTCTGATGGGAGATAAAGGAATTTAATATATTGATGGAGTAGGTGTTATAGTATTACCTTGCTTAAAAGTGGGAACATTTGCTAGGAAGAAAATACAAACTACATGTCACATCATCTTCAGCTTTTCTGTCCTCTCCTCAAAGGCCAGGTATATAATAATACCATTTTAAGTACTTTTCATTTTTTTCTTTAATCTTGAGTTATTTGTGTCTCTGGGGTGTCTACATGGTAAGTGCTGCATGTACACTTTGTAAACTCTGTGGTGTTATCAAAAGCCAAACTTTTGATATGCAGCATAACAAATACTCTGATTTATTAAACATACATTTGGACTCTTTGGGGTATGACCTTTAAAATGAAAGCATAGATATAGTTTTTGAAATCGCAAAATGTAACAGAATTGCATTATGGAAGTTATGGGTCAGGGAAAATTACGCTTACAAGTCATTTCATGAAAGAATGCACAAAGGGAAATTGGATGGGAGGGCCACTTACTTGGTGTTAACATTACCTGAGGCATCTAGCAAGGCAGACCCAATGAACATATTTGTCCCTTTATGTGTATTTCATAGGGAATGCTAAGGAGGCCAGGTTTGTACTCCCAAATGGATTTACCTTGGCTCTTCACTGCACATTTAATTACAGCAGTGATAATGAATGGTCACAAATCTAGGCATAAATCTAAGACATGGGATTTTTGGGTCTTGTGTTAAGAGTGACTTACTATAAATAAGGACTGGCTGTCCTTGAACACTTTTACAGTATGCTTGAATCTGGTGTTAAAACTAGCAGAATTCATTGCCCATTTGCCTTCATGAGAGAAAAAATTTACAGTATCTCTCTTGGGCCTCTTGAGCTATGTGGAGACACAAATCTCAGTGTTAGTGAGAGCAACACACCAACTTTATTAGTCTTAAGGGAACCAGAGTCAGCTGCATGGCCTGGGCAATTTGCTCATTTCAGAAAAGTACATGGACTTTTGTATTTAGAATACTCTATATTATCTTAATTATGACTCTCTTAACATACTTATGGCTTAATATACCGGCATTCCTTTGCAGTTTTTATTACCTTAACTGTGTTGCTTGGATTTGAAGGATGCAGTAATTAGGACAAATTGACTGACCTTCCTCGGGGTCATCTTGAAAATCCAGTAGCAGCTCATGAAATACTTGGATTCCTTTATGGCACTTACCATTTAGATTATTTAGTTGTGGTAATAATAAGTCACATAATTATTCATTTTAAATAAGATGATGTTTTTCAGAGGATTTTGTATACTATTGTATCCAATTATGGTTATTCACATTTGTTACATGATTACTTCAGGCAAAATATGGAGAATATGCCAGTGTAAATATAGCCATGCAAAGCTATATGGTCTGGTCTGGTCAGTAAGGTCATTTTAAAATTTGCTGTATTTCCTAAAGAAATACATTTATGTTTTCAAAAGGCAGTGTTACTATTCAAAGAGTCAATAATGGAATTATTCAGACATTAATCAGCAGTAAAATAAACTTAGCCAGGCTTGACTTTGATTTTTCTTCATTGTAGTCATGAGAATGACTAAATTACAAGCATAGGACTCAACATAGGGAGCTTCATATAAGTTACCATGTTAGTTAATTCTTTTTACTATGACAAAAATACCATACAAAATAATTTAAAGAAGAATGTGCTTTTGTTTTTTTTTTTTTTTAGTTTGACTGTGCATTTGTCATTGCTGAGAGGTCATAGAGAAAGAACCATGAGACAAGTAGTCACATGTAATATCCCATCCTTAGTCAGGAAGCATACAGAGAGAGAGAGAGAGAGAGAGAGAGAGAGAGAGAGAGAGAGAGAGAGAGAGAGAGATTGACTACAGAAACTAATATTAATTCCGGTGCTCAGATGGCATTCTACTTTTAATGTAGTCCTCAATTCTAGCTTATAGAATGGTGTCATCACATTTCTGGATGTGTCTTCCTACATAAATTAACTTACCTCACAGTTCTAGACAGAGACTCATCTCCTAGGTGATTCTAGATCTATCAAGTGTCAATCAATATCAAGTATTGTCTCATGAGTGGAAAAAAAGCAGAGACAAGAGTATGTACCATGTGGCTTTCTTTATGCCAAATGAGACAACAGCATGCCTATGTTGTTGGAAATCAGGAAAAAGTGTAGGACTTAGAGGGCTACTACAGAGTTCTGTCACATCCTTGTTCTTTGAAAAGCATCCTGTGTGCTCATCACCCTTATAAGATCATGTTTGTTTGCATCTGCAACTGAGCTGAGAAATCAAATCATATCACTGGGGATATAGCTCCATTCTACAGTACTTGGCTAATATGTTTGAAGTTTTGGATTGAATTTCCAATTTCAGTTGAAAACATGTAGCCTTTGCAAATAAAAATCATTAAAAACAGGAGCTTCTCTCACTTCATGTCACAGACTTGGACAATTGTCAAGATCGAAGACAAGTCACAATTTTTAAATAACCATATGAGACACCAGCACAGAGCTGGATGAGTATTGTTAGGTAACAAATTTAGAAGACTTTTGAGAATTTGAAGAAAAACTGGGAAACTATGAAGAGAAAATACTCAACTAACTTGGACTAAACAATGAAAAGTTTCAAACTGTTACATATGAGGTCTCCTTGTTTTGTTTTAAATGATCAAACTCAGTGAAAATGAAAATAATATTTCTGAATGTGTTGCACTTCTGAAGATGAATTGAATGCATGTGATACTAAAACTAATATTTGACTATGATTTTTTCCTATTTAATTTTAGAGAAAAGGTGGATATGGCTTAACAATTGGTGACTACCAGTTGTGGGACAGATTTGGTGCCCAATAGAAGTTCAGTAAATGTTTATTAAATGAATAACAGTCTGATGAAATAAACAAGAATTTTCCTCCAATTAAAGCAGCAGTATTCATGAATATACTTGTTTTTCCTAGGTTATTTCTTAATACTGTTTAAACATAATAAAACTTAAATAAGGAGCATAAAACAAACTTGTACCCTTGAATGATAACTAATATGACACAAGTGATTGTGGATGTCTGTGCTGGTTATTATTCGTCAACTTGACACAAACTAAAGACCTTTTAGCTGAGGAATTTTCTTCATCAGATTAGCCTATGGCATTTCTGTGGGTCACTTTCTTGATTATTGATTGGTACTGGAGGATATGCCCAGTGCAAATGATGCATGCCATCTTGGATTGTTCAAGAAAGCAGACTGGGCAAGCCATGAGAGCAGACAATATGCAGTATTCCATGGTTTCTGCTTCTAAATCCTCCTTTGAATATATACCCTGGCTTCCTGCAATGATAGACTGTAACCTGTAAATCAAATCGACCCTTTGCTCCTACAGTTTGCTATTGATCAATGTTCATCAGGCCAACCGAAAACAAACTAAGGCACTTTTAGAGGACAACTGGTTTTTCCCTTCCACCATGGGTTCTATGATCAAAATTGGATCATCAGGTTTGTGGAGCACACACTTTTACATCCTGAGCCATTTCAGATCAGGTGGTTAAATACTAACGACTGGAAACCATATTAGAATGCAATACAAGACTAGATGATACAAAGCATTTAATAATATCCTCAAATGGATTTTGTTGTGACAAAAACTTCCCTCGGGACCCTTATTGATTTTTATGTTGAATTGATGACTGGGAATCAGGGTGTCCTTGGGTGGTCTGGTTAAGTATTGTTGATGTCTAGTTCTTTAGCAGTTCATATCCTGAAAGTGACTAATCTCTGTCATATGGAGAAATGATGTGTGACATTAAATGCTTTGTCTATTTTCAAATTTGAGTGACTGGACTGGTATTGAAATCAGTTTTTAAAGAAAAGGAATTTGTTTCTTTTGAGTTACATTTTCTCATCCTTATGTCTGGCACCTTTGGTAGCAATTAGCTATGACTATTTATTACAAGAGGGTGGGAGCTGGGGGATAGATTGGCTTTATAATGGAGTACGACTGTTGGGCGGTAGAACCAGGAAGCACTTCCTCTGCAAACTGAGGGATCATCTAATATTCCAACCTAGTATTTGCTGAAATGAACTTACTAGATAATTATCTTCCCTTTTCCTTTGTACTCCAAACACATTGTCTTTGTGAGAGAATGAAGACAGAAATCTTAGCTTATTCGTTAGGTATAGTGAACATTTTTATTCCTACTTGTCTTTTAATTCTTCAACCATGACTTCAGCTTTATATTTCTCCCTTGCAAAACATTTTGTACATGCTAGCTAATAATATCTTTAAAACAATCATTACCTCATGCCACATGTCTGCTGTAAGTAGGATAGGAAAATTTTGGAGCATAAGCCATTTTAATGGTCTTTTAGTAGGTTTTAATAGTCTATTTGCTGAACTGACACATTGAGAAAAAGAGAAAAGCTGTCATTGATAGTAAGCTATGAGGTAATGTGACCCTCAAAGAATTTGTCTTGTTATTTTTACTTTTCTGATCATTTTTTACATTATCCTCTCTGTGTCAAGCTTGCCCATGGTGGTAATGAAGTAATTATCTCTGAGACATGTCTCAGATCTGGTTCTTTGTAAACACAATTGAAATGTAAATACTGAGCTGGAAAAACAAAGAGATTTTTAATAACTTTTGCAAAAGAAATACCATTACTTGAAGGGGAGATGGCTCATCTCCCTTGTTAACAGGTCCTACCCTTTCAGAGGATCCAAGTTCCCACCCATTTGCAACTCTAGCCTTAGAATTAATGTCCTATTTTGGTTTCCTCAAGCACTTGCACTCTTACATATAAACACCACACATAAACATATAATTAAAAGTAAAATAAAATCTTTTTTAAAATTCCATTGTTATAGTTTCTCTATTGTCTGAATTTGAACATAAATATGTGTAGTAAAAATTTCTCCTTACCACAATATATATATATTTAGAATTTATAAGTATAACACAAGCATTACCAAAAATAACAGGGTATATCCAGGTTAAGTACAGAATGAATCAGATATCTTGTCCTTCAAAAATAACTATTCCTGCATTCCCAGGTAACTCATTATTTTTAGTATCAGCATGCCATATTTTAGCAAAGATTCTTGTAACATTTTAAAGAGAATCTTACTGTATATAACCCATACAACCTTGTACATAATAATTGTACAATATGCCAGTTTGGAGAATTTGATTTTTTTTTTTTGTAGTAGTAGTAGAAGTAGCAGTGAATACACAGCCTTAAAACATCGCTCTTTACCAACTCTAAACTGAGGATGAACATAAGCTTAAATATTTCTACTGTCCAGTATGCAACTTCTATAAAAAAGTATGCACCATTTTTATGATAGAAGATGCACAGTTCTTTTTTAGAGGTGAATTTTACTGTCTTGTTGGCATCTGTCTTTCCTCTGCAAATTAATAGACACAAGTTACCATTTGCAAGTTGTGATTTTATAAGAGATCATGAGTGAAGCATTACAAATTCAGTGCATCTTGTTTTCTTTATTTTTTTTTATTCTTTTGCCTCCACAGATTTAGTTTTTTACACTCTATCTAAAAATATTTTTTGTTTAAGAAAGGAAAAAAAAGGCCTTGTGACAATTTGCATAATATGTTAATGCAGATATGCATCTAGACATCTGGATGGCATTTTAATATCTCATTCTCATTCAAGGAACTAGACCTCACACAGATGGTAGAGACAATTTTAAGAGCATTGTTGTAAACAAATAAGGCAGCCAGGAAACCAAACATTCTCAGAGCTAGGCTTTGCCGCCAAAGTAGCTTTTTAGTGAGATGTTGTGACTACAAGATTGTGCAGCCCTTATCAGTCACTGACAAAAGGAGCGGTACCAGCAGGCAATTCTGTGCCGCACAAAGGAAAAATAAAATGCTGTCAGTTGTGAGTTTTCAGTTTTGAACATTTAAAAGACTAGATGAATTTTATGCACTTAGAGTGTGTGTGTACACACATATATACACTGATGCATATTCTGTGATATATGTGTACATTTATAAATGTGTTTTTAATAAAATCAGCTTACATCATTTAAGAATAAATCCATCCCTACTGTCCTTGCTCCCTGAAAAGGTGAATGCCTTCAAATCTTGATCTGTTTAAGGCACAGGGTATAAGAATTATTTTGCCTTGGTTCAAGGAGCAAGGCATATACAGTCCCTTATAATTGAGATATGACATTGTTGACTGCAAATATGCTGGCCATATTCCCAGCTATGTCTGAATGCATGCAGTTTTGGTGCCTCAATTTAAACATTCTTGTAATTTAAATATTCTTGATTTTGCTTGGTTCTATTCTAGGTCCCTGGGTTATCTAGCCTCTGGGATATGGCTCTCCAGGTAGTGCCAGGGGTGGGCTTCCTCTCTGGCATGCATCTCAAGCTGGACTAGTCATTGTTTGGCTACTCCAACAATTTCTGTGACACTTTTGCCCTAGCACATCTTACAGGTCGAGCAAATTGTAGGTAAAAGGCCTTGTGTCCCATTCACTCCATTGGAAGTCTTGCCTGGTTACAGGGGATGCCTCGTTCAGGATCCTTATACCCCATTGCTAGGAGTCATAGCCAGGGTCACCCTTCTAGATTCCTGGGAGTTTCCATTGCACTGGGTTTCTAGCTTGTTCCTAGATCCTTCCCAATTCCAGTTGTCTCTTCAAGTACTTTATATTCCATCCTCTCCCAGACTTGATCCCTCCTGTTCCTATCTTCTACATCATCTCACCCATCCTCCTGCTATATCTATTTCCCCTTCCAAAGAAGATTCATGTGTCCTCCCAAAGCTGCTCTTCCTTACTTTGTTTCTCTGAGTCTGTGGATTATAACACGCTTATCCTTTATAGCTAATATCAACTTATAAGTGAGTATATACCATATTTGTCTTTTAGGGTCTGAGTTATCTCTCTAAGGATGACTTTTTTCTAGCTCTATCTACTAGCCTGAAATTTTCATGAGATTATTTTTGTTTAAACAGCTGATGTAATGTAAATGTACTACATTCTTATTTATTCATATTTGGTTGAAGTTTCCGGTTTCTGACTATTACAAATGAACATAGTTGAACCAGTATCCTTCATTCCTAATTATATTCTGCAATATTCATAGATTGGTGCCTAGCCCAATTGTCATCAGAGAGACTTCATCTACCAACTGAAGGAAAAAGATAGAGACCCACAGCCAAACATTAGGCAGAGCTAGGGGAATTTTGCAGAAGGGAGAAAGGATTGTAGGAGACAGAGGAGACAAATCAACAAGCCTGGACTCCCAGAGACTGAAACAATATCCAGGGAGACAGTGTCGGACTGACCTAGGCCCATTGCATATCAGTTACAGTTATGTAAGTTGGTGTTTATGGGGGACTCCTAAGAGAGAAAGTAGGTACTGTTTCTGATGCTTTGGCCTGCCATTGGGACCCTTTTCTCCAACTGGATTGCCTCCTCCAGCTTTAATAAAAGGGAAGGTGCCTAGTTTACTGCATCTTGCCATATTTGACTGATATACACAGGAAACCTGCCCTTTTCTGGGGAAAAGGGAAAGGAGAGTGGATGGCTTGGTGCAGACTAGAGGTAAGAGGAACTGTGAGGAGAGTAGCAACAGGAAATGCAATTCATTAGGATAGAAAAATAGCAATGCTTTAAAAAAAAAAAAGTGTGTGCCACTAAAGCCAAGCTACATTGAATAGTTCTGATATATTTATTTATTTATTTATCAATTTAATTATTTATTTAGTGAAGCGGTCTTTAATGAACCAAGGTCCACATCTTAAAGCTATATTGTAGCTGAGGTTTTATATTCTTTTATTTATTTATTTATTTATTTATTTATTTATTTATTTATCTTATTTTACATATCAATCCCAGTTCCCTCTCCCTCCCATCCTCCTGTGTCTCTGAGTCCTCCTCCCATCCCATTCCCTACCCACTCCACAGGGAGGGTGAGGCCTTTCAGGAGGGATCCATCAAAATCTGTCCAGTCATTTGGAATAGGGCCTAGACCCTCCCTCCTGCCTCTAGGTTAAGGGAGTATCCTTCCATGGGGAATGAGCTCCCAAAGCCCTTTCATGCACCAGGGACACATCCTGGTTCCACTATCAGAGGTCCCTTAGACTGACCAGGCCTTCTAACTGAGACCCATGTTTAGGGGGTCTGGGTCAGTCTAATGCTGGTTTCCCAGCTATCAGTCTGGATGCCCATTGGATCCTCATTGTTCAGGTCAGCTGTCTCTGTGATTTTCTGTAGCCTGGTCTTGACCTCACTCTCTGCATCTAGATTCCAGTTCGTCTCAGTGTTTATCTGTGTGTGTCTGCTTCTGTTTCCATCAGCTACTAGATGAGGGCTCTATGATGGTAGATAAGTTAGTCATCAATCTCAGTATTAGGGAAGGGCATTTAAGGTAGCTTTTCCACTGTTGCTCAGATTGTTAGTTGGGGCAATACTAGTATATATCTGGACATTTCCCTAGTGTCAGTTTTCTCTTCAAACCTCTATTATGGTATGTATTTTCTTACTCTCGTCCATTTCTATCCCGACTCAATCTTCCTGGTCCCTCATATTCTCCTCTCCTCTCCTCTTTCTCCTAACTCCCTCTCCACTTACTGTCCCCCCCTCCTCCCAATATGCTCCAGAATCCCTAGATTCTGATGGTGTCATACTGCTCTTTCTATTATTGAGTGTTTTTTGTTTTGTTTTCTTTTGTTTTTTGCATTGCCATCTTCCCATCACTTCTTCCAGTGGGTGCAGGTGGAGCCTCTCTCTCTCTAACCTGCTCTCCCAGGTGGGTCTATGTGGGTCAGAAGTTCAATGTCTTTAACTCTGGATGATTTGAGCTCTCTTGGAGGTCTCTGAAGCAGAGGCCTTAGCAGGGCCAATGATGTGGGGAAGGCAGTTTCTGGATGGTCTGAAGTACTCAGGCAGAAGTCAGGCAAATGAGTTCAAAGGTCAGGTGAGGGCAAGTTCCAGATGGTCCTGCATGGAGGGGCAGGTCCAGTCTGCTCAGAGCTGACGTTCTAAGAAGAGGATGAGGGTGTTGGACCTGTGCTCTGGCCAAACACTCACCCTGAGCATTTGGCCCAGCTGGGCCAAGAATGAGGGGAAGTCAGGCTCTGGCTCAGTTTTAATAGTATTAAATCTGCCCATCTAACAAGAAAAAGAAAACATCTTATTCACTATTAAGTTGCTTTGTTTTTGGGGGGGCAAATTACTTAGTCTCTTACTCTTTATGTTTGTCATATGGAGTTATAATATTCTCAGTTTCATACAGTTAATAAAAAGATTAACTCTCTCAATTTCACACCAAGTTGTTAATGCATACCTAGGAATAGAAATTATTCAAAAAGAATTAACATTTATTTTCATTTCCTTTTTGTTCTTTTCTTCCCCATTTTTTTCTGAGTTTTGTTATTGTTACCATAAAATCACTGGGCTTATTCTGTTTTGTAGTATGATTACATTTATTTGTCTCTCAGGGGAAGTGAAAAAGTTTTAGGTACTGGAATGAGAGTGTGAATCTTATACCTGAGACTTTTTCTTTTCAATTGGGGGATTATGGAAGCTTTCATTGTTGATTTGTTTATGTATCAAGCGGGGTTATATTCTAAATCACTATATTGTTTTACCATGATGACTAAGCATATAAAACACTTGATTGTATAATCTTAGATTTTTTTTTTCTATTAAGCCATTGCCTGAGATTTCACAGCCATTTCTATCCTATGCAAATGTATAAATACCCCATAAGCATGTATTCCTAGTATTCTTGGTTGTTGTTGATTTATTTGTGTTCCTTTGAGCCATATTGTATTATGATTTGAGAGATAGTTGTAAGTCTTGACACAACTTTTAACATATGAGTATTCTATTTGAGAAGTTTTTTTTTTTTTTTTTCAGTTTGACCCTATTGTGTAGGACATAACTTGAGACTATGAGCTAAATAAAACCTTTCTCCCTTAAGCTACTTTGTAGAGTATTTTATCACAGCAACAGGAAACTATTTCAGCCTCACTTCCTACAGTTTCTATTACCTTTACCTTGTAGAGACTGTGATTAGGTCAGTGTCTTTGTGATTCAAATGTTCCCTTAAACCCTACCTTTGAATATTGTTGTATTGTGTACCAACCCTTCAGGATTACTTCTCTGTTGTGATCAAATACCTTGACAAAAAACAAGTTAGGAAAGAGAAGGAATTCTTTTGGGTTATTGGCTTTCCCACTATGCAAGGACATGGGATGTTACATACAACTATTAACAGAGACAAGGTGTTATGACTATGGCTAGCAATGCTCCTCAAACTCATTATGCTGAAGAGTTGGAGTATCCCTCCATGGGAAATGTGCTCCCAAATCACTGTTATTATTTTTCCCTTTAGAATATCTGACACTTTCTACATTTTCATTAAGCACCATGACCAAGTAGTTGGGGGCTTGATGTTTTGTGGAATCTCTAAGCGTCATATCTAGTCTGTTACCTTGACTTAAATATTGTTTGCTTATTTCTGTGCGATGAAGAGTTACTTCAAGAAAGAGATGAAGAGTTACTTCAAGAAAGAAGTAACAATGCTGAGAAAAAGCAAGAAAAAATTGACTCTAAAAACAATTGTTGAGAAATGATTGGAATTGTATACAGAGGACACTTATCTTAATGTGTTTAAAAATATTGATGCAATGAAATATTTTTGTAGTTAAGAATAAAATTAAACTCCTCATAAAATTTTTAATTTCTTGAGCCACATGTAAGGGTATAGGTCTTTAATCCTAGCACTGAGGGAGCATAGTCTACATACAGAGGATCAGTCCATCTAGGGCCACAGAGGGAGAACACCTTCATTTCAATATAAATTAATAAAATTAATTTTTAATCACTGATTTTAGTTTTTTATTAACTAAATTAATTGGAATAATGCAACCGATATAGAAGATAGAAACCAGATCTGAATATTAACTATTTATTTAGTTTCTCTGAGCCTAGCTTCTCAGCATATAAAGTGGGGATGAACTAAAGACTTCCTAGACTGTCCGATAAGTTAATAAGAAACCATACACAGTAAGTACATGCTATTTATAGTGGATTATAATAATTCAAATGCTTTTATTGAAACAACTAGTAATTGATTTCTAGAGTTGACATACCAAGGTTAAAGGAACAAGACATAGAAAAATCTGTAAAGTCCACCCTGTCCTCAATACTTACAGAAATATTTGAATCTGTTATTTTCTCTACAGAACATATTTTATTGCCTCCAGCAGAGATCTTAAGTTGATCTCTAGATTACTATTTAATAGACCAATGGCTTGTCTTCTATTTCTAATTTCCATCTGTATCAGCAACAAAGAAAATATACACTATGTTATATGAAAAAATTCTAGCATGTGACACTTTCATGTGTCATTAAAGGTAGGCTATATGAATGTTATCATCATGATAGAATTACTTGGACCTGTGCAGAAATCTGTATTTTAGATATATTTCTGTATAAATTGAAAATCCACTGGATCTGATATGTCATATGTTGGGCATATAATAGAAATAAAAAGGCATGAGTATATTCCCTTAAAATCAGTCCGGTTAGCAGTGGCAAAATATACACGGTGTTTGGCTATCCATCAGTCATGGTGAACAGACACTTCCTCAAGGAAGAATGAACCTCCCTTTCCAAGTAGCTATAAACTGCCAGTAGTGATTCAAGATGGGGTATGGTTTGAAGAACATTTACCCCATCTATGCTAGAATTTTGTCTAGAAATTATGAGGCAGCCATAGCTTCCTAAAATCATGAGTGTGACCAGTCATATCTGCTTAAAGAAATAAATATATTTCCAATGTGAACAAACAGATTTAAATTTTTAAGAAGTAGAGGTTAGAATTGCAGTTAACATTTATTTTATCTATGACTTGAATGTGGTTGATAATTGTAATCATTAAAGCAATTACTTTACAAAAATATCCTAACTTTCTTCATAGTTTGATATTCCTGTACAGGCTCCACTATTGAGAACCACACATTTAAAACATTTGAGTTTATTCTTCCCTCTGTATTGATGAATCTTCTATGCCCACATTTACTTTTTTATTTGCAGTTTTGAAAATGCCAGCAAATACTTTGAAAAAGTGTATACTATATTAGATCCATCAAATGGCAGGTGGTTTTGAATTTCCTTTCCAAAAAGGAGACCTGAGGGATATTTCATATTAAAGGTTTTGTTTCCCTTTGGTACAAAAATGCAAATTATTTGCTTTTTGCTAAAAACATCTAGGAAACATTTTTCCTGTTATTATTTCCCCCAGGAGTAGAATTTCACTATTATTCATAATTGTAAATGCAGTTGACATTTTGAAGTTTATGTCCATGGGACTAAGATAGTGTTTTGGATATTTTGGGGATATCAAATGTAGGAAAATAAACCTTTTTTGTAATACTTATGAACCTGTCATATGTTAACTGGATTAACATAAATGGCCATCTCAGTTTTGTTACTCTTTTCTTTTAGAGAGAATAAAAGACTAGAGAAAATAAATGGATATGCTATGGACTTTTTATCTACGTTATGACATAGTTGAAGAACAAAGACACATAAGCACCAATAAAGAATTTGTGTACTCAACTATGTTTCAACAGTATTGATTGACACTGTAAAGTGGGAAATGTTTAAAACAAGGAAAAATTGTACTTTCCATTAAAAATGACAATATCCTGACAGTTTTGAGTGCTTTGATGGTGTGTCGAACCTGATTATTTGTCTGCTATAGACTCAGTGAGTGTTCTCACTGATAAATTGCAAGCAAAGACTAGTTTACCTTTGAATCCCTTCCAGTCTACCATAGAGTAGTAGAAATAGGACATCTGTTCTCTATAGTAAAACTTCATGCAATTCAGCCCAGTGAAATGAAGCCTCTGCAACATGTGGAGTTGGGATGCGAATCAGATAGACACTAAAATGTGTAATGTATCTAGCTGCCTCTGAATAACTGGTCTGATTTTTCCACCTGTATCCATGAGCATAGAGGTGTGTGGTGCCATCCCATTTTATCTATAAACAACAACTGCGTTTATTGTCAAAAGAGTAATTGCACATTGTGAAATTCTGCTTCCGGGATTGTGCCAAGGAATGGGCAAAATGTGTGTCACAGCAGTGGAGAGGAATTGTGAAGTGCATTATAATATGAATTCCACCTAAGAAGCCATTCTGACCAGTACAAATGGTATATAATAGATGATCTGGTGTTACCCATCATCCTTGCTTCCCTAATCTCATTTCCTCGGGCCCCCAACCCACACTCCAGGCAAACAGAAACACAGCTGTATGTGCTTGGCAAATAGCTGCACATTTCAATGTTCAGTGGCTTAGAAAAGCCACCAAAAGCAAATCTAGCTCAGAAACTCTTGGAATCACTACTGTTCATGTCACCTTTGTCTCTTCCTGACTGACAGTTGAAGGTGACTTTCCCTTGTACAATACTGACTGCTGTTAGCAATTTTCCCAAATTAAATACCATAGTTTGTATTTGATAGGCACAGCTGTGGCTGGTACCAAGGGCAAATCCACCTGCACAGCACTCTGATCATTTATATACTGAATACTTTATTTAGAAATCAGTTTTACAAAAAGAGAGTGAGAGAGAAATTGGGAAAACCGATTTTGAGGGCAATGAAATCTTGAATTCTACTTTGGGTTGTGAGAAAAAGCACATGAATCTGCTTCCCATAGTAGCAACCTAGGTCCAGCCAAACATCTTACCATTACACCAAGTACAATGCATTATCTCCTTGTGTGAATTATGTGGTCATTTGTTTCTGAACATTATCTTAAACTGATTAAGTACTAGTGGAAAGAGGGATGACTGTGTTTGGAAGCTGATGAGAGTAGTATTTCTGTTTTGGACATACTGCTAGATTTCTCAATGTCCGCATTGTTTTGCCTGTCATGTGAACACATGTGAGCAGATGAGTACTCTAATCTTCAGGGCACTAAAAGTTGTTCAGCTTAATGGCTGCAGAGACATGAATATGAATTCTACACATGAAGACAATATAATTTTAGGGAATGTTAGTTTGGGTAAACCTGCTTGAACAATAGAATTTATGAGAAGTCACCCTTTTTTAAAGTTGTAACAGAAGGAACACCTTTCTTAAGAGTTCTACTAGAGCAGGGGCACCTGGGTCCAGTGAGTTTGGTATGTCTTATATGCTTTCTCTTTATGCTCCTGACAATCAATATTCAAACTGGCATGGAAAAGAATTGAGAAGGAACTGGGATCGATATATAAAATAAGAAATAAAAGTGATGTTGTATTAAAAAAAAAAAGAATTGAGAGGTCCTTGTTAGTCATCCCTTCCTGTTTCTCAAATGGTTGACCTTGTGTATTGAATGGTTTTTCTTTGCTTCTCCAGTTTCTGTTAAACAGTCTCTTCCTGTCGTTTGTTCATGGACCTTCCCTGTCTTGATACCCTGATTTTCCTCTCCTTAGACTTCTAGGTATTTGGCAATGAAAAGATTTTCTGAGGAAGGGAGGGAGGAAAAAGTATGTGAGGAGGTAAGAAATAAAACTACATTTGTTTTGTGATTTTTAAATATAATGTTTTATCTATTCTTTGAAAATTTTACACATTGAATTTTATCGTATTCATCCTTCTCCACCAACTCATCACAGATCTTCCCCTATTATCTCCTCATTGTTTTCAAATTTCCTCTCTAAAACATCCCCCAACACACACACACACACACACACACACACACACACACACACACACACACACACACACACTTGTATTGGCTTGTCCTTGTATGAGCAATTTATGAGAAATAATGCTTTAAAGAAAAGTGACCTCCTTCTAGCAGTAATGAAACACCCATAGAGTCTCAGCTTTAGGTGAGCTTGCTGAGACTGTCATAGTCTCTGTGAATTCATAGGTATGTCTTCTCTCTTGTGCCTTAAAAACACTGTTTCTTTGGGGTCATACCTCATCTCTAGCTCTTTAAGTCTTTTCCACATAGATCTCCAAACCTCGAGGGAGGAGATATGATGGAGACATCCCAATTTATGACTTAGCACTCCACAGTTTTTTATTCTATGCACACTTATCAGTTTGAGCTTCTGTGTTAATTATCATCTACTTCAAGAAGAAGTTTATGTGACGAGGGTTCAAAAATGCAATAATGTGTGGACATAGTAATACGTTATTAAGAATTATTTCATTGCTGTGTCAGCTAAATAATAGTCATGAGTTTATTAAGTAATGATAGGGTCTGTGGGTCTGTGTCCTATCCAGCCATAGATTCTTGGCCTCATTGACAATGAGATATATGGGTTCCATCATATGGAATGAACTTTAAATCCTATTAAATTTTGGAAACTTCAATGGCTTTCATGCCACTGTTAAAACAACTGATATATCATGCCAGGCAAGTCATTGTTGTGCTTGCAGAGTTCATTGTTGGGTGAGACTGATTATAAATTTTCTCCTCTGGTTACATGAATGTCATCCTCCAACAATACAAGATGAACACTAGTTAGTAAGAATGAAGCTTCCACCTAAGAACCAGATTGATATCTCTATGTTCTATGACCTAAGTATTTAGTGCATTTCACCATGAGATCTTACTCTCAAGTTATGAAATATAGCCAATAGGATTGTATTGTAAATATTACACATTCTTTTGTCTCTTCTCTTTTAAGACAACTCTTCTGCCTATAAAAGTTGCTGTTCATGAAATATTTGCCTTTTCTGCTGTTCTCCAACTTCTAGTAAATTCACTTATTCCTTAAATTTTCAGGCACTGCTTCCAAGTTTCTATTTGCTTTCTGTCTTTCCTACAACCATCTAGTACCTATTTAATGCACTTTTATTTTAGGTAATCGTCAGTTTGGCAAATTTAACTATACCATGTTTCTTAGCCTTTGTGGATCTTTAAGGATATATTTAGAGTAATTTTACTCAGATGGTACATAATACTTTTATGAAGAAGCACCAGTAACACAAGTATATATCCTATTTTATGCTAACTATAATTATTTTGTCACATAAGCACATGTAGACTTAGTCTAAGATCATGTCTTTAAAAGTAGACATCTCCAAACCCTGTAATAGTGTATATTATAAATGGCATTTAATAGAGTGTTTGTGTTGTCTAATTGCCTTATCTGTATTTTGGTTAGGCCACAAGGAAGGCATGTCATTTGACAAGCATGATACAGTAGGAGAAACTGTTGTCAGAAGGGACATAAACACACACACACACACACACACACACACACACACACACAAAAATCTATAGAGAAAGAAGTATGATCCAAATGGGAAGAGCCAGAAGAAATAGACCCATACCCATACAAGGATAGTGTACGGCACAGAAAAAGACAAGCCAAAAGGAGGTAACTAAGTGTGATATTGGGGAATCTGAGACAAGGGCATGCTATTTTAACAGTTAGACCACACAATAGAAATAATCACAATAAGTTTTTTTTGTTTTATCACTAAACATATATGAAGAGAATTTTACACCTGCTTCAGGAAGATGGAAGGTAAAATGGTGAGTGTAGAACTAGGTGCTTTGTTCAGATTTACCATGTGACAAGGTTGATGTTCACACATGGCTCACATAGGGCAAAATTCAGAGCTCATTGTAAAGTGGTTTGTGTAGGGTATTCTAAATATTCATTAAAAGTTACTTTTTTGTTTGTTTTTAATTAATACTTAAAAATTTCTTTTTGGGAGATGCTTCAGGGTTGAGGGCTGGTTATGGAGGGACTGAAAAATGAGTGGGATTGGGGTGCATGACGTGAAATTGCTAATGAATCAATAAAAAATTGTTTTTAAAAAAGTTACTGTTGTGTGATCTTAGAGGACAAAGGATAATGTTTTCTGCAATCAACCCTGGGTTCAATAAGTTTATATACAAATATATACATATATATGACCCTTTAATCATGCAAATGTTTATATATCTACATACATATATATAAACACATACATACATATGTATGTATATATATACATATATATTACACATATATCTATATATGGGAATTTTAGTAGTTTGTGGTTATTTTTTATTTTTTACTTTTTAATGTGGCAAAAAATAACTGGTGATGACTGTTTGAACCTGATATCCCAATTATAATCTCACCACTCTGAACTCCCAGCACAGCTGGAAGCAACATTTTATCAACAGAACTTTCTCTTGGAGCTTTGCTCCTGGGGAAACAGAAGAAAAGTGTTCACTGCTTTAAATGTTTCTCCTTTTTCAAGTTCACTTTACATTCTGCTTTTAGCAAACAACCTCACACATTTAAAGTCAGGTTCCTATTTAACCTCAGAAATTTCTTTGATGAGCTTGTCCTAAAAAAGTTGTTCCAGGATTGTACAAGTGCTATTAAAACATCTATTTGTGCTTTCTTTCTTTTTCACTTGTATAAAAGTATGCTTCCTTCAAAGTGCACATTTGCAAAAGGAACACAGTCCTGATAGTGGAAATAAATTTCAATGTAAATTCATATTGTTCTTCTCCACAGTGAAATGACAGCTTTTTGGAAATCATGTGCATAAGGCTCTCCAGGGAATCTCACATCTATTATCAATTTCATGCATTGTAAGACTTTTATTTCCATGTGCCTCACCCCCATTTTAGATGGGTTTTTTGTTTCTCAGAATTACCCATGATCTTTGGGCTCCCAGGAGTTTGTCTTAGTCTCCTCCTGAGTCAATGACATACTAATATGTGGCTATGTAATTGAATTTTTGACATATGCAAAAAAGTTGTAAAATAGATAAGAGAAGAAGTACATTAATAGATATTTAAAGAAAGGAAGCAGATGGCCTCTTTGTGAAGATGTTCAGATAAAGCCAAAAGATGACAGATGGTTTATACATATGTGATGTGTTTATGATGGCAGCTGAAGCTGGTGGGGCAGAGTGGACAGAGTTCCAGCTTTTCACAAAATCCTGGAATTTGTACCAGAGGACGAAAGCATTGTAGACTAAATGAAAATATAGTCAAACTATTAAAAATATGGCATCCTCACTTTATCTCGTTTTCATCTCTTATGTATATTTCACTATTTCATCAACAGGCACATTATTTAAAGTAAATTGTTGAAAAGGCAGATTTCACATATGAGGGCATGAGAACATATAGAACACAAACATCTCAGCCAGCACCCAAGTAAATTAATGCAGAGTAAGGTTAGGGTTTTTTTTTTTTTTTCTGCAATATTTACTCAGCTTTGTTTCAATTGTTTAACAAATAAAATCCTAAAAACAGTGAGGATGTGCCAGGTCATTACCTTCTTTAAATACATGGTGCTAATTTTTCTTACTTGTAGAAAATGGATGAATGTTTTTACAACACTGTAGTTCTTTCCATGTTGAATTATTGTTGAAATAATTTATCAGAGTTTCTTTTAAACATAATAATATAGCGAATTCTTGAGACATACTAAATTATCCATTATACTATATAATTAAATGTATCTCTAACCCCTCACAGTTTTTTTATACCCATTTTCAGTCTTTCATTCTGATGATCAATAGAATTCACATTATCATTTTAGTGCATATTTAGTGTGTGTTATGTTCTACTTTTTTCCCTGTGGATTTTTTCCATTTATTTCCAAATCCACATAAATGGATTTTATTAAAGCTCTAATTTAACATTTTCATCATAAGCTTTTCTCCATGTCAGTAAGTCTTGTACCTAGAAATCGATCTCTTTCAGGTAAACAATGGAAAGTTTGATAATGTGGAAGTGTTATCATCTGTTTGTAGAAGATTAGCTTCTTTCGTTTTTAAAACTTAATTACCAAGCATGTTTCCAACATGCAGACACATTTATAGACATGTAAAGAATAATTAAATGTTAGTTTGCTTAAAAAATAGGATTTATTGAAATAAACATGGAAAGATGTTCCCACCTTCCATTTAAATATTTCCAACCAAGATTCTCTGAGAGCACTATAAAGTGATATTTTTTAATATAAAAAGACATCAAACCTGATTTTCAATTTTAAAATATTTTTGCCATTTATTGGGGGTACATTGGGGGTACACTGTAGCCCCTACTGGCCTGGAGCATGTGTATCCTCCTGCCTTAGTGCTGCTCCAGTGCTAAACTGACAGCTATCACACCTGATGAAATTTTTGAGCATTTTTTTATGTTTTATTTTTCATAAAATGTATTTTGATCATGTTTTCCCCCCACCAAATCCTCCTAGTCTCTCCCTATCAATCAAACTTCATGTTCACACTCCCCTCTTCCAGCAATAAAAGAAAATCAAAATAAACAAAACATCTGTTAAAGCAAAACAAAGACCAAAAAAACCATAAACAAACAAAACAAAATAGAATAAACAAATAAAACAATTAAAATCAAACAAAAACCATGGAGTCCCTTTTGTATTAGCCAACTATTCCTGGGACGAGTTAACCTGGTTGTTTTATACATGTTAGTAGGCATGTTATTGGTGAGCTCTTGGCTAACCGTGAAAGGTGAGTGTAACTTGTGCTTTTACAACAATGCCTTTGTACTGAGCTTTGAGTGAAAACTTGCTGGTCTTAGTTTTTCTCTTGGGAATGAGAAAATCATCCTATGCATGCCTCTATCTCTTACAGACAAGCTTGTTGTCTCTTGAGACTCATGTCTTCTCAGACTAAATATTCTTTGTTTCTTTAGTTACATCTCTCTAGGTGAGTCATTTACCATTTTAATGCCTCACTTCTGTTTGCCATGTTTGTTTGCTTGGTTTTAGTATAATGTAGAAATTTACAGTAACAAATGAAGACAAATAAAATATGAACAGTTTACAAAGTCTTCCAGAAAAAGCAAATCTTCTTATATTTGCCTTATATTTCTCTACTTACTACCTCAAAAGGATTAGAATAACAAGGAACAATTTTAAAAAGACTATCTCTGTTTTTCCTAAAAACCCATATATGTATTCATAATTGCTATATTTAAAATTCAAAGATTGTGTTTTATTTCTTCTCCCCTGTCATTACATCTTACCAGAAATTCATGAATATATTAATTGTATACAAATCACCAATATTTTAATGTTTAATAATTTAAATACATAAATTTATAACAATGTGATTAATAACATAAGAACTTTAAGGAACAGTAGCTTAAAAATATTAATATACAATATGAGAGATAAATTGATTTGTTTTCCTACAAAATCTATGTACCATTTCTACAAGTATAACTGATTCTACTGCTTTTAAATCATTGAGGATGCCCCATGGGAGGCTTCATTCTCCCTGAGGAGTAGATGGGAGTGGGTTGGGAGGGAAAGTTAATGGGGGCAATGGGCAGATGGGAGCAAAAGACAACTGGAATTAGTATGTAAAATAAGATTATTTTTAATTTAAATCAAAATTAATTTTTTTATGTTTTCATGGTTGTGCAGTTTATGAGCGTCTTTATCTTTCTTTTTTATTTTTATTTTACATATAGATCCCAGTTCCCTCTCCCTCCCTCCCTCTCTCTCACCCTCTCATGCCCCCCAAACACCCTCCTCTCCTGTCCCCCCCCCCCAATCCACATGTAAGGTGATACCCTCCAGGAGGGGTCATCTAAATCTGTCAAGTCATTTGGAGTAGGGACTAGGCTTTTTCTAATGACTCTAGGTTAAGGGATGAATTAATGGGGGATGAATTAATTTTTTAAAAAGTCATTTATTTTTAAAGAATCCAATTATTTCCCCCAAATAGAAAGGTTTAGGATTTTTTGTTGTTATTTGCTCACTTGTGATGGTGGAATGTCCTTCTGTATATATGTTTCTTTTATTGGTTGATGAATAAAACACTGATTGGCCAGTAGCCATCCAAGAAATATAGGTAGGGCTATCAGAAAAGGAGAATTATGGGAAGAAGAGAGAGGAGCTGCCAGGGAGACACCATGTAGCTGTTGAAGGCGTAACAGGTCCATGCATTCTCCAGTAAGCAAAGACCATGTGCAAATACTTCGATTATTAGAAATGGTTTAAAATATTAAGAGAGAGCTAGCCAATAAGAAGCCCGAGCCATTGGCCAAACAGTTTATTATTAATATAAGCCTCTGTGGATTTATTTGGGACTAAACTGCGCTGGGACCAGGCAGGGCAGAAACTTCCATCTACAGAACTGTTTTTGCAATTTGTGTATTTGGGGTTGTTGAATCAAGATCTCAGTATGGTGCTCTTGTTGACCTCAAAATCTCAGTGATCTTTCCTCAGCTTCCGAAGTGCTAGAATTGTGTGAGCCACTCCATCTGACTTAGGTTCTCTAAACACAATGCCAATAATGTTCACAATGTATTGTTATGCAAAACATATCCAGGAAGCTCTTTGGGAGACATCTCAGGAAGGAAAACTGTCATCTATGCTATGGCAAGTTTGAACACCTTGAATTTGAAATTTTAAACTGCTAAAAATAGCTCTTTAGGGCTGGTGAGGTGGCACAGCCATCTAACACCAGGTTCACAACAACAAAATAGCACTGTATATGGCCATATGTATTCACTCCAGTGATTACTATGCTGAGTTACAAATGGATTCTCAGTGGCAGTTGTCTTTGTCACTCTCTCACAGCTTCACAGCTTTAATGCCAGAGTAGGGGCTTTGGCATTTTCCCTGCTCTACACTTTACAAGAAACTGATGAATTATTTCTTTACCTTTACTGCCTTATCTTGAGTCCCAGCAATCAACAAAAGCAGCAATGGCTTATTATTTGTTTGCATGTGTTTTGTTGCCTTCCTTAGCTTTAAAAATTTTAATATAGTATAGCAATATTCAATAATTATTTGTTTACACTAGTATTTCCTGCATTAATGTTTTTATTTTTTGTTTAAAACTCTGTACTCTGGGAGAAGAAATTAATTTCCTTAAACAATTATTTTACTTCTCCCAATTTCTTTCTTGCTGATACAGTCTGAATCCTTGAACATTTTAATGACTACATATTCATTCATCCCATTCATGAAATATATATTTAATAAACATTTTACCATTGCTGAACTGTATTGTTGATTTTTAAAGAACAGTTTCTATACTATACTTTGCATTTTTATTATAACTGATAAAGCCTGCAACAAATTTTCCTTTGTTTGCTGACTTTCAGTTCTTTGTATATTAGTTGTTTTTTATAATCCTATAAAGCTGTGCTTGATGAAGTTGGTGTGTGTGTGTGTGTGTGTGTGTGTGTGTTTAATTCAGAAATAGAAACATGATCAGTAGAGTACAAGGCCTCCTTAATGTTTGGGGCTATCTCTCCTGAGTAGAACAGAATCAAGAAATGAAGAACTGATTTGCCACTCTGTTAGGATGCATGTATACCTTCATTCTGTTCCTTAATAATGGTTCCCCTATTACCAGTATTTCGTGCTCTTTGTGTTTTACTTATTAAAGATTGTTTTATTTTATGTGTGTGAGTGTTTTGCAAGTATATATGGGCACCACATGCTTGCCTAGTGTCCGGAAGCCAACAGATCTCTGTAGTTGCAGGTGGTTGTGAGTCCCCATGTGGATGCTGGGAATGAAACCAGATCCTCTACAAGCAGCAAGTATTTTTAACCACTGAGTCATTTCTCCAGGCCCCTATTATGTTTGTTAACCACAAGTTGAATTGTTCTACTTTTGGAGTATGATTTTATTTTTCTTTCTCCCTTTGTTTCTTTCTTTCTTTTTTCCTCATTTTTGTTTTATAAGACAGGGTTTTTCTGTGTAGACCTAGATGTCCTGGAACTAGCTCTTGTAGTCCAGGCTGACCTTGAACTCACAGAGTTCCACCTACGACTGCCTCCCAAGTGCTGGAATTAAAGTTGTGTGCCACCATCACCTGGTAGAGTATGTTACCACTCTCCTTTCTTTCATTAATAACTTCTGATCTTTCACTGACATCCATTACTTTCTTTAATATATGATTGTTTTTATGTTGTTTTTATATTCCCTACTTGAGTTCCTTTTTACTTGAGTTCATAAAGTAGAGGACTAAATTGTTTGAGTGTTCCATGGCTTTCAAGAGCAGCAGAGTTTCTACTTAGGAACAGTTTTCTTCTCCAGCATTGGCAGAGGAATGAAATGAGACATCTGTTTCTTTGCTGGTATCAGCGCATTTAGGAATTGGCAGGATGGTTTGATTGAAAATTTTCTAAATATGATCACAGTGCTTTATAGATTTTCATCTTTATTTCTGAAGAGCATAAATATGGATTACATTTGCCCTTTAATCATGTGTTTGCTGTTCAAGTAGATTTGCCAGATCTTGGAAGGGTCTGTGGCTAGATTGGGATGCTCAGTATATTTTTTGAGGGAAGAAAGTTCAAACATTCTCAGAAATAAAAATATTTTTGCACCCTCTGTCATATTCTTTGTACTTTTTCTGGTTTCCACACAAAAGAAAACTGTACTGTTTTCTCCACTAAGCTACAAAAAAGAGCATTTAACATGAACAGATAAAATAACAATGTTAATATCTGACTTCACTATTGGTACATTATTAGCAGTATACTCATTTGTTTATCATCCGTCTGTCTGTCTATCTATTATCTATCTATCATCTATCATTGATCTATTTATATATCTAGCATATCTATTTATCTATATATGAATGTATCACTACATGTTGCTTACTTCTAATGTAAATTATTTTGCTAATCAAAGTACAGTTGCCATCAATATTCTCAAAAGTGATACAAGAAAAGATACATAAGCAAATCACTCCATTTCACCCATGAGTCTCTTGTTTTTTATGAGGGAGTTGTCCATTTTGAGTTGTATATCCTGAGATAGACAGATGCTATTATTCTTTCCTTTAATCACTGACATTGTTTATCACATACACTTTACTCTCAAATGCTCATTGAATCTGATTCTCTTTACTTTTGGTGGTGCTACATTTTTAGTAAGCTTTACTTGGGACTTTGCATATCTCTGAACATCTTAGTTGCCCATCAATTCAAGTTTGTCTTAGCCTTTTATCTCCAGACATTTCATAAGTCCCAGAGTGCCTGTTCATTACATCATGACACCATATTCATAGACTACAAGATTTTCAGGACAAGATCATTATCCATTTCAGAGATGAAATAAAGTTAGAGCATCATGCAGATATACAGTTACTATAGAGGGTAAATGAAAACACATTTACAGTGTCAATGCAGGCAGGGATGTGAGATAATTACATCTCTCCTACTTCAGGGAAGGGAATATTACTGAGGAATGTATTCTTAAAAAGTTTGCCATAATTTTATAATGTTAGCCACATGCCTGTTGTATGACCTAACAAATTCCTGAGCATTTACCTAAGAGAACCCTTATGCTTGCATAAAAAAATCATAAAATAATAATAAATCTAAATCAGAACAACATAAACACCTGCAAGTGCAATATGAACCATGGTGCATCATTACAATTGAATACTTAGGAATCAAAAGGAAGAAACCACTAATATATACAACATAGAAGTAGCCAAAATGTTGTGTTAAGTAAACATTAACCTTAATTTCAGAAGGGTATTTAATATATGATTCCTCTCCAGTCTCAGTCTAAAAAAAGAAAATGTAATGATAAGAATCGGTGGGTGGTTGCTGGGTTTGTGGTTGGGGAGGGTACTGTTGTATTCATGCTCTGGGGTCTGTTTTCTGTTTTGACACTATGGTAAGTAAGTCCATTAATTATTTTTTTAAAAAATATTTTATGGCTTCTTGAAATAAAATATTTGTATTTAATTGCTTATAATTCACTATGGCAAGCATGACAAAATTCAATAAAGTGCAAATCCCAAACAATTTTACCTCTTCAGATACCAACCCTTTTTATTTGTGCAAGTGGTTGATATTCCAGCCATTCTAAGTCCCTGGCAAGTATGCATGGGATGGCTGCTTTCTTCTACCTCTCCTTCTTTTGTTTTATAGTTATTACACCAAGAAATCTCTCTGTCACCCAAGATTCTTCTACTTGTTATTGAACTAAGGATTCTCCTACAACCTATTACAAAGTAGTGGGATTATATGCATGCACCAAAACATTCCTCTGGTTTTTTTTTTTTTTTTTCTTTATTTCAATTTATCTTTCAATGCATGGGAACACACCCATTTTTCTTGTGCTTCTCCACAGTCAAGCACTATTAGTATCCTTGGACTCTTTGTTATTCTATTATATCTACTTAAGAATGACCACATTGCACTGTGATGTGTGCTTGTCACTATGTGTTGAGCTTTATTTTTTGTTGTTATTACTTAGTTTGTTTTGATAATTATTTGTTTGAATTTGAAAAAAGCTTGTTTTACATATCAATCCCAAGTCCCATACCTCCTGTCCTCCCCTGTTTTCCCCACCAATCTCCATCCCATCCCCTCTCTGCTTCCCAGGGAGCAGACTTGCATGGGGAGTCTTCAAAGTCTATAATATCATTTGGAGCAGGGCCACTCCCCTCCCCTTGTGTCTAGGCTAAGAGAATATCCCTCTATGTGGGATGGGCTCCCAAAGTCAAGTCATTTGTATACTGGGGATAAATACTGATCCATTACCAGAGGACCCATAGACTGCCCAGTCCTCCTAACTAACACTCATGTTTAGTGAGTTTGGGTCTGTCCTATGCTGGTTTCCCAACTGTCATACTGGAGTCTGTGAATTCCCCCTGGTTCAGGTCAGCAGTTTTTGTGGGTTTCTCAAGCCTGGTCTTGACCCCTTTGCTCATCACTCCTCCCTCTCAGTCACTGTATTCCAGGAGTTCTGCTCAGAGTTTACCTGTGGGTGTCTGTTTCTGCTTCCATCAGTTACTAGATGAAGGCTCTAGGATGGCATATAGGTAGTCATCAGTTTCATTATTGGGGAAGGGCATTAAAGGTAACCTCTCCATTATTGCTTAGATTGTTAGTTGAGGGCATCCTTGTAGTTCTCCAACATTTCATCCTGCCAGATTTCTCTTTAAACATATAATGGCTCCCTCTTTTATGACATCTCTTTTCTTGCTCTCCTTTATTCTTTCCCTAACTCAGCCTTCCTGCTCCATCATGCCCACATCTCCCCTCTTCTTCCTAATTCCCTCTTCCCTCCTCCCATGCTCCCAATTTGCTTGGGAGATCTTGTCCCTTTCCCTTTCTCCAGGGTACCCTGTATATCTCTCTTAGGGTCTTCCTTGTTTCCTAGCTTTTCTGGCTGTATGGATCGTAGGCTGGTGATCCTTTGCTCTATGTCTAAAATCCGTATATGAGTGAATACATACCATATTTGTCTTTTTGTGACTGGGTTACCTCACTCAGGATGAAGGGCATTTAAGTTATATCTAGGTTCTGGCTATTACAAATAATGCTGCTATGAACATAGTTGAACAGATATCCTTGTTGTAAAAAATGTGCTTCTTTTGGGTATATGCCTAAGAGTGGAATTACTGGTTCTTGTGGTAGACTGATCCCCATTTTCCTGAGGAACCGCCATACTGATTTCCAAAGTGGCTGTGGGTGTTTGCACTCTCACCAGCAGTAGAAGAATGTATCCCTTTCTCCACATCCTATCCAGCATAAACTGTCTTTGGTGTTTTTGATTTTAGGTATTCTGAAAGGAGTAAAATGGTATTTCAGATTTGTTTTGATTTGCATTTCCCTGATGGCTAAGGATGTTGAGTACAATCTTAAGTGTCTTTCAGACATTTTAGATTCATTTTATTGAGAATTCCCTTTTTGGTTCTGTACCATACTTTTTAATTGGATTATTTGGTGTTTTGGTAACTAGCTTCTTGATTTCTTTGTATATTTTGGAAATCAGCTCTTTGTCAGATGTGGGCTTGGAGAATACCTTTTCACATTCTGTGGGTTTCCCTTTTGTCTTGTTGACTGTGTCCTTTGCCTTACAGAAGCATTTCAATTTCAGGAGGTCCCATTTATTAATTAGTCCATTAGATCAACCACGGGAAAGATTGTATCACATGCCTACTGTTCTTGGTCTATTCCAACAGAGGCAGTATTGCTTCAAATAATTCATAAACCTTGAAACATATTTCATAACTTAAAAAACATCATCAGGGCTGTTTTTATCAAGATGCTACCCTTAGATGTTGTTATTGGAAACATTCATATTTTCTACCACTACAGTGAATATTTGTTGACATTGGTGGTTCCAACCTCTGCATTTTGACCATTCTGAGGCAGAAATTCAGAGCCTTCCAGATATATATCTTAAAGTAACCTTTATGGATCTAATAAACACTAATACCATCTGTGCTTTTCTGTAGCCCAGGGAAATTCCATCTAGAGTTACAGGACATTTTTGAATAGAGATAGGAATATCTACAGTTCCCTTGGAGTCCATAACATTTTATTTTCTACATATTATGTGTGTTGCAACTACTCCTTGCTTTTATGTGCTATTATAACCACAATTTAAAAACCATTTGTTTTATATATGAACACTTAGGTCAAGCTCTCCAGTAGTCATTTTAGATTATGTTGATTTTATTATATGATACAATCATTTCCTATAAAGTACTGTAGTGACAACCTGACAGTGGTAATTGGCTATAGAAGACAAAAAGATAAAAAGTGTTTTGTGAATGAAGCCAATTATTGTTTTTTGGTTGACATAATTAGTAATAAGGTGTTGACAGGCTCATCAACTCTGAACTTTTATTCAATCAAGTGCCTGGGAGGTTTCTCATATTACTCTTTTTCTTAGTGATCTTACAGCTGTTTTCCTTCAGTAATAATGTTTTACTTTACTGGTAACAGCACAGACTAGATGCAATAAGTGTTAGTCAATGAAATTAATATGATACATAAACGTTCCAGTGATATCCCAGGCAAATCCTGCATTTCATATTACAATGTTTGTCACGAAAGTCTCTGGCTGCCTCGCCAGCTGACTTAGATATCTTTGCTTACTGTATTCCTCAGTTCTTCCTGTTCTGCCAACAATCCAGGTTTGTACTGGCCTTTGAACTTTACTCTACTCTGAATATAGCACTTATAGCTCCATGTGGGACTTTCCACAGTTATTCCACAGTAAAACTGTCACTTTCTTGAAGAGTCCTTTCCAGATAGCCTCCTGAAAATATCTTTCATTGTTGGAATGCAAAAGCAATCTTGGAATAGCTCAAAGAAATTGATGGAATGCATCTCCTTCCCACTTTATGTTCCCAATTGTCACATTGGTAGATCAAAATCTATCATGCTGTGAATATTTGAAGGAAAGGAAGTGGCAAACCTTATATAAAGAAGGGGTTTGTTTGGAGGAGCTGGTTTTTAAAGAGTGATGGGAATGGTAGTGACTATAAACTATTCATATGTATCACTGTCTATTTACTTGCTGCTACTTGTAAAGCCTTTACTTTCTATTGATATAAAGTCTGTATAGAATTACTTAGAGACTAGAGAAATGATTTAGTTACAAGTGGCCCTCACAATGCCTGAATGAGAGAATCTACTCTCAGAAACTGTCCTCGGATTCCCACCTGTGAGACAACACACACACACACACACACACACACACACACACACACACACACATACACACACACACACACACACACATATAAGTAAATATAATTTAAAACTTTCAAAAAAGAATTCTAGTTTGACTCACTTTTTCATTAGAAGTGACAGTCTCAGCATTTTACCATCTGTCAGTGGTAGCCTTCCTATTCTTCTGTGAATGATATCTTCAAGCAATGTGTGTGCTATTATTACTTTATTTCAATTAAAGTCAAATACTTTTTTCAAGATAACTAGTTAGATCTGCTTTATCTAGCATATGAATTTCACCCAGAAGAGAGAACTTTTAAATCCCTAAATCATCCAAGAAATCTCTTCAATTCTTTCATGTCAAGGTTAATAATTAAATGTTTAATACCTCTTTAAGCTATTAAGCTAGCAATAAAAATGCAATATTTTAACCCAATTTACTCGATTAAAGAACAATCCCAGATGTTATTTAACATGAAGAATTGCACTGGTCTGCATTTCATTAACATCTGAGTGGTATAAAGAGAATTTCAGATATGCAAGAGGCCCATTTGACCCTTTTCAATAACCAAGTATTATCTCCATTTTCCTTGGTGCACATCTCTCAGTGTTTTGCACCATGTGTATCTAACATTGTCCGTACCATTTATTAAAACCCCTACAACAAAACAAAAACAAAAAACAAAACAAAACTGTACACTGGCAGGTGTTACCAACCAATTATCAACTTAAATTCAAATGAAGGTTTTACTCACCATACCTGACATTTTTCCATACTGCTTGCTATATTTATGTGTTTTCATGAATTGAACATTACTTTGCATTAGAAGTAAATGACACATATAAAATTTATTTAGCATGTGATTCTCAGTTCCGAGGGGATATGCTTAAATTAAGAAGAAACACATTTGAGCAAGGTCATGTAAACCTTTAATATTAGCAACTGGGAGGCAGATGTAGGCAGATTTCTATGATTTCTCAGCTAGCCTCATCTATATCTTGACCATGTTCTCACCAAAAACATTGGAAAAACTGATTTTGTGACTAGAAAGATTACTCAATGGTTAAATGCATATAATGCTCTAAAGAGGACCCTGTTTCAGTTCTTTGCACAAATGTCAAAAGGCTTACAACTACTTCTTGGCAACTGATCCTTGTGGCCTTCCCAGGCTCCTGAACTCATGTGTACATACTCATATGCACACACATAAGCACACAATTAAAACCACCCAAATAAACTTAAAAAAATAAAACATGCTGGTATTTCCAATACATCTGTTCACTTTTTCTAAAACAATGAACACAGTCAGTAATACAGCAAAGAACATTTAAGGATATTGCTAACACATTCTAGGGTATCATATCTCATTTGAAGAAAATTGAAAAATATAGCCATTTGTGAATGTTAAGATTTAAAGATAAACAAACATTAAGTATCCTAAACTGATGTTCCCATCTCATTATTGACTGATATACTTGTATGTTAACCACCTCTGAAAGATGAGTAAAATAAAAGCTGTTTTGCAGCCTGACCCTCTTTCTAAGTTTTGGTACCACTCTTAAAGTCTGCCTGGATTCTGAGGCCCAGTTAAACCAAAACCTGGCTTAGCTGAACAAATAAGATCACAATAAAAATGCCTCTCAGTTTTATTGCTGAGTTTCCAATGAAGTTGTTTGCTCTTTAGTTTTAGGTACACGGTTGCTAAAATCTAGCTCTACCTCATGCCCTGGGAGCAGTAAATTTTGCTAGGAAATCATTGCTTTTTATGGCAGGTCAACCACAGCACAAACTTGCAAATATTTATAGAGCTTTTACCTAGTACTACTCTCTGGTGAACGCTGTGGAGAACTCAAATAAGAATAAGGCTTTTATCAATAGAAGGAATTGGTGATCAGGAAGGTTGAAATTTACCTTGCTGATAAAGAAAGGAAGATTTGGAAGATAAATGATAAATCGAATTGAACAAACCCGTAAGAAGGAATGACATGGGAGGACTTATGATGGAAAAATCTAAGGCTGGTAGTCCTGGGATCTATAAGAAAGCAGGCTGAGCAAGCCATGAAGGTAAAGGCAGTAGGCAACATTTCTCCACAGCCTCTTCACCAACTCCTGCCTCCTGGTTCCTGTCCTGTTTGAATTCCTACCCTGGCCTTCTTAGGTGATTGACTGCAATGTGGAAGTTGAAGGTGAATAGACCCTTTCCTCTCCACTTTGTTGTTATCATGGTGTTTCATCACATTAATAGAAACTCCACTTAGGACCAAAACTTCTGCCTGCCTGTGGATCAGAATACAAGAACTTCAGCTGCTTTTCTAGTGCCATGCCTGATTGCCTGATAACATACTCCCTGCCATAATGATTAAAAAAAAAAAAAGAAAAAGAAACAAACAAAAAAACAAACAACTAATCCTCTGAAAATATAAGCAAGCCCTCAACTAAGTACTATCTTTTAAAAGGCTTGCCTTGACCACAATGTCACAGCATTAAAACAGTAGATAAGACAGAAATTGGTATCAGGATAATGGGGCATTGCTGTGGCATACCTTACTATGTTATTTGTTTTGGGGAGGATGGTAGAAGAGCTCTGGAACTTTGGGTTAAAAAACATCCATTGAATATTCAAAGCTTGGCAAGCTTTTTGTGGAAACCTGGAGCATAAGAATGTTGAGAAGCATGCAGACGAAAACCAAGCTTTCAGAGTTCTGGAAAGAAGTTTGAGAATAATTTAAAGACTATCAGGGCCATTGTTTTTTGAGCTGAGGATCTGTTCTTCTGATTAGTTGGGGCTGAAGAAACAGCTGTGATTATCAAGAGACCAGAGCCACTGAAAGGAAACCTTTGCTTTACTGAAAATTGATGCTGGTCATCTGGGACTGAGAAATGAGCAGTGATTAAGAAACCAGAATCATTGAGGTAAAATTTTGGGAATTGTCCTCAGAATCATCACACACAAGCTGTTGCCCAGAGATGAATAAGTCTGCACCTAACACTATTAGCCAAACTTGGGTAGTGTAAGAGTCGCCCAGGTGGTATATATTTTGAAGGTATGAAGGGATCATGGAAAGGAGCTGAGGCTTGGCATTGTGAGAGTTCAGAAAAGATCATTGGTGAACATGCACCCTGGTAGCAGTAGGAAGCTCAGGATTGAGGTGGTCATGCAGAGAGTTTGAGTTTGAGGCTTGTCATGATAGAGTCCAAGAGATGCTATTGGTTAAAGTTCAGCCCATTTGCAGCAGACACCTCAGCATTATGGAGATGGTAGGACCAAGGGATGAACAACAAAACCAGCGGCAACAGTGGAATAGAGCCCTCAGAGATTAGCTGATAAACTGTGTGTGCTGCAGAACGTGGAACCGGAGAAATGATCCAATCTAGTTATGGCGGCCCAGAAGGCTGTGAATAAGTCCCAGATATTAGACATTGAATTATTTACATTGTTGGGATTGGATTTTATTTTGTTTTAGTTGTGCCTGTACCCTGTTTATTTCCCTCTGAAAATAAACTGCTTTACTTATTTCTAATTTTACAGAAACCCACAGTTGGTAGACTTTAAAAAAATTTAAAACAGAGAACTTGGAGTTTACAGAGACTCTGGATTTTAAGAGACTGGATATTTTTAGGGAGAAACCTTTTTTTTTTTAAAGAGTTTGAATTATCAAGGATCTGGTTTTTCTTTCCAGTAAAGTGTTTTATATTGTCATGTGTTTATGCATATGTGATCCTGAGGAAGAACAAGAAAGGAAAGTTGAGTGATATGTTTTTTTTGTCAAGTTAGCAAGGGGTTAGTTGTTTTGCTAGTTTAATGACAAATTGAAGAAAGCTAGGGACATCAGAGAGGAAGGAGTTTCAGTTGAGAAATTACTTCTATCAAATTGGCGTGAAGGCAAGCCTATAAGACATTTTCTTAATCAGTGATTGATATGGAAAGGACAAGTCCATTGTGGTTGGGGCTAACCTTGAGCTGTTTGTCCTGGATTGTATAAAAAAGCTGACTAAGTGAGTCATGGAAGGCAAGTCTGTAAGCAGAATTGTCTATAGCCTCTACATCAATTTTTGCTACCAGGTGCCTGCATTCTCTGAGATCATGATTTGACTTTCTTCAATGATAGAAGTTAAGCGAATAAACCTTTTTTCCCCAATTGCTTTGACCATAGTGTTTCATCACAGCAATAGAAACCCTAACCAGGACAAATGCAGAATGTTCTAATAGAACTTAATTTGGAAAAACATGTGATGCTCACGACTTGATCATAGGTGATAACCTGCAAATATCTGAATACATTTAATAAAATTGGCTGAAAATACATACAAATGCATAATTGCTGTGTTATAAAACTATATAACATGTTGTATAAACATAATACACATATATACATATGTGTATATTTGGAAAGAATAAATTATGCTTGTGAACAAATGATTGCTCTTAGAGTATTGGTAAAGTTGAAGGCATGAAGAGAGTGTCATATTCTGTCTCATGTGTAGTTTTCTTATGTTGTGGACTGAAGTATTACCTGTCTCATTATTACACCGAATCCTAATACTTCCTAATTCCCAAATGATACTTGATGACAAAGCCTCTGAGAAGTAATTAGGTCATGAGGCTTGAGCCCTCCTTAGTGGGATTAGTGTTCTTAAATGAAGACAAAAAAGAGTTCACCTCCTATTTCCTCCTGCAAACCCCATGATGCTATAGCTCCAGTCATAAGCTTTAACTTCTGGAGCTTTGGAAAATAGTATTTAAGCTATCCAGATGCTGTTCCTTTTTGCAGCCCAAGTACAGTAGGATCATTTTCACTGCTTGTTTTTCTGATCCTGACCCAATTTTTTGCTTCATAAAAGGCCTTCAATCTCCAGATTTTACTTTATGTCCAGCTAGCCACATTTTCTGTGCAGACATAGTAGACTATTGGCTGTCCTCAACTTCTCTCTCCACTATATTCAAATTTGATGATGGAAGCTGAGTTTCTACATCTACTATAGTTTGTTGTACACTCTGGGTATGTTATTCAAACTATATAAGCACATAATATAGAACCATTTGGTGTTTTGTTTTAATGTATGGCCATCCTGTTATTGCCAGGTGTTTTTCGAAATACTTTCCTTTACTCTAAAGGTACATAAATTCTATAAACTTTATTTTCTTTATACAAGAAAGCAAAGCCCTCCCTGTTCTAGATAAAGGAACTCCAAATTAACTCAGGTGTCCCTACTTTGTAATACAAAAAATAAAAATAAAAAATAAATCTTACCTCTGCCTCAGGCTGTCTCCACGAGCTCTCTCTAAGCCTCAGACTGTAACCTCTCCTCATCATGGCTGGAGAATGAATGCCTCCAACTGAATATTTTTTTTTCCATTGGAGCTTAGAGAACAGGTTTATTGACAACAATCTCATAAATGCCCTCCTAAGGAAAATCTGTTTCTAAACCTAAAATATTTAAAACCCACTCTCACTAGCAATCTGTCAACAAAATAGAGTAACAGGTCACTACATATAAATGTCATATCCAAAATTTGCTTCATTTTAACATTTTGCCAATTTAAAAATTACATTTAATTTTCACCCTTCTTGGATGCTGTAAATCAACATTCAATTTTATTAGGAAGATTCATAAATATACTGTCTAGCTGCTGTTAACCTGAAGGTCATCAGTCAGTAGTATATTACTCTATGAACAGAGCCAAATATCTTGTATTGTTAGTCATAGTAATTTAGTCAAAATGCAAACTTTGTGGTTTCCCTCCAATCCCCCAAAACTTATGATACAGTGTGAGAAACTGTATCACCTACTATAAGTTCATCTGTGTACCTCAGGTGTCTGAAACTAAAAAAGGGATTCTTTTGTATTTTGATAAAAATGTACTCGAATATTTCATAACATTAATATTTATTGCTTTATATGAATACTGTATTGAAAGCCCAAGCATTCAGTTTACACACAAAATTATACAATTATACCGCTTCACAAAGGCAGTGAACACATTACAGTCTACAAAATCTACTTTACAGAAATTTTAAAACTCTAAATATCAAAAGGTACAGTTGAAGAAACAGATATAAATTTGGCAGCCAGTAATTTTGACAGGGAAGTTGCAGCTTGCATGACTTTAAATATGTGAATTTGAGAATATTTAGAGTAGTAACCATTGTGCTTTGTGTTGATCTGAAAAATGTAACACTGGCTGTCTAAGAAGCATGTTCAAAAATATTGATTCACTTCAAAATGTTGTAGAAATCATGGTGGTCTGTGTCCCCTAAAGCTTTAGTCATTTTAGCTCAGGTACATTACTGAAGCAATTACTAATTCTTCCATGTTTCACACCAATGCCATGTGCATAGAGCATAATTCAGAAAGAAAGGTGGAATGTTCACAATGTTCAGAAAAGCAAGTGAAACGTTGTTAGGGGACCTGTGGGCTCTTCTGAGATGGTTTCCTGTCAGCCTCCTAAGCACTCCTTCTACCAACAGTGAGCTAATGCTCCTACTCAACTCCCCGGGTAAATAAAGCATGTTTTCTCATAAATAATGAAGTCTTTTTTTTTTCCTCAGGCACCTTAGAAGTATACAAAAGAATTTTAGTTTGCACAGATCTCTTGGAATGTGTTTGACCTGGTATTTGAATAGACTTAAAAAGATTTCCAGGTTTTTCTTTCCAGGGCCAGATTTTATTTCAGTTACTCAGAAGAGAAACTAAGTGTCTTCTGAAGGATGTGAACTCAGTCATTACCAATAAAAAAGTATCCACTGTAGTCATCTCTTATAGAAACAGAAAAATATAACATCCCCCTTAGAATAATCTATATATGTATATATGACTTAAAGTTCCATTGTACAGTTGAACAATAAAATCTGAAACCACATGAAATCCTATAATTCACATGTTAACATGTTCAAACTATGACTGAAAATATGGAAACCGTGAGACAAGACAAAAATCTTTCTTGTATATGTATAAACCAAATGTGATCATCTTTAAAAAGTTTTCAAAATTATTGTTTTCCAGTTTAAAAACTTTAATTCTAAAATTAAAAAACAAATCTATACACAAACCACTGATTTGAATACACCAGAAAAAACACAAACAAAAACCCAAACAAAACAAGAAAATCAGCAAAGAGCGGGACCCAGGAGCTGGTATTCACAGCTCTTCCACGCACAACTCTTTCAGGGTTTATTCTTAAGTTTCTTTATTTTACAGCCTGTTTGTCTTGTAAAACTAAAGGTCCACTTTATTACTTAAAAGCTGTATACAGTGTAACCCAGAATTGTATGTAAACCTCTACATGTTTCTAAGTAGTTAAGCCTTGTTCCTCCAACTGAATATTAAAGTCACTGCTACAGTGTTTGATACTCTCTAGTGCTGAGAATAAAGGCATGTGATCTGTTACTCTTTTAGACTGATTCATTCTCCTGTATCCCTGGATGGCCTTGAACTCAGAGAGATCTAGCTACCTCTTAATTCTGAGTCCTGGCATTAAAGGTGTCTACCACCATCTCCTAGCTTCTGGCTGTTGATATTGAAGGCTTGTGTCAGGCTTCTATGGCTTGTGACTGATTTTGCTCTCCAAATCCTCAGGCAAGCTTTAATAAATCATAAATACTATATCATCACACCACTGAGAATTTTCCTATGGTTCTATTAAAGGTACCATCATAACCTTAATTCTCAGAGAAACAACCTGATTTTTCCTATGATTGCAAGATTTACCTGATCCCATTTTTAACTTGAAGAAGACAATAATCACAACTGATTTTTGTTGTTGTTTTAAGACAAAGGTTGGTTGTAAGAAACAAGTTAAGTCCTGTGAATGTGTATCACTTGACATTGGTATGGACCTATCTTGGTCTCCAATGCCTCAGGCTTGTGACAGTGGCATATTTTCCTGAGGTGTGCTTTGTGTTCAGATTTTGATAGGGCTTGCAGAATATGTCCTCCTTAGTACCTCCCCTACCTTCTCATTTTCATGGTGTAAAGCCTAAAGGGACTAACTAGTCCCATTGACATTAGCAAAACCACGCTCTTCAATCAGTTGCAAATAGTAACCATTCCTCATTGTTTATCTGAATGCAATAACACCACATCCTTGTTCATCTTGTCTTCCTATATTTGGTAGCCATACTGAGACACCAGGATATTATGGCTTCTCTATCTGAGGGTACACCCACCCCAGCTTTTCTGTATTCATGTGTCTGTATATTTGACCTTTTTCATTACATGCTGCCCCAGTTAGGTCAGTCCCTGGAGCCATGCAAGACTATACAACACATGGTAGTATAATTAATCTTAAGTTAACTCATTGTCTGGTGTCGTACCCCCCCCCCAGTCTATAAAGAAGATGCAAGAATTGCTTTTTTTAAAGCCTGGAGACCTGTGTTATCACACCATTCTTTGATAATCCCTGAAGGATTTTGTTTGTTTTTGTTTTTGTTTTTTTGCTTTTTTTTTTTTTTTTGGTTGAACTTGAAGCTGCTGCTTTGTGTTATCAGAGGCTAGTTGCAGGCCCACTTCTGTTTCATGTCTTAATATTGACTCCCAGATGTTTATTGGACTTCTTTATAGACAAAGCTCTGTCCATAAATTGGTGTTTAATTGTCTATAAGATTTTTGAAGAGTGAGTAATTTGAAGCCAAAAGTAAACACATTGATTTTCACCTCAGAAAACAATTATAGGGTTGGCTTGATTTTTTGATAGATTGTTTCTTATATGTATGGTAATGAAGGGAAGGGATGCAAATGAAAATGTAATTATTGCTACTTCATGCAGAATTGTGTCCTTTTTTTTCTTTTGTCTGTTGTGTCAACCAGTACTCTCACCTAGGAAAATCCATTGAGGAAATAGAAGTTGTTTGTGGGAAATGAATGACAGTGGCAATTTCATTTATAAATATTTATTGACTGAGTTAGTTCTTTGCTTGTTAGTTGCAAACTCATTGTGCAATCCAGGTTGGCCTTGAGATTACCATATAGCCCGGATGGTCTTGAACTCAAGGCAATCATGTCTCATCCTTTAGAATGCTAGGATGACAGGGGTGAGCTACCACTCCTGTTTATTGCAGCAACATCTCTCCTCACTTTCTTTATCACTAAAGTTTATTTTTCTCTTATTAAATCAGGGCTTGCCATGGAACTGCTTCACCAACAAAATAAATAGGAACTGATACTATCTATGTCCAGACTTAAAAGGAGTATGGCTTAACTCCCAACTTTCTTGGGATATGCCCAGGGCTTGGAAGTTTAGGAAGCTACTCTGCAGTAATCACTGATATCCTAAAGTTATCATTTCCTTAGGATCTCAAGTTTTGGCCTCTACATCACTAAAACACCCTACACTTTGAGTAAATGGGTTCTTCATACAAAAGTTATTTTAATATGGGCTCATTTTTATTTAATCTTGTAGCAAATGTACATTGAGTGAAGTTAAAGATATAAAGGTATAATATAGTACTTTTACTCAAGGAATTGTCATTGTAATCTGGAAAACAGAGAAGCAAATATGTGAAGTAATAAAATATTCTAGGTAATACAGCCCAAAAATATTTGGATCCAAATTGAGATAGTAGGATACTAAGACACAAGTTGAAGGGCCTGGATCTCTTCATCTACTCTTTCAGTCTTGGTTACCAAATTCAGACAGTAAGGCTTGGCACTAATCATTTTTATAGAATATATTGTCTTCTTAGTTTTAAGAAAACATTTCAATATATTCAAAAATTAAAGTACTGGTCTGCTATTATCGTCTTGCCTGTCAAGTTGCCAAGATTATAGATACATGCAGTTTTATCCAAATTTACATATAATTGCTGTTACATATTTTATGTTATCAACCAAAAAGATCAATGCATACACACACACACACACACACACACACACACACACACACACACACACGAATGTACACTCTGAATTATTTTCAATTTTATTTTATGAGTAATGAGGTCAGAAGAGGACATTGGATCCCCAGAAACTATAGTTATAGATGGCTATAAATTACCAGATGTACGCTGGGCATCTAATTCAAGTGCTCCTAATTGCTCAGCCATTTTTCCAGCTCCAGAAATTGTTTTTAATATTATATTGTCTGTGTATGTGTGCTTTCACACACACACATGCATATGTAAGGGTGCCCATGGAGACCACAAGAGAGTGTCGCACACACTATGCAGCTAGAGTCACAGTTAATTGTGTGATATGCACCCAATGTGTGTACTGAGAACCAATCTTGGTCCTTTAAAAGAGCGGCAAGGATGTTGTACCTGATCTGTCTCTCCAACCTACTACATACCAGCAATTATGCAAATGATATCTTATGTTGTTCCTGTGAGGAACTTATGAAAGCTTAATTCTAACAAATGCTTTCCTTTCAGATTAATGTTTTAAGGTTGTATGAAACTTTGTTCAGTCAATCAAGCTTTTAGAGGAAAGAGGAAAGGTAGACTACAAAATAGGGTATTTCATCAAGCCTCATCCAGTTGACAATAGTTTTCTATATGATCACACGGGAAAGCATAACTATTTATGATTCATCACTGACAATTTACTACAAACATTCAAATATATTAACATTGTTCTCTGACAAAATCTTGTTTTATTTTCTGCATTGATGACAATCCATGCTGAAGGAGCTGGTCTCATTAAGACAATTCTTACATTAACAAATAAAAGCTACTAATAAATGTCTCAATAGTGTGTCTTGACAATGCTTTCTGAATGAAATATTTGTAATTTCTACTTAATTGTTTTGTGAACAGGAGAGTGTTGGGAATGTAACTTTTATAACAATTGCACATAACTTTAACCCTTTAGTTGTCATAGTTTTAGTTCAAACTTACTAGCTTTTTATCATAGTTAATACATATCAAATTTGTTCATCTAGAGCTTTCAAAAATAATGTCTGAACTAGAATGGAACATAATATCTTATGTCTTACTCCTTATGTCTTCTACAGAATTGAGTTCCAAATTTAATATCTCTAGCTGCACGATTGGTATATTTGAAACAAGAAATGCTCGTCATAGGTTAATAGGTTTTAGGGTTGGTCCCATGTTTGATACTATTGGAAGTCAGAATATTTAGGTAGAATGCAGAGAAGATCTATAGGATTTTCATGCTACATCTTGAAAAAATAGAGAATTCTAGGGTCTTTCCACTTCCACAACTTCATCATGAGGTGAGTGGCTTTGCACCAACTCACATCCCCCCAGCATATGAGGTCTAAAAACTGTGATCTCATAGATAACATTTATCTTTTATAAATTGATTACCTCAGATATTTTACAGTGATAATAATTTACTAATAATATGACCTCATTCCAGTCTGTGTAGGTTTCCCATGGGCCTTATGAGGATCACGGGATTTTATTATGTGATTTTGCCATTAAGAATTACTTGTTTTTTAGAGAATGTCATTCTTTAAATCATTGCTAATTAAAATATGTAAAGCACATAACCGTGTGATTACATGAAGTAGATGTTGTTAGTACAGCTTTAATTTTAATGTTTAATATGGAGTCTTACAACAGTATACTCTCTAATAACATGAACTACATTATTTTTCTGTTGACCACCAAGGATCAGATATTTAATTCACTTGTGCTACTGAGCACACTAATTCCCATAATTTTACTATTGAATATATTCCTCATTAAGTATTGTGCAGTTGAGTTTAGTGTCATAGAAAGAAGAAATAATCAGAGTTAGATTGCAAAAATATTCTAGTGTTTTAGCAGTATTGGCTTTAGGTATTATACAAGCAGGCTAATAAAATAGATTTGAGAGTTGACTGTGGATAAGGAAGTTACACACATTTATCACAGAGCTTGTCAAAAGATTGTATGCTCTAATATGTGTCCTTCCTCTGCTAAAATTATCAATAAGCTAATGAACTTGAGTAGAACAGATGCATGCTTTATGCATTGCTGTATATACAGTACCTCACATAACATTTGATTTGTAGTTGGTAAACAATGTATAAGTTGATATATTTAAAATCTGTGAGATTTGGTTTCTTCTGATATCTGGAGAAGAATTTGTGCTCAAATGTGCAAATGGTGTCTAACATAGGAAGACAGATCTACTTAACTGTTCAGTATTTCACCATATTTAATGTCTTTTACTGCTTTCTTCACAGGATATGCTTAAAAGACACTTGCCTATCTCTTATCAGACTTTATAGTAGAAGAGTCATTACATTTGTATATATTGACCTCCAAATGCCCTCCAATTTCAGTCATCTCTTCCTAAACACTCTTCCTCCATGCCTCCCATCTCATCTTATCCCCCTTGCTTACTCCTATCTCTGGTTTTGTTGTTTAAAGGCCAATTCAAGTACATCAAAAAATCTCTACTATGGCCATTATTGAAAATAGGTGTGTAGAAAATATTGTTCCGTATTTTAATGTTTTATTATTAGCATGTATTTATTTTACCATTATTGATCAATATGAATAGAATTTTAAATGCTGTACCTTTTAACATAGTGTACTAGTTAATTACTCTAGGATCTCATGATAGAGAAAATTCTGTCTTTATTTCCACAATGAGGTAAACAAATGAGTTTGCAAAACAATATAGACTTTTTCAAATGGTAGAATCAGTTTCATTTTGACTACAAATCACAGTCATATAGTAGAAACTAGATATACAAAAATCAACATTTCTCTCTACACTTCATTATTTTGCTAGAAGCTATCAGTCTTCTGTGTTAAAAAATTAATTTTATGATCAGAATAGTATAAACTAATGCACATAGCATTTATAATCATACATAGTAAATAAATAAATTAATGTTACTATATTCCAATGCATACACACTTCATCATGCATTTGTGCTGTGTGAATTTATTCCCAAAGTGATGGATGAGTTAAAAAAAGACAGACATTAGGGAGTGGAATATTAATATCTGAGATCTTAAATGATTTTCTTCCTACTCTGACAGTATTGGATGGGCTCAAACTAATGTTAGCATCAGAATCCTTGAAAGATAATTCATCCTGCAGAAAAAGGGAATCAATATGAACATCAATATCTTCTTTCTTAGAACTTTAATTCATTTCTATATACAATTTGTATAGTCCCAATCAACTATTAAATTTCGTTTATGGTATCACCTATAGCTTTTCTTGTTAGATTTATCTTGTATACCTTCATTGGATCCAGTGGCCACACCTTTGTTCATTAAACAGTGTGTCTTACATTGAGGATTCTACGATATATCAGTGAACATAAAAGATGAAACTTCATAACAATATTATTTGGATGGTAAAACCTGCCATAAATAAAACAGATTCATTTTATACCATATGAGAAGGTTATAAATCATATATGAGAAAATAACTTGGCAAAGACAGATGAAAAGTTCAGGAGAAATAAAATAGATGTGGGTTTTAATTGAGTACTCCAATGAAGACTTATTTAAAAGGCAAAATGAAAAATACCTGGAAGAGTTGAACAAATGAGCCAGTTATATATCCAAGTAAAAGCTGTTCAAGTAGAGGGGAGAGCAAGGTGATAAACATACTGAAACCGCATCAGCTGGGGAGACAAGGCCAGGAAGAACAATCAGAGAGAAAGTAGATTGCGAGGAAACAGATGTCAATATTGTAGGAATGAACATTAGCACAATTTTGCACCCAAGGTTCAGACTTTAGTAACTGAAGTTCTGGTGGCCACTCTAGAGTCATAGGGTGCTTTAGGTTGGAATTTGTGCCCTGAAGATCCTTCAGTGGTTAAAGTGAAAAGTGACTTAATGTTTATGATGTGGGGCCTTGGTGAAGGCAGTCTAGATGTGGTGATATATTGTTAATGATTGAATAAAGCCACTGGAGATTAGTTTGCAAAGCCAGCCCCACTAGTTAGCTGTTGAAACTAGGCAGTGGTGGCACACACTTTAATACTAAGGCTCAGGAGATAGGCAGATGGGTCTCTCTGAATTCAAGACCTCTCTGACCTACAAAAGAGTGAAGAGTAACAGAACTCACACCTTTGATAATAGCACCTGGGGTCACACCCCTTTAATATCCATCACTAGGGAGGTGGAGACAAGAGTAATATGGCTGGGCAGAGAAAGGAATAAAAATGGAGGAGACAGAAATTCAGAGTCTTTTGCCTCTGACATGATTTTATCTAGGTAGAAGTAATAGCTACTGGCTTGGCTGCTTTGCTTCTCTTATCTTCAACTTGAAGCTTGAACCCCAATATCTGTCTCTGGGTCGTTTATTTATCATACTACATCTAGAGTTCTAGTTGGGTCTGTCTCACAATCAGGCTGCGCTACTGTCATGCTTCCTTTCTTTTTCCTGTCTCAAGTGGATATTGCTCAGTCACTGTTACTGCAATCATTTGATTTCTCACCACTGGCCTAAAACTAGAGAAACTGATTTTGGATGGCAGGGTTCAAAACAAATAACCATAATTCCCTTTATCTTTATAATTGTTTTGGGTGTTTTGAACTAACATAATACAAACTAATGCAGAGTTTTAAAAAGATATTTATAGTATGTAAACAAGAATGTAACTGTCTTTGAATCCATACAAATAATCTGAAAAATATACTGATTCCATTGTAGAACAGCGAGTCATTTGTATCATTATTTTGATGTTAGGAATAGTTTGTCAGTTTTTTTTCCCTAAATATTAATGCACATTTTGGGTTTTTTTCTTCAGTTATTTTCCAACTGGGAAATGAGTCTATACCTTGTTTTGAACTTGGCTGGGTTTTGAGCTGATAGGATAATAGGCATTTGCAACCACACTGGCCTGCCTTCACCAATCACTCTACAAAAGCCACCTGTCACTTAAGTATCCTGATTATTCCAGGTGTGTTATATAGGATATTCCCCATGAAAATTTCTCAAGCTTTTCAGTGTCCTGTATTTGTGAGATGACAGCTCAAACATTAAATCACTGAGTTAGATAGGCTTGGTGGTGAGTTAGGCCTTGCCTCCATTTCACTAAAATTTCCTGAGTATTCAGGTCAAATGAAACCAGCTGAGCCAAATTGACTACAGGAACTTGTCAGTAAGTGCACATCTTTACTGTGCTTGCTATGCAATACTAACTAACTGAAATTAGCTGTCTTTTGAACATTTGAATAATATGACATTTATCTGTGTTTTATTGATTTCTTTTGGACTTGGAAGAGGAAATACAGGAATTGGGAAAACAAAGCTGATGCTAGTAATTGCAGATATTGTGGGCTTGTGGTTGAATTGAAATAGTGAGAATCATAAAATAGGATAGGATTCTCACCATATGGACTATGTGGGTTATGAATCTGTAGACCTCAACTATTTAGGACAGATTAGATATGCAGACTGAATATCCCTAACACCAAAATCAGAAATCTGAAATATTAAAAAACCATGAATATTCAAGTACTGACCTGACACAAATAGAAAATTCCAAACCTGAACTTAGATCAGAGGGCACTCATAATACTGATGCAATAAATTATAACTGTTCTCTCTCTCTCTCTCTCTCTCTCTCTCTCTCTGTGTGTGTGTGTGTGTGTGTGTGTGTGTGTGTTGTGTGTGTGTAACATTGAAACACAAATAAATTCATGTTTAGGATTGTGGTTCCTTTCTAAGTTATCTTAATTTGTATATGCGAATATCCTAAAATGAAATTTGAAATTCCAGACATTTCTGGTCCCAAACACTTTTGGAAAGGGCTATTTACTATGTTGACAATAAAATATAGAATACAATTCACACTTTACCCAGAATGTTGGGCATCTGTCAAAATGAATGGAGTTATAATTTATTGAAATGAAGGAGGTTTACAAAAAGATACTGATTTAACTTTTCTTTTAATTCGGGACTTGGATTTTGAATTTGTTAAGCTTGTATGCTACTTTACATCCAAACACAGAACAAAAAGATAGACAAATGTATGAATAGCCCTCCTGTCTAGAATCCTATTTGGAGACCTAAGTGGATGCTGCTGAGAAATAAAAAAAATACTGAATCATGGAAGTTGATGAAAGCACAATGGGGAAATAAGCAGGCCAAAATATTAGAGCACATACATATGAAGAGGGTAGACAGATGTGAGTTCAGCAAATATGTATAAAAGAGCAGAGGGCTGGAGAGCTAAGACATGTAGGATTGATTTCCAAGGTGTCCATGTGCAAGCAGTGCTGATTCTTGAACCGAGACTCATTTGTTAGGACACTGAGAACCAGAAAACTGTGTAAAGGTAATGTCTAGATCTCTTCATTCATAAAAAAACAAACAAACAAAAAACAGTAGTATTTTGGATCTGCAATGTAGACAAGTGCAAGGAAAACTTGAAAAAATGCTCTTAAATACAGATTTATGAATTCAGGGTAGGTTGATATGAATTAGAGACATATGGGGAAAGATGGTTTTAGATGATAAATAAGATGAAAAATTGGAAGAGAAGTCTTTAGCCATGTTTTTGTTAAGTGTCAGAAGCTGTCTTCAACCAAAATGTTTTAAGTAAAGAAAGTTTTACAGGATTCCATGTCTTCACTAAATTATACTGTATTGACAGATGAAATGATTATTATCACTATGTTAATGATAGAAGGTTTAATTTTTCATATTTATTTGTGTTGTAATGCATACTTGTGTGTGTTGGGTGTGTGTGTGTGTGTGTGTGTGTGTGTGTGTGTGTGTGTGTGTGTTTATGCATACGTGCCCAGCCAGGACACAAATGCCAAAGTCACAGGAAAATTTTGTTGTTTTTCCTTTTCTACCTCAAGGGGCTTCAGGATCCAGGTCAGGTGATCAGGTTTAGTATCAAGTGTCTGCACCAGGTGAGTAGCATATTTTTGTCTCACATGTTATAAGTGGTTATAGATTTGATTATGCAAGCCAACAGGAAAAAAGTAGTCAAACCTTATATATGCCTTCCGGAGAAGCAAAGTCAAAATTCCTTTTCCTGATTTTACTTTGCTTTATTTTCACCTGTATTTATTTTCATTAAAATGCTGATGTCAAGTCTTGTTAGTTTATCCCCTTTACTATGTTGCTATTAAATACAATGTTAAGTCAAAAATAATACATGATAATATACAAGGTTTGAAAATAAAAACAAGCACTGACCTCTCAGTGACTGAATCTTTCATCAAGTGTTACTCTTTACAACAAATAGCTAATATACATCATGGTTAGATTCTAATCCCTTCCTCGTTATTCATCTAAAGACTTGTGGAATTAAGATCACCATTTCTTCTATGAATGAATAAAAGATGAATTTAAATTTTAAATTTGATACCAGTTTCTTTCTCATTATTAAGGATTAGTATTTGGCCAGACGCACACAATCGTCAAATTTTAACAAAATACAGATTAAGAAAATCAAGATAGTGTATTCTTGGATAATATGAAGTGGGATTCTAAGATGCTTCAGGAAGAACAGGACAGGTGCCATCTTCATCTTTGATGATATTACTGGAGTTCAGAAATAATACATGAGTTTAAAGGCAGCACACAGAATTGGCTTACAAAAGTTTCTTGGCATGTGGTGGTCAAGTAGCAATTAATCTTGAGGTAGAGAGTAAATATAATGCCCCATTTCAGCTGATCAGCCTGCCTTGACAAGATTGTGTACTATGATTAGTTGTTTACCTTGATGTCATATAACTGGTCTGCAGCTTGATCACATGCCCTAGCCAATGTATCATAACTACGTAGGAAAATGACCCAAATTCAAAGTATATTTTTTTTTACATCTTTGGATGTGTGCTTGTTTATATTTGTGAGTGTGGGCATGCTGGTCTGCTTGTGGATGTCAGAAGACACTTGAGTTGTTAGTGTTTAAAGTATAGTCTTTGGTGTTAGTAGTTACATACTCTATATTATCAATGTATCAGATGGGGTTAGCCACCCATGGTCAGTAATTCTCTGAATTTTGACAACTTTTTGCATTTCTGTAAAGAGCTCCATATGTTACAAAATAAACCACTTTTGTGGGTATGTGGAATGAAGCTCTCCTTATCTGTAGTATGAGGATGAATACCTAGAATGCAGCTAGAATTCATAGTGTAGCAGTGGTAGATTCTCCTCAGTCCTACGGCCTCAACAGTAACAAGTAAATGTCTCAGTGCATGGTACCAGGAATGAATTTAGTCCTATTGAGCAGCCCTTAAACTCAGATAGTCAGCTGTGTTTAGTACAAAACATGTAAGTTCCATTATTGCTCCTTTGAAGATATCTTGCAATGCTATTCATATTGTGCTTCTTGGTGTCACAATTGGGTAGTACTTTTGATCACTTTCCTTCCTGGAAGTTTACATTGCAACTTCCCATAGCTAGTTGTCAGGAAGTAGTCCTTCAGGTCAGTTCCAACTCCAATCTTTAAAATTATGAATCTGAAATAGGAAGTGTCTTCATCTATGATAAAGTATCCTCAAGTTCTTAAGGCAACTAATAGCTTACATTGCTTGTAAAGTTGCTTGGATTCCACAAGCCAATAACTTTAAATGAAGTTTTCATGCCTGATGCTGGGGTTTTGTTAAAAACTCTATGACTCTTACTGGCCCACTCTCTCTATTTATGGAATCCAGGAAAATTACTGGGCTTCCTTTCTGCATAGATTCCCATTGAGGACAGCACTGCCAAGACCCAAAGTAGTGGGCAAATTGATCATGAAACTCCAAAACTGAGATGAGATAAACATTTCTCTTTTTAAAGCTGATTTACTTCACTAGAGTTTTGCAATAATGTAAACCTATTCCAATTGTGTAGGAACATTATAATAATAAATATCTATAATTTCTCTTGCCAGTCTCTTGTATTATTTTCTACATTCACTTCTAATAACTAAATATACCTCAGCATATATGTTTGTTTTGTATATGCATACACATGTGTGTACATAAATCTGTATATACATATATATATAACTATTAGTATAATAAACTATGTACCATATGCAAGACAAAGAAATGGTCCTACTTAGTTTTTATTTATTCCTTCTTCAATACTCTTTCTTTTCAATGTAGAACACAATTTAAAATAACATTTCCTTTCTCTCTTAACATGCCTTGTGTGATGTTATTGGCAACAAATAACTCTAATTTGTGTGTGAAGGAGTTTTCCTATTTCCTTGCTTTTAAAGTACAATTTTAGAAATTCTAGACTGTGAATACCTTTTCTTCTTCTCTCAACACTTTAAAATCCTACCATCTTTTGGATGCTATGATTTCTGAGGAGAAGCATGTCTTTAATCATTGAGAGGTGATTTTTTTTTATTCTATAATATGAGGATACTTTTCTTTTCTGTTCTATTCTTTTCAATTTCATTGATTTTAGTTTTTCCTTTTTCTTGTTTAACTATGATATATAGAGGTATATGTCTTGTGTTTAGTAAAGATGTATTACATGCATGAACAAATATATTACATGCATGAACATATTCATGCAAAATAAATTCATAAACTAAAAATTGTATATACATATAGACACACATACACATATGCATATATACATACATGTACATATACACATCTCTGCACACATATATACATACATGTAAACACATATAAACATAATATATAATATACATGCATATATATGTGTGTGTGTGTGTGTGTGTGTGCATATGCGTGTGTGTGTGTGTGTGTGTAGGTGACATGGGGAATTGAAAAGGATTTAGATTTCTGCAGCTGGAGTTACAGGCTAATGGACATGGAATCTGAGAGTCTCATACTGACCCTCTGAAAGAGAAGTACTCCTCCACCCTGAACCAGCACTACAGCCCTGAGCTATAATTTTGTTGGCATTTTTTCCACATATTGTTTTCTCAGTGTCTTGGATGTGTGATTTTGCATCTGGTATTGTTGCAGTGGAGTTTTATCACTCATTCTTCTCTTTCCTGCTCTAGATTTTCATTACAGATATAATCAATCATCTATGGCTTTCCATTGGCAAGTTTGCTTCTTGTTAACTGCAACCTCCTCTGCCTTTAAACTTTTATTTTCATTTTAATTTTTCAGTTTTGGAAGTATCTATTCAGGTACATGTAAACTCAGGAATGATCCCAAATTTATCCACCCAGTCTGTTGCTGTACCTATTAAAAAAAGAAAAGGAAAAAAGGAAAAGGAAAACAAATCCTCTTTTCATTTGTGACTTTTATCTCTGGTGTTTCATTTGAAAATTTCTTCTAGACATTTTCACTTGCTTTTGATGCACAATAGTTATTGTTTGAAGTTTAATTTTTCCTTGAGATTTCATAGCATGATCATATATATTTGCTATTACTGCTAAGCTATGGTGGAGTCCCCTAACAAAGAATAGCAATATTTAGAAAGCATCCATGACCACCATTGTCCTTAGGTGTTTATCTTTCATTGCTAGGCTGCTGTTGGAGTAATGCTACCTGCTTCCTGAATTCACCGTGTCTTTTATTTACAGAGTTATGAATTTGTATAAGTAGAAAATGTTCATAATGATCATGACAGTTTACTTTCCTTTTACCTTCAAGAAGTACTATTCAGTCTTTCTTGATTCACTGAATTTAAAATTTCCTGTACCAACAAGTGGTGTTGTTAAGGATATATATATATTTGAGGGTTAATTTATTATGGAAATATTTAATGAAGAATGTAGGCTATTTTGTCATTGTGAAGAGATCATAAATTATATTTACTTTGTTCTTGGTATTATAGGCAGATATGAACCAATTACATACATTATAGTACATGTATTCATCAGTGACTGAATTCTTAAGCTACAGATGTCTGTCTTTAAGACACAAAATAAGATATTCTTATTTGTTACAGTTTGACAAATTCTGTGTTGATTCTTTGATTGCAATGCATGATCATTCATATCAACATATTTTAGTTTTATAGTTCATTTCTGGTGGTAAAGTAAACATCTATAAAATGGCATCTTTGTTGGAATTCAACAACACAAATTGAGAAAACCTACAAACTCCTGGAAACTGAACAATGTACAATTGTACCACACCCGGATCAAAAAGAAATAAAGAAAGAAATTAAAGGCTTTCTAAAATTCAACAAGAATGAGGACACAACAATGCCAAATTTATGGGACACCTTGAAAGCATTGTTACAAGGGAAGTACATTGCACTAAGTGCCTATATGAAGAAAACAGAGGATAGTCACATTAGAGAATTAACAGCACAACTGAAAGCCTTAGAACAAAAGGAAGTAGACTCACCCTGGAGGAGTATACGCCAAGAAATAACCAATTCGAGGGCTGAAATCAACAAAATAGAAACCAGGAAAACAATACAAAAAAAGCATTGCAACAAAGAGTTGCTTTTTTGAGAAAATCCACGAGATAGACAAACCTTTTATCCAAACTAACGAAAAAACAGAGAGAGAATATGCAAATTAACAAACTCGGAAACAAAAAAGGGAACATAACAACAGAGACAGAGGAAATCCAGACAATTTTCCGGTCATACTTTGAAAAACAGTATTCCACAAAAATTGAAATTTCAAAGGAAATGGACAAATTTCTGGATAACTATCACTTACCAAAATTAAATCAAGAATAGACAAACAACTTAAACAGACCTATAACCCACAATGAAATAGAAAAAGTCATCGAAAGCCTTCCAAACAAAAAAAGCTCAGGGCCAAATGGCTTCAGTGCAGAATTCTACCAGAAATTGAAGGAAGAACTAAGACCAATACTCCGCAAATTGTTCCACACAATAGAAACAGAAGTTTCATTGCCAAACTCTTACTATGAGGCCACAATGACCTTGGTAACCAAGCCTCACGAAGACACAACTAAGAAATAAAACTACAGACCAATATCCCTGATGAACATCAATGCAAAAATACTCGATGAATTATTGGCAAACCGATTCCAAGAACGCATCAGAGAATATATCCATCATGACCAAGTAGGCTTCATCCATGGATTGCAGGGATGGTATAACATACAAGAATCAATCAACGTGATCGACCATATAAACAAACTGAAAAAAGAAAATCCATATTATCATCTCCTTAGATGCTGAAAAAGCCTTCGAAAAAACTCAACACTCTTTCATGATAAAGGTCTTGGAGAGATCAGGGATAACAGGAACATACCTAAACATAATAAGAGCAATATACTGCAAAACAAAAGCCAACATCAAACTGAATGGAGAGACACTTAAGGCAATTCCTTTAAAATCAGGAACAAGACAAGGCTGCCCTCTCTCTCCATAGCTCTTCAATATTATACTTAAAGTTCTAACTAAAGCTACAAGACAACAATAGCAGTTCAAGGTGATCCAAACTGGAAGGGAAGAAGTCAAACTGTCTCTATTTGCAGATAATATGATAGTTTACATAAGCAACTCAATAAACTATACCAGGAAACTCCTACAGCTGATAAACACCTTCAGCAAACTATCAGGATACAAGATAAATTCAAAAAAAATCTGTTGCCCTACTTTATTCAGATGACAAAGAGACTGAGAAAGAAATTAGAGAAACATCACACTTTACAATAGCCACAAGCAACATAAAGTATCTTGGTGTAACACTTACTAAACAAGTGAAAGACCTATATAAGAACTTTGTGGCTCTAAAGAAAGAAATTAAAGAAGATACCAGAAAATGGAATGATCTCCCATGCATTTGGATAGGTAGGATAAAAATAGTAAAAATGGCAATCTTGCCAAAAGCAATCTACAGATTCAATGCAATCCCCATTAAAATCCCACCACAATTCATCATTGACCTTGAAAGGATAATAATCAACTTTATATGGAAAACCAAAAAACCCAGAATAGCCAAAACAACCCTGTAGAATAAAAGAACTTCATGAGGCATCACCATTCTTGACTTAAGCTCTACTACACACCTATAGTTCTGAAAACAGCCTGGTATTGGCATAAAAATAGACAGGTAGACCAATGGAATTGAATTGAAAATGCTGATATTAACCCACACACATATGAACACTAGATTTTCAATAAAACAGCTAAAAGAATACAATGGGACAAGAAAAGCATCTTCAACAAACGGTGCTGGCACAACTGGATGATGGTGTGTAGAAGACTGCAGATAGACCCTTGTCTTTCGCCATGCACAAACTCAAGTCCAAATGGATCAAAGACCTCAACAAAAATCCAGCCACACTGAACCTCTTAGAAGAGAGAGTAGGAGGTACCCTTGAACAAATTGGTATAGCAGACTGTTTCCTGAACATAACTTCAGGAAAACAGACACTGAGCTCAACAATTAATAAATAGGACCTGTTCAAATTTAGAAGCTTCTGTATGGCAAAGGACACAGTGTAGAAGACCAAATGTCAGCCCACAAACTGGGAAAGCATCTTCACCAATCCTACATCTGACAAAGGGCTGATCTCCAAAATATACAAAGAACTCAAGAAACTAGTCAACACAACACCAAATAACCCTATTAAAAAATGGGGTACAGAACTGAAGAAAGAATTCTCAATAGAGGAAATAAAAAAGGCTGAAAGACACTTAAGAAAGTGCTCAATATCCCTAGCTTTCAGGGAAATGCAAATCAAAACAACTTTGAGATACCATCTTACTCCTGCCAGAATGGCTAAAATTAGAAACACCAGTGACAACTTATGCTGGAGCGGATGTGTTGAATGGGGAACACTCCTTTGCAGGTGGTAGGGCAAAGTTGTACAGCCATTTTGGAGATTGGGAAAATGGGAATAGTCTACCACAGGACCCAGAAATCCTCCTCTTAGGCATACACCCAAATGATCCACATCCATGCACAAAGACATGAGCTCAACTATGTTCATAGCAGCATTATTTGTAATAGCAAGAACCTGAGAGCAACCAAGATGACCCTCAACTGAAGAATGGATAATGAAGATGTGGCACATCTACACAATGGAATACTACTCTGCAGAAAAAATAAAGGAATCTTGAAATTCACAAGAAAGTGGATGGCACTTGAAGAAACCATCCTGAATGAGGTAACCCAGTCACAAAAAGAGGAACATGGTATGTACTCACTCATATATGGATTTTAGACCTAGATCAAAGGATCACCAGCCTATAATTCACACCACCAGAGGAACTATGATACAAGGTGTATTCTAAGAGATTCATATAAAGTCCCTCACAGAAGGGGGAAGGGACAAGACCCCCAGAGCACAGGGGAAGTGGGGGGGGCAATAAATGAAAAGAGAAGTAGGTTAAAGAGAAGGGGAAGAGAGGAAAGCAAGTGTGACTAGGAAGACTGAATCAGGGTAGGAATAAAAGACAGGACAGAGAGAGAGAGAGAGAGAGAGAGAGAGAGAGAGAGAGAATATAAAAGAGGGAGCCATTATCGGTTTGAAGAGAAAACTGAATCTAAAGAAAGGTCTAGAGACCTACAAGACTGCTGCCAAGTACCAATTTGAGCAACCATGGAAAGACTACTATAAATGCCCTTCCCGGATAGTGAGATAACTATCTTATCCACTATCATGGAGCCCTCATCTAGTACCTGTTGGAAACAGAAGCAAACACCCATACCTAAACACTGAGTCAAACTAGTATTCAGATGCAGAGGGAGAGGACGATACCATGTTGCAGAAACACATAGACAGCTGACCTGAACAAGGAGGAGCTAATGGGCCCCCATTTTCATAGCTGGGAACCCATCATGGGACTGACTCAGGCCCACCTGAATATGAGTCTCAGCCAGAAGGACTGTACAGTCTATGGGACCTCAGACATTGGAACAAGGATGTATTCCTGGTACACAAAAGGACCTTGCAGACCCACCCCCCATGGAGGGATACTGCCTTAACCTAGAGACAGGAAAGAAGTGCTAGTCCCTACTTCAAATGACTTGACAGATTTACATGACCTCACCTGGATGTCATTGCCCTACAAGTGGAACTGTGGTGAAGGGATGGGAAGGGAGGGTCATCAGGGTGCATGTGAGGGGCAGAAAGGGTAAGAGGGAGGGAAGGAGGGAGGGATGAAAAGGGAATTGGGATCGACTTGTAAAAAAAATGAATAAGTAAATAAACAAAAAAAATGAATATCTGTACTTCTCAAAATTCAAAAATTTAAAGGAAACAATTTTCTAAGTACATAATTATCAAAATTAAATCAAGAAGAGATAAGCAATTTAAACAGACCTATAAGCCTATAAGCCCTAATGAAATAGAAGCAGTCATCAAAAGCCTCCTAACCAAAAAAAAAAAAAAAAAAAAAAAAAAAAAAAATGAAGCCCAGGGCCAGATGGATTCAGTGCCAAATTTTACCAGTAATTCAAAGAAAACTGATACCAATACTCTTCAAATTGTTCCCCAATATAGAAGCAAAATGTTCATTGCCAAACTCTTTGTACATAAGCCACACAAAGACACAACTAAGAAAGAGAACTATATAACAATATCCCTCATGAACCTTGATGCAAAAATACTCAATAAAATACTGGCAAATGGAATCCAAGAACACATCAGTAAAATCATCCATTATGTCCAAGTAGGCTTCATTTGAGGGATTCAGGGATGGTTCAATATACAAAAATCTATCAATTTGATCCACCATATAAACAAAATGAAAAAGAAAAACTTCACAATCATCTCACTAGATGCTGAGAAAGCCTTTGACAAAATCCAGCACCCCTTCATGGTATTGGAGAGATCAGGAATAACAAGAATATATCTTAATATAATAAAAACAATATACAGTAAACCAGCAGCCAACATCAAACTAAGTGGAGAGAAACTCAATGTGATTCCTCTAAAATTTGGAACAAAACAAGGCTATGCATTCTCTCCATATCTCTTCAATATTGTACTTGAAGTTCTAGCTAGAGCAATAAGAAAACAAAAAGAGTTCAAGGGAATAAAAATTGGAAAGGAAGACATCAAACTTTCACCATTTGCAGATGGTATTAATTTTTACATAAGTGACCCTTAAAACTAAAACTCTACCAGGGATCTCCTGCAGCTGATAAACACCTTCAGCAAAGTGGCAGGATACAAGGTTAACTCAAAAGACGAAACAAAACAAAACAAAACAAAAAAACATTAGTTACCCTAGTATATAAATGGGCTGAGAAAGAATTCAGAAAAAAAAGTCACCCTTAACAATGGCCACAAACAACATAAAATATCTTAGGGTAATGCTAACCAAACAAGTAAAAGAACTGTCTGGCACAAACTTTGAGTCTTTAAATTTAGAAATTAAAGAAGATACCAGAAAGTAGAATGCTCTCCCATGTTTTTGGAAATCTTGCCAAAAACAATCTATAGATTCAATGTGAACTAGATCAAAATCCTTGCACAATTATTCACAGAACTTGAAAGCACAATACTCTATATGGAAAAACAAAAAAACCCAGGATAGCGAAAAACAACCATGTTCAATAAAAGAACTTCAGGAGGCATTACCATCCCTGACTTCAAGCTCTACTATAGAACTATAATAATAAAAACAGCTTGATATTGGCACAAAAATAGCCAGATAGACCAATGGAATTGAATTTAAGACCCTGATATTAAGCCACAAATCTACTAACACCTGATTTTTGACAAATAGGCCAAAATTGGACAAATAGGAAAAATTAAGACTTCAACAAATGGTGCTGTCATAACTTGATGCAGACATGAAGAAGACTGCAGATCTGTCCATATCTATCACCATGCACAAAACATAAGTCCAAATGGATCAAAGACCTCAACATTAGCCAAGCCACACTGAACCTCTTAGAAGAGAAAGTGAAAGGTAACCTTGAATGAATTGGTACAGGAGATTGCTTCCTGAACATTACACCATTAGCACAGACACTGAGATTGACAATTAATATGTGGGATCACATGAAACTGTGAAATTTCTGTAAGGCAAAGGACAGTCAACAAATGGGAAAAGATCTTCACCAACCCCACATCTGTCAGAGGACTGTTTTACAAAATATACAAAGAACTCAAGAAACTTGAGCAAAATACCAAATCATCCATTTAAAAAGTGTGGCACAGAACTATAGAGGAATCTCAGTAGAGGAATCTAAAATGGCTGAAAGACACTTAAGAAAATGCTCAACATCCTTAGCCATCATGGAAATGCAAATCAAAACAACTCTGAGGTACCATCTTGGTCCTGTCAGAATGGCTAAAACAAAAACCACAATAATAGTTTATGCTGGAGAGGATGTGAAGAATGGGGAACACTCCTCCAGTGCTGGTGGGAGTGCAAACTTGTAGCTACTTTAAAAATCAGTATGGCAATTCCTCAGGAAAATGGGACTCAGTCTATGTCAAGCCCCAGGAATTCCACTCTTAGGCATACACCCTAAGGGTGCATACTTATACAGCAGCATTATTTGTAATAGCCAGAACCTGGAAGCAAACTAGATGCCACTCAACTGAAGAATGGATGGAGAAAATGTGGTACATTTACACAATGGAGTAGGCCTCAGCTGAAAAAACAAAAACAAAAAACCAAAAGAATGGAAACTTGGAATTCTCAGGCAAATGAATGGAACTAGAAGAAACCATCCTGAGGGAGGTAACCCAGTCAGAAAAGGACAAATATGGTATGTGCTCACTCAGATATGGATATTAGACATAGAGGAAAGGTTACCAGCCTATAATCCACACCACCAGAAAAACTAGTGAGCAAAGAAGACTCTAAGAGAGAATTGCATGGTCCCCCAGAGGAGAAAAGGACAAGGTCTGCTGAGAAAATTGGGAGCATAGGGGGAGGGGAAAGGAAATTAAGAGGAAGAGAAGGGCAGAAGAAGAGGGGAGAGAAGGACATGAGGGAGCAGGAAGATTGAGTTGGGGAAAAAATACAGGAGACAAAGAAAAGAGGTACCATAATAGAGAAAGCCATTATTGGTTTAAAGAGGAATGTAGAGGTCTAAAAGGTTCAGAGATCTACAAAGTTCAGAGATCTTCAAGAATGACCCCAACTAACAATCTGAGCAATAGTGGAGAGGCCACTTTAACTTCCCCTCCCCTATAATGAGATTGATGACAACATTATATGACATCCTAGAGCCTTCCTCCAGTAGCTGATGGAAGCAGAAACACACAACCACAACTAAACACTGAGCTGAACCTCTGGAATCCAGTTGCAGAGAGGGAGAAGTAGTGAGCAAAGCGGTCAAGACCAGGCTGTAGAAACCCACAGTAACAGCTGATCCGAATAAGTGGAAGTACATGGATACCAGTCTGATATCTGGGAAACCAGTAAAAGACTGACCCAGACCCCTGAATGTGGCTGTCAGTTACGAGGCCTTGGAAGTCAATTCAGCCTCTTGTAGTGGATGGATATTTATCCCTAGTATACTAATGGACTTTGGGAGCTGTTCTATATACAGCAATACTCTCTCAGCCTAGACACATGGGGGATGCCCTAGGGCTTGGTCCAAATGATGTGGCAGACTTTGAAGATCCCCCATGGAAGGACTTACCTTCCCTGGTGAGCAGAAAGAGGATGAGATTAGGGGTTGATGGAAGCCAAGGGAGAGGGTGGGAACTGGCATTGACATTCAAAACAAAGATTGTTGGTAATATAAATAAAAATTGTAAAAAATCATAAATAATATATTATTACACTCACTTGTATTTCTGTGATGAATCCCTCTAATTAAAAGCAAATGAAGGAGAAAATTGATTGTTTGGCTTATACTATCTGATCACAAACTGTCATCAAATAAATCAGAGCAGGAATCCATGTAACAACCTGGAGTCAGAAACCAGGTTGGTGTGATCCTGCTTAATGGCTCAATGAAAAGGCTGATTCTCAGTTAGCATCTTATATAGTCTTTTTTAGCAAGCTAGCCTTCATGAACCTGATAAAATTGTCCACATACCAACTTGATAATGTCAATTATTCATTTGAGGGTCATTTTTTCCATTCAGGTGACTCTCAGTTGTGACAATATGGCAGTTAGTGCTAATTAGGGTACCACATATTTTTTTCTAATGTCCAGTATAGTGGACTGTACATATAATCTCATAATTTGAAGCAGAGACACTGGATCCCTGGGGCTCACTGGTCATTCAATCAATCCTCCTTGGCAAGCTTTAGGATGAGGAGAGACAGTGTCTCTAGAAACAAGATTGATGATGCTTGAGGAACAGCATCTGTGGCTGAACCTATCCCCATGTACATTCACACACATGTCAAAGCATCCACATAGATGCTTTCATTTACACACAAAATAAAATATCCTTTCCATCCTCTTCTCTCTCTCTCTCTCTCTCTCTCTCTCTCTCTCTCTCTCTCTCTCTTCTCCTCTCTGTTTCTCACTCACACCTCTCTCTCACAAAGAAATACATATTATCTGACAAATATTTAATATGAATCACAGTATTTTAAAAGTATTTTTAAAAAGTTCCAAAAATCTCAAAGAATACGAGTTTCCCAGGGGCAAAGCACAAGCAGTTTTTTATTGTTTTAATGCTTCTGCACTTCCTCTATATATCTGGGAGATTGTAGGTATGCTGTTGGGTAGGAGGCAGATCTGCTCATGACATTTACTTAGTCAATATTTCCATCCTCAGAAGTAGGCATCACTCTGAGATATGTATTCAGCTTTACCCTCACTGCAGAGAAAGACAAAGGGATGTAGCTGATAAGGGTAGTAAATCACAGAGGCTTTGCAGTTGGTCCTGTGGAAAGCCTTGTGTTATCCTCACTTCACTTTTGGAAGTTCTTTTCTCTGGTTCCAGATACTATTTTCTTTCCTTAAATCCACACAACAGGCACAGCCTCTTTGCCAAATACTTCAAATTAGGAGATGCGAGCTCTGTAAAGGTTGGGGGAAGGTGATTACTGTGGCACCCACTCATTTTTTTAAGCCTTTTGCTGTGGATATTCAGTGGTAAATTGGAGTGCTTCTTGTGTAATGTCTATGGGAGAGCATCACTTCCCAATGCAAAAACAAAAACAAAAACCTGAGTATCTCTGGTTAGCTATCAAATGCAAAATTAGACAATTTTGCTTGGAGCTAAATATAAGCAGTTAAGTGTGTGTAACTATTATACAGCTGTAGAGACTTTTACATGCATATCCAATTGCTTGTTGTTCTTTGGAAATAAAATTCAAGGGAAAATTTTGGGGAAGCAGAAGAAGAAGAAGAAGAAGAAGAAGAAGAGAGAGAGAGCAGACTTTCAACTTCATTGATTTTAATTAAGCTAACTATAAACTGTCAAGCATTGCAAAATTCTTGAAACTGATGAGATAAAAACCATTATAAAAAAGGGACAGAAACCAATGGCTAGTCTTTAATTATCTGAAACTGACAAGACAATGGCCTGTCAAGTTAATGGAAATTATTTTCCATAATTCCTGGATGGTATCAATTTAAAAACTTTGGAAAATGAAACCTCATTTAGAAAAAAGTTCCTCTTCATTTAATGTGTAGAGAGACATGAAATTTAAATGTCTTAAAATATTTTGACATGTTTCTTCAGTGTAGAATGGTCCAACGATCATTTCTTGTTTATTTTAATTCTTTTCAATTAGTCAGGATACACCCCATATGCTTTGCCAGGAAATGGCATCTAGTACTGTGTGTCCTTACCAACAGGCTAGTTACTCAGCTCTGTAGATTGATGTTATTGCCATTTATTGAATGGCATTATCTTAATATTAAAGATGAAAATAGCATCAGGAAAGGAATATCTGACTGATGAAAGCTCCTGCCAGAGTGGCATTTATAAGACTCCAGTTGCCCAGCTTGCTTCAGCACATTCTCCCTTGCCCATTCTTATTCCACTAATACAGATGGAGAACTAATAAGGTTACTACCCCTGAAGTGATGTGATTTTTTACTCAACTTTCTTTCTGGATCAAGCCCAAGTCCCTGGGCTAAACCGTTCTTGATTGTCTCTGATGCCAGGGAATAACTGGCATTTTAGTCTATTATCTTTCCTGCCTCCAGTTACATAGAATTTCCTCCATTTTAGCTGCTTTTTTATTTTCTACTAATTTATCTCTAATTCCTAATAATTCATGAACCACTCCTTTAAATCTATATGTTGAACTCAATTCAATAAAGGTAGCGTTATAAAGACAAAAAAAATAAACATTTCTGATTGACAAAACACAATTCTGAAAGTGGCTATGGAACAGGAGATTCACAACCTATGTGAGTGCCCATCTTCATACATGCATATACTAGAGGAATATTATGACATTAACTGTAAAGGCAGAGTTCTTTTCTCCTTCAGTGCATTCTGATCCCTATTATGTGCTATAAAAGGTACAGGATTGCTATTTACTGAAATAAAAGATTAACATTTGTTTTTGTACACTGTAAATGTGGAATATTTCCATCATTTATCACATACATTTACATATGATATTACATGTTTATAGAAATACATAGTCGCATGGCTCTATTTGTGAACTTTGAAACTGTGCACAGAAGACAATTAGTAATGAGAAACAATATGGATGTGGCTAGGACTTGATGCAAATCACAGTTAAGTAATCTCCCCTTGTTTGTTAATGTCTTTTTCTTAGGGTTATATGGTACAAAACCATTGTACTGATTGCAAAATGACTTTGCTTTCAAAGTTCTGGAGTTTAGAGACAATAAGAGAATATTCAACAACAAGCTACATTTCTCTAAAATGTACCTAAACATATGAAAAGAAAAATATCTTTGGTTTTAATTTCTAGAGAATTTCTAGAAACTTGGTAGGTTTGCCCCATTACAGTGTGCCCACATAGAGTATATATTACAGAGACAAGAGGAAGTTAGGTAAATGTGTTATTTTATTGAAGTATTTACATTTCCAACATAGAAATCCTACAAGTTTTTAATCTTTGAGCTTTTATTTTCATTCTTTGTTTATTTAACAGCAGTGAGCATTTTGGACAGTGAGAAGCAGTGATATAAGGAGATTAAAGAATAATTTATAATAATTAACAGCAGTATTAACCTCCCAAGAAATTTCCCACAAAGATGTAAAATCCCACCTACCTATCAGACCTATGTAAAGCAGCTTATTATTTTATTATGTCTTGCTAATGTAGGCAGTAAATTAAACTGTATTTTCTTAAATATATCATAAAGGACAATCTTTATTTAGGCTTAGCCTTCTGTCTATAAAAGATAAAAACTGGGCTTTACCAAAAAGGAACACAAAAAAATAACACAAAGTGTAAATGAAAGTCTTTTGGACCATGTTGGCAGTAGATATCCTAAAGTTTATCTTTTTGCTTTTAAAAGTCACTAACTTATGTGTGATAAATACAAAGTTTTCTGTTATTCAAAATGCTGTTGGAAATTGGTTTTCCTCATTTTATTTTGTCTGATATTCCTATCTTTTCATACTATGCTTATCTTTGTTTGGGAAATATCTGTCCAACTAGAGCTCTGCTAAGAGATATTTGGCAAGGACATCGTCTGTTCTTGGCTATAAAAGCAAGTCAAACACCACTATTATTTTTACCCTTCAGGAAAAGGCTTCTGTGAGAACCCTGATTTCATTTCCCTTTCATAAGATTCCCTCTTGCATTTATTAACTGAAATGTTTGGGTCAAAGAGCACATGCATTCCCTGTAGTTTATCAACAAAAGGATCCTTTAAAAGATTAAATTGCATGGGACTAACTCCTAAAGTGCAATGTGCAAAAACACCTAGTAAAAATGCTAGAACTTGTGCTTTCTAGAGAAACAGAGAATGTTAGCAATTTAATCACATTATAGTTAAGTCCATTTGTACTCCATAGAGGATTGCTTATGGTGCCTTTTTGTGTAGATATAAGTATGAAAAATAACCTTAATTATTGATAACTATGTCTTACCTTTACTGAAATTTTCATCAAAAACATCAGTGAAAGTATGTATGGAATTAATATTTTATTATTGGTAGTATATTCAAAATTAAGATTTCAGAATGTCTCTTAGGAATCATTTCTAACCAAGATTAGACTACAAGCATCAATTTTCTGTATTTTAAAATGCACATTCAATTTCTCCTTATCTGATTTCCATATCTCTGTTGTTTATTTCTTTTCTACAAATGAAGGTCAATAATGTAGAAATCAAATTAATATCTTTTTCTTCCTCTTTAAGGAGCTATTTAATTTTTTAAATATTTGAGTATTTTTACTATATGGATGTAAGTGAACCACATTTATTTCTGGTGCCAAAGTGTGTTATACTACATGAGGGCTACAATTATAGATAGTTGTGAGTCACCTGCTGTGGAAGATGGGAATAAAATTGGCCCCTCTACAAGAGTAACAAATAGTTTTTACTTCTAATGCGTCTCTCCAGTCCCTAAAAGAGACATGTCTCCTCTTTCTTACACATAATTCATTGTTGACATAAAGATTTTGAGTTCTATCACAGTAGATATTTTGTTCCCAGTCTGAATAACTTGATCATCTCCCCCAACCCCTCATCATCTTCCCCCAACCCCTCATCATCTACTCTCAACCCCTCTTCATCTTCCTCCAACCCCTCATCATCTCCCCTCAATCCTTCATCATTTCTCCCTAACCCTTAATCATCTCCCCCAACCCCTCATCATCTCCCTCCCAACCCCTCATCATCTTCCCCCAAACTCCTCCTCATCTCCTCCCAACCCCTTATCATCATGCCCAACCCCTCATCATTTCACCCAAACCCTCATTCCTCAAACCTGTCATCATCCCCCTCCAACCCTTCATGCGCTCTCTCTCTCTCTCTCTCTCTCTCTCTCTCTCTCTCTCTCTCTCTCAATCTCAAAAAACTCACTGCACCTATGGAGACATAAGAGGTCCATCGTAGAGTTATAGAAATATAAAGGTGTGATTTAAGTCCCATATTCTACAGGGAGGGAAAGAAGGATGAAGGCAGGAGGGGAAGGATAAGGGAAAGAAGAGACAAAGGGGGACAGGGGAGGAGGAGGAGGAAGGAGGAGGAGGGGGAGAAGGAGGAAGAAGAAGAAGAAAGAAAGAAAGGAAGGAAGGAAGGAAGGAAGGAAGAAAGAAAGAAAGAAAGAAAGAAAGAAAGAAAGAAAGAAAGAAAGAAACAGCTGCCAGTTTTGATGGTGTTCTGCTAATCCCAGCATTAGGCAGGTGAGGACAAAAGCATCCCTGCAGTAAAACGGTCTTGTCTGCTTAGGAATTAGCAAACTAATAACAGACTTTGTATAAAAAACAAAGTGAAATCTGTCTGAAGAATTTAACTAAAATTAACTCTGCATGTACATCTGTACACACACACACACACACACTCGCACATGCTTCCACATGTGCCTGCCATTCAGTTAGATGACTTTAGAGAACATGTATTGTTTACTTCAAAACAGCTGTAAGGAAGAATTTTTAATGTTCTCACCTCAAAGAACATTTCACAGTATATACATACAAAAAAAGAGAAATAGCTACTATTTTTGTGGGTCAGTTAAAAATGAACAAAAGAAAGCCCTTCGGGTCCTATCTTCTTAATATTCTCCTGGGCCCATCTCCATTTCAGTATCCTTTTGCTTAGTCTTATCACTGCACCAGGTCCACCACATTCCCACCTTCTTAGTTCCAGTGACTCTTGTTTCATCCCTCTACAAACTGCAATGATAACAGCTGTCTTCCATTGCATGCATTAGAAAGCAAGCTCTGTGCCAAGACTTCACTTGTAGGCAGCCCTACACACACATACTGTCTCTTGACTTTTGCCCATGAGAAAACAGAAGGTTGGTTAAGGCATAAATAATGTCATTTAAAAAGCAAAAAGAAAAAGAAACCACGAACATGAGACATAAGTCTCAGCACATAAATCTAAAACCACAGTGCTGAACATATTCCACTCTCTGACATATAACTCCTCAGGGGATCCCAACACGTGTAGACTTAAGTAAAAATCCCATAGCATAACACCAAGGCTCTTAATTACCTGATTCTCTTCTGTGTTTCTGCTCTCAATTTCAAGGATATTCTAGGTTGTTCCTTACAATTTAGCTCAGCTAGGAAAATGTTGTCACCTGGAAGTTTAACCTACAGCTTGACTATACCTTTGCCTATTCCAGTCTCTGTAACTGGAAATCCTTTTATTTAACATTGCTCTTATACCCTTAGCTCTATAGAAATGTTAACTACTAGTATGACCCCTCACCTCTCTGAACCTCTGTACACCTTGCAGTAAATTCCTTGTTGAGAGTGCTTACACCTAGTATTTTATATTCTCTCACCTTGCTTTGCTCATGATGGGAATAAACATAGAATTTTTAAAAATTGCTTAACTAAGTTGGCCTGTGATGGTACACACCTTTAATCTCAGCAACCCAGAGGCAGAGACAGGTAGACCTCTGTTGAGTTTGAGGTCAGCCTGGTCTGCAGAGTGAGTTCCAGAACAGATTCCAAGCTACAGAGAAACCCTGTCTTGAAAAATTACAATAAAATAAAATAAAAATTGCTCAAGTGGTCCTATTTTCCATGGAAATGTTAAGGTATTATTTCCTTCATATCCTTATTGACTTCTGTGTTGTAGTATGATATATAGATTTTCCCTCCATGATCCTTTCTGAGCAATATAACTCCCTCATTTAGTACATTCAGAATTCTTACTTTCATATCTATCCTTTGACTTTACAATGATTATTTCTCTCAATAACATTTGATTCTTGTTGTGTCGTATCTCCTGCAATGGGACTGTTTAAAATTGAATGGCTTATGTCTCTTTTGTGCCTTCTCTTTTAAAGCTATTATTTAGTTCATTTTTTTTCCTTAGACTTGTGTTTGAAACTTTGTGTTGTTGATACTTTCTCATAGTTTTATTTTTATCCCCATTTTCTGCTTAAGCACAGTGCTTCATTAATATGGGCTGGGCAAAGTTTCAAGCTTTTAATCTTACATTTTTAATTATTCCTAACACTTTACAGTCTTGACACATTTACTATAATAAAGGGAAATCATTAATTCATTTAGAAATATGTGTGTGAAAACTACAGTTTTCTTTTGATTAATTTCCATATTCATCCTTAGTTCTGTTAATTTAGTATGCATTCAAGAGGATGAGAGTTCAGGATTTGATTTTCCCCTCATTTGTTCAAAATTATTTCTCTTGGTAATCAAATGGGGCTTAAAAATTATTTGAGTTATAGTTGGCAAAAGGGAGGGCATTGGATAAAGCACTTGCCTTGCACACAAGAGAACTGAGTTTGGTCCCAAGAACATTAATTACAAAGGTAGCACAGTGTAACACACTCATAATCCCAGTTCTGGGGAGACAGAGACTGGCACACCTTTGGTAATCACTGTCCAGACAGCCTAGACTCTGGCAAGCTCTATGCCATTAAGAGACCTTAGGTAGATAGCCTTTGAACACCAGTTGTCTCCTCCTGTACCCAGCATGCAACACATGAGCATACAAGGACTTCACATCTCACGATGTGCATGAGTAATAGTTTAGTGTGAGAATTAGCATCTACCTGGTATCAAGGAATGACTGCTCATTCCTTAAAATATTCTCCTTGGGAGAGGAGATTAGATATATTGTTTACAGTTCTAGAAGCCATACCTTAAAAGCCAAATCCCAAACAATATTTTACCTCTTTTATTTTACAAATGAATGAGAAATTTGCACATTGTTCTTTAATTTATACTTATTTATTTATTTTTAATTTTATTTTACATTCCAACCAAAGTTCTCCCTCCCACCCCTCCTTCCATCCCCCTTTCCCCAATTCACTCCTCCCACAGGTTAGGGCTCCCATGGGAGTGGACAAAGTCTGGCACATTAAGTTGGGGCAGGACCAAGCTCCTCCCTTCTGCCTTAAGACTGAGCATGGCATTCACTTATAGGGGATGGGCTTCAACAACCTGGCTCATGTACCAGGGATAGATCCTATCTTACTGCTGGGGGCCTCTCAGATAGTTCAGGCTTCACAACTATTTCCCACATATGGAGGCCCTAGTTCACTCCCATGAAGGCTCCACAGCTATTGGTCCAGAGTTCATGAGTTTCTACCAGCTGAGTTCAGGGGTCTCTGTAACTTTCTCCATCATGATCTTGACCTCTTTTTTTTCATATCTTCCTCCTTACTCTCTTGTACTGGATTCCCAGAGTTTGGACTAGTGCTTGGTTATGGATCTCTTCATCTGGTATTCAAATTTCTTGCTAGATCAATAACAACAAAAGGAGATCCAGATTGAAAATGAAAAAGTCAAACTATTGCTATTCATAGATTGTATGTTAGCATATGTAAGTGATCCCAAAAGCTCTACCCAAGAACTCCTACAGCTGATAAACACCTTCTGCAATATGGCAGGATCCAAGATTAACTAAAAAAATCCAGTAGCTCTCCTATATACAAATGATAAACACACTAAGAAATAATTCAGAGAAACATTATGCTTTAATATATATATATATATATATATATATATATATATATATATATATATTGAGGTAACTCTAACCAAACAAATAGAAAAACCTGTATGACAAGAACTTTAAGTATCTAAAGAATCAAATGGGAGAAAATATCAGAAAATGGAAAGATCTCTCATACTCTTGGATTGGTGAGATCAACATAATACAAATGGTAATTTACATTAAAATGATATATGCAATTGCTTGTCCAAATCAGAATGTTGGGTTGTAGAACAAAGCAGCATAAAATGACTGATATGATAAAAAATTGTTATGTCAGTGAAATCTTTGACTGAATTTATTTTACATCTGTGTAGTAACCTCAGATGATGTGAAAATTAATGCCCTTTGCTTCCTTAGGATAAGGTTGACAATGTATCAGTTTGATTTATAGAGTCTAGTTTAATGACTAGAATTTTAAGAAAGTGATACCCTTCTGGTTTCATTTTTACAATATGTCTTCATGAAAATAAGAATTTGTTTTGGAATCTTAAGCTAAATAGACTGAGAGATGGTGGAAATTTTACTTGCGTTGGCGTGTGTCAAGATACTGCCAGCCATGGTGACATCCAATGGATGAGTGCTGCTGCTACAAAGTGGTAGCACTTTCTCCTGGGCGGGGGGAGGGGGTCACATTGCAGAACCTCCAAAGGGCTACTTTTTACTGACGATTTTCTAAGCCACCCCTGATGTCACCTGAAACCAAGGACGTGATATCTATTCACCCTCAGAAAGAAAAACCAGGACTGCCTGATGGGAGATGTCATTCTGTAAATATGTTTCTCTTATTGGTTAATGAAAAAAGCACTGATGGCCAATAGAAAAGCAAGATAGGTGGGACTAGAAGACCAGGAGGATTCAAGGAAGTAGTAGGGAGGAGTCAGCATGTAGAGACTGGGGAGAACAGAGGTCTGGGCATCTCCGGTAAGATGAGACCACGTGGAAATACTTAGATTAATAGAAATGGGTTAATAATTAAGACAGAGCTAGTCGATAAGAAACTAGTGCCTGGCCAACAGCATTATATCAAATACAGAATCTCTGTGTGATAATTGGGGCTGTTGCTGTGGTCGATCCAGGCCAGCAGTAAAAACCTACTTGTAACAACTGCCTTCCATGACTGAGAACTGTAGTCATGGCTTTTGGGGAACATGTTCTTGTTTTAGTTTGTTACATTTTGGTTTATAGCCTTCTGCATATAATGTCTTTACAGAAAAGTCAGAAAGAGTATTCTGAGTGGATCTATGATTGAGTTCAACAATACTGACACCAGATTCTTTGGGTTTAGATACTGTTTCTTATTTATTAAGATATAAAACTCTAGAACTATGATATTACAAATTCATAAAGTATTACTGCAATATTTGTAGGTATGATTTTTTAAAATGCAAATTGGAATTATATGTAATTTTTATAAGGGTGTCAAGAGTAGAAAGCCTATGAACATTAAGTGTTACGAGGCTGATAAGTGTTTGATGACCTGCTTCTGACAGGAGAACTTGCTGTATTATTTAGGATAAATTATAGTCACTCTGCCCCCTCCCCCAGGATTAAAGGCTATAGTTCCCATCTGACCTTTTTATATCAATGCCCAGCCTTGATAATGTAGCAGGCAGAAATCAGAGGCCTCGGACAGATCAATGGCTCTTTGCAATGGATACTTGCATGTAAAGATATATGGACAAAGGTGTTGACTGTTTTACTCACTCTGTCACATTTCATTTTCCATGATGAGATCCCCCTCCCTTTTTTTCTCTTAAGTTTTATGAGGGGAACCTATTAGGGAAGAGGGTGGATAAAAGGGGGTGGGAAATGAAAGGAACTGAGATCCATGATGTGAAAGACAAAGAAATATTAAAGGAAAGTTAAATAATGAGTTCTGTGACTTTTGACTCATGTCACATCCTTCTTAAGATTCATTTACTGAATATTAAAAGCAATATATGGCACTTAACAAAACAATGCTGTTTTGGTCAAGTAAGCTAAAGCTTCTGTATTGAGTTAATGTTTGAGAGCATTGTTAGCATCCAGGAAATGTTTTAGGCAATGAGTAGGATGTGTGACTACAGAAAAAGTCAGTGTTTTCATTGGGCTTGCAGTGCCTGGCACAGTGTAAATGCTAGATTGATGTTAATTATCATAATGACTGGTTTATTAGCTACTTGTCTTGTTTCTGTGACAAAATACCAGACTAATGCACTTAAGGAAGAAGAGTATATAGAAAATCTGAAAGAACTCACAGGGGTTGCATAGAAGTCCCCTTGGGGAAGAACACTGGCTGCTTTCCAAGTGGATCTAGGAAGATACCTAGATGCACATTATAGTCCACAAACATGTTAAACTCCAGTTCCTGAAGATCCAATAGCACCTCTGTCCTCTATGAGTGCAATGCCATTAGCCACCCCTGCTCTTGTCACTCTTCTACTCTGGCATGAAGGACTGTATCTTCTGAATCAGAGTTCACAGTTCATTCACAGTCAGGAGCATAGACTGATGAATGTCTGTTCTCAGCTTGTTTTATTTCTCTCCCTCTTATTCATCCCAAGACCCCAGCCACAGCTAAGGTGGATCTTCCCTCCCCAGAGAATCTAATCTACCTAACTGCTCATAAGAATGACCAGAATCCTGTCTACTGGGTGATTCTAAGTCCCAGTATTGCAAGACTAATCATCATACCTCACTAGCTGTCTGTGATTTCTAGTTTAAGCTGATGCTATCATTTCCACACCCATTTTCAAATCCAAAGTATTTTTATAAGGCATTAAATCCTAAAACACAAGTTACAATATTGAAAACTACATGGAAATGTAGTTAATAGCAGTACAAATCAGACAAATCCTCATAACAGATATTGCTCAGTTTATACTGTTGAAAAAATAAGATGGTACAAACACACCAGGGAACATTTTTATTGAGAATTTCTGTGAAAGAAAAAAAAATCAGAACTGTTTGGGTAAAATCCAGTGATACTGCTTTCCCTCTCAGAAACATTGAAATTCCATTGATAAATTGTTTCATATTTGAGAACCTGAATAAGTCTAAGACAGTCCCCATTGTCTAGAAAAGAACAGATGTGAAATATGACCTCTATTATTTCCTTATGTCTCACCAAGATTTCTTTTTTTAAGAAGAGAATGGGAGCTGACTACAATAACATCCTAACTTGTCCTGGATCACTAGGTAGTTACATGCTAATCTAGGGCTGAGGAAAAGATTTTGTGACAAGATTTATCATAGACTTTCAGTGCTTCTCAGAAAGACAATCCAACTGAGGCTACAGTGTTTATATTTTTCCTGTGACTATAACACATCACAATAAAAATGATATTGTGCTCGTAGTCAAGATTCATGTTTTCCATGGGAAAACTTAATGTGTTTTGTTCTTGATGACAGTGACATTGTGTCTAGAAATGCATAGGCAGGGAAAATTTTGACAGGAACCATTTACACAAAAAATAAAGGGAATTTCAACTTAGAACCTAGAAAGCAATGTCAATTATCTCCAATGTTTGTTGTTTTTGTTTTTATGTGTTCTCAGTTTTGTAAGATGTTATACTATGAAATGATTCTGTCTTTTCTTTCCCTCTTGTTTGAACCAAGAATATATTTATAATTCCTGAGTTTTACCCAAGGCCTACAAACATTTTTATTTTATAAAATATTCTTCTTGATTTGCTATCCATAATCTATATTTCAGTAACAGTTAATTTCATATATTAACTTGTATAGGCTATGGGGTACTAGTTTGATTTTGGTTTTTTTGTTTTTGTTTTTGTTTTTTTTTTTTTTTTGAAACAGGCCCTTACTATGTAAACCTACATTAACCTGGATCACATACACTTTTGGCTGTTCTCTAAGATTCAGTAATCCTGTCTCAGCCTGTTGAATGTGGAGATTATAGGCATGTGACAACACACCCTACCACAGTACTTTTTGTGCAATCATTGGACTTACCTTCTGACACTAAGATGGACTTCTACTCATGAGTGGATGGGTTTGAGGGAACAAAAAATGACGAGCCTCCCTGAGGAAGATGGAAACAGGCTTTGATCTCAAACTCCCCTGTGAACTCCATCTGCATCTCTATTGTGATCCCATTTACTGTTACTCTCTATATCAGTCTGAGCTGAGCTATTTTGTATATGCACACTGAAATCTAGGAGATACAAACAGAAAAAATGCACACACATACCCACAGGCACACACAGAGGTTTGTCACTTACAGAATCATCATTTATCAGCACATTGATTTGTTTTAATGGCCTGGACTGCTCAGCTCACTTTATCCATGCTGGGTCTCCTTGAATGATTTTGTTGTCCTTTGAGTGTCTCAATTCCTAAAAGACAGCTGTTCAGTAGAAAAATGGCATCAAACATAAAAAAAAGAAAGAAAGCTGTTAGTGAGTTACTTCAGCGTCACCTGGAGAGCATGGGAGAGGGCATGGTGTTCTTACCAGACCAGTTTATATATATTCTCCCATTGATAAAAGAAAATGTACGTACGCAGTGTTAAGTGAGTCTTATCACAAACACACTTGAAGCATCCAAAGTACATGTGTGTGTCTAGAAACTAGATTATTTTACAGAGTTCTCTGCAACAATGAGGACAGAAGACTTAGCTCAGAGCATACTTGGCTTGAAAGGCCAAGAGTTTAATCCCCTGCCTTGCAAAACACAGCAAAAAGATCTCATAAATGGTAGAATATGACCTAAATTATAACGGGAAAGTTAATATTCAGACTTAAAGATATGTCTATTCCAAGAGCAACTAAATGTCTTTTAATGAAAATGGAAAATAGTACATGTATCCTATGAAGGGTATAACATCTTCTATAGGAGTGCTATTTTCATTTTCACTATAGAATGTTTGCTACTTTACCAAATAATTTGATTATATGTCTTATTTTGAACACTGTACATCTGGGAACAATAATAATTATGACCTAAGAGACCCAAAGTACATAAATAAAGCCCATTTATAACAAAATGTGAACAGAAAATAATTTTTGTAATGCAAACAAAACTTTATGTATGAAATTATTAAACTAAGTATTTTCAAGTACAAGTATTTAGATACTCAAATGACCTTATCAGTGTAGACAGAAAAATTGCATCCTTGTTTGATATGCAGAAATAAAAACTTTAATCAATTGAAAGAATTCTATCTTAGTCTGTGTAATCATAATGTTTTATTTGACTGTACATTAACATAAAATTCATGTTGGTTTAGAATATAGAATTTTTAGTTAAACATGCTTAAAGACGGATAGTGGCAATCCTTGGTTTATTAAGAGCACAGCTTTTGGGCTGTTCTTACAGGTTCTTACCCATATGTTGGTTTTGGATTTTGAGCATATCCTCAAGACAGCTTGCAGAACTGGTGCCATGTGGGCATTTTGTGTTGTACATGTTCTGACAGTTTTGGACTTGTTGCACTTAGGAACAGTCCCAAGCCAGTATCAAAATCCACATAATATCTTATGCTTTCTAGTTGGTATGTGTTCTGCAAAAAGTTAACTAGTATTAGGTAATGCTTAATCATTATCTAGAGAAGGTGAATGTTGTCCTCATATTCAATAGGTAGTATATACAAAAAACATGGGCTCCAACCAAGTTTAGAAGAAAGTGGCTTAACATTCATAATAATACATAGATTAAACACTGAACTCATGCTGCCTCTTCAGTGACCATTTCATTCTAAAGTAATGTTTCATTGACTTTCACACATTTTAATGGGATGTCACAAATCTTTAGTAACTTTCCCAATTATGTGGCTAGTAAGCTGGAACACATTTTATCATAATATAGTAATAACTCAAGTAATTAATCCTTGTATAACTTGATCCTTTATAGATATTTTTATGTCAAACATTTGAGGCAAACCTTGACTTCTTTTAAGAGCCCATGTTATAATGTTATCATATGTCCTGATGTTAGATTATAATTTTTGGTAAAAATTCTTGTACAGAATAAATGGATCATTTATTTCAGTTATATAGACAAATTCTTAGCTGTTTAATGGCAACTCTTGATTTGAAAGACATATCATTGTTTATTAGAGAACAATTTCACTTTAAGATTGCTCCCATATCAGTAAATGTGCATGTCTTTGGGAATAAATCACCATAATGTCTATGGTTATATATGAAACCTTCTTAAAGGCTGCCATCTTTGAGTCAACATGGTTTTCATACAGGGCAATTTAAGGATAATTTCTATCCCAAAGCTTTGGGTCATTTTTTAGAGGCTCCATTAAATTTTCCAGACTACTTAGAACACCATTTAGTAAATTGCTGCTTTAGGGCACTGGACGATAATTTTATGGTTTAAAGAGTTAATATGTTTAAATTGCCTGACAGTTAAAATACCTAATTTTGTGTACACACACACACACACACACACACACACACACACACACACACACACACACACACACTCACTCTAACAATTGCCTAAGCCATGTTTACTCAGAGAGAAATGTGAGAATTCCCAGGACCCAATAGAATGATAATAATTCAATTTTAACATGATTGGGCACTAGAGACCCTATTCTTAAACTTACTCATTTTAAATATGAAAAAATGGAATCAAAGGACTTTGGAGACCACTAGCTACTCCAGCGTTCTGCAAGGATGGGGCTCCAGATGTGGGAAAGCACACATCATTTGATGAGTATTTACATTTCTTATTTTTTTACAAAGTAAAATGTTTCCGAGTTATGTTTGAGGATATGAAAATGATGAATCACAGGCTAGAAAAAGCTTTGGAAATTTACCAGAGTAGGGTTGAAGGAAAAGAAAAAAGAAAAAAGGAAAATTTTACAGATCAGATCTTTCTCTCTCCCTCTCTCCCTCTCTCTCCTTCCCTCTCAAATAAGGTATCATTCCTTTTCTCTATGAAACAGTGTGGTTATTTCACATCCTTGTAATTCCTACTAAACAAAAGAAGTTATATAGTTAAATATTCTTTTTAAAATATCCACAGGTGACTTGGACATCAGGTGCGACTGGTGCTGACTGAACTCTGGCTTAACATAAACTCTTTGCCATGCACAGCTATTCCTGCTTTCTTTGGGTGCTGACCCTTTGATTTACCATTTGACATTTTCTTTTGACCTTAACTTCTTAATGTTACCTCATTTTTCTAAGTGCTTCAGTTTTCTTTTGTAGTTTAAAAATAAATCCCTTTAACTAAAGATACCTGTCATAGGCACTGCTAGTATGTAGTAAAATTATCACTATAACCTAGACTTTTAGAGGCATTATATACAATAAGATGTAAAACAATACATATTGCCATTTCTGTGGGTCTCAAAATTTATATTTTCCAGCTTCTTGATGCTATTTTATTCTGTGATATGTATCCTCTCATCACTATAAAATTATACAAATAAAAAGGTTCTCCTCCAAGAACCTAGGTCAATACTTCCTCCTTTCCTACATTGTTGAAAATTAATCAGTATACTGTGTTGTTCTTGCCTCAGCAGCTATCCTAACCAGTCCACTAATAGTAGCTCCATGGAGTCATATATCAGCTTTAATGTCTTAGATCAAAACTCATTTTTTCAACTTTAAGCTATGTTGTCTGCTTTTTTGAACAGCTCTCAGTTTTGGGAAGGATGTTTTCTACATATTCTCCTTACCTCTGTGACCTGTGACTGAGTTTCTTTAACTACGATCTTCTGACCTCTTTATGTCTTGTACTTAGCTTTGAATTATCCAGTTTAATTCTTCATCTGCTTAACCTTTTCCCTGGCTTCAAAGCTCTCAGCTAGGACAATTTTGTTCCCAGGATCATGTGGAGCTATCTTTCATCATTAGAGTAGGAGGTTATTTTTTTTTCCTCTCATCACTAAAATACTTTAAAGGAAGCAAAACAGAATCAATGAAAAACACAGAACCTACAAAACATATCAAGGTTTAGTCCATTATTTTCTTGGTGGGGATCATTACACTACTCAGGCAGACATTATCCTGGAGAAGTAACTGAAAGTTTTGCATTTGGGTCTAAAGACAGTAGGAAGAGATAGCTACTGAGCCTGGTTCTGGCTTATGAAACATCAAAGCCTACCCTCAATGACACATAACTAACACAATAAGGCCACACCTCCTAATCCTTCTCAAGTAGTGCCACTCCCTGATGACTATTCATTCAAATATATGAACTTATGGAAGACATTCCTATCAAAACTACCACAGTCTGTGATCCTTGACTTCACTGATTCTTGGCCCTTGGTGAAAAAGAATACCATAACATCACAGAGACTTCTTACCTCATGGTGGAGCAAGGAGGGAGAAAGATGGAGGTCAGAGAGAAGGAGATATTTGAAGACAACCTCTAAAGACTCCTTCAGTGACCTTCCTCAAATGAAATCCCACCTCATTCAGTTTCCAGGATCTTATACTATAACACCAGTAATTTCCTGAGGTTTAATACCTGACCCAATGAGATATATTCATATCAAATCAGTATCTTGCTGACATTTAGAACACAGGTAATGTAGATGCAAACATTCCCATGGGACAACCACCTAGAATATCAGTGGCTCTCAGACTGAGTAATTTTCCAGTAAAACATGTCATACTTGCCTTCAGTTCCTAGGGAACACTCACAAGCTTAGCTTTCATCCAATGTGTACCCAGAGCCCATGTATTCCTCTCTTTAACCCTCCCAGTTATATTTTACTTTTAGAATATGACTCTTTTAATGGTTGCAACACTTCTTTTTATGATTACAGCCATTATGTTTTCTATGTAGGCTCACACAACATTTCAATTGCTCTTTTTGAGAAGGGTGAAGTCTGCTCATTGTGGGATGCTGGGCACAAGCATCCATATCATTGACATATGTGAATAACCTGTTCTGGGAAAGCAATGTCATCTCCATTATCTTTATGTTTGATAATTAGGTGTTCCATGACTTCTGGTAAGCACACTTTAACTTTTCTACAAAGGAAGACTTTGAAAACCCAGTTAGTGAGGCTGAGGCCACTACTTGTCCCCATGTGGGAGTGTTTGTGTGGGTTGTCTAACATTTTATTCACAATTTCCTCACTGTGGCAAACACCAAAGAAAGAGTAAAAGGTTAAAACATTTATTTTGGCTTAGAGGTTCAGTTTGTGAATAGAGAATTGTGTGGCAGGGCAAAGTTCACTTCTTGGCTTGAGGAAGCAGCATGTGGCAGCAAGAGCATACTTGCCAGATCAATCATCTGCACTGGCTTTTGTTCTTTTGGGGGCCCAACATTTTGGATAGTTCCATATCTATATTTGGTGGATCCATTCCTGCAGCAGCTATTCCTCATGTCACTGGTAATAGCCAAGAAACATACTCATAAGACTGCTTTACTAATGCCCTTGGTATATACTGCAGTACAGTGAGGTTGACATAATTCAGTCATAATCTACTTTAAAATAGTGATGTTAGTCTTACCTTCATGAGTTTCAAAATTCACATTATCCATCCTTTCCTAATTTATGCTTTTCTTTTCATTTTATGCTTCATTCTTTTCATTGATTATATCAATGTTCTCTTTTCATGTATAGAGATAGACAAAAGATGAATAGATAAGGCAGGCATTGGTGGTGCATGCCTTTAATCCCATCACTCATGAGGCAGAGGCAGGTGGATCTCTGTGAGTTCAAGGCCAGCCTGGTCTACAGACCAAGTTCCAGGTCAGGCTCCAAAACTAAACAGAGAAACCCTGTCTTGAAAAAAAAGATGGATAGATAGATGAGTACACATTACATGTGCTATGTTTACAAATATATGCTTACATATGTGTAAAAAACTCTCTACATGTGTGATTTAGACCAACTACTTTTGTATTGCTCCAATAGTTTTTTGCTTCTCAGAATGGTGGCTTGGTACAAGTACATGGCAGATCTGTAAATTCTCTCTACTACTACTGTGTTGATGGAGAAATTTGGGCCCCTAAATAAATGCAAAACTAGGGGCCAATTTAAATAGCATACCATGTACAAATCTATGGACTTCGCTTCCCAGCGCATCATAAACCAGGTGTGGAGGTTCATGCATGTAATCCTAGCACCTGAGAAGTAAAGGCAGAAGGATGGGAGTTCAACCTGCTCAAAGTTATCTCTAGCCTCATAGTCTCGTATTGAACCTGAGCCTAGAGTTCCATGAGATACTGTGGAAAGAAAGCAAGCAAGAAAGAAAGAAAGAAAAGAAAAGGAACTACAACAACAAAAAAGCCCCTTTGTTGATGGGCTTGCTCCCCAGCAAGAAAGAGACTGTCTAAAATGAGTCTTCATGAAATCACCTTGCAGCTTTCTGCAAATGTGGATTCTATTTCTGGAGGCTCTTTTGGACCTAATCCAGACTTAACTGCTCATAATAGGGCTTTTGCTTTCTGTCATCACAGCATCAATCATTATCTCAAAGGGAAGGTTAGAGCCTGATATGTACAGTCATATTGTGTTAGTCCATGTCCATTACTGTAGCAAAATATCTGAGATTACCCACACACTAAAAATGATAAAAGTCTATTTCCACTCACAGTTTTGGAGATATAAGTTCATGATCACCTAGGCCTGTTCTTGTGTACCTATGACAGGATAGAACATCATGGCAGGAATATTTTCTGGAAGAGGCCGCTTACTTTATGGCTGGTGGAAACAAATAAAGATAATGGGATAGAGTCTTAATATCCCCTCAGGAGCCTACCTATAATAACCTAACTTCTTCTATCAGACCCTGCTACATAAAGGCCCCACCAACAGCTGCTAATATCATCATGGGCAGGAGGCCAAACATTTACACTGAAGCTTGTATGATACCAAACCACAGGAGACATTTCTTGATTTTTCACATTACTACCTAAGGTAAATGCTATTTAGCTTGATTTTTTCCCAAAGGACATGTCTCTGTTGTATGTTTTTCTGAATGGGGTACTTCACTGAAAGTGAATACCCTATTGCATTTCCTGGAGCTTCTAGAACCAGGTAAACAGGGTTGCATCTGTGCAGTGGGAGTGGGTGAAGTGGTAGTTACCTCATTAATTGCTTACTAGTTATCTATTTATTCTCTGTCTCTGACATCATATATCCATCCCAAGTTCCTATCTGTGCTTCTCCTTTCTTTTGCGACAGGGTTTAACTATGAAACTAGTGAGCATGCAGGGCTGGACAGGTTATGAGTTGGTAGAGAGAGCTCTCCAGGGATACAGTTTAAGTGTTACAGCTCTGCTTTACTCCAGAAAGAAAAAGATTATAAAGGCTGAGGACAGTGGCTGAGGCATCACCTAATTTTCATTAAGTGGAGTGCTGCTATCATAGGGCTTTGTATGTGGCAGCAGAGTTCTATAGCAAAGTTCTTAGTGCAACTCTTAGTTACCATATGTGCAGCAGGGGATGCTTCTAGCAGGGAACTCTGCTACAGTTATACTAAAGATAACTCAGGCATCCAGGTTTAGAGACAGATAAGACCACTCCTCTGAGGCCATGGACATTTTCTAGATAAGGATAGGTAGAGAACAGGAAGATTGCTAGAAATGGAGTCCCCATGTCACAGAGCTTTGGAAAAGGCTGCCAGGCCATCATAGACTGCAACCTCTGACCAACAAGTCTTTGCAAAATACCTTGATATTAAACCATAACTTGACCCTCCATTTCTAGAAAACACAACATTACGGGCAATTTTTATTGTGCTCTGAAGCTCCAGTGAGTCCTAGGTAAAGGTTAAGCTTCAGTCTAAGGCAGTCTACGCATTCAGCACTAGGTCCATGAGTTCTTTAGCATTTGATCTGACTCTTTGAACTACATAGGCCTTACTGTTTGATTGACACTGTTACACACCTTTACACATATTAGGATTAAAGTGCTGTAGCAGACAGATGAAGTAGGCAGAGTAAGGATTCACATGAGTACAAATCCAACCTCAATCTACATTTGTATCCAGTCTTCAGAACCAACAATGATAAGAACAGAGCTCTCCTTACTGAATGGAGAAGGGTGTTAAAGAAATAATGAGTCAGTTGTTCAGAATAATTTGTTATGACTTTTAGACATTGTTTAAATCCATATTTGCCTAGTTGAAAGTCTCAGCAATATCACTTAATTTGTTAAGTGAGGGAAAAATAAATAGAATAATTTGACTGAAGACTTGAAGTTATAAAAGGCAGTATTATTAAAATAAAAAGAATATATATATATATATATATATATATATATATATGTACCAGAATGAAGACTTAGCATTTTTAGTAATAAGTGTATGCATTCATTTACACACACGTGCACACCAATATAACCACACTCTACAGATAAAAATTGCCTTATAGGGGTGGAGAGATGTCTCAGTAGTTAAAAACAGTTGATGCTTTTAGAGAAAACTTGGGTTCCGGCACCCACAGGGCATCTTACAACCATTGGTAACTCAGTTTCAAAATCCCAATATCCTCCATTATTATAACTTCCTATGGCTTCTCTGGGCACTGTAAGGATTAGTGTACATAGTAGGCAAAACACCCAAACACCTAAATATAAATAAATATCCCTTAAAAGTTGATTTTAGGTCTATTGGCCAAAGCCCAGTTTCTCTCGCTCTCTCTCTCTCTCTCTCTCTCTCTCTCTCTCTCTCTGTGTGTGTGTGTGTGTGCATGCACACATGAACTTGTACATGCATGTGTATGTGTATGTCCTATAAGCAGCAGAAATTTTTGATGGAAAAAGATATTAACCTGGCTTTAATTGTTCCAATTTGTTAGTATCTTTAATTAAATAACACAGTTTGTTCATTATGATATTTTTCTATATGTGAAGAATTTTATAATGCACATGATCATATTGACTGTCATATGCTTGACTAGTGGAGTCCTCTGCATCCCTGGTTCTTCCCAAGTGGTCTTCTTTGTAGGTTCATGTTCTTTCATTTAGATCCCACATATGATAGGAAATGTGATATTTGGATAAAATTGCCTTGGATTGCTTACACGATGAACTCCAATTCTACCCATCTCCCTGTGAACAATGTATTTGGTATTACTTATGGGTGAGTAGTAAGCTAGTGTGAGACTATTATGCTTTCTTTATTCATCTATTGATCAGTACCTAGGATGATCACATAGCTAGGCTATTGTGAATAACACTGTAATAAATACAAGTGTCTATGTGTTTATTGTGTGCTAATTCTAAGTGTCTGCCCAGGATTGCTATTGTTGATAATAAACTACAAAAAAGGTCGAATATTTAGTTTTCTGCTAAAACGTTTAGATTTGTATTGAAAAATATTTGAAGTAAATGCAACGAAGTATATGTCCAAATATGTATTCACAAAGTTATGTGTGTCTATACATACCCATGTATCAGATATTTTTGAGTGGTATCATGCTACATTAAGACATGCTATTTGTCCAGGCTGCATCATGTGAGAATTTTAAGGAAAATAATGATTTTGGACTTAGATGCCTATGAACTACTTAAAGTATTGTGATAGCTCAGAGAATGAATAATGAGAGTATAAACCAGCATAGTATTTTCAGAGTGGAGGGGAGGGATGCATGGAAGAAATTGTGCATCATAATGGTAGCTCACATAATCAGCTCCTTGGATGGTCTTCAAACCAGCCTTCTCTGAGTGAAATACAGAATATTATTCTTAAGTACTGCTATGTGTTCTGAATATGAGAATAAACCAGAATATTTTGGTTTTGTTGGGGGAAATTAATGACAATCAACCCACTTCCTCCACAAATTTAAAGGTTAAAAAAGTAGCTTAACTGAGCCATAAGAGAGCTACCTGAGCCGGGCGTTGGTGGTGTACACCTCTAATCTTAGCACTAGGGAGGCAGAGACAGGGAGATCTCTATAATTTCTTTGAGGCCAGCCTGATATACAGAGCTAGTTCCAGGATGGGCTCCAAAGCAATACAGTAAAACCTTGCCTCTGAGAGAAAGAGAGAGAGAGAGAGAGAGAGAGAGAGAGAGAGAGAGAGAGAGAGAGAGAGAGAGAGCTATCTGAGAAACAGAGCCTTTGAAAAAAGTTATTCTAGTTCCCACTACTTGGCTGTCAGTAAATGTCCATGTCATCCAAGTCATAAATGTTGCCCTCTCCTCAGTGAAACTTATGGTTGCAGCCAACATGAAAACTGGGTGATTAATGATCACCGGACATACTTTGTTTTTGTGTCACAGTTGGTTTGTATAACTCAAAAATATACACACTGCATGTATACCACTGACTGCAAATGAAAAGTTGCTTATCAACCACTGTTTGAAGCTCCACTGTGTTGTGGGCTTAGGGCACATGCTCTTAGAAAAAGAAATTCAGAGTTTGGCAGAGAAAGAATATTGGAATTAAAGCAATAAAGTTTATTTAAATTTTAATGAACAGTGGGTAATTATTTTAGGTGATATGAACATTCAATTTATAAATTAATTCTGGAGTGCTTAACTCAGAAATCCCACAATCTGAAATCATTCTAATAAGGGTTTGGCTGTGACTCAACTCAAGCGAAGGCAGAGATGTTACTCTAAATTTAGTCTCAATTTTGAATCGTGAAAATTCTTAGATTGGTTCACATGCACTATGGTGTCCAAAAGTGCTTAATTTACTTAATGGTGTGAGACTTCATTTGAAATGAGTCTTGTGGGATTTGTGATACTGGTGTTGCAGGACAGCAGAAGCAAAAGTCCAGGACATGCCACCAGATGGCGCTTCAGGACTTACTTTCTCCCATGTCACTCAGCCAACTCAGGATTTATTGATGTGTGAAAGAAGTATCATGTTAAGGTATTCATCTCCAGAGGATGGCGTTGAACTTCTTAGAAACTATATACTCATTCTAATTTGGTGAATTAAATGAACCAGATTTTTCTATTCACGTATGCAAAATAAGAGGAGGACACTAACAATAATAATGAAAACATCCGGGTTTTGTTGCATTATTATTCAGTATATGACACTGAACTCAATAACTCATCATCTCAGACATCACAACCTGGTTTGGAGCTCATTATCTCAGCCTCACAACGGTCCGATGGAGTAGGTTTAATTATTATTCGCATAATTCCTTTATTAAAAGAATGTGAATGAGAACCCAGAGAGATTACAGACTCATTTAGTTAGAATGTTGCCAATGACACTCAAAAAGCTTTCCACTCTAAACTGTCAAAACTGTCCATGAGGTCAGCACCATGGATCATATTCAGAGAACTGTTCAATTTGCCACCTGAGATGCTTGGAATTGAGGGGAAATTCTGAAGTTCCATCTGACACCAAAGTTTCTGAAAAGACAAAACAGTAGAGAAATCCATTCATTAACAGACAAATACTGTCACAGTGAGGATAATACACTGGGGCTGCCTTTGTGAATGAATTTAAATAGTCTCATGCGTAACTGCTTAATGTGAACATCCCCATAGAAGAAGCCTTGCATTTCCCTTCCTTGTTAATAGGATTGTCACTTTTCTCTCATTCTGACTCTGTACAACAGATAACATTCTATAACAACTGTCCCCAAAGAGGCTTCAACTCAGTAGAGAGGACAAATATACTCGCCTGCCCACAGGCTTGGTTTTTGAAGAAAAAAAAAACTGTTGGGAAAAAGCTTAATCACAAACAGAGATGTAATTCGGTATGGAGACTAGTTCCTTCCCCATTCTGACACTAGCCTTAATCTTAATTACTGGATTCACTCCAAGGAAGAGTCAGATTAATGTACCTGCTAGAACACCACCAAGTTCCTCTAATTAATGGAAAACGTTTGGGAGGTGTTCTGCAGCAGGATATGGTTTGTTCTTAACCATTTGAAAACGTTCTAATTAGGATGTGTTCTTGAAGAAAGGTTTCCTTATATTCAACCTCTTAGAAAACTTACAGGAAACAAACCATGAAATAATAAACTAAAGTCACAGTGGAAATACATTAGAATTCAGAAAGTAGGCTTACACAGTGATGGTGTCAATGATGTTTCGGTCAGCCCTTACTCCTACAAGGTCAACCCTTTCTGTTATTAGACATTGCATGGTGTAGGAAGTACAGTTCAGGTGTCTGAAAATATTAGAGAGACTTTTTTGTTTATTAGAGAATAATGAATTATGAGTGTGTATGTAATGGGCTAAAGAGATGTTTTAGTGATTATTGTTTTTCAGGGATCCCCATTCCCAGCACTTGAGTCAGGTAGCTTACAAAGGTTTGTAATTCCAGCTTCAGGGACTTGGTGCCCTCTTCTAGCACCTGCACTTACATGGATATACCCACACACAGAATATTTATTTAAAAGGAAACGAATTGTTAAAAAAAATAACAAAAAAAAATCAGCGTTTATTTAAAATAGTATAAAAATGGAAATTGAGGAAATGGCTCAACCATTAAAAGCAAGCACAACTCTTACAGAGGACTTGAGTTCAGTTCAGTTCCTAGCACCCATATCAGGTGGCTCATAACTGGCTGTAACTCCAGGAAATTCAGCACCTTTATTTGGTATTTGTGGGCACTTGTTCTAATGTATAATTAAAGAAATATTAAACATCAAAAGTCAAATAAATACTGTCACTTAACTGTGAGTTGAGTATTTGAGTATAAAAGGTAGAAGTCTTCATTTTATTTCACATATTGGACATAAGAGTTTTGCTAGTGTTTATTTTAACACTGGGTAAGATGGCATACATAAATGCCATTGGAGAAGTAAATCTTCCTTCTTAAATGTTTTCACTCATGTGTTATCTTTATTATTGATGCATGATATAATTAATTTTATTATTATATTATTGAGTATATTATCTATATATAATTTCTACTGAATTTAATTTTTAAAATTTATTTATAGTTGTATTACATGGTGCATGTACTATGAATGCTGTATGTATACACTCACATATGTGGAGACCAAAGGAGTATGCCTGGTGTCCTGCTCTATCGCTCTCTGACTAATTACCCTGAGACAAATAATCTCACTGAACTTGGACCTATGCTGTCATTTCTGTAGTTGAGGTTACAAGTATGTACACAGTGATTTACATGGGTGCTAGAGGTCAAACTGAGGCCTTTATGTTTGTACTGTAAATACAATTACCATTAATCCATTTATCCAAGCCTGTACTAAATTTTATTGTACTCATAAGCAAGGAATCTCATCAGCTAAATATGGCATATGGCTTTGAGAATCGTTTTGTATAAGACTTAAAAACTGATGGAACGTGTTATGCCATGTTAAAATAGACAATCCTGGATTATAAAAGAGACCTCAACCCTAATTTGTAGATAGGAGAGTCTAAGAGAAGTTGATTTTTATGTCAAAGTAAAGAAGAAAAATAAGAGTTAAAGAGTTTGGGAAAGTAGTATTGCAGGTGAGCACCATCAACTACCAGTTCTCAGAGGTAATGAAGAAACATTGTCCATGAGTCAGAATTCTACTGTAGGGCTGGTGGTAAAACGGTGGAAGTCCACTGGTAAGAAATGAGGCTGAAATATAATCAAGGGCTGGCTCCAAGGGAGCTTCCTTTTGTTGTAAAGCAGATAGACTTTATCTCGTGGATGTTGACAAGATAATGAAGAATTCAAACCAAAACTTTTTTGCACTGAATAAAGATGTCTTCAAATACAGTGTGAAGGAAGAATGGATAAGAAAGGAGAGAGTCAAGGTGCTAGGTGGTACCTACAATTTGGTAATGAGAGAACAATATGCTGACTCAGGTGGTATGCTATTTACTTTTCTGTTGTTATGGTGAAAACACCATAAAACAACAGGAAGAAGGGAAAATTTGTCTGGACTGGAGGTTCCAAGGGCATAAGCATCTCATGATGGGAAGGCACAGCAGCAATCAGCAGGCATGGCAGCTATAAGAGGAAGGTGAGTGCTCCCATCTTGAACTTCAAGAACAGAGCAGAGTGGTTGAATGGGAAATAAGCTAGGTGTTTTACTCTCAAAGTCTGTTCCTAGTAACACATTCCCTCAAGCAAGCAGCAAGGCTGCAAACCTTAAACTTCCCTAAACAGTACCACCAACTGGGGATTAAGTGCTCAAATGCCCAAGACTATGAAGGATATTTATTATTCAAATCATGACAGTTAGTAGCCACAGAGGAGTTCTACTGGGAAAATATTATTAACTGGATTACTGATGAATATATGAGATAGGAAAGCATAGAATAGGAATTTTTCTTTTGAAATTAAATTTGTATATCTCCTGATCCTGTTCCAATGCTATAACTACAGATATGTGCTAACAAAATATAATTGGTATTTAACACGTTATAATGTATAAAACATAATGCCATTTTGTCAGGCCCAATTTTGAAGAACACATAATAGGGCTTCGTAAAACAGCTGGCAGGAAAATGCTGAATTTTAGCAGTAGTGTGTGTCTTTGTAATTGGACTAACATATTGCTTTTTGCTGAGGACCCCTACTTTGGCTATTTAAAACATTCTAAATGTTGGTTGACTAGATGGGCCAGTAGGCAAAGGTGCTTAATGCCAAGGCTGAATATCTGAGTCCAGTCCCTATGACTCAGTCTAAAAGAAGAGAGTATATTCATGGAAATTTTTCTCTGATTTCCATATACATGGACAATACATAAATGTACTAAAATACTCTTTATTTTATGTGAATATAAATTGCCTGCTGATAAGCACTTTTACCAGACAGATGAAATTTTCTTGAGGAAAGTTTCATACCCACTAAGTAAATTGATTAGCTTCTGTCTTTGACATAGTCATAGCATCATCATTTTGTAGGTTTATTAGCCCCAAAGAAATCTGAGTTAGCTAAAGGAAGATAGTAGGGGCCTTAAAAGCAGATGTAAAAACCAATGTGAGATGAAGTTTATTCTTTTGTGATGGTTTTGTCCTATGGTTTTTAAGTATCTGATGCCAAGAATATACTCTATTTGTAGAAATTGTTTATGGACTAGAAACAAGTTCTCAAAAGAGCGTTGGGAACTGTTGTCATTACTGTTGTTTATCATAAGTCCATATATTTTTATACTATGCAATGTAACCACCAATGCAATTTAATTCATCAAATATAAGTGATAAAAGTCTACTTGCCTTAAATTTATTTTTAAATGAAGAAGCATACTTGTACTAACTTTACATGAATGAGTAATGGTTTCCTCTTCCCTTTCCCTCAGATCAATTCTTTGCCCTGTCCCCCTTTCCTCTTTTTCCTTCCCTCCTCACAATTTTTCTTAAATCTAAATGATTACCTCCAACACAGAGATTATTAATGTAACGATATAATTTATCTTAATTTATTACTATTTTGGAGGTTGGAGACTGTCTAACATATAGGCTGGCCTTAAATTCAGTATGTGGTTGAGGACAGAGGGTGACTTGCATCTTTGAATTCCTGATTCTCCTGTCTCTACCTCCAAAATATTGGGATTATAGTCGTGTGCTACTATGAACAGGCTGAAGATTAATTTTTGTAACTTATATAACCCACTATTCATCCATTGTGCTCTGGCTGAGGCCATACCTGCATTCCATCTCTATGAAGGATCTGATGGTTTGTTTACAGTTGCATCTAACTCACTTCTTCTCTCTGTAACATTCAGCACAGTTAGCACCTGTCCCATCAATTTTCCTTGAAACACATGAAGACCTATATTATGGAATAATATTTTAACAAGGCAAAGATGTGTTACATTTGTTTATGCTGCCAAGTATTACTTTACATATGTAAAGATGTATTGTGTTTGTTTCTGTTGCATTTGTTTCACCTTGCCTGCATAATGCACCTGATTGGTCGAATCAAAATCTGAATAGCCAATAGGTAGTCAGGACAGGGGAGAGGGATAGGTAAGGCTGTCAGACAGGGAGAAAAATAGCATGAGAAATCTAGGTTCAAGATGAATGAATGAGAGGAATAAGAGAGAAGAAAGCAAGGGAAAATCTGGCCAGCAGACAGAATAAGGCATATAAAAGGAAAATAAGAAAAGATTAAAAAAAAAAAAAAAAAAAAAAAAGAAAAGAAAAAGAAAAAGAGAAAGAAAAATCCCAAGGCAAAAAGAAGACAAGGAGAAACAGGTACAGGTTAATTTAAAAGATCTATCAAGAAAAGACTCTAAGCTAGGCCAAATATCCAAAACTAATAATAAGTTTCTGTGTCTCTGTGCCATGATTTGGGAGCTGATAGGTAGCCCCATAGAAAGCTTGGTCCAGTCATTTACTTTTTGTTATTAATAGTCTCACAACATTTAGAATGTTTTATTACAGAATTTAGTGTATATATATATATATATATATATATATATATATATATATATATCTGTACATTTTATTGCAAGTGTGTTGAGGTCAGGAGGAAAATTTCTAGTATAGTATCTCTCTTTCAACAACATAGGTCCTCCAAGAATCAAACTTGAGTGTAGGCAGGTACAGTAGATGCTCAGTCCCAAATTCCTAGCAGCCACTTACCAAATTACCATGGAGAGGCTTAATATGTACTTATAAATGCTTGTCCATTAGCTGAGTCTTACTTTTTAAGTTAATCCATATTCTTTATTGATGTTCTGTCATGTTTGCTCACCCAGCCTATATGTCCTGCCTGGCTATTGGCCAATCAGCATTTTTTTTTATTAACCCAATTTGAGTGACTAATCTTTGCAGAGTACATGAGGGTTATTCCACATCACTTAGGCTATCAGATTTGAAGAAATTTCTTCATCCCAGTGAGCCATCATGATGGCATATCAGGACATTTCCATATAGAAATATGCTCAAGCTCTTTCTTCCATTAAAATACGAGTTTGGTAAGATAAGTCCTTGCCATTTTGTCTACCACTGTGCAACTAATATGGATTGACACCACAAGTAACTAATTAGCTCTCCTCGGGTTTTAGAAGCATAGTGCTAGAGCAAAAAACAATTTCTCTCCCCCATTTAAAGCCATTTTTTTTCTAGGCTAATGTTGTGATTATGCAGTAAAAAAGTTCAATAATAACGAATGGTTTGTTTTGGGGGGGTTTCTCTTTGGTGGTCTTGCTGTTAGGCTAGACATTTCTTAACCTGACTGAGGTTTGGACCATCATACCCAGAAACATTAAAAATTTTAAAATCCTGACAAGCCGAACCTTGGGAAAAGTAGACAAAATGATTCATTTCTTAATTACAATGTGACAAAAATAAAGACATGTAATAGTAGGTACGATATAGATGCTGATGAATATGGACACAGTGATTGGCTGTAAACAGTATGACTTCCTTGGTAAGATCTGTTGAATGTCAGCTTGCTGTGGACTTAATTATGCCCTTCCTTGTTTGTATGTTACAGCTCTTCACATTCTTTGCTTTCATTGAAAATCGAGCTTTTGTATGTTAATTAAAGTCATTGAAATGACCCTTATACAGTGGGTTTGTGGCCTTGTGAGAGCAGGAAGCTACTCACCCGCTACTCTACTCATACATCCTCAGAGAAGAGAACATGTACAATGAGACTGTGTAAAAGACAGTGAGAAAGTTCTTGAAAGACTGAATTCTATCAGACACTGATCTTGGGATCTCCTAGTGGCAGGCTCTGAAAGAACACATTTCAGTCACATATCTACTCAGTATGCTACATTTTTGAAGGGTAATTAATGTCCTTCAGGTTCCAACATGTGAAAGGCTTAGTCTGCAGCCTAATGCTCTTTACAGGCCGGACTTTAAAAGATGGGACCAGACCAGTTAGGAAGTTTTCAGTTTATTGGAGAAGTACCATCAATGGACTCCTGGGAACATTGCCATGTCCTCTGTCTCTGTCTCTGTCTCTGTCTCTCTGTCTGTCTCTCTCTTTTCCATGTTATTCTGCTATTTTGTGATGTCTAACAACAGAGAACAAAGCAAAGAAAGCCAGCCTATTATGGATTACAACTTCAAAGCTGCAAGCCAAGAAAAAACATTTCTGCTTTATAAGTTGGTCATCTTTGTAGTCAGAACATTCTCTGCCATCAGCCAGTTCCCCAGTAATCACTCTGAGGTGCAATATTAATTACAAACTCTTTGGCCTATTAATTCAGGCTTACTATTAACTAGCTCTTATAATTTAAACTAAACCATTTCTGTTAATCTGTGCAACACCAAGAGGTTCATAGTTTATTGTCTCACATAATGTTCTTCCTGCAGACTCCACCTTCTTTTCCCATGTGTCTTTGCTTGGATTTCTTGCCTGGCTCTATTCTTCCAGGTTTTTGGCTAAATCAGCTTCTTTACTAACCAATGGTAATAAAACATATTCACAGCACACAAGAAGGTATCCCAAATCACCCTCAGATACATTTGGGCATGTGCAAAGTTGGATAATACATGAGCTATAACTTTTTATGTTGAATAAATATTCTAATTTATCTCCCCCAAAGAATCTTTTTGCCAGCAACTAGACACATATGCCATAGATAGAGTGAGATCAATCATAAGTAAAACAAAAGAAAAACCTGTGTCTAGATCTACATATATTTTAAAATATTTATTTAAAATCTTAAATTCCTTTGGCAAGGATATTCTTTTAGATGATTCATACTAGTTCTCACAACAGGAATGAATTACTTTTAATAGTATGTGGATCCTGGACAAACCTTTGTGGTTAATTTTATTACATGAATCAAACCATACTTTTTTTTTTTTTTTTTTTTTTTTTTTTTTTACAGAATTTTCTATTTCAGAGAATAGTAAGAAAATGTCAGGTACTGCAGTGTGGAGCTGAGAATGAGAACAGGCTAGCATTGCAAGATGCTCTCCCCCAAAGTGGTTAAAATAAAAAAATGAAAAAAGTTTAGATTAACCTAGTATGAAAATGATGCCTTGTTACAGTAAAAATAAGTAGGTTTACTTTATTGCTAGATGTCATCAACTCTTGTTAAACTAGAAACAATCGTGTTGACCCTGTATCTTAGGGTAATTATAACATGAAGCCTTTTCCAAATGTAACTGAGAAAGTATCCTTACTTGACATTTGTTGGTAATTTAGTGTAACCTAGAAAGAGGGGACATCAATTTAGGACTAGTCTGTATCAAATTGATCTACTGGCATGTCTATGGAGGAATTTTCTTGATTTATGATTGACATGAGTGGTGTTACCCCTGGATAAGTGGTCGTGGGATATTTATAAAAATGTATATAATCAAGCAATGAGAACAAAGCCAGTTAACTGTTTCTTTACTGTCTCCACATCCATTCCTTTCTTTCCTGCTATGACTGTATTCAATGAAGGATTGCTTATCTTCAAGCCAAATATGCCCCACCTCAAGTTGATTTTAGCACTATATGTTCACAGCAGTTGAAAGCAATGTAAGACACATATTAAAAGCTAATGTTGTAAAAAACAAAGCTTTTTCAGCAATGCATTTTCTATATGAAATATCCCCCATAGGTCAAGTATTTGAATATTTAAGTCAGTGAATGTGTCTGTTTGGGAAGGTCATGGAACCCTTTGAAGGTGGAACCTTGCTTTAGGAAATAGATAACTGGGGTAGGGCCTTGCCTTTTACATTTTGGTCCTTAGTCTTGTTCATTCTCTGCTCTCTAACTACAGATGCAACATAGGCTTCATACCCCTGCCACCATGCCATCTCTAACATGTGAGTCAAGTACATGCCATTACTTCTAGCCCTTAAAAACAACTGCCCCCCCCCAAAGAAAAAGATTTAAAAATGACAGAGAGATTCGCATGTCTTCTCATTACCAAAGGGGTAAGATAGGGGACCTGAAGTCCAGGAGAATTCTGTTGCATTAGCTTCCACACTCTATCAATGATGACTCTCTCTCTCTCTCGCCCTCTCTTCCCCCCCTCTCTCTCATGTTTACATAGCTAAACATGTTATATTTCATTGGCTGAAGCATATTTATTATAAAGACCTGGATACATACCAGTCCATGAAAACTATTATTACTTATCTACTCTTCAATGACAGACTTAAAAATAGTACGTTTCTTGATTTATGTTCATTTGTCAGTGAAACTCAGCAAATACATGTATGAAGCTAAAGTCCTGTTTCTGTCTCTTTTGCTATGCTTAAGATAGAAAGACACATCCCTCTAATATTCTCCTTCAGGATTGCAGAGGCAGGCACTACTAGAAACTTCATACATGTTTTTCTATTATGCAAGTTAGTTAAGAACACACAAATTGTTACATGATTGTGGCACAAAGCAAATTCTATGATATGAGAAAACAGTTCATCAGGAATAGCTTTAATATGGAATGCCTGTGAGACCTGCTTAAGCTAGGATAAGTCCTTTTCAAAGTTACAATATATTAAGCTACAAGGAACTCAAGAAAAGATGGGGCACATTTATTGCATATGAAGATACAAAGGTGAAGGAAGAGCAAAACAAGCCAGTAAGCTTATCTGATTTGCTCCTTTTTGTCCTAACCCTAATGGTCAGACTCACTGGATCTGACATACTTCTCAACATAGCAGTACCTTCCCATTGGTAGGGTTTGATGGGTTCCTCCTGGAATAGGGATCCAGTATGCAGACCTATCACTCTGTGAGAAAGCTAGAGGTTAATTAGAGTGGGGTTTAAAGTATAAGCAGTGTCCATGTACTTCCAATGCTGTTTGATTAATCTATGTTGATACTTCAAATCTTAAAAAAAAAGATTTATTGATTTTTTTAATGAATATGTTTGTATGCTTCCACAAACTTGTGTATATTAAGAGTCTGCAGGTACTTGCAGAGAACAGAAGGCATGGGCTTGTTTGCAACAGAGTTATAGATGGTTGTGACTATCAGATGTGAGCTCTGGGAACAGAACCCAGTTCCTCTGCAAGAACAGTAAGCACTCTTGGCCACTGAGCATGCCATCCCTCCAGCTGAAGACTGCAAAACCTTAACAGTGTTTTCTTAAACTTCCCCTTGTTATCTCAACTCCTCAACTCTCTCTCTCACTCTCAGTGTGTGTGTGTGTGTGTGTGTGTTATGACTAAGTTCTCATTAATTTATACTTTAAAATCCAGGAAATGAAGGTAGAACAGAAACAATGACTTTTTTGGTGGCTGAATATTCTTGTGAATCACAATATTCTGATTAATAGCTTTTCTTAGCCAACATAAAAATACACACACACACACACACACACACACACACACACACACACTTAAAATCAAGGGGAAGTGTGCTTCTCCTTTTGATCCAATAAAGGAGAACAGAAACAGATTACGTACATATAATGTACAGTGTTCAGTTATCCTGCTACTTTTTTTTTATTGTAGTATTTTTAGAACATCTGACTGATTTTGTCCAATTAACATTGAGCAAACCCATCTTGAAATCCACATTTTGGATGGATTAATTTTTCATAGGATTCTCCTATCAGGAGCCTCCCTTTCTCCCTATTGTTTTGAGCTTGAAAATTACAAGTTCAGGACATTATTATAAAAGGATAGGAAGGTAAATCTGATGAATATAAGTCTTGGTGAGGTAGAAAACATACGCACATGCACACACACACACAAACAGAGAGAGAGAGAGAGAGAGAGAGAGAGAACCATTCTAAATTTCAGAATCTGTTTCAGAAACATGTATTCATTATCCATTACCTTGAGAAATGATGGGAGACACCAATGTTTAATTAAACATTCCACAATCATCTGAATTCTAATTCACCTTTTCATCACAATCCCTGATGACACACACAGAAACTGCATTTAAGAAATGTCCTCATGCATCCTGGAAATTCTGTACATCCTTTTTACACCTACCTATATCTCTTTTATCTGTAGAAAAAACAAGAGTTAAAAGTAAACAGATTCAAAAGAAAATCAAGGTCTACAGTGTAAAAAATTGACTTTAGGGACCTTTGAGCTTCTGTGGAGTTTGGAAATCATGTGAGCTGTCATCAAAATACAAGCATCCTCTTTAAATAGGAGCTCTCCTCTTTAGACAATTGCCTGCCTAAGAATCCTGTGTGCTGGGGATATGGCTTGCAAGCAGGCATGTGGCAAGTGATGGGAGCTCCAGTGATTAGGATAAATAGTTTAGAGCCAAGAGGCCTGTTCAATAATGAAACACAAAGGGATTAAAAGCAAAGAGCAAAGAAGTGTTGAGCAGTTCATCTTTGTGCTTGGGAGTCTTTTGTTTCCTTCTAATCTTCTTAAATGTGATTGCTGTGATGGTGAAGGCTCTTATATTTAATAGACTCTCAGGTTCCTTTGGAGATGAAACATATTTTACACTTACATGAAACACTTTATACTGAATGCATATTCTACAATTGGTACCTTTGCCTTCCAAGACTCTTTCAAAAAGAGTCCCCGAAGACCTTAGAACTGCATTTACCTTATATAAAGAATGATTACAGTAATATAAAATTCCAGGATTAATACAATGGATATAGAAGTACATAGATGGAACTATTTATTTCTTTGCTTATTGGAGAGTATCAGAAAAAAGCACAAAGAAATGTGTTCTACCCCAACAAGCCAAAAAAGATAATTGCTCCAGCTATATAGATTTTTAGAAACAGTTCAAATGAACAATACATTTCTTTTCCAGTTTGGATTTTATTAATGAATTATCAAAGAGTATTGGCATCTTTCAGAAAGCAATATTTTTTCTCATAGCCTTGGTATTACCTTAGGAAACACACAGAGTATACATATATTAAGAGTTCAGAGTGGAAGGCATCCTGTTATTACTGCCCAAATCCTTGTTTGTATCCTCCAAAGGAAAAAAACGAATTAAATTATAAGCTTTGGCTTTCTCAATTGTTTCAAAGTACCAATCAATAAAGCAGTACCATGGACACTCTTTGTGAAGGGTGTAAAAATCACCTTGAGCTCAAGATGAAAGTCTTTAAATTGGTGAGTTTCCTTCTCAGATTTCAAACATTTGGTTATATACTACTTTGACTTTCTTTTAAGACAAGAAATGTTGGAAGCACTATATTCTCTTTCTCCTTCTACTTCGTCTTGGATTGAAAATAGGTCGTTTTCTCATATAAATCAAGACAACAGTTTCCCCTATTTGTTTTCTTAAACCGTTTAAGGATTCAAAGAAGACCCACCAAGCATATGTGACTGTCTAAGTCTTTGCAGAAGCTATTTTCTATGTGTGATGGGAGATGTCATTCTGTATATGTTTCTCATACTGGTTAATAATAAAGCATTGTTGGCCAATAGGAAAGGAAGATAGGAGTGACTAGGAGACAAGGAGGAAATAGAAAGTAGTTAGGAGGAGTCAAGATGGAGAGTCTGAAGAAAGCAATATGCCGCCGGCTCCCCGGTAAGAGAAATACATAGATCAGCAGAAATGGGTTAATAATTAAGGCAGAGCTAGCCGATAAAAAACAAGTAACAGGGCCAACAGCATTGTATCAAATACAGAGTGTCTGTGTGTTATTTGGGGCTGGCGCAGCGGCAGGACAAGACCAAGCGGCAGACAGAAAAACCGTACTCGTTACATATGTGTGTTCCCTTTTGAACAATAAGTAGGAGTGATCTCTGTGTCTAGTGGTAGGAAATAGGTATAGAGAGGATAGCTTGTGATTTCAAAAAGAGGATAGATAGACTGTACTTTTATATATAAACCCAAGCCAAAATATTCTCTGAAATCTAGCTTTCAAAAGAGGCTAAAACTTGTCTTTATTTTAGATAATTATAAACTTTTATGAAGTTATCAAAACATGGAAGCAGTTGCCAAAAATATTACCAGTTTATTCTCCAGATACTCTCCTTGCTGGTAAATTATAAAAACCTATTATTTTGACTATTATTTTGGGCAGATATTTGGAGAGGAAACTGCAAGATTCCAATTTGACAGTGATCATGGATGTAACAGTCTGAGTTTCCCTCAGTAACCTGTTTGGACTTAACTGAAATCTGCAGGTAACCTAGTCACATCATAAAGTTAGAGTCAGTCCCCAGGCATGTAAAATAGATGACTCTTTGCTTCTCATTTGGGTCCCTACATTCTTCTACTTAATCCTCTCTCTCTTTTTCCTGCTTCCTTATAGTCGCTAATTCATCAAATGATAACTAATTTGGAAGCTCCCATTAAAGACTTGAGTATAAAAAAAGATCATGTTAGACACAATCTCCAGCTCTTCTCTGATAGACTTCATTTACATTTAAGGGGTACAGATAGAAATGAGCTACATATTCCAGTATGACTTATATTATAAAGAGTTAGCTGACATGCCTGAGAATTGATGAGTCTTCATGCAAATTTTTTGAGCAAAGAAGGGCTAATTCATGTATTTCTTTATTGCGCGGGTCTGTATGAATTACTTAGATGGCTATTTTCAAAGTAGCTTCTAATTGATAGACATATTGCTGTCATTATGATTGTAGTTTTCAAATTATGCATTCAGAACACTTAATAATCTCATAAATGCTGCCAGGTGTCATGAAAAAATTTGGAAGCTGTGTGAGGGAAGGAGGGATGGTGTGTGTTTTCTGGGACAGGCTGTTTAACTCCCACACACTTCCCTCAAAGGACAAGTGTTTCCACTTTGCAACAAAAACATGCATGTACAGCAATTTAAATTGTTTGGGCTGTTTCCGTGTTTCTAATGTGCATAAGATCCAGTGAGCATAGATTCATCAGAGTGAGCATGAGTGTCCTCTTACATGTGTTTGAGGATAAACATTTGACCAAGGCTGAATGACCACTCAACACTGATTAGTTGTGAGTTGAGACATAATTTTTTCCAGAGTCTGCAAAGGACCACCTCAATTTGCCTGTTCTTTATCGGCTATCTATATCCTGTCCTCTGACTATTTCTTAGAAGAATTGGCTCACTTATCTTCGCTGTCATGGCCATTCCTTTACATATGATTAACTTTTTAATGTCCTCCCTTAAAAGTTGGGACTCCAAAACTCAGTGTTCTTGAGTCTTAAAATGAATTATTTTTATGTATGCTTTGTTATCTTAGGGGAAAGTCTTCCTTGTTTACTATTAAATCTCAATTCCCTATCATAGTATCTAGTGAATAATTATTACTCAACTGTTACTTCATGAACAAATACTCTAAATGATGTTTAATCTTTCATAACATAGATGTCTATTTGTATAGCCATGCTACCATCACATTAGATTTGCTATTAGCCATCTAGCACACTTGACTGCTTTTGAATTCCTTATCAATTTATCATATTAGTTACATCTCATTTATGTAGTGCCTTAGGGAGATGTCATAAAGTAAGTTAATTTGGTTGTTGGGGGGGGGCTATGAGAACAGAAAGATATGAATTGGAAAAATAGGATCCAAATGGGATTCTAAAGTGGGAAGAAGGAACAGCTTGACCTCTCTCATATAAATCCATGTTGCTTGGAGACTGGAAAGAATAAGGAAATCAGAAATAAAACTTTCACTGCATTCTGGAAATGCCAAGCTGTAATGCAGAAATCTTTATGGGTTTATATTCTTAAAGGTTCTGCTTTATAGTATAGATTTGCAGGATTTGAAATTCACACAAAATTTCATTACCTTTTAACTTGATGAAATACACCAGAGAAAGAAATGTTAGAGAAATCCGGTATGCTGTAATGACCTCTGTATTCATGCGAGATCCTCCACACAGACAACTGAGGCTTCTACCATACCTTAGAATGTACCCTTGAATACTAAGTCTTCATAAAACTACTTGGCAATCAGAGGAGCAAGGGTAACACCTTACATTCAAATTAGAAACTGCATGCTAGGGATATGTTTTTCCTGTCAAAATAATGATAGGAAGGACAGTTAAACATTTCTGAAGAAAAAAAAAAAAAGAGTTCATTCAGTATTCTTTATAGCAAGAAGAGAGAACCTAAGTGACCATTAAAATGGAACTACAAAAAAAAAAAAAAAATAGACTTGAATCAATATGACTGCCAAAAAAACACTTATAACTTCAGAATGATCTGGAGAAACATCCATACTCAACTACTTTTATTGTAGCAATGTATATATAGGTAATAAAAAGATTAAGAAAATTAACCTGTGAAGGAAGGAAGGAAATAAAACACTATGGCTTGTTTATCATTTGAATTTAGATCAATGTTTAAGTGCCAGAAGATAATTAAAAATTCAAAATTATCTAATTTCTAAGTTAGTCCCTTAGTGGTTTTGCTATTTACCACCCATGTATACTCAGGGCAAATTAATGCTTTGTATGGCATCACAAAAGTCTTTGTCATTAGAAAAATATAAGCATAAAGTCAAAGATGTATTGAAACTCTATAATCCTAGATTTGAACATTGTAATGATGAATAAAAAGGAAAGGTGAAGGGAATACCTTTCAATGGGACGTGGCAAGGTAGGCCACTAAGCCAACACACAATGCACAACAGTTAGTGCCATCAGATTATTATGGAAGGGAGAGAGGGAAAGGTTCTTTTGGAGTGTATACAAGAGAGAGGCAGTCAGGCAGAGATACCGGAGGAAGAAGAGGGGCAAGAGAGGAGCAAGAGGCAAGAGAATAAAGAGAAGGCAAGAGTGGAAAGAGCAGTCACAAGAGGGAAAAGGAGCCAAGAGAGGAGTACAAGGCAAAGAGAAGAGAGAGAGGCAACAAGAGCCAAGAAACAAGAGAGCAAGCTGTGCTCTGGTAGGCACTTTTAAGAGATGCTTATGTGGTGTAGCTGATGGTACAAAAGCACCCAGTGACTGATAGTGATACAACTACTTTGACAGCAGAGGCAGGCTGCTTCTGTGGGAGAAACCCACAAACATAGTTGATCAAACTTAGCTCATGACACGCTTATCTTACCACAATATTTTGGGGGCTTGTCACCCCTAAAAGCCAATGACCCTCACAGTTTAGGGAACATCTCAGTAGAGAGAAACCTTTCCACAATAAAGGGGTTCAGGATACCTACACGAGATGGCAGGTTTGGGCTCAAATAAAACAAAAATAATGAAACTCTAAGATGGCCTTGGGACATCTCGAAAGCAGAGCCGCAACTGCTTAAAGAAAACCATAGACATCCCTTAGAATGAAGTCATGCTCCAGGGCAGGCATAAATGTGGTCATGAAAAATAACAGAGGAGATGAGAATGTAGGGAAATTTAAAGCACTTAGGTGCTACTTATTATTATTAAATAAGGGGATCCTTGCCTTTTTGACAGCAGTGTGTGTTAAGGACATTAACATATGCATAGTTCTGTTTCAGACAGTGAATGGAGAAGGGGTGATCAAATGAGACTATTGGCATTAAGTATTTAGTAATAGCAATAAACAATCAGTATATTCAAAATCAAAGTTTTACTTTTTCCTTTTTTGTCTTTTTTTTTTTTTAAATTTTGAGGATAACATACACGGTTATAAATTACGCTGGGTTTAAATTCCTAATTCTGAGCTTCTACCTTGCAAGGGCTGGGATTACAGAAAAAAGCAACCACTCCCAGCTATACTGGGTTTTGAAATAGATTGATAAGGTTCTGGTTACCATTTAATTCTCAGAGCACCGGTACATACAATTGCTGGAAGGTCTTGTCTATTCATTTGATACAGAAGGAATTGCTTGGCATCACTTGCTCCTGGAAATTATCTTTATTAATTTACTCACCCTACATCTGATAAAACTTTAGGACCTACTCAAGCTAGTTGATGGTGGTGCATGCCTTTAATCCCAGAACTAGGGGAGGCAGGGAAGATGGGCCTCTGTGAGTTTAGGCCAGTCTGTTATACAAAGTGAGATCAAGGATAGCTGGGTCAACATAGACAAACCTTATCTTGAAAAACTAAATAAACTAATAAGTCAATAAACCAACAAATGCATATAAAAAATAAAATCCTACTTATTACTTTGGCAGATGCAAATATAGCACAGAATGGTCTTTTAAAAACAAACACACTAAGAAATGACATTAATAAAGCAAGCAACAATATACTCAATGAGAGATTTCCCCAGGAGCATCAGTGATTTTTTTTTCAGCAAATAAACTATATCATTCAATAAACAAGGAGCAAGAGTTAGAGGGGATAAAATTATATGTTTTTCTCTTCTATCTTTCTTCTTTGTGTGTGTGGTGGGGGGGGGGGAGAAGGGTCTCTCTCCAGAGTTCTGGCAATGCTCTAACATGCCTGGCCTACATATGTTTTGTTTTAAATCATCGATCTTAATTTGTATAGCAAATTATTACAAGCACAAAACCATTTAGGGAAAATTCAACAATGACTATAAGTTATTAAATCATTTCAAAATTGTATTTGGTATGGCCTTGGAAGGAAGTGGAGCCATGAGGTCCTATTGTTGCCATATTAGCTACAATTTTGCAGGAAATCAATGTCAGTTACTTGATGTTCAAGAACTCTTCCAGAAACAGTGTGTCCTCTGGGTACACATGTACAGGTAGCCTTTCCTGGACATTCAGAGATAGCTGTCATCCACCTCCATTCTTCCCACGCTATTCAACCCTAGGAGGCCATAATTATCTGGCTTCCAACTTCCAGTTTTTGTACCCAGGCTCCCCAGTTAGGTTGGGAAAGCCAGCAGGAACTACTCCTCAATAATAAAGTGTTTATCTGAATTCAAATTACAGGTCAGCGACAGCCTCAGGAGGGCAGAGTTATCTCTGTATAAGCTGTTTCCAAAGCCAGCCTTTGTTCTGGTGACAGCCAGTTTGTGAACCTGTGTTTTAGAAGCCTGCAACTCTGTCTTGAGATTCCTGATGAGGAACAGCTGAATTGCAAGAACAGGCACAAGGAAATCCAGAGGCAACCCTAATTTGGGTTCAATAACCTCTTCATATTTGACAGATCAGCTGTAAGGGATTCATGTCATAGCATGTGAATGAAGTACATACTTCTATTCGCAGGTTGGTCTGAGTATGTAAATGTTTATTGCTGATGGCTGTTTACTTGGAAAAGAAAAAAACCTTCCAACTCCTGAAAGTTTCCAAGACCAATAATTGCCATTTCTTTGCCAAGAGACAGGAGGTACAGGACTATGAATAACAGAAAGCATTTTATTTAAAACAACTATCTTTTAAACTAAGCCACTGAGTTATTTGTACTGGAACAACAGCTGACTCTAGAAAATAAACATGTGAACAAAGAGAAGGGGTATTTCAATAGAAACAATCAAAGTTTGTGTCTGAAATATCATAAACAAGAGTCAGAACACGGGCTGATCCAGTTTGAATTTTACTGTATTGAAATGCTTGCCATGAAACAGGAACCCCCCCCCTTTTTTTTTTTTTTTTTTTTTTTTTTTTTTAATCTGCCTCCTCCCACTCTCTTAATACCTGTTGTAGTTAAAACTCTGGGAGTTGGGGAAAAAAGAGTCTTAAGAATTCAAATCCCAGCTTTGAAACTCTAAAGCTACATGCAAATCTTGTAACTTCTTAAGCTTTAGCTTCCTCAGTTGTAACTAACAAGTTGCTAGGATTAAAGGAAATAACATACATAAAGCTTCTCGCTCACTGTCTTGTCAGTGTCCCATGCTCTTGCTGCAGTCAAAGCCTTTTGTGTCCTCCACTTTAGATGTGACCACCAAAGTTGCCTGGCTGACCCCACTGATCCCCATTCCCTTCTTAGTTTCTCCAATATTGATTCCTGTGTTCATTGTATTTCATTTTCTTCCCCAGTGGCTTGGCTTTCACAAGAGACAAACATCAACTGGTGATACCATGTATTAGAGGCACCTTCTGGTAGACCTTTGTACATGCAATGTCTTTTTACCTTTGGAAACTAGTGAACTTTGCAACCGTCATTCAGATTTTTTTTTTTTTTTTTTTTTTTTTTTTTTTTTTTGAGTCTTTGGTGGGTTCATCCTCAGCTGGGTCTTCCCTCCCTACTGTGCATTCTTCAAGCTCATTTGTTTCTTGAAATCTGCATACAGATACACAGGAACTAACAAACATGCTATTAATTAGCTGAGTAAATGGATGAGAAAAGCAATGCCTCTCTCTTCTTTAGCTGTCTTTCTTTTCTTTTTTTTGTTTGTTTCTTTGTTTTTGTTTTTTTCCATATAAGCTTTCTCTGTGTAGCTTTGAAGCCTGTTCTGGAACTAGCTCTTGCAAACCAGGCTGGTCACAAACTCACAGAGATATTCCTTTCTCTGCTTCCTAAGTGCTGGAATTAAAGGCAAACACCACCACCACCTGTCTGTTCTTTCCATTTCTAGAAAGCATTTGTGCAGCACTGATTGAACCTTATAGAAAAGAAAGTTATTTTCTGCTCTGTTTTTTTTTTTAGATTTGTTACATTTATTTACATGTGTCTGTGCATGCCAAAGCATCCTGGTGCTTGGATGTTGTAGTCTACACTGCCTTTTAACAATGTCAGTGCCAGGGATAAAACTCATGGTGTAAGTCTTGCAGCAGGTGCCTTTAGCTACTAAGCCATCACACTGGCCCAAAGAAAGTTACTTTAAATTTATATTTTAAAACATCTTAATAGTACACTAGCCTTAATATAATGTGGTTTTGGGTGGAACATGCAAGACTAATTGTTAGATTATTCAGTAACCTAACTGGTGGCTCGACTTCTAATTGGGTTGACTGCACAAATGTCATTGGAGGTAGGACTCAAACTCTCTGAATTGTGGTAAATGGAATGAATCAACAAAAACAATAAAAAGAAATATCCTTTGTACTTATATCTCAATCCAAATGCATGGAAATTCTGTCTACCTTTAGACATAAACAGGGTAGGTCAATGATTAGACGTTATTGTTCTTTGTTTCCTAAAAGCTTTACAATCTAGGATCCTGGTATTATTCAATCAGTGAAAGAAAAATGAAAAAAAAATCTGATCATCTGCTTAATGTCTTACCAGTAATAGAAACTAACTTGTGACTATATATTCAAAATTTGTTTAGAAAAATAGAACATTATTTGATCTTGGTATCATGTCAGTGAATTATCAAGTTTCCGCATATTGAAACATATTTAGCTATGAATGTTTGTCAGAGTTGAGAGAGACGCTCATCCTGGTGTGCCTATAGTTTGTTATGCCGAAAACATAAAAATGTTGTTTTCTTTAAACTGTTGCCGCGGATTCATAACTTTCCCAATGTTTAATGTAGATCATGTATACTCCGTTTTCTTATCCCTGCCTTGATCCTTCCGTTGGTTTTGAGTTCCTTTTTATTACAGTTCTTACAGTGTGATGAAGGAGGGAATGGATGATTCAAGGAGAGGAGTTATGGGTATGTTGTAGCAAATATCATTTATCATCCCACTCCCTGACTTAAAACCTGACTTTTTAAATTATAAAATACCTCACAGGCTTTAGCATTGTCATGAATTTGTTCCTATTGATTTTGCCCCTTCACTTAGGACAAAGGCAATTTAGAGGGAAATGCCATTTCCTCTTTGCCTTTCTTTTTGGGGGCCTGAAATAGTACTATCAGAAATGAATCATTAATTAGTATACTCCCTCATATATATATATATATATATGTATATATATATACATATATATATATATATGAATGGCTTCATGAAGTAATTTTAAATCCAACTCCTATTTATAATTCAGGCTCTCTATACACTTCCATTCCTTTTGAAACTCAGGTCTTATAGGACAGGGGATGATTGTGAAAGAGAGCTCTGTACCTGAAACCCATAAACCCATCTCTAAGGCATTCATTTATGCTTTTGAATTTCACTCAGCTAATTTTATGCATTAGAATGGTCGCCAAGATTCTCTCTCAGCTTTTCCTAAAGTGTCAGTTCTAAATGATAATCTCAGAAGCCACATTCTTAATTTCTCTCTCTTCTGTGAATATTGCATAAGCAATGACCACAAAACCCAGATTTGTTGCTTTTTTTTTTTCACATTTCTATTTTGGAAAACTTTGAGAGCACAATTCTTCCTTGAGGGTATCATAGTTCTGGTGTTTGAATTGTTTCTTACCACCAAGGGCTCAGGGTATTAGCCCATTACATTCTAGGTGTGGGTCTCTATGAAAAATGCCCCCACCTTTCACTTTAACACAGCCTTCTATCAAGTGCTTCTATAATTACCCTGTAAGTAGCTAATTAAGAAGGAGCTTAATGTACTGCAGTAGAGAATGTTCTCTACCCAGGGAATTAGTTCTACTCTTTATTAGGGGTTACAAATAAAACAATTCAATAAACCATATGCATTCCAATCAAAACTCTGCCTAGATGTCTTTACTGACTCAGGATTCCGGACATCAAAACTGAACCTGAGATGGCCTATTTTCTTTCTCCCTTTGGGGATGTTGTTTTTATCGAGTTCTGTGAGGCAGATAAACAACACAGAGCCTGTTTTACTCAGATTAGGGATGTCTTTATACTCAGTTGGTGGAATGACACCAATTTTTGCTCCCACTATTTCTGCCACCATCATAGCAGGTCTTTGTTTCTTTTTTAAGTTAATAAAACTAAAGGTGCTCAGCATGGATTAGTTCAGCCACAGATCAGTGAAATGCACCCAATTGGGTCCTGGTTTCCACTCTTCTAAAGTTCCTTTGTATATCAACAGTGGCAAGGATAAGTCAAAAAGTATGTTACACACATACACACACACACACGCACGCGCGCACACACACACACATACCCATCACTTTTCTTATAGCTGTCTACTAGCTTTTTATGTATTATGCTATTAAAAAACATAGAAAAGTATGCTCCTTAAAAGATAGTGGAATGATATAGAATGAGGGGAGAAACTTCATTTTAATTGACAACCTGTTTTCCCCATCATGTTTCTTCAATTCAAAATTGATGAAATTACACATTTCTAACTTTATTGATAGGATTCTTAGGTTTAGAGGACTTTGTTGTATTTTCAATGTTAGTATATGTTCTTGGTACAGGATTATACTTTCAGAAACACACACATCCCAAGGAATTGAACGAACTACTGGAGACCTTATGATACAAGTATAACAATCTGAATTTTCCTTCAGTATTTCGCATGTTTAATACAATGGATTAAAACAGGAATATAGTTGAAGTTTGTCTATTAATTCCTCACACAGGCTATGTCCTGTGAACCAGATTATGACCTATCCAAGTCATGTTAAACTTTGGACTCTTAGTACCCTGGGAATGGGACTTGATTTGTCAATAGGGATATTGACAATGAGTCATTTTTAAATTAGGTTATCCTGAATGAGTCTAGGTCTTGAACCACTATCACTATTATCTGATAATACAAAAAGAAGAACAGAGACACAGGGCTAGCCCCACTGGGACAGCCAAATGAAGACTCTGCATAGTAGCTTTTGTAATTTTTTTAATACAAAGGTTGACAGGGGATACCAGAATCTAGCAGAATCTAGGAGAGGCAAAAATAATGTTCTTCTAGAAGCCTTAGAGGAAACTTTACTCTGCTAGCTTCCATTCCAGACTCCTAAACTCTTAAACTGTGCAGAACACTTGTTTTTTTGTGTTGAACTTTACTGTTTGTGGTATAGCATTTAATTAGTCCATTAGTCCAAACAAACTACTACTTTCTAGTTTAATCTTCTGTCTTCATACAAGTTCTGTTTCCTTTATCAGTCTGATTTTACAGGCTTTCTAATGTTTGTAAAGACATTGTTCAATCTTTCCAAAAATTTTTTCTTTCCACATACTCAAAACAGATTTCTATTACCTACATTAAAATGCTCCAGTGTTTTGGTAATTATTTATTACTGCTGTTTGGTTTTTGTTTATGTATTTGTTAGGTTTCTTTCTTTCTTTTTTTTTTTTTCTTACTATTACTTGAGATTGGTAGGTGGTCAGGATCAATTTCTTGTGAAAAAGAAATCACCCATTTTGAATATCAGTCTAAAGAAAGGCCACAGGGACAATACTAAATTAGAATAATTTTAACCCCCAAGGCCAGGTAGCTTAAGGAAAGTACCCTTGGTTGATTTGCTATTTACAATTAACTCAATCAAGTACTTATGAATGTATATGTTAAACTTGGATGTAGGTGAACATAGATGTTAGTCAGTCTCTTATCTGAAAACTGGAAAATGATTTTGGTTGGCTCTTTGTTGAAGTGGTCTAAGATTAAAGAGATTTCACCTAGGGTACTTGCCCACATAAGGAACCAGTGTTCAGAGGGAAAGTTAAGAAAACATTGTAGGATAGCAGAATTAAAGAATAATATTACCTTGTAAGAGGGTAGCACATGTGAACTTGATGGGAGAACAAAGGTGTCTGTCACATTAAGGCTTTGTCAATGAGGCTTTCATGGAAGAGGACAATGAAATTGTGTTCTGCACAGTATGATATGAGCCTTAGGCATGAAAACTGTATTCTGCTTACTCTGACAGCCACAAATGAATAATTAGCTCCAATCCAGTCCTCGTGACTCTAACTTCACAGTTAAAAACTGTTCTGTGTGGTACAAAACTCAGGATGTACATTTGAAATAGGAGAAAGCTAAGCCAATTCATGATTCTAGGTTGACTTGTTAGCTCTTGGTAACTCTGTGTCTGGAAGCGACAGTAATTGTATTTATCTCCATCATTTTGTCTTTTGGGATTTCAGCTTTTGTTAGCTTTGAACAATGAAGAAAAGTGAATTTACCTTTTGGCTCTGCAGCCAGTTTAAGCCCCCAAGCTGATTCTCTGGTTTATTTTTAACTAAGTGGTGACAAGATGTTTGAGGATTGCTTGCTAAAACAGTGATTGAAAATTTTAAGCTGACTTTTCTAAAACTTACCTTCTCATTTCTCACACCAACAAGCCTTTTCTGGTTGAGAATATTGTACTTTCATTGACACATTGACACAGCCCGTTATACACCACTTGCTCTAGTAACTTGACTGCCTTGACTTCCTGTAGAAATCCTTAGTGAGGGTACTGGTCTTACTCTTGCTATGAAAACTCATACTATTATTTTGATGATTATACTTCAAGAGATTACATATATAGAACAGAGGATATGAAAAAAAATATCTGAGAGACTGCTTGCAATTATGCCAACAATGCCAAATTGAGGATGCTGATGAATAATTGAAAAAAAAAAAAAAGATGACTTTCAGAATGTAGTGGGACAAGTAAGGATTTTCCTCATTCTAAGAATGGATAAAAGAAATATCCCAAATGTGTATACATGCATATAGACAGATGATAATGATAGATAGCTAGCAGATTGACAGATGAAGTAGATACACAGGTACATAAGTAGGTAGATGAAAGGTAGATGATAACATATATATGATAGTTGATAGATTGATAGCTGATAGACAGGTGATAGATAAATAAGAGTTCATAGATAAAAAGAGGATATATATATATACATATATATGTATATATATATATATATATATATATGTAGAGAGAGAGAAAGAGAGAGAGAGAGGTAGTAGATATGTGATAGGCAGGACAGTATATTCATTATTTAACAAATACTGATTTAAAGACTGCTAAGTTTTTCCTAACGTCCCACATATTTTCACTGAAGACTTGGTAATTAAGGGTAAAATTCCATGAAAGATTATATTACACTATTATGTCAATGAAAAAAAATATAAATGCATATTCATACAGATACTAAACTAACTTGGAAATCACTCAAAACAGCTGCAAGCCATCCATAAAATCCAGAAATCAGATAAGACAATTACATGATTTCAAATAAGACCATCAGAATTTCTCAGCAATTAGTTTTCAGCAACACCAAAGAATGAGTTCTACAAAAATCAATGCAGTAAACAACATGAAAATCTGAAAAAGTCTAAATATCATCCTGGTAGATAAACAGTGGGGGTGGGGTGGGGAAGAAAAGGCACATGTGTAGAAATTTCCCTGATGGAGAATGGCTGGTATCTTGTTGAGCTGTTGGCCAAAGGGGTCACATAGAAAATGTAAATATCATAGACTATTGCCAAGGCTTATGATTGCTCTCCACAACCTGATAATAAGATTCTATTATTGAGGACATTTACTTTGGATATTAAACATTGAGAGGTTAAGCTGTTCCCTAAGTAGAAGCTTTACCATACTGACTAGTATTTGTCATGTTGGAAATTCCTCTTCATATTATTGGTGCAGAAGGATAATCATCCACAACACCAAGCTACAAACCCTGTAATTTACAAAAGTGGCTTCAAGATATATTTGTACAATAGTGATGCAAATGTTCTGGGAGTAATCAACCACTGTTTGACTGGATTGTGCAATCCTTGAGATGGAAGATGGAACCCATATTTGACACTGCTAAAGTGGCCAAGAATCCGAGGTTAGATAGGCTTTGTGTCAAGGAATAAACTTAATATTATTGTTATGCTAAAGGATCATAGCAATCAAATGTCTCCTGATATCATACGGTTATATCCATAGATGACTGCCTCCTTTAACCTGCAACAAAAAAGCATCTTTTACCTCTATAGCAGAGTTAAGATAACGATCTCAACTGGACAATATTCAGAGAATGACAGTCATTGGAGCACAGTTCTAAATGAGGTGTCTTACTAAATATCTTCCCTCAGGTCTCAGGGAATTACATAAAAGAGGGGGAAGAAAGATGTAAAAGCTAGAGGTGCTGGATGACTACAAGGAAACAGTGTTTTTCAGACACAACAGCATGGAAGCATATAGACATTCATAGAGACTGCAGCATTCATGAGATCTACACAGGTTCATTCCAAACAGGGTTTCAGTACTAAGAGGGGGAAGTAGGCACAGGGTTCTACTACTAACCAAGAAGCTATCTGCCTTTGATGCCTTCTGGAAATGGGAAAATCAGTTTTCTTCAATGTAGTGTCATTGGGCATATCAACCAAGACCCAGGCTAAGACTCACGATCAAGAAGAGTTTGTCAACACAGAATGGATTATACAAAATGAAGTCCATGTTTTGATTTTATTTTATTTTTTTGTCTGTTTTTGGTTTTGATGGACATTTTGTTTTATTTTGCTTTGTTTTACATTTTTTTTGTTTTATTGTTCTTTTGCTTACTTTGTTCTTTTGTTTACTTGTTTTGCTTTTGTTTTGTGAGGATTTTTATTTCATTTATTTTATTGTTTTCTATTGAAGGAGGGACATGGGTGAGGATGGGCGAGCTTCTAGGAGTAACTAGGGCAGGGGAAAACATGATCAAAATTTATCTTATGAGAATTTTTTTTAAAAATAGATAAGAAGAATACTTCCTGTTACCATGTATTCACTGGCTATGACTCCTTCACAACCAATAGAAATTAATCTTTTATAATATGAGAACATATATTGTCATCACTTGTATTTGTAGATGAATCTCAGGGACATTGTTGTAGCCCTAGCTTCAGATATTACCATGAGGAGATGCAATATTTTCAGCACTTGGAATTTTGATATTGTATTATGATACCTTGAATGTGAAATAAGATTAACATTTTGGGTGGATAGTCCAGGATGCTTGATAACTGCCCAAAGACAAAGTCAAGCTACAATTTATCTGAGCTGTACATGGTATGGTGGAGAAGATCATGGAAGGAGTTCAATACATTCATTTTTGGTCCCCCATTGCCACTAAGGTCACATAATCTTGGTAATTCCATTATATTTCTGTGTTAGTGCTCAGTTTGAAAATTAATAAAATTATGTTATCAGGCCAGGATATTACACTTGTGGTTCCTACTGCTAGTTCTTATGGAATAAAGTAGTTCAAGATTCTTCAGTAATGCCAGCTTGCCAAGTTATGTGATGAACATTCATTTGAAACATTCACTATCACTTGATTAACATTTTATGTACCATTAGGAAATAAGGAAACACTATGGCAATTTAAAGCAATGCTTTATTAGTAATCAGTATGTTACCATATGAGGAAAGAATTTGAAATTTATCTAGAAGTAAATATTTTACAATGCATCACTTGTTCATTAGGAAATGGGAAATAACCAGAGGCATTTTGTTTATGGTATTATCTTTCTCCTTTTAGGAATTCAGTTTGAGAGGGAACTGGGATCGACATGTAAAATAATAAATCAAATAAAAAAATTACATTAAAAAAACAATAACCACAAACAACAAAAATATCTTGGGGCCACTCCTATCAAACAAGTAAAAGAACTATTATAGCAAGAATTTTGTGTCTATACAGAAAGGAATTAAAGACAATACTAGAAAATTAAATGGTCTCCCACGCTCTTAGATAGGTAGCATTAACATAGTAAAAATGGCAATTTTGCCAAAATCAATAAACAGAATCAATGTAGTCCCCATCAAAATACCAGCACAGTTCTTCATGGATCTTGAAATGATAATCCTCAACTCTATATAGAAAAACAAAAGATACAGGATAGCCAAAACAACCATGTACAAAAATTATTGAGTTTGACAAAAATTTTAGATTGTGAGACTTGAATGATTTTCCCATCATAGCATCTTCCCGCGTCTTTAAACTATTGGTAGGAAAGTGTTCCTTAAATGAGTGTCTGATTGTTATGCCTGAGATTTTCTTTGAAGCTAATGATGGATTTTATTTAAGTTTGATCTAGGCAAATATACAAGTGTGTGTGTGTGTGTGTGTGTGTGTGTGTGTGTGTGTGTGTATGTCTGTGTGTGTGTGTTTGTGTGTACACAAACATCTTTGTAGATATGCATTGTAGATAATGAATACATGTTCCGTTTCTAGATGACAGTCATTTAGAAGAGAATATTTGGATGTTATGTATCTTGAGATATCCATGAATATCCTCTATGGTATCTTCTACACAGAAGGAACTCAGAAAATATAGTTATAAAACATAAGCTAATATATTTGATTCTGGATTAAACAATGTTCAAATTACCTGATTTTGTGTGTAACAAAGAACTGTGTTGAGACTACAGCTAGGATATCTGAATCTTCTTCGAATCCCCCAAGACAGCGCCCCTTACCAGCAGGAAGTAGTTTGGAAAGAACGACGCCCAAATTCCCAAATATTGTGTATAAATGTTTGTTTTCATTTAATTGGACTTTGTTATATAAAATTAAATAAAATAAATAAATAAATAAATAAAAATAATAAAATCAAAATGAAAAAAAAAGAACTGTGTTGACTAGATGAACTTTGTGCATATACAGAAATGTTTTCTTAACTGCTAACTATGTGCTAGCAATAACGGAAAAATCAGTGCTGTGAATTGCAAAGCACACCAGATGACATTGTTTTTCATTATGAAAGCTGATTCACTGCTACATTATTTCTTGGAATTTGGTCATGGTGTTTGTTGTTTTCTGTCCAATTAAGAGTAGATTATAAAGAAACATCTGGTGGACTCCTTGCCACCCACCAACGGGTAAATAAGGTAACAAAATAGCCTGTTTCATTTTCCATCTAGCTGCCTTTATTTTAATACACAATTTTAAGCTAGATCTTAATGCCATGTTATATGCTTTGTAATCTGTTCATTAAGAATAAATGCCTTAATAATGATGACCACTTTGCATTTTGTGTAAGCATAATGAATAGTTAAGTTGTCCTACTTTGATTGACTGCTAAGTCGGATTCCTAAATTTTAAGGGTTTCCTTGTTTTTTCTAAACATTCCTGTGTAATAATGTTGAATAACTTCAGAAATAATTTACTTAAATAAGTTAGTTTGTTCTAGAACAACCCATTCCACATTGTATTTGTATTATAGGATTTCAGCAGAGACAGTGAAAGAGTGGCAGTGCAGGCATATGTATGTGTGTGTGTGTGTGTGTGTGTGTGTATGTGTGTGTGTGTGTGTGAGAGAGAGAGAGAGAGAGAGAGAGAGAGAGAGAGAGAGAGAGAAGAGAGGGAGAGAGAGAGAGCATTGAGTTTTTAAAGGGATAACCTGAGAACCTAATGACCTAAGTATTGGAGGGATTTGAGAACGAAGATTTTTGCAACAGCTAGAGGTCAAATTCTCACTGTCATACAAGACTAGCCCAGTGCTTTTAGAACAGTCTCTATTCCTAAGTTTCCTCACCTGTAAAATATACTAATAAGTTGTAACCATTATTGCCAATGGTTTGATTGAATATAAATATATTTAAAACACTTTTAATTTCTTTTATTATGTGTTTAATTAATAAACATAATATATATGTATGTTAAGATTCATGAGATTATCTTTCACTAAGTAAAGTACTATATTTTTGTTATTAAGTTGGTTCTTTATTATTGGATGTTATTTCTTTGTAAGATTATTTGGCTTGTACATATTTTCTTCTACTCTCTATCTTCTTTAGTATGCTCACTAGTTCCTTAATGATGCAGAAACATTTTAATTTGAGATGATTTTAATTGTTAATATTTGATTTAAAAAAAAACATAAATGGAAAAATGTTCAACATTGCATACTCAAAGCAAAACTACTAGGTCTGGAGAGGTTGCTTGCATGGGTCAGTACTTAAAAGCACTTGATGCTGTTCTAGGGGACCTGAATTTACTTCTCAGCACACATATTGGGTCTGCTTGCTACTACCTGCAATTCCATCTCTCAGGAATCTTATATCCACTTGTGGCCTGTGTGGATAACTGTGTCCACATGGTGCACATATTAACACACACACACATGTGCGTGCACACACACACACACACACACACACACACACACACATAGTATACATGTTAGTAATTGCAATTTTGTTATATTTTCTTACTAAATAAAACCAGTATGTCAGAGATATCTACATCCAAACAATCTTTGTAACATTAGTTCGAATAGGGAAAATGTAGAATCAATAAGAACCTTTATCAGAAGCATATGAGGAAAGAATATATGACACATATGTATTAAAAATATTTTGCTATGATTTGAGACATTGTGGACTGTATTCCCTACAATAAGCAAGAATAACTCCTCAACCTTTAAGTTGTTTCTCTCAGGGATTTGGTCACAACAGTGAGACAAATAACTGAAAGACCTGTTTAATTCAATGATAAAGTTGCCACCTCCCAAGTCAGAATTAGGGAACTGTGACCATTCAAGCTTTCATAATTTTAATGAAGTTGCCACCTGGTTCTCACAAACATCACTACACTTGACTCTCAGACATGTGAAGATTTCACCGTGGACTGTTCCCATTGTTTCAGACTGATCACAAATGAGCAGTGACTCTGTCCCTGCTCATTTGAATGATAGAAGCCATTTCTCACTTCCCTGGGTAAAAGGAGTTGTGTTTCCTTTAATAAATATAATTTACTTGAGAAACAGCATTATTCTATCTCCTTTTATTTCTTTTAATATTCATGTGTGAAATGGGAGTGGATTTCTCTTACAGACTAAGAATCTTGATAGAATATACAGCCATTTATTATTTAGTGGGTGAGACTATTGGGTATCTTCTCATTGACTTCAGAAGGTCTGATTAGGTCTCCTTAGTCTCCAGCCCCATTGAAGTAAAGCAAATGAGGCCAATGGGTTTTACTGGGCATCCTTTGTCATTACAACAGTTCATTTTAACTTCAGTTCTGTTTGTGTACTGAATGAATTAAATTTCAACTGGCACAGCTGTGTATTTCCCACATTGCTAATGTTGGAATATTAGCTTTACATAATGTTAAACATTATAAAAATCTTTGGAAAATTTGTTTGAAAACCTATGTTGTGAATTGATAAAAAGAGAACCCTTTACCAAGAAAGACAAAGTATCCTGTTTCTTAATATTTTGATCATAATTTTGAAATGGTTATCTATGTGTGTGTGTGTGTGTGTGTGTGTGTGTGTGTGTGTGTGTGTGTGTGTGTGTGTGCTATGTTGTGATTGTGGAGATTAGAGGACCAATTGCAGAAGTTGGTTTTCTCCTCCGAGTATGTGAGCCAGGATATAGAACCTTTTCCCAGTATGTGGGTCTGGGTGTGGAACTCAGAATATTGGAATTATGACAAATGCTTTACTTTCTGAACCATTTTAATGCCTCAGGATCATCTTGCTTGTAATTTAAAATATTTCCTGTAGTTGCTGCTCTCTACTAAACTGTTTTGTAAAGATAACTTTATACAGTTGGTCTTATTTTGAAAGGAAACTAAAAACAATAATTTATTTAGTGCCACTTGCATTCTAGTGTCTTCCATTTTTCTAAGGGCTTGTGAAGAGTTGAGGATTAAGGAAAGCACTGAAGTCATAGAAAATGGTGAGAAACAAATTACTCTTACCAAATTCTTCCTCTGGGAATAGTTTTGAAATTTACCATTTCTGTCATTAGTATAGAAATTGATAATGCTGAGCACATTTAAAAGGAAAGCTATTAGCAAAATCAGCTAGGACTGACCTTGTGAACCTTCAACTGTTTTTCTCAGCAAAATAGCAAGACATTGTAAGACCACTATGTAAATGGAAAGGAAAACACAGAAGAAAACTTTGTAAAGCCAATCAATTTAGGACCACAGAGTGGCTGGCTACTCTAGGAAATAAAATTTCACATTAATTATAGATAATGAAAAATATGATAAAAACGAGGTAGCTGGTTAGATTAAATGCTATGACACTGTGATCAAAGGCAATCAACGAAACCATTTGAGATATAGACTCTTGGGAAAGAGCTTAAAGTAACAGTAAGCAGACTTCCTTTCTGTTTCTATGCCAATTTCACCTACACATGACTTTCTAGTGACTTTCTGAAGGCTATGTGGGAGAATTGTCAAGTATCAGTTGCTATGAGTCATTGCTAATTATTAAAGATCATTTATTCAGGAATTTTAGATTTGCATGTGTGAAACATCCTTGCTGTCCAGTTCTGTCCAGTTGTGTATTTTGCATATGGTGACCAAGCTCCTAACATACTCAGTGTTATGGTGCTAGTTAAGGGCAGATCTGAAAACTGAAATGGATGTTTGCATCTTGAGCTGCAAAGCCAAAATCAGAATAAGCACTCATTCCAACTGGCAGAGTACACTAGGGTGGAAGGATACAATTAATGAAGCAAAGAGGAATGTACTTTTTTTTATGAAACAGACTTTGTTTGATCTCTGCTTCTGAAAAGAGCGATCACTGTCCTATTCGCAATTTAAAATCTTTAATGAGATGCTGAATAATACATTGTTAGCACTCAACTCATCACTTAACAATTAACTCATCACATAAAGGTTATTTAGAATGACTTCTTCAAACCAAAAGAGTCAGTCATACAACATATTTGTGTTTAAAACTTATCATGATGGTAAAATCTGGATGAAGCTGACGAGTCACTCCAATTTGTAGCACAAGCTAATGCATGAATTGAACATGTATTTGATAAAGGCATGATTGATTAAGGGTAGAAAAATGTCTTTGTGTTTGTTACAAAAGAAAAACTGAACATCATAATTTGTCTTTTACATTAGTTCTTATTGACAATGTTAGACTCAATTACACAATTAAAAATGATCTGCATATGAGTCTTTCTACACACTTTACAAGAACTATGGGAAAGTGTGTAGTCAAAAGCTTTCTAGATAGGGTTCTTCCCCTGTTTTGTTTTCTCTTTTTTTCATTAGTCCTATATTAAATAGAATGTTAGTCATCTGTTTTTCTCATGGGTTTTGTTGTGTGCTGTCCCCTTGGGAAAAGATAATTACTGATAAACAATTGTAGGCTTTTGCTGTGTGGATCAGAAAAGGATGGAACATAATCTACCTAAGACCTTTCAGGCATCTTATGTAGAAAAATTGGATGGTCCGTAACTAGTTCATAAAACATATTTTTAAATAATCCAGATATTAAAGTTGTCTTTTATAGTTCAAGTAACCATAAACTCGAACATTCACAAGGCTGCTACTGTGTTGGATCATGAATTTGAACCCATATTTTCAGCTCATTAATTCTTGGGTAACTTTGGCACTAATATGGCATAGAAAAGGAAAGTAGAAAAATTTTACAGTTAACAAAACGTCTCCCCCACAAAATGAGAGAGGTTTGGAACTTCAGTAGGATAACATCTGAAAGAAAAAAGTCTTTTTCCCATCCATGAGGAAACAGAAATCTCAAAGACCTGATAACGTCCCTTAACAATTTGTTTCAGTGTGTGGAGAATGGACCCCATGTGCAGGGCATAAAATTCCATCATCTCAGTCATGTATGAATATGTGCAAAATCTGCCAAAACCAAGTCCTTGCAAAGCTATTAGTTTGGAAGGTCAAAATCATTCATTCATATATATATATATATATATATATATATATCATTCATATATATATATATATCATTCATATATATATATATATAATTATTTGAGGTACTTCAGAAAACATACAGTGATAAAAAATTTAAAGCTTTGTGAGATGTTGGTTTTCTTTTAAAGGCTCTTAAACACTTACACACCCTCTCTCTTCCCCACTGTCTGTCATGTGTGTGTGTGTGTGTGTGTGTGTGTGTGTGTGTGTGTGTGTGTATGCAAAAGAGTGTCCACATGTCACAGCCACAAAGCTGCTGTGGATGTCTCAATACTCCCTTTCTACTTTGAGTCTGCCAGGCTAGCTGACCTGTGTACTTCTGGGATTCTCCTGTCTCCTCTCCCCACCTCTCATAAAAATCAGGGCATTAGAGATGCTGGATTTACTTGGGTTCTAGAATCCAAACTCAGGTCTTCATGCACTTATTGTGAGAACTTAACTCACTGAGCCATCTCTCCAATCCTATAATATAGGCTTTCTGTTTGAATTGTAGTGTAATATTCTGACAATTTTTGAAGGCATTGCTATTTCCAAACTGTTTTTTATTTTTGTCCTGTTTTATCACTTACATTTTTACACATCAAGAAGATTAAGGTCTTTGTAAGTTAAAAATTATGCAACAGATGCTGTGAATTCCTTCTTACACAGGAACATGAAATTTATATTGGGAAATACCTATTACCAGCTATGAAATATGTATGAAGCTCTGTTGCCAACTTGTAAAATAGGATGTCTCTTAGAAGCCAAATGGAATGGTTACTTTGCTTGGGAATTCATGATTAAAGGAGAATTGTATTGATATGTGCTGAGTATTGTTTGACTGTGTGAGATACCTAGGTTTTTGGACTCATTTCTATATCATACTGCTATTAAGACATCTATTTATGTGGTGCCATTTGTGTCTGTGTCTTGTTTTGTTTGATAGGATGCATAACAATTTAGATATTAGTGAAATAATGTGTAATCAAATTGAACAAGCTCTTAGATCTTACTACTACAGGTAAGCATATCATGAAGCTATATATACAATTCCCACCAAGAAAAAAAAATGTTGAAAATTTTTAGGGAATGTCATTATTATGGATAATGACAGAAATTGCAAGTTAATTAAAACATTGCTTATCAGAATATTTCCTCCAAATGGACAAAAACGGTGTCAATTATATTTCATTTGAATTTTCAACTATTTGTTATTTTATTTCATTTTATTTTGGTTTATGTGTTCATTTATATGTATGATTGTAACCTTATATGTGCTACAATATACACATAAACATTAGAAGACAACTTCTGTTATCAGTCTTCGATCTTTTGCTTTTGTTAAGCAGGGTTTCCTGATGTCTTCCAGCCTTTTTCTCATACCCTCTTTTCACCTCCTCTTCCTTAGTTCTTTAAGACCTAGAGGAAGGACTGGATGGAGATAGATCCAAATTTGGAGTAAATGTTCCAAGAGGAGGAATCTATGTAGTCACTAATTTGAGTTTTCCATGATCAATGAGTTCTGCAGAATTTTTCTTCAGTAATGCCATCTTGTTGTCAGTTTGCAGAGAACAATCTACAGACTTGGCAATAGCCTAGGATTTGGGGGATTCCCCTGGGACCCCTTTGCCCAGAAACTCAATTAGATACAACCCAATTTCAGTACTTAAACTTCTTTTGGTGACAAGTTATGTCTGCTTTGGGTTTTGTCATCCCCATTATTCAGTGACTTCATTTAGATCGAATATATATATATATATATATATATATATATATATATATATGTGTGTGTGTGTGTGTGTGTGTGTGTGTGTGTGTGTGTGTGTGTGTTTCTACTTTATTAGATTTTCATACTACTCCTTAAATGACCTTTATTTTAGTTATCTCTTTCATATTTCTTCTCTTGTCATACTACTCTCTTCCTTTTCTCAATTAACCCTCATGTTCCAGTGCCCTGCCTACATTAATAAATATTTTTTTCCATTTCCCTATTATATGGAGGTCTATATTCCCTCTACTAATCCCTTGCTCTGTACTTAACATTTGTGGTTCTATGGATTGTGGCTTGGTTATCAGTGACTTACAGCTAATATCCTAATATCCACATATAAACAAATATGTACCATATTTGTTTTTCTGGGTCTGTATTACTTCACTCTTGATGACCTATACTATTTCCATCTATTTATGTACAAATCTGAATTCAGTATTTTTTTTTGACTGAGTAACATTCCTTTGTGTATATGTGTGTATGTTTGTGTGTGTGTATAACATGTCTTTTCTTTTTTCTTTCATCTGTTGAGGGATATCTAGGTTGTTTCTATTTTCTGGCTATTATGAATAGCTATGAACATGGATGAACAATATTTCCATAGTAGGATAAAGTGTCCTTTGTATATATGCTCAAGAGTATTATAGCTGGGTCTTTTTTTTTTTTTTTAAGTCTTCTTCGTCTTTTTTATATTTAAATTTTAAACAAAGTTTGTCATGATAATCCCAGTTCCTTCACCCTCCCATCCTCCCCTATCACCCCCCAAAAACCCTAGCCTATCCTCTTTTGCTCCCCAGGGAGGGTGAGGCCTTCCATGGGGAGTCTTCAAAGTCTATCATATCATTTGTGTCAGGGTCTAGGCCCTCCCCTTTGTGTCTAGGCTGAGATGGTCTCATTCATATACTAGGGATAACTATTGATCCATTACTAGGGGCCCCATAGAATGTTCATTCCTCCTAACTAATACCCACATTCAGGGGGTCTAGGTCAGTCATATACTGGTTTTCCAGCTATTGGGGCAAATAAGGTCCCCCATGTTGACCTGATTCTGTGGGTTTCTCAAACCTGGTCTTGACCACTTTGCTCATCACTCCTCCCTCTCTGTAACTGGATTCCAGAGTTGGCTAGTGTTTAGCTGTGGGTGTCTGCTTCTGACAGCTGGGTCTTGAGGTCAATCTATTTATTTATTCTAGGGAAACTGCCTCACTGAAATATACAGTGGCAGTACAATGGGTGTTCCCCTTGTTTGATATCCTCACCAGCATGTATCACATATTTATTGATCTTACCTATTCTGACAGGTGTAAGATGAAATCTCAAAGGAGTTTGATTTGCATTTCCCTGATGACTAAGGATGCTGAATAGTTTTAGAAGTGTTTCTCGGCCACTTGTGTTTCTTCTTTTGAGAATTCTACTTAGATCTGTTACACATGTTTTCTTTTTCTTGTATTTTATTACTTAAAACAATTTCTAACTTTAAATGTATTTTGATTGTATTTTTACCTTCCCCCAAGTCCTCCCATTTCCTACCACTTTCCCTATCTATCTACCCAACTTTATGTTCTTTCTCAAAAAACTAAAGCCTAATACAACAAAATCCCCCAAACTAATAAAACAAAACAAAACAAAAAAAAAAAAAAACCCTCAAAGGACAAAACAAAAATTCACCAAACTACAACTAAACAATAGCACATACAACTAATTGTGGAGTACACTATATGTTGGTCAACTCCTCCTGAAATTGAAGCCTGCGCTGGGGAGGTTGGTATACCTAGAGTCACTCCATTAGAGAAAATAGTTTTCCCTTATTCCAGCTGGTATAAATGATCATTCAGTTGTAATCCTTTTTTTTTTTTTTTTTTTTTTTTTTTTTTGCAATGTCTAGATTTTCATCCATTCATTATTAACTATTTAAAAAATAAAGCATAAGCATCAGAAGAGCCCAAGAAAAGGCATGATAATCAGATACCCTTTCATTCCCATACTCAGGAGTCCCTTAAAATCATTAAACTGGAACTCATTATATAAGCACAAAGGAAGTGGTGCTGAACTATGCAGTACCCGTGTGTAGTGCTTCAGGTTCTGTGAGTTCATGATCTTTGCTCATGTTGACTGTGGTGATAGTCTGTTTATGCGATAACAAATAAAGCTTGCCTGAAGATCAGAGTGTAGAGCTAAGCCAGTAGTTAGCCATAGAGTCCAGACAGTGGTAGCACACACCGTTAATCCCAGCACTCGGGAGACAAGCAGACAGATCTGTATGAGTTCAAGGCCATCTTGGACTACACAAGATTGAAACTGTCTAAAAGAGAAACAGCTCACACAAAGGTGATCCCCCAGCACCTGGAATCACGGCACTAGGGAGGTGGAGGCAGGAGCAATATGGATGGATGGAGAGAGCAATGTGAGGTGGCAAGACAGAGGATCTTAGGGCAGTCTGAGGATTTATAGGGATGGAATCACCCCTTTGCTCTGAGCATTTGTAGAGGTAAGACCTAGAGAGGTTTGCTACCCTGCTCCTCTGATCCTTCAGCTTTCACTCCATGAATACTAACTCCATGTTTTTATTATTAAGACCAATTAAAATTCATGCTACAGTTGACTTAATGCATCTTTTTTCTTGTTATCCTCCATCCCTTTAGGTAATTTTAGGCTTTCCACCTCCTTTTCTGCAGGGTTCCCTGAGCTCTGAGGGGAGGGATTTGATACAGACATTCCTTTTAAGGCTTAATGTTCCCAGGTCTCCTATTCTCTTCATAATATCTGGCTTTGGGTCTCTATATTTTCTCATCTACTGTAGGAGAAAGCTTCTCCAATGATGGTTGAAAAAAAAACTAATTCAGTTAGTCTGTCTTTTTATTGAGGAATTGAGACCTTGATGTTGAAAGATATTAATGATCAAAAATTGCTGGTTCCTTTTGTCTTAAAGGTTGTTATTGTTGCTGTTGCTGTTGGTGGTAGTGGTAGTGGTGTGTGTGTGTGTGTGTGTGTGTGTGTGTGTGTGTGTGTGTGTGTGTTTGTGGGTGTTTGTTCATATGCTTCCTTTCTTTTAACTTTACTAGTTTGGGATTATTTACTACCTGTGTTTTCTTGAATGTAGTTAACCTTTTTGAATTGGAGTTGACCTCCTAGTGTCTTCTGTAGAATTAGGTTTGTAGATAGATATGACTTAAATTGGTTTTATGATGGAATGCTTTATTTCACCATCTATTGCTTTTAAAAGTTTTCTCAGTAGAGTAGAGTGGGCTATCATCTGTGTTTTCTTCGTGCCTGTAGAATACTTGTCCAGTCCCTTCTGGCTTTAGAGTCTCCACCAAGAAATCAGGTATAATTCTATTAGCTCTGCATTTATATGTCACTTGGTCTATTTCCATAGCACCTTCTTAAAATACTTACTTTTTTCGGTACATTTTATATTGTGTTTATGTGCTGAGGGGACTTTCTTTTCTGGTCCAGACTATTTGCTATTCTCATTGTTCTTGTACTTTGATAGGTATCTTCTTTTAATTAGTGAAATTTTCTTCTATAAATTTTTTGAAAATATTTTCAGTGCCTTTGACCTGGGTTTCAACTTCCTTTTTCTTAGATTTGGTCCTTTCATGGTGTCCCAGATTTCCTGGATGTTTGTGCCAAGAGGTTTTTTTTAGATTTAACGTTTTATTTGAGATATGTATCCATTTGTTCTATTTTGTCTTCACTTCTTGAAATTCTTTCTTTTACCTTTGGTATGCCGTTACTCTTAGAGAGTTTTTAGTCACTTTTTTTTGTTGTTGTTGTTTGTTTGGTTTGTTTTTGTTTTAATTGGTTCAATTTCCTCTTTCATGTCTTGAACTGTTGTATTTTTTCCTTCTATAGTTTGTGTTTTCATAGATTTCTTTAAGAGATATTTGTTTCATCTTTTAAGGATCTCTATCATATCACAAAGATTCCTTTAACTTCTTTGTTATAGCAGCTATGCTAATATTCTTAGGACCTACTGTGGTAAGATTTCTGGGCTCTTTGGCATATGAGATTGGGAAGCTTGTAATTCTAGGGGCTAATATCTATCTGGTCTTGTCTTTGTTGGATGGGTATTGTTATTGTTGTTGTTGTTGTTTTCTGTTGTCCTCTCTAGTTCTTAAGAGAGCTTGGTTTATGTGTGCTGCCCAATAGGAGATTGTTTTGAAATCCTGAAAGGTTTGTCCCCTGGGGTTTTCAAGTAAAAGGTACTTCTAGGTATTGGTAGCTCATACTTAAGAATGGGATGGACTTCAGGGCATTGAGCTGAGGGAGCCTACATGTAGGAGGAAAGCTGAGTGTTCTTTCAGAAACTCATAACAAGTAGTCTGCTATAGAGCTGGTGATGAGATTAAGGGGTTGGATATGGAGGAGAGACAGGAGAGTAAAGAATCCAGATCCAAAGCTTGCTACCTGCTTCAGTGGTCTACTTTTGGCTTGGCTGACAGGTTCCCATGATGACTACTGGCCCTAGGATAACAGGATTAGTGGGGATGAAGGTTGCAGCAGAAAATTTGTGTGATCCACTGGAGGTGGGGTCAAAAAAGAAGGGAGACCTCAGCAGGTGGTCTGCTATAGCACTAGGAATAAAACTGGGGATTAGATTTAGAGGAGAGGAGCAAGGGGGGAGGATCCCTTGTTAGGCTACTTTCTAGGCCAGAGTGGTCTGAATGTTCTCATGGGGTTATATGTTGTTTAGTTTGGAGGCTGGGGAAAAGTAGTGAGTGGAAGATAAAGGAATTTTGGGAGGAGAGAACATTCTTAATTCTTAAATTCTTAATCATTATTGATATATTTGTTGCTCTTTCTTCATTAAATTTTGCATTTAAATACAACACTGTGCTTGGTTAAAACCTTAAGGTCTTTGGCAGTTTTTTCAGTAGCAATTAAGGTAGTCTGTTTAAAGTTATCTAATAAAATAATACTTATGATGTCTACCATATTAAATGTTTCTAATGCTAGTGTGTAGAACAGAGGCAGGAACTCACTTGAATATTTAATATCTTCACTGGGTGGTGATGGCACACGACTTTAATCCCAGCACTCGGGAGGCAGAGGCAGGCGCATCTCTGTGAGTTGAAGACCATCCTAGTCTACAAGAGCTAGTTCCAGGACAGTCTCCAAAACCACAGAGAAACCCTGTCTCGAAAAACAAACAAACAAACAAAAAAGAATATTTAATATCTTCCACAAAATGAAGCCATACTAAATTTGTCGCTCTTGCCCAATCTATTTCTCTAAAAATACTTATACCTCTAGGCAGACATTTAATTTTTTTCTGCTTTTTTATCTCTTTGAACTCTCCAAAATAAACTATTCACTTCGCTATTTACAGCTATCCCCACCTTTTCATGCTTTTCATACGATCTTTTCTTTGACAGTGTGATTATCATTCCATATCACAAGGCATTTTTGGGAGTTGGAGGTATGGTGAGATGTAGATATTCATCAGAAATTGTACTAATTCTTATTCTGCTGGAGAAGTGGTGCAGAAAATTGAACATACAGCCACTTACAGGCTCAGTAAACAGTTAACCACTGAGCTATATCCCCACATGCATTCTTGAATTCCAGCCATCGATGTTTGTCAGTATGTTGTTGAAGCCACACTGCCTGGATTGCATCTCAAAGCCATCGTTTCTTACTATGACTTAGACTATATCATTTCATCTTGTCTTTGTGCCTCAGTGTAGAAATGTATTACTAATGGTGCATATGTCTCATATATTATATATTTGTGTTTGCATTGCTTTTTCAGAGGCAATGAGGCAATTATTTGAGATTGATAAGATCAGAACCTAACAATCAGAATCTATTGCGGTAAATAAGGATCAGGATAAACAAATAGGCCAAATAGATGTTTATTCAGGGAGAAATAACTTACAACCTAGACAGATGAACACCAGGAAATTCAACCCGATCCTCTCCTGTCTGAGTCACGCCAGAAAAAGAGAGCCTTTCCTGGCCCCCTCCGACCTCCTTCCACCGGTCACTCCCGCCCATGGCTCCACCCCCCCACCCCCCAATGGGCGTGGTCAGTGCTACAGAAGGACTATCTCACTACAAGAATCATCTACCATCTTTCACCATTTTACTAGCTTTAAAAGTCAGAAACTTTTATGTATCTGCCACTAAGCATTATTTATTTATTATTTTCTTCCATATTGATCCAAACTGCCAATATAAATTTAGCCCATTAAGTAATTACTATCATATAGGCTCAAAGTCAAAATACTACAAGTCAGAGCCAATATCTTGATCAGGAAACTGAGCAAAGCTTTCCTACTTCCTTACTTCTCACTAAATTTGTTTCTTATCATTTTCTTTTCATTACTTGAACAGGAAAATATGTCATGAACATTTTAAACATATTGTTAACCTTGGCCTCAGGAATTTACAGGAATACACAAAATGCTCAGAAGTCTGTCTGGCTATCTATCTGTCTATCTATCTATCTATTTTTCTATCTATCTATCATCTATCTCCTATCAGTTTATTTATTTAAATAAATTTATTTATTTGTTTTTTTTTGTGACAGAGTTTCTGGAACTAGCTCTGTAGATCAGTATAGCTTTGAACATATAGAGATCCACCATTCAATGCTTCCTGAGTGCTGGCATGCATCACCACCTCCTAGTCATTTTTCTTTTTATTTTTTTGAGAATTTTATATAATGGAGTTTAATATTATTTCCCCTTCTGTAACTTCTTTAAAATCCTTCCCACCTCCCTACCAACCCAACTTCATGTTTTTTTATCTTAATATAAAAACCAAAACAAGTTCAAAAAAACATTTACACACACACACACACACACACACTCGACTGGACTGTCACTGTTCTAAAAAAAAAAAAAAAAAAAAAAAAAAAAAAAAAAAAAAGGATTTTTCTTTTACCTAACAGTATTTATAAATAACTTCTATGTTATGTGTAGGATTTATGTCCACTTCCCCTCTTCTATGCTGGTATATTGTCAAGTTTGAACTGTAATTTTTCTACATCCTCTTCTGCTTAGATTTCCCAAACCTTGAAGGCAACAATTATAATAACACCTCTCATTTAGGGTTGAGTAGTCCGAAGTCTCTCGCTCTCTGCCCTCTGCATATTTTCCAGTTGTGGATACTGAAATGCTTTGCATTTTAAATTAAAACATTGTGATGATTGAAAAGCTTGATTACTTCCTTAGAATAAAGCATGTTTTTTTCTTCATTCCATTTATTTTGTTGTTTTGAAGTAGATGGTGGGTTTGTTTGTTTGTTTGTTTTGTTTGTTTGTTTGTTTTTGAGACAGGGTTCCTCTGTGTACAGCTCTAACCAGAGCTGTTCTATACCTCTATTTGTAGACCAGATTCGCCTTGAACTCCCAAAGATCCACCTGCCTCTGCCTCCCAAGTGCTGGATTTAAAGGTGTAGACCACCACCACCAGGCTAAATGGTGGTTTTCAAAAGACACAAAAATCTCTAACCTGATACTTGTAGTATAGTCATACTTACTTTCCTCCATTATACTAATATTTATGGAAAGTTCACTCTTAAGAAGTGAATATACTGTTATTAAATTGTATTGCATATTACATAATCTTCACACAAGTCTTTACATGTATGATTTGCTAATATTTTCTTCAACTCTGTGTGACTTGCCTCATGATTTCAGAATTTATATAAAAGACTATGCATTTAAAGGAAATGAGTATGCTCCAAACACAAAGGTAGAAGGCCATCCCTAAATATGATTCTACTAAGACTTCATCTTTTAGATAACTAATAACAACACAATTAAAAATTAAATCACAAATATCAGGAAACAAAGATTCCTCACTGTAATCAATATCCATAATACTTCTAAAACCTTTAGAGCTTAGACTTAATTGCAAAAGTTTTTATAAGTGAAAATTACCAAATGGGAAATTGATTCCACTGCTTAATCATAGGAGATAATACAACTGGAAGCGTAGGTAAACACAAAAGCACAAACACACCATTAAGAATTTATCTTATCATTACTATTGTGATAAAGTACTCCATTATTGGCTAGATTCTGAATCATTCCCAGTGAAAATCATAGGGGAAGGGTGGAGGAAAATTGATGACATTGATTTTTGTAAAATTTAACTCTTTACTATGTTTGTCTTGTCTTATATATGTGAACTCATTCACATGCCAACTTAGTGAGGAATTGGATTCAAGCTGTTTTTGGCAACCAATACAGTATGTGAGTGAAGTCAGTCCAATGTGTACAGTACAAGTTTAATGCTCTTAAAGTAAAATGCCAGTTGGTTTCAAATGCGGAAACATGTTCTTGCTTTTTTATGTTGATAATTCTACCCCATGTGGTATTTTTCTATTTGTAATGTACTTGCATGGTCCACTAAAAGTGAATTTCAGCTACAACATGCTTTTTTTCTGCACTAATCATCCCTTTGGGTTATCTTTTCATATTTGTTTCTGTGAATATATATATATATATACATATATATGTATGTATGTATGTATATGTATATATGAACACATATAGCAATACATGTATATAAAAGGCATGTCTATAAGTGTGTACTTTTATGTAGAGGCTGAAGGTTAATGTCGGTGTCTTACTTTATCTCTTTCTACATTAGACTTTTAGGGAGGGTCTCTTAGTTGATATCAGAGCTCTTCACTTGCCAACTACATCCACAGATTCCCCAGACTTTTTATGTTTGTATTCTTTGTAACTCTGTATTCTAAGCACCAAGATTATGAGCAGGTCAACATTGTTTTCTTTCTTTCTTTCTTTCTTTCTTTCTTTCTTTCTTTCTTTCTTTTTTATTTTACATGTTGATCCCAGTTCCTTCTCCCTCCCTTCCTCCCTCTTACCCTCTCTGCCCCCTCACATGCACTCTGACCACCATCCCCTTCCATTCCCCCACCCAATTCCACATGTAGGGCAATGCCATCCAGGTGGGGTCATGTAAATCTGTCAAGTCATTAAAATAGGACAAGGACTTATCTCCTGTCTCTAGGTTAAGGTAGTATCCCACCATGGGTGATGTGTCCAAAGGTCCCTTTGTACACCAGGAATACATCCTGGTTGCACTGTCTCAGGTCCCTTAGACTGCACAGCCCTTTTGGCTGAGACCCATATTCAGGGTGGCATGAGTCAGTCCCATGCTGGATTTCCAGCTATCAGTCTGGGGGCCCGTTAGCTCCTCCTTATTCAGGTCAGCTGTTTCTACAATCTGGTCTTGTCCCCTCTGTCTGCATCTGGATTCTAGTTCGACTCAGTGTTTACATATGGGTGTTTGCTTCTGTTTCCAGAAGGTACTAGGTGAGGGCTCCATGATGGTGGATGAGTTAGTTGTTGATACCACTATCTGGGAAGGGCATTTATGGTAGCCTTTCCACTGTTGATCAAACTGTTAGTTGGCGGCAGTCTTGCATGTCTCTATACCATTCGTTAGGTTCAGTTTCCTCTTCAAACCAGCAATGGCTCCCTCTTTTATGCTCTCTCTCTCTCTCTCTCTCTCTCTCTCTCTCTCTTTCTCTCTCTCATTTTCTCTCTCTTTCTCTCTCTCATTTTCTCTCTCTTTCTCTCTCTCACTCTTCTATCTTCTATGCCTACATTGACTCAGTCTTCCTAGTCGCATGTGTTTTCTTTCCTCTCCTCCCCTCCTCTTTCTGCTACTTCTCACTCCATTCACTGCCCCCCAACTTACCACGTGCTCTGGGGGACTTGCCTCTTCCTCCTTCTGTGATGGACTTTATGTGAATCTCTTAGAATACACCTTGTATCCTAGTTCCTCTGGTTGTGTGAATTATAGGCTGGTGATCCTTTGATCTAGATCTAAAATCCATATATCAGTGAGTACATACCATGTTCCTCTTTTTGTGACTGGGTTACCTCATGGTTTCTTCAAGTGCCATCCACTTGCCTGCGAATTTCAAGATTCCATTATGTGTAGATGTCCATTCTTCAGTTGAGGGGCATCTAGGTTGCTTCCAGGTTCTTGCTATTACAAATATTGCTGCTATGAACATAGTTGAGCACATGTCTTTGTTGCATGGATGTGAATCATTTGGGTATATGTCTAAGAGGGGGATTGCCAGGGAACATAACAATAGACACAGAGGAAATCCAGAAAATTTTCAGGTCATACTTTATAAATGTGTATTCCACAAAATTTGAAAATCCAAAGAAAATGGACAAATTTCTGAATAACTATCAATTACCAAAATTAAATCAAGAACAGACAAACAACTTAAATAGACTTATAACCCTCAATGAAATAGAAGCAGTCATTGAAAGCTTTCTGACCAAAAAAGCCCGGGCCAGATGGCTCAGTGCAGAATTCTACCAGAAATTCAAGGAAGAACTAATTCTAATATTCCTCAAATTGTTCCACATAATAGAAACAGAAGGTTCTTTGTCAAACTCTTTCTACATGTCCTCAATAACCTTGGTACCCAAGCCTCACAAAGACACAACTAAGAAAGAAAACTACAGACCAATATCCCTGATGTATATCGATGAAAAAATCCTGAATGAATTACTGGCAAACCAAAACCAAGAATACATCAGAGAAATCATCCACCATGACCAAGTATGCTTCATCCCTGGTTTGCAGGCATGGTTTAATATAAAGAAAAACTCTATCAATGTGATCCAACACATAAACAAACTGAAAAAGAAAAACCATATGATCATCTCCCTAGATGCTGACAAAGCCTTTGACAAAATTCAACACCCTTTCATGATAAAGGACCATACCTAAACATAATAAGAGCAATATACAGAAAACCAACTGCTAACATGAAACTGAATGGAGAGAACTTAAGGTGATTCCTCTAAAATCAGGAACAAGACAAGGCTTCCCTCTCCCTCCATATCTCTTCAGTATTCTACTTGAAATGCTAGCTAAAGTTATAAGACAACAAAAGGAGATCCAACTTGGAAAGGAAGAAGTCAAAGTGACTCTATTTGCAAATGACATGATAGTTTACATAAGTGACCCAATAAACTCCTACAGCTGATAAACACCTTCAGCAAACTAGCAGGATACAAGATAAACTCAAAAATATCAGTAGCCCTAGTTTATTCACATGACAAAAAGGCTAAGAAAGAAATCAGAGAAACATCACCATTTACAATAGCCACAAACAACATAAAGTATCTTGGTGTAACGCTTACCAAACAAGTGAAAGATCTATATAATAAGAACAACCCTATACAATAAAAGAACTTCAGGAGGCATCACCATTCCTGACTTTAAGCTTTACTACAGAGCTATAGTTCTGAAAACAGCCTGATATTGGCACAAAAATAAACAGGTAGATCAATGGAATTGATATAAACCCACACACCTGTGAACACCTGATTTTTGACAAAACAGCTAAAAGTATACAATTGTGCGAGCTAAACATCTTCAACAAATGGTACTGGCACAACTGGAGGATGGTGTGTAGAAGACAGCAGATAGACCCTTGTCTGTCGCCATGCACAAAACTCAAGTCCAAATGGATCAAAGACCACAACATCAATCCATCCATACTGACCCTCTTAGAAGAGAAAGTAGGAGGTGCCCTTGAACAAATTGCTAGTGGAGACCCCTTTCTGAACATAACTCTAGGAGCTCGGACTCTGAGAGCAATAATTAATAAATGGGACCTCTTCAAACTTAGAAGCTTCTGTAAGGCAAAGGACACAGTGGACAAGACCAAATGGCTGCCCACAGACTGGGAAAAGATTTTCACCAATCCTATACTCGACAAAGGGCTGATCTCCAAAATATACAACTCAAGAAACTAGTCAACAAAACACCAAATAACCCTATTAAAAATGGGGTATAGAACTGAAGAAAGAATTCTCAATAGAGGAAGTCTCAATAGAGGAAGAGCACTTAAGAAAGTGCTCAATATCCTTAGCTGTCAGGGAAATGCAAATCAAAACAACTCTGAGATACCATCTTACTCCTGCCAGAATGGATTAAATTAGAAACACCAATGACAACTTATGCTGGAGAGGATGTGGAGAAAGTGGAACACTCCTCCACTGCTGGTGGGAATGCAAACTCATATAGCCATTTTGGAGATCAGTATGGCGTTTCCTCTGAAAATGGTAATTAATTTACCACAGGCAGGTCAATATTTCTACTTGGCATTTGCATTGGTTCAACTCTAGTCTTCAGGACCCTTGACAACAACAGCTACAGGGTCATATGTTCAGCCTCATCTTGTGTTCTCACATGTAATAAAAATACTTCTGTTATTTTTTTTTGTCTCATAATTGAGAATGTTAACTTGTTTATGGTGTCCTCCCTGCAAAAAATGACACCTGGTAAAGTTCCAGCTAGACTGTTGTTCTATTCCTTTTGGTTTCTATCAACTTTGACAACCTATTGTTAGCCAGTTCAGTGAAATGCTACACTGTATCACCCATTTCACTGAAACTTAAACTGTAACCAGGTTACATGGTAAATCTACCTCACTTTCATTTGAACAAAGGATTTATCTATATTTTCAGGTGTATCTGTTAATGTGTATTTGCATGTGTACAGGTACTTACAGATACTGGATACCTATAGCATTACAGGCAGTTGTAAGCTACCAGATATGGGTCCTGCGAAGTACAGGAAGGGCTCCTTACCACTGACCACCTCTCCAAACCTCTATATTAATTCTGCCACCTCTATATCAAATCTTTAGAATTTCAGCTGAGAAGTACACATTTTCCAGTAGGTTTTTGGGAGATTGCCCACTGTGCTTAAAGAGCTTAACTCAGTGATTAACTTTTATCTCCTTAGTACCATTAAAGAGAATGGAATGCATGTTAATAAAACATAATATGTAAGTCAGGATAGGCTGATGTAAGCTCCAAAAACAAATCATTCTCCAGAAGGCAGGGGTTGCACACTCTGCCCTGATTTTTGTCCCCCCAAAATTATTGCTGTTTAGAGACTCAAACAGCAAATTATCTTTTTATTCCACAATACCGTAACAGAAAAAGAGGAAATAGGACAAATGAAGAGTACTTTTTTAAAATTTCCACCTGAAAAATAGCACATGAAATTTTCACTCTTACAACAGTGTTCAACCCTATGTCCAATTACAAAAAAAAAAAAAAAAAAAAAAAAAAAATCAAAAACAAAATTCTGAGAACAAGAGTGTTGAAACCTGTAGTTATTCTTATTAATCATAAACACACTTTCTGTTTAACATATATTTGATATAGTCTCTCTTTCTTTCTGTGTAAACACACAAACACACACACACACACACACACATACTATATCATCATTATCAAATGCAGCATCCACTGGTCTATGATGAAGATCATTACAAGTCATACCTAATCACAGCAATAAAATTAATGTTTTCAGTAACAAAGTTAGATGATGAAAGTAGTAATACTGAACATTAGTGGCTGTCAAATACAGTTATTCATTTATCTCATTTTTTGCTGTAATTGAAGCATAAAAATGAGAAATCATCAGGGCAGAAAATGGGTGAGTAATGAAAATAGCCCCAGTACGTTTGCACTATGACATAGTTAATGTAACACTGTAAAAATGACCTCAGTAGCAACAAAATCTAGTAATAAATCCAAAAGATTTGCAGTATAATTGAGTAGGGCTTATTCCAAGATTTGCTTAACATTTGATAAAATGAGCAATATAAAACACCATATCAATAGGCTAAAGAAAAATTATGTCAGCTTATAAAAAAAGTTTAATTTAATCCATCTCATTCCTCATCAATAATGTCTAGCAACCCAAGGATAAAAGGAAGTTTCTTTAAATAGGAAGGTAAAATATGACCTCTGAACTGAAGGGTATTAATAGTAAAATTATAAATTATTTACCCCTAAGATTGATGGCAAGAAAATATTGACCACTCTCAGCATGGCATTAACCATAGCATATGGTGGTTTGGTTATGCTAACAAGAAAGACAACATATAATAGGCCAATTAAGAAGCTTAGGTCTCAGAGGGGTTTGTCACACAGGCTGGATATCCTTAATTCTATAGTCAGAACCCACAGAGTTGAAAGAACCAATTTTCATAAGATGTTTTCTTTTTTTATTTAAATTTAAAACAATCCTCTCCTCCCCTTCGTTTTCTCCTACTTCTCTCTCCATTCGCTGCCTGCCCCCCACTTCCCCTGAGCTCTGGGGGACTTGTCCTTTAGAAGTTCTGTGAGGGACTTTATATGAATCTCTTAGATTACACCTTGTATCCTAGTTCCTCTGGTGGTGTGAATTATAGGCTGGTGATCCTTTGATCTATGTATAAAATCTATATATGAGTGAATACATGCTATGTTCCTCTTTTTGTGACTGGGTTACCTCATTCAGGAAGGTTTATTCAAGTGCCATCCAATTGCCTGAGGATTTCAAGATACCATTATTTTTTTTCTGCAGAGTAGTATTCCATTGTGTAGATGTGCCACATCTTCATTAACCATTCTTCAATTGAGGGGCATCTAGGTTGCTTCCAGGTTCTTGCTATTACAAATAGTGCTGCTATGAACATAGTTGAACAGATGTCTTTGTTGCATTGATGTGAATCCTTTGGGTATATGCCTAAGAGGGGGATTGCCTGGTCCTGTGGTAAACTAATTCCCATTTTCCTGAGGAACCGCCATACTGATCACCAAAATGGCTGTATGAATTTGCACTCCCACCAGCAGTGGAGGAGTGTTCCCCTTTCTCCACATCCCCTCCAACATAAGTCATCATTGGTGTTTCTAATTTTAGCCATTCTGGTAGGAGTAAGATGGTATCTCATGGTTGTTTTGATTTGCATTTCCCTGACAGCTAAGGATGTGGAGCAGTTTCTTAAGTGTCTTTCAGCCTTTTTGATTTCCTCTATTGAGAATTCTTTCTTCAGATCTGTACCCCAGTTTTTAATAGGGTTATTTGGTGTTTTGTTGACTAATTTCTTAAGTTCTTTGTATATTTTGGAGATCAGCCCTTTGTCGGATATAGGATTGGTGAAAATCTTTTCCCAGTCTGTGGGCTGCTGTTTGGTCTTGTTCACTGTGTCCTTTGCCTTACAGAAGCTTCTAAGTTTGAAGAGGTCCCATTTATTAATTGTTCCTTTCAGTGTCTGTGCCCCTGGAGTTATGTTCAAGAAGCAGTCTCCTATACCAATTTGTTCAAGGGTACCTTCTACTTTCTATTCTAAGAGGTTCAATGTGGCTGGATTGATGTTGAGGTTTTTGATCCATTTGGAATTGAGTTTTGTGCACGGCGACAGACATGGGTCTATCTGCAGTCTTCTACACACCCTCAGCCAATTGTGCCAGCACCATTTGTTGAAGATGTTGTCCTTGCCCCATTGTATAATTTTAGCTGTTTTGTCAAAAATCAGGTGTTCATAGGTGTGTGGGTTAAAAAACATGTACAACCAGGAAGATTGAGCCTGGTCAGGAATAGAAGACAGGAAAGAGAGACACACATACACACACACACACACACACACACACACACACACAGAGAGAGAGAGAGAGAGAGAGAGAGAGAGAGACAGAGAGAGAGAGAGAGAAAGAGAGAACATAAAAGAAGGAGCCAATATTGGTTTGAAGATAAAATTGAATACAAGGAAAGGTCTAGAGAACTACAGGACTGCTGCCAAATAACAATTTGAGCTTCCATGGAAAGGCTACCATAAATGCCCTTCCCGGAGAGTGAGATCAACAACTAACTTATCCATGGAGCCCTCAACTAATGCCTGTTGGAAACAGGAGCAAACACCCATACATAAACAGTGAGTGGAAGTAGAACTCAGATGAAGATGGAAAGGACAAGACCAGGCAGCAGAAACACATAGAGACAACTTACCTGAATAAGGAGGACCTAATGGGTCACCAGACTGATAGCTGGGAAGCCAGCATGGGACTGACTCAGGCCCTCCTGAATATGGGTCTCAGCCAGAAGGACTGAGCAGTCTAAGGGTCTTCAGACAGTGGAGCCAGGATGTATCCCTGGTGCATAAAAGGACTTTGTGAACACATCCCCCATGGAGGGATAACTGCCTTAATCTAGAGTCAGGAGAGAAGCCCTAGTCCCTACTTCACATGAACTCTCAGACCTACATGACCCCAACTGGATGGCATTCCCCTACATATGGAATTGGGGTGGGGGGATGGGAGAGGAGAGTGGTTAGTGTGCATGTGAGAGGTCAGAGAGGGTAAAAGAGAGGGATGGAGAGAGGGATAAAGGGAGGGAGGGAGGGAGAGGGAACTGGGATCTATATGTAAAATAATAAATTAAATTTAAAAAAAATTGCTTTGACCCCAAAATTTAAGTTCAAGGGCAAGTTACTGGGGAAAAGGATTTCTAATTTTGTTTCCACAGAAAATGAAAAGATGTGGATTCCTTCCAGACTAATGTGGTTTGATCAAGCCAAACCGCATAAAACAGAGTATGAGGTGATCCTACATTCAAAACAGCTGGACAAAGCAGCCTTACAAACTACAGCCAGGATTTCTGAATCTTCTTTGAATCCCCCATGACAGCGCCCCTTACCAGCAGGAAGTAGTTTGGAAAGAAAAAGGGCCAAATTCCCAAATATTGTGTATAAATGTTTGTTTTCATTTAAATGGACTTGGTTATATAAAATAAATAAATAAATAAATAAATAAATAAATAAAAGAAATTTAGATTTAATCTCCAACCAAAAAAAAAAAAAAAAAATCAAAACTATCTAATTTCACATCCTTATCCCAGTTCCCTCTCCCTCCTACACTCCCATGTTCCCCACCAACCCCCCTTCCAATCCTCTATCCACTTCCTAGGGAAGGTGAGGCCTCCCATGGGAGAATCACTGACAGCCATCCCATCATTTGGGGCAGGACCTAAGTGCTTCCCCATATATCTAGGCTGAGAGAGTATCCCTTCATGAGGAATGGGATTCCAAAGCCCATTCATGGACTAGGGATAAATACTGGTTCCATTGACAGAGTCCCCGTAGCCTGCCCAGGCCTCCTAACTGGCACCCACATTTTGGTGTCCTGGTTTCGTACTATGCTGGTTCCCCAGCTGTCATACTGATGTCTGTGTGCTCCCATTTTCTCAGGTCAGCTGTTTCAGTGGGTTTCCCAGCATGGCCGTGACTCCTTTGCTTATCACTTCTCCCTCTCTACAATTGAATTCCAGGAGTACAACTCAGTGTTTAGCTGTGGATCTCTGCTTCTTCTTCCATCAGCTACCGGGTGAAGGTTCTAAGGTGGTGTTTAAGGTAGTTATCATTCTTATTATAGGACATTTAAGGTAGCCTATCCACAATTGCTTAGATTTTAGTTTGGGTCATCCTTGTGGGTCGTTGGACATTTCTCTAATGTCAAATTTCCCTTTAAACCAATAATGGCTCCCTATATTCAGGTTTCTCTTTTCTTGCTCTCTTTCTCTATTTTTCCCTGGCCTTGACTTCCTTATACCTTATGTTCTCCTCTGCTCTCCCTTTCCTCCTACCTCCCACCTTTTCCCCCTGTGCTCAAAAATTGCCCAGGAGATCTTGTCTCTTTCCCTTTCTTTGGGAGACCATGTATGCCTCTCTTAGGCTCATCTTTGCTTACTAGCTTCTCTGGGGTTTTGAGTTATAGGTTGGTGATCCTTTGCTCTATTTCTCATATCCATATATATATGAGTACATACCATGTTTGTCTTTCTATGTCTGGGTTACCTCACTCAGGATGGTTTCTTCTAGTTTCATCCACTTGCCTATAAATTTCAAGATTTCATTATTGTTATTATTATTATTATTATCTCTGAGTAGTATTCCATTTTATAATTGTACCATTCTTTATCCATTCTTTGGTTGAGGGGCATCTAGGCTGCTTCCAGGTTCTGGCTATTGCAAATAATGCTGCTACTAACATAGTTGAACAGATGTCCTTGTATAAATGTGCATTCTTTGGGTATATGCCTAAGAGTGGAATTGCTGTATCTTGAGGTAGATTGATTCCCGTTTTTTTGAGAAACTGCCATTATGATTTCCAAAGTGCCATTATTAAAACTATCTGTATATTGTATACTTTCAGCATAAAGTATATATATGATACAGGATCCATATTGACATTCAGTAGAGAAGGACATGAAGGACATACTTATAATCTTTATCTAAAGTAATATATAACAACGAATTAAAAATTAAAATGAAGATTAGATTGTTAGCAATTCCATGTGTAAATATATCAAATAGCCATTACTTACTATAAACATATATACTTTTATTTGAAATCTCAAAAATTTTTAATAATATTAACAAAAATAATTAGGTAATACAACTCAAAATTTTATGATATATGAAACCTGAATTTCAAGTTTGAAAAATCAATTTAAAAGTTTACTTTACTTCTTACAATCAGTGAGTCCTGATACAGATTTTTTTTTATTTGACATTTGAAATAGCTTCAAAAAACTCTAAATGACACTAAACAAATCTTCAACATATATGCCCAACCAGAAATCCATTTATATAAAATTATACAAAAACAACTGATAGAAATCTGACCTGACAGTGGAGCTGCATGGAAACACTCAATATTGTCACTGATTTCTTATGTTGATGACAGCAGGTAGTGTAGCAGAAACTGTGTCAGCCTATCCAAGCCTCAGTTACCCTGTCATCAGTAGCCAGGCCAGCCCATATGAACATGGGTGGTAGGCACTTCCTTCCTGAACCAAGCCTGTCTAAATGCCCAGAGAGTCTGATGGAGGAACACCTGACCCAGAGACACAAATAAGAAACAGACATACAGCAGAGTCAGCAACCTGAGCCAGTAGGACCTTGAGAAGGGGGTATAAAGGCAGGCCTAACTTCCTTAATAAATGAGTCTGCAGCATGTTCTGCTACTTACTGATTCCTGGTGACTGAGCGTTGGAGCTGCATCTTCTCACCCCTCAGCAAGGTAGCATCATAGAGACAGAAGACATCCTCTTTAATACAGAATAAATCTCATTGAAATATTTGTGGTGCACATCGATATGCAGTTGAACAAGGTATACAGCTAGCTGCTTCTAAGGTTAGGTCATGCACTGGATAGTGCCCTTTGGTGTTTTGTTCACAGTTTTCATTCATTATTGAACCCCTGGTTCTTAATTACTAGTGCAGATGAAGGCCTCATGAATAATGATAAATTCACTCATTAAGCATAACAACATAAAAGCAAAACACAGAGTTGCTTTTTTTTTTAATGGTGCAGGTTATAATTTCAACCTTCTATCAATTAAAAAATAGACACTAAAACTAGCTAATAGGGAATCAATTTCTAAAGAATAAAAGAAATAGGTCCCAGTTCTCTTATCATTAATTTTACCTTACATTCATTAGAACAAATCCTCTCATCACATGTATTCTTATACATTGAAAGTTATTATGGTTAAAGGAAACATAGAACAAATCCTGATACTATCTGTCTTGGCCTTGCCTAGTGTAGTTCAAAGATTCTGTAGCAAACAAAACCCCACATATTAAATCACGTTTCCCTAAGTGATGTTTCCGTTGTTTAACATGTCATGGCCTTTCATTTTAACTATCTCTCATTTAGCTTGCTTCTCCAACATATGCTCATCTTAATCATTCACTCATCCTTGAAGTAGCCAAATTTAAATGTCATGTGTTTTTATTCACAGAGCATGGAATCAATCTCATTATACACTTGAATGCACAACTTCTACTAAGAGACCCTCCTTCTAAGCCAGAAAATCAATTTGTGTTTAACTGGAGGAATGATATCTTTTTTGAGTGTTGGCAAAATGAAAATGAGATGCAAGGAAGGAGGGTGCAACTGCACTGACTCTATGCTAAAATACCACACTTTGACTGCATCCATATACTGGAGCGACCTGAAAGCTCATTTACATTGTCAAGATATGTTAGTCTCACCGTCAATTTTATTTGTTCTTCAGATTACTGTAACTACAGCTGATATTCTGCCACTGGTGTTTGAGGATCATGATACAGAATTGATATGTTTATGTATTACAGAAAAGTATAGTCAAGCAATAGTGCAGTATTCATATGGCCCTTGGGAATTCCCTTACTATGAAGATTGTGAAGATGGACTTTGTAAATTTTGACACAGGGTGAAATCTTTGAGACCATAAACTCACTTGTGGGGGCTAACTCAAGAGGTAAAATTTACATTCCTAGCTTTCTGCTAAATAAATACTCAGTGTACTTCTTCTGGTAGTCAATATGCCAAGGTTAGCACCAGAATTTTTTCTGAGATAATGTTGCTGACTTGACAGTGTGGTAGTTTAGATAACCTTCAAAAGTCTTCATCTTAACTTAATTCAAATGTATTAGCCAGGTGGTAGTGACATACATCCTTAATCCCAGCCCTGGGAAGGCAGAGGCAGCAGATCTCTGTGAGTTTGAAGCCATCCTGGTCTACAGAGTGAGTTTCTGGACAGCCAGGACTACACAGAGAAAACCTGTCTTGAAACTGTCATCACCAGCAAAAGAAATTCAAATGTTTTAATTCAGATCTTTAAAGTTTTAGCAAATTTCTCTCACATGTGCCTATTGGTTGATCCTAGCAAAATACCTTGTGCACAGATAGATCTCTAAGTAAGTGCAACAAGATTAAAGAATTTGATGGTGACTACACAGTACAGAGCTGGTAAAACAGCAGAGGAGTTTTCATTCTGCTTGTTGATGGAAGGAATGTACACATAAATAAGTGAATGTATGTGAAGAACACTAACTCTAAGTTCTTAGAAGTGTAACTGTGTTTTATCCATGGATAGATACAGCATCAAATATTTCATGTTTTCTTCAAGTTTTCAGTTAACATTAATTGTACATTTAGAGATACTTCTTTAAGAACATGATATGAAGTTATTAGATATTTACCAATACATATTTAGATGCATCATTTTAAGCAGAAAATGGGCTTACTCAGTTCTAGGATTTAGATAGCTTAAGTCCCTCTGGTTTGTTTCCAACTGATGCAAAGCAGTGTCTTTGGGTAATAAGGAAGCAGCAGGGATTTTATGCTGGCAAACACACTATCATTCCTCAGGATATTTGATGTTACCTTAATGATACAGAGCAACATCCAGTCTTCTATACAAAATAGAAAGGAAGAAAGAGCTTTGGGATTTTCTTTTCTTTTTGGTTTTTCTAGTCAGAGTTTCTCTGTGTAGCATTAGAGCCTGTCCTGGCACTTACTCTTTAGACCAGGCTGGCCTTGAACTCACAAAAATCCACCTGCCTTTGCCTCCCAAGTGCTGGGAATAAAGGCATGTGCCACCATTGCCTGGTGAGTTTTGGGATTTTCAAGTTTGTTTTCTTTTTGTTTAGAAAAGAATTCATTTCTTTAGAAAAGAATCCCATTGTATGTCTCAGACTGGGTGTGAACTATGGCCTTCCTACCGGATGTTTCTTTAGTACCAGAAGCCACACAATGCCCAATCTTGAACATCAGTAATCAAGTATCACAAATCTGCAAGTTATCACATATATTCAATTCCTGTCATTAGTGTCATTTTTTTATGGACCACTATACCAATAACAAATTAAAGTATATTTTAGGCTCAAATAATACGCTGCTATGCTTAATTACTTTAATAAACATTTTATTCCTGCTAGAATATATGCCATTTATTCAAATGAATTGTTTTAAGGAACACTGATTAGTTGAAAGTTTGCAACACTGTAAAGAAATGGAATTAATAAGTGAATGTGTGCTTTGTGCATAGCAACTTATAGAACACAGGTGGTGTTATTTGGCCTCTGCACCCTTTATTAGTTAATGGTGTTCTCATTAGTTATATTTTAGGAGTTGTAGCAGGAAGAAATAATGAATGTATTTGAATAAAGAAATGAGTCGGAGATCATTCTTTTCCTATTGTAAGCAAAAGTTTCTTACAGCTGTTGCTAGCCAAGATGTAGTCTTGATCAACTTCCAGCACTCAGATCTTTCTACATGGAGCACTTGCATTCATTGCCTAGTCTCAAGTTCTATTTTGAAACTGCAATCACAGAATTTCTTTAACAGTTATAATAATATCAGTTCCATAACTTAAAATCCTGAAGTGGTTCAAAGTTGCTATATTTGTTACGGAAAGAGTAGCCATTACAGAAATTAAACTCCACAACAGAAATTACTTTTTCATCTATGCAACCTTGCTAGGTATTTCTGATGGGTTTGATGATACAAGAATGTAGATACTATTCTGCAAAGATTTGGTATTGTCTACATCTGAAGAAAGGGTAAACCAAGCATGAAATATTCATAAATAATTATTCTTAAACATGTTATCCCAGATGTTCATGCAATTTTAATACATTCAATTTGCTAGAATTAGTCTGGTAGTCATAATTATATGAACTTCTGTCTGGGGATATGTTCTTTCAAATAGAAGTCATTTTCCAGAGAGAATTTTTGGTTGTAAAAGATAGAAAACTGTTTTATACCAAACAGCTAGTGGTCTGAGCTACAGACCTGTTCCTTAGATGGCATATGACTTCCTGGATGTGTCATTTGAGACAGCATGCTGTTCTCTTTTGGCTTACACAACAATTCTTCTTTTAATGTTGTTTTTCCTTTCATTATAAAATTTTGTGTCTACCTTTTTATTTTGTTTTTTAAATTGTTTTCCTTCTTGATTACTATGTTTTATCCATATTTCACCATGCTTTTGATTTCTTCCTATATTCTTAGTCTATCTTTATGAGTGTATTTCCTGGGTTACATAATCTCACAGCTACATGTATAGTTTATATCATTCATTTGTTTTCATCTCCCTTTGATCTATATTCCCTGGTTTGTCAGTTTGAATATTTGAGCATTGCTTCCTAATGGGGAATGTTGTGTTTGAGCTTGTTCAGTCTTTTTTTAGCCTCCCCAAGCACACTTCTCAGCATATAGTAAAGGTTAGTACATATCATGTTAACAAATAAATATGCCATCATCAAAATGTTTATAAACTCCATAGTTGTCTTCTGAAGGCAAACATTTAAATACTACCCCCCCCATACACATACATTTTGCTAGTGAAGTTAATGTATTCTGTTGAGTTTTTTAAGAGGAAGATTCTAGCTTAGACCTTTAGATCAAAGTAGTTTATTACTTGGTAGGGGGAAAATTGATAGAGATGAGGGGAAGTGGTACACAGAAAGATGGTAGCCAGTCATATGTTGTTAAGTCATAATTGAGAAATGAATTATTTCTTAGGAACAGTTGAAAGACAACTTTCCACCGTATGCAGGACTGGGTAGATGACTCAATTGGAAAAGTTCTGCTTGCTATACAAGCCTGAATATCTAAGTTCAGATCCTCAACACCCACATAAAATCAAGCACCATCTGCAACTACCATGGCCAATAGCAGTGGACAGATAGAGGAAAATCCTGGTACACATCCATCTAGTTGAATCTCTGTGTTCTAGGATCAGGGAGAAACCTTGTCTCAGAAACCAAGGCAGACATCAATTAAGAAAGAAACCAGCATTTACTTCTTTACTACAGATATTTGTGTACATCAAAGAACAAAAATACACACACATGTGCACACACACACACACACACACACACACACAGAGAGAGAGAGAGAGAGAGAGAGAGAGAGAGAGAGAGAGAGAAGTCAAGAGTAAAGGTATGCAGCTGTACAGCTGTGTGGTAACTTGTTGATATTAATATTTAGGAGTGATATGCTGCTATGGGGTAGATTTGCTCTACACCTGGCATATATCAAACATAGTGACCTATGAAAAGAATCTGGGAATGCCAAGCATTGTCTGACATGCATTTGATCTCAGCACTTGGGAGGAAGATGCAGGCAGATTTGGTCTACAAAGTGAGTTCTAGGACAGCCGGGGTATACAGAGAAACTGTCTCGAAAATAAAATAAAATAAAAACACAATAAACAAAATAATGAAAAAGAAGAAAAGATTTTTTTTTCTCTGAAAATGAAATGGCAGATTTGCAACCTTGACTAGGAGTCTGTGGTGCATGCTACAAAGAAGTATTCAAGGGGTATGAGCAAGACGTTTATGGCATAGGCATAAGTTCTGACTGCATTCTTTCTTAATTATTTGTATTTTATTAGTTTTATTATTATTTTACATATCATTCCCAGTTCCCTCTCCCTCCCTCCCTCCATCTTTCCCCCTCTCCCACCCACTCATGCCCCCCCCCAAAACACGCTCTACTCCCATCATCCCACAACTACACTTCACATGTAGATTAATGACTTCAAGGAGGGATCAACTAAATCTGCCAAGTCATTTGGAATAGGAATAGGTCTTCTCTCCTATCTTTAAGTTAAGGGAATGTGCTTCCAAAGTCCATTTGTGCACCAGAAATACATCCTGGCTCCACTCTCCGAGGTCCCTTATACTGCCCAGAGCTTTGAGCTGAGACCCATGATCAGGGGATCTGAGTCAGTCCCATGCTGGATTCCCAGCTAACAGTTTGGGGCCCATTAGCTCCTCTTTGTTCAGGTCAGCTGTCTCTACATGTTTCTGTAGCCTGGCCTTGTCCTCCCTATTTGGATCTGTTTTCCAGTAAGGCTCAGTGTTTAGTTGTGGGTGTTTCCTTCTGTTTCCACCACCTACTAGATGAGGCTCTATGATGGTCGATAAGTTCGTCATCAATCTCATTATCAGGGAAGGGCATTTATGGTAGCATTTCCACTGTTGCTCAAGTTGTCAGTTGGTCAGTCTTGTAGGTCTCTGGACATTTCTCTAGAGTCAGTTTTCTCTTCAAACCTATAATGGCTCCCTCTTTTATGGTATCTCTCTCTCCTCTCTCCCTCCCTCTCTCTCTCTCTCTCTCTCTCTCACTCTCTCTCTCTTCTGTCCTCTCTTCCTCACCTGACTCAATCCTCCTAATCCAACATGTTTCTTCTCCTCCCTTACACTGTCACCTACTACCCTCTTCAATCACTGTCCCCCCCCCCACTCATTATATGCTCAGTAGATCTAGTCCCTTTCCCCTTCTGTGAAGGACTTTTATGAATCTATTAGAATCATTCATCTACCCTAGTTTCGCTGGCAGTGAGAATTATAGGCTGGTGATCCTTTGCTCTAATTCAAAAATCCATATATGAGTGAGTACATACCATGTTCCTCATTTTGTGACTGGGTTACCTCATTCAGAATGGTGTCTTCAAGTTCCATCCACTTGCCTGCGAATTTCAGGATTCCATTGTTTTTTTTTCAGCAGTGTAGTATTCCATTTTGTAAATGTGCCACATCTTTCTTATCCATTCTTCAGTTGAGGGGCATCTAGGTTGTTTCCAGGTTCTTGCTATTACAAATAATACTGCTATAAACATAGTTCAGCACATGTGTTTGTTGCATGGATGAGGATCATTCGGGTATATACCTAAGAGGATCATATGTGGATATGCCTAAGAGGGGGATTGCAGGGTCCTGTGGTAAACTAATTCCCATTTTCCTGAGGAACCTCCATACTGATCTCCAAAATAGGTGTGTAAGTTTGCACTCCCACCATCAGTGTAGGAGTGTTCCCCCTTTCTCCACATCCTCTCCAGCATAAGTTGTCATTCATGCTTCTAATTATAGCCATTCTCTCAGGAGTAAGATGGTATCTCAAAGTGGTTTTGATTTGAATTTTCCTGATAGCTAAGGATATTGAGCACTTTCTTAAGTGTCTTTCAGCCTTTTTGATTTCCTCTATTGAGAGTTCTGCATTCAGTTCTGTACCCCATTTTTAATAGGGTAATTTTGTGTTTTGCTGACTAGTGGGGTCAGAGATCAGCCAGGTGGGAACTCAGGATGGTCCCACATGGATAGCTCCTAACTATTTGTTATTAATCTTCTCTATAGTGAATGCCCTTTCCAGTAATTCTAGAGCACCAAGATGAGATAAGTATGCTTCTAACTTTGCTTCACTCAAGTTCTGTGCATTTTCAGTAGCCCACAATAAGCAGTGATTTCCTGTCAGCTTCATGCTAAAGCAGTTAGCTTCCATATAGTTATTTGTATAACTTAGTCTTATTTTCCTCCCCCCTCCTCCAATTTTGTTATCCATTATCAAATTATATTCTTCCCCATATTTTTATTATTTCTACATAAGGTCTCTTATCCCTTCTACTGAAATAATCTCAGTTTTTTGAATCTTCATTTCTTCAAGACAGAACTCAAATCTACATTTCTTGGGTAGAACATCTTATTTCATAATTATCCAAATGGGCTATCTGAGGAAGTGATATTTTTCTTTTTTCTATGTTTCTATCCCCATGTTTGGCAAAAACTATGGTGATAAGGTTTAGCTGATGATGCAGCAGCAGTATACTAGATAACAAACCTCTGAAGGCCACACCTGGCTGTGAGCCAGTGAAGTGTGCTCTAATCAGTCCTACCACTGTTGATTATTTTGTGAAATACCTTTGACCTGCTTTATTTTCCGATATAATCAATGCATTTGTGTACTCTGCAACAACTTTCATGCCTCGTTGCCACATCTCTCTTACTGCATATTCAATTCACAGAGGACAAAATGATATGCTATAATTTAAACTTTATCTCAGATTGTCAGTACTTTCCTTGTGGTAGGCACTGAAATTATTTAGAATGAGTCAACATATTTTTTAACAGCCTGAAAGAAGCCTCACTTTCCTCTACTTTGATCTTAACCATCACCTGCCATATACAAATATCTAATGAATCAAACCCTAATGACTCTAGCTTAGGTACACTGGAAATACATTGTCCTACTCTAAGAATGCTTATGTCTCTCTGAAAACAAATTCTGTAAACCTCTTTGAGTGTTTTATTTATAGTAATCTTATCAGAATGCTCAGTGTTGATCAATGAATGATGTATACTGTCTAGTGAAAATAGGGCCAATGAAATCAAATGCTTGCATTCATATTCTAGGAAGCTGGCGAGCTTTTAAAGTCTTCTGTCTATATTTAATAATTCTTTAACACAAGGGTGTATTTCCATTGAACATATTTGTTGTATATGTTTCTATACCCTCCAGTTTTTGCTTATTGCAATGTAGAGCACAACTGTTTTATATTTCTACTGTCAGTATATGTGCTGGAATTATAGCTAAGAGATTTCAGGATATACAGACATAATTAAAAATGTTAAATCAAATATGTTGTAATTGAGCTGAAATCTTTTTCTTGGAAATTTATCTATTGTTCTATGACATGTATTTTCTGAATTCATGAACAGATTAAAATTTTCTTTTCTCCTTTTCAAGCTACCTAGTCAGTTTAATTGTGTTCTCGGCTCATTATTTAAGGGTTGTCCTCCCAGTGAAGAATTAAATACATTGCTTTAAAATGAGACATTTTAGATCAAACTATTTTTGTCAATACTTGACATCCTATTTTACAATGTTCACTAAGTTCATGTATTGTTTTTGTTTTATTTTTTCCCACTACCAACAACTTATACAGAAGAGAAATAAAAAGAGAGGGAGAAAGAAACCAAAGGGCAAGTCTATTTAAGCCTAAACACTGGAGTGTTTCAGATCTATCGATACAACAATAAGAGGTTCTGTGGGTATTGAAAAGGCCAGAATCTTTTTTTCAGAGTGTGTATGTATGTATGGCCTGTGTATGTCTATGAGATTTTGCATGTGCATGGGTGCATGTGTATGCAAATATATGGAGGCCTGAAGTTAATGTAGAGTTTCATCCTTGATTTATTGAATGAGAAGTCTTTTACTTGTCCTAGAGTATCTCTTGTCTCTGATTTTTGAACCCTAAAATTACATGTAGCATCCATGCCTAAATACCTATGATGTTGGCATTGGAATTTAAACTCATACCCTCAGTTTTACAGAGTGTTTCTCCACTGAGCCATCTTCCCATCGATAGGCTGACATATTTCTGTTATTATTTAGTCCTCAGGTCCTCAGCATAGGGACCAGTTAGGAAAAGCATTTTCTCCATTTGACTCAATTTCAGTTTACTATTTAAGTGATTTATTAACATATTTTAGGCACATGAAAGATGGATGCTCCAATATTTAATTTGGATAGAGCTAAAATAATAACACCAGTGGCATTTCAAGTGTAGGTAGATGAACTGGACACGAAGAAGGAAGTTATATATTCAGATAAGTTAATCAATCCCACAGTGCTCTCACAAAGAATCAAGCTTCCATATTTATTAAGCCAGTTCTACTGTTTGTCTTTTTCAGACTTCAATGATATATCTAATTTCTTGTCTAAATTTGAAAAAAATAATCTGTCAGATTTATAATGACACATAACAAACACCCATTGATTATTTTATGACATTTTATCAATGTGTTTTCTACAGCTAAATTGTTACATCATGATCCAATTTTTAATTCAAGTCAATGACCATTTTTTATCTCTTTTGTAAGTTCTAAATTCATACCAACTAGCAGCCTTTGAATTAAGAATATGTCATTCTCTTTAGCAGGTAAAAAAATGTTACCAGGAAAATATCCTACAACAGGCAAGATAATTAAAAGTTATTTATCTTTCTGATTTTGAATGTTAATTTTGGTCTTATTTCTTAAATCCAACATAATTGCATTTTTTTCACAATTATCCCATTTTATACTTGGCAAAACAAATGGTGTTTGACTTACAGACTTATCTTACTACAACAGGATCCCTTAGAGATTGGAAATATTCCTTGCATAGCATTTTGCACAAAGAATGTTTATTCTGAAAGTCTTTCTACACTGTGTATCCTTGTTATTAAAAGAAAACATTATAAAACTTTTAAAAAAGTTTTCAACTTACAGAAAAATTACAAAGCTAGGATAGTAAGATGTATTCTTGGTTCTATATGTCTGTGATTGCCATATCTATCGACTGAAATAACTGTTGATTGAAACTGTAAAATATGCCTATTTTGATGCAATTAAGCATTTTTGTCATTATTTTACAAAATAATAGTATGACAAATACTTATCAGGCATTACGAGTAATCTAGAGCTGATTTTATTAGAGTAATTTTTTGTTTTCTTGTTTTGCATTTAGATGCATATGTTAATATCTGTGTATAAATGTTATGGAATCTTCATTCATGCCTAATATATAAAATGCTTTAAGAAAATAAGCACATACTAATATTCATTGATTTATTGCTTTGTCACTCTGTTATAAGCATTTCCCGGTAGACAGTACTTAACTTAGATGATACTTTGTTACAAGAAAGCATATATTATTATTTATATACTACTGAGGAATTTATTATTAATTGTTTTCCACAGTCATTGCAATTATTAAGTGGTGAGTCATGTAGTTTAGTCCAAGCTAAGTGTTGGTCACATTGATGATTTTTATTGTATCATTTTCTATTACTATATAAGACTCAAATAGTTTATTCATCATAATGTAGATCAGAAGTCTTCAGAGAGTTTCAGCTATAATTTTATTTATTTCAATTCTCATATATGACAACTGTAAAGTAGATGCAAACTTATCATCCACAAACAAGTCAACTAATTTATCTGGGAAACATTGACCATAAATAATTTCAACAGTCAGATAAAGTATATGGAAATTTCAATTTGGACGATTGTGAACATTTGGGTGATCCCTGATCTCTCCATATCAAAAGGTCTATTGTCCCTTCTTATCACCTTTAAATCTCTTACATCTTTACACACTGTAAGGAATTTCAAGACATCATAGTTGAAGGGGGTTTTAGGCAGTGTCTGTTTTTTTTTTTTTTTTTTTTTTTTTTTCTGCTTGGGGGTTTAGAACAGAATTTTGAATTCCACAAAAGTTTCACTTAATTTTTTTTTGTGTGTGAAAATATGCAGGTGTCTCTTCTTTTGATTCCATTAATTGTAAGGCGATATAATTGCTTAACAATATTTATAAACAAATTCAAATGTCACAATCATATCATGACATACGTTGTGCATGACAAGTACTTTTTTACATATATTTAGCAGCTATCAACTTTATTTTTTACTGTAAATTAAACATGCTTATAACTGGCACCTAAAGAATTAGCAAGACATCATTCATTTGTACAAGTTTCCAAACAGAATGGCATTGATAAAGAATTTCCCTGCTCATAAGACAGGAGACTTGGAGATTCTGAAGAAATGGAAGGAGAAATGAAACATTTGGAAGGGATTTCTCATAGAAAAAACTAAGGATCATTTTGCCATAATTTCATTTTGTGTATGTTTGTGTGAGTGTGGGTGTGTGTGGTATGTGTGTGGTGTGTCTTTGTGTATGGCATGTATGATATATGTGGTGTATGGTGTGTGTGTATGAATGTGTGTGTGCATGTATGTTTGTGTGTGTGTATGTGGTGTATATGGTGTGTGTGTGTGTGTGTGGTATATATATGTGTGGGGGGTGCATGCATGAGTGTGTCAGTGTGTGGAATATCTGGTGTGTGTGTGTGTGTGTGTGGTATATGTGGTGTAGTGTGTATGTGTGTGTGTATGCATATGTGTATATTGAGGGGGTGAGGGAATGTGCATCTTTGGTTACACTTCATGTTAAGAATTGTTCTCAAAAATATACAATGGAAAAAAAGAAAGCATCTTCAACAAATGGTGCTGGCATAACAGGATTCTGGTGTGTAGAAGACTATAGATAGATCAATATCTATCACCATGCACAAAACTTAAGTCTGAATGGATCAAAGATCTCAACAGAAATCCAACCACACTGAATCTCACAGAAGAGAAAGTGGAAGGTATCCTTGATTGAATTGGTACAGGAGCTTCCTTCCTGAACCTAACACCAGTAGCACAGACACTGAGATCGACAATTAATAAAAGGACCTTCTGAAACTAAGAAGCTTCTGTGAGGCAAAGGACACAGTGGACAAGGCCAAACAGCAGGCCATATTCTGGGAAAAGATCTTTATCAACACCACATCAGATAGAGAGCTGATCTCCAAAATATACAAATAACTTGAGAAGCTAGTCACCAAAATACTAAATAATCCAATTAAAAAGTGTGGTACAGAACTAAATAGAGAACTCCATAGAGGAAATCAAAATGGCTGAAAGTGCTCAACATCCCTAGCTATCATGGAACTGCAAATCAAAACAAATCTAATATACCATTTTGCTCCTGTCAGATGGCTAAAATCAAAAACATCAATGGCAGTTTATACTGGAGAGAATGTGGATAAAGGGGATCAGTCCTCCACTGCTGATGGGAGGGGAATCTAGAACAGCCACTTTGGGAATCAGTATGGCAGTTTCTCAGAAGAATGGGAATCAGTCTACCACAAGATCCAGCAATTCCACTCTTAGGCATATACCCAAAGATGCAAATTCATGAAACAAAGACATCTGTTCAGCTGTGTTCATAGCAGCATTATTTGTAATAGCCAGAATTTGGAAACAACCTAGATGTCCCTCGAATGAAGAATGGATAAAGAATATGTGGTAGTACATTTACACAATTTACTCAGGAGAAAAAAAAGTAACTTGAAATCCACAGGCAAATGAATGGAACTAGAAGAAACCACCCTGAGTGAGGTTAACAAGTCACAAAATGATGAAAATGGTATGTACTTACTCATATATGGATTGTAGAAATAGAGCAAAGGATCACCAGCCTATAGTTCACACTACCAGAGAAGCTAGGATACAAGGAGTACCCTAATTGAGAAATATTTGGTCCCCCACAGAAGGGGAAAAAGACAAGATCTCCTGATCAAATAGGGAGCAGTCAGAGGGGGAAGATGAAGTTAGGAGAAAGAGAAGAGGAGAAGAGGAGGGGAGAGGAGAACATGAGGGAGAAGGAAAATTGAGTAGGGGGAAGAATAGGAAAAAAAAAACAAGAAAATAGAGCCATTGTAGGTTTAAAGAGAAATCTGGCACTAGGGAAATGTCCAAAGGCCCCAACTAACAATGTAGACAATAGTGGAGAGGCTACCTTAAATGCCTTTCCCTGATAAGGAGATTGGTGACTACCTTTTATGGCATTCTAGAGCCTTCATCCAGTAGCTGCTGGAAACAGAAGCAGATACTCACAGCTAAACACTGAGCTGAACTCCTAGAATCCAGTTGTAGAGAGGGAGAAGTGATGAGCAAAGGCATCAGTTCTAGACCAGGCTAGAGCAAGGGGACCTCATGGACCCCAGACTGATAGCTGGTAAACCAGAATGAGACTGATCTAGAACCCTGAACGTGGGTCTCAGGAGGCCTGGGATTTATATGGTGCCTCTCATAATGGATGTATCCATAGAGCAGGAATGGACTTCAGGAGCCCATTCTCCAAGGAGGGATACTCCCTTAGCCTAGAGACATGGGGTAGGGCATAGCTCCCTATACAAAATGATTTAACAGGTTTCAATGATCCCTCATTGCAAGCCTCACCCATCCTGGGGATTGGATGGGGTATGGGATGGTGGAGTCTCTGGGGACCATGGGACAATGGGAGAGAGAGGGAACTGGGATCAATATATAAAATAAGAAAAAAATTAAAATTATATAAAAATAATGGAAAAATGATAGAATTGTTCTCGTTTACTTTACTCAAGCTATTACAGTTATTCTAAAAGTATTAAATTCATTAGCCTGCCTACTCTGACATATATATTTTAAGCCTATAAATTCCAGAGATGTAAATGGCTTTAAATTACTAGTTCTGTTTGGTCAATGAATCTATTTCCTCTAGTTTATCTTCAGCACCTGAGATTCTCTCTTCCATTTCTTGTATTCTGTTGGTTAGGCTTGCATCTGTAGTTCCTGATGGTTTGCCCAGTTTTTCTATTTCCAGCATTCCCTCAGCGTGTTTTCTTTATTGTCTCTATTTATGTTTTGAAATCTTGAACTGTTTCCTTTACCTGTTTGATTATTTCTTTTTTTTTCTTCTCATCTTTCCTTACTTTCTTTAAGAGATTTGTTCATTTCTTCCAATTTTTTGTTTGTTTTTTCTTTCATTTCTTTCAGGGATTTTCTCATCTCATCTTTGAGGGCCACTATCATTTTTAGGAAGTTATCTTTTAACTTGTTCTCTTCTGCTTCATCTGCTTTAGTGTGTTCAGGTCTACTTGGTGTAGAATCCCTAGATTCTGGTGGTGTCAGCTTGTCTTTCTATTGTTAGGTGTTTTCTTGTATTGCCATCTTCCCATTGCTTCTTCAGTACATACAGGTGGAGTCTCTCTCTCTACGCTACTCTCCTGGTGGGCATAGGTGAGTCAGGAGTTTGGGTCTGTAATTCTACGTGGTTCAAGCTCTCTAGGCATCTCCTCAGGCAAGGTCCAGGCAATGGGGTCAACGATCAGGCAGGCAGGGACTCAGGGTGGTCCAGCGTGGATAGGCAGATCTCTGGCAGAGGTCCTTCCATGGGATCAAAGTCAGACAGCCAGGGCTAAGGACACAGTTGACAAGACCAAACAGCAACCCACAGGCTGGGAAAGGTACTTCACTAATCCTACATCTGACAAAGGGATGATCTCAAAAAATATACAAAGCAGCAAGAAACTAGTCAGCAAAACTCCAAATAGCCCTATTAAAAACTGGGGGTACAGAACTGTATAGAGAACTCCATAGAGGAAATCAAAAAGACTGAAAGACACTTAAGAAAGTGCTCAATATCTTTAGCTATCAGGGAAATGCAAATCAAAACAGCATTGAGATACCATCTTACTCCTGCAAGAATGGCTAAAATTAGAAACACCAATGACAACTTATGCTGGACAGTATGTGGAGAAAGGGGAATACTCCTCTACTGTTGGTGGGAGGGTGGAGTGCAAACTTGTACAGCCATTTTGGAGATCAGTATTGAGGTTCCTCAGGAAAATGGGAATCAGTCTACCACAGTCTACCACACTGCAATCCCCCTTAGGCATATCCACATATGATCCTCTTAGGCATCTACCTAAATGATCCCCATCCATGCAACAAAGACATGTGTTCAACTATGTTCATAGCAGAACCTTGTAATAGCAAGAACCTGGAAGCAGCCTAGATGCCCCTCAACTGAAGAATGGATAAAGAAGATGTGGCACATTTACACATTTTAATACTATTCTGTGGAAAAAAAATAATGGAATCTTGAAATTCTCAGGCAAATGGATAGAACTTGAAGAAACCATCCTGAATGAGGTAACCCCATCACAAAAAGAAGAACGTGATATGTACTTGCTCATATATGGATTTTAGAATTAGAGCAAAGGATCACCAGCCTACAATTCACACTGCCAGAGAAACTAGGATTCAAGGAGGAATCTGAGAGATTCCTATAAGGTCCCTTACAGAAGGGGAAAGGAACAAGATCTCCTGAGTATATTGGGAGTGGGGAGGGGAAGTGAGTGGTGAGGGAGCCATGAGAAAGAGAAAGAGAGGAGAGGAAAGCAGGTGGGACTAGGCACATTGCATCAGGTGAGGAATAGATGAGAGAAGAGAGAAAGAGAGAGAGACTGAGAGGGAGAGAGGGGGAGAGACAGAGACATAGAGAGAGACAGAGATAGATGATAGATAGATAGATAGATAGATAGATAGATAGATAGATAGATAGATAGATAGCATAAAGAGTGAGCCATTATAGGTTTGAAGAAAAAAACTGGCTCTGGAAAAATGTTCAGAGACTTTCAAGACTGACCTCAACTGACAACTTGAGCAACAGAGGAAAGGCTACCATAAATGCCCTTCCCTGATAATGAGATTGATGACTAACATATCTACCATCATAGAGCCCTCATCTAGTAGCTGATGGAAAACAGAAGCAGACACCCACAACTAAACACTCAGCCTAACTGAAATCCAGATGCAGAGAGTGAGGACAAGACCAGGATAAGGAATCCCACAGAGGCAGCTGACTTGAACAAGGAGGAGCTAATGGGACCCCAGACAGATAGCTGGGAATCCAGCATTGGACCAACTCAGATCCCCTGAACTTGGGTCTCAGTTAGAAAGCCTGGGCAGTCAGCATTCCTCCCTGTCTGCAACTGGATTCCAGGAGTTGGGCTCAGTGTTTAGCTATGGATGTCTGCTTCTGCTTCCATCAGCTATTATGTGAAGGCTCTAGGAATGCATAGAAATAAACTACTCTTATGGGTTGGCTGCATGCTAGTAAATGTCCAACAGAAAATTAATACAATGGTGTTTTATATTACAGCATACTGTCAGAACTTGTAACTTTGATTGGTTCCTGGCCTTCTTCTTGTTTATTTTGACTTATTCTGGTTTGTTAGTTGTTCTTTTCTTATTTAATTTTACTATATATTATCATTATTCCTTATAAGCCTCTGCCTTCTAATGTAAAACAGATGGATCTGGATGATACTGGACATGTAAAAGGAATAAAAAGAGGGAGAAACTTAATCAGAGTTTGTAATAAGACAATAAACTCCTATATATAAAATGAAAAAAATCTTCAAAAAACAATGCAATACATTTTTCCTACGAATTTCAATGTTCTTTGATGTGTTTTGAGAATCTTATTAGCACCATATACTGCTAATGTGGAAACATTTCCCTATTTTTTAATCATTTATATTAAGTAGTTTTCAAGATATGCTACTTTGTCAAATTCAACATAAGACAGTTACACTACTGTACCAATCTTGAAATGATATTTGTTCTGTAGTTTAGTTGACCATTATTTATGAAAAAATATGAGGTGGTAGTGCTAGAGGAGGCTCAAGCTTATATCTGAATATATTTCTCATGTTTACTAATCAAATATTATATAAATATAGCAAAACATGTTGTAGAAAGTTTATCTATGCAAAGATGTGTTGCATTTGTTTAGCTATGTAAAGATGTGTTGCAGTTGTTTAATTATGTAAATATATATTGCTGTTTTGCCTTCCCTGTCTAAGATTCTACTAAGAAGCTGAATGGCCTATAGTGAGAGAGGTGGTATAGGTTGGACTTCCCGACCATTACTGTAAGAAGGAGGAATAATTTAGGCTCCAGGAAGAAAGGAAAGGAGACTACAGAGACCCCACAGACCAACCAGCTAGCCAGCTCTCAAGGAAGCAGGAAAGTGTAATATACAGAATAAAATAAAAGTAAAAAGCCCAGAGGCAAAACCAAGATGAATAGAAACAGGTTAAATTAAGGTAAAATAGTTGGTGTGTCAAGCCTAAGCTAAGGCCAAATTTCCTAATTAATAATAAGTCTCCGTGTCATTATTTGGCAACTGGTTGGTAGCCCAAAGACAATTTCAACTACAAAAATATGTGTTATGATAAAAAATCCATTAGGTCCCATATCCCTGAGATATTATAATCATAAATAATACCTCATATAATTTTAATCATTCATCAAGATAATTATGAAGTTTTATGCAAGCAGTTAATAGCATATATGATATAGATGGATCCCTATTACACAACCAGTCATGCAATCCTCAAATAAAGTATGTGATCATGAGTACTAGTTTCTCCATGCAGTATAGCATTCAGCTGTTAATATTTAAGACTTTAAATTCTTATTCTTGGATAATGTTGCCCTGTGGTTTTCTTCAATTATGATGCAGAAGTATAGTCTAGTTTCAGTATTACTTTTTCATAAAATGAATTAAAATGTTTTGCTTTCTCTCTGAAGTTTGAGAATTATAGAGCATTAAGGTTATGGGCCTTGGAATGGTGAGAAGCTTTACCTGGGAAATCAGGAGGTCTAGTTGAAGCTGTGCTATATTATTTATGATTTAATAAAGATTACCTGAAGTATCAGAAAGCAAAGCAGCCTTGAATCTCTTTGGTTTTATATTGACTTTTAACAGTTTTTCTTTTTATGTTTATATAAAAATCTGTAATATAATATATATGCATTATAAAGATTTTGTTATGATATTAATGGTCAGATAGAGCACTAACTAATTCTGAAGAAAAGTTTCATCTACTTTCCTGTAGGTAATTTAAAAGTTGAGTCTCTACCAGTTTCTGCAATGAACTATGTCCATGCTTAACAGAGACGTTTGAAGTCTCCTAAAAGATTCTGGAGCCCCACAACAACTTCACTGGAAATATGACAATACCATTAACCTGAACAACCCCAAGTAAAGATTGGCTTTGAATCATAGACTCGAACAAATTCCAGATGGCCAACTGGGATGATCCAGCCTCACAGACACTGCTTAGAACAATATTGAGGTGGCTAGCTGAGATAATCCAGCCTCACAAACTACTCTATCCAGGACTTGAGACCAGCCCTCCACTTTCCCATTATGCAGATACTGGACAAAAGGCTACAGCTTGACAGTTAATCCAAGTTTTTTTTCTTTTCAGGATCTTCAAAAGATGTCCTTTCCTCCAGACAGCAGGAAATAATTTAAGAACACAACACCCACATTCCCAAGAGATGGGGTATATAGTTTTGTCACTCATTGATTTGTAAATATTTATTATTGTTTAGGAGGATTGGATACAAAATGTTTTTTGTTATTGTCAGGAAGAAATTTGAACAAAGGGGATTTATTTCAAGGTTTTTGTCTTAAAACAAAAAAGGTATATAGATATGATAGGATAAAAAAGGATAGATTATTGAATCTGCTCTGAAAAGAGAAAAAGGAGGATATAGACGTGATAGCATGAAAAGATAGATTATTGAATTTACTTTTAAAAGGAAATTAGTAGTTGTAAATATTTTATATTGGATTTTCTATATTGTATAAATTTCTGTATATGATGCAATTTTAGATTAATTTGGTTAAAATATAACTGTACATTTTTAAAAATCTTGTTCAAGGAATAGTACCTATACAGCTCATTTAACAATGTAATGCAAATTTGTAGTTCTTGAAAGTTATTATTTCCAACTATATGGGATAATAAGGAAATTCAGGTTAGTAATTTAGTCAACTATTACAATTGAACTTGTAGTCATATTAGGCATGTCTTTAAGGTAAAACTGATATATTTTAGATAGATCATTTTCAAGCACTTCAGAAATCAACAAAATATGGCATTTAAGTTGTTTTAATAACATAGGTATTTTTATGACAATAAGACATGTCTGCTCCTTGTAGCACCAATCTATTTCAGAGAAGATGAGGGGCATTGAATATACTCCACATGGAGCTTACTTTCTTAGTGGCAAAAGTTATTCACTGGGCAAGAAAGTGTCCTTGCCTTGACTGTTAACAGTATGTCCAAATTTGGCAAACAGGACATGAAAGAGAGTGACTACAAAACTTTGCCAAGACAAGATATAGCCCTCCAGAAATTACTGCTTCACAGAAAAGTCTGTAAAATATGCTAGACCTGTAGGCCAAAGATGGATGCCTCAATTTTGCAGAAGATCCCTGGGTGACTGTTCCAGCATCTGGCTGTTGATGTCTTTCTCACATTTTTGGAAGCTGCTTGTTAAACCTCCTGATTATTTAGTTGATATTATTCCCTTCTTGAGTCTGTGAGGAAGTTGAAGACTAGATAGCATACTTACAGTTTTCATTATTTACCAGACTCAGAATAGAAACTCACTAAAGATTTGTAAAATGTTAAGAGATGTTAAAAGAGAATTTGATAATGCAAATTAGAATAGAAAGCAATTTAGGTACAAGATTTGAACTCACCAAGATAGGATAGACAGTAAAGAATTTTTTCTGAAGTTGTCAAATAAAAATGGACTAGACATTGTTGATGAAGTTGTTGTGTATACACTTATTGTACTTACAGTACATATTTTTTCTTATGTTAGCTATAGCCTTCTTTTTGTATAATACAAAAGAAAAGGGAATTGTGTTGATATGATACTTATGATTTCATGAATATCACCTGAAGTATCAGAAAGCAAAGCAGCCACACTAGTTAGCCATACAGAAGCTGGTCAGTGGTGATACAATCCTTTATTCCCAGCCTCTTTAGTACCAGCTAGTCATAGAAGCTAGGATGTGGTGATACACACTTTAATCCCAGGACTCAAGACAGAGGAGTAGACAGATCTCTCTGTGAATCCAAGGTTATCAAAATCTATTCAAGATTGAATCAGTCTAAAAAAGAATTAGAACTCACGCCTTTAATCCCAGCCCTAGAGAGTATATAAAAGACAGGAACACAGTGTCTCAGGATGCATTCTGATAATTCCTCTCCAGTCACATTGAGGGCAGGATTGCTTCAGTCTGTGTAGAGGTAAGAGCTAGTGACTTGGTTGCTTTGCTTCTCTGATCTTCCGCTGAAAACTGGAACCCCAATATCAGTCTCTGGGTAAATCATTATTCGTATTACAGCTGGTCTGTAATACCCTGACTTGTTAGCTCTTCTGTAGAATTAGCTTATTTACACTTTCTGATTCAAATAAGATAAATTCAGAGAATCTAAATTTCTCTGTGAAATAATTCAGAATTACAAATTTACTTGTGTGGAATTACAATAAAAATATAGATTTTATATTCTCTTGGGCTTGAATAGTGATTTACACCTTTTATTTATTAGGTCTTTTATTAATTATTTCTTTGAGAGTTTTATATAATTTGTTTTCATCTCCTATAACTATTTTCAGATCAAATCCCCCTTCCCAATACACTAAACTTTTTATCCATTTTTAATTTATTCTTTCAAGACTAATTTGTCCTGCACAAATTGTTTTTGAATGTGTGAAATCCTCCTGGACCATGATAGATTTACCATGGTCTACGCTCTCACAGAATAGTGAAATTTCCTTTCCAGAAGCTACTAAGCCAATCCTTAGCCTTGAAATGATTCCTCCCAAATTTGTAATTATGCAAGTTAGTACTTTTTCCATTTTTATATAGCAAATGAGATGTGTTTAAAATATATTCAACATGTATTATTTTCAAAATATAAAGCTCTCATCTTAATTTAGTTGTTAGAAAGTCTAAAGTATATTCAAAGCAACTTAGGAAAATGTATTAACTTTTTAAGTGAGTTTCATAAAATCTAAACTGCATGTCAAATATTTCTAGTGCAAACTTAATATATAAGTTAAAAAACCAAGAGAATTTGCCTCTAAAATAGGCACTTGATTCAACAGAATAATTTTTGACAAGAAGAATATCAATGGTGCTGTGTTCCCTCTGTCTTCCTCAAATTCTTCTTACTGCCTTCAATTTATTGCCTTTCATATATTAATGGCATTTTTCAGGTTTGTATTTTATCTAACATTTGTGAATCCCTTTGTGACTGTTATTTTGTATCATTCTTGTGTTACTCATTACTTACAGCTTCAGAATGCTTACAAGCCTGTATTTGTCTATTTAATTAAATTATAATGTCATAAGTTTTAATCCCCTCTCTCCTTCCTCCCTTCCCACCCATATTTTGATCTCTGTTCCCTCCCTAATTCACAGGACCTCTTCTTTAGTCATTCTACACACACACACACACACACATATATATTGCATACACCCAATCACCCAATCACCCCATATGTATGTGTATGCAACATATACCATATGTGTATATGAATATATATATATATATATATATATATATATATATATATATATATATCCATTCTTGCTGAGCCTTATTCAGAGTTGCTGCATTGCTGCATGGGTATGTTTCCAGAGCTTGGCATTGGATAACCAAAAAGGAGGATGAACCTTTATTTGAGAAAAAAAGTTATGCTTTTGTCTTTTATGTCCTCTAAACTTAAAAAAAAAAACCTATCTATTGCCTGTTTTAAATCATTTCCATGTAGAGGGTTGTTTTTTAATTAAATATTTACTCACTATATGTGAAAAGTAGACACTTGAGATTCAGAACAGTAAGTAAATATCTTTGGAATTTTCTACACATTATCCTGAGGGTTTATATTGTTACTCGTGTACTCTACCAAAGTTGTATTAATTCCTTTTACACACAGTAGTGCTTATTTAAATGCCTCTCTGAACAGTCTCTTTCAACGATAACATACTCAACTATTAATTAAGCCTCAAACATACATTAAATTTGTTAATATCCAGTTATATAGGAGAAAACTACTAACTAACTTAATAGAGTGAATTATCCACACTTTTTAGGTAGTGGCTATATGTGTTGATTATAATCCATAGATACCTGTTACTTTGCTGTAACTTAGCATCTGCATTATATTTTAAAACAATTAATTAATTTAAGATTGCAAACATCAGAGTTTGTTTTCCTCTTGAGAACTTTAAAATAACACAAATTATTTCATCTGCCCTTGCAACTTGTGTTGGTTTGAATGGTAATGGCCCCATAGAATATTGGTATTTGAATATTTAGTCCATAGGGAGTGGCATTATTAGGAGGTGTGGCCTTGTGGAGTAGGTGTGGCTTTGTTGGAGGAGATGTGTCACTGGAGTTGCATCTCAGAAGTTGAAGCCAATTCTCTTCATGTTACCTACAGATCTAGATGTAGGATTCCTAGCTCTTTCTCCAGTACAGCATCTGCCTGCACTTTGCCATGCTCTCTGCCACAATAATAAACCTTTGAAACTATAAACAAGTTCCAGTTCAGTATTTTCCTTCATAAGAGTTGCTATGGTTATGGTGTCTCTTCATAACAATAAACCCCTTACTAAGACAGAGTTTAGAATTTGTCCAAAAGGTATTATGTGTTGCTTTGGCCCAGTATTTCCTCACCTCGGGAAAGACTTTGAACTTGGGACTTTTAAACAAGTTTGGGATTATTACAGACTATAGGTACTTTTGAAGTTGGACTGATGAGTTTTGGCATGTTATGGCTACAAGCCTATGGTTTACAGACAGTGGAGTATGGTTGTTTGAATAGTAATATCCCCCTACAAACTGCTGTGTTTGCATACTTGGTCCATAGGCTGTGGCACTATTAGGAGGTGTGGCCTTGCTGGATTAGGTGTGGCTTTATTGGAGGGGGTATATCACTGGGGGTCAGTTGTCATGTTTCAGATACTGAATTCAGTTCTCTGCCTGCTGCCATTAGAGTCAGGTGTAAACCTCTTAGCTGCTTCTCTAGCACCTTGTCTACTTGAACACTACCACAATGCTTCCCACCAGAACAATAATGGACTAAAGCTCTGAAACTATAAGCCAGCCCCAATTAAATGCTTTCTTTTATAAACGTTGCTATGGTCTCAGTATCTCCTCACAGCATTAAAATTGCTACTAGGATACAACTAGAGTATGTCAGTCAATGAAGCACTTCAATTAGTTCTTATAATTGAGGAGTGATGAGAATAAATCACCCGTTGAAGTCCTTAGTAGTAAGCAACATAATCCTGTAAAAATAGAGCAAGTGTACTTGCATCAGTAAAAGAAAAAGCTATAGCTGTTCATGGTACTAATTTTTAGTGGATATATGTGGTCAGTCTTGTATTGACGATATATAAGAATGTTTTAGAGCTCTTCCCTCCATGTATTTTTCCTTATTCTTATCCATCTTTGAAATGGATTGGATCCATCTCATTGGATCTTCTGGCCAGTTTTCTTATAATTTCACTATAGACTCAATGGATTCTTTTTGACATGCCTACCATAGTTAATTAATAAAACTTGCAATAAAAAATTGACTTATTTAATGATATTCTCTTGGTAGCATTAATGGATGTGAATTCTATGTACTTCTTATATTTTCTTCTTTGCAAGTATATATTAAATATATACTTGAAAATATACTTTGAATCATTAGCAGTATGTTCTGCATCTTTTCTGTTATGGTAGGGCCAAAGTATGTGCCTGCTAAAGACTGATTCTTGTAAAATAATGAAATATAATTTTCCAATACAAATCTATAAATTGTAAATGACTGTAGTAGTCATAACGGTATTATATAGCATATCACAGGAATAAAATAGAATGAGAACAAAATAGAACACAGTAACTACATATAATAGAAACTCACCACAGTTATTTGGTAATCATGATTAGTAATCATGCAGGTTTAATGTCCTGATAGACTACCAATATCATCCATATTCTCAGTATGCTTGTCAGTCCTTGAAAGTAAAGCTTAAAATGTGTTTTTCTTGCCTGGGCTTTCTCAACATTGTCTATTTTCTCGGTTCTTCAATCTAAAGTAGCATTCACCCAAGCTTTAACATCTAGTGATGAAAAGGTAAGAGACAATAAGGCTTTTTAACCATCACCAGGGTAAGTTGGAATGGCAATACTTCAAATTTTAAGGACTTTAGTATTAAGTAATATACATATTACTGCTGTACACAAGACAGACTTTAAAGATGTTTTCAAGAAACAATGTGCAAGCAAATCTTTAGGCAAATAATATAAGGGAGAACTTGACTGTGAAGGAAAAACCAGAATTAAAAAACTGAAATGACCTTTTGAGAGAGATGTAGGTAGCCAGTAGCAGCATAGTACAGTTGATCAGATTTTTCCTCAATCATATATACTGCTCAAAACATAGGTATCATTCTATAAAAAGGTAATTTTTAATTAATTTTGTCAGAATCCCATCTAAAATACTACTTGGATTTCTACTGTACCTACTGATAGGTCCATACTACGATGGATCATGGAGCCCAGATCAGTCTTATATTCACAATAAGGCCTTGTCTATCACACAGCCAGTATGTATATGCTTTGGATTTGTTCTGCCTTCTTTTCTTTGTCAGTTTTGTGATGCTCAGTAAGAACACAGTTGATGTCCTTCAATAGTGAGAAGCCAAACTTTAAATTAAAATAATTATGAAAATCCAAAAGAACATGTCTAAATATTTGGAGCTTTATTTTTTAAGTCCTGAAAAGCCATTAAAGGCTTGCCTAGTAGAACATTGAAGACTTAATGTGTTACAAAGATTGACAGTGATTTGAAAACTCAATTGGAAAAGAGTAGCAAAAACTGGATGAAAGGAAATCTATTATTTAGCAGCAGTGATTCTCAATTTTGTGAAGGTAAGAATAAATGTTAAGGTAGTGGATATAAACAGAAGCCATAAGCAAGAATAGATAATTCAGACAGTACATTGGTTAATGATTATAAATAGAAAGGAGAAAAGAGATTGAGGGAATGTTGAAAAATTATGAGTCTTTTTGAAGGGATAAAATATTGTATTAATTCATTTTAATTAATTAATTTTATAACCTAGCTTCAGTTTCCCCTCCCTCCTTTCTCCTTTCTTCCCAGTCTCTCCCCCAACCCACTCTGCTACCACCTCACAGTCCACTCCTCATTTGTTTCTGTTTAGGAAATGGTAGCTCTTGTATAAGTATCACCAAAACATGGACTATTATGTTTCAGTAAAACTAAGAATGTCCCCATGTATTAATTCTGAGCAAGGCAACACAGTATGAGGGATAGGGTTCCAAAAGACAGTGAGAGTCAGAGACAGCCCCTGTTGCTACTGTTAGGGGTTCCATAAGAAGACCAGACTACACAATTGTAATATAATTGTCAGTCCCATGCAGGCCCCCTGGTTGTTGGTTCAGTTTCTGTGAGCCCTTATGAGCCCAGGATAGTTGTTTCTGTGAGTTTTCTTGTGGTGTCCCTGATTCCTCTGGCTCCCACAAGTCTTTCTCCTCCTGTTTTGCAGGCTTCCCAAAACTTTGCCTAATGTTTGTCTGTGGTTCTACATTTGTTTTCATCAAATACTGGATGATGCTTCCCTCATGACAAGTGGGCTAAGCATCATTCTGGTCAGAATATTGACAGGTCAGACTAAATACATGCTAATTCTAGGATTCTAAGCTGGGATCATCATTGTGGATTCCTGGGAGATTCACATCAGTCTGACCCTGAAATGCCCTTCCCTGCTTCCAATAGTTTCTTTTCATACTCTTCCCTCTTCATTATCCCCACCCAACTTGATTGCTCATATTCCTACCACCATTAGCCTCTGTCTACTCTGAAATCTATTCCTTTATTTTTCTTCTCAGGGAATTCTGGGTGTCTGCCCATGAACAGTCTTTATCTAGCTTCCCTAGGGTTGTGGATTGAAGCATGTTATCTTTTATTTTACAAATACTCTAATTTTTATTATTTATTTTTATATAACCAAGTCCATTTAAATGAAAACAAACATTTATAGACAATATTTGGGAATTTGGGTGTCATTCTTTCCAAACTACTTCCTGCTGGTAAGGGGCGCTGTCATGGGGCATTCAAAGAAGATGCAGAAATCCTGGCTATAGTCTGTAAGGCTGCTTTGTCCAGCTGTTTTGAATGTAGGATCACCTGGTACTCTGTTTGAGGCAGTCTGGCTTGATAAAACCACATTAGTCTGGAAGGAATCCACATCTTTTCATTTTCTGTGGAAACAAAAATAGAAATCCTTTTCCCTAGTAACTTGTCCTTGAACTTAAATTTTGAAGTCAAAGCATTTTTTTTTTTAATTTTATTATTTTACATGTAGATCCCAGTTCCCTTACCCACCCATCCTTCCTCCTTCCCTCCCTCCCTCCCTTTTCTCTCTCTGCCTTCTCACATGCACCCTAACCACCCTCCCCTCCCATCCCCCACCCCAATTCCATATGTAGGGGAATGCCATCCAGTTGTGGTCATGTAGGTCTGACAGGTCATGTGAAGTAGGGACTAGGGCTTCTCTCCTGTCTCTAGGTTAAGGCACTTATCCTTCCATGGGGGATGTGTTCGCAAGGTCCTTTTGTGCACCAGGGATACATCCTGGTTCCACTGTCTGAGGTCCCTTAGACTGCTCAGTCCTTCTGGCTGAGACCCATATTCAGGGGGGCCTGAGTCAGTCCCATGGTGGCTTCCCAGCTATCAGTCTGGTGGCCTGTTAGCTCTTCCTTTTTCAGGTAAGCTGTCTCTATGTGTTTCTGCAACCTTGTCTTATCCTCTCCATCTGCATCCGGGTTCTACTTCGACTCAGTTTTTATGTATGGGTGTTTGCTCCTGTTTCCAACAGGCATTAGTTGAGGGCTCCATGGATAAGTTAGAGAGAGAGAGAGAGAGAGAGAGAGAGAGAGAGAGAGAGAGAGAGAGAGAGGAAGAAAGAGAGAACATAAAAGAGGGAGCCAATATTGGTTTGAAGATAAAATTGAACGCAAAGAAAGGTCTAGAGAACTGCAAGAATGCCTCCAACTAACAACTTGAGCTTCAGTGGAAAGGCTACCATAAATGCCCTTCCTGGATAGTGAAATCAACAAATAGTCTCTTCTTACGAGTGAGTACATACCATGTTTGTCTTTCTTGGTCTTAATTATCTATCTTAGGATTTTTTTTTCTAGTTCCATCCATTTGCCATCAAGTTTTCTGGTGTCCTTGTTTTTAACAGCTGAGTAACAGTCCATTGTTTAAATGAGCTACATTTTCTTTATCTGTTCTTTTTTTGAGGGACATCTATGTTGTTTCCAGTTTCTGGCTATTATAAATAAAGCTGCTATTAACACAGTTGAGCAAGTGTCCTTGTGGTATGTTTGAGCATCCTTTGGGCACATACCCATGGAGTGTTAAATCTGGGTCTTGTGGTAGGTGGATTCCCAGTTTTATGAGAAACCACCACATGTCTTGCAAAGTGATTGTACAAGTTGCAAGTTGGCATCCATACCACCAGTGAAGAAGTATTCCATTTGATCCACATCCTCTCCAGCATGAGTTGACATTTGTGCTTTTCATTCTAGCCATTCTGGGAGGTATAAGATGGAATCTCCAAGTCACTTTGATCTGAATTTCCATGATGAGTAAGGATGTTGAACATCTCCCTATGTGTTACTTGACTGTTTGAGATTTTTATGTTGAGAATTTTGTTCCAGATTTTTAGTTAGATTATCTGGTTTGTTGATATCTAATTTATTGTGCTCTTTGTATATTTTGAAATTCTTAATCTAACATGTTAAGAGAGTGGAATTGTCCATGGAAAAATATTGTAAATAAGTTTTTAGTATTGGAGGACTATTTTGCTCTCACTTAAATAGCCTTTTACTCTAATTCTCAAGGATCAAATCATATTCTATGTATCATCCTTATATTTTAATATTAAGTACAGAAAGAAAACTAAATGGTGATATTAATTGCTTTTGACATGGATCATGTCTATTTACTTATACTTGTTACTAAAATGAATATTTTACTGAATTACTTCTCTGCTCTATTGATGATTAGCATAAAGAAGACATTCAAACATTAAGATCACATGGGACTTCTGGTGCTATTATGGTCCTTGGTAAAATGTGGCACATTATGATGACACAGTGTAAATAATTCAGGGACCAATCTTTCAGAAAAGTACAAGATGCACTTACTTATCTGTTATTGAAGTGTTTCTATTCAATTCCTGCCTTTTACTGTTGGATGTTAGATAAATTATAAACAGCGTATAAGATGTTAATTCATCTTAGAGGTGGACCATATTCTATTATCAAATTTGTTATAAATTTGATAATACAAAAGTGGTATCTACCTTTAAGCTATTTTTGTGTCCCAGCATACCACAGCCTAGGGAATGAATGGCTATTGTTTAACCCAGTAGAGTTTCCCAGTAGAAGATGTAGGGCAGAGTTTCAAAACAGAGATAAAACCTAGAAATATAAATTTTAGGATTATCAACACTAGCAGAAAAAAACACTCATAAAAAATAAAGGTGTTCTTTATAAAAAGAAAAGAAGTATAAAAAAGAATGAATGGAATTTTAAGCTAGGCTAGAAACAAAGGGGAAATTTTGGGTAAGAAAATGACATAAGAAAGAAAGAATGGAGATGATATAATTGACTGAGATAATTTTAAATAAATAAAACAATTTATCTTATATGTGTGCAAAATATAAAGACGCCAATACCAAGTTGCTTTCAAGACCATACCCTATAATAGTGTTTGAAGTTGGGGATGGTGATGACCCTGGAATCAAATTGAAAACCCTGATATTAACCCACACACCTATGAACACCTGATTTTTTTTTATAAAGAAGCTAAATTTATACAATGGAAAAAAGAAAGTGTCTTCAACAAATGGTGCTGGCATAACTGGATACCGGTGTGCAGAAGACTGCTGATAGATCCATATCTATCACCATGCACAAAACTTAAGTCCAAATGGATCAAAGGCCTCAAGATAAACCCAGTCACCCTAAACCACTTAGAAAAGAAAGTGGGAGGTACCCTTGAACAAATTGGAACAGGAGACTGTTTCCTGAACATAACACCAGAAGTACAGACACTGATATCGACAATTAATACATGGGACCTCCTGAAACTGAGAAGCTTCTGTAAGGCAAAGGACACAGTTAACAAGACATAGCAGAACCCCACAGAATGGGAAAAGATCTTCACAAATCCCACATTAGACAGGTGGCTGATTTCCAAAATATACATAGAAATCAAGAAGCTAGTTACCAATAGACCAAATAATTCAATTAAAAAGTAGGATACAGAACTAAATAGAGAAGTCTCAATAGAGGAATCTAAAATGGCTGAGAGAGACTTAAGACAGTGCTCATCATCCTTAGCCATCAGGGAAATGCAAATCAAAACAACTCTGAGATTCCATCTTACTCCTATCAGAATGACTACAATGATAAACACCAAAGATAGTTTATGCTGGAGAGGATGTGGAGAAAGGGGTACACCCCTCCACTGATGATGGGAGTAAAATCTCTTTCAGCCACTTTGGAAATCTGTATGGTGGCTCCTCAGTAAAATGGTAATTAGTTACCTTAAGATCCATTATTTCCACTCTTAGGCATATACCCAAAAGTTGCTCATTCATGCAACAAGGACATTTGTTCAGCTTTCATAGCAGCATTATATGTAATAGCCAGAACCTGAAAGCAACCTAGATGCCCCTCAACTGAAGAATGGATGGATAAAATGTGGTAAATTTATACAAGGGAGTACTACGTAATGGAAAAACACAATGCAATCCTGAAATTTGCAGGGAAATATATGGAACAATAAAAAAAAAAAAACCATCCTGATTGAAGTAACCCAGTCACAAAATGATGAAAATGGTATGTACTCACTCATATATGGATTTTAGAAATAAAGCAAAGGATTACCAGCCTACAATTCACACCTTCAGAAAAGCTAGGAAACAAGTAACACCCTAAAAGACACATAAATGGTTCTTTGAAGAAGGGGAAAGGGACAAGATCTCCTAGAAAATTTGTAAAATGGAGGGAGAAGAGAGGAAGTTAGGTGAAAAAGAAGGGGAGAAGAGGAGAGGGGAGGTTGGCATTAGGGAACAGAAAAACTGTGACTGGGAAAGAATAGAAGAGAACAAAAAAAGTGATACCATAATAGAGGAAGCCATTATAAAGTTAAGGAGAAATATGGCACTAGGGAAATGCCCAGAGATCTACAAAGATGAATCCAACTTACCATATAAGCAATAATCGATAACCTACCTGTAAGCCCCTCCATGATAATGACATTGGTATGTACCTTGTATGCCATCCTAGAGCCTTCATTTAGTAGCGGATGGAAGCAGAAGCAGACACTAACAGCTAGACACTAGCTGATCTTCTGGAATCCAGTTTCAGAGAGGGAGGTGTGATGAGCAAAGGGGTCAAGACAAGGCTGTAGAAGCTCACAAAATCAGCTGACATGACAAGGGGAAGCTAATGCACCCCAAACTGATAGCTGGGAAACTAGCATATGTCTGGCCTAGGCCTCTGATTGTGGATGTTAGTTAGGAGGACTAGGCAGTCTATAGGGCCTCTGGTAGTGGTTCAGTATTTATCCCTGGTATATGAGTGGACTTTTGGAACCTATCCCACATAAAGGGATACTTTCTCAGCCTAGAAACATGGGGGAGGGCCTAAGCCCTGCCCCTAATGATATTACAGACTTTGAAGACTCCCCATGGAAGGCCTTACCCTCCCTGGGGAGCAGAAAGGGGATGGGCTGGCTGGTGTTTGGTGGGGTTTATATGGGAGGATGGGAGGGTCAGGGAACTGGCAAGACATGTAAAACAACCTTGTTTCAAATTTGAATAAAAAAGTAAAATATATGTGTGTGTGTGTGTGTGTGTGTGTGTGTGTGTGTGTATGCGTGTGCGTGTGTGTGCATGTGTATATGTATATGTAAAGGCATCAAATTAGAACATAGGAAAATTGCAATAGTCAGAAGAAAGGTCCCAACTAAGGACTTCTTTCAAAAGGAATTAATGTTAATAATTAACTGGTCATCAAACAAGGGATCAATTATGAACTATTCTAAGGGGAATAATTCTGTCACCATTGTACTTTATATGTGGAAGAAAAAGGCAAAGCAGTCAGCAGTGACAATGGTATAAGATATTGCTTAGAAAATTTTGGCTGTAAAAAGAGATCTAGGATGGATTTAGTGAAGAAGGTAGGCAGCCTACAACCAAAAGGACAAATTAGTCTGTCCCCCAAAGAGCATTGCACTGAAAAGAAAAAAAAAAACATTAGTTTTAATCTAATTTAATTCCTTTTGGACATTAAGTCTCCATAAAGGTAAAATGATGCACTGAAGTCATTTCAAACTTCTAAATATGTTTGAATTTGTGTAGCAGCACCAGGAAATTACTATAAAAAAGGATGCTGTTTACAGAGACATATTGTTTTAATTGGAAAATACCTATTTATTACCTATTGTTAGAAGTAAGGAATGGAAGTTGCAGGTGTGCCCAACATTTTCATCAAAGTAGAAAGCAGAATAAGGAAGATAATTGCATGATGGTTTCTGGGAAATTGTTAATTGGAGAAAATTCAAATATATCTAATTAAATAGAAATAGCTTTGTTTGAGGACAATGTTTTATTACATTTTGTTCCTTTGCAATGAGGCAGAATATTTGTTAGAATGATATGCAAACATTATTGTCATAGTAAACAAATGAAAATCTCTCAAACAAATGGATATAATAAGTGAGACTGAAAAAAGGCTACCATAAATGCCCTTCCCTGCTAATGAGATCTATGACTAACTTATCCACATCATGGAACCCTCATCTAGTAGCTTTTGGAAACAAGAAAACACCCTCAACTAAACACTGAGCAGAACTGGAATCTAGATGCAGAGAGGGAGGACAAGACCAGGCTGCAGAAACACATAGAGACAGCTGACCTGAACATGGAGGAGCTAACAGGCACCCAGACTGATAGCTGGGAAGCCAGCATGGGACTGACTCAGGCTCCCCTGAATATGGGTCTCAGCCAGGACTGAGCAGTCTAAGGGACCTCAGACAGTGGAACCAGGATGTATTCCTGGTACACAAAAGGACCTTGCGAGCACATCCCCCAAAGAGGGATACTGGCTTAACCTAGAGACAGGAGGGAAGGCATAGTCCATACTCCAAATGACTTGACAGATTTAGATGACCCTTCTTGGAGGGCATTACCCTACATGTGTAGTTGGGAGGGATGGGAGAGTGGTCAGGGGGTATGAGAAGGTGGGAGAGAGGGAAAGAGGGAGGAATAGAAAGAGGGAGAGGTAACTGGGATCAATATGTAAAATAAAAATAAAAAAATAAGTTATAAAAAAATGAGATTGAGAAACTCACACATAGGGAGTCATTTTATTTACCATAAAGAATCATAAAATTTCAGTTATCCCATAATTGTGTGGAACAATAAATTATGCAATTTATTGCATACTGCAAATTATGAATGAGATAAAATAGACAAGAAAAATCAGATAATTGCCTAAAAATGTTACAAAGTTAATTTTACTTATTAAAATGAAAACATATTACACTATTGACATGTTAAATCAGAAAACACAGAAAAATGGATGGTGGGGGTTTGTCCATGAAAATAAGTGTTTATAAAAATTATCCTTACTTTCCACATAAATTGGAATGAAAGACACATAGGAGCATTTAATAACAAATGGAAACTGAACCAACCAAATAGCTCTGTAGCCAATAGTGAACTTTATTCTACTTCAGAGGCACACATGTGATGAAGTTCCTCCCCCCCCCCATTACATCAATTTAATGGAAGACAGAGTATGATAATGCAGTTTGAGAAAAGAAATAGACAATCCCAAAAAAAAAAAAAAAAAAAAAAAAAAAAAAAAAACAAAAACAAATGACTCATTTGTCAAATGATTTGGACTAAACATCATACCAGGTTCTATTTGAGTCCAAGATGCTTGGTATTTTGTGCTGAGGTACAACTAAGCATTTCATGTATAAGAAATCTGATACATAATGTTTGGTCAGTCAGTCCTTCACTGAACACTGCTTTATAAATTTCCATACTTCTTAGTGATGTATTAAATACTAAGATAATAGTTTTAAGTGCAACCCTTTTCCAGACTATTTTTAACCTAAGGGTGTCATCATATTTTTCATTATATGAATCTGTTTTATGTACATCGATCTAAAATCTATTAATAATAGTGCATAAAATGTCAGAATCATGATAACAAATTCTTGTAAATTTTCAGTTTTTGAAGATCATTTAGAGTTCAATGAAGTGTTGACTCTATCCTTCCCAGGGTTATACATTCATTACCCTGGTGAGTAAAGCTTCCAACATAAAATTTTATTTTTCCAGGAAATCTTCCAATCCTTGTTGGCTTATTTAGGGTTGAGGGACAATTAGTTCCTGTTAAAATATGTGTTCTTGATTTTTTTCCTCTGTCAATTTTCTCTCTATGTACTAGATTACCCTTTGACCCTCTTTGCTGTTAGCTATTCTCACTATGCTAGCATTCCCTAGTTATTCAGATCTTCTGATACACAATATTTCATATGCACATATGATGTCATCACTTGAAAAGGCTTCTCTCAGTCTTCACAGTTCAGGTATATGCTGATATATCTATTTCTCAGATGAGAACATAAAGCATAAGAGACCTTACAGGTGATCCATCGGATAACTGGGCATCTGCTGTGTATCTGTTTCTGCACTGAAGCTTGTTCCTAATTTATTCTTTTTGTTTTTTCGCTCATGGTACAAATTCTCAAAACAAATTTTGGTTTAGGTTGATGAAAGAGGAGCTATTGTTTGTGAGGAAAAGAGCCTATAGACCTCAGGACAACTCTGGAGGTATTTATAATATCCAACATCAGAAGTGATGGCCTCTGACTTCAACTACGATTCTGGGTGAATCCCAATTCTGGAACTCAACACCTAGTATTGGTGAATAGTCATGGGCATCCTCCCTTTCATTTCCATTTTTTCTTAACTTCTTCTTAATCAAGCTTACCCCTACCTTAAGGAACTTGACCTCACACTGGTGAGTGCCCTGACTATTTATAACCACTGCCTCAGTTTATATCCCTTTTTATTCTCTTGCACTCATCTCTTCAAAATTCATGAAAAAAAAAATAATCCTTCTATGGAGAGGAGGCTCATCTTATTCAGTGCTATTTCTCCCTGTTGTTTTCTTTGATACTAGAAAGTTACTTCACATCATTCATGCACCTCAGTCCACAAAGTCCAGGCAAACACAGTTAGCCCCTGTTGTGCTTTATTAAAAGTATGTTCTGATTCACAGCCGAAGAGGTACACATCTGTCTGTTCTTCCTCATAAACTTGGTTAGGGATTAAATTAGCATTAGATGTTTTAATTTAAAATTACCTGGGAATCTATTTTAAACTCTAGTGTATGTTTTATTTGCTTTGCCAAAAACATTTGTTATTAATATCTTTTAAAGAACCTCAGCTTATTTCAGAGTGCACAGGGAAATAGGAATTATTATTAAATATAGCACTAATATCATTGGTGTTCTTATGTAAAGTAACCTATCCGTTGACTAAAGGAAGTCCTGCTGTAATTTATTTTGCTGTAATTTATTTGGGTGCTTTTTGTGTATCTTTAAAGACAACTGAGTGATGGTTTGCTAGTGTCATTAGCGATAAGCTTCTTTCTAGTCTCAGTATCTTTGCTTTGGATGATAAATTACAGCACTATTCTATTCATGAGTATAATCTGAGAAAAATCATTAAAAATTCAGGTTATCTAGTCAAATGTTCAAAGGTTTTTTTTTCAGGTAATTGCTTAGAGTCTGCATTTAAAAACAAACCGAATTTCCCTGATTTGATTCTAGTGGAGACCATCCACAAACTCAAACTCTGGTACAATAGACTATATATAGTTTAATGTTTACAGTAAAGATGAGTTTATTACAATATTAAATGAAAGATTCATGAAGTTCCCTCATGTCCCTTTTCTCTGCATATTGCAGCCTCCTCTACCATACCAAGACATTTATTATAATTGCCACACTTACCTTGACACACTACACCAAAAATTCTTTTTAGTTCAGCTCTGAGCATTTGTAGTTTACATTCACCAAGCATTGCCTTTATTTGTCCATTAAAGAGACTGGTTTCACTGCCCTACAACCCAAAGTATTTGTGCCTTCATTTGTTTTACTTTTTCAATGCCTATCTTTCTGATGTCTGGAGAGATGTATTTTTTCTAGAAGTTACAGATTTGGAGTCATAGGGCAGATACCCATTGAAAGTTTGTTTATTCCTTTTTATGGCATATCATTTAATGATCCTCCATGGCTTTTTGCAGATGATGACAGTTTCATTTGAGTTCTGAATCACATTCCAATTGGAGGTATACTACACTTTTAATAACTCTCTAGTAAATGACACTGCAGTTTTTTCTAAGTTTATAACTTGAAAACTGGTAAAATGTCCATGGCAATATTGTCATGTGGCCATCATTTTCAGCAACCAACTTTGAAATAAAAATTGCTATTTGGGGATGTGGTGAGGTGGCCCAGTGGTTCATAATATCAGCTTCTATTCTAGATGACTGGATTTATCTTTCAGGATGCACATGTTGGCTCACCACAAACTGTACTTACAATCTTGAGGGATCTGATGTCCTCATCTGTCCGCTTTTGGCACTAAGCATGTACATGTGCATAAAAAATTATAGACAATCCATACATATGAAACGAGTAAATACATAAAAATATTACAAACAATTGAGAATTTGGGTCAGATATTAAGAATGTTTTTTGGTGTTAATGTTAATTACCAATGTGATCTTTAGCATGGCTCAAGTTTTTGCTTTCCATGTAGTGATCAATGAATATCCATCTCATTACCTCATCAGAATTTGATTCTGTCAATGTTTTGAATTTTGTGCTATTTTCATAGGTATCTACTGACATGTCCCTATTGCTTCTATTTGCATTAAGGCATTAAGCTACTTTTCATATCATTATTTTTATATGTTTATATTAGTCAAGGTAGATTGTTCACCCAGTTTTTAAATCTTATTTATTTCTACTTTTTTGAGAATTTCAAATATAAGTACTATATATACATCATTTCTTTCCACCCACACCTTCCATGCTCCCCATGATTTCCACTAAAGTTCATGGTCACTTCTAAAATTGTTATTGCTATTACTGCATATATAAAAACTATATGAAAACATGGACATATACATTATACACTTACTTCTTTTTAAGTCCATTGATATAAATTTCTTATAGTGCTTAAGAAATAGAGTCTCATAAAATTCTCCCTATCCATTTTGGCATATTAACTACATTTTTATCTTTTTAATAAGTTGGAATTTCAAACAATTTTAGTATATTTAATAGACAATTTTCAAGTATTTGCCTCAGCTCTTGACTTATGTCCTTCTTCATATTCTTTTATAGTTTCCCTTGCAGATTTCAAGTTTATTTTTATATGTATCAAACTATCAGTTTTCTTATGGACTTTGCTTTTGGTCTTGTGTTTTAAAAGTCTTCATTCTCATTTACATCTGATTTCCTCTTATGTTCTACTCTGGCAGTATTCTGACATTGTCTGTTATACATAGATCTTCCATTTTAGTTGTTTTGTACATTAATTTTTACTATATCTGGATTCCTTTTTTTGTTTTATTATTTATTTATTGAGAATTTCATCAATATGTTTTGATTACATTTATTCCACTCACTCTAGTCTTTTTAGATGTTCTCCCATCCCTCTCATAGAATCATTTCAGTGCAATTATCCAGTGGATCCAGTACTTTTTGTTAAGACGACTGTCCTTATTTTACTGCTCTTCATTCTTTGTCTATGTCAAAATTTATCTTACCTGTTTATATATTTTTGATCTGTTTGTCTCATCCTTGATCAGTACACATTCCAACTTACTTTAGTATAGTAGCATGTCTAAAGCAAAGTAGTAACAGTTCTCAGGTTTTCTTCTTAAACTCGATATTCAGTTGTCTATTCTGTATGTTTTGTTTTTAGAATCAATGCATTGATATATACAAAGTAACTGTCCATATCACATCTTAAGAACATGCTTTAGAATCTGAATATTGAACGTGACATTTATTGCCAGCCCATCTGGATTTTAGTACAAGACACCCAGAGGTAAATAATGAAATCTAGAATTTTAATCATATCAAATACTAAAATCTCATAATGTCCTGCTTAGCTCTCTTTAGGTCATTTTATCTTTCAAAAAGTGTTTGCATTCATTATGGATTGAAGTATGTGAAGAAACTGAGAATTAAAATAAAATAATTTGTCTGAAGGTACACTGCTAGTAAGTGAGAAAATTTTGGATACAAAATTTGGTCTGATTGTTTAATGCCATTTCTCTACAACTTTTTAAAAATCAAAATAAATTTTTATTTTACTTTATTATCTTTTATATTTATTTATTTTTCTTATTTTACTATTGATCCCAGTTCCCACTCCCTCCCTCTCTCTTTGTTCCATGCCCCCCAACCACCCTCCCATCACACACCCCCACTCCACAGGGAGGGTGATGCCTTCCAGGAGGGATCAACAAAATCTGTCAAGTAATTTGGAGTAGGGCCTAGGCCCTCCTCCTGTGTCTAGGTTAAGGGATTATCCCTCCATGGGGAATGTGCTCCCAAAGTCCTTTGGTGCACCAAAAATATATCCTGGTTCCACTGTCTGAGGTCCCTTAGACTGCCCATGCCTTCTAACTGAGACCCATGTTCAGGGGGTCTGAGTCGGTCCTATACTGATTTCCCAGCTACCAGTCTGGGGGCCCATTAGCTCCACCTTGTTCAGGTCAGCTGTCTCTGTGTTTCCCTAGCATTTTTGATTGAGTACTTATCATTTACATCATCTAAAGGAGATATCAGAAGATTTGTTAATTTAAACTGGAGGAAAGACTTTAATCATTATTGCTGTATTAGTATATTTAGGGACACAGAACATTAGTACCATCCTCTGAAAAAACTCTGGATTTTGTCTACTTTTATTCTGTTTGACTTAGGGAATATTTGCTTATTTTTTGTGTGACCCTTTGGTGACCCATAATAACTGTCATACTTCAGAAAGATGCTAAACAACTAGTCACACATTTTATGGTAGAATTTCTTCTTTCATGCTTTAACAACTCTCTCGGAAGTTTAAAACATTTCATAAAATTTTTTTAGAAAGTCCTGTCTCTTCCATTTCTAATGGTAAAACCATCCGGCTGCCTTCTCAACTGCTTTGTAACTTATCTCTTATTTATCATATTCAAATCTGCAATCTTGATGCTATTTTTGTGATCGTAATTCATGCTCAGCAATCTGCTTCCATTCTCAACTCAGTGAGCTGGCAATCAATTTCTTAGTGCTATTTGGAAGAAAGCAAAATCTAAAAATGAAACCATTAATATATTAAAAGTAAGTACTTAATCTACTAGGTAGAAGCTGACAGATCACATTGGAATGAATGCCCTCAGGCACCATGAGGCTGGAGAGGGACTTGTGATACATGACACTATTATGACCTTCGAGTTACTAGATTTATCAGAAAGGAAAAAATAGTTTCCTTTGTGTGGGTAAAATCCACTAAGTGAGTCCTTTAACCTAAATTTCCAAAAGAAGCAAATTAGTCATTGCAAAAACTCGCTAATTAGGCTGTTTATCCTCCCAAACAGAAATGGGATTGTTAAAAACTCACTAACATGCATTTAACCTTAGTAGTTCTTAATAGCATGTTGTGTGAGATCATGGTGAAAAACAGACTACACTGTGAAAATTACTAGAAAATTTTGGATAGCCTTTTATTATTAGACTTTTCTACTACTCCACACCTCCATCATCATTATATGTTCTCATATTTTTATTAACAGATATTGAATTATGATTAGCATTATTATTCCCTGGAATGAAGGCTTTCAACTTTTCTTCAGTGATTATTTTTGAACTTTCTATTGAGTCTGGAGACATGGCTCTGTGGCTAAAAGCATTTATTGCTCTTGTAGAAGACCTTGGTTCAGTTCTTAGCACCAACATAGTATTCACAACCATCATATGCTTCATGTCCATAATTCCAGTGCTATGAGGTTTAGTACCCTCTTCTGACCTCATCTGCATTTGGCATGCATGTGGCACACGCATAAAACACACACACACACACACACACAATGCATACACAAAAAATGATATGATATGATTGAATCAAACTTTAATATGATTTTTTAAACTGCTTTGTCTTGTTTCACTCTTAAATTATTTTATGACAGAAGTATTACTATCCCTATCCAACTGATGTGGATACTGGGCTCTGTTGGTGATGCTGACTGGTATAAATTTGCAAGGATAGCAAGTAGAAGAACCTTGGCTCAGTTCTGAGACATTCATATGAAGAATATAAGAATCAGCAAACAGGTCATTACTACCACCCAAAATGTTCACTGTTAATTTTTGATGAGCTTCCTTATAAAATTCTTTTAGAAGCTTATTTTAATCCAGAGAGTTTTTATATGTTTTACACACATAGTTTCCTATACTAACTTGTAAGTGTTTTTACACTATTGTAATCTATTTATTATCTTACATCCTCCTCCTCTTTCATCCAGAATTCCACAATAGAGTTTGTCATTGCCTTTTCTGAAATTCTTCTAAATTTTGGAAGTTTTACTATATCGTTTTTTGGTAGATTGGAAGACATTTGGTTGAATATTTTATAGAAGTCACTTCGGTTGTAATATGGTGTTCAGTTTTCTAATGTTTATTTTAAAAGTTGTGAATCTGTGTTTTATATATATATATATATATATATATATATATATATATATATGTATATATATGGTATGTGCATATATGTGTGTGCATGTACCTATTGCGGTTAAATAAGGATCAAGATAAACAAATAGGCCGAACAGATGTTTATTCAGGGAGAAATAACTTACAACCTAGACAGACGAACACCAGCAAGTTCCACCAGATGCTCTCCTCTCCACGAACCACCAGCAAGAGAGTATATCCCAGCTCCTCCTCAGACCTCCTTCCACAGGTCACTTCTGCCCCTGGCTCCACCAACAATGGGCATGGTCAGTGCCACAGAAGGAGACAAAGTGAATATCCCACTACAATTCCCCTTTTAGTCTAAAGAAAAGATTTAGGCTTGATACAAAACTATATATAAAACAGTGAGTAACAAGTGTGCTCTAAGAAAAGGAAAATCGAGAACACAATAACCTACATATCTAGTCCATAACAGAGTTTACAATAGAGTTGTCTTAAGCTGGAAAACATAAGTCTAGTACCTAATATATCTAACTAGGAAGAGAGAAAAATAGTTGTGATAGTTTAATCTTCAATCTCATCAAGAACTGAGAAGGAAAATAACGATACTAGGGTAGGCAGGAAGAGCAGATGAGCAACTTCCAAAAAAGTGCAGCAAGGACAGAAACAGAAAGCTACCTGGACAGTCACCCAAGGTCTCACAGCAAAGTTAGTATACCCAGTTTTGGTTAAGGCCAAGAGAAATTGACAGACCACAACAACAGCAGGGAGGTAGAAAGGCTGTCTTACCCTGACTTGGCAAGGTCCAGCAGTCTTCTATATTTGTCTCCTGCAAGCACATAGGACTGCATGCCCAAATCAGTGGTCAAGGTGGGGGCAGTTCTTTGCCCAAGAGGCCATTAGCTGAGGTGAGAATGAACTCCAGCAGGAGCAACAATAGTGTCCAACATATTTTCGGGAAAGTGCATGGTGCTGTCAGGAGCAATAGTGTCTCATGTCAATGGAGTACTGATATTAAAACATTTAAATGCCATGTTCTGCTTGTCTATGAAGTGATTGAAGATTAGGCATTTATGTCTGACTAATCTCATAGGTCAAGGAAACATGAGTGAAGATAATCTGTAATACTCAGGAACTTAGCTAAAAAACTGATTGAAACTTCCCTGAGTAAAGCAGGAACAAATATCTAAACAATATAACTATGTACATATACATACACATAAATCCCTAAAATAGAGGTAGAGTAGAAATGTCAAGACAAGAGGTAGAACTATAAAGGGCAACATGATAAATATCCCAAATTGTATCAACATACAAAATGTCTTGAAAACAAGAAAAGTATACCTACGTAGAATATGGCAAGAATAAAAGTGCATAAATTGTATCAATATACAAAATGTCTTGAACATAAGTAAAAGTATACATACATAGAATATGGTAAGAATAATGTGTATAAAACATCATAAGTGGAAAGATTTCACACAATATAACAAACTATAAACTTAATTTTACATAGCTTACCACAAAGAAGAATGTATAACAATGTAAGCTGTAAAATTCTTACTCAAATTCACAAGAAAATAGGCTAATCTACCTATGTCCCATCTAAACCATACCTTTCCCAACTATACCCTATTCCTGTCTAAAAGATAAACCTGAGTGTAAGCATCACCTTCCATACCCGATCCTAAATAACTAAAACCAACCCAAAGAAGATGACTATTATCCCCAAATTCCAAGGGTAGGAAAAGGTGGCGTCGTTATTTTAAGGTTACTTCCTGCTGAAATGGGACGGTAATTGTTCCATGGGATCCTGTAGGTAAAAAATTTTTAGCAACCAAATTTCTCAACAGAACTGGCTGTGACATATGTAGCTAGTCACTGTGTGGCAGAAAATGCTTGACTGTAGTTCTATTTGAAACTCTGGCCAGGGTGTAATAAGAAGGTGCACCATTATAGCTAGCTAGTCATGAGTTGTCTCAAGCAAAACAGTCTCAAGCTGGTTTTAGGGTGATGTTTGTAGTCCAGATGCATCAGGTTGAGTCAATTGGAAATGATGACTTGGGGCCCTATCTTCTTTCCAGAGAGTTCAAAGACTGCTGTTAGGAATTGATACTATTCCTTGTGGAAAACTTAAACATTAATATTAAAGTAAAATTGTCAAGTTTTAAGGTATGCATAAGGGAAAGGCAACAATAAGCATTAAAATGTATATGAGAATATTAGGATTTCAGAGAGAAAATTGCGTATAAGAAATGAGTCCCCAAATTTCGTTTTCTTCTGCCTTACAACAATTGGCTTCTTCATTTAAGGCAGAAACCGTGAATTTAATCTTAACAACATACTTGAATTTTGAGAAGGAAAGCCAAATCCAACTCCAAAGCCAGCATTGATTTACATGAATTGGGACTTCAGTAATACTTGATAGTAAAGAGAAATGCATGTGTGTGTGTGTGTGTGTGTGTGTGTGTCTGTGTGTGTATGTGTGTGCGTGTGTGTAAATCAGAGATCAAAGTCTGATACTGTCCTCTATTTTTCTTTGTCTCATTTTTTGGAGACTTTCCTGCCTGAAACTGAAACTCATTTATTTGGGTAAGGTGGCTGGCCAGTAATTACAAAGGTCTTCTTGTCACTTTGTGCCTCTGCTGTGGTTCTGTGTGTACATCATGCTAGATGTAGGGTTTCTTACACTTGCATGGCAGGCAATTTGCCAACCACATCATTTTTCCAACTCCCTTATAATAATTATTGGTATATATTCTTGAATGTACTGATGGGTTTCACAGAGCCATGTTTATTTGAGTATATTATTTATAGTGACGATATTAACCCTGGCCCCAACTTCCTCCTCAGCCTGCATCCATTTGTTCTCTTTCTTCACTGCTCTTGTTTCTACTTTCATACCATTATATATCTATTCATGATTGTGTTTAAAATCAAGAATGAAAAAATGAGATAAATCCTATTACATTTGTAACTGGCTTCAGATAATTTCAAAAGAAATACTTTAGCAGCTAATTACGTTTTCAATCACATGAAAAAGTTTATGTGCTCACTGTGATGTTAGTGTTGGTGTGCACATGCCAGGTAGACACTGTTTTTCAGGGTTCTTCACTGTAATTGGATATTTGTTCCCCCTTTCCATAATCCACAAGGCATAATGAATGTAAAGTTACACTCTGTATTCTTTAGTGGAGGTTGTCTTATTTGCATATTTAGAATTTCTTCATACAGTAGATGCCTATTCCTCCATTCATTTATATATTACTTTTTCCCCACACAGTATAATTAAATACCACTTTTTATGCATTTCTTATATGTATTAGTAATGGCTGCTGTATCTTCTAGTTAGGTGCCTTATCCTTTGGTCATTACCTCCGTTAATCATGTTTGGGTTAGGTTTGGTTATATTTTAATTCACACAGCCCCATAATTCTGAGTATAGATAAATCTACATTATAGCAACCTAAAGTTATTTTTAAAAATCTGAGTTCATTTTACCCTGAAATGTTCTATAGATTCATAGATTACTTATCTCTAATAATCCAAACACAGTTCAGGGTCATGTGTCTTGTTCCTGTCTATTTGTTTGTCTATGTCAGTATCTAGAGGCCTGAGTTTCTCAGTGGCTAAACTGTGCCCCAGGGAAAATTACTTTGCCATCAAGAATAGAATTCTTATGTGCAGCTGATTTTGCTTTAGGGCTGAATGCTTCCATTCATTTCCAAAGCTAATTAGGCTGTTTTTAGTTACCTATATAAAGAAAATACTTGAACACTGAAAAAAAGGTTTCATTTAGTGGATAAGAACATAGTAAACAAAACACAGAATTCTTTACAATTACAGATGGGTCAGTAATATTGTTGTATGTCAATGACAGATGTAGAATATGCTGATATAAAACTTTATTTAAAAGAACTTTGTCTCAGCTGGAAGCAGCTCAGTGCTAAAGAAGTTGATTAGCATGCAGGAAGGTTTAAACTGTAGTACTGCAAAAACTACTTTCTTCTTTTTATGGTTTGGGTTATCTCAATTCTTCTGTATTATGAATATCTAAAAAGACATATCCCACAGAACAGATCAATCATTTGCTATATAATTATGTCAAAACTGTATATGCTTATTTAATTAATTATCTTCATTAACATAAATAATAATAGGTATTTCTAAAAAATTTATACTGGAGGCCTGAAAGAAAGCTTAGTGTTTGGGTGTGGCATGCTATTTTTCTAGAAAACCAGAGTTCAATTTCTAGCAGGTCCATCAGATAGCTGACTATAACTCAGTCTTCAGGGGCCAAATATACCCTAGCCTCTTCAGGTCCTATATTCACAGATTCATGCAGATGCTTTTAGCCAAACATATATACATATGATTAAACATAATAAACATATATACACTTAAAATCATTTTATACTGTATTTCAAATACCAAATTACTACCAAAATTATGAGTTAAAATATATTTTAATACAGATTATATAAACAGTTATCTACTTTCTGAGTAATAAGTTTCTTCTGAAAATGTTAACACATATGGCTCTTTTCTTACAAAACAGGCAGTCATGCCAAATTCAGTGAATTCTTCTTCTAGAGATCCCCAGATAATGCTTATAAACTTAAATATCCATTTGGATTCGTTTCAAAACATTCACTTAGAAGCATAAATAATTATCTTAAAAGTAATTAGGAAGTAATATAAATTCAAAAGAAAACAATGGATAAGGATGAGATGCTTTTTTTTCCTCTAAATCAAGCTGGTTGTCAGGACAAGATAGTCTCACAGAATCAAATATATATAAACAAGCTGAGGGAGTTTCTGAGATAAGGCAAATAGAATGAGTAAGGCTTCAAGAATAAGGCTGTCAGAAAGAGCAAACCTTTCCCTGAATATCGGACATTAAACATTTAGGAGCCTACATTGAAGGAATCTTCTTTTGATTAAAATTTAATGGTTTTTATTTATAAAATGACTACCTTTGAAGTTTTATATATTCATAACTTCAAGGGTTTCTTAGCTATTTCAAGTACATTCAAGCTTTTGTAATAGGAGTCATTTTTAATTAAAGATTTATTACTTCCTGAAACATTTTAAAGCTGTTTGTAAGATGATGTTGGGCTCCTATGAGAAGGTGCCTCCCTGAATGCTTTAGTGGGTGGCTTTCCTCTGTCTTGACAGAGTTCAAAACGAAGATGTTCTTTGTCCAAACCACAGAGATAAGAAACTACATGTGTGTTTTCCAGGACACATCCGTTAATACATGTGTAAGTCTTGTGCTCTTTCCAAAGAGTGATTTATAGCATGGTTGGACCACAAAGGTAAAGGTGGCTTTGACTTTGAGCCAAATTACTATGGTATACTGTGTGCCTTTACTTTCTAACTGAGTAAGTACCTACTGAAGAATTAGTAATGTGCAGAATCAATGTGTTTATCAATTTGAACCTCCCTTGATTTGGCTATGAGACTAGTGAAAACCCAAGACTAGAAACAAATGTAGCTCACTTGCATAGTATATTATCATCATTCACAGGGTCCTAAATTAATTTCAGGTGACATCCTCTTGCCTGTCTTCCAAATAATTGCTGACCCCTGAAAGTCTGATTTTGCTGTGTTTTTCCATGTGTATTTGATAATGACTTAGGAATAAAACCACTAAATATAGTCATGGATAAAAATACACATTTTCTCACCATCCTGTTCATGGTGACTCCAAGATTGAATAAATGAATTGGCACAAATGCACATGAAAAGGATGTAAAATTAAGTACCATTAAAAAAACAAAACAAAGCAAAAAAAATCTACAAAGCTAAAACAGATATTCAAGAGAGGAAACAAAACCTCTTAGTATTAATGAGGGTAGGAAAACTCATTATTTATTTAAGGATCCTACTTTTAAAATTAGTGAAAGACAAGCTATCATTAAAATGAGTAATGGATAATAACTGAGATTTTGAGTATATAAATATTGGAGATTTTTCTGGTCTCAGATGAACATGGGACTAGCAAAATATTTTCATAGCATGGCCGTTAGCCTATGAATTTAAACTATAAAATAAAAATTGTGAGGTTAAGTCTAAAAGTAAATACTGGAAGATTATTCTGAATATTCAAAATGAATACTGTTTCAAGCTTAAGGTAAAATATCTTTCATTGTGTTTTACATTTAGGAAATTTGTACTCAACAGTTCATGTGGAAGAATTAAATGAAAGACAGGACATACATACAGGAACACAAGATTGCAATAATCATCCCAATGAGAAGCAGGGGTTAAACTAACTTGAGCATAGTGAACATTTTAAAACACAGGGCCTAAGTAGTCAAATATTATGATCTTGTGACTAACTGAATTTGCTAACACTTATAACTGTTAAAATATGAAATCAAAGATGACACACACGTTCTGGTTCCAACTTCCTGTCAGAAAATATACCCTTAACACTGGTAAGAGTTTTTGGCTCCCAGAAGCTTGGAAAAATCCTGGGAGGTCATGTATGAGAATTCTTTTATACTGGCATGATCTGCTGTTTAATATGAACCCTATACTGGACCTCTTGAGCATAAGCCCTGGTCCTCACTGTTAATGATGTGTTCAGAAGAAGTCACTAGCAAAGAAACTTCTGTTTCACAAAGACATTTTTGTTCCTTTGATGCACATTTTCATATTCTTCCTACAATCTTGTGAATTTGAAGCTGAAGAGATTGCTTACCAGCTAAGAACATTTGCTGATCTTGCAGCAGATGGAAGTTCATTTTCCAGCTCCCATGTCAGGTGGCTCACAACCCTGTGTAACTCCAACTCCAGTAGACTTGATTCCTTTTTCTGGCTTTTGCATGTACTTGAAACTTAGTGTGCATATGTCTAATCACACCCACCCACCCACCCACCCCCCCCCACACAGAGTAAATTATTATGAAAATTTCTAGAGATGTAAAAGGGAATAAATATGCAAGAATATGACTTTTTGAGTTGGACTGTTTATGCTAAAATAAACAGATTAATTATATATAATTGGATTTTGTTGATATCAATTGTAATCAAATATTGAACCACGTTATTAGAATTCCAATCTCCCTTGAATTGTGTTTATCCACGCACTTAATTATAGGGAATCATTTGCTACTTGTTTTGTGCAGATATCATGATGGTTAGCTTTCATTCTCAACTTGACAAAATGTAGAATCACACAAAAAGAGTTTCAGTGTAACAGGTGGGCTTGTGGACATTTCCACTGGACATTTTCTTGATTACAATAATTATTGTGTACTCCACATGGGATAATCCAATAAGTACCTTCCCCCCCCAAAAAAAATCAATGATTAATGTGTGGAAATTCAACCCACTCTCAGCAATACCATCCTCTGGGCTAAGATTCCTATGTGGCATAAGAGTCGGGAAAGCGGGCCAAACCCTGGAAGCCTGTGTGCTTCAGTTCTCTCTATTCTTGAATGTGGATAGGCTGTGCTAGCTTTTTTAAGTCCCAACCACTTTGACCTTGGCTTCTCTACTATGATGATTCCAACTTAGAATTGTGTGTTAACATAAACCCTTTCTACCCTACTTTGGTTTTAGGCAAGGTGTTTCAGCATAACAATAGAAATGAAACTAGGACCCATAGTGCTAATGTGTTTGCCCAATTACATCTTCATTGTGTTTGTGTGTGTGCACACACGTGTGCATGTATGGTACTTGAAATTAAGTCCATATTCTAGATAAGCATATCTTTTTATGGAGTTACAGCTCAAGATAATGTCTTTTTTTTTTTTTTTTTTGAGGTTCAAGCTGAAGGCCAGAAACGCAAAGCACCCAAGCCACTAGAGAGCTCTTAACTCCAGAAAGGCTGGGAGCTCTTTTTCTTTTAGAGTGATTCACTCTCATGTAGCCCTGGGTGGCCTTGAGCTCACAGAGATCCATCTGCCTTTGTCTCTTGAGTCTGGGGATTAAAGACGTGTACCACCTCTGCCTGGCTTCTGTGGCTATGAATAGTTTTGCATTCTGATCTCCAGGCAAGCTTTATTAGATTATAAATTATATATCACCATAAATGTATTATAATTGTTTTTCCTAGGCAACTCAAATGAGTAACCATGGTTTTCCCAAAAGCACCATACTACACTAAGTTCATTTGTTTTCTGCTGGTTGAATAATGAGAGGGAACTCTCAAGAAATGCTGAGAATTTTGTAGTAAGTGTTGGACATCGCCCTCTCACATTTAGGTTCAAGATAATGTCTTTTTTCTCTTTGCCTAATTCAAACAAGTACATCTGTGAACTGATTTTTAAATAAAATAAAAGCTGAAGTTTTAAGTATTAATTTTTATTTGGTATTTAATTTTGCTAATAATTTTGAGATTTAGGAATTTATATAGCTTTGAAGTAACCAATGAATACTGATGAAAGGAGAAATTCCAATAAAACTATCATAACACATTAATGTAAGCAAAGGGTTTTGTACAACAAACTACTCTAAGGAAATAGAAAAGAAATTCTGAAAATGGAGATCAAAAAATGTCTGTGTTCTCTTTTAAAGAATAGTTTCTGGTGTACAAAAGAAGACAAGAATACCATAAATATTCTTAGGGAACATGGGATTTGTTACGTTTATCTTGATCAGTTAGTTGCAACCCAGAGTTAACTGTCAAAAGTTTCATTACAACAGGAGAAGCTGAATGCACAAAAAGAGATTTACGGACATCAAATCAAAGTGGCATGTCAATTCTGGTGGGATTTTCAGTATAGTCTTTGTTTTATGGAGTCCACTCTCAGCTGAAGTTAATAAATCACTATAAAATTTTCCTCTTCTTTCTAAAAATCACATATATGATTGAAATTGGTCATAGATGAATTTTCAAGTACATGAGCAGTGGGTTTGTAGAATCATAAACCTCTTGTCTAGCCCCACACCCAATATTCTTTGCTTTAAATATGTATCTTTAGCTGTCAAAGAGCCTTGAAAATGTCGTTGAGGACAGGGATCTGAAGATAGACAAATCATGTCGGTAAGGTAAATATACTGCTATGCACTCTTAAATGCAAAGGAAATGCTGTATTGGATTTGGTAAACAACAAAGGAAAGCATGACCTTCTATGCCTGGCTTTGGAGACAGAGAAAAGAAAATCTAAACTGAAAGTCAGAAAGAATATTGAAACCACACCTTGTCAAATTCAAGGAACCAAATTTGACAATAAGTTAAATGTGCAAAAGCCAAATAATACTTAAAAGCCCCCTGGAATAATTACAGTCCTGTGAGCATTTTTATTTTCACCCAGCAAGAGCTGAGACATGTGTTTAGTTTGTTTTAAGGCACGAAATTTTAGGTGGTTGGTAAATTTTTATATTAATTTATAAAGAATCATGTTTCCTCATGGCAGTTTTTAAAACAAAATTTGCTTTGTTTTTCTCTTCCTCCCTCCTTCCCTCTCTCTCTCCCTCCCTCCCTCATTCCCTCACTCACTCTCTCCTTCCCTCCCTCCCTTTTTCCCTCCCAGAAGAGCAGCAGTTCCCTGTTTGCTATTTTCAGATCACGCCTGATCAGTCATTTTGTCCTTTCCCTCCTTCATCTTTCTCAACACTTATCCCTGTCTCCTGGTCTGCTGTCTGATTTCATAGTATACCCCCACTGCCACTCTGTTTATACCTTTGTAGAAACACTAGAGGTTAAGAGCCACATACAAGAACAAATTGGCAGTTTGATAGTAGCCAAGGTGAACACAAAACACCATTTTCTAAGCAGTAGATTCTTCAGAGTCTTAAATGTTTCATTTTTGTGTTAAAAACACATATCTATGTAGTCCTAGTTCTGATGTTGCCTTGCTTTTATCCACTAATCTAAGGGATTGTTAGAGACAACTGTAGTAATTTCAATTACTGCATGGAAAGATCCTCTCTTTATGTGTCCCAGTGATCTTACTTGAATTGCCCAATAATGAGTAAAACTAACATTTCTTAAATGTTAACCTCTGAAATGATAGAAGAAATGAGAATGTCATTTTAATAAAACAAGGAACCCACTGGTATTCATGCTCAGAGGCTTAGCAGGAGAGGGGAAAGCAGGGGAAGAGGGATGGGAAATGAAAATTTAGTTCAAGTATTGATGGGAAGTGATGTTGTTATGGAAAGATGTCACCAAGATACTTCGAAAGGAGAATTTTGGTTACATTAGTACTCAGTAGGATCTTTTGATGGGAACTGGATAGTACAACATGTTTTGCCACACTGTTTGATAAGTTAAACAATGATAATCAAGAAATGACACCCTAAGTCATATTCTCACAGGAAGAAGATATAATGGGATAGGAACTGACAAGGAACATGAACTTAAGATAAAGGTACATTTGAGAACATGAAATCAACAGGACAGACACTGGAAGAGGAAGAAAAATTATTGTGATATTACACTGGGGTTTAGCACAATAACAAAACACAGAGTAATATTTTATTCATATTATGGTATATGAATCTCAACACCACACACACTCACATGCACTCACATACGAGCGCACACACACACACACACACACACACACGCACAGACACACTCATTTGCAAACACATGTATACACATAAATAAGGAGAAAGTTTTTCCATGAAACAAATCAAGACATTTCCTTTGTTTATTGACTTCTTCCCTTTTCTTTTCCTAGTTCCTGCTATGGGAATAGCCCTAAATTTTGATCCATGAGCTCTGCAAAAAAAAAAAAAAAAAAAAAAAAAAAAAAACAACTAAGGCTTGTTAAATTCAGTGATGTTCTCCAGCTCTGAGAACAGTTGTAAAGTGTAAATTTGTTTTCAGATGGGTTTGTATTCTTTTTATCAAGATGTTCAATGTAAACAAAGTACCACTATTAGAATGATGTATGTGAGGCTCTCCATGCACTTTGGCAGAAAAATGTTGTATAAATGGAAAGTGAAGTGTAGATTTTAAAAGAACACACGAGTTTATTCCTCTAGGGAACTTGCTAATTTACGAACTGTTCTTGTTCTGAAGGTAAGTGCATGATTCATAAGTTAGTTTACAAGTAATTTTATATTACAGAAAGGGAGCTAAGAGGATACTTAACAGTTTGCTAGTATTTGAAAGATTTATTTATGGTAATCAACTATTCACCATTTTATTGTAGCAAAGAAAAGAGGGAAATGAATTTAAATTTTACCTGTAAAACTTTGTTAAACATATAAATCTTCCTTAAGCATACTGCATTCTTGTGAAGTGTTGGAATGGAGAGATATATCTTCCATTTATTCTGTTTTCTAATCCTTTGTCCCTGTGTTTTCTCATGCTTGTATCTATAATTCTATATTTTCCTAAATAACTAAGTGAGTTTGGTCACTTTCTGGGTCAGCTATTTTCATTAGTGTCTGTTATCCCAACCCAATATCCTGTTGGTTATATTTAGTAATTCATTCTCCTCAGCTTTGAATCCCATTACAGTATTTAAATATTCCCCAGGCCAATGAAAATTTCATCGTTATTTGGATGAAACATCTTGCCTCTGTATATATCTCTGTCCACATATGAGGCTGGACATATTGCTTGGGTAATGGAGCACATAAGGGGTATCATGATTGGCTCAGAGGTTAAAGATATCTGAAGCTGAGCCTGAAGACCTGAATTGCATTTCTTATACTCACATGGTAAAAATAATTGTTCTCTAACTTACACACACACTAGCTGTGTCATGAGTAAGCACAACCCATCACTCACACTAAATATACAAATATAATAGAGCATAAAGATAGCTGTTTTAGGCTCTGTTCAATATTTAGGACCAACAAGAAAAAGCAAAAACACTGGAATATTTCAGGCTTAACTACTAGGACTGGCTAGTGTCTTGTTTTTATTATTAAACTGTGTTTTGCACCTTTCTCTGTCTCCCATGCCCCATACCCCGACCACCTACCCTTCCCATTCCTCCAACTCCACATTTAGGGTGATGCCTTCCACAAGGGGTCATCTAAATCTGTCAAGTCATTTGGAATAGGGAATAGGCCTTCCCTCCTGCCTCTAGATTGAGGGAGTAACCCTCCATGGGGAAGATGCTTAAAGTCCTTTTGTGCACCAGGGATACATCCTGGTTCCGCTGTCAGAAGTCTCTTATACTGCCCTGGCCTTCTAACTGAGGCCCAAGTTCAGGGGTTCTGAGTTGATCCAATGCTGGGTTCCCAGCTATCAGTCTGGGGGGGGGCATTGGCTCCTCCTTGGTCAGGTCAGCTGTTTCCGTGTGTTACTGAATCCTAGCCTTGTCCTCCTTCTCTGCATCTGGATTCAAATCGCCTCAGTGTTTAGTTCTGGGTATCTTTTTATGTTTCCATCAGCTACTAGGATGAGGGTTCAATGATGGTGGATGAGTTAGTCATCAATCTCATTATCAGGGTAGTGCATTTATGGTCGCTGAATTGTTAGTTGGAGTCAGTCTTGTAGGTCTCTAGACATTTCTCCATATTCAGTTTTCTCTACAAAGCTATAATAGCTCCCTCTTTTATGCTCTCTCTCTCCTCTCTCTCTCCTGATGCAATTCTCCTAGTACAGCATGCTTTCCTCTGCTACCCTTCTCTTTCTCCTAGTTCCCTCTCCAATCACTGCCCCATACCCCACTCCCAATATGCTCAAGATAATTTGTCCCCTTCCCCTTCTATGAGAGACCTTATATGCGTCTCTTAGAATCCTCCTTGTAATCTATTTTCTCTGGCAGTGTGAATTGTAGGCTGGTGATCCTTTGCTCTATGTCTAAAATCTATATATGAGTGAGTACATACCATATTCCTCTTTTTTTGTCTGGGTTACCTCATTCAGGATGGTTGCTTCAGATTCCATCCATTTGCCTGGGAATTTTTAGATTCCATTTTTTTTCCCCCACAGAATAGTATTCCATTGTCTAAATGTACCACATCTTCTTTACCCATTCTTCAGTTGAGGGGCATCTGGGTTGCTTCCAGGTTCTTTCTATTACAAATAATGCTGCTATAAACATAGTTGAATGCAAGTGTTTGTTGCATATATGTGGATCATTTGGGTATATGCCTAAGAGGGGGATTCCCATACCAATCTCCAAAATGGCTGTACAACTTTGCCCTACATCCTGCAAAGGAGTGTTCCCCTTTCTCCACATCCTCTCCAGCATAAGTTGTTATTGGTGCTTCTAATTTTAGCCATTCTGGCAGGAGTAAGATGGTATCTCAAAGTTGTTTTGATTTGCATTTCCCTGATAGCTAAAGATACTGACCAATTTCTTAAGTGTCTTTCAGCCTTTTTGATATCCTCTCTTGAGATTTCTCTATTCAGTTCTGTACCCCATTTTTTAAATAGGGTAATTTGGTGTTTTGTTGACTAGTTTCTTATCTTTTTGTACATCTGTCAGATGTAGGATTGGTGAAGATCTTTTCCCAGTCTGTGTGTTGCCCTTTGGCCTTTTCAACTGTGTCCTTTGTCTTTCAGAAGCTTCTCTGAGTAGATCCCATTTATTAATTGTCAATCTCAGTGTCTGTGCTACTGGAGTTATATTCAGGAAGCAGTCTCCTGTACCAATTTGTTCAAGGGTATCTCAACTTTCTCTTCTAAGAGGTTCGTTGTGGCTGGATTAATGTTGAGGTCTTTATCCATTTGGACTTGAGTTTTGTGCATGGCAATAGACATGGGTCTATCTGCAGTCTTCTACACACCATCATTCAGTTGTGCCAGCACCATTTGTTGAAGATGCTGTCTTCCTCCCATTATATACTTTTAGCTCTTTTGTCAAAAGTCAGGTGTTCAGAGCTGTGTGGATTAATGTCAGGATATTTGTTTTGATTCCATTAGTCTTCTTGTCTATTTTTGTGCCAATACCAGGCTGTTTTCTGGAATATATCTCTATAGTAGAGCTTGAAATCAGGAATGGTGATGTCTCCTGAAGTTCCTTTATTAAGCAGTGTTCTTTTGGCTAACCTGGGTGTTTTGTTTTTCTATATGAAGTTGATTATTATCCTTTCCAGGTCAGTGAAGAATTGTCCTGGGATTTTAATGGGGATTGCATTGAATCTATAGGTGGCTTTTCACAAGACTGCTATTTTTACTATGTTTATCCTACCTACCCAAGAGCATGGGAGACCTTTCCATTTTCTGGTATCTTCTTTAATTTCTTTCTTTAAAGACACAAGTTCTTGCTATATAGGTCTTTCACTTGTTTGGTAAGCATAACCCAAGATACTTTGTAGTGTTTGTGGCTATTGTAAAGGGTGATGTTTCTCTGATTTCTTTGTCAGCCCCTTTGTTGTCTGTTTATAGTAGGGCTACTTTTTTTTTTTTTTTTTTTTTTTAATCTTGTATCCTGCTAGTTTGCTGAAGGTGTTTATCAGCTGTGGTAGTTCCCTGGTAGAGTTTTTTGTGTTTCTTTTGTAAACTATCATATCATGCCAAAGTGAAAGTTTAACATCTTTTTTTTCCAATTTGTATCCCTTGTTTTCTTTTTGTTGTCTTATTACTTTAGCTAGAACTTCAATTACAATACTGAAGAGATATGGAGAAAGAGGGTAGCCTTGTCTTGTTCCTGATTTAGAGGAATTGCCTTAAGCTATTCTCATTCATTTTGATGTTGGATGTTGGTTTGCTGTATATTGTTCTTATAATGTTTAGGTATGTTCCTGTTATCACTGATCTCTCCAAGCCCTTTATCACGAAAGGGTGTTGAATTTTGTTGAAGATTTTTTCAGCTTCTAGGGATAGGATCATGTGGTTTTCCTTTTTGAGTTTGTTTATATGGTGGATATAACCTACAACCAAGGGATGAAGCCTACTTGATCATGGTAGATGATTTCTCTGATGTATTATTGGATTTGGTTTGCCAGTATTTTATTGAGTATTTTTGCATCAATGTTCATGAGGGATATTGGTCTGTAGTTTTCTTTCTTAGTTGTGCCTTTTTGCTTGGGTACCAAGGTGATTTTGACCTCACCAAAAAAAAAAAAAAAAAAAAAAAAAAGTTTGGTAATGAACCTTATGTTTCTATTGTGTAAAATAGTTTGAGGAGTATTGGTATTAGATCTTCCTTGAATTTATGGTAGAATTCTGCACTGGAGCCATCTGGCCCTGAGCTTTTTTGGTTCGTAGGCTTTTGATGACTGCTTCTATTTCATTAGGGGTTATAGATCTATTTAGTTATTTATCTATTCTGATTTAATTTTGATAAGTGATAGTTATCCAGAAATTTGTCCATTCCCTTTGAATTTTCAATTTTTGTGTAGTACAGGTTTTCAAAGTATGACCCAAAAATTGCCTGGATTTCCTCAGTGTCCATGTTATGTCCCCCTTTTCGTTTCTATTTTGTTATTTGCATGTACTCTCTCTGATGGGAGATGTCATTATGTATATATGTTTCTCATACTGGTTAATGAATAAAGCATTGTTGGCCAATAGGAAAGCTAGATAGGCAGGACTAGGAGACAAGGAAGAAATAGGAAGTAGTAAGGAGGAGTCAGGATGGAGAGCCTGGAGAGAACAGAATCGCCATTCCTCAGCTCTCAGTAAGACCACGTGGAAATACATAGAAATGGGTTAATAATTAAGACAGAGCTAGCCAATTAGAAACTAGCACCTGGCCAATAGCATTGTATCAAATACAGAGTCTCAGTGTGTTATTTGGGGCTGGCGTGGCGGCAGGACAAGACCAGGCGGAGGGTGGAAAACCTTACCTCTTACAGATGGCGCCCACGTGGCTAGTAAGAACTTCCACTTTAAATTTAACAAAACCTTAAAAAAGGGTTTTACAAACAAAAGAACAGAGATAAGCAAGGTTTCTTGGTAGCAGCATTTTTCTCGGTTGGACTCTGATTTGCGAGAGACAAGCAGATATTCATGCGGCTCTTTTAAGGGAAGGTTCCTGACTCAGCATAAGCGGCAAAAAACTGTACAGCTTTTAAGTAACTCTGCTAACAATTTATTGGTGTGCATGAGAGATGGCGATGGCAGTGACCACATCTCCAAGACGGCAGCATGCCTGCTGGGTGGCAGCGTAAACCAAGGCAGTGACCACAGCTTTCAGTGCTGGTGGTAAAAGTATCCGCTGCCATCTTTGGTAATCCGCAACACAAAACAACTATGACATTCATTTTAGCAATGTTGTTGTTTACCAGATAAAAGACTTGTGGCCAGAAAAAGATAAAGATTTACAGTAAAGACAGAGTCACATGAAAAAAAAAAAAAAAAAAAAAAAAAAAAAAACCTCTAAAGGTTTACAGTGTGTTTTAAAAAAATACATAGGCTTGGGGAAAAAAATGGTTTTAAAAAGACAGAGGGGAGCTGGGTGTGGTGGCACACACCTTTAATCCCAGCACTCAAGAGACAGAGGCAAGCAGATCTCTGATTTGCAAAGTAAACCTGGTATACAGAGTAAATTCCAGAACAGATAAGAGTTACCCAGTGAAACCCTATGTCAAAAAATGAAAAAATAAAAGTAAAAGAAACAGAGTAATCGTAAAGCCACGTAAAGATAAAAAACTCAAAAAAAAAATCTGGTTACTGTATGGTATTATATTGTCTTTATATTGTTTAACTGCTAAAAAAACAACTGTTAAAGGAAATACTGCTAAATTAATTCAATTTATATATTTTAAAAATGCTTTGACTACAAAATTTAAGTCTAAGGACAAGTTACTGGAAAAAAAAAGGATTTCTATTTTTGTTTCCACAAAAATAAAAAGCTGTGGATTCCTTCCAAACTAATGTGGTTTGATCAAGCCAGGCCCCTAAAACAGAGTCACTGGTGATCCAATATTCAAAACAGCTTGGACAAAACAGCCTCGCAGACTACAACCAGGATTTCTGCATCTTCTTAGGATTCCCCCATGACAGTGCCCCTTATCAGCAGGAAGTAGTTTGGAAAGAACAATGCCCAAATTCCCAAATATTGTTTATAAATGTTTGTTTTCATTTAAGTGGGCTTGGTTATAAATGGTTAATAATCGCAGCCAAATCTTTTAAAGGTAAAAAGGGGATTATGATATAGATATGAATACTTTGTTTTGGAATGAATTTTCATTTATTGATACAATTTAAGGTCAATTTTGTGATGTGTATATTTCTCCTTTTGTTTAGGTATTGTGTTTATATAGTTGATTCAGAAATGTATAATGTAGTACAGATTATAGATAATTACCTATGATAGTCAAAGCTTAGAGTTAAGTTAGCTAGGTTTTCAAGATACACAGACATGTATTTAAGATAGATAGGCATTCTTCAAACCTTTCAAAGACCTACAGAATATGGCATTTAAAATGGTTTAGGGTTTTCAAGACAGAGAGACATAATTGCTCTTGGCAATACCACCTGCACCAGAAAGGAAGATGGACATTAAAGAAACTCGTTATGGAGTTTGTCTCCAATATGGCAAGACTAGCCATTTGGACAAGATACTGCTCTTGTCTGGACTGTTTGACTTTGTGCTATATAAACTGGACATGCAGGGCCAACAGAAAAGTGACTGCTGATTGAAGATGGACATTGCTACAGAGTTCCTGCTTTATGGAAGAGTCTGCCAGACAGTCTGCAGGACACAGAGATAAGTGATTGACAAACTTCCAATACAAGAAGACAGTTTAAAGTTTCCTGCTTTGCTGAAGAGTCTGCCAGACACACTATGGCCTATGGGCTGAATACGGAAGATCACAGAAGAGCTTCAGGTGATTGACAAGGCAAGATGTCTCTGTCATTTCTAGAGTTTATATATTATCCTTCTGTAGTCTTTGATGGAGTTGAAGACAGATAGTTATGGTTATAGTTTTCCTTAGTTAGGATTCAATGATAAGGTACATTTAGGACTTTAGACTCACAAGATAAAATAGATGATGGAATATTTTCTTCAAATCTTACTAAATGTTAATGGACTAAATATGGTTAACTGTGATTCTTACTTGATAACTGTTGTGTTATATATTTTGCTATGTTAAGTTTAAAACCCTTCTTTTTATTTAGACAGAAAAGAGGAAATGATGGGAGATGCCATTATGTATATATGTTTCTCATACTGGTTAATGAATAAAGCACTGTTGGCCAATAGGAAAGCTAGATAGGCAGGACTAGGATACAAGGAGGAAATAGGAAGTAGTAAGGAGGAGTCAGGATGGAGAGCCTGGAGAGAACAGAACCGCCATTCCTCCGCTCTCAGTAAGACCACGTGGAAATACATAGAAATGGGTTAATAATTAAGACAGAGCTAGCCGATTAGAAACTAGCATTGTATCAAATACAGAGTCTCAGTGTGTTATTTGGGGCTGGCGCAGCGGCAGGCAGAAAACAGTACTCCTTACATCTCTCTGCTTTTTCATTGGTTTGGATAAAGGATTGTCTATTTTGTTGATTTTCTTGAAAAACCAATTATTTGTTGCATTGACTTCTTTGTATTGTTTTCTTCGTTTCTACTTTCTTAATTGCAGCCCTCAAATTGATTATTTTCTGGCATCTACTCCTCTGGAGTGAGTTTGATTCTTTTGTTCTAAGGATTTAAGTTCTGCTGTTAATTCTCTAATGTGACTGTCATCTGTTTTCTTCATATGGGCACTTAGTGCAATGAACGTCCCTTGTAGCTCTGCTTTCAAGGTATCCAATAAGTTCGGGTATGTTGTGTGCTCATTCTCATTCAATTTTAGGAATTCCTTAATTTTTTTTTTTTCGTCTTTTATCCAGCTATGGTGCAATTGTTCATTGTTCAGTTTCCATGATATTAGGTTTTCTGCGATTTGTGTTGTTGTTGAATTCAAACATTAACACATGATGATAAAATACATAGGACTATTCAATTTTTTTTTTTTTTTTTTTTTGGTAACAGTTAATGGTAGTTTTGTCGCCAAGTATGTGGTCGATTTTAGAGAAGGTTCCACGTTGAGCAGAGAAGAAGGTATGTTCTTTTGTGTTTACATGGAATCTTTTATTGATGTCTATTAAACCCAATTGAGACATAACTTCTATTAGTTCTTTTGCTTCTTTGTTAAGTTCTGACTGGTGGTCCTGTCTAGCTATGAGAGTAGAGTGTTGAAGTCTAACACTTTGAGTGTGTGAGGTTTTATGAGAGCTTTCAGTTTTAGTAGCATTTCTAGTATAAATATGGGTGCCTTTGCATTTGGGGCATAGATGTTCAGAATTGAGATTTTGTGCTGATGGATTTCTGCTGTGATGAATATGAAATGACTGTGTTCATCTCATTTGGTTGATTTTGGTTTGAAGTCTAACTTGTTAGATATTAGGATAGCCACTGCATGCTTCTTGGGTCCATTTGATTGGAAGATCTTTTTGCCAACCCTTTACCCTGAGGTATTGTCTATATTTGAAGTTTAGATGTGTTTCTTATTTGCAACAGAAGGATGGAGTCTCTCTTTGTATCCATTCTGTTAGTCTGTATCTTTTTATAGGTGTGTTAAGACCATTCATGTTGAGGGAAAGTAAGGACCATTGATTGTTAATGCTTGTTTGTTTTAGATTTGTTGTTGGCGGTGGTATTGTGAATATATTTGCCCTGCTTTCACCTTGGGTTCTGGTGAAGTGGGATTATCTATTACCTATGTCTTTGTGAGCATAGTTAACTTCCTTGAGTTGGAACTTTTCTGTAGGGCTGTATTTGTAGATATGTGTTGTAAAAATCTGGCTTTGTCATTAAATATCTTGTTTTCTCCATGTATAGTGATTGAGAGTTTTGCTGGGTATAGTAGCCTATGATGGCATCTGTGGACTGTTAGTACTTGTAGAACATCTATCCAGGACCATCTTGCCTTGAGATTTTCCATTGAGAAGTCAGGTGTAATTTTAATAGGTCTGCCTTTATATGTTACCTGGCCTTTTTCTTTCACTGTTCTTAATAATCTTTCTTTATTCTGTATGTTAGGTGATTTGATTATTATGTACCAAGGGTTCTTTTTCTTTTGTCCAGTCTATTTGGTGTTGATTAAGCTTCTTGTACTTTAATGGGCATGTCTTCTTCAGATTGTGAAAGTTTTCTTCAATGATTTTGTTGAATATGTTTTCTGCCCCATTGAGCTGGGCTTCTTTGCCTTCTATGCCTATTATTCTTAGGTTTGATCTTTTTATGGTGTCCCACATTTCCTAGATGTTTTTTCTGTTGAGGATTTGTTGCATTTACTATTTTCTTTGGTCAATGAATCTAATTCCTCTAGTTTATCTTCAGTGCTTGAGATTCTCTTCCATCTCTTGTATTCTGTTTGTTATGCTTACACCTGTAGTTCCTAATCATTTGCCCAGTTTGTCTATTTCCAGCATTCCTTTAGTTTGTGTTTACTTTATTGTCTCTATTTCAGTTTTCAAGTCTTGAACTGTTCCCTTAGCCTGTTTAATTGATTTTTCTTGGCTTTCCTTACCTGTTTTAACATATTTGTTCATTTCTTCCATTTTTTTTTCCATTTCTTTAAGGGATTTTCTCACATTGTCTTTGAAGGCCTCTATCATTTTTATGAAAATATTTTTTAAGTCATTCTTTTCTGCTTCATCTGCTTTGGGGTGTTCAGGTCTAATTAGTGTGGAGCCCCTAGATTCTGGTGGTGTCATGCTTGTCTTTCTATTGTTAGGTGTTTTCTTGTATTGCCGTCTTCCCATTGTTTCTTCCAGTGGGTGCAGGTTGGGTCTCCCTCTCTATTGTAATCCTCAGTTGGACTTAGATGGGTCAGAAATTCAATGTCTGTACCTTTGGGTGGTCCAAGTTCTCTAGGAGGTCTCTCCTCAGCCAGGAGCATGGTGATGGGGGTCAAAGATCAGGCTGTGGCAGAGTTCCAGTGTTAGGGATCAGAGATCAGACAGTCTGGGACTCAGGGTGGTCCTGCATGGATAGGTTGGTCTAATATGGTCAGAGCAGCTCCAGGAAGTTCCCTGGAGGTGAAGGGTTTGTTGGATCTTCCCTCTGTTCTAGTGCTCAACCAGAGCAGTGGGGCAGTGGGTAGGTAGGGCACAGAGTCAGGGGAGGGCAGGCTCTGGGTGGGGGTTGATATCAGAGTACAAGGAACACTCTCACTGGGGGGACAAGACACAGGGGGGAGAGAGTTTTGGGGCCAATCAATGGAATCCCAGGGAAGGATGTGGGGGAGATTCAATATGAACTGGTCCTACACTCACCTCCAGCAGAGGCCCATCAATGGAGATCAAAGATCCAGCAGACAGGAACTCACAATTGTTCTGCGTGGATAGGTGGATCTCTGTCTGGGGTCCTGGAGCTCCAGCAGAGGACTGGCAGAACAACTTTTTCTTAACAATCAAATGACTGAGTTATTTATTTCCTAATTTATAGGCTTCTCTGTCGTTGCTAAAATTTTCAATTCCAGGCCAACATGCATAATTTCTATTGTATTCTTTTCTTTTGATGCACAAACACTGAAGAAGATGTTCTCTTTAAGAATGTAGGCTAACACTTTTTTATTCCTGTGTATCTCACTATATACTTCCAGCCAGTTGTCTAGTCTATGTACATAAATATGATATGGACACTGATTACAAAAGTTAATTGCCACCTAACTGCTATGACAACCACAGTTCCTTTCACCTAAAAAAAGGATGATAAGACAAATTGGTGATTAGAACCTCTCTGTGCTTAATGGGATATCAACAGAAGTCTTCATTGTGCCACTGACAAAATGTGAAAGAAAAAAAATAATTGCCAGCACCTATTGCTGAATTTAAAATGCTCCAGACCATCTTAGTTCCACAGCTAGGAGCATAAAAAATTAAGAAAGTGTAGCATATTTACTGAGCTGAAATCCTATAGGATGTGTAAATGATGAAACAGGTAAGGAAATAGAAAGCTAAGGAAGAAAAAGCACAGATAATCTTAGGCAGATGATGTAAGGCCCAAGAGAGAAGGTGTGTAAATGGAGCATGGACAAGGTAATACCATACATGTTAATGTGCTTCCCGTAGGCCATCGACATGGCAGGTTTAGACATCTAAATATTATGCAAACAAACAGTTGGTAAAATTGATTGCATGAATGGAAAATGCATGTCCTGAACTAAAGGGAAGCAGAGAAAGAAACAAGAGGTAGTCTTTGGAAAACATTAGGCGAAGGGTGGCTAGGGGAATTATAAATAAGAAGATATACTTGCAAAAACACAGCCCTTAGGTTTTTTTAAACAAAGTCCTTTGTTTTCCTTATGAGGTGCAACATGTAATTCTTTCATTGCAAATGAGGAAAAGTCAGTACAGAAATACTATATTTTTCTAAACTTTATACTATGTTCATCCAAGCTTTTGAGAAACTTATTTTGGGGGTAGGGAAAATTCCTTGAAATAATGTCATAATTTTTACACAAAACACAAATATGATATTTTTACATCATTTGTAATTTTAATAGTTGCATCAAAGATTAATACCATACATTTCTTTTACATATTATTTATAACTTATTTGTTTTAGAGATATATGTGTATGTTGTACATGTGTGTGTTTTCATGCACCTGCTCTATGTGAATGGAAAACTTAGAGGAAAGCTTGTGGACATCAGTTTTCTCCTTCTACCATGTAGACTGCAGGATCAAATTCAGAATGTGGTGTTTGGCAGTAAGTGTCTTTACCCACTGAGGCATATTTCCAGTATGTGTATGTAGTTTAAATTACTCTTTGTGGTTAAAAATAAACCAACACATTGGAAATAGACAGTAAATTGCAAATACATGTTTCACAGAAGCATGTGAAGCCTATTCAGTAGTAAATATATAGGGTTAACATCTACTTTTTTATTAGATACTAATCAGGTCTGAATTCAATTCAGCATTATTAGCCTAACATTCCTTGATTAAACTGTCTATAAATACTCATTTCATCAAATGTTCTTGAAACCATTATTAACCTCTTATTTTTCATTATTTGTGAGTTGTATAAAATTTTACAATGCTATATTTACAAGAAATGTAAAGATTAATAGAAAATAAATAAGGCTTGATATGATGACTGGGTCAAATGGCTTCCTCTTTGTTCTTAGAGAAAACTAATACTAATGCAACCATTAAATGGAACCATGACAAAAGATTATATGAGTATAATTGGAGACCAGGGGACACTTTCAGTGTACAGGAGTGCTAGCCGAAGTATAAAAACATGCATTCAGACCCTCAGAATACTCATAGAACTTCAGCCATACTTCTGCAGGTATGTGAAACTCCAACACTGTTCAGAGGATAATTAAAGGAAAGCAAAGTTTGGAGGAGTACTGAGGCTTGTTCACTGTCAGCTTAGTTCTAGGTACAGTTAGAAACCCTGCCAACAAGGAGGCAAAGCATGATAGAGCATGATTCTGATTGCATCTTCTGTCCTCTGGATGCAGCCAAGGGAATACACTGTCACACAGACACATGCTGCACACACACACACACACACACACACACACACACACACACACAAAGTACCATACACAGCAACAACACACATCACATCACTCACACCTCTCTCCCTTTCTCTTTCTCTTATAAGCACCCATAGGTAAAAATTTTATTTCAAAAGAGTGAAATAGGAGCTGTGAAGACAAATTATTATAAAGGTTTAGACACACACACACACACACACACACACACACACACACACACACACACACACAAAGTACCATACACAGCAACAACACACATCACTCACACCTCTCTTCCTTTTTCTTTCTCTTATAAGAACCCATAGATAAAAATTTTATTTCAAAAGAGTGGAATAGAAGCTGTGAAGACAAATTATTATAAAGGTTTACACACACACACACAATGGATTTAAAGCCAGATCTATCTATCTTCTTGACAAATTTGACTTGTTTTCCTCTCATGGCCTTTTTTAACCTTGAAAACTCGAATTTATTGTAACCATTTTACCCTCTCTTTACAACTTTCCCTCTTCTCACTTATGGTGTATGCACAAACAGTTACAAAACAGAGAAGTGAAATATGTAAGTACATTCTTGCTGAAGAGAGAATACGTTCCTGTGAACTTGGGGAGGAGTATGTAGAAAGAAGTTATACAAATTATTATCCCATGAACCAGAAGTCAGAGTGCAGCTTAACCAATGAAGTCAGTATAATGTGAGATTTATTGGCAAGCCAACATTGTAAACAGCCTGTTTCTTTTCATGGCAATATTGAATATTTCAGAGGGGATCTTGTCCTGAAGTTTAGGAGTCAGGGTAAAGAAGATATGGAGAAGACAGAGCTGTCCTGTTCCTAACTGAGATACATAAAATATTCTTAAATCTTTTAAACCTGTAAGGAGTCCAAAATGAGGGGTGGTATTGGCATACAAATAAAAATATTTAGTTAATGTTTTTAAACTTTGACTATATCTTAAATTTATTTGGTGTTGATTAATTATAAACATTAAACCCTGGTTCATAAGCTGGGGATAACTGTTGATATTTTTATCTATATTTTTAAAACTAGACATTTGAACAAAAATAAGAGTATACCCTCCTATAATGTTTAATGTAGGTTTTGGTCTTTAAAATAACAAATATTTCATATGTGTCAATGTATATCTGAAATGTCAAGTTAAAAAAAAAATATGGACTCACCTCAGGTTTAAAAGTTTCTCTTGTAATTTCTCTGCTGATTTTCTTTCCATTTCTTACTCTAAAGATAATATGGTACAGGGTTCATGACATTGAACAATGCAGAAGAACATGAATAGAAGGAAACAAATATCACTTTCTCTTTGACTTAAGCCTAAAATTCTTGAAATATCTGATGTTAACAGATTGACACTGATGGTGCCAGTTTTCCATATGCTTCCAGGAACTCGCATTTTTCGATTTTAAAAGTATGCTAATATAGGAATATACTAAAATTATATTCCTGGAACTCTTTTTTTAAGTTTATTTATTACAATTTTCATATCATTTTACAGAAATGTAACTTTGAAAGAGAATATAACTCTTTTTAGAAAGAAATATTTGTTTAATATAAATATATTTTTCTAATTCAGAATACCCAATTTATTATAAATTGTTTACGTCCAGTAAATACATTAAAGTAAAATTCTTTGTCCACACTGAAGATTTTCAGACATTCCCAATGGCATTTACCTTGTCTACAATATAATTTACTAATCCATGAACTGGGAAAAGCATAACCTGTATTTTTGTTATTAGTCACAGCTTTTTTCTCAACAGTTCTGTCTTGTCTTTATTATTCTCTCCTCTTTTTCTCCAGACTTCCCTCACTTCATTTTCTTTTTTCTTCTGTCTAGTCCTTTTCTTCCCCTCTTCCTTTATAGTTTCTTCTCTGCTATATTCTCTCTGCCTGTCTTCTGTATTCATCATCTATTCATGCAATAAATTTGGCAACAGCTGAGAATATCCACAGATTTTTAAAAATAACAATTCTTATTACATTTTTGAGTATTTCAATCAACATATATTATGTTCATCTTACACAACTCATAGTAGAACGACCTTCACCCTCTTACCCAACTTTGAGTTTTCTTCATTTTTTTTCTTTTTTAATATTTTTTCTTATTCCAGTTCCCTCTCCCATCTTCCCATGTCACCCATCTAACCCCCCATTCCTCCATCCACTCTGCAGGTAGGGTGAGGCATTCCAGGAGGGATCATCAAAATCTGTCAAGTCATTTGGGTAAGGTCTAGGCCATTCCCCATGTCTCTAGGCTAAGGGAGTATCCCTCCATGGGGAATGGGCTTCCAAAGTCTGTTTGTGCACGGGGATACATCCTGGTACCACTCTCAGAGGTCCTATAGAAAGCCCAGGCCTCCGAAATGAGAACAAAATTCAGGGATTCTGGGTCGGTCCTATGCTGGTTTCCCAGCTATAGCTCTTGTTTAGGTCAGCTGTTTCTGTGTGTTTCTCCAGCCCTTACTGGTTTTGACTACTTTGCTCATTACTCCTCCCTCTTTGCAACTGGGTTCCAGAAGTTCGGCCCAGTGTTTAGCTATAGGTGTCTGCTCTTGCTTCCATCAGCTATTAAGCTCTAGGAAAGGGCATTTGAGGTAGCCTCTTCACTATTGCTTAGATTGTTTTTGGGGGTCTTCCTTGTAGGTCTCTGGGCATATCCATAGTGTCAGATTTATCTTTAAACCTATAATGGCTCTATCTATTATGGTATCTCTTTTCTTGCTCTCCTATATCTTCCCACTACTGGAGTTCTGTTGAGGTCTTTGATCCATTTGGACTTGAGTTTTGTGAATGGTGATAGATATGAAGGTATTTGCAGTCTTCTACACACCAGCATTCACTTGTGTTAGCAAATTTGCTGAAGATGCTTTCTTTTTTCCTTTGTATAATTTTCACCGCTTAGTCAAAAATCAGATGTTCATAGGTGTGGGTCAATATCAATATTTTCAATTTGATTCCATTGGTCTACCTGTCTATTTTTGTGCCAATACCAAGCTGTTTTCCATACTTTACCTCTATAGTAGAGCTTGAAGTCAGGGATGGTGATGCCTCTGAAAGTTCCTTTATTGTATACGTTGTTTTGGCTCTTCTGGGTTTTTTGTTTTTCTATGTATAGTTGAGTGTTGTCATTTCACTGTCTGTGAATAATTGTGCTGGGATTTTGAAGGGTAATCATTGAATCTGTAGATTGCTTTTGGCAAGATTGCCATTTTCAATATGTTGAGCCTACCTATCCAAGACCATGAAGATCCTTCCATTTCTGGTATCTTCTTTAATTTCTATATTTAAAGACTCAAAGTTCTTGCTAAACATGTCTTTCATTTGTTTGGTTAGTGTTACCCCAAGATATTTTATGTTGTTTGTGGCTATTGTAAAGGATGATGTTTCTCTGCTTTCTTTCTCAACCCATTTATTGTCTGTTTATAGTAGAGCTGCTGATTTTTTTAGTTAATCTTGTATTATGACACTTTGCTGAAGGTGTTTATCAGGAGTTCCATGGTATTGTTTTTCATGTTATTTATATAAACTATCATATCAACAGCAAATAGTGATTTTTTTTTCTCTTTCCAATGTGAATCCCCTTGATCTCCTTTTGTTGTCTTATTTATCTAGAATTTCAAGTACAATATTGAAGAGATGGAGATATGATGTTCATTATTCTACAGGAATCACAATGATTTCCTCTCTATTTAGTTTGATGTTGGCAAGGGGAGAGGGAGTTAGAAGAATCACCTTATGCTTCTCTCAGTCCGTTTGATGTTGGCTATTGGTTTACTGTATATTACTTTTATTATGTTTAGGTATGTTCCTGTTATCTCTGATCTCTCCAAGACCTTTATCATGAAAGGGTGTTGGATTATTTTTCTTGATAATTTTTTAAATTAAATTTGAAACAATCTCATGTTATATGTCAATCCCAGTTGCTGAACCCTCTTGTCTTCCCTGTTCCCCCCACCAACCTTCATCTTATCCCACTTCTGTTACCCAGGGAGAGTGAGGCATTCCACAGGGGATCTTCAATGTCTGTCATACCATTTGGAGCAGGGTCTAGACCCTTTCCCATGTGTCTAGGCTGAGGGGTATTGGAATTTTTTCAAAGCCTTTTACATTGATGGATTTTTATATGTTGAACCATTCCTGCATCTCCGGGATAAAGCCTACTTGGTCATGGTGGACTATTTCTATGATGTGTTTTTGGATTTGATTTGCCAGTATTTTATTGATGTGAACCCAAAGAAAATGTTATCAGTGATATTTACTCCAACATAGGTACTCCAAAGATTCAATACTCTCTACAAAAGATACCACCATTTGGAGACCACCCATTCAATACATAGGCACTAAATATTGAAATCATAGAAAATTATCTATTTGTTTGTAGGATTTCTTTCTTAGATGGTGTCTTTTGTTTCTGTGAAATTTTTGAGAATTTTGAGATCCTTTTACAATTTTTATATACAACATTATAGTTACTCCAAGATTACAAGGATTGACTGCACATCGGCAGTTCAGTATTAACACATTTGTTCAACAATTGCTGGTGGAGTAGAAATGAACCATATTCACCAGGGATTATCTCAGAAAGCTGAAATAGACATTATAAAAATGGAGACATATGTGACCTGAGATCCAGAACTATTTGTCTTTGTGGAGCATAACCTTTCTAGTGGGAAAATCCATCCAGTTTATCAAATTATAGACTAGAAGTTTGTTTTGTGAGCAAAGGGATTTGGGGTTATAAGGGATATTTCTAGGTTAGCTGCTGAATTGAACTTATTTACTCTGAGGACAATTCTTCCTAAAGAAGTGGAATTTACTTTTTAGAACTATGCAGTTTTCTCCTCTGAAATCTAACAAGGATATATTAACATTATTTGAATATTGGTTAACTATTGCAAAAAATTAACTTTCACCTGACTTTAGTTAATAGATTGAGACATATATAGGTGTGTAATCTTTTCATTTATGTTACAGAGTAGCAAGAGACCTGCAGGAATGAATAGATGCCAGTTTCTGAGGAATATCATCTCAAGACAAAATCATGGTTTCTCCTTCTTTGCCTAGAATCCCTTTTGCTTTTAAGAAGCCAAAAATAATCACAGTTCTTTGCTGTCAGCATTAAAAGAAACCCCTATGTATGATTAACAAGAAGCACTATTGAGATTAAAGAAATCTAAATTTTTTAACTTATGACACAAATCCCAGTTTTTCACATCTACAATATAAAAGTGCTAAGTGGACTGTAACAGTAGTCAGTTATAAAGCTTATGCTACCCTTTACCACTCTAGATGGTAGAATACTTTATTACTTCTATTAAGATTATTTTCTTCATGATTTACAAATGAGCTTAGTCAAGAAACAGTTGTTTAAGTGTCCTATCATTTTCTAAAAATGTGTGTATTTTGAGACACTTCTTTCTGAGTCACCAAATAAAGCCACACTGCTAAGAAATACAGATGTATTGACAAAGAACAGAACTCAGAACCAAACTGTGGCCAAGGTTTGACTTTTTTCAAAAAGACTTGATTTATTTATTTCATGTGTATGGATGTTTTGTCTGCAGCTATATCTCTGCACCACTTCTCTACCTGTTCCTCCAGCAGGCTAGAAGAATGTGTTGGATCCCATGAGACTGAAGTTACAGAAGGTTGTGAACCCTTGTACAGATTCTGGAAATTGAGTCCAAATTCTTCCAAAGAAGAGCAAGTACTCTTAAACCTGAACCTCCTCTCCAAATCCCAAGAACTACCTTCTAGCTGAAGAAATATATTTTTGAACATTTGATTATTCTATATGTTATTGACAGGGCTGTAGCTTGGTTGATAGTTTACACAGACCATAGGAAATATTGTATTTGATCTAGTGCTATATAAACCAGGCATGGTGGCAAATGTCTCTACTCCTGGCATTTAGGAGATAAAGTTAGGAATATAAGAAATTTAAGGCACATTATCACCTAATCAGAAAGCTTGAGCTTAGCCCTAGGTAGTAAGATATTGCTTTAAAATATAGATTTACTACTTCTATCTTCTGCAATTCAGAAGACTATGGTAACACCCAAGAACTAAGTAGAGACTATCACATGTATTTGACAGAAAACAAAGTTCCTGCTAGTAAGTTTTAAGTGTTTGAACAAGAATTGAGATTAAAAGTTTACACATTCTCTATGTGCAAATATTCTCTGCCTAAATGCTACATTCCCAACTCAGTTGTAGGTTGTCAACATAAAACCTTCAAAAATAAGAAATGCGACAGTATTCTCAGTTGAAATTCTGCATGTCTATTGGCTTACAAACTAACTCCCATAATAAGCAGTATTGGATTTGTGAACTGAAACCATCAAGGCACAGATTATGCTGGCTTTGCACTTCTGCCTTCTATAAAGCCTGGATGGATATGACTCTTGCTGCTGACTCCTCAGCTCTTGGTGATGGCCCAGCCCACTACAAATTTTGTAGAAGGGAAGGGCTTGAGAACACAACATATTTCAGTGATAAATGTTTTAAAATTTTCCATTTGAATCATCAAACATTTAGATCATATTGCTGCTTGCTCAAGAAATTTCTTCACAGTCAGTAATATGGTCAGTGAGAGAGTTGGATGTTTCAATTTGAAGAACATCAACTTCAAAAAAAAAAAAAAAAGAAAGAAAAAAATAACTAGTTATTTTGCTGCTTACTAAATCTGTTTTATTTTAGCCATTGGATGTGTGATTTTAAGCTGAACTGTTTGAGGTTTAGAGCACAGTAGCATGCTTTCTTTTGCATTTCATCATAACATTCAGTCCTCACTGAAAATGACAATAAACAGCTTATAATTTTTCCAAGAGTTTGTGCACACATGTGCATGTTCACGTGTGTGTGTGTGTGTGTGTGTGTGTGTGTGTGTGTGTGTGTGTGTGTGTGATTACTGAATGGATAAAAATCAGTGATGCTCCAAAGAGATAAGCTGCCATGGTTTGGGAGCTTAATGTATTTTCTTGCTTATATTTAATGGCTATGTTTCTTGTTCATTGGCAGTATGGTGGGTCTTTAAGTGTGATCCTTAGCATATCAATATAGCACTAAATTAGGAAGATTTTTACAGGGTGCATTTCTTGCCCTCACCTAAGATTAAATTAACCCTTTGAAAAGCAGACTCCATGGGCTGTATTTCTTTATTTAAGGAAACCATAAACCTGGCATGATTGTGCCTGTCCCTAATGCCAGCCTTCTGGAGGCAGAGATACGAGGATTACCATGTATTATATACCTTCCTGAAGCCCCACATGTTGACATAGTAAGACCCTGACTCCACCAATCCAAAATTAAACCAACTAGAAGAAAACGAAACAAAATAACAGATACTGTGTTTGTGGGTAAACACTGGATTCATCTGTAGTCTCCAAACAGAGAATTGTAATTCAGATCCATTTATTTTAAGACAATATCTAGGAACAATGTGAGTTTGATCTTTTTTATTCCTTCTCTAAATGTTTTATTTATTATAATTAAATTTTATATAATAAACTTTACACTTTGATCATATTCATTCCCCTCTTCCAGCTTTATCCAGATTCATCACCATCTACCTACACACAAAACTTCATGTTTCATTTCCTTTACTCTAGAAAAAACAAAACAAAACAAAATATGGAATCCAGTTTATGTGTGGTTTCTCTCATAGAGTGTAGTTGGTAAACCCAAGTGTCACTCCATCACTCCATTGCAAAAAAGTGACTTTCCTTCACACTGCAGCAATCAAATGCCAATGCCTCTCATCTAGGACTGAGTCTTTGTGTCCATGTACTGACATACTGGCATAGCAATATCCTCTCTCTCTCTCTCTCTCTCTCTCTCTCTCTCTCTCTCTCTCTCTCTGTGTGTGTGTGTGTGTGTCTGTCTCTCTCTCTCTCTCTCTGTGTGTGTGTGTCTTCTCTCTCTCTCTCTCTCTCTCTCTCTCTCTCTCTCTCTGGTGGGATAATGGTAACCGGTTTTCCCCTAGGACCCATGACCTTCAGGTTCTTGGCCACATGTCTGTGAGGTCATTCCCTTCTTGAACCTGCACAATAGGTCCCACTTGTCTTCCTTAACTGTTAGCAAGGAGCTAGAATTTTATGTTTCCTTTGGTTTTTATTCAAAATGTTCTCCAGATTCATTTTATTTGACAAAAAGTGTCTATTCACGAGTTCTGATTTTTTTTTACTCCTTCCTCAAGATTTCCTCTGTGTTTTCACATGTATAGTAATCAAGATATAGAGTATTACATCACAGCAAAAAATAAATAGGGGCCCAAGACCCAGAGGCATACTGAACAGAAGCTTATTTCTCACCGATATTTTTTGTCTAGCTTGGAGCTCTGTTTGTCTTGATGCTGTTAGTTCTGTACTCAAAATGTATTTCCTATACCCTCTTAGGCATATAGCAGTTTTCTATCTGTAGGAATTCTTTGTGGTTTCATTAGGCAATATATATCATTCTTGACAACTTGCAAGCTGAGCTTGCAGGTGCTGCATAAGGACATATTTTTTTCTAGTTGTATCAGCTTTGCTTATTAAGTCTATTTGCATTTTTAAATTAATTTTATTGAAATTAAAAACAATCTTATTTTACATATGAATTCCAGTTCCCTGCCCCTCCTATCCTTCCTTTGGACCCATCATCTCCCCACCCCACCACACATCCACTGTCCATGGAAGGGTGAGGCCTCCCTCCCATAGGGGATCATCAAAGTCCAACACATCATTTGGGGTAGAACCTAGGCCCTCTCCCATGTATCTAGGCTAAGAGTGGATCCCTCCATGGGAATGAGTTCCCAAAGTGCATTCATGCACTAGGGATAAATACTTGCTATGAGCAGTTTCCTACCAGCCTGGTCCCAGAGTCATATCAGCCCTAAATAGCACACAGAGACACTGTATTAGATAGAAAACTGTTGGCCTTTTACTAGCATTTCTTATTGGCTAGCTCTGTCTTAAATGTTAACCTACTGCTATCAATCTAATTGTTTCCACATGGTCTTGGCATACCAGGAATGCCGGCCCTGCATCTCTTTAGCCTGCTACATTTCTGCAGAGAAGAGAGATATGTCCTGTTTGTCCCTGCTTATATTTTGATTCTGCCTAGCTATGTCACTTCCTGCCTATCTGTACAGAACTCCCGACCTCTATGATTAGCTAGTGATAGTATCTGCCATGCTCTGTTACTTCCTGTCTGGTCATTCTGTGTTGTATTAACCTACCAATAAGACAAACATATATACAGAAGAACATCCCCATCAAATAATATTTCCACTGTCAGCTGCCTCATAGACTGCACTTACTGGCACTTACATTCAGGGGACCTGGTTTGGTCTTCTCTTGGTTCCCCAGCTCTCATACTGGAGTCCATGATCTCCCACTTTCTCAGGTCAGCTATTTCTGTGGGTTTCCCCAGCATGGTCTTGACCCCTTTGCTCATCACTTCTCTCTCTCTACAATTGGAATCCAGGAGTTTGTACTACTCAGAGGTGGGAAAATAGCAATGGCATCATAAAATTCTCAGGCAAATGGATGTAACTAGAAGAAACCATCCTGAGTGAGGTAACCCAGACACAGAAAGAAAATCATGGTATGTACTCACTCATAAGTAGATACTAGACAGAGCAAAGGATAACCAGCTTACAATTCACAACCCCAGAGAAGTTAGGAAAAAAGGAGGACCACAAGAGAGATATACAAGAACTTTCTGAGAAGGGGAAAGGGACAAGATCTTCTGAGGAAATTGGGAGCAGGGGGGGGGGGTTAGAGGTAGGATAAAATGGAGGCAAGAAGGGAAGGGGAGAGGAGAACCTGAGGGATCAGGAAAGTTGAGTTGTAGGAAGAACAGAGGAGAGCAAGGAAAAGAGATACCTTAATAGAGGGAGCCATTATGAGCTTGATGAGAAACCTGGCACTAGGGAAATCTCAAGGAATCCACAAGGATGACCCCAAGCAATAGTGGACAGGCTACCTTAACTGCCTTTCCCCTATAATAAGATTGATGACTACCTTAAATGCCATCCTAGAGCCTTCACCTAGTAGCTAATGGAAGCAGAAATGATTCAATTCTCAGCATATAGGGATATTTAGTTATTAATCTGAGAATCTCTAGAAGTCTTGGTCACAGGTGGCAATTGTGTGGTTATGTTATGACTATGACAAACAGAGCTTTGCTTCATATCTACAAGTAAAATTAAACTTGTTTTCTCCTATGAAACAATTGAGTGGTTGGTTATATTAACATATCTGCTGTCTAGACAATCTATGTGGTAAGTTAGAGATTCAACTTGCATCTTCGTATGTCCCCAATATGTTGAGCCTGAAGCCCTTTTGTCCCCAAGTCTCAGAAAAGGATCTTGGTGAAGTATGCACTCTTTTATGATTCAGCTCAGCCAAAAATGTAGATTCCTTCTCCAGCAATGACAACTGGCCAGGATAGGACCATGACTCCACACTTGTAAAAAGAGACCTTGATTCTCCTTCAACTTTTGAGGATTGAAAGAGTTTAACATTAATGAAAACTGATGATATGATTGATGTCACTTCATAAAAGATAATTTTGTTCTTTGGGACTTTCCACTTGTATTTACATTAGAAGTAGAAAATGACTTTAAAAACCTGATATCATATCAAAAGTAACAGTGAAAAAGACAGTTTCTTGCGTCTATAATTTCTAAAAAATACTTTAAGGAAATAATAAGGAGGGTTTTTTTTTGGTTGGCAAATGTTTTTCCAGATTATGACAGAGATGAATAACTTCATTCCATTATGCTGTACAAATCATTTTAATGGAAACATCTAATATTAGAAAAAGAGACAAATGTTAAATCTATTATTTGAACCCACAAATATTTGACCTCATTCATTCTTCTCAAGGAAATACAAGTTTTATTTCATATTAATTAATTTATTTACTTTTTATATGAGTTTTTACCTGCATGTGTCTATGCACCACATGTGTGCCTAGTGCCTGCTGAGTTCAGAAGAGGATGTCAGATGGACTTGCCTTAACATTCAGTTGTGAGCTGATATGAATCAAATCTGTATTTTCTAGAGAAGTAACAGCTTAACCACCACAGGTCTTTAAAATCCATTTTTAAAACAAGTAAATATCCTAACTACCACATGAGTAACAACAGAATATCCTAGAGGAGTTTTGGTGCAGTTCCCATGATGATGCTGTGCCAGAAGGCTTGAATCAGACCAATAACTCATTGCAATGAACATTTTGTGAGTGAGGTTGATTGGACAGAAGGGTATAAGGGTATTCTTACTGCATGACACACCACAGTTCCCCATGGATGAACGAAGAGTTATTGAAAAAATAGAGGAGGTTATTTTTTTTGTTTTTTTTTTTGTCATTGTTGTTGTTTGCTTGTTTTGTTTTTAATTAATTGTTGGGGTGGCAGTTTGGGGAAGGCTTCAGGAGTGAGAAGCAGTTCTGTAAGAAGTAGGAGATAAGTGGGATTGAGATGCATGTGAAATATCCAAATAATCAATCAATGAAGAATTATGTTATTAAAACAAAAGGAAATACAGCTTTAAATGATGATAATAACAAAGGCAAAAACAATTGATAAATTGAGTGGAAGTGACTTAACTATGTTAAGTGTAGAAATATTTTTAAGTTCAATTTTTTTTTAACGATTGTAAAATTCAAGAATGCATTCCAAAAGAATCTTGCAAAGATTTCCTGGGGGATGCATATTTGAAGGTACCTCTGTGATTCCACTAATAGGAGTGAAACAACATTGACAGTTGTAGAGATGAGGTTGAAATTATAGTGTTAAATGAAGATGCCTCCATCTGATCTGGAGAGATGGCTTACAGGTCAGCAGTCATACTTCTGTGGATCAGAACCAGAATTTCGTTCCCAGTATCCACGCCAGGCAGCTGTCAACTCCATTTAAATCCAGCTCCCTACACTGTATTAGACAAGCACTTCTGTCATTCACAGGTATCTCTACCCAGACACAGGAGAAACATCAGACACATATATAGAAATTAATTAAGTCTTCATTAAAATAAAGAGAACGAAAGGTTTGGAAGATGATTTTCCTGTAAAGGGAACAAAGGGTGAAGATGGTAGACTGTGGGGTATGTACAGCAAGTTATGTGATTATATATATATATATATATATATATATATATATAAATAAAACACAAGATGAATGCTTTTACAAGATGAATGCTTCATTGCATTTTATATGTAAATGATAAAATCCAGAAGACAAGATCAAGATTAAGACATACGGATATATATATATATATATATATATATATATATATATATATAGAGAGAGAGAGAGAGAGAGAGAGAGAGAGAGAAGGAGTCCTTAAAAAATTCTCAATAACCATTCAAGATGGGAGTTTGAATCTGAATGCCTTTTTCCTATAATGAGATTGATGACTACCTTAAATGCATCCAGTAGTTGATGGAAGCAGAAGCAGAAATTCACAGCTAAGCACTGAGTCAAACTCTTAGAATACATTTGTAGAGAGGGAGGAGTGATGAGCAAAGGGGTCAAGACAGAGGAAACCAACAGAAACAGTTTACCTGTGCAAATGGGAACTCACAGACATCAATCTAACAGCTAGAGAACCAGTATAAGATCAAACCAGTATGTGTGAACATGAGTGATAGTTGGAGGGCTTGGGCAGTCTATGGGGCCACTGGCAGTGGAACCAGCATTTACCCAAAGGGCACGAATGGGCTTTGGGAGGCAATTCTTTATGGAGGGATACTCTCTCAGCCTAGATACACCAGAGAGGGCCTAGGTCCCTCCCCAAATGATGTGTCAGACTCTGATAATCCCATATACAAGACCTCACCCTCCCTGAAGAGTAGATGTGGGGTGGGGAGATGATGGGGTCAATGGGGGGATAGGAAGGAGAAGGAAATGGGATTGATATATAAAATAAGATTGTCTTAACATAAATAAAAAGATTGTAAAAAATTCTCAAGATCCCAATATTTTTTCATCAATTTTCTGGAAAATGTCCAACATTGTGTGTCAAAATCTAAAATGATGCATACATATCATGGTTCAGAAAACTTAGACAGAAAAAAGATGAATAGAATGTATACTGGTCCTTGCTGGTAATTTGGAAACTAGGCCATTTAGTCCTGTTTATATGTCTTACATTATTTTATAGCAATTTTAGGACCATAACAAAATTGAATAGAAAACATTCTTTACTTTCCATATTTTCCCCACCCTTACATATCATCCAACTTCTCCTATAAAATTCTATACCAAGTTTCACATATTTTACAATTCAAAAACTTAAAGGAGAATGTTAAATATTATCCAAGGTCCACATGTTGTTTTGGTCTTTACAGTTGGCACCATACATGCTCTGGATTTTCATATTCATAAGTCTGTTGCACACCAATAGAGTATCATATCCATATCTCCTTCGCTCTAAAACAGCATTGTACTCTGTCAACTCAATCTGCTCTTTCTCAGAAATCTCTAGAAACTGAATATCTCCAGGCCTTGTATTATTCCCCATTTAGGTGTTATAATATACATAATATAAAATATCCCTTTAAATAGAAAAAGTTTTCCTAGAGAGATGACCTTTCAGTTAAAAAATCTTGCTGCTATCTCTTCATTATCACCTGGATTTATTTGATTCCCTGTACTCATACCATATTGCTCAAACAAATTTTAACTCCATATCTGCACAATCTGACTCCCTCCTTAAGTCTCTTCCACATATTGTTTAAAATGTCAAATTTTTCAAAAAAAAAAGTACCAAAATCCCCCCTTATAACTATTTTAGTTACATAGTTCAGTGTTTTCATATGTTCCTCATTGATGTTGTATATCCATTTCTGTCATCCATTTCAGTAACTCTTTTTGTTCTAGAAAACTGAAACACATGAGATGTGCCTAAGCAAGTCAGCCTCAGTACCTACAGGTTCATAGACTATGTAAAACAAAGAGCTGCTGGTGCTCTTGTCCTGGGTCACTCCTGTGTGGTCTTCCCTGAAACTGTTAATCTCACTGTAGATTGATTGTATATGCTGTTTCCTTGTCTGCTTGTTTGACATTCTCCTTGACTTTGGGACATTTACTTACAATGTGTCTTGGTGAATATTTATTTAAGTTTGTTTATAAGTCATCTGAATGTCTTCAATGCTAATGTTCAAGTCTTTCCTGTCATTCAAGAAGTTTTCAAGGGTCTGTGTAATATTCTCTTTTCATATCATCCATGCTGAGATTTTCATAACACACACATTGGGGTGACTGATGGTGTCTCACAAAGTCCGTTGGGGCATTTACTTCCCTTTAATAAGCTTTCTTTTCCTTTTTCTTTTAAAGAAAAATAGTGTTTGTACATGTAACTGGGTAAGAATGTGTACACATGAGTGCAATACTCATAGAGGCCAGGTAGTGACAGACTCCCTTCAGCTCTAGTTGTAGTAGTTGTGATCTCCCCAACTGCATGCTGGGAATTCCATTCTAGTATTCAAGAAGAGATATATTTCGCTTTCCTTGGTAACTTTTCTGTCCTTCAGAAATGAACATTTTTCAGTGTAATGTATTCAAACCCATTTATTTATTTTCCCTGATAAACTATTATTTATTTCTCAGCTCTAGAATTTCCATTTTAGGTCTTTGCTCTTCCTACTAGTAATTTTCTATTCTTTCTCCTAGGGATTTTGTTTACAGGCAAGGATCATGACTTTCTGCACATTGCTCTTGAATTCTTTATACATTGTTAAGTGTACTAGTTTAAAGTCTTTGTAGACCAACATCAGGTCATCTTAGGTATACCATCCTTAGTTTTCTATTTACTTTTAAAATTATGGGCTGTGCTGTATAATTAATTTGTATGTTTTGTTATTTTGTTGTTAGTGTTAAAAGATAGAAATCTGTGCCTTCCTTCCATAAGAATTTAGTGAGTATTTAAATTTCTTTGTTTATTGATTTGTGTTTTGATTTCTCTAGCCAGCCCTGATTCTTCAAATCAGCCTAGAGTCTAAACCTTAGCTCTTGCCAGGTGACTTTTGAGCCAATGGCTTTCTCCCAGTGTGTACAGTTACTTTCTATTTCCCCTTTTTAACACCTTAGTGTTTGACATTGTCAAAAAGAAGAAAAATAAAAAACAGAAAAGTGAGAAGCAATGTCTTTTCAAGTCTCCCAAAAGTCACTGAAGATAAACAAAGCATCTTAGAATAGGGGTACAAATTCAGCAGCAGAGAATGCCTGCTGTATGACCATCTCTGGTCAGAAACAATAGTCACATGGTTTCTAAATACTTGGATGGTACACACTTGTTCTCTCTCATCTGTCTTTCTGCTGAAAGCACTCAGGTGACTGTTCTAGAACACGGCCTTAGTTGTTGGTTATACGGATAAGACATATTTAGATACTGTTGTCTCATGTGCTCAAGCTAATGGAAATTAACTAAATTAAAGTTATTATTTAATAACTCTATAGGACATCTCAAACCATAAATAGGATATTGAAGAATAGTGTCCAACAATGGCAGGTCAGAAAGATTTGGGCAGTGCTCCTTTTAAGTAGCTGAGACACAAATCCCTCATGCTTCATTTTTGGCTTTTTTCTATTCCTAAATCTTGCAGTTGCTTTCCTTTAAGCATTGTTCTCTTCACTGATATTACCTAAAGGGAAAAGTTTATCTTTACCCTTTACCTAAAGAGGAAGTGTTTATCTTGGAACATGACTTTCAAAGAAGGAGTTCATGGCAAGGAAATGAGAGAAACCAGTGCAATTTGCTTGTGACATTGATGAGAAATTCTCCACACAGCATTAGAAAGGAGAGAGAAGGAAAATGCCAGCATAGCTGCTCAGATGTCTGTGACTCTTGCTTTTCTATTAAGATCATGAGGTGGTGCCAACCACAGTCATGGTGTGTTTTTGTTCTCCATTCAAACATTTCTGGAGACACAGTTACAAGTGTACCCAATGACTAGCTTCATCAATGCCCTACGTATTTCCTAATCTAATCAAGCTAGCAGCAAAAGGAAACTACAACAAGAGCTTTGCCAAAAGCAGACATATTAATGTATGTTGAGAAACTAGATGAATAATCAGTAAGACTAGTAATATTGATCAAAAGCAATGTGGAAATAACGATAGCCATTCTTTTTATTGCAAGTGAACCACACTTCTACAAAATTATGTGTTTAAAGATAAATAGGATAAAAGTTTATTTTTGTCTGAGAATAAAGAGAGGGATTGAAAGATGGAGGAAAAATGGATGGCAAGAAGAGTGCAGAGTTAATACAGAAGAGAAACCATATTATTGAATGCTGGAATAGTAAAAAACATGAGGGTCTTATGAAGACAGAATAGACAATGGCTTGAACATATGACTGTGAAGGAGGTTTTCAGACTCCTAATGAGAAGCACTTAGGTTATTTTCAAGGTAGAGGTTTATAGAGATACTATGGAGAAAATTAAGTAAGATAGTTAAAAGTGAGAAGACTAAAAAATTGAAACACTAGAATTCTTCAAAGGTATTCAAATTGTTGTTGAAATTACCAAAAATTATACCAGAAACTGGATTGCAAAAAGTTCCAATGTTTCTACTTTGTAGACATGTAGAAGAGGGAGAACAAAGGGTTCTGATTCACTAGACCAAGGAAGGGAGTGAGATGATGTAATCTGATAACATGAATTCCAGAACTGAGCAGATCTAGAGAGCAGAGAGAAAACAGGGTTGGAATGAAACAGCTTCTAAAAAGCAAAGAAGAACCAATATCATTTTATGTTGTTGTGATAAAATAAACTGACAAAACAAAACCTTTTAGAAAAAGATTTATTAAGGCTTTTGGTTCTAGATAGAGTCAGTCATGATGGGGAAGGCTGGGTGGCAGGAGCAAGAAGCTCACTGATCACATGGTGTCTGCATCCAGAAAACAGAGAGAAATAGTGGACAAGACAAGACTATAAAACCTCAGAACCCAAACACAGTGATTGCTTTCCCTGCGAAGCTCTACCAAAAGTAGCATCAACTGAGACTAAGAGTCCCAGTACATGCATTTATGGGTATATGTTATACATTCTAATTACAATAAACCCATTCTACTGTTACAGATATGATAAGATGAGAGAAAATCAGTTTTAACTTTAAAGAGGATCATAAAATTAGAAGGTATTAATTACTTCTAGAAAAAGTGAGGAATCAAATGCAACTCAAATTTTAATGGAAATTTTAAAAATAAAAGTTAAAAAAGACAATTTATTGAAATCCACATGGTAGAGTGAGAGAACAGCTTTAGGAGTCAGTGAGTGTGGGAATTGGGTCAGACTGAGATCTTTGGAGCCATATGGAGAAAAAAAAACCCTTGTAGATAAAGGTTTCTTTTAGACACTTACAGAAAACTAAGATGTGGGATTTGACTAAGTGAGCTGTGATAGTATAAGGTAGAATGTGACTGGATGGCAACAGTATGTTATAGGATTGAAAGGGAAGTGCTACTAGGAATATGTGGTGGTATAGACCCTGCTTATTCAGTCTCTAGGCCCCTGAGAATTTGGAGCAGACAGCTGGGAGGAGGCCATGTTGCAGAGAAAGAAAACTATAGTGCATGCCCAAAATGTTAATCGTAGTTACCCTGGCAAATTTCCTTCCTATACATCCTAGGCTGTCTCAAGTTTACTTAATGGTTCAGATATTATTTACAAAGCAGTTATATATATATATATATATATATATATATATATATATATATGTGTGTGTGTGTGTGTGTGTGTGTGTGTGTGTGTGTGTGTGTGTGTGTATATGTATATTTATATGCATGTGTATGCATATCTATATAGGCATACTATGTGTTTATATGTTTGACTTTTTTTATGTTTGTACATCAGTATGGCTAGAGATATTCTAATTTGGTAACTTAGAATGAAAGCTTTGGACAAAGGAGAAAAAAGATTTCATAAATCCAATATTCTTTCAGCAACAAATCTTTCTATATCTATTTTACTTCAGCTGTGTTTTTTAAATTGCTTTGCGAACACAAGTCTATGTTCATAGAGAAAATCGACATCATTTTTTTTTAACAAAGTTGTTGAGATGTGAAACTGAATGGACCTCAACAATCACACTTATTGATGTGTCAGTTGTGAAACACTGAGCAGATGTCTCCCTTACATTCTCTCTAATGATGCCTGGATATTTTCAGGGAGATTTCAACTAAATTGGATGCTGCAGAGTGGATTCTTCCCACTCCCAATGCCTGTGTTACATTTTTATTTCACAGATACTTCTCAAACCTATTAGTTCCTCTAATCTGGAAAATGTTAGTTTCCTTTTATTTTTTTTTCTCACTTTTCAAGGTTATGGTTAAGAATGTAGGCATGAGCTGTGGAATGAGACTCTTGGGGTTTCGAACTTAACAATTTCTAAAAGACAAGTTTTTTTTTTTTTTTTTTTTGCCTTGAGGAGTTTACAACATGACTCATTGAACAAAGGCAGGCCCTTCACTTTGCACAACACAAAACTGACTGAAATAAGTTTAGTAACACTGACTGAAAGGATAGAAGATATTAAATATCATAAAGAGAATGATATATGAGTATCAGTGGCAGAAAACAAAGGATGTTTTAGGAATAAAATGGTAGTAGGAGCAAGAAAATGTATTTTAAACAGAAACATGAATTAAATGTATGTTTTAGTTTCCCTTCTGTCCTTATGATAAATATCCCAATGAAGACAATTTGTTGGCAACAAGCTACATTTTGGTTTACACTTCTGAAAGAAGTTGAGGTGGAAAGACATAATTATGAAATAAGGCATGACTGCAGGATCAGGTAGATGGCTGATCACATTGCATCTTCACTCAGGAAACAGAGTGAGAGAGTCATCAGGATAAGAAGCCTCCAAGCCCCCACACAGTGAAATATATGATCCATCAGGGCTCTACCTACTCATGCTTTCATAACCAAAAACTGAGACCAAACATTCAAACACATGAGATTGAGTATAGTACACCATAGCAGTGAAGTCAGGAAAATAATGGACTTGTTTATTTATGGGAGAGGTTAGACAGATATGCATGCACGTTGAAGAATTGGGACCTTGAAAGCTGTTGTTTAACACATCATTCAATGTGACATCATTCCAAGCCTATAATTCTCATTTGCTTAAAAAAATCGTTTAATAGAATGAATGGATATTTTTTAATGTCAATTAACTGGGTGAAGGTAAGTGCAAATATTAAACACTTATTAGGACAAATAACCCTCAAGGTATACATTTATAGTTCCAACATTTAAAAGACAGAAGCAGTAGTATTGTGTGATAAAATCTAGCCTGCCATCCTGGTCTACATAGAAAATTTAAAGTTATATATTGAGATCCTGTAAAATAAAATGCAAAACAACCAACCTAACAAGCAAAAACTTCAGAATGAACCAAGAGTAGGAATGTATGTGTAGCACAGTAAAAATATCACAAAATAAGAAAGAAAAAGAAAATTTGAGCCAGTTCGGCTCTTTGTCATTTAACATCTGGCAATTTTAAATGAACATCTTGCCTTAGTTCTTTCTTTGCTTTGAAGAAATAATGTCTTAGGACATAATACAACATATTTTTCTATACAGTGAATAAATTTTGCTCTTTGGAGTACAAATAGACTCTGTCAGCCTTGACTCTGTATTGATGAGTACATTGTTATATACCTGCCTATGAATATGACAAACTTCCACTTAAGTTTTGTTTATAAAGTTGGTATTTGACTACATTTGGATGGTAGGCATGTTTGCTATTGAGAATTATTGAGAATTGTCTTGTTTTAAAGAAATCTGAAGAACTAAATTAACATTAATTTATAATCATGTTTAAGGATGTTCAGCAGATGCCTGCTTTCAGTCAATGATAGGAATCCACAGAGAAACCAGCCCTGACTAGGGTGCTAAAATTTCGAACTCCGTGATACTTCTGTAGTCAACAGTAATGATTATTTTATATTTCTTCCACTGATTACAGAGCAAAGAAAACAATCAATCTAACAAGTTAGAGGCAGGTGTAGTTCACTGATAAATAGATCTCCCAGAAACAAAAGCCATGAAATTAGATCTCATGAGAAAAAATGAAAAAGGAGTAAATAATTGTGAAAGAACCTTTCTTTCCCTGGGTGATCTCATTTTTTCAGAAAAGCCTCGGGAGGTATATGCTGATATCCCCATTGTGCAAGTAAAAAGAGAGAGACATAGGCAGCTGGCCACATAGCTTAAAAAAATCTCAGAGCCTGATTTGAAATTCTGATTTCAAGATCCCTTTCCCTCAAACACAATCCTCCATAAGCCTTTATGTTAAACTTGCCTTGATCTTCAACATTTCACTTAGGGTATGGAAAAAGGGATTTAAAAAGTAGATTCTAGTATTTTTGGTCACTTAATAAGTGCTAGTGCATGATACAAATCATCTCATTTGATTTGATTTGATTACTGGGTTCACTTTCAGTGATACAAACAGTAAAAGAATAAGATCACATGTGGAGGAAAATAGGACAGCAACAGATTGACCTTTTTGTCATGCAACAGTGAAAGAAATATTAAAATAATCACTGCTGTTGACTACAGAAGTATCCTTCAGGTGAATGACTGCCAGGTATTTTCTTTAAAAAATGGTTACCATAGATTGATGTAAACTGAAGGCCATTTTAGGGTAACATTGGTGACAGTGTGAAACTAAAAGAAAATTATGAATCTGAATATTTAGATTAATGAAATCACGCATATGACATCATCAGAAATTTAAAGTACTAGAACTTGTAGATCAGGATATGTAACCCAGGAGAAGTCCAGAAACAGGATATGCAGAAGTGTGACAGGAAAAGCTCCTGGGTCTGTCAAAAATGATGGAAATGGAACAATGACACTGCTGTGGATCTGAGTTGTGTCCTGAAAACAAGATTCTCAAAATGTGCATACATGCACACAAAGTATGCGTGAGCATACAAATGCACACACACACACACACACACACACACACACACACACACGTCTCAAAACAAAATCATATGGTGCACTTAGAAGAATCATGTGCTGTGTCATTTATGAAAATGATTTGTGAAAAAAAGGTTAGTATGTTTCATCACAAGTTATATCCAAACAGTGGGTGAAAAGGGAACGATATAGCCACACTTTTATTTGCACATCATCATATAATACTTTACTATATTCACTTAAGCATAGAACAATCCTAGCAGATAAAAAAAATATCCTATTGACTTTATTTATTACAGATTCTATAAGGGTAGTTAACATTAGTTACTTTCTTTTAAATGTTTTCATTTTATTGTATTTTTCATTCTCTCTCTCTCTCTCTCTCTCTGTGTGTGTGTGTGTGTGTGTGTGTGTGTGTGTGTGTGTGTGTGTGTGGTGAGTGTGTATGTGTGCATGTGTATCAGAGTGTGGAGGTCAAATCACAACTTTCAGTTCATTCTCACTGATCTGGGAGTTCTTGGGATTGGATTCATCTCAATTCATCTTGTCAGGCTTCGTGGCAAAAGCCTTTGCTCACTGAGACATTTCACTGGATTTCTTCACTGAAATCAGATCGACATTGCCTGGCAGAATAGGATAAACTATGATAGTCCGCTCAAAAAGGGTTTGGGGGGAGCATTTGTGTGTGTGTGTGTGTGTGTGTGTGTGTGTGTGTGTGTGTGTGTGTGTGTGTGTGTGTGTGGTGTAGATTTACTTGAGAAACATGATGGAATATATTCATAAGATTTTCCTTATATGTTAGTTGGATTGCAAGAGTGTTGTCCAGGCATCAGGAAGTGCTCTATGTAGCATAGCAGAAATCACACATTATACTTCAGTATGTTACAGGAATGGTAAGGTAAAATTATAAAGTCAGTACCATGTGCTACATGTTCAGCACACTATCTATACAAAATAAAATGAAACAAAACAAAAACCCAGAAATTAAAGCACAGAATTTCAGTCATTTGACCTTTGCTAAAGAGACTGATGTTATGCATTTTTCCATATCTTGTATTTGATTTTCCTCAGTAACTCAATGTAAGTTGTATGTCATTTATTCCTAGTATTCCTTCCCCAGAAGCAGAACTATTAGTTGTAGAATAGATATGTTTTAATTATTTATTGAAAATGTAAACAGCTACAAGCAATGTAGCGCCATAAATAAAAGTGGCTAATTTTGGAACCATTAAAGTGTACTGATAATTTCAGTTCTCTGTCAACTGAAACTATCAACAGGGGAGTGTTTCTTGGAATTGTCAGCCTCTCTGTCACAAATTTGCCCCAAGGGAAGTGAGTCTTGATGGGGAATTTTGCTTGCCTTGGTAGGGAAGAATACTTATAGGAGTTATTTCAAGATGAAAATTTAATGACGATTTTGTAAAATATTTATAGTGGAACTATAAATAGAGTTTTCTTAAAGTTCATAAAATACAGCTTTTCGTGATTCTCTCTCTGCAGGTGTGTGTGTGTCTGTGTCTGTGTGTGTGTGTGTGTGTGTGTGTGTGTGTGTACACTGAGACCGAGTTCCATTATGTGTCATAGACTAGCCTCTCTATTTGCCTACCCCATCCTATACAATGTTCTGACAGAAATTATCATCATGTCACTGACTTTCTCTTTTTCTATACTAATATGATTACCTCTCTTTTCCACACATGAAAGCATTACTTTCTGCTATTCATCACTGCTTTACACTGATCTTTGTGATACATGCAAAGGTCCAGAGAAGGCAAGAGTACCAACTACATTTTATTGATGTATTTACAATAAGAAGCAGCTAAAATTACTTAACTTCACGTACCTTTGCTACATTTTAAATATATAATTCATGTAACTACAATTAATATCTACTAACAAAGAAAAATTAAAAGTTATCTGATATAAATATTGTTAGGTTGATTCCTTTCTGATAATTATGGCTTTAAATCTCTGTGACAACCTATTTTTCTAAGTTTCTGTATAGAACATTTGCTTCAGTGTAGAGTTCGGTTATTTATGTATCAGGTAGAATAAGTGGGAAGTTTTTTATTGTTCATTGGCTGAGTCTTGAGCAGATATGATTAAAAACACTTTTTAGTAAAGACAGAAGTAATGTTTAAATAATGAAATAATGACTTACATTTAGACCTTGTTGAGTTTTCAGTGACAATTCAAGAAGGAATCAGCTGCATTTTCTTTTGGGGGAGTTTTTTATTTTATTAACTGTTATTATCTCTGTTTTCACATTAGGAGAATTTCATTTTTTCTTTCCTTTTAACAATACTCTTTCTACATTAGACATTATCTGTGATTATTAGTAGGCTTGAATATGGACACATTTTAATAATTGTGAAATACAGTAATCTAGTAAAGATGTTAGATGATTATTGAAGACTGATTTACCAAAAATGGTAATTAGTCTTAATTATACCTACCACTCAATAGTATCTACAAAACAAAAAACTTTAAACATTTAACTTTATTACCCAGTGTACTCTTTGGAATGAATTCATGTTATGTTTTTTTCTGCTCCTGACCCATGAAATATTTATTTCCCAGGATTATTTTATGTACTACCAAATACATAATTATATAGAGTAGGAATAAAAATCAAGCCTTTACCAATAGGAAGTTATAAAGAAATTTAATTTTAAACAGTTCTTCTGTGTACATAAAATTCTATCATTTGATAAAGAAAGTAAGCTTGCTTTCTGAGATTGTGTGTGGTGTGTGTGTGTGTGTGTGTGTGAGTGTGTGTGTGTGTGTGTGATGGAGTGATTATTTCTTTTTATTTCTGATTTTGTTTTGGAGGTCAGATTTCATATAGGATAAGCTGGACTCAGACTTACGGTGTGTAGAATGACCTTGCACTCTTGACTTTCTGTCAGCCTCTCACGAGAGTGGAGATGAGCTATAGGTAGCTCAAAATTGGGTTCATTTGAATCTCAAATTATATGTGGAGGACCATGCTGTAAGGAGTACGGTTTTTTCCTCCCGCTGCCAGGTCTTGTCCTGCTACCACGCCACCAGCCCCAAATAACACACAGAGACTCTGTATTTGATACAATACTGTTGGCCCGGTTACTTGTTACTTATTGGCTAGCTCTGCCTTTAATTATTAACCCATTTCTATGTATCTTCACATGGCCTTCTCTTACCGGGAGGCGGCTGGCGTCCAGCTCTCTCCAGACTCTCCATCTTGACTCCTCCTTCCTACTTCCTATTTCCTCCTTGTCTCCTAGTCCCTCCTATCTTCCTTTCCTATTGGCCAACAGTGCTTTATTATTAACCAGTATGAGAAACATACAGAATGACCTCTCCCATCATCTCCTCTTTTCTGTCTAAATAAAAAGAAGGGTTTTAACCTTAACATAGCAAAATATATTATACAACAGTTATCAAGTAACAATCACAGTTAACAACATTTAGTCCATTAACATTTAGCAAGATTTGAAGAAAATATTTTATCATCTATTCTATCTTTGTGTGTCTAAAGTCTAAGTAACTTATCTTTAATCCTAACTAATGAAAACTATAACCATTACTATCTGTCTTCAACTCCTTCAAAGACCACAGAAGGATAATATATAAACTCTAGAAATGACAGAGACATCTTGCCTTTGTCAGTCACCTGAAGTTCTTCTGTAATCTTCCATCTTCAGCCCATAGGCCATAGTGTGTCTGGCAGACTCTTCAGCAAAGCAGGAAACTTTAAACTGTCTTCTTGTATTGGCAGTTTGTCAGTCACTTTCCTCTGTGTCCTGCAGACTGTCTGGCAGACTCTTCCATGAAGCAGGAACTCTATAGCAATGTCCATCTTGAATCAGCAATCACTTTTCTATGGGTCCTGTATGTCCAGTTTATATAGCACAAAGTCAAACAGTCCAGACAAGAGCAGTATCTTGTCCACATGGCTAGTCTTGCCATATTGAAAGCAAACTCCATAACGAGTTTCTTCAATGTCCATCTTCCTTTCTGTTGCAGGTGGTATTGCCAAGAGCAATTATGTCTCACTGTCACGAAAATCCTAAACCATTTTAAATGCCATATTCTGTAGGTCTTTGAAAGGTTTGAAGAATGCCTATCTATCTCAAATACATCTCTGTGTATCTTGAAAACCTAACTAAGTTAACTCTAAGCTTTGACTATCATAGGTAATTATCTATAATCTGTACTACATTATACAATATGTTTCTGAATGAACTATATAAACAAAATGCCTAAACAAAAGGAGAAATATACACATCACAAAATTGACCTTAAATTGTATCAATAAATGAAAATCCATTCCAAAACAAAATAATCATATCAATACCATAATTCCCTTTTTACCTTTAAAAATAATTGGCTGTGATCATTACCCATTTATAACCAACCATTTAAATGAAAACAAACATTTATAAACGATATTTGGGAATTTGGGCGTCGTTTTTTCCAAACTACTTTCTGCTGATAGGGGGCGCTGTCATGGGGATCTTAAGAAGATGTAGAAATCTTGGCTGTAGTCTGCGAGGCTGCTTTGTTCAAGCTGTTTTGAATGTTGGATCATCAGCGACTCTGTTTTAGGGGGCCTGGCTTGATCAAACCACATTAGTCTGCAAGGAATCCACAGGTTTTTATTTTCTGTGGAAACAAAAATAGAAATTTTTTTCCCCAGTAACTTGTCCTTAGACTTAAATTTTTGAGTCAAAGCATTTTTAAAATATATAAATTGAATTAATCCAGCAGCATTTCCTTTATCAGTTGTTGTTATTTTCTCGGCAGTCAAACAATGTAGAGACAACACAATAGCATACAGTAACCAGATTCATTCTGTGCTTTTCATCTTTACGTGGCTTTATTATTACTCTGTTTATTTTACTTTTATTTTTTCATTTTTTGACTGTGTAACTCTTATCTGTCCTGGAATTTACTCAGCATACCAGGTTTACTTTGCAAATCACAGAGATCTGCTTGCCTCTGTCTCTTGAGTGCTGGGATTAAAGGCATTTGCCACCACACCCAGCTCTTCTCTGTCTTTTTAAGACCATTTTTTTTTTTTCTCTCAAGCCTACGTATTTTTTTTTTTTTTAAACACACTGTAAACTTTTAGTACTTTTTCTTAATGTGAATCTGTCTTTACTGTAAATCTTTATCTTTTTTTGGCCATGAGTCTTTATCTGTTAAACAACAACATTGTTAAAATGAAAGTCTTTGTTTCTGCCGCAGTTTACCAAAGATGGTGGCGGGTACTCTTACTGCCAGCACTGAGAGCTGTGCTCACCGCCTTGGTCTGCGTTGCCACCCAGAAAGCATGCTGCCGGCTTGGAGATGTGGTCACTGCCATTGCCATCTCTCATACACACTTGTTATTCACTGTTTTGTATATAGTTTTGTATTAAGCCTAAATCTTTTCTTTAGACTAAAAGGTAAATTGTAGTGAGGTAGTCCTTCTGTAGCACTGACCACGCCCATTGGGGGGTGGAGCGATGGGCGGAGGTGACCTGAGGAAGGAGGTCGGAGGGGGCGAAGAAGGCGCTCTCTTTCTGGCGTGACTCGGACAGGAGAGGATCGGGTTGAATTTCCTGGTGTTCATCTGTCTAGGTTGTAAGTTATTTCTCCCTGAATAAACATCTATTCGGCCTATTTGTTTATCCTGACCCTTATTTACCGCAATACCATGCAATCCTGTTTAATGTTTTAGGTAATTCAGGTTTCAAAGTTGACACATAAGTTTTGTTTCTTAATGTATACCATGCCTCAATTACTCAAACCAACCAGTCATTTCCAATCATTTCATGCTAATTAAAAGATATTCAAATTTAGATTTTTCAAAATATATATTTGCAATACAAACAAAACAGGAACTAATATTAACTCAATGATTTGAAATATGAATTGGTAACTTTTCATTATTTTTTCTTTCAACATATAAGAAATACATATATATATATATATATATATATATTGTCAAACCAGCCTATAACCTTTTCATTATGAGGTTAAAATTAAGGTAGTAATATGTATCTATCTTCTAGTTTTATTGTATATTATCTATGTTCTTGGTTTTTTACTAATACAGTGTCATTTTTAGTTTTTCACTTTCAGTTGAGCAAAAAACACAAATAGTATCCAGACAAGTTGATGATTTTATAAAAATGTTAACATGATTATACTCATAGATTGTGTCTACCAGAATTATCATCAGAGATTTCATTCAGTAACTGATGGAAACAGATGCAGATACTTATAGTCAAATGTTAAGCCATGTTTAGGAAATCCTGCTGAAGAGAGGGAAGAAGGATTGTAGAAGCCAAAAGAGTCAAGGAAACCACAAGACAATTCATAGAATCAACTAACCTGGACAATCAGGAGCTCACAGAGACTGAACTGAAAACAAGGGAGCCTGAATGGGACCAACTAAGGCCCCCTATACATTTATGCATACACATAAACATATACATATATACAAATGTGTATGAATAATTATATGCATACATATACATACACATATATATGTGACTGCCTGATCTACTTGGAGGACTCCTAATAGTGAGAACAGGGGTACTTCTAATGTTTTGGCTGGCTTTGGAACCCTATTCCTCATATTGTGTTGCCTTACCCAGCCCTAATACAAGGGAAAGTATTCATTCTCACTGCAACATGATATGCTATGTTCTGTTGATATCCATGGGAGTCCTGCCTTTATCTGAAAAGAAATGTGGGAGGATTGGATGGGGTGGGGAACAAAAGGTAAGGGTAGAGAGTGACTGGGAGGAAAAGAGGAAGGGAAAAGTGTGGTTAGAATAAAAATTATTTTAAAATTCTAAAAAACATAAAGTTAAAAATAATTTTGTGATAAAATCAGAAAGAAGTCTGTTAATGCTGACATTTTTTCATAGCAGTTCTTTTATAATCATGTACAAAGCATCTAGTCTTCTGTTTTACAATTTTAGTATATAAACTAGAGTTTGTATTTAATATGATCATTTAGGAGAATTTTAGAAGAATTTGTCTTGAAAGTTCTGCCTGAGCTACGCTACTATTTGTGGCTATGTAACTTTAATCTGATTCTGGTTTGTGCTACTTCAAGAGGCTATGCATGATCTTTTATATTTGTTTCTTAAGCAATATGTTCAAAACAAATGAGAAATAGTATCAGCATCTTGCCCATACCATCGGCAAATGAATATATTTAAAATGTGTGTATGTGAATTGTTTAATTAGATTTGAGAGGTGCTCATGAAACTGTCATCAGTAGAATTGATAATGCCAAACCTGTAAATTACATTTTATATGTGTTAACACTGGGATATCTGTGTTCTGTGAAAATAAAATGTTTTATAAAATGTTACAGAATATGCAATTAAACAGTGGCTGTGTGACTGATTGTGGTGACAGGTTTGTCCAGGAATTGAGTTAACACTATGTCATCCCTCCAGGTCCCTGTTGCAGGTGACTTTTGAGGCTACTACTGGAATAGCATACATACAAGCTAAACTCATAATTGTTGTTTCAAAACTTGATAAAACCTTGTTTATCTCCTTTGAATAGTTGAAGATGTATTTCAGTGGATATGTCTCTTGAAAGCACACATCCAAATCTGTAAATTGTTTTGGGCTTCTATTTTAATAGGAAGGAGATGAGTAAAACTTTTTTTTTCCTTTTCTGACATGCTTGAGTGAGAAAACACAGCTATAGCACCATCTCCTAAATGGAACAGCCTCACTCTTTCTCGATGAGTTTGGGAAAATAAAAACACAAATCAAAACCCCTAACAGCACATCTGTTCTTATTTACAGGAATTATGATGCAGGCTGCAGCTCAGAATCTGAGGGAAGCATTACATTTAATCTGTCATGCCTCCAGGTTTTTATGGAGTTCAAACGTTTTAAAAGGTTGGGCTTGACAAAACTCCCTCATTACATTTCTTGAGGTAGCCCTGTCATCTCCGTCTAGTATCTCACTAATAACATTTCCAGTTCAGTAGGAGCAGACATTGTTCATTGCTTTTTATTTGATCTCAGGCTATTTAATACTACAAGATGCTGTGTGCACACCATTCCTTTAGGATTTGAAACCACTGGGTTAAAGGTACATCCAATTATGTTATATCTTTAAGCAACTTGAAAGTGTGGTTTTATATATAGAAATTTACTACTGAACTATGGTGAAATAAAGTTAAGGTTGTGAACACACTGCCAAAAGTGAAGAAATCCAAAGTTAAGGATGACATTTTGTCTTTCCTTTTGCTGCTATGGAAATTAAAGGAGTTGAGTAAAAGAAACTGGACTTTTTATTATTTTGAATAGTGTTATAATTGTAAAACACACAAGTCATAAGTATTTTTAAATTTAAATGTAATTTATGAATATATTGGTGAACCATATTTTGCTGTTGGTGCAGAGGACAACCTGTGAGAGTTGGTTCTTTCCTTCAATCATGTAAGTCACTGGGATTGCACTCATGTTCTCAGGTTCATATCTCACTAGCCCAATAATCAGGAGTTTATAATATACATTCTTGTGTCTATTTGTTTTTTATTATACAAAAAGTGGTTTTAGGATGTAAATTACAAAGATGATATTGTTGGTTTTCCACCAAAGAATATATAGAATATATAAGAGGAATAATATTATTTCCTCTTGTACAATCATTAAGAGATGTTGCTTCCAAGGGTTGCTGAACCAAGATATCCAGACATGGTTGATTCTTTCTGTGGTTTGCAATAGTGAAATTGTCAATAAGTATATGTGATGTGTCAATACTCTGAGACACACATATCCAATTGGACAGAAAAAGGAAAAGGGGTTCAAAGACAAACAGTGTGCATTTGTTTGATAAGTTTACAGGTTAGTGGCAGTTTTGGAAAATTTGTGACCCATTGTCCCCAAGCATCAAGTGAGATACAAGTCTGAGGTAGCCATCTCTGTAGAAGGGAAACACAGACTTTGATTGGTTGCAAGATAATTGAAAAGAAAGGATGGGAGAACATGCTTCTTAGATTTGATGGGTTACTTCTGTTTCTATCCCTTGGGCAATTTTAAGTCTTAATAAAGTATAGGGAATATATATTATGCAAATGAGTTTCACCAACCATATGATATTCAAAATTCCTAAGTTATATTGTGCAACCACACTCTGCTTTGAATGCAGGATTAGCAATATTTCATATCAGTTGTTGTAGAAATTCAAATTGTAATATACAATCACCATCTACCAAACTAAGCAGTCTAGATATTTCAATCTAGTCTCAGTAGAAAAAGGGGAAATAATTATGTATATTGAGGGAAAAGAGTGTTTCTATAACAATAACGTACCTTTAGAAACCAGTTAGTGAATGCAAAAGCGAGCCAAGGCCAGTTGACTAGAACAACATCAGAGGAAATTTTAAAATATTTTTAACCTCCAAATACAACCTCCAAGAGTATACTGTAACTTCTGAGATAAGTGTGCTTTAGGATCCCTTTGATGGGTGATAGACTCTTCTGTGTAAATTGCCAGGAGAGGTATAGCTAGTTAATATTATAGTTCTATTTTTAATTTTTTGGAAAACCCTCTATACTACTTTCCACAATGGTTTTGCTACGTTTTAAATTTTATTTTATTTAAATTAAGAAATATTTTACATGTTGATCCCAGTTCCCTCTCTTTCTGACTCCCTATGTCCCATTCCTCATCCACTCCACAGGTAGGGTGAGGCCTTCCAGGAGGGATCAAGTCATTTGGTGTAGGCCCTAGGCCATCCCTCGTGTCTCTAGGCTAAGGCAGAGGAATATTCTCCCAAAGTCCTTTCTTGCAGCAAGGATATATCCTGGTTTCACTGTCAGAGGTCCCATAGCCTGCCCAGGACTTCTAACTGAGACTCTGGTAACACCGAAAAGGAATGTGTGAGGGTTCTTCTTTCCCCATATCCATTCCAGAATTTGCTGTCAGTGTCCTTGGTTGTCTTTTCTGATTGGCTAATATCAAGCCCTGTTTTAGTTCACATGACCTCAGTGACTAGGGATGTTGAAAACATTTCAAAAATACTTACTGGTCATTTGTGTTTCTTCTTTCTAGAACTGTCTAGTCATTTCATGAGCTGATTGGCTGAGTGACAGTTTGGATTTTTGTTGTTTAACTTTAGCACATGTATAACTATTGCTATTCTATTTATAATATAATGGAAATGAAACCAGCCTATTTGCCTACCAACAGAAGCTCAGATAATGAAATGTGGTACTTGCACTCAGATGATTTTATTAAATTGTAGAGAAAATTAAATTGATGGGAAATAAATGGATACAGAAATTATAGTAAGTGAGCTCAGGAGAAAGAGTGCAGGTCCCATCATATGTATATTGCAGTTTACTATGGGTACCTGTGTGTAAATAAGTTGGTGTAAATATGAGTAAAGCATAAAAAAATGGAAAGATGGCAAAAATGGTTCGTAGAATACCTGAGGACACAGCCATATACCTCTCCCAAAACTGACATTATTCTATAGATTTATATTTTTAAGTAAAAATTTTCAGTTATTCTTTTGGTAGTCTTTAAATTACTAATTGATACTTTTCATTGAGACTACATCAACACCATAAAAAGTTGATAAATACTTGACATGTATCTGTTATTCCATCAAAATGTCTATGTATATTAAATATCTCTATCATGAGCAGATGATCTATAATGGAATGAAGTTTTCTAGAATCTGTGAGCATAGTTGATTTTTAGACAATAATTTCAAGTGTGTGGCTTTCTCATTGTTATAACTGACAATATAGTTGCATATTGTTAAATTTAAGTGTTCCAATAGCATTTTGTAGTTACATTGAAAGACAATGGCATATTCTACTTTGGCTGGGGGGGGGTAAAATTAAATATGCATAAATCAATATTTCATGATGTAATGTCTAAAATTTTTATTACATTTTTACACATCTTAAATCTGTCATAGAGTCTACCAGTAAAATTAATGTTACTATTTATCTCCCAGTAATTATACTTCATTTCTTTTTCTTTTACTGGAGGAGCACTGATGTTGGTATGAACTGATGATTCATTATACATGCCAGCCAATTAACTTTTATAAAATGAACTCTTGATTTTGGCTACTCTTTTCTATTAACTGTATTTTCGATGGCATGTTTTCTAATAATTATAAATTTCTATGGCACACACTTTGTGCTTTAAAGTTCCCAGTTTTCTTAGGTTGCAAATGGTCATTATATTTTCATTACATATGTTTAAGGAAAGGTGTAATTTAATATTAAATATTGAAATAAATTCATATTAGATTTTGTTATATTGAATGGAGTCTAATCAGTTTTAGACTACTTATACCTTCAATATATTGCCTCTTCCTCTCTGGTCCAAGTTATTGGGGCAGAATTGATACTGCAAATAAGGATTCTTGGGGTTAGGGGACTACTTATAAGAAATAGATAATAGTAACATTATTATGACTGATGTTGTAGTTTTCTCCATACAGTAACACAGCATTTGTCCTGAGCTCTGACTGTCACTCTAGCCCTGGTTGACTGGAAATGGTGGTAATGAGAGTTACTTTTAAAGATATGTATGAAGCATCTAAGGTCTACCTTCCCATCCAGAAGCTCCCAAGATACATAGATAAACTTCTAGGGAGATGGAGGGCAAGAGTAATGAAAGATATGACTATAAAAAGGGGGAACTTTGGGGTTAGGTAGAAACCTTGTGAAAGGGAAACTCCCAGGAATCTACAAGGATGACCCCAGTCCTGCCTATGGGATGTGCTGGAGTAAGAGTAGCACAAAGGTTATTAGAGTAGCCAATTAATGACTGGTCCAGTCTGAGACCCATGTCCTCAGAGTGAGACAACAACTGACACTGCCTGGAATACCAGGAACTGAAGACTGGATGCTCAGGGGCCTAGGATAGAATCAAAAATGATTGGAGAAAACAATGCCAAATGCCAGTATAATGATGCCTAATGATGTTCTGCTATACTCATAGAAGATGCCTACACTAATTATCATCAAAGAGGCTTCATCCAGTAATTGAGGGAAACAGATGCAGAGACCAACAGTCAAACCTTGGGCCAAGCTTTAGGCCTGCTGAAGAGAGAGAAAGGTTTATACAAGCCAGAGCAATTAAGGACTCCACAAGAAAACCCACAGTATCAAATAATCTGGACAAATACAAACTCACAGAGAATAAACTGACAACTAGGGGAGCCTGCATGGGACCAAACTAGGCCCTCTGCAATATGTGTCAGTAGTGTAACTTAGTCTAGTTACAGAACTGACGATGGGAGAACAGGCTGTGTCCAATGCTTTGGTTGGCTTTTGAGAAACTATTCTCCACACTGGTTGCCTTGCCAAGTCTACATTCTAGGGGAGGTGCTTATTCGTACTTTAACTTGATTCTTCATGGTTAGTTGATACCCATGGGAAGCCTGCCTCTTTCTGAACAGAAATTTAAGAGGAGTGGATGGAAATGGGGGGTGGCAGATGGGAGGTGTGGGAGGGAAGAGAAGGAGAAGAGGCAGCAGCAACTGTAAAGTAAATATGAATAAACTTCTATACTCCTCACCAAAATTTAGGAGTTCTCATTTCAACAATGGCACATTCAAATTGAATACTAAGTCCTGTGATTGTTATTAATAAAGTCTGGATTTGGAGAGATGGCTCAGAGGTTAAGAAAATTTGTTTTTATTCCATGGGACCTATGTTTCATTCACAGCACATATTTTAAAGGATTCACACCCACCTGCCACTCCTCTCCAGGATATCTGATATTCTCTTCTGTTCTCGGGCACCAGTATATATTAGGTGTGCATGCATGTGTGTGTGTTGCGTGCATACACACACACATGTGCAGAAATACAAATATGCATAAACAAGATATTTTTTAATATAAAGTATTTTGGATATAGGAGGCATGTGGGAATATAACACCACGTTGCTGTGTCAGTGAAGAGTGGTAACTACTTCCACAATCCAGTTGTCATTTTTATTAAACAACACTAAAAGACCAGTAAAATAACTTAGAGGTAAAAATGGCTTGATAACTTTGAGACACACAAAATAGAAGGAGAAAGCTAATTATTTCCTTTGTTTGGTTCTTTCATGTCCACATGACTCAAACTAGAGAAACCTGGGAAGAGGGAACCTCAAATGAGGAATTGCCTTCATTGGCTTGGCTAGTGGGAACACCAATGGGTGTTTCCTTGATTGATGATGAATGTTGAAGGATCCAGACTACTATAAACAATGCCAACCATGTGCAAGTGGATCTGGGTTGCATCAAAGGGCAAGCTGAGCAATTGTGAAGGACAAGTCAGAAAGCATTTTCTCTACAGTCTCTGCTTGACTTACTGCCCCCTGGTTCTTTCTCATGTTCTTGCCTTAGCTTCCCTCAATAATGGACTTTAACCTATATATGCAATAAACTCTTTCCTGTCCAAGTCATTTTTGACCAGCCTTGTATGTTCTTTTTCAAAGTTGTAGAAACCAAACTGAGTAAGCCAAAATTGTCATGACATTTATAAATATAATGGTTTTCTTGACCAAGTAAGTTATATGGATATTTATATTTACATTAAACAAAGAAAAAGACTAAAATTTGGTTTTAATGTAGACAGTATAGTTAATAAAAATGTCAGTATAATCATATGAAAAATTTCAAAGATATTGATATCTTGCTTGCTTTGTAAAATCCTTTCTAGATAACAGATATATCACATGCCTCTGTTTCAGTTTGACTTATTTCCAGTGAAGCTATGCTCAAATTATCAGCCCTAGTTGCTAGACTTTGATCTTTTAGTGGACAAATGTTTTGATTTCCTACATCTACTGAAATTGAGTTGAATTCATTGAACACAGAAAAATATTGATATATTTTTATATTTCTTTTATTTTTTGTTTTGTTTTATTTTATTTTATATAACAAAGTCCAATTAAATGAAAACAAACATTTATACACAATATTTGGGAATTTGGGCGTCGTTCTTTCTAAACTACTTCCTGCTGGTAAGGGGCGCTGTCACTGGGGATTCGAAGAAGATTCAGATATCCTGGCTGTAGTCTGTAGGGCTGCCCTGTCCAGCTGTTTTGAATGTAGGATCACCTGGCACTCTGCCTCAGGCGTTCTGGAGTGATCAAACCACATTAGTCTGGAAGGAATCAACATCTTTTCATTTTCTGTGGAAAGAAAAATAGAAATCCTTTTCCCCAGTAACTTGTCCTTCAACTTAAATTTTTGAGTCAAAGCATTTTTTTAAATTTAATTTATTATTTTACATGTCGATCCCAGTTCCCTCTCCCTCCCTCCCTCCCTCCCCCAGCCCTCCATCCTTCCCTCCCTTTTACCCTCTCTGCCCTCTCACATGCACTCTAAACACCCTCCCCTCCCATCCCCCCACCCCAATTCCATATGCAGGGGAATGACATCCAGTTGGGGTCATGTAGATCTGATAGTTCCCCTGAAGTAGGGACTAGGGCCTCTCTCCTGTCTCCAGATTAAAGCAGCCATCCCTCCAAGGGGGATAAGTTCACAAAGTCCTTTTGTGCACCAGGGACACATCCTGGCTCCACTGTCCGAGGTCTCCTAGACTGCCCAGTCCTTCTGGCTGAGACCCATATTCAGGGGGGCCTGAGTCAGGCCCATGCTGGCTTCCCAGCCATCAGTCTAGTGGCCATTAGCTCCTCCTTGCCCAGGCAAGCTGTCTGCATGTGTTTCTGCCTCATGGTCTTGTCCCATCTGCCTCTGGGTTCCAGTTCAACTCAGTGTTTATGTGTGGGTGTTTGTTTGCTCCTATTTTCAACAGGCATTAGTTGAGGGCTCCATGGAGAAGTTAGTTGTTGATCTCACTCTCCAGGAAGGGCATTTATGATAGCCCTTCCACAGAAGCTGAGATTGTTAGTTGGGAGCAGTCTTGTAGTTCTCTCGACCTTTCTATGTGTTCAATTTTATATTCATACCAATATTGGCTCCGTCTTTTATGTTCTCTCTCTCTCTCTCTCTCTCTCTCTCTCTCTCTCTTTCCTATCTTCTATTCCTAACCAGGCTCAATCTTCCTGGTCACACATGTTTTCCTTTCCTCCCCCTCATTTTCTCCTACTTCTCTCTCCATTCACTGTCTTCCCCCCACACACACACACTTCACCTGAGCTCTGGGGGACTTGTCCCTTCCCAGTTCTGTGAGGGACTTTATATGAATCTCTTAGAATACACCTTGTATCCTAGTTCGTCTGGTGATGTGAATTATAGGCTGGTGATCATTTGATCTAGGTCTAAAATCCATATATGAGTGAGTACATACTGTGTTCCTCTTTTTTGTGACTGGGTTACCTCATTCAGGATGGTTTCCTCAAGTGCCATCCACTTGCCTGCGGATTTCAAGATACCATTATTTTTTTCTGCAGAGTAGTATTCCATTGTGTAGATGTGCCACATCTTCATTAACCATTCTTCAATTGAGGGGCATCTAGGTTGCTTCCAGGTTCTTGCTATTATAAATAGTGCTGCTATGAACATAGTTGAGCAGTGTCTTTGTTGCATGGATGAGAATCCTTTGGGTATATGCCTAAGAGGGGGATTGCCGGGTCCTGTGGTAAACTAATTCACATTTTCCTGAGGAACTGCCATACAGATCTCCAAAATGGCTGTATGAGTTTGCACTCCCACAAGCAGTAGAGGAGTGTTCCACTTTCTCCACATCCTCTCCAACATAAGTCATCACTGGTGTTTTAATTTTAGCCATTCTGGCAGGGGTAAGATGGTATCTCAGAGTTGTTTTGATTTGCATTTCCCTGATAGCTAAGGATGTGGATCATTTTCTTAAGTGTCTTTTCAGCCTTTTTGATTTCCTCTATTGAGAATTCTTTCTTCAGTTCTGTACCCCATTTTTTAATAGGGGTATTTGGTGTTTTGTTGACTAGTTTCTTGAGTTCTTTGTGTATTTTGGAGATCAGCCCTTTGTCGAATATAGGATTGGTGAAAATCTTTTCCCAGTCTGTGGGCTGCCAATTGGTCTTGTCAACTGTGTCCTTTGCTTTACAGAAGCTTCTAAGTTTGAAGAGGTCCCATTTATTAATTGTTTCTTTCAGTGTCTGACAGAAGGTTCATTGCCAAACTCTTTTTATAAGGCCACAATAACTTTGGTACCCAAACTGCACAAAGACACTACTAAGAAAAAAACTACAGACCAATATCCCTGATGAACATCGATGCAAAAATACTCAATAAAATACTGGCAAACCGATTCAAGAATACATCAGAGAAATCATCCACCATGATCAAGTAGGTTTCATACCTGGAATGCAGGGATGGTTTAACATACGAAAATCTATCAACATGATCCACCATATAAACAAACAGAAAAAGAAAAACCATATGATTATCTCCCTAGATGCAGAAAAAGCCTTCGACAAAATTCAACACCCTTTCATGATAAAGGTATTGGAGAGGTCAGGGATAACAGGAACATACCTAAACATAATAAGAGCAATATACAACAAACCAACTGCCAACATCAAACTGAATGGAGAGAAACTTAAGCCAATTCCTCTAAAATCAGGAACAAGACAAGGCTGTCCTCTCTCTCCATATCTCTTCAATATCGTACTAGAAGTTCTAGCTAATGCTATAAGAAAACATAAGGAGATCAAGGGGATCCAAATTGGAAAGGAAGAAGTCAAACTGTCTCTATTTGCAAATGATATGATAGTTTACATAAGCGACCCAAGAAACTCTACCAGAGAACCCCTACAGCTGATAAACACCTTCAGCAAATTAGCAGGATACAAGATAAACTCAAAAAAATCAGTAGCCCTACTTTTTTCAGACGACAAAGAGACGGAGAAAGAAATCAGAGAAACATCACCCTTTACAATAGCCACAAGCAACATAAAGTGTCTTGGTGTAACACTTACCAAACAAGTAAAAGACCTATATAATAAGAACTTTGTGACTCTAAAGAAAGAAATTAAAGAAGATACCAGAAAATGGAAAGATCTCCCATGCTCTTGGTTAGGTAGGATTAACATAGTAAAAATGGCAATCTTACCAAAAAGCAATCTACAGATTCAATGCAATCCCCATTAAAATCCCACCACAATTCTTCACCGACCTTGAAAGGATAATAATCAACTATATATGGAAAAACAAAAGACCCAGGATAGCCAAAACAACCCTATACAATAAAAGACAGTCAGGAGGCATCACCATTCCTGACTTTAAGCTCTACTACAGAGCTATAGTTCTGAAAACAGCCTGGTTTTGGCATAAAAATAGACAGGTAGACCAATGGAATCAAATTGAAAATCCTGATATTAATCCATGCACCTATGAACACCTGATTTTCGACAAAACACTAAAATTATACAATGGGGCGAGGACAGCATCTTCAACAAATGGTGCTGGCACAATTGGATGAGGGTGTGTAGAAGACTGCAGATAGACCCATGTCTGTCTCCATGCACAAAACTCAAGTGGATCAAAGACCTCAACATCAATCCAGCCACATTGAACCTCTTAAAAGAGAAAGTAGGAGGTACCCTTGAACATATTTCTTTTATATTTTAAGTAATTTTTTAAACTTATATCATTTCTAATAAAGAAACTCCTTATTGCTCATGAATTTGTATCTCTTCTCAAATAATCATTTCTACAACAAAGAGAAAAAGATAATTTTGGTACTGTGACTAGAAAACTTCTCCAGCTTCCTTACCTTGATCTCTTTGAACATATACATTGTCCATCATTTTATGCAGCACTGTCACTAGGCTACATTTACTTACATGATATACTTCATTCCTTTCAGTCCTGTTCTTCAGGCTCTTTAACCTTGCATGAGGAGTCTACTCAAAATGTGTATTACTTTTACTGCCTTCTAACTACTCATCGATTCTTTTGTTCAAAACTCTCATTTTTTTTTCTATTCTCATTTATTTTTTCCTTATTGTTATACTATGTCACTTCTAAATGTGAAATTAAGTATCTACTACATCAAACAAAATGATCTCCAAATTTATGTTAAAAGAACATGAATTGCTTATCCTGGTCATTACCATATGGATTTCTTTCTAGCATGCCTCAAAGCCTCAAAGTGTGGAATCCTCTTCCATCCAGAGAGAACTTAATCCTGAAAGTGACTATCCCTTTTGCTATACTGTTGTCACCCAGAGCAATGCTAGAAGAAGAAGGGGAAGACTATCCATGGATCTGAATACCTAGGGGTGGGACTGCTCTCAGTCTAGCAGCCTCAGCTACTAAGTGTAATTTCTACCTACGCAAAAAGAAGTGAGATTGTCTATAGTGCAGCATGAAGTAGGCTAGAATTTCATGGAGTAATCAGTTGGAACTGACATACAGGGATTTATTATATCATGGGAATTTTTATGGTTCCACTGCACAGGTCATACTTAATTATAATCCAACCCAACAGACAACTAATTTTAAAATTGCATCATTATACCATTCACCTATAATAAATTCTCATTATCCTGACACTTGAGGGCAATATTATAATGAAGCTCATTTTTATAAGTGGCTTCTTCTTAGTCTTGGTATCAAATGAAGCAGAAATGGGAATGTGATGCTCATTTGGACTAATAGTCAGCAAGGTTGTTTCAATTAGAGTCACCCAGCTACTAGTAAGTTGACTATAATACTGAAAGAGTTCTTTTATGCTACTGACCAGGTCTTCCCAGACTCAGCAGGAAACATGTAATTTGATTACTTCCTAATGTGTTCCAGCAGTTGGGGACTCTATAAAACAATTTTAACAAGGCTTTGAGACACTACTTCTGTAAAATGGACTGACATAAAGTTAATTCTTTAAAACATTTCATTAAGAAAAAAAATGTTTACTTTCCTCTCTGTAAAGAGTCCCCTTGTTAGTACAGTGCATATCATCTGAGATTGCAATTGAACTTAATAAAATCAAATTTTGTAATGATAGGAAGGTACCAATAGGAACTCAACAGATTCTACTCCAAAATATATTCCCCTATTAAAGTTTCTATAAACCATGCTTGTGTTTAGCCATCCTGATAGAAAATTAAAAGGAAAAGACACATTTGCAGCTGAGTAATTAGAGGAGAATCACACCAGCCATCACTGTTAGAATAGGTGTTACTTCTGTGTTAGCGTCTATTTTCAGTTATTTATGTCCTCACTTATATTTCCTTAGTTTTTTTTATCCTTTCTGGTATTTTCCTGTCCATGAAAATTCACATGTAAATCATGATTCTGAGCACTCCTATCAGGCTCATAGAAAACTAACATTAAGTCCGTAGCTTAATCCTGCTAATTTCCTGTTAGATTCATTCCCCTTACAGGCATCTCCAACCTTTTGATATTATGATACTACACTGTATACACAAACTCCAGAACTATGCATTCAAATCACAAAGAAAAAACTAACAGTAAGCTTTTGTATTATTTAAGTTCATTTTACTATTTTTTATCAAATTCATAGTCATTCTTGGTTGCATGTGTAAACATATGTACTCATAGGCTACAGGTTGAACATACTTAGAGGTAATTAATTTTCCTCTGGGAATTGACTTCTATTCTAAACTTTGTAGTGATAGAACTCATTGCCTTCTAGGAGAGTTCCCTTTACAAGTTATCTTTTTAGCGATATTAAGATCTTTATCTTCCTAAACCCATATATCTGTTTGATGTTCTCAAGTGTTGATAAGAGTCCTACCATAGTCTTTATTGCTTTTTTTCCACAGGCTATCATTTAAAGGCCACTCACTCACAGACACCTTTGAATTCTTATTGGTTTGAAATTATTTGTTCATACAGGGAGTAGAACTGATTTTCATCTGATGGACCAGCATGAATATTCTGTCTGTGTGGCCTTATTGTAAGAAGATGCTATACATTCTTTAAGACCCTGGCTCTTGCCTTACATTGATATAAACGGAGTTCAGAAGTATTTCCTAATAATAAGCCTTTGACTCACAATGATACAAATGAATGGAAAAAAAAAAACAAGCTTTGTGAAATACATATCAGTATAAAACAAATGAGAGCAGGAACTGATCTAAGCAATAATAAAATTAAAAATCTTAGTTATGGTTCAATGAAATGTTAAATATTCAGCTTGTTGTGGTGCTGACAAATCCAGAATATTAGACTGAGACATGGGAGAGGAAAATCTTTTAAAGAGTGTAAACATGGGTTTACAACAGCGCTTTATTCATTAACCAATAAGAGAACCGTATTTATAGAATATCATCTCTTATCACTTATGTTGCTCCAAATCACACAAAGTATAAATCTGCCTCGAAGTTTTCTTCCTCCTTGGGAGATATTTCTTTTTAAATTTGTTTCCCAATGTGATGTTTGTATTAGTTATTGGGAACTGCATATAATGCACCTGGGTCGCAGTCGTTTTCCATTCCTCCCATATCTGGACTATTTCCTTCATTTGGACTGGCAGGGGTACAGGGGTGCGTGGGGTTGGCACATCAACTTGTAATGTCTCTCATTCAGATGTCTCACCGATCATAGCACCCAGAAGCATCACAGATCATGGACATCAATATGGATTTTCTGGCCACAGCTTGGATCACAGACAACAACATGGTTCTAGTGGCCTCTCAGATCATAGAAGGCTTATGAGGAGAGTTAACCCAGAAAAAGGAACAAATGAACCATTCTTCTTCATCTTAGATACCTTGGTGCTTCTCAGAGTCAGGGTAATCCTGTGGTTGAGCAGCTTGTCCGGGGGAAGGTCTTGCACAAGTTCCAGGCTGCTGTAAACCATCTTGCCCTTGGCTCTGGCCACCCAGCCAATGCCATGAGCAGAAGCATCCTATTTGTGGCCCAGTGGTCTACTGCCAAAGGCTGTGCACCATGAGCCATCGCAACAGAGGCTCTATGCTGCCTGACTGGCTGCAGGGCTCATTTCTTTTCCTTGTCTTTTTTTAAATGTTGTTGGTGATTTATCACCTCTTTTATTTATAACTTTTAAGTTTAAATTTTTTAAGATTTCATTTTTCATTCCAACCACAGGTCTCCCACCCACCTCTCCCTTCCTATCCCTTATTGCCCCCTTCCCATGTCGCACCCCATCCAGTTCATCCTGGGGTATTGGCTCCCATGTGGGGTCAACAAAGCCTGGCCCAATAAGTTAAGGAGCCTTTTCTGAAAAGCCAAACTATGAATTTGAGAAATGAGATAGCAATGCCTCATTTAAATTTCAACCAGGTTCTTCTACCTCTATGTTGACAATATTGTAGGCACAGAATGTATAGTTTTAGACAGTAGTGTGCTCACAATATTTTGTAATATAACGATGGTGGCAATAACAATGATCACAGAAATCATACTATGCTGATGTTAAAGTTCTACAAGAGCTTTGCATGTGGATTATTATTTACATATACATTTTCAGTAAACATAGCTGCAATTGTTTTGCCCTGTTCTTATCTAGAACAACTTTTATGGCTTGAGAATAATAATGGAGTCTTGATTACCTCAGATATCAAAGAGTTTGAGTTTAGTAAATAGACCCTAACACATATATTGTTTCTTTGTTTGGTTCCCTATAATTTTTTTCTCAGTTTGAAATTTCTTTAATGTTTTGAGAGAGAATAATGCTTGCAAGCAACCATAAAAATCTAGGACTGTTCATGTAATCCCCCTCAATGTAGTGAGGCTAATACGGCTAGTGAACTCTGGAAACATAGATTCCTGTGTGCCTTATTTCTCTGGAAATAATAGTAGTGACACTACTTCAGGATTTGTACTATGGGCCTGAAATTTGATCACTAAACGGAAATGCATTTGATAAGCAGCAAATACTAGATTGTGTAGTTCTGGAAATAAAAAATGCTCACATATGAAAAATGAATAAAGTCAACTGATAAAATGACCTCCTTTATATCACACAAGACGGCTAAAGGATATGATGTAAACATTTCTTAAACATAGGATACTCGTTTTTCATATTCCTGAAAAGATGGAATGAGCATATTTTCCCCTTTCCTTTCCTGATTTTATTTATAGGAAAAACACAGGATTTCTTCCTCAACCTTCTTCCCTCCCCCCTCTCTCTTCCTTCCCCCCTCTCTTACTCTCCCCCCCCCCCATTCCACATACACATACACATCACTTTAATATAGAATAAAGGCAAAGTGACTAAATGTCCAGACTACTAAAACTAACACAATCCTTGATTCTCTACATTTCATTTTGGAATGTTATTACCTCAATATTAAATAAGCCAGCAATATAGAAGTGCAATAGTCAAAGCAGCTTGAATAAAACTCTGGTCTTTTTGGTCAAAGCATGAAGAAACAGCATAGATAAACAGGAGGGTATTGAATGTGTTTTACCTCAGCTATGCCCACTGACAAAACTGTACTTTCTTCTCAACAGCAAAATGTGTTTGGCTACCTGGCTCATCCCCTTTAGTGAGCTATGAAGAGTCTCCAGGGTCCTGAGTCCAGTCAAAATGATTTCAAGCAAAAAAGAAGGGGAATCTTAGTTACAGCTAGCAACTAAGTCAGACTTAGGTACTCTGAACAAAATACCTGGCATGACTATCAAGAGTAATTATTAATTTGCTCAAAGTTTGGGGGATTTAAGTCCTGAGCTTTTGTCTCTGTTAGTCCAGGACCAGTTTTGAAGTAGAATCTCATGGCATCAGGCACATGTTGTAGAGATTACTCAACCATGGTGATTTGATTGTGAAGCAAGGACTTGGAGAGGGAAAGGCAGAGAAAAAGAGAACCTTAAGGACTTCCCTCTGCTTACCTATTAACTCCAGCAAAGACTAGATTTTACTTTAACATAGGCTCTTAAAGTTTTGAAAATTTTCCAAATTACTGCTACCAGATGTAATCAAACACTCTATGTACATATGATTGTCAGTACCATATGACATCGAAGTCATAAAGACATCAGTTGTCTTCTCACTGATTTTCACTAGAGACCACTTACGTGGTCCTTTCTCTCTGGAATCCAAGAAATAGACTTTGATGTTGCCTTACCCACCTACATGAGAATAATGAGGTGTGGTGCCTCTTAGTTGGAGTGGTAGCACAGGATAGTTGCTAAAATAAGATTTATATAAAGCTATGTGTAATAATATAATGTGACAGATATCTTATTTCAATAGTAAAATACATTCCATATTACAAAGTGAAGAAAAGACCTAAGAAAACAAAACTGTCAGAACATTATCACAAATTTGCTTCACAGGCAATGGAGAACATGCCCAAAAGGAATTAAACATGGCAAGTCCAAATAAAGTAAGATACATTCATCAAAAGAATAGAAAACATGAAGAACAATGAAGACACTTTAGTATTTAACTACACTGAAACTAGATATAAAAAATTAAAGTAAAAAATCAGTGCATATATGGACTAAAAATAGAAATATTACAGGGAAAGAAGTAAAGAACTTAGGATCAGAAAGTTAACATTACTCATCAGAAGACATTGACAACAGACTGAAAAAATAAAAATGACATTCATAAGCAAACAAATAAGTAACAATAATAACAACAGATCCAACACAACAGGAACCTTTTGAAATATAACTAACATATTATATTTAAGTTGTCTGAATCTTAGAAAGAATGGATAAAGAGAGTAGAAGAGTGGATGCATATGCATATTGAAAGAAATGATATACAAAATATTTTCAAAGTAGTCCAAAGATGTAGTCATGACAACTCCTCAGTAAATGCTACAGAGAAAAACCTCATAGAAAAGATATACTTATCAAGTTGTATCATAGTAAGCTATTGAAAAGGAAGAAGATAATCTAAATTGACTGAAAGAATAATACTTCCATGTAACCAGAGGCTTTTCTCTGTCCTGCCCAATCCCAGAGCCACTTCCAAATAATAACTCAATGACTTGTATTAATTATAAATATTTGGTCAGTGACTCAAACTTATTACTAACTAGCTCTTAAAATAACCCACACTTCTTATCTGTGCTCTGCCATATGGTTCTTGGCTTGTTACCTCATTTTCTACATGTCTTGCTTCCTTGGTGGCTTTCTGGTATCTCCCACACTCCTCCCTTCTTTTCCTGTTTTTCTGCTTAGATATTCTGCCTGCCTCTCTCCTGTCTTGCTATAGGTCAAAGAAGCTTTATTTATCTGCCAATGAGAGCAACTATTCTGATTGTACTGAAAGACATCCAACAGCACTTCCCTTATTAAAAAATAATGCTACCAAATATTAAAGGTGAATTTATATATTTCTTGTCAATGTATCAAATAGTTTTGCATATTTAAAGTATGTTTATGTATTTAAAGATGATAGTGTCTTTTGCTTCAGATCATGTGGGATAAGGAATAGAAATGATGCAATCTGTTCTTAGGAGGAAGGTGCTTTGTTTTGGATAATCTTCCCTCCCCCAACCCAAAAGCCAAATACATAGTTCCCAATCCGTGGCAATGTAAGCCTTAATAAGGATGGAGTTTTTCTCAATATACTATAAATTTGAAAAAGATAATGATTTCATAGCTTTATATTTCTTTTTCTTTACTTGTCTTGAGTTGACTATACTTCCATTTTGAATCCATGTTAAAGGCTTTTGTTTATTTGTTTGTTTTCAGAAAAATGAAAACCAATGAGTTAAAAGTACCACTGACTGAAACTTGGAAAACTATGAATTGAAATAAATATTTCTTATCTTTCAGTTGATTACTTGGAGCAATTTTTTTTAATGTTACCAAAAGCTAACACAGAAAGCAATTAATATAGTGACCTAACCTATTATAAGAAATACAATGATAGAGAGATCAGAAATACATTAGAATTTGGGATTAATTTTGACAGGTGCAGAAGGCTTTGACAGAGATAATATACAGGGTAAGTGAGGACAAACAGTCTAAATGGAAAGAATAAAACCCAGATTGTCTTGCACTTAAAGTTCTTAATTTGCTCTAGTTTTCTGTAGGATTTACAAATGTGATGATTTGAAACAATGTTTTCCCAGAGTTATAAAGGTTAGAGATTTGAAATTAGCATTTAATGGGGAGTTGGAACCTCTTCTGTCTAAATGTCAGGGTCATTCCTTGGATTTTGTAGTGTGATGTTATTCACATAAAGTTCGACTATGAGTTTGTCTCCAAGTATCCCTATTCACTCTTTTTTATTATGCATCTTCTTAAAAATAAAAGTTACATGAAGATCTTTCCTGCTCCAATATTTTATCTCAACCATATTTCATTTTCAAATCTATACTCAGAAAAGTCACCCTGACACACCTGGCATTTAGAATGTCAGGATATTTCAAGCAGTGATTATATTCTTCATCATGAAGAAAAGTAACTAATGATTCAGATATCAGTGAATTGTAAAAGATCTCATAATCTATACATACAGAAATTAAGTATATATTGTAACAAATATTTTATATATATAAGAACACTGAAACCCAAGGAACTTGAAAACTATGAAGTAATATTGTACCAAATATTACAGACATGTAGATGGAAAATTGCAGGAATTTATTGATAGAAAAAATTTGAGGAAACGTAGGTCATAAAAATCAAATTAATTTGGCAGTCAGTAGGTCTTGTCAATTCTTTACCTCTATTTGGTATGAAATGGAACTCTCCAAAAAAAAATTGCTGATTATATTATAGGGGTAGTGTAAGCCATACGACAACAGTGTTGTGTAATATGTTGAACATGCACCATGAACTAGCTTGATAAATATCCTCTTTTATACTCTTTCAATTATTACAAAACAAGACAAACAAAAAACACCTCTGGTAAAAAGATCTATCTATGATCTCAACCCTTGCTTACCAGAGTTAAGAGAAAATTTATAATTAACGTGGATCAAGACAATAAAGATTTGTGACAATATAGTATTAGTGTATTTATTATCTACATTAAAATTTTAGTTCTGGATTGGTTTACATCTTGACAGACTGTTTTCTACACACAAGCTTGCAAACTACTACTTGAGGTATGTTTTGAGAGCAACCTGGTCAAAATTCTACCAGTTTAGAAGTCAATTGTTCTAAAGATTAGAGGAGTTCAATATGTTGTGTGTAAGTTATATATTGAGACCTGGGATTGATGAGGGTTAATTGATTGTGGATCTATGCTGAGCTAAATAAATCATGCCAATCCTTAAGATATGCAGCCTTTTTGTCTGATAAAGTCACATGGAGAAAAATGCCATGGATTAATTTTAGTTTGGGCTCTAACATTCTGTCATTAATTATGAAAGTTATTTTCTCAACTATTGATTTTTTATTTCTTCATCTGTGAATAAGCATGGCATTTCATAGGTATGTATAGGCCTCTATTCACATCATGTATCTGTTTATTTTCTTTTATTTGAGGATTTCATACATGAGTAAATGATATTCATGTATATTTAACCTGCCTACTCATTTCTCCTGTGTCCCTCCTCTTATTCCCATCACATTTTATAAACAATATATCAGAATATAAAAACATTGAAAAACATACTATGTAAAATATACAGTGACTTCTTTAAAATGATAGAAGTGTTATCAAACTTTGGAATTTTTACCACACTACTTATAATGGGATAATTTTCTCCCTAGCTAATCTCAGGCAAAGACTACTTTATCTCTGATGAATGACAAAGCCTCTAACTGCTAGTTTTATAGGTTCAATAGTCTGTGATAAAAGGGCCAAAATGAGCAGTAGCCAGTGGCAGAACTTGGAGCCCAGTACTTTCTATTATTTGTGTTCACACTTGCTCAATCTCCAGAGAAGGTCAGCGCATTTCCTGCAAACCTGTGTTCTGTTTTCAGATGTAAAAATTCCATGACAGGAAACACATCAGGGCTTTCTGTCAGCAGATAACTTTTACCTCCTCTCTGAGGGATTCTCATTCAGAAAAAAAAAAAAAAAAGCTGTAATATAGCTGAGAGCATTATCAGAGCTGTTAGGATATGTACTTGGGCATTCTGAAGAGCCATGCTTAATGCCTTTATCTAATGTGAGAGAATGTGTGCAGAGTGCCTATAGCATGCTAATGATGCTGTCTGTCACTGCAGCCCACAGAGCTGACTCATGGGAGGATAAAGCTATAGTATAGGAGCTAAAATGACTAAAAAAAAAAATTGTAACACTAAAATCACTTGTTTGTATAGGCTGTTGAGGGATTGGATCAAAGAAATAGACAAGGAGTTAATGCAAAGAACCTCTAGGCATGGATTATTATGAAACTCAAGTAAAATGACACTTAGCTAAAAAATTTAATCTTGTAGTTATTTTTAATTGACTTTTTAAAAAACACATTTGAATAATTTTCTTGAAATATTTTATAGAGTACCAGTAAATGTAAACAACACTTATTTAGGGGGATTCTCCCACTTTTGTATGAAAGGGTGTGTTTTCCTCAAAAAATTGCCTGTATGAGCCAGAAAAAAGATTCACATTTCTTAAGTTCACTTAAAGTAACATCCAAGATTGAAATCAGCTGTGAATAATCTCCTGTTTGTGGAACTGCTGCTAGTACTTAAGTTCAAGTGTGATACTTAAGAGTTCAATGGATGCTGAATAGGACACCATATGTATTTTTACAGTACACAGATCCATTTCAGAACTAAAGTTTATTTAATGTATAAAATAAACACTCTAATAACACAGTGTCTTGATCCTACCAATGATAAGAATGGCATAGATTTCTAAATAATACCATTATGTAACAGGGCAATTATTTATCTTTGCTATAAACAAATTCCAAGCTGTCACAAGTGTACCAATGTGCTCAACCACCTCTACCTGTGAAGAAAATACATAATTCTAACAAGAATTCCTGTAGCTAATTAGTAGGAGTTGAAAAATCGTAATTTGTTCACAGAGTTTCTGTTCCACCTGGTTGCACAGCTGTTAGTACAAATAAACACACTGAGGTTTATATTAATCATAAACTGTTTGGCCGGTGCCACATGCTTCTTATTGGCCAGCTCTTTCTTAATTATTAGTCCATTTCTATTAATCTATGTATCTCTACCTGATATTGGCTTACTAGACAATGCCAAGGCATCCTACCCTGGTGGTGGCTACATAACTTCTCCTGGTGGCTCACTCTGTGTTCCTCTTTCCAGCATTAGCCTAGTCTGGTAGTCCCTCCTATACTTCATGCCTGGCTACTGGCCAATAAGCATTTATTCATCAACCAATAAGAGAAACATACATTCACACCGTATAGAATGACATCCCATATCAGTAATTACACAAAACAGTGGTTTTCTGAATAGATGTTTCTTTTTAAACTATTATATCTGACAATTATGGGATTTATTTTGTTTATATTCTTTAAAGTCTATTTTGGTATGCCACTATGCCAGCAGATTTTATACTTTCCTGATTATAAGTCTCTAAAGTGTAACTTACCTTTCATGTTTTGAAACCATCTTTTTCTTTACATTTTATGAATGACTAACTATAAAACTTCAAGGTTTAAAAATGATTTATATAATGAAATCATTCATGTATAATTAATTCTGCTAATTTGCATGAGTGTTTCAGGTCATTCTACTATGATTAGCCATTGTTGGGGGTTTTCTCCCCATCAATTAAACTAATTGCTTCTCACATAGGTGTAGATTGAATATTGATCCCCATTTTTTCAGCTCATTTACATAAGCAAATTATGCCTAATTGCCAGCTTACTACATCATTACACTCTTATCATCAATTATAGAAAAATGTACTCTAGGAGACTAATGATTTCTTTGTGGTGTTTTGAAGGGCTTTTTAATTGTGATGTTTGAAACAATATTGTCATTTAAAAATATTAAATACTATGTTAAACTGATAACACAATTAATCACATTACTGGTTAGGGAATATTTCAGCTCCTAGCTAGATGGTCATTTATCTTGTAATTTACAGAAAGACTTAAAATTGTGCAAAGGAATTCATTATGTTTATTAAACATAGTGAATACACTAATGCAAATATTGGGTTATGTCAATTTTAAATATTTTTAGCATAGTCTGCTTCTTTCTTATTTCTCATATGTGTTTTTTTTCTACGTAATTGAAAAAAATAAAACTCTGAGAACATCTGAGAAGATATGGCCTTTCAAAAAGTCACCAATACAGACCATCCTTTTTTTCAGTGAAGAGATTAATAACATTTATTTGCCCTGTGTCCCAATCATTACAGTACTGCCTTGTACTTTCACTGGTCACTTCTCTATTTCTATACTACATGATACAATGTCACCCATTGGGTCCTCATAAAGAATGCACATAGAAGTAGGAGCTTATATAAAGTATAATTTTAGTATTTGATTAACCTCTTCTATGTGGAAAGTACCATACCCTTAGATATCCAACTATTAATTAAAGTAAAATAAATATGGTTTTTGCATGATGCCCACTTCTCCTAAAGCTTATTTTGTTACCTTAACTTGATACACATAGCAAAGAGGCTTTCCAAAGACCTTGTCTGTACCTGTAGAGGCAATGAAGTAAGAAGACCTTCTGAATGATTCGTGCATTAAAATGCACTCTAAGAAGAGGAATTATCAGTGAGCACCATGATAATCATTGTGGAACAGCTACCTGTCTCTACCTTTCTTAGAATATCATTACTGATACAGGACTCTACCTGTTTTGACAGTTCTTAGCATTTCTAGAGTCCACATTTCAAGTTCCTTTCAGCACCCAGAATAAAACTAATCTTTTCTCTGAAGGCTTTACTTTTAGCAGACAACTCTCACACCCCTTGTTGCTTTCTGATATTCAAATCTGTATTCAAATATTCTGAAGTCTATACATTCTTTGTATAGTCTCAGAACCTTTGCATTTCTTGTACTTGGGTACAGTTACTGTTCAGATCAGTTTCAAATGCTGTTTAAAGCTTGGTATCATTAATTGAAGTCACAGAAAGAAAATCACAGCATAAATGAATCTGTTGATTTTCATTTTTATACAGTTTTAAGAGCAAACAAAACAGAAAACTTAATATTGACGATCAGTTAAAACACACACATACACACAGACACAGACACAGACACAGACACACACACACACACACACACACACACACACACACACACACACACTATCCCATGAAAGCCCTAAGTTTTGTTCTATTTTAAAGCCATGAATTGTGCTGTGCTATTTTGTAATTTGAGAAAAACAATATTGGAGTGTGTAAAATAGTATCCCAAACATGATTTTTCAAATCTAAGGAATTTTTTTTGTTGTTGTTATTGTTTTGTATTTTGTTTTTTATATCTTCAATGATAGCAACAGTATAAACTTGACCTATAGATTAGATGAATCCCGTGTGGATACAACTACTTTCAGACCAATGAAATAACTTTTGAGTCTTCCAAAAATGACTACATTCATACTTCCAGTCCATCTAAGAATAAAAAACAGCAATCTTGGCAGCATGTGTTTCTCAAGAGTAATATGCTCTGTTTGATCCCAGTGTTCTTCTTTTGATTAACAAAAGCTATGCAGTGTCATCTATAAAATTTGAGATATTGTCTCAAAACCCTACATTGGTAAGTTGAATTAAAACTCAAGGAAGCATATGTTGCTACTGGAACTCCTTGGCACACATAAACTACACATATCAACTTACAGAACTGTGGCAGTATTCACATACTTTGCTCATAGTCTGTACAGGTCTGTGCCTCATGGGGTGCCAGAACTAAGGGGGAAATGAATGGATAACACATAAGACAGAAACAATCCCCAATTTATCCTTGCTTGCAAATGAAAATTGAGTTTTCTCTACTGAATCTCATCAGCAACTCAAAAGTGCAAACCCCACGCCCAGCAAGGAATGTCAACACAAAATGAATCAATTGCATTTTGGTGTTCATTTATCTCATGATACTTTGTCTGGATTGTGTGTTTCTTACTGGTTCTTTGTGTATATGTTTCTGGGTTTGTGTTTTTATTTATGGGATTTCTCTGTGTGTGAAAGCATGTGACTCAATATCTATATGTGTTTCTTGGATTTTACTTTGGCTCTTGATTTTCTGTTTCTTTGTTTTCTTCTATTCTTGCTTAGTTTTTGTTGGTATATTGTAATTAATAGTTTGGATGTGTTTATATCCTAAGGAGAGAGAAACAAGGGTGTGACTTTGTGTGGGTTGTGAAGTTGTAAGACTCTGGAAGGAGTTGGAGGAGGCAAAGTCCTAAACAGAGTATGTTGTATTAAAATTATTTTCAATTAAAAATAAAAAAAAAACTGTACTTTATTATGTTGCCACTGTAAGTCAGGAAGCAAACCACGCCTGCTCCACTTCCTCCATCTGCTTCCCCTCTGTGTGTCTCACAACAGATTTCCAGGCAGATAGCAAAGAGTACCACTTACTCTTTGAAATATACCTGGATTTTTAGAAAGCTGGGATTATAGATAGATATAAGAAGTTTGGAAAGGGATGCTGAAGATAGAGGCAGTTGCATAGTGGTTTGGATAATAGAATGAATTCCTTTGGTTGTCACTATGATTATAGGAAGATAGACTATCTATAATAAATAACTTAATGCTGAAAGACTTCAGAGCATATTGTCCCAAATTATGACACCTTATCTTCCCAGAAAATAACAAATAATCAGTTAAAATCTTTCTGTATATAGTATATAACATATTTTTATTTATCACTATTTAATATGTATTTAATTATTACATAATATATAATATATATTTGTATTTCTCTCTCCTGAAATATCTATCCTACCCTTTTTCATATAAAAAATGCTTTACTTTTTTGTTTGTTTGTTTTTAGATAAGAGCACAAAAATTGTCTAGGACTTGCAAAGTGCCTTGCTTTTCACTGTTTGATCTGACTCTCATTTGCCTGATCACAATCCCTGACAACTTCCTACCCTTAATCAAAGCTAGGTATAAAATAAAAAGGTTGTCCTAATTTTTAGATTGTTAAACTGAAGGCTCTAGAGTCATTTAACATCCATAGAGTTATGCACAGATTAACATTACATTTATTAAATTGTAAACAAGTAAGCAGTGTACCTAAGAACTGTTACAGGATTTAAAATTCTCCCATTGACTGCTGGTGTTGAGCTTCCATGATGTCATATTAGAATAAGTTACATATCTGTTGTTTCTGTTTGATTCTGGCATAAATAGGCACACTCCAGTCAGTAAACACATAATACATAACATTATTGACCATACAAAATGCTTGATAATTATAATAAATCTATTATTTTATATATGTATTAGATAATATGAATACATCATCATTTTATTTATAGATTCTACTACTTGTAAGAAAGTTTACTGTAAAGCTGGATGCCAAATTATAACAGCTGTCTCATAAATGCCATGGTTACACTCTGTGTTTGGTTTAGTCTCCAGCTTTGTTCACCATGGGCCTACGGAATTCTTTATTTGTTTCAACAATATGGGTTCTGGGAATCAAAGCCAGGTTTTCAGACTTGTCAGGAATGGACTCCTCCTCAACCACTTGACCAGACCTATCATGGGAATAGGAAAAATACTTTTTAACATATACACATGTGCATATATGTGTGTGTTTGAGTGTCTAAGTTTATACACATAAATGTATATGCATATATATAATATTCATGTGCATGTGTGTCTATATATAAAATGTATAAACACTATTATGCAGTAGAAATCTCATGCATGACTTATTCTTGAATTTAAGGATTTAATATTTGACTCTATAACTTCTTTCTCTTGTTTGACATTTATTTACTCTGTGTCTCTCAGTCTCTTTGTCTCTGTTTCTCTATGCCTCTGTCTCTGTGTGTGTGTTTGTGTGTGTGTGTGAGAGAGAGAGAGAGAGAGAGCATGTCACACAGTGTACATGTGATATCTGAGGACAACTTGCCGATGTAGGCCATCTGCTTTTACCATGTCAATTCATGGTATAAACATAGGTCATCAGGCAGCAAGTAATGCTATCATCTGAGCTATCCTATTGGTTTCTTGAAATAATATCTCAAAGTATTTATTATTTCAGTAATACAAAAGTTTACTTCTTTCTGTTATGTTGATATTTCAAATAAAAATATGCAAATTTTCAATGAACAATGTCATGGCAAGACAGATGGTGGAAATCTTCATAGACAGAGTACTCTGGCTGACCTGGAACTGGTCCATTAGTCTACACTGACTGGTGGGAGAGCCAAGAATCTGCCTGTTTCTACCTCTTCAGCACTGACATTACCAGTACAGTTATACTGTGCATACTCATGCCTGCTTTGCCATTGTTTAAACTTGGATTCTGGAAGTAATGCCCAGGTTCCCCATGCAGCATAGCAAGCACTTTATCAACTGGCCCGTCTGCCTAGCCCATGAGGTGAGTTTTAAATATGGCTAAACAATAAGCATGGTTCTCCTTCTGCATTTTAGCTAAAGAAATATTGGCATACTACAGGATAACTTAAGTTTACTCAGCAAGTGCACCTCACAGAAAGACAGAATAATTGAATTTTTAAAGGGAGTATGGTGTTTATGTTGCAAATTCTGTAGAGGGCTGGCCTTAGTTAACATTTCATTTTCTTCCTCTGGGGCATTTCATTCGGTTTCCCTTTAAGGAGATCTGTTCTGAATCTCTACATGTTTCTTCAACTCTAATTCAGAAATCTTTTTGCAAAGGGCTGGCTAATTTGCTCAAAGAAAAGATTCCTAGAGAAATTAATGTCCAGTTACTTCTAACTATATTTCTAACATGCTTTCACCTGAAAGACAACTAGGCAGAGACATCTGTTTTATCAGTGCTTTCCAAGAAAAACCCCATTTTGGTATAGACAGAAAGACACATGCCTAAGAATATTAATAAGTAGCTGACACAGCTCAGCATGCTATCAAGGTAACTTCACACGTTGCTAGGTGTGAAGAAAGGAGCTGTGTCTATAACACTCCCCCACCCCTGCTGAAATCTGCTTTCTTTCAGTTCCTTTTCTTTTAACTAAGAGTGAAAAATGTGTATCAGTTGAGGTCAACCTGTGGAAAAGAGTAGTGGCTATAAGTAATGGATGCCCAGAAGTGTTTTACTTTGAAATTTGTAGGTGAATTCTTCTACAGTAACCTCAAGGGTTTACGCTACTTGATTTCAATTTTGTTGAACAAGCAGATGGCATAGCAAGGACAATTATGTATCGGGAATTTATGAGAGAGATTGAGAGCTGATAACTTCTTACAGAAGTTCATCAACCTTCTTTATAAAAGGGAAAACAGATGGAAATTTACTGGATAAATAAAACAAGCTTACAACAATACTACCAAGAGGTTTTCAGCATGTTGATAAACCAAATCCCTCTTTTCATTAACCCAGTTTGCCAAATTAGTATGTTCTGGGCCATTTGTAATGGTATAAAAACTTTTGGTATGTACTATGGTCTAATATTTTATAATATATAGTCATTTTAATAAGTTGTCACCTTTGCCCTAACTCCTTGGAGACATACATACTCATTCCCATTATTTTAATGTTTGCACACTTGTTTAAGCTCTACCATGTGTAGCCACTGCTGTTCTTCCAGCTGCAATTTTCACAAAAATGTATCGTTTTCCTAAAAACTTTTTACACACTAATTTATAGGTAAAATTTGAATGGCCCTTTATTGTAGTCTTGATGTTTTAGTCTAAGCATTTTCTCTTAGTGTCATACATGCAAAACAAAAATCAATTGCAATTGTGTTTGAGTAGATTGTAGTTGAGTTGAGTGAGTTATAATTCATAAAATAATATGACTTCCTGAACTCAGTAGCAGAGTCTTTCCTTACTTAATAAAGAAAAACATGGCCTGTTTATAGAACTATAATTAACTAAGTTTCTGTGAACCAGGCTTTTATCTGCCTCTATTTTGGGTCAGATAGTTGCTCATGTTCAATCGAACTCTGCAGTTGCATTGTGGTAAAGCTTATCAGTACTTAGCTCTTTTTTTTTTTAAGCAGAGGGGTACCTGAGAAAATCGAAGAAATATTTGAAGATCAAACCGTGGGTTGTGCAAATACAGAGGCAGATCCAATAGTATAGGGAACAGGTAATTAAGACTAAGTTCTCTAGGTCATTATCCTTGGTATGAATCAGTGTTGTGGAGTATTATTTTAACTAGGAAAAGCTGCACTGTATTTGTGTATTTTGTGATACTTTAACTTTTTCTAGGTGTATTATTTTTTGTGTATGATACACTTATTTAATTAATTAAGGATGGCACAAGATTGGTCCAATAAAGAAGTAAATAGCCAATAGCTACTCAGAGAAAGGATAGGCAATGCTTGCAGGGGGAGAGAATAAATAGTAGATATCTAGGTTCTAAGAGAATGATAAAAGAAGAGAGAGGAGAATGATAAAGGCAAGCAAGGCAAACAGTCAGGTAACTCCCAGCCAGACTGACACAAGAAGCCATGAAATTAAGGTATACAGATGAAGAGAAGAGAAGTCCAAAGGCAAAAGGTAGATAAACAGGTTAAGTTAAAAAAGCTAGCTTGATCTGTGTATGGGGGGGCTGGCAATTTCACCAGGACCTATCCCAGGCACATGAACTTTTTGGAGCCCATTCCCTATGGTGGGATTCCTTGCTGAGCCTTGATACAGTGAGGAGGGTCTTGTTCCTGCCTCAACTTGGTATTCTAGACATTGTTGACTCCATAAAAAAAGACCTTATTCCCACGAGAAGTGGCAGATGCCGGAATTTGGGGTTGGTATGTAAAATGAATAATTTTTAAAAATAAACACAAAAGGGGACTAGTCAGAAATGAGCCTAAATTAGGCCAAGCATTCAAAATTAATAATAATTCTGCCTATCATAATTTGGGATCTGGCTGATGGCCAGAAGATAGCCTGGTACAAATATGGTAAAAAGATATACAGTGTTTAAGTACACTCTTCCAGGTGACTGGATGAATGTGGATCATATGGTCACCTAATACACCAGAAAACTGCCATTCGTTGCAGTTTATTCCAATAGTGACCAGTCCATCCAGTAAAATTGTATATGTCTGAACACAGGGATCTTGATATTAGATCATGATGAAAGCTTAGTATTTTCTTATTTTTTTCATAATTCAAAATAGTTTCTTAAAATAATTTCTGCAGTGCAAGTGCCTTTACATCAATAGTCCCAGTGCCCTGCTTTCTACCTTTGAAAACTTAGAGTGTAGTATACATTGTTACTTTAGAGACCTGATCAAGATAAACCTATGGATTTATTGTAACAAGAAGAAAAAGAGGTTAATCTGAGATATTAAGTATCTCATAATTAGAAAAGAGAGGTTTATTTTCTCCTTGAGGAATTCCTTTGTAAAGTGTGTGAAAAGCCTGCTCACTAAATATGAATTAGTTTATGAATGAATTGTTGTTTTTTATTCAGAATCTAAAACTTTCTCTGGACTCGTAGATGACAGGAACTTTGGATGATGACCGCCTTGCTACTCTACTGAGGAATCTGCTGCAACATCTCAGGTTGTGCAGATGTAGACATAGCCTGCCTTCCTCAAAATGACCCCAACTCCTGCTCTTGCTCCTGCTTTTCCATTTGGTTGCAGAATGTAGAGTACAGTTGCAAGTCATCTTCACCAGTTTTGAGGCAGCAGAGCAATCTTGGTTAAAGCACTAGATGGGAGACTCTGGCTGTTAGAGTTGAAATCCTGCTTCTCCTACCCTGCAGGCAATAGCAATACTGCAAGACGTATGTGTTTTGTGTGCCTGGTTCCTCTCCACAGGACTACACCCTGGTATGTTGTCATGCAGAAAAGATGGGAATACTGTTGAGTATTTGAAACATCACCTTGAGTATTTTCCTTTGAATGACAAAGGAAGTCTGAAGGTTTCCCACTGAACTTAATCTGAGTTTAAGTTAAGGGGAACACAATGCACTTTAAGTACTAAAGAATTGTTTTTATTGTGTTCTGGAAATTTGCTATTTGGTTTGTATTAGGTAAGAAAAGTTCACAGAATAAATTTCCCAAAAGCTTCACACCAATGAAGTCCTCAGAGTATATATATGGTAAAAACTTCTTCCTTGTTATGGGATCCTTAAGTCATGCCATGTGAGAGGAACTCATTCCCTGGTTCTATTAGTTCTGTTTCTAGCATATTCAAGCTTATATATCCCTGCATATCTCATTAAAGTAGCTTCCAGTTTCTTCATAAAACTTAGTGTAATCAATGTCTTTAATCTATCTGCACATTAACATCAAAACCAAAAAGGAAAGGCTTAGCTAGCAGAATGTATGTATAGGTAAAATAAATTTCTATGCTTAACTAGGAAAATGTGTTTCAACTGCTTCACATGTTTACAGTGAAGAGCAGGCATCCATAATTGTGAAATGCTCCAGTAAATAAGTATCTGGATGTCAATATGACACCCTAAATTGAAAATTGTGTACAATCATACTTGGTTTTATGAAAAAGTTACTTAAAACATTATACAAAATTCTAAGTATATGAAGTATAAATTAATATGTTGTTTTGACTAAGGTTACATCTTCGAGTTATATCATTATGTATATGCAAATAATCCAGGATCTGTTATATTAACTGTTCCCATAAGTTTGAAAAGAGATACCTAACTTTAAAAGTCACTGTAGGCTAAGAATTCAGAAAATTTAAAAGTAGTTGTAACTGAATGAGCAATAAAGTATCATGGGTTTGTTAATGAACAGGTCAGAGTGAGGAAAAGCATTTTTTCAAATGTGTGAGTGTAATGGCTTGGGGATTGATAGCTGGCTTCCTAGAAACTGTAGTAACAGAATGAAAGCACATGAAAGCAAGGAGCTAGGCGAACACTGTGTAGACAGTGCAGAGTAGGGAATCCAGGTAGTGACCACATTACCATGCTTGGACCACAGGCTTTTGAAATTTATCCTCAAGCAAAATCCAAACTCAGATTATTCTGTGGGCAACTTATTAAGAAAAATAAAAGTCAAACACATAAAGTCCATGCTGTCAGTCAGACATGGTCTTCCTGCCATCCCAAAAACAGGTTGATAGTCAATGATCAGGTCTGTGAGATGTTACCATGCCACATGTGGAGAGTGGAAAGTTGGGTCAAAATTTTATCTTGGTGGAGAAAATCAAAAGGAAGTTGTGCTGCTGTTTTCAGACAGATGTGACATTCTTAGGAAGAGAGATAACAGCATAATGCAACTAGAAACCTCAGCATCTAATTTCATAGAACTGATTCCATAACTACAAATTTTAAAGTTGGCTTTCTAAGAGATGACATTTGTTATGTAAAGGAATAATAAGAGACCAAAAACTACTAATAATATCAGAAAGATTTTAAACAATGGAAAAAAAAACTTGAGGAAATACAAGTGAAACTGAGAGACAAAATTGTAAGGGAACATTCAGAAATAAGAATCATACAACAGGAAAACAATGCTTGTGTAAGTATCAAATGAAAATCTAAAATATTCTAGGCATGAACATAAATATTTAACTTTCGATTTCAGTTGTCTATAAATCTTTAGAAATACAATCTCCCAAAACTCCAATCTTTCTCCCCAGTTTTTTATGAAATATTTCAATAAATAGTTCTTATACTTGTTAATGATGAGTTCAGTGCTGTTTAAACTACAAATCACACTTAAATTTGAGGGGTATGTTACAAGGAATTTTGTGAATTAACAAAAACCATACCTAAAAAATTCCTACAGTATAAAACATGCTAAAACAAAGTGGTAAATTAAAAAAGGAAGAACCATACCCATGAAGAAGCTGTGATATAACCAGTGAAGTTACATTACTTGACTGGACAGCCGCTGAGAGGTCTTATAACTCTTGGAGTTAAAACCAGAAAAAAAAATATTCATGAAACACATGCCCTTAAAATAGGAAACTGCAGAATGCATAGTTAGCCAAACCACCTTAAAAAGTATTGATATACATCAAATTAAATAAAGAGAAAGCAGTTATAATCTCAGAAAAAAATCAACACTAAATTTTAGGCAACTTATGTTCTAATTAAAAAACAAAATAACTTGGATAATAACTCAAAACGATTACAGGAGGTGCAATTTCTTCACTAACACAGATTCATGTAAGAAAACACAAGGATCTGTAAAATGCTTCCAACCTTGCTTTTGGTTTCCAAAGGCCAGCTCACTGTTTTGGCTCTCCCAAGGTTCACAGTCTGTGCCAAGATGTGGCATTTGGACTTGAAATATGGAGGCATGAAAGACTGAATGAGATTTCTTTGAGTACAAACTGATTTAAGACCCAAGATACACATTAAAAAGATGAGGAACCGACAAGCTTTCACCATAATTAACATAGATTTACAAGTCACTCTTTAAACATCTGGCCCTACTGATCCAATTAGTTTCTTAACACTCAGTTGTAAGAACAGCTGGACATTCTAAATGGCTTGAGCTGCCCCCTGTGGTTCAGCCATGTTGACCTTAACCTATTATAAGAATCAATTCATTATTAGACTCTCAGCTTCCAAGTCACCTCTTCATCCATCTTTAGGCTGTGCTGGATTGCTACTCTTTGTGTGTGTGTGTGTGTGTGTGTGTGTGTGTGTGTGTGTGTGTGTTTTGCCTCAATTGTTAAATATTAAATAAAAGTTTTATAGATGAAAACTCCCAGTCATCTTCTTCATCTTTCAGATATCCAAGTCTTTATTCACTACCAAAAGAACCCCAACGGAATTCTAGGAATAGGTGATACTAAGTGATCCATTTATGGACTCTCTTGAAGCCTTGGTTTTCTGTGTAATAGTTCTAGCTCATATGTACATGTGAAGTACACCTGCTGATTGCAGAAAAACTTTGGTGTGTTTGTGTGTGGGGGTGGGGGGAAGAGAGAGAGAGAGAGAGAGAGGGAGAGAGAGATTAATCTCTTCTTATGTTTCTTGGTCATATTTGTGGAAGTGAGCATGTATTGTTCAAAAAATGGAGTTATAAACATGTAGGAAAAAGTCAAGTGAATTTTGGACTAAGCAAATCAAAGTGGTCTACTAACACTGTGAACAAATTAATTCCTAATGGATGTTAGAATCATTTAATCTCACAGGATTAAATTAGGCATATATATATATGCATATATATATGCATATATATGCGTGTGTATACATATATGTAAAACATATACTATGTCTATGCTTTATAAATATTAAATAACATTTACAGATAACATTAAAATGAAGAATATGTTCATATATTTGAATATATATATATATAGAGAGAGAGAGACAGAGAGAGACAGAGAGAGAGAATGTGTGTATGGCTGATGGGAGATGTCATTCTGTAAATATGTTTCTCATACTGGTTAATGAATAAAGCACTGCTGGCCAATAGGAAAGCAAGATAGGTGGGACTAGGAGACAAGGAGGATTCAAGGAAGTAGTAAGGAGGAGTCAACATGTAGAGACTGGCGAGAGCACAATGCCAGCCCCTCTCCGGTAAGATGAAACCACGTGGAAATACTTAGATTAATAGAAATGGGTTAATACTTAAGACAGAGCTGGCAGATAAGAAACAAGTAACTGGCCAACAGCATTATATCAAATACAGAGTCTCAGTGTGTTAATTGGGGCTGGCATGGTGGCGGGACAAGACCAGTGGCGGGGGTGGTGGGCACCTAACTCCTTACATATGGCTACAATAGCAATCATAGCATATGTGTATAAGGTCAGTAATAGGATAGATGTAGAAGTTGTTCCTTTTCTTCCACCCTGTGGTTTACACAGATTGAACTAAAGTTGTCAAGCTTGGCAGCAAGTACTTCACACAGAAATATGTCACCATCTGAGCTTCAGCATGTTTTATGCAACGCTCATTAGCTTATTTGTGGTAAACTAGGATATTTTGGAGGGGCACAGGATTGTTTTTAGAGCTTTTTTGTTTGTTTGCTTTTGGGTTTTGATTGTTTAATTTCTTGTCGTTCATTTTTAAGACAGGGTTTCTCTGTGTAACAACCCTTGCTATTCTGGAACTCACTCTGGAGACCAGGCTTCCCTAAAACTCATAGCAACTTGCCAGACTCTGCATCCTGAATGCTGGTATTAAAGGTGTACCACCATTGTCCATCCTGTTTTTAGATCTTGAAAGTTAGACTTCATTCTTTCTGAGTAAATGAAAATTTGCAGCATCATTGCGTCACTCTAAGCATCTATGATCTTTATTTCTCTGTACAACTCACTATTGTGAATTATAATGGTTATTTAGCACCTGGTATCTAACATATCTTTTTCATGGCTCTGGGAATAGACTGATGCTTCTATAAAGCACTTTGCAGGCAACACCTTCTAGAACTAAATATTGAGTTAAAACTATTTAGTCCTCATTACATTAAATTGTTAAGACTATTGGTGATGAAATGCAGTTTCCTCTTTGGGAAAGAAGAAAGGAATTGATTAAAAATGCTAACATCCTGTGCTATTTATATCAATTCAGGCTCTTACTAGTTTGTTTGTAATGTCCAAAACAGGAATCAAAGAAAGAACTGATGTTCTAGGCTTAACTAGAATACTCATTCTCTCTAATCTTTTCTGTTCTTAGATTCAGAAGTGGATGGTTATAATGGATATAATCTCAATAAGATGTTAATTCCTAGACTAAGTAAAGCACAGTAATTCAATCAATGCACTTGTCACACTTCTTAAACTAGACAGCGGCAATTCCCCCTTATGAAATCTGGTAAATGGTGGTGGAAAAAACGGTAAATAGTAAAGTGATTACTGGTCCATGTGCTTCTGAAATATGTTAGTAGGCAATAGATAATGCCTGTGAGAGACCATTAAATCTTAGATACTTCCTTGGCATGCATGTGTTGTGGAGTTTAAATGGAACAGTCTCAGAGTTGTCTTTGTCACTGCAGAATTTTGTGATATAGAAGGAAACATTGTAATCCTGCCTTCCTTCCCTTTTCACTAGTTATAATGAATTCTCATGTTTTTTTATTATCATTGTTTTTTCCTTATTTTACATATCAATCCAAGTTCCTTCTCCTTCCTATCCTCCCATGCCTCCTCTGACCCCATCCCAATTCCCTATCCACTCCACAGGGAGGATGATGCCTTCCAGGAGGGATCATAAAAATCTGTCAAGTCATTTGCAGTAGAGCCTAAGCCCTCCCTCCTGTCTCTAGGTTAAGAGAGTTTCCATCCATGGGGAATGTGCCCCGAAGTCCTTTCGTGCCCCAGGGATACATCCAGGTTCCACTGTCATAGGTCCGATAGATTGCATAGGCCTTCTACATGAGACCCACATTCAGGGGGTCTGTGTTGGTCCTATGCAGATTTCACAGCTATCAGTCTGGGATCCATGAGTTCCCCCCCCCCTTGTTCAGGTTAGCTGTCTCTGTGGGTTTCTGTAGTCCGGTCATGACTTCTTAGCTCAACACTCCTCCCTCTCTGCAACTGGATTCTAGGAGGTTGGTGCAGGGTTTAGCTGTGGGTGTCTGCTTTTGTTTCCATCAGCTACTAGATGAGGGTTTTAGGATAGCATGTAAGTTAGTTATCAATCTCATTATCAGGGAAGTGCATTTAAGATAGCCTCTCCACTATTGGTCAGATTGTTAGTTATGGTCATCCTTGTAGGTCTCTTGACATTTCTCTAGTGTCAGTTTTCTCTTCAAACCCATACTGGCTCCCTCTAGTATAATATCTCTTTTCTCTTTTATAGCCTTAGAAGTTCTTACCTGGAATACATAAGAGAGTGTTGCTATTCTACTTACTTAAATATATTGTTTAAAAACAATTTATGTAATAAAGTAATTTCTCAGGCCTAGGAAACTAGGGCAGGCATCCAATTAGCATATCAGTCTGGCTCTTGGAATGATTAAGGAGTGTTCCTTCAAGCAGAGCGAAGGTCTTCTCAGTTGGAGTCACTTTGACTTATGTGCTATTTTAGTGGCTCCCATTATTTGTATTTATCTTTATTTTTAAAATAATATTGTGATATTTTAAAGGTTTACCATTGCCTATATCTTTTTTACTGTTGCAATTAATAATTCCTTATGTTCTTCTGTGTTTTACTAATTTATTTTTTATTCTATAGTTACAGTCCTGAAGTCAGTTCTATCTCTGGTCAATTAATTGATGGATAACACATTTTCTTACAGGGGAGTGTAGCTAAAGGACAAATTTTAGAGTTAGTCAACATTAGAACTAAAATGCTGTTTGGATAGATGAAAATATGAATAAATGGACAGATGGAGGAGTAAGTGGATGGTTGGTAGATGGATGTCACATACTCTATTGAGAAACTACCCTGAATCCCTTTATTTTATTTCTTCATTCTGATTATTCATTGTGCCTTTTATTTTATTTACCTCCACTGGGGTGTCTGATACTATATTCTCCTAAGTGAATACACAATGTTGAGAAATGAGAAATTAGAATATCATAACATTTCATCTCCCTATATCACCCAGAGGCTTTTAGCAAATGGCTGGCAATTCAGGATGAATGTAATCTTACATATTCTGAACATATCAATCAATATAAAGCTACATTCAAATGAACTTAGTATTCTCTTCCCCCTTTTTTGTTTATTTTTTTTTAAGATAGAGTTTCTCTGTAGCTTTGGAGTCTGAGCTGGATGGAATTTGCTCTGTAGACAGGCTGGCCTTAAACTCACAGAGGTCCATCTGCCTCTGCATCCTGAGTGCTGAGATTAAAGGCAGTCATCACCACTGCCTGGCTACATCCCCCTTTTAATGTCATGCAAATAGTGCTAAGAAAATCATCCTTTGCTATGTTTAAAAATTTAAGATAGCATGGTACGTACAGCACAATTGGACAATATATATTAATACAGTGGAGATGGAGAGAGTCATAGATGAGATAGTGAAAATGACAGTCATTCTATGTACCATATCCTCTATCCTTAGTCCTTAATCTATCAGAAGTGGCTGTCACCTATAGTGACAGCCTCACTAGTAATGGAGTTCAGTACTCAGCTTATGTTGCATTGCTTTTGCTTGTGTGGAAACAGAGCCCAGATAATAATTTTCTGATAGAATTACTAAAACAAATTGCCTATTCTTTACCACAGGAAGACTGCTTGCAAGTCTAGATCAGTTTTTCTCAATGTCTCAATGCTGTTACCCTTTAAAACAGTTCTTCATGTTATGATAACTTTCAACCATAAAATTATTTTATTACTACTTCATAATTGTAAATTTTTATTATTATGAATCATAATGTAAGCATCTGTGTTTTTTGACGGTCGTAGGTGTCCCCTATGAAATGGTCATTTGAACAAAGAAGGGATCATGACACACATGTTGAGGACTACCATTCTTGCTGTATGGTGCCAATATTAAAAATGAGGCAAAGCATTATATAGTATCACAGGACTTTGGATGTTGAAAGTGAAAACTTACACACGATCTGCAATAGTCTCTGTATAAGTTGCAACACTTGAATTAACAGCTCATCAATAGTGAGGTTTCCACAAACTGGCAAAACATAACTGCAAAATAACAAGCTTTATAAATAGCTCAGGGCTCAGAGAAAGACTTGTAAAGTGGACTCATATGATACATCCTTGGCTCTTTATGCCTCTGTTCCTATCAAACAGATGAACAGTTCATAATTTACACTTGGTACCTTAGCATTATCTACTAAGACTGCACCTTTCAGAAATCTTCACAATTTCTTGAGAAGCCTTCGATAGAACATTTTTAATTTTTAAAAATTTTAAGGCATGTTATTTTAGCTTAAGTAATTTTAACTTAAAGTTATTCCCTAATATTTGATTTTATTACTTTACTTTTGCTCAGTATATGCTAGAACTCAATAGTGACTAAAACATTGGTAATTTAATTAGCTTATCACAATAAAGAACAGAGTAGCATGGTTTAAAGAGCCAACTTATCATCTCATGGCATAAGAATAAAGGAATTAATAAGAACATGCAGAGGAATTCTTGTTGGGGCTTAGTTAGCCCTTAAATATCATTTTTTGACAAATAAGACCTCTACTCACATGATCAAAATTGATGTTTTCTTATACCTTACTGTAATAATAAAAGTGAGGGAGGAAAGGAGGGAGAGAGGAAGTGAGAGGGAACTGGGATCGACATGTAAAATAATAAATTAAATAAAAAATAATAATAATGCATGTAGTTTTAATAGTGGAAACATATAACTATGACAGGTGTAAATGAGGTTTCCTTCAACTTCTCAAATTCTTGTAGGTGGTAGGTAAAAAATAATATTCAGTTTTTGTTATTTATTTGAAGATATTTAATACCAGAAAGATCAAGGAAAAAGAAACATTTTCCATATGTATGCATACACTTTATGTAAAAAGATAATTAGTTCCTTCAAAGTCCTATTTGTAGCTATTGCCAAATTTAATTTTATGATGTTTTGAAATGTTTTTGCAGACCTACCTAAGATAACAGATGTGGGGCCTGAAATAAATAAATTTGAAAGAGGTTTAAAATAAAATTACACGTTTGGAGATGAACAAAACTTGAAGTGAATAAGACCATGCTCACATTTCTTAAATCTTCATATTAGGAAATTCTCTGAATTGTCTCAAATTTATAAAGCTCCTCCAAATGATGTTCACTTTCACTGATAGGAGGTTAAATAGTTTTCCATAGCTGTTGCAAAAATACACAATAAACGCAATGAAAAAGGGTAAATGTTTACCATTGTCAACACTATATTTCAAGTCAAATGTGATGGAGTGGAGATACAGAAAGAAAGTATGGTCAAGGGATAAACAGATGGATGGGGGGGGGAGAGAACTAGAGAGAGAGAGAGTCCTGGAGGACAGAGAGAAAAACAGGCAAAGAACCAAGGATAGTAACTGCCCCGATGACATATTGAATCCAAAATGGTTGTATCCTCTTGTAGCCTCTTAGCCTATGAACTCCTCATAGATTAATCCATTGATGGTGCCAGCACCTTAGAGACCCAGTTAGCTCTCCGTAGCACTATTAGATGGGAAATAAGACTTTGATAAATGAACCTTTGACACTTGAATTTATATACAAATAATACCAAAAGGTATTCTGACTTTAAAGAACTTTGAGACCAGCTCCATGCAACTGAACTAACACATTACATAATTTAATATTCATTTACATGAATAATTATGTTATTATGTTAGTTTTATAGTTGAGATATCAGCTATTAAATAAGTTAATAAATTAATCAAAATAGCATAACTCTTATTATGCAGAGGCACAGTTAAAATTCCCAATAAATTCCCCAAATCCAAAAACTACAATAGCACTACAATATACATGAACCAATCTCCTTCCCGCTTTGCCCCAACCTCTAAAATATACAGTGGCTACAGAACCTAGCTGGCCTATGATTAGGAAAATAATACACTTACTGGATTTAAGGGGCAAAGTAAGATAGAAATCACAGTTGCAGATGAATAAAACAAATCATTAAATAAGGCATAGTATTGATTAGAATTTATTCCAAGAAGAAAATATGACATTGAAACCTATGAAAATTCAGAAAAATTGTGTTTGTAACACACATCAGTCTCGGGCTATCTTCTCCTTTAATATAGACACTGTGATTTGACAAATCTATTTCATTAAAACTTTCTAGCTAAGTACCAGCTTTCTACTTTATTTTAAACTAAAATTTTCAATCACAATATTACACAATATATATGGTAAGAAAACCAGAAAATAATTCATATTATCCTGACCCAGATTCCCTCAATGTGGTGTTAGTTGGGCAGAATGGGCAGTCTATGGGGCCTCTGGTAGTGGATCAGTATTTATCTCTAGTATACGAATGGACTTTGGGAGATCATTCCACATAGAGGGATACTCCCTCAGCCTAGACACATGGCGAAGAGCCTGAGCTTTGCTCCAAAGGATATGACAGACATCGAAGACTCCCCATGGAAGGCCTCACTCTTGCTGGGGAGCAGACAAGGGATGGGATAAAGGTTGGTTCCAGGAACAGGAGAGGAAAGGGGGATGCTGGAATTGGGATTGATATGTTAAAAATGCTTGTTTCAAATATAAATAATTATAAAAAAATTTAAAATAGCAAAATCATTCAAGAGCTAGAAAAACTGATAAATTTTACACTTTGATAGGAAATTTCTACTGTTAATAACCAAGAGTAGGAAGCAGATGAGCATGAATCTATTAGTCCCAGAAAATGCCAGTGAGCATTTGTAGTGAGATGTCCACCCTGCCTGCATCAGGTGCACTGACCATGCACAGGTGGGGACAGGACAGGGAAGGTTAGCTCTGAGTTCCTGGACCCTAGCTTGCTTTCTTGCTTTCCTGGTTGGGTTGTGGAATGAATCAGCATAGCATCCGTGAAGCAGGAACTTGCGGAGATCATCTCTTTCATGTGTAAGTGAATTCTCCCCAAATAAACCTCACTTAATCTATACTGAGTACCAGTGTATTTTATTTCCCACGCATTAAGCATCAGTGTCCAGTCTGATTACAGATTATTACAAGTTTTGATAATAGCTCCTCACCTTCTTCTCTTCCTCACTCTTTCTTAGGAAGTCTGTTTCCCGTTCAATCCAAGAATCTTTGCTCTAATAAAAACCAAATTTTAGAGTGTTTCTCACTCAGGATATACATTTAGTGCCAAAGCCAATGTGGGGAATTAAGTTTTCACACAACGTAGCAACCAAGTGGCTTAAATGAAACAGGATGTCAGTTTAAATTCTGACAATAGATAGGCTTTCTATGATCCTCCTACATGTTCATCTCTTTACCTTAGCAGACCTCTAGTGAAGTTCACAGGATTACACACAACGTGATTGGGCCCCATCAGTAATGAAAGACTGTTCCATTTAGATAATACTATAATGTCTATGTTGGAACCCTCAGTTGATTCAGATTGTGTCTTAAACCAATAAAATTACATATTGATTAAAAGGTAGCTATTGAATTAAAAAGGAAGTTCATATTTCTCTGCTCAAGAATTTTAATATATTAACCAACTTGCCTATTTAAAAAACTCATTCCATCTTTTCATGTGAAGCATGCATGCATTTTATAGACAACTTTAGTAAATTTGAAATATTTTAGAATGGAAATGGTTCTGTCTTTTTATGGAATTTTGTGTTTAATAAATCTGAAAAAAGACATCATTAGCATAATGTAATGAGCCATTACATTATGGTGTTTAATTCATATGTAAGTGTAACAAGGCATGGCTGGCTTTAGAAGTTTAAGATACATCGTCATTACTCAAATTCTGTTTATGTCTTAGTTGGAACATTCCTGATATTGGCTTCAACATTCCAAATAGAACCACTGACTTCAACAGTCTACCCAGCGTCAAAATATTTTCAATGTCAATTTCATCACTGTAAGGAAACATTTCTATAATCTGTTTTGTGAGCTTTAAAGACAAATCTTCATCCCAAGCCTGTAATATGATTGTGTTAGATTATGTTCACACCACCTGGCCAAATTTTAGATCAATTCCTAGAGGCCAGAGTTTAAGTCCAAATATATCACAGAAATGATTTCTTTTAAAAATAAAATACTTCATTAATAAATGAAAAATAGACTAGAATAAGAAAGAAAACATACTTAGTAGTGAAATCTATGTATTCTGCCACCCACTCAGTTCAGCATTCTCATCATGGCTGAAGTAAGTGCTACACATACTGGATAAATTACTTTTTGAGGCCATAGCTGTGTATGGCATTAATATGTTAGTACCTAAAACTTCCAAATGCTGGGAATTTCTCTGTATTTGACTAAGTGCATATTTTGTTTAGCTTTCACTAAAACAAAACAATTATCTGTCTAATCCATTTAATTTCATATGAAAACACATCTCAAACATAGCTATGACACAATTTTCATTGCCTGTATGTAGATTTTCCTCTTCATTGTGATTTATTAGCAATTCATAAAAATATTATAAACATATTAGGACTCAACATTCAAAAACTTGGGTGCTTTAAACTCTATGAGCTCAGTATAAACTGTATATTAATGTGTTATAAGCAAATTGCTATATCCATATAAATGGAACAAAGTATATGAACTTTAATTATTGGGGTTATTGATTTTACAGTTAGTTCAGTAAAATGTGCTACTTTTAGAATACACACAACTGCAAAAAACCTGTGTCATTTGCCACAGTTTAGTGATAAATATTGAAAGAGAATAGAGGAAAATTTGACAAAGTAAACAGTGTCTATCTGATGGGTAAAACAGTGAAAACCTTCTCTGTGTCTCTGGGTCTATGACTGATCTATGAACTTCAATGTTACATCATTTGCAAGAAATTGTTCATAAATAGTTTATATATTAAATGAGACCAATCAATTTGATAAGCATTCATTATTGTTATTACCTATTCACTTCTAAAAGTGAGACAATTTAGTTATATACATTTGTACTAAATCAACATGGAGGAAAGCCCACTGGTTTTCTTCAATACCAATACTAAGTGCCTATTTATCAAATAAATCATGTGCTTAAAATCACTAGAGCTCTTATAATTTTAATGAAGTTGTTCTAGATAAGTTGGATAGTAGTTGGATAAGTTGGATAGTTGTAAAATGGGAGGGAATATAGGTAGAATGATGAGAAATAGATAAGATAGTGAACTGCATTGAATGATAATGTATTTGATTGTGTGATCCCCACTTAATGTAAATGTTTTAAAAGAATTAGGAGGTGTGACCCTGTTGGATCAGGTATGTCCTTGTGGTAAGAAATATGTCACTGGGGGGTTAGGCTTTGAGTTTTCAAAACTCCATGCAAGCCTATTTTTCTCCGTATGTCTTTGTTTCTGTCTGTCTCTCTGTCTCTCTCCCTTTCTCTGCCTGAAGAGCAGAGTGTAAAGTTCTCACCTACTCCTCTAGCACCATGCCTGTCTACTTCCCATAATAATTATTACCAGTTAGCCTTCTAAAAATATAGTCAAGCCCCAGTTAAATGTTTTCTTTCATGAGAGTAACCATGTCATGAGGTCTCTTCATAGCTAGATAACAATATGAAAAACAGAGAGATGACAGATAAAAGGAGAATGCCATATCAAGAAACTGGTAGATTAGTAGGCTCTTGGTTAACATAGGTTTTAATCTTGTAGGGGAAATTTTCTATATGTTTTCAAGTCATGATATTTCCTTAGCAACAGCAGTCTAAGAAAAGTTACATACATATCTTCTAATTACATAATTGCCTATGGAGTGATTCACCCAATATGCTTCAAGTAAAAGAGTGACTGTTCAAAACATCCCTAATGATTAGCCTCTTCATCCTATGCATCTGTCCTCTCCCAAACATACCCAGAACAAAAGTGAAACTAGTTTTGCTTATATTCAACAACTCACATGTCAGCTACATTTAAAGACTGAATATTTAGATTAAAATTATATAAAGTAAAATATGTTTTTCATGCTGTGTTTTTGACAGGCATGTATGTTCACATAATAACCACTGCACCATGGTATCAAAAACCTCATAACCAACTTAGGAACTATTTGTATCACCTGGAAATGTCTATCTGCCTCTTTGTAGTCAACAGATTTTTCTAGTCTTTCTCCCTGGCAACCACTAATCTATATTTTTAAAATAATCCCTTTCAACTTACTAAAAATATATAACAAGATAATTAGGAATGATTTATCTTCTAAGATTTATAATTTTTGATATATTCTATTTGACTAAGATAATAACAAAGACACTAAATTGGTGTTACTCTACATAGAGAGTTGGTGATTCATACAATGCATTGTTTGTTCATTAGTTGAGTACTTTTAATTCACACTGTAAAGTTATGTACACTATGTGGAAAGAACAGGTTTGTTTATCTGGCATAAGATACTATCAAGGACAAAACTAGTACAAACAGAGAATTGATTGGTTTTTAGGCAAATGGTGGGTACCATTTGCCTGCTAATGAGAGCACTCAAGACTTGTCATGGGATGATGGAATTATTCTCTTTTCAATCACTTCTGGTAGCAAGATGTATCCATGCATGAACTCAAACTTAAAATTGTGGAAACAAATTAAAAAATAAAATTCACTTTACTTTTAGGAGATAATGAAATTCAATAATAATTTAAAAAAAGCAAATTATCATTAAGGTCATAAAGTTAAAATATAGTTTCTAATAAAACAAAATTATGAAACTTTATCAGTAGTTTTATAGAACATTTTGTAATTTCATTTACAGTATGAATAAATTCTGCTAAAGGATGTATCATGGTATCTGCTATTATTTAGGCATTTCTACTGGCCTACCTTTGCCTACCATGTGCTGGGATTAAAGGCATGTGTCATTTGTTGAAGGGTGTCTTTCTTGTATAGTTTTCTAAAAATTACAACAGTATAAACTCATCCTTCTTCATTTTTGTCTTTGCAAAAAAAGTCTGTGTTCATCTCTAAGCAGAGCTTACTAAAGTGCCAGTATGAGTTAGTTTTATATATTTCTACATTAATTAAATGTTTCCACTTTAATTACATAGTCTTGAAAAAGTCTTACGAAATTGTATTGAATATTGACTTTGACATATATGTATAATAACCTTAACATGAAGCTTATCTGTAGAATATGTCAAACATTTATACAATGATGGAAAGTACATATTGAAATTTCAAAGATTATGACATAGAATCTTCTCAAAATGTTGTAATTGACTATTTCTGTCATTCAGATCACCTACATGTAAAGGAAGATATAAAGCTTAGCAATTGCTAGACATAATTTGTTACTGAATTTTGCTGAGATAAGAATTGATTGGCAGTGACTCACCACTATGGTATCTAAACTCATATTTTATTATTACTTGTGTCCTGTGTGATATTGGATGCCAAAGAGCTCTGAGTTCCTTAATTATTAAAACATTGTTAATGTTTATTAATTTGAAGAATGAATTGGTAAACAAAGGAGAAGTACTTTAGTTTAATCATAAAGTTTCTGGGGATTCATTGCTAATATCATAAGCTTTGGTTTAAGAAAAATATAATGTGTGTGACACAGAAGTCAACTTTTCCATAAGGGAGAACAAAAGCTCTAAGTGTGTTATGAAGGTTCTTTCCTAAGGTTAGTCATTGTCACTAATTCTCAAACTATGGCTCCTTTCTTTGTCACTAAGATACAAAAAGACAGGAGGCACATTATGAAATATTTTGTTTTAGGATTTCATCACTGACTCTTTGAGAATGATAATGGAGTAAATATTATATAATCTAAAAAATATTTCTAATGAAAACTGAACAACAGAGACAATTTGGTGCTTTGCCTGTCATTCTGTAATTTATCTGTTACTGATGCACTGTGTTCCCTGGTACTGACAAAATGTCCCCTAGTACCATTATGCTGTACCTCAGTACAGAAATATTGTCCCATAATACTGGTGTATTGTGTCTTGTGGTGCAGACATACTGAAGACAAAGTCTGGTAGAATCCATGTTCACTTAGAGAAAGATATATGTACAATCTTTACTCATATTTCTCATAAATATTCATTATAATTACATCAATTATATTATTAATATAAATTATTGATAAATATTTGGAAATATTTATTAACCTATAAAAACTATAAATGTGAAATTAAATAATATATTCTCATCATGAAATCTATTGTTTAAATGATATTTATTCTTCTCATCAATATTTCCTGACTGTAACCTTCCCTCCCTACTTCCAGTTCGACCCCATTTCCCCTCTCCCTCAGGTACACTCCTCCTATTTCTTTCAGAAAAGTGCATGCTTCCTACTGATATCCACTGAGCATGGTATAACAAGATTCAATAATGCTAGAAACAAGCCTTCATATAAAGGCAAGAGGAAATCCAGTAGGAGGAAAGGGGTCCAAAGAGAAGACAAAAGTATCAGAGACACACCTTCTCCCACTGTAAAAAGTCCTACAAACATCCCAAGCTAAACAACATATACAGAGGACTTACACAGATACACACAGGCTCTGTGATTGCCTCTTCAGTCTCTGTGAGCCCTTATGAGCCCTGCATAACTGATTCTGCTGGAATGAATCTTATAAAAGAACCCTTTTATAAGCCTCTGACTCCTACAATATCTCTTCCCCCTCTTCTCCAGGGTTCTCCAAGCTCTGCCTGATGTTTAGGTTTAGGTGCCATTCTCTGCATCTACTCCCATCAGCTTCTCTAGGAAGCCTCTGTGATGTCAACTAGGCAAGTTTCATATAATTTAAGCTTCATCAGATACCCTGTGGCACAGTTGCTGAAACAACATGCTTAGGGTTTGTATTAAACAATTGTACCAGGCCATGTCCACAGACACTGAATCTCCTCTCACGATCTAGTAGGTAATCTGCTGCCATCTGAAAATCTAAACATAACCTAGGATGCCTTCCCCTGGGAAGTGTGAATTTTCAAATCATAGGTACTGACTGTGGTAACTGGGAGGCAGACAAAATTCTTAGTGAACTTCACTTAAATACCAAAAGTCTTTAAGGGGAAAAAAAAAGTATAATCCCTTTTGGACTTGAATAAAGATCTCAGGGAGAAGGTAACATGGGAGATGATCCTTTAAGGTTAAAGGTCACGCTATGGAGATGTGAGCACAAAGAAAAGAATGAGTATTTGTTGAGGTGATGCTTGGACAGCAGTGCCTTGTAGGATATATTTGAATGATCAGTAAAATATAAAGCTTAGTTCCCAACTGAGTATTAATTGAAATCGCTACAGGCAGCAGAAAAATAGTTTGAATGTATTTTAAGAAAATATGCTCACATAACCACACCAATATATGCAAATGCACATTCTAGTTAAATTACATATTTATAGAGTATTAGTAGTTTAAACAAGAGCAACCTACTTGGACTACAGGAGATGTATTGGAGAAACCTCTTTGGATTGCCAGTTATAGAAATAATGTTATCTATGTAAATAATAGTCATCAATGTAGAATGTGCATTGAAGTGAGTATGAAGTAATTATGTAACAACTGCTACATGTTATCACAGTAAATATTAATTCAAATAATTATGAATATTCCAGTTGAGATAAGATATTATAGAAATATTTTATGTAAACTATAGAACTAAGATGAATCACAATGCTTCCTTTAATTTTATATAAATTGTGATATTTTTAATAGTAAATTAGTAAGCAAATTACAGAAAAAATATAATCCAATGTGACTTTTTAATTTGTTTGCAGAGAAATCATCTAATCTATAACTAAAATTAGGCTGCAACATTATTTAGCCCAAGATTTTTGAAGTCACCATGATTGTTCTGCCTGAGGGCTTGTGATTATAGGTGAGTCTTACTATCCCTGGTTTTGTTGTAATATTTTCTCATCTACTTGAAGCTTATAATTATTCATTGTCAATTCAGGTACAAGCAATGAATTTTCCAGTAACCAATGAAATTTCTTTAATTAACTAAATTTAAAAAAAAGAGTATTTCTTTAAAACTTCAATTTAAAACAACTTAAACTTTGCAGAGAAATATTATTTGTTAACACCAAACAGATATTATCCATGCTGTTATCAGAGGAGCTTCTACTTGTAGAGGGAAGTGGGGAATGCACAGCTTTATGGCTGCTAACATGAGGAAGATAACTGACAAACCAAACTTATTTATCTCCTTAAAGCACAAACATCATCATGGAAGGAGGCATACAAAAAATGTAAGGCTGAGCATTGGTGGCACACACATGTTCAATCCCAGCACTTGGGATGTGGAGGCAGAGAGATCTCTGTGATTTTGAGGCCAACCTGGTCTACTGAGCTAGTTCCAAAGCAATACAGAGAAACCCTGTCTTGAAACACAAACAAATCAAACAATGTAAGAGCCAGAAACCAGAGATAGGAAAAAAGGGCTAAGAAATGTTCTCTTTTAATATTGCACAACCAATGGAATTATAACTCATACAGTGTCTGCCTGCCCTAGATAAGATGGGCCCTGTGAACAGTCAATCACGGTTCTGCGAGAGCTTCATGGGGTAGTATCCCTCTTTACTATAGCATTGGCTACTGATGGATTTGGGGGAAAGACAGATCTTGTCTTCAGTTTTATACTCAGTGATGAATGTATCAGGCTCCAGTGGATAGTTCCAAACCCATGATCAGACAAAGAATGCTGATTCAACTCAACAAGTCTCAAAATACAAGCAAATACAAAACCAAAAAGAAAGAACTGTGAGAAAGGTACTTGTCGGGTTAGTGGGTTGCAAGAATGTAGGGAGACTAGGGCAGTTTGGGATACATTGATCAGAATACACATATGTGTATGATATTGTTGAAGAACAGATTCAATAAAACTAATTGAAAATAAGTGGATGGACAAAATTGTTACAGAGATCTTCTCATCCATAACAGTAAGTGTCTGCTTTGTTTTATGATTCATTCACAGTTCCTTTTCTCTGGAAACTGCACATTTAGTTTCCTAATAAGCTTCCTAATATTATTTCGTGGTTTAGAAACTTTTATTAATTTATTCATTTTTAAGAATGATCATAATTGTTATTTTTTTAATTAAATTAATTAAAAAGTTATTTTTTTTTCTGCATGAGTGTCTATGTTCAATGTGTGTGCCTGATTCCTTTGGAGGCCAGAATAGGGAATTTGATCCCCTAGAAGATGAGTTACAAATGACTGTGACCTTCCATGTATATGCTAAGAATTAAATCTAGGTAGTCTTGGAGAACAATCAGTCACCTTTTACTGCAGAACCATTTCTCCCATAATGATTTTTACATATCACAGATACTTATAAATATTTTTGGATTTCTGAGTTGTATTCTACAACAAATTGAACATTATTTTTATGTTCTACCTTCAGTAAAAACAATGATGAAATCTACTGAAATGTAATGGATCATGGGAAATATATACTGTTTAAAAATATTATTTTCTTGTAGAAAATATTGATTGTTTGTCTAGAAATATCATATGTCTAGACTAAATGATTATAAAGTGTTTGGTGTCCAGACAAATAATTGACTTAAAATGTCTGTTTCAATTTTTTAGATAGATATTATGATGAATTTTGCTAAACTATTACAATAGTTGGGAGGCTGCAGCTATGAGTATAGGAAAGATGTGCTAAACTGATCCTTTGTCTTGTAAAAAATAAAAGAAAAACATAGCTCTGTTATGATGCAGTTTCATATTAAAGATTCCCTGTCAACATCTATAAAATATATATTTAAGACAATTTATTGATGTATCCAACTGTATATGGTATTTATAATTTATGTGACAATTACATAAAAATTAACAACAATGAAAAAATGAATCTATATCACACAACATAGGGGAGTCTATAAATGGTGATTTGAGATGTTTATATGAGTTTTACACTGAGGTAAACATTTTTACAAGGAAAAAGTAGATAAGACATAATAGCGTCAGAAGCAAAATAAAGTAAAACTACATGGGAACACAATCATATTCCTCTTATTTGATGAATCATGTCCCCATCCTTCACACATGTGCCAATGACCTAGCTTTGGGACATATTTAATTGACAACAGGTTCTTTGCAGATGCAACTCAGAAATAAGGTAATATAGCACCATGCTGAAGTAAGAACTTGGCTTTGTCACTACAGCCTTACTATATAAATAGGAGATCACATAAATTCATGCTTAGAGTGGCATGTGAGGACAAGGAAAGAAAACGGGAAGCTAGCTGCTTGATTATAAAGATAAACATTGTGGAGAAGGTTCTGCAAGAGAATGGACATAGTAGATGTCTTATGATCAAAGTAGCAAGGAATGGGGTGAAAAGAGTTTGTCTCAGAATCTTTAAGGTGTCATTGGTTAATTTCAAATACATATAGTCTCCAAATTATCAGAAAAGAAATCCTGTCATTAAAGCCACCCTTTTTGTTTGAAATCACAAGAAGCTAATATGCCATGCTTAAAGCACAGCATTTTAGAGCTGCTAAAATATAAAATGAATAAATTATGAGAAAGAATGACAAAGTCAAATACAAACTGGTTGGCACATGTGTACGTTACATAAGACAACTCTTATTTTTATGAAAGGGTTATAGTCTACCCTTTGCTTTTGAAAGAAAAGTGCATAGAAGACGATATTCTGGGAGATGAGAAGCTATAGCTGTTTGTGGCAGAGAGGAGAGTTTCCACTTTCTAAATAAGGGTTAATGGGAGATTATATTTGTTACTGTTAAAAATGAAGTTCCTGCTGTAGATGAGAGAACAGTATCAATACAACTTAGAGAAAAATCCCTGGTTGTTAATTGATAGAAATGGTTTCACGAATCAACCCAGAATCTCCTCTCCTTTGTATACAGCATTTAATATCCTCATTAAAAGATGACCATGTTGACAAATAACTTTGTAATACATAGAAAATGTTTTTGATGACTGTGTCTTTATGGGCAAGAAAATTTAAATATACCTCAAGGATTTCTCTAGCGAGCAAGAAAGCTTACATAAATGGAAAACTGAGATTTTAGCCTCATTATTGCTGGATAGAAACTAGTACTAACAGTTTGAATTGTAATACCTAAACAAGATCAACTAATGAACATTTAATAATGTATAGTTTTGGTTTTTTGATAAACAGCTAGTTTTCATAACATGAAAACTTGATAATTAGTACGTAGTTGTGAGAGTTTTGACAAAGTAATAACAGTTGGTTAGAGGAAATGGAAATGGGGAGCATGGGTGTTGGTGAATTTACAATTTGTATTTCTGTGCAGTCATTACATAAATACTTTTCTATGTCATTTATGAGTGTTATAAAACTTCTTGAAATGTTGATTTGATTGCAACTTTGTATTCTTAAAGAGCCGTTGGCTAGGACAGCAGTGGTAACTTAAGTCAAGGGATTTTATTACTTTATGGACATGACTAAGTTTAAAAGTGTTTAATATCTGGGAACTATTTTTAACTTTTCTGATGTTTTAATTTCTAAGACTGTCACCAATGCTAGTATAAATTGTTTCCAAACAATAAAATTATTTATAATTACAGTATGACTTTTGAGCAGAGTGGCTTGGTTCATCCCAGTGATACTCAAAATCCAACAGACAAAACTGGAACACGTTTCTTCAGTCTAAGAGATGAAAAATGGATCAAAATTCTCTTATCCACATTTGTAGTTCATTTTTCTATGATACTGACATTAGTTTCATTATCAGTGAAGTCATCTACCTTGTTCACACAATCAGAGCCACTGCAATAAACAAGCTTTCCAGTCAATGAGAATTTCTCAAGTATCAGTGGTTATTATCATTCTTTTGTAAGTATGAATTCATAGTTAAATTACTTATAATAAATGAATATATTTTAGAATAGCTCAGCTATGTGTACTTACATACAAATACCTGTGAAATCATCTTTGATTCATAATTGCATGAACAATGAAGGCCTTGTTAAACAGGGAAATCTGGAAAAGCGCCAGTAAACAGCCCTGTTCTTTTGACAGTATTTGAGTTAAAATTGCAAAATCAGCATGTACTATTATCATTTTTAATATCCCCCAAGTCTGTTTGGGGGAGCTGAACTTTTTTTGTTTGGCTAAAATGTTTAACATGAATACATCAGCTGTTATATCCAGTGAACAAATCATCACATAAGAAATGCACATACGTTAATGAAAAACAAAGCCCCTTTTATAGACTGTTTTTCAACAAGGGTCTGGAAAAATTGTTACTATTGTTTTTCTAATATACCCTTATTCTTTATGTAGAATCAATAATTCTGATAAATATACAAAGTATGAAGAACAGCAGTCTAAGACAATCTAGTAGAAAGTTAAGTGAAAATGTAAAACATGAGCACTGGACAATGCACACAGCCCATGTAGATAAATAAGTGGCTAGATGGATATACAGAGATGCATCCCACATCTGCAGCATTTCTTCATTTAGGTGTAACACAAAACCATCCATCAAAGATACAAAAAGTTTTATTTCACAATTTAAACATTGTTAGAATTGACTGTAGTAAACATACTTTGCCACAGGGATTTTTGTGGTACATTGAAATGAAGAAAAATATTGTGCTGATTACTAACTCAAGTTGCTTGCTTTTAATCAGGATAATCAATTATCCTGGATGACAGAGGGAAAAAGTAAAGAAAAAGGAAAATGGGATTAAATATGAAGGTTGTCTATAATGAAATAGTTTTGGTTTTTTTTTTTTTTTTTTTTTTTTTTTACACAAGTCCAGAAGAATATCCTTTATTTAAGCTGTAGGCAGAATTGAGACAGCAGAAGAAAACTTGAATACAAAATTCTGAACCTTTGTTAAAATGTGATAATTAAGAAGTATTTGTTATTTAAAAATTTTGGACTCCATAATGTATATTAAAATTATACAAACATATTTACTTATTTTGTGGAAATGCTTTAGTTCTATATACTCAAATCACCAAAGCTATCATCATGGTGGAAAAAATGCCATCACATTAGAGCATCCCCTCACATACAATTTTATTCACTCTTCTTCCTTTAGTGGAAATCAACTAACATAAATCAGTTTTGCATGTTTTGCCATACTTCTACTGAAACCTACAGAAGTATTTTTGGGTTTGATTTCTTTTGTTGGACACAAGTTTTAGAACCTATTGTAAGACCCTCAGAATGAGGAGTCTTCCAGGTTCGGTGGATACCCCAAGAACTCAATGTCCAGTCCAGTTGCTGCAAAACGCAAGAGGCTTTAATGAACAGGAAACATTTGCGCAAACGGGCTCCTCCAGCACGCAGGCTAGGGAGAAGCCCCCTCCCCTGGGCCCAGGTGTTTTTAAAGGCAAACCCACAAGCTTAGGGAGGGAGTGGGACCCTCTGTCCATTGAGTACGTGACCCTTGGAGGCCGCCTGATGGTCTCGCTATTAGGGTCAGCAGACCTTAGGGCTTCAGGTGTGCTAGTTAATCTTGTCTGGGCAAACCAGAGTTACAACTGTCTCTTGACCCTATTTACCACCTGTTGACTCACAGGAAAGGAGGGGCAGTGTAAATTCTTCTTATCTCAGGGCCCTGTGAGAGGAAGCTAGCAAATTCCAAGGAACAGATATTGGTTTCTAAGTTAGTCCATCATTAACATTACTTTTTAGGTCTTTCAATGGATATGTTTTGTTAATAACATTGATTTTGAAAATTCAGGTCACGGTTTTTGCAGGCAATAAAATGTCATTCTAAGATGACTTAATTCTAAAAACACACTAATTGCTTTCATTCTGATCAAAATATATTTAACAGATGTGATTAAGTGGAAGATCTGGAAATAGAAAAGTTATCCTGATAGTGACCTAGTATTCTGCAAGGATGGAAAGAAGCAGTAGAGTGAATTAAAAAGGAGGTAAGTAGCTAGAGATATGACTCCGTGGTTTAAAAGCACATACTGCAATTGCAGAGAACCCTTGTTCAGTTCCCAGCATCCATATAAGGTGATTTAGAAACATCTATAACTTCAGCTTCAGAGAAATAGAAGCTGTGTCTTGGTATCTATAGGAACCTGTATTCAAGTTTGCATTGCCATACAGATACAGACATGTATATACATAATTAAAAATTTTAAAAAAAATATTTTTTAAACAAAGAAACAAAATGGTGGAATCATTAAGATGTACAAGAAAGGGAAAAATACTGCTTGCTTTTGTAAGGAGAAATCACAGAGCATTTCCAGAAGATAGAAATGACAACAGACTCTCTTTGAGGTGGTTTAGATATGAAGTATTCCCACAAAGACAGGGTGTTATGGTCTTCTTAGCTCCTATTGCTATTTTATTTATTTGTTTGTTTGTTTATTTATTTATTTTTATAACCAAGGCCATTTAAATGAAAACGAACATTTAACCACAATATTTTGGAATTTGGGTGTCATTCTTTCCAAACTACTTTCTGCTGGTAAGGGGTGCTGTCATGGGGGATTCTATTATTTTGTAAACTTACTAAACCTTAGGAGGTATGCCTGAGCTGAAAGAGTCAGTTCATTTAGGGAAGGTTCTCATTCATGTTTTGTTCCTGTTTCCTGTCTCCACCCACCCCCATAATCTTTGTTATTCACAATGAGATGAAAAAAGTCTCTCTCTGCAGTACATTCCAGTCATGACATTTTACATTGGTATTTGAGGCCAAGGACATTCTGACCTCCGAAACTCCCAGTCAAACTAAACCCTTCCCTCCTCAAGTTTTAAGTCTCTTTCCTTTCCCCTTCCTTAAATTCCTTAGGACTTGCAAGGCAGTGGTGGTCCATGCTTTTAATCACAGCACTTGGGAGGCAGAAGCAGGAATATCTCTGTGAGTTGGAGACCAGCATGGTCTACAAGAGCTAGTTCCAGGAAAGCCTCTAAAGCCACAGAGAAGCCCTGTCTTAAAAAACAACAAAACAAAACAAAACAAAAAACAAACAAGCAAACAAAAACTCTTTAAGTCTTTTCCCTTCCCACTTCCTTAAGCTCCTCAGGTCTCTTTCTTCCTCCTGTAAGTTCTTTGGGTCTCTTCTAGTCAATATGGAATAAGTTAAAACATCAATTTCACTAGTATTTCTTTAATGGCTGATAGCAAACAAATTTATCATGTGTTGGGGCCACGTTTATATATTTTTTTTCTTTTCAATTATTTTCCCCTTACCTTCAGGGACTTGTGTTCCTTTCTTTTTAATTTTTGATGATCAAGAACTGCCACATATCTGTGCCAGTCTGGTCAGATATGTGTGTTACCAAATTTTATAGTTCATGGCTTATTTGTTTACTTTTCTGAATATTGACTTTAGAGTGAACTATATCTTTAAAAGCTCGATAATTCAAATTTAATACATGTATATATATATATTTGAATTATATATATATTGCCATGGGTAATATTATTGTGTCTTAACAAATTGTTACCTACCTCATTATTACAGTTGTTTAGTTATTTTTTATTTAAACTTTTATCAGGTTTAAATGTCTAAGTTTTATATTGGAATACATGATTCATACAACGTCCATGGTTTTTCTATTTTAAGTGAGTTGAGTCAACTCATTTGTCTTTTTTCCAATATAATTGCCAGTTATTTGAAAGCAATACTTTTGTGTTAGTTAGCTTTCCACTACTGTCACAAAGTATCTGAGATCATCAATGTAAAAATAAGTGATGGTTTTGATTGTAAGTTTTAGTACAAGTGCATTGTACTCTATTACTTGGGTTACATAGCAAGCTAGTACGTAATCGTTGGAATACTGATTGAGCAAACTACTTCCCACATACACAGTGTGAAAACTAGAAAGGAAGAAGAGGGACCTGAGGCTCTACATCTCATAGACAGCACCACCACAGTGATTTTACATCCTTAATCATGTCTAACTCTACAGACTCTAAGGACCTACCACTTCCTGAAACTGCTAGAGGCTGAGTCTTCAACACATGTACATTTGGGAGCTAATTCAGATTCTAATTTAAAGAGTCACACTCAGTGAATTCATTTATCAAAAGAAAAAAATAGAAGTTTTCTAAACTAGTTATTGAAAAGCAATTAACTTAAAAACAAAGTTAGCAATATTTGTAGTTTATGACATAAGCACATAAGCAATGCAAATCTTTAAAAATGTGTGTGTGGGTTTGTGTAGTGTTCGTTTGTAAGACCCTCAGAATGAGGAGTCTCTCAGTTTCGGTCGGTACCCCCAAGAACTCAATGTCCAGTCCAGTTGCTGCAACATACAAGAAGCTTTAATGAACAGGAAACATTTGCACAAATGGGCTATCTCAGCATGCAGGCTAGAGAGAAGCCCCATTCCCCAGCACAGGTGTTTTTAAAGGCAAAACCCACAAGCTTAAGGAGGGGGGTGGGAACCTCTGTCTATTGAGTATGTTACCCTTTGAGGCTGGATGGTCTTGCTATTAGGGTCAACAGACCTTAGGGCTTCAGGGTAATAATCTTGTCTGGGCAAACCAGAGGTACAGTTATCTCTTCGTTTCTTAAGTACCCTATTCACCACCTGCTGACTCACAAGAAAGAGGGGCAGTGTGAATTCTTGGTATCTTGTTATCTCAGGGCCTTATAAGGGGAAGTTAGCAAATTCCAAGGAACAGATGTTGGTCTGGGTTAGCTTTCCAGGTTAGTCTGTCCTTCATTTCAAGTAGGGAGTTTCTTTAACTTTACTTTTTTGTCTTTCAAATGGATGTGTGTGTGTGTGTGTGTGTGTGTGTGTGTGTGTGTGTGTGCCTGCAGGGTTCCACGCACCTGTGTAAGTACAGAGATCAGAGATGGGCATTGGGTTTCTCACCATCTCATTCTCCATGTATTCTTCTGGAGCAGGATCTCATGACAAATCTTGAGTTAGTGTTTTTTGGTTAAGCTGTTGCTCAGTAAGGCCCAATGATCACCCAACTGCTTCCAAGCCTGCACAATATGCCAACTATTTTTGTTTTGTTTTTAAATATTTATCTTAGGTTTGTTTGCCTGAATGTGCATATATAAGCCATGTGTGTACCATGTCTTTGTATCAGAACAGGTCATTGGAACTCCTGCAACTGAAGTTATGGATGCTTTGGTTGCTTATGAGCTACCATTGTGGTTCGGGGAGGGGGGGCAGGGGTTTGGTCATAGGCTTCTAGTTATATCACACAGTGCTTTAAGGACTAATCATTTCTCTGTTCCCCACAAGGTTTTAAGGTGAATAATAAGATCTGAACTACACTTCTTATGCTTGTGGAATAAGCATCTTTAACTACTGAGTCATTTTCTAGCTTTCAAATGGTGCAAAACATACATAGAGGTTTAGTAGAAACTACCAACTGTCATATTTCAAGGTCTCCAATGTGCTTACCAAGACTTTTAAAATAAAACAAGCTCAAGCTTCTACATGTAGGTTAAGGAAGCAACAGTACTTGGAAGTATAAATTAACCTTTTCCCTCAGGCATTGTGGACTTAGGTATGTTTATGAAATTATAAAGCAAATGTGGAAACCATGAAGAGTTATCTATACATGTAGAGATATTATAGCTGAACCATTTCTAAAATATGAAATGAGACTCCCTGAAGTCATTTATATCCAAAGTTATAAATTTTTAGAATCAACAAGAATTCATTTAGTATAGATAGAATGTTCCCATGATGGGCAAGTTATCAGGTGACTAAGATTATGTACATGGAGCAGTGGAGAACTAAACTAATAACCATTTTTCAGCTGGGCCCCTCCTGTGTTTTCACCTCTCCAGGTGCACAACTCATGAACTTCTCTAATTAGTGTTTACTGTTGACCTTGGGCATAAGAAGTTTGAAAGTGTGAAATAGATAGATGTATTCTGTCTCCATGGGTACTGTGTCACTGAGTTACAATTCCTAGAGAATCTCAACCTATAAACAAGCTTTCACTCTAAAACTAATCAGCTGTCTGACTGGATATATTTCACCTCCTTGCTTGTGTTTGCTTCTCTTTGAAGCACTTTACACTTTTTTGTAGAGTTTTAGGTCAGCATAGAAATTAATGGGCTTGTTTTCATATATACATTGCATTACCCCTCCCTTAATGCATTCTCCTGTCTTGTTGATTCTATTTCTCACTCTCTGTTAGCTCCCCATTCTACTTAGTTGTCATGTGCATTGCAACACTGATTCTATTCTTCTGTTTCCTTCTCTTTTCTCTTTCTCCCCTCTTAATTCTAGTTTTGTATTCTACAAATACTCTTACAGACACACACACACGTATATACTAACATATACCCACATATATGTGATGTGTGTTTCTGAATTGCATTATATAAATAGGTTTAAATATGTATGAAAATGAACACATGATATTTGTCTTTTTTTATTTTTTGATAAATTTTGTGTGTTGCTTTTATTATTTACTTATTTTTCTTTGACAGTTTAAGACATAATATATATATATATGTATGTATACACACAAACACACACACACACACACACACACACACACACACACACACACACATATATATATACACAAAAGTAAAAGTTTCACCAAAGATAGTCCTTCTTTTTAATAAATTCTGAGAATTCACAGAACTTTAGTGACTATAATAACTGCCTTTGTCTGAATTGTCAGGATTACTGTCCGAACCATCTCCTTTAATTAAGGAATGAAAATATATATTAAAAAGAAATTATGGTCCTGTTATATCAATTACCATACACATGGAACTGCAATAAACCTATCAAGTTATGCATAATTTATTCTACCTATCTCCCTATCATCAATCTGTCTGTATATCTATCTATCTATCTATCTATCTATCTATCTACCTACCTACATATAATCTTCTATTTATGCATTTTTATTGAAATAACTGAAGTTTCCTGCCTCAGAGGAGCCAAAGGGATCAAGAAAAGACAAATAATAAATGAGTGTGAGCTCAAATGTCTCAAGAATAGACTTGCTTTCTACAGAAGTCAGTCATTGTCAGGGTCACAGTTTCCTGTTGCTGAAACTGAGGCTACTGCCTCTTCACTTCAAAAGAGTCATTTATCAATCTGATGAAGCATTATAGACTTTACCAAAATAGCCATGACACAAAAGCTCTGATTTATATAGAAGTGAAGAAAGTATGTATACATTTTTTAAAAATGCTATATAATGTCTCATATTTATTTGTTATTCTTCAGGATCATGTGTGCTATACAGCACACATTATCTGATGCTTTTCTTGTGTTTTATGTGTTATAGATATATTTTATAATAATTTTAATACTTGTGCCAGACTAATTAATTATATATAGGTATATGTGTTTCTGAGCGAAATTACCTGAGAAATCTTGTAGAATAGAACTTAGTATGGTGCCTTTAAACAAGTATCTAACTTTGATCAAGCTTGACCTCATAAGTTAGTGAGTTATTAAATAAAACATTGAACAAACATGGTCCTTCCAGTTAATCTATAAACACACACACACACACATACACACACACACACACACACACACACACACACACACAATTTATTCTTGTTAATGGTATAAATGGACTTAATACAGCACATTCTCTAACACTCTTTGATTATGTTATATATGAGACCACCATAAGTACTCAGGAATTGCTAACAACCCTAAGATATATTAGCTAAATGCTGGGCAGATATTTCTAAATGATCTTTGATATACGATATGGTTCTGTCCCCAAAAGCCCATCTTAAATTGGAAATAGAAAGTCAAAATTCACTAATGATTTAATAAAGTGAATGACATTGATAAATAGAACCTCAATGTTAACACAGAATTGAAATCACCTCATTTATTAGACTACTTACATTCCCTGGTGTCATATACAATACCAATGTGTACCTAAGTGTCATTTGCATACTCGGTGTAATGTATGCTACTTCAGCAGTCAGTACCAGGATTCTGAATTCTCTATCATATTTCTTAAGAGCATAAGAGGTTTTCCAATTTGTCTTTATTCTTTAAAATGGTCATGGTTAAAATCAATATAAGTAATCTTGTTATGTGTAATTTTATTATTGATACATGTCTTCTGTTTTTCTGTCAGCTCAAATCCAGTGAATTAATTAGCTTCAATTACAATGAAAGAAAACAACAAACTCTGAATGGTCTGAATTGTAATTTTTTTTCCAAAATATAAACCCAAGAAGACACCTTCTTGTTAATGGACTCAATTGCCAATAATGCTTGTTAGAAATGATTGCAATATATTTGGATATCACAATATAATCTTTGAATTAAATTTCACAATTACATCTTTGAGTCTTCCAATGAGGGATAAGAAAAATCATCACAATTTTTTTAGGTTCAAAAATCTTTCAGTCTTTGAATTTTTAAGCATGATTCATTTTGAATTAAATTTCATAATGAATACATATGCAAATAGCTAAATAGTAACAAATGTGTGATTATTCAGTTCAGGTATTTAGTTTGTATCATCTATTTTTTTCATGTTGGCAAAGTACTATCCCTGACAAGACTTTTATGATTGATTGATTATTTGCCATCCTAGGTTATCATATGTAAGAATGACATAAAGGAAAATAGAGTCTTTAGGATAAGTAACTGTCGAGCGCTATCGCCTTGCCTGCAAGAACGACGCTCAACAACAGGATTCTTCTGCAGCTATGTTTATTGTGCGGCTCATTACAGCAAGTTGAGGGAAGACCCCGAGGAGGAAAAAGGGCTCTGCTTATATAGAGGAGCTGTGTCCATTACTGACAGTTGCAGCACACAACGCTCTTAACGGTCACCCCATGACGTGGATCGCACATCCGCGCCTTGATGGCTTATGGACAGGAAACCGGTGCCATCTTCGGGAATGGCACCGGTGGCTCTCTACAAGTAACAACAAATTTTGCTGTAATATCAAAGTGCTTTCTTTTACTGTAATAATACTAAATGAAGATTCTATGTTATGAACATCTTCAGAAAAAATGAGATTCTGGTAATAGTGTGTCAAATACAGGGTAGTTTAAAGAAACATTTCCATTTTTTTTAAACAAAAAAAAATGCTCTTAGCTTGTATATATTCTGTGTCTTTGTCTCTACAAGAAAGGCTGAATGTATGAACAGCTTTTAACATTTCTACACAAAGGTGATCATGATGATATACAAAGAGAAGGTTCTCTCAGAATCCCATTATGTGTTTTTATCACCAGTTGAACACAATGAGTTCATTCACTATGGGATGAGTTTAGGTGACCTAGCATTCAGCAGGGATGTCAGAGAATCACAATTAGATATAAATGCATTTCCAAATTCAAAACAATAAGAAAAATAACTTGAAACAGAGAGATTACACAGCAGAAAGACAGGCATACAATCGCTGTAGGATTAAAGAAGCTCTGAGCCAGTTCCTTACTCAGGTCCATGTGTGTTTCTTCATGTCTTCCTCCAATGTTTTGTTTTCTGTTTGGCTTCTGAAGGTCTAGCATACTCATTGACCTTTGACTATCAGACCTTCAAGGCTAAATGGGCACATCCTGGGCTTGAGTTTTTGCTTCATCTCTATAACTTAAGATTTTTTTGATGCCCAGTAAATCTTTTGAGTAATGATTATCAGCTTAGAAAAGTTCTTTTATATGTTTCTTAAAACATATGTCTCTTCTACATAGCATAAAATGGGATTAAATCATACACTCTCTGAATTATATGAAAAGTTAGAGCCAATGGAATATTGAAACATTTCTGAAATGAGTTTCAGTGACAAGAACCTTCATACCTGAGAACAGTATTTGTTTTAAAATAGACTATTTAAAGTCCAACTCCTTTGAGTTTCCATTCAAAATATCTTCTTGTTTTTTTTTGTTTGTTTGTTTTTGTTAAATTGATTTCTATCCTCTGTGTATTAATAACAGATATTGAATAATTCCAAAGCAGTTGTCTTGTTTGTCTTGTTCCCACTTCACCTGTGAGCTATCACTGTTCAGTTATAAACAATTTTAGGTCTATATGTGTATATAGTACTGTGAATTGTAGTTTCTTTATTGTAGTTTTGTTTCCTTAGTTTCATCAAGCTTGTAGGAGCATATGTGACAAATAGTAACTGTGTGTATTTGAAAGTAAACTGATTTTCACGGAAAGGATTTCAAATATTACATTTACTTCTTTTTATGCCCTCTCCCTTTCTTTTTTTTCCTTAGTTAAGTACTGAGAACAATTATCTTAATTCTAAACAATATAGTATTATGAATCTCAGTAACCATTACATGCTATATATTTCTGGACTATACTCATTTTGTAAAACAGACCTTTATACATCAGATGCCTTTGACATCTGGTAGTCCCTATTTACCTAACCACTGAGTTGCAATGAGTTACAGTGAATCAATCTATCCTCACTTTCACATATAAATGAAATTATGTACTGGATTTCCTTTCCTTGCTGTGTATCAAACAAAACTAGGACCTTATGTGAGCTAGGCAATTGCTCTGTCATCTAGCTATATGTGTAGTCCCAGGATGTACAGTATTTTTTTCCTGTATGCATTATTTAATTTATTTAATGCTTTCTAAGTTGTCTATGTTGTTGTGAAGGTTTCAATTTACCTCTCAATTAAAAGAATAACTGCATGTACTAATACTTATATAAGTATTCATTTAGATTTATATTTGCCAGACATTTATATAAGTAGATATGTTTGTGATTTTATTCATCATGTGTTTACTTGACAAATATTTAGGTTGTTTTCATGTCTTGGCTTTTAGCAATAATGCTGCACTGAGCACAGGAGTTAAAACTTTTTGAGAAATTTTATTTTACCTGGTTATGCACCAACAGATAAGGCTAGCATTTAATCTGCTAGTTTTGCTTTGCATTTTTTTTTTAGTAGGCTTTACACTGCTTTCCATGGTAGCTCTATAGAATTTTTCCTTTTGTTATTTAAATTTGAAAGAAGATTGTTTTACATGTCAATTCCAGTTCCCTCACCCTTGCATCTTCCCCTAGCACCACCAACAAACCCCAGTGCATTTCCTTTCTGCTTCCCAGGTAAGGTGAGGCCTTCTATGGGGAATCTTCAAAGTCTGGTATATCATTTGGGGCAAGGCCTAGGGCCTCCCACTATGTATCTAGGCTGAGAAAGTGTCCCTTTATGTGGGATGGGCTCCCAAAGTCCATTCATATACTAGGGATAAATACTGATCCATTACTAGAGGCCCCATAGACTGCCCGAGTCCTCTTAAATAAGAGCCACATTCAGGGGGACTGGGTCAGTCCTATGCTGGTTTCCCAGCTATCAGACTGGGGTGTATGAGCTCCCCCTTGTTCAGGTTAGCTGGTATTTTCTGATGATTAGAAATATGGATCATTTTTTCCTAGATTTATTATCCATTAATATAATTTTGGAGAAATTTCTGAGCAATTTGCTTGTCCATGTTTTTATTAGTACTTTGAGACTTTCATATAATGTGTTTTGATCATATTTACTCTTCCTCCAACTCCTCCCACATCTACTCCCTGGTCCCTACTCACTCAATTTTGTGTGATTTCTGCTTTTCCAATTTTAAAATCAATTATAATTTATACTGCTTATATGCCCTTGCATGTTTAGCCTCCCATAGAGACGTGCATATACTTATTGGGGGCCTTAAAGAAAATTGACTCTTTACCTTTCAGCACAGACCAACTGCCATGGTTCCTCAGAGGTAACATATTATTCTAACTTTCTCTACTCATTCTGGGATTATGTCAGACTTGAAATGTTCAGGTGTTGTATATGTTGTCACAACTGCTATGGATTCATTTCTGCTACTACCCTTCTGCATGGAAAAAGCACTGTTTCCTCACAGCCATCCATTATCTGTGGCTCATACAGTGTTTATATGCCTTCTTCTGCATAATCCTTGAGCCTTGCTGGGAGTGGTTTTGTAGATAAGCCATTTAAGTGTGACTATATTTCAATCTCTTTATTTCTGTACAATTTGCCCAGCTTTGGACTTATGTATTCATTGCCATAAGCTTCTCTGATGAATGTTGAGTGATCTAAAGGTACAGTTTTAAGTCATTAGGAGTTAAGTTAATACTGTGCCATTTCAGAGACTAATAATTGTAGGTTCTCCACTAAGGATTGTGTCTAGTCTAGCCACAGTTTCTTGGATCCTATAATGGTGCAGAATGTGGGTTTCAACTTGTGGAATGGTCCTTAAATCCTATTAAAAAGTAATTGGTTATTTCCCTGACCTTTTAGCCAGTATTGCATCAGTGTACATATCTTGTCAGACTAGTGGTTATTGTAACTCAAGTGTTCATAGCAGAGTTAGATTGATACTGATTAATTTTCTACTTCAGTAGCATTTATAGCACCTAAATTTAAGAAATTTGTCCAGTAGAAGTGAATATTTAAGCATATTTTGATACTCTATATTGTTTTTGCTTTGATATTATTTAAAAAATATATTGTCAAACCATTATCAAGAAGTTGCCTCTATGTTTTCTTCAATAAATTTTAGATTAAGTTCTACAGTTGATGATTGTAATTCATTCTACTATAAAGTATTTTGTTTGTTTGTTTTTTTAATTAACCTGATAAGGCACAATTTCCTTTTCTCTACCAGTACACATATCATCAAAGCACTTTTCAATGAAGAGAATATAATTTCTTCGTTTATAATCCATATAGCCATGTCAAAAGTTAGTTAGCTGCATGTGTATAGATTTTTTTATGGACTTTCTAGTATATTCCTTTGGTCTCTGTGTCTGTATTATTTCAATACCATACTGATTGATATGTGATGCTGTTTGAAGCCAGAAAACAGGAGGCTACTGTTGTGTTCTGGTGTCTGTAGATTCACTAGCAAATTTAGGCTATCATGTTGCTCCAAGCAAAATTAATAACTGTTGTTTTCCTATTTCTCTAAAACATACCTTTGACATTTGATAGAGATTATATTCAACTTATAAATTATTTTGAAAAATAATATAAGCTTCTTAATAATACTCATACTTCCGTCAAATGGACATAAAATATTTCCTATTTTAAACTCTTTGATATGTGCATAAATTAAAAATGTTTTCAATGTACAAATTTTTAAGCCTTGGTTAAAGAAATTCATAAGCATTGTAACTTTCTTAATTATTTTCAGATCATTTGGATTTTTATTTCTTTTTGTGTACTTCTTTACTGGTAACTAAAAATGACACTTTGCAGCTAATTTTACATTTCATAATTTACTAAATTTACCTATTCTATATTTTTCATTAACATTGTGTGGTTTTCTATTTAATTGATTATGTTTAGTAGCAAACATGATTTCAAATTGCATTTTTTATTTTGTTTCTATTCATTTCTATTTCTTGTTCAATTGCTCTAGTCAAATTTCTAGTCCTATGTATGCAGCAATAATGAATCTAGGGATCTAGTTTCCCTCATTTTTGTCCTTTAAATGAAGTCTTTAATGTTTCAGAATTGAATGTTATGTTTGGTTGCTATGGAATGATAGTATCTGAAATGCATTATTTCAGGTAAAAATCTTTCTGTGACTAATTTTTGAGATTTTTTTTTTATCCAGAAATTAATTAGCATTTGTTAAATACCTTACCTGCATCTACTAAGATTATATAATTTTACCCTTAGTATTTTACTGAAGTATATTAGATTAATTTTACTGAAGTATATTAGATTTATTTATTTGCTTGCTTGTTTATTTTTTGAGGCAGAGTTTCTTTGTATTGCTTTGGAGCCTGTTGGAGCCTGTACTGGAACTCACTCTTTAGAGTCACAGAGATCCTCCTGCCTCTGCCTTCTGACTGTCAGGATTAAAGGCGTGTGCCACCAATGCCCTGCTTTAAGTATATTAGATTTATAAGCATACATTTACTTAGTCATCCTAATGTTCTAGAGAAGAAACTTAACTGACCATATCAATGGTCATTTTAATACAATATTATATAAATCATCCCATTCATATTAATTTATTTTCATCAGATTCATTGGATGTTAACTTTTTCTAGGGAAACCCTTATTTTTCACATGCATACACACAAAGAAACCTGTTCTTTTGTTTGACTCTAGTTTAGATTTCCTCTAGCCATTCTCATGTGTCTTCCAGGACACCTAGGCTAATTTTATAACTTGATTATTAAGGATAGTGTTTTTTAAATATAGATATGTAATGATGCTACTGGTATATTGATTTAGAAGACTGTTTCCTGTTACTTCATGTCATCAAATATTTCCGTTGCTCTACAAAAAGGTATTCAATTTATTTAGTCACATTTACATTGGCATATTTCTGGAGCTCTTCGAGTCCTGGCACAAAATCATTATCTATGCTTTTGTAGTGCTTTATCTAACTTTTAATCCAATAGTTTCAGATTTCCAGGTGTTACATGGAGGTTAATTGTTATAGTTTCTAGTGGCTTTTATGTATGGATCATATGGACTACTTCTTGAAATCAAATTTTCTTCACATTATTTTTGAAGTAGTTATTTTTCATTAAATGTATGTCTGTGACCTCTTTGTTAAAAACCAGGTATCTTGTTTTCTTTCTAATTCCCCTGTTCCATTCCATTGATCTAGTCTTTCCTTTCCCAGTCATCACCATGGTCTTTTTATAGCTCTGCGGTATGAGAACAGATGAAGTGCTGTATTGTAACCAGCATATTTCTCTTTTCTAAGGATCATTGTTGATATATGGCAATGTTTTATGCTTCTATAAAACTGTTAGGGTTTTCTATCTATTTCTGTGAAGAGTACCATTGAAGTTTTCTTGTTTGGGTGATGCAGTCATTTTCACAGAATTAAATCTGCCTATCCATGGGAAGGAGTTTTACATCTGTCCTCTTCAGTTGCTGTTCATAGGTCCTATACTTTTCATTGAGCTTTTTCAATGTTTTGGATTAGTTTTATTTCATGATGTACCTTTTTTAAGTATTATGAGTGAGATAGTTTTCCAAATTTTCTTTTCATCATTTCCATCATTGAAATGTAGGAAATCCTACATAATTTTTTACATTAGTTTTCTAATCTTTCTACTTTGCTGAAAGTATTTATCAAGTCTAGGTTTTTTATTTTTATTTTTACTTTCTTATGTATAAGATCATTAGCAAATATGTATAATGTGCTTTATCATTATTTTGTATTTGAATGAGTTTATTTCTTTCTGTATTTTACATAGATAAGAATTCAGGCACTATATTGGATATGAATGGTGAAAGTAGATTGACACCCTCTCTTTGCTAATTTTAGTGGAAACAATGTCAATTGTTTCTCATTTACTATATAGTTAGTTATTGGTTTATATGTACAGCCTTTTAAAATAAGATCTGTTCCATATTTTCCTAAATTGCATAATGTCTTTATTCTTAAAGTGTTGCTAGATTTGTCAAAGGCCATTGGAATATTTATTGGAAGCTCAGGCAATTTATGTTATCGAGTCTCTTAATATTATATATTGCATTTATTTATTATATATATTGATTCTTACTTGAATTACTGGAAGGAAGCCAACTTCGTAATTTCAGGAGTGAACTTTTAAATGTGTTGCTGATTGAGTTTATCAGTGTTCACTGAAGAAATAAGACAATAGTATTCTCATTTAATGTGCCATTTTCTGGTTTTGTATACTAAATACATGAAAACTGTGTACTAAAGAAAATATTATGTTCCTTTCATCCACAGGCCTCCCTCAGAATACTTTTAGATTTGTTTTCATAGATCCTGCCATAAAGATGTATTCAAAAAAAGTCCACTATCTATCTCCCTATCTATCATCAATGTCTCTGTTATACATACATACTTACATACATACATACATACATACATACATATATATATATATATACATATACACACACACAAACACACACACACAATATACTCATATGTCAACAATTAAAGCAAATAATGTTATAAATTTGAAGAAAGCAATGACAGGGGTTACATAGGAAGTTTGAAAGGAAGAAAGGGAAGGGCGATAATATAATCATAATTTCAAAAACTAAAAATTAATAATTAGGACCATATTTAGATTTTGTGTATGTAGGCAGATTTTAATGTTTTATGTGCTACTTCCCAAATAACCACATGAAGACTTCTTGTTAATTAGAAGTCTTCAGCTTATAGTTCATGTCTGTTTCTTACTTAAATTAACCCATTTTTATTCATTCACATGCTGCCACATGGCTCAAATCTTTTACCTCTTCTCCTGAATGTCTTGTAAACTGTCTGCATCTGGTTGACAATCCTGCCTTCTTCTTCACAGCATTCTCTCTGACCCCCAAAATCCTTCCTGGTTATTGGTCATTTAGCTTTTTATTAAACTAATCACTGTATACATCTTCACAGAGTGTAAAGGAATATTCCACAACACTTGTGAACATTTTAGTCTTTCAAATTTGGATACTTTCTTTTTCTTAAGTGCCATTTTCTTTGTGTTGAGAAATAGTTATTAATCCAAAAGAAGTACTACATGTTAATACTAGAAAGTAGTCCCTTTAAAAATAAGAATCTAAAAAGCATCTGGTTGTTCTATTGCATAATGTTAGTTATGGGACAAATTTTGATCATAAATTCTCAATTTTATTTTTATAAAACTGTATGTTGTTTTTAAATGATTTTTATTGACATGAGTTTTAATAATGATGGAATCACATTGTGAATCATTTCTCCAATGCTAACTTTTAATTTATCAAATAATAGCACTAAATTCTAACTAGCATATTGTCATTGGTAAGTTCAGTTCCTCTTATTTAGTTATCCACAGTTTGGGTTCAATGCATAGGTGCATGTGTGATGAGAGTAGACATGGTTAGGAGTAGGATTTCTATAGATTGTGAGTTACTATGTAACTTTATGTATCATCTACTACAGTGAAAACTCTGTACAGTTCCACAGATCATCTTGAACTTTTACAATAAGGAAACAGCATTTTTAATAAGTAACTTTTTATATTGGAAGGGTCAGAAGTCCTTCAGACAGCCTGGTTTCTGTCTTGATAATTTAAATTAATTGTTTCCCTATTTTTCTGTGGATGGCATCCACGCATGAGTAATAGATCTCTAGGGTGCTCCTCCTCTTGCTCCTTCAGAGGCATGATCTATTGTGTGTCTGCACATCATCAAAGCAAATTGCTTCTTCAATGATGTGTAAGTATAATACATCATCAAAATGAGACATGAGGATAATGCATCACAATGAAAAAATACTATCCCATATGACAGACAAGGTCAAGGAGCAAATTTAGACAGCCTTTTCACACTTTTTCAGCAGCATCCTCAGTTTTAAAGTGAGTTTGTTTGCTTATAATAATCCACCCAAAATAAGGACAAGGTTAACTACATATGTTTGCTCCGAGTTGAGGTATTCAGTAAATTAAAGTCAAAGTATTTGTGCTTCCATGAAAATGACATACAGATGTCAAGTGAATAATTTTCTGATAACGTGGTGTTTGCATCTTCTCTGTTTCTTATGTATTCACAAATAAATTGTTTCCCAGACAAAGATCTACAATAATATTGCAAGCTCCTTCAAGGGTGGTAGTAGTTACTAATATGTACTTTTATTTCTTAGATATTAAGTCAACCATCGTGGAAGACATTCAACAAATATTTACTCAGTAGAATTGATCTTGTAAATACCAGAGACCGAAAGCCCCCTTTCAGTTTAGGTTGACACTTGGCTATCTACAAGGATAAATCTTTTTACCTTCTATTCTATTCTCTCTCTCTCTCTCCCCTCCCCTCTGTGTCTGTCTCTTTCTCACCCTCCCTCCTCCATCTTCTCTCTCTCTGCTCAGTTTTATATTTAAAGAGTATTTTGGCCAGGAAGCATTATTGTAAAGAATTTCTTTATTACCTGCTGTGGTGTTAAACTTTCAGGCTGGCTTTAGGATATGATAGAAGTACTCTTCTTGAATGTAATTCCACATTCAGAAAAGATGAGATTGGAAGTCTGGACACTGGCAGAAAAGTATCCCTCCTTGTGTTAAATGACAATTGTTGCAAAATTAGAATTAAAAACATGAATCATTGTTGTTTTAACCCTTAGCTCATAGAGAGATTTTATTTCAGTGTCACTAGGGATATTAAAAGAAAAAAAAATATTCAAGACTAGTACTGGAACTTAGGTTTTCTAAAGCTGTGTTATAAGGCTGAAGAGATACACACTTGTGAAATGAACTATTTCCTGACAGTGTGGTAACATATATCTCCATATACAAATATTCACATTGCTTCAAATATATTGTGGACTTTAGCCAGATCCAAAAAAGTCAAAACACATTTCACAGAAGCCACTAAAAAAAAAATGTCAGTATTAAAAAGGGAAGTGGATGATGCTGCTTTGTTTATCAGTCTGGTAGATGGTACAGCAGCTAATTGATCTAAATTTTTTGCTAATTCTGATTGGTTATTCTGAATTTGATCAATATTGTGTTGAATAGTAGTATCTTCCATGTGAATGAGTAATGTAATATGCAAATTAATTATGCATCAACTCTAAAAGTAATGAGAGGCACTCCCAGACTTATGTCTAATAAACTCATTTTGCCTATTCAAATTCTGGGCTACATTTGCACAGTATAATAGACCCAGTCAATGGCAGAAACTTATTGTTCTTCTTATAGAAGACTTTACATACTGCTAATATTGTCCTTATTTTTAACATGACTAGATTTAGGATCACCTAAGAGACACAACTCAGGGTATGTCTGTGAGGGTGTTCCCAGGGAGAATTACCTAAATACAGATATATAATAAAATTAAATAGGACTCTCCCGTCAGCATAAATGTATAGAAGTCAAAGAAAAAAAATCACTGTGTGCCTTTCTGTCTTTGTTTCAATTTTCTGAGGATGTATAACCTTTGTTGTTCTTGTTATCCATCTCCAATGACAGCAGACTCTAAATTTTTAGGACTTCCAAATGGACTCAGTATGAGACAGTCTCCATGAGATGTCCAGACTATCAGTACAAAATTGGGAATGTTGAAGCTATTTGGGCAGAGCAGTTTCTCAGCCTCTCTAGCACTCAGACAGATAGTTTCAGACTTCCTGGCCCCTGTTGTGCAAGCCAATCTAATAAACTTCTTTTTATATATATAGATTCTATACAAATTGAATCTGTTTCTCCAGGTCAGTGCTTCATAACATTCTTAATGCTGCAACTCTTTAATACAATTTTTCATGTTGTTGTAACCTCCAACCATAATATTCATTTCATTTTTACTTTATAACTGCAATTTAGCTGCTGAGAAGGGTCTCAGTTCCTAAGAACACCAAAAATATGTATTTTTGGAGGGTCATACACATGTAATCCACTGGTACACTAGATATTTCTGTTTATGAATATGTCATATCTAATAACTATGTTAATTTATATATATTTAAGTAAATAACTATATAGAAATCCATTTGTCTCTAATATTTTTTCAAAAGATAATTTCTGTACTACTTTAAAATTATTTTTAGATTAAAAATTTTTATGGAATATAATAATTATTAAACTTTACTTGTGTTATGTGCTGAAGTGAAGTAAAATTCTATGTATTAATTTTACACTTATGTTTAGTATCATGAAGATAAACACTTTTAGCTTTCTTTGTCTAGTCTCAAAAGTTGAAATATCAGAAATTTTATAATGATATTTTGAATTGAAAGGAATTATATTATGTTACACCAAAGAAACACTTGCCAACTTCTGCAGCTACAAACAAAGTTCTATGATTAGAAATTAAAGTTATTTATTCTGCTCTAAGGGAGGGGTGTTTAAAATAAGAATCAATCTATCACAGGACCCCACAATCCCCCTTTAAGGCATATCCCCAAATGAGCCACATCCATGCAACAAAGACAAGTGCTCAACTATGTTCATAGCAGCATTATTTGTAATAGCAAGAGCCTGGAAGCAACCTAGATGCCCTTCAACTGAAGAATGGATAAAGAAGATATGGCACATCTACAAAATGGAATACTACTTTGCGGGGAAAAAAAAAAACAATGGAATCTTGAAATTCGCAGGCAAGTGGATGGCACTTGAAGAAACCATCCTGAATGAGGTAACCCAGTCACAAAAAGAAGAACATGGTATGTATTCATTTATATATGGATTTTCGACCTTGAGCAAAGGATCACCAGCCTATAATTCATACCACCAGAGAAACTAGGATACAAGGAAGATTGTAAGAGTTTCATATATAGTCCCTCTTATCAAGTTCGCATCAGAGAGGTTTTCTCTACCAGCAGGTGGGACCAGATGCAAAGACCCACATCCAGACATAATGCAGAAAAAAATCTAAATTTGAAATCTACCCTCTGAACTCAGGGAATCCTTGGGGAGAGGTTGAAAGATTTCAAGAGTCACATGTAACAGAGGACACAAGGAGAACAAGGCCCTCTGAATCAACTAAAGAAGGAACACATGTATTTTATATTATACAAAAGAAAATAATATTTTTTTAAATAATTATTTTGCTTCCAAAAATCTCTATTTATTTAGGACGAAACTGACCATATCACAAATGTTTATATTTTATCTTTGAGAAAGTTTATGTAGAGGTACAAAATGACTCTTAGCTAAACTAAGCCATGGAGAATTATACACCATTCATGCCACCTGCTTCATACTTGTGCAGGTAGTCATTCTGTGATAACTTTGTCTCTGTGCTTGATGTAGTTTCCTCACTCCTCCTAAGCTGAAACTTCTAATTCATACTTCTGTGGAAAAGTTAGTTTTTTCAAGAGTAATTAATGCTTAAATTTGTAGGACTCTATTTTTTACCATTTCATATTTTTGGGTTTACTGCTATTGAATTGTATTGCTTTGAGTTTGTATATTTATCATGAACTCCTATATTCAACTAATGGCATCTCTAATGTTGAAATTCATCTAGTTGGTTAATTGTTTCTGCGTTAAAGAAAATTAAACTATACATTGGTAATTTATGAGAGTTGATGTCAGGTTTCATGCTGAAAGCATTGAGAATTATTCATTGGGAATTTTACATTTAACTTTTTAAGGTAGATTAAATAAAATACAATGGAATATCCAAAGACATATATTTAGGAATCTGTCAGTGTTATTAGTCTTCTAGTATATGTAAGAATCTCTTCTCTTTTGTCCAGTTTTCTACAAGTGTGGAGGCAACTATGTTCACTACTCAAGGTTGTGTCACTCTAGTTATTTCACTTGTTATAAAATATTATTTCTTTGTACATCTTTGTCTTTATGGCAGGTTCTTTAAAACATGACTGCCATACTGAGTTAGAGGATTGCCTAATTGTAAACGCATAACCCCCACTCTAACTAATCATTCCACAATTTTGTGACCCATAAAATCACAATCTACTATATCGAAGGTTTATAGTTTGTATTGGGAAGATACTCTTCAACCCACAACACCTGAAGCTATTATTGTTTATTTTGAGATGAATAAATCTTATATGAGTGGTCATTTGCTTACTATCACAAGAAAAAGATTTATGATTAAATAATCTCAACACCACACAAGAAAGATTTTATATATTTGAGTAAATCACTTCAATTCTGCAGCATAAAACATTTTTCCATTACCTGAAAAGGGTTAATTGCCAGAATGAGCATAATAAAATCCTAAAATACAGTGCAAATACCATAACAAAGGAGGCTGTCCACAATATATTCATAATGTATTACATTTCAGAGAAGGGATGACTCTTACTTATTTTTTTTATAAATGTTTTATTTAAATTTGAAACAAGTTTGTTTTACATGTCAATCCCAGTTACCTCTTCTTTTCCTCCTCTCCTGTCCCCCCTCCCACCTACTCCTATCCCTGTTCTGCTCCTCCAGAGGTTGGAGTCCTCAAAGTCTGTCATATCATTTGGAGCAGGGCCTAGGCCCTCCCCCATGTGTCTAGGCTGAGGAAGTATCCCATTATGTGGAATGGGCTCCTAAAGTCCATTCATATACTAGGGATAAACACTGATCGACTACCAGAGGCCCCATAGACTGCCCCGTACTCCTAACTAACACCTACATTCAGGGAATCTGGGTCAGTCTTATATTGGTTTTCCAGCTATCAGACTTGGGTCCATGAGCTCTCCTTTGTTCAGGTCAGCAGTCTGTAGGTTTCTACAGCCCAGTTTTAACCCCTTTGCTCATCGCCTCCCCCTTTCTGCTACTGGATTCCAGGAGTTCGGCTTAGTGTTTAGCTCTGGGTGTCTGCTTCTGCTTCCATCAGCTACCAGATGAAGAAGGTTCTAGGATGGCATATAAAGTAGTAATCAATCTCTTTCTCTTAAAGAAGGGCATTTAAGTTAGCCTCTCCACTATTGCATCCTTGTAGATCTCTGGACATTTCCTTAGTGCCAGATTTCCTTTTAAACTTATGATGTCTCCCTCTATTATAGTATCTCTTTACTTGCTCCTCTCTATTCTTCCCCTGACTCAATCTTCCTGCTTCCTCATGCCCATCTCTCCCTTCCTCTTCTCCCCTTTGCTTTCTCCTAACTCCCTCTCCCCTTCACACATACTCCAGCCAATTTGCTTGGGAAATCTTGTTCCTTTCCCCTTCTTCTGGGGGTAATGTGTATCTCTCTTAGGGTTCTCCTTGTTTCCTAACTGTTCTGGCAGTGAGGACTGTAGGCTGGTAATCTTTGCTCTATGTCTAAAATCCATATATGAGTGAGTACATACCATGTTTGTCTTTTTTATGATTGGGTTACCATATTTAGGATGGTTTCTTCTGGATCCATTCTACTGATAACTCTTATTTGTTAAGCAACTATATAGCCAGGTTGAACGTAAAATCTAGTTCAAATATTCTCACCATGCTCATGATAATCTGGAATTGTTTTGCAATTTAAAAAATAACAGTTTATAATAATGGTTCTAAAATTCTAGGCCTTTGAGAATTCTTTATTATTTATTCTTATGTGAATAGTTATTGTCAATTTACTATGATTTTCTCATGTGAAGAAATCATAGTTTCTATTTAAAGAGTATGGATATAACATCATTACTTACTCTTTGTGTGTGTGTGTGTGTGTGTGTGTATGTGTATATATATATGTGTGTGTGTAAAACACAAAATGAATAAGACTTTTGCCATGTGGTTTGCAACATTACAGGACACCTATCCTTTAGGTGTATAAATATGACACACACTAAATCTCCAGTGCAACTGTTGGTAGTAACCTAATGTTAAATAGAAGATATGTATTCTTTACTAATCCTCTTAGTTGACACTAAACTCAGAAAAAAAATATTTGTATATTTTGAAGTCTTCAAGAAAAGAATTTGAATTTGAAGCAAAATTGTAATGGTGAGCAAATGAAGGCCATGATAAAAGGAATCATAAGGAACTACATTTCAAGCTTTTTCTACAAACATTAGTTGTCTACTTTGTCTAAAATTTAATGAGTTCCTGGAGCTTGGTCTTGTACTTGGTTGGGTTCATGGGAACCCTTACTTGCTAACTTGTTGGGAGAAGTCTCTCTCTCTCTCTCTTTCTCTATCTATCTATCTATATACATATACATATACATATACATATACATATACATATATATATATATACATGTATATATATATATATATGTATGCATGTATGTATTCTTATTTTACCTAGTGATCCCAGTTCCTTCTCCCTTCCTCCCATGCCCCCTGAACCCTCTCCCACCCCATTCCCCCTCCACTCCACAGGGAGGGTGATGCCTTCAGGAGGGATCATCAAATTCTGTCAAGTCATTTGGAGTAGGGACTAGGCCCTTCCTCCTGCCTCTAGACTAAGGGAGTACCCCTCCATGAGGAATGTGATCCCAAAATTTTTCATGCACCAGGGATAATCCTGGTTCCACTGTCAGAAGTCCCTTAGACTGCCCAGTCCCTAACTGAGACCCACATAATCCAGACTTTCAATCTTTACATTGTACAGGAAATAAATGAGCTAGATGCCTGCCATTTAGAGTGTGATATGTTGAAATCTGTTAGCATCAGTATCACTTGTGAGCTTCTTAGAACTCAAGCATTTCATTAAACAACCCTTGGCATAAAGAAGGGAATATTCACTTTCATAAGATCCCCAGTAATTCCTTTTCTCCTGACACTTGAAATGCACTATATTGAACTGAAGAATGGAAAGGTTTGGTCAAAGACATAGGGATGCAAAACTTTCTTAACACTTTGTCCTTTAGATATAGACTTTGTAAACACAGGTAAGGAGCAGACATAGGTAAATAGTTCTCATATATAAGCTGGTAGAAAGGAAAACAGGTCCAGCAGATATTAAACTTTCACCTTTTTTCTATTCAGGATTCTTAAAGATTACTCTCTCTAACCCTTGAATCACTGTGCTCTGATGCTGTGGAACAGTCTTTGTGCCCTTTGAATATTGTCATTCTCCTTGATCTAATAAAGGGGTCTGGGAAGGTAGAGGTTAGGCAGGACTTGTAGATACAAAGACAGCAAGGGTGAGAAGAGTGACATCACCAGGAAAAGAAAGATGAATATGCTCTGCTGAAAAATGGTACTACCAAATGGCAGAGCTAAGATAAGAAATATAAAACCAGTATTCATCCCTAATGCATGAATAGGATTTTGGAGACCATTCCCTATAGAGGGATACTCTCTTAGCCTAGATACACTGGCGAGGGCCTTGGTATGGCCCCAAATGATGTGACAGACATTGGGGATCCCTCATGGGAGGCCTCACCCTCCCCGAGGAGTAGATGGGGGGGTTGGATGAGGGATTGATGTGGGGGCATGGGAGGATAGGAAGGAGAGAGAACTGGAAATGCTATGTAAAATAAGATTGTTTTTAATTTAAATAAAAAATTAAAAAGGCAAGAAATATGCATTATTTTAAGTTGTAACTACAAGTTAATAACAAGGTTAGGCTACAAGCCATGCATTTATAATTAATATTAAGTCTCTGTGTGTTTATTCTGGACATGACAGTCTCAATGAATAACTCAACTCCACTATCATTAATCCCTGTATAGCCTAATTATATGTCAATTTTATACAAGCTATGTTCATATGACAGGTCATAACTTCAACTAAGAAAATACCTCTATAAGACTGTGATGTAATTAAGTCTTTAGAACATTTTCTTAACTAGTGATGGCTTGGAGAGTACCCCTATTGTGTACTGCTGGTCCTGGGTTTTATACTAAATCAGACTGAGCAAGCCATAGGTAGTAACCAAGTTGGCAGCACTCCTCCATGGCCTTACATCAGCTCCTGAAATCAGGATCCTGCCCTTGCTCTAGAACAAGAAGTATATTCTGACTCAGTTTGCTCTCCCATTAACACAATAATATTTTATTTTCTTGTATGTTCTTGTACATAGGAATAACATGTGTAGGTACCACTGAAGTACCAAAGAAGAGGACATTAGATCCTTTGGAGCTGGTTTTCCAGATATTTGCAAGCATTCCGACATCACTTCTGGGAATCAAACTGTGGTCCACTGGAAGAGCAGGAACTGCTCTTAACCCCTGAGCCATTTCTCCTGCTCCTTCCGAAATTAATCTGTTGAATGTCTTGGCAGTGATAGAATGTATTGTAACTCTTTATAGGTAGAATGAAGAAAGTATAATTGGTAAATGCTAATCTATTAGAATTCAATGAAGTTGTCAGTATACAATCAATTAGACTGTAAAGGGATTAAACTCTTTATGGTAAATCCCTGTGGCTGGAGTAGTTAGAAGCTACTTTTCTGAAAATAAATCATTAAAGTAGATTTTCTTTTGCTGTTTGGAACATCCACTGGACTTAGCCAATTAGCAAGGCTTGGCATTTTTCTGCTGGGAAAGAAAGATGGACCATAGTCTAAGAACTGTTTTATTCAAATTGCTCAAAAGAAAAATTCTTTTGTTGGTTTTTGGTGGAAAATTTACATTCCTGAATGCTAATGGAAACAAAGACTGACAATAAAAATTTAGTGTGCTTTAGTACTTTGTTTGCTAGAAAAAGGAACAGATAATAATAGAAGAAAGATGTGCAGGTAGGTATCACAGATAAGAATATGCCATTTTTAGATTTAGAATATACCTTTACATTTACAAACATCACTAAGTTTCTAGAGCATCACCCAATTCTCCCTTAAATTAAAATTTCACCAAGTGTTAAGGATTTATTACTATTAGTAAAACCACACTGAAACATTATTGTTATCTGAAAACCATAATTTATTCAGATTTTCTTTATCATGTCTGGGTTCTTTTCTCTTATAGGATCTCATGCAATATCCCTCACATAGTGGTCACATCTCCCCAAGGCTGGGATCACTCTTAAAATGTATCCTCTTTGTCACTGCATTGACAAAATCCAATTACATTTATAGAATTAAGTCTATTTTGTATAATACTCCTAGCTGAGTTTGTGTAATATTTTACTCATGGTTAAATTGTGATATTATTTTTTGATTTGGGTGTGCATGTATGCATTATATCTTTGACACAGGGTCACTCTGCTTGATGTGGACACTTGCTGTTTCTTGACTAGACTTTATGGATGTCCAGTTTTTCCTTGCAATCCTTGTCTCCACAGCCTCCAAGACTCTGGTTACAGGCTCATAATCATGCCTGGCTTTCAATGAGGTGCTACACATCTGAACTCATATCCCCATTTTTACAGAGCAAGTGTTATTACCCACCAAGCCGTCTCTACAGCTAAACTGTAGACATTTGTGCAAGGATGACCATAGGAGTAAAGTGTTATCATCCCATTATCTCCAGGGTACTTGTTATCCTGTGATTTCCTAAAATTTATGTTGACTTTGGTCATAGGATAGTTCTTTTTTGAATAGCTTTTAGCAAATTATTTCCCTCTTAATATACAATATACTTTAAAAGTAGGTTAACAAACACATTTCATACTAAGGAGAGTGACATAATGTTCTCCATTTAGGATGGTACAGAATTTACATAAATTATTTAGTATCTTTATTTTATATAGTGATTTTCATTTCAATTACATATCTACCTGTTAATTAAAATGTAAAAATACCACCATTTATTCAGGTCATATGAACTCATAAATAGCTATGCTATACTTGGGATTACCATATGATATTACTTTTCAGTTGAATGATCTCAAGTAGTTTTTAAAAGTAGGAATCAGACAAAAGCTCATAAAGGCTCATAAATCAGAAAACCTATTTCAATGATCTAAATAGGAAAGGCTTATTTTAACATGAAAGAGTGACTTGGAAACATTAGTGAGAAATGTCAGTAGGTGAATCTCTGTCACAAAATCAAAAGAATTTGAATTTGATCCTCATCACTCATGGTAAACACTTTTAATTTCAGAATACAGGAGGCAGAGGTAGAATTATGCCTGGGGATTTTTGGAAAGACAGCACAACTAATTATTGAGCCTCATATTCTCCTGAGAGACCCTGTCTCCTAAGTACTAAGTTGGTCTTAGGTTTACAACCAGACATTTACACGTCTATTATACACATTAATACGCACACCCTCCCACAACACATGCAAACAAAAGTACTCTTGCATGCAATGCACACACAAATACATAACACACAGAGAAAGGGGAATAAAAGGAGAAAATACAGATTAGTCATTTATCAACTACCTTCCTTAGGAAGGCATATAGCAATTAAAAAAAATAGCTAATGGCTAGCCTGAGGATACAATAGGATACCTGTATTATGTAAAATCTAAGAAAGAAGTTTCACTCTCCAATCTATTATAGTTAATATGTTTGATGGAATTGCTTGTTTCCTCTTCATTCTTATTTCTTGAATGCTTAGAAAACCTCCCGAGGCTCATTCTACACATAAGAATCTCCTCTTCTGACAACATTGATGTTCCAGAACATCTTCTGGCATGTTTTTGTTCTGTCAGGACTCAGAGCAGATGCTTACTGAGTAGCATGTGTGCACTGTTGACTTCACAGTATGAAAACAGAGAAACAAGAAGTCTCTTGCACAGTTTGAAGATGTGCCCAGGACTTTCCCAGAAAACAGGAAATCTGCATGAGATAAAGGTGCTTCCAAAGAGTTGAAAGCACCAAATTAAGGTAACTGGGATTTTAAGTTTGTTACTTCCTTACTTCACAGGAAGGATGTGACTATCACAGAAAGTTAGATTCGTTTTACAAACAAAAAAAAATATGAGAGTAAATATCTTGCTTAATTTTGGGTTTTCTTTTTGATTTTGTGATACTGGCAACAGAATCCTGTCTTTCCCAAATATTACACACTGGTTCCTGAGAATAAGGCCTTAAATGTTCCATTTCAATATGTTATGATCTTTACTGAAAGTTTTAACACAGTCAACTTAAGAAATCAGTTTTCTTGCAATACTGACAGCATGTTCCTTAATTAATGAAAATGATGAATTATCATATATGGATGGCAATGTCTTAAACAGCAAAGTTTTGAATTTTCATTCTGTCAGGATGCTAGTTCACTGATTATTCTTTTGAATTGTATACTTGCTTCTTATATAAGGGACACACACACAAGCACACACATGCACACAAGAACACACACACACACCTTGTGTTATAGACTTATGGGTAGGAAGTGATTGAAGTTAAGCTATTTGTCAGGCAGACGTTGGGGATTCTGTTTAGACATTTTGATATTCCTCAAGGCAGAGTAGTAAAAATGTTAGCCTATTGCACTCCTTGGAGGGATCTTACACAAAGACTTCTTGGCTTAGTGCTTGTTCTTTCTCTGTTCTCTGGTCACCATGGGACAGATCATGCACTTGTGTTTTCTGAAAGTCTTTAAGGCTAGAAATCTGACTTCAGTATCTTTGGTGTCAAAATGTCAAGGCCCTAAGCTTGTTTCCCAGTCTCCTCAGCAGTGCATTAAAGTATAGCCCAGAAATTTGGTCCAGGGAGTAGAAATGTGTTTGCTTAAAATAGGAGTGATAAATATTTTAGTCCCTTTGTATTCGTATTTCTTCTCCCTAAACAGGACAAAGGTCTTGGTCAGTGTGGTTCTTTCTGGCATACAACAAAAGTACCCCCAAACAAAGTTATTGTTATTCAGAAAATGAAATCCAAAGAATTGTGTCTTGGCATAGTTATTTCGCGGTTATTCTGAAAAACCGAGGACTACCACCTTCTTTCTTAGTTTCTTCCTTGGTGCTGAAAAGAATGAAGCAATCTTTCTTAACTGTATGATTGCATTTACATGTCATGAAAGATAATTGGATAACCTGAGAAGTGTGACAGTGAAGGAGAGATGAAACAGCCAAACATGGGTACAAATGATATTCTTGATACCTACATTTTTATGTATCTCTTGAACTGACCATTTAAATTCTTTCTTCCTTCCTTCCTTTCTTTTTTCTTGGTCACATATGATTCATTAAAAAACAGAGTGGAAATTAAAAGAAAAAACACTGGAAATAAGCAGTCTAACAAGTAACATGGCAAAAATCAATAGAATACTTATAAGCAAAAGTATTATTTGGTGATCTTGATGGGCTAGAATTTTATGTGCCAGTTGCAGTTGTGTACCAATTTACAAGCTTCACAATTTTCATGCTTCAGAAGAAATTGAGTTTTTTTTTCTTAAAACATATCTCATCTTTACTGTTAAAATAGAAAAATGAATCATTTTGGAAAACACACAAAAATTATGACTTTATTCTGCAAGTGTGATATTTTGTCATTATCTCCAGAGATGTGTAAGCATTATTTACAGAGAAGAGACTATATATACGAACATCAGATTCTTACAAAATCACTGATAGGCTAAATGAAATCGAAAGCATGGGGGTAAGAATCATATGTGTCAAAAGAGAGGAAATCATTCAGACACGTGGGTTATGGGTTGTTGTAGGTAAGGAAAGGAATAGGTTAGATTAATAAAATTCATGTGTTCCACTTTGAGTTCAGAGGAGTGGATATGGGTATGCCATCTCAGCTGTATTAGTGCTACAACTTTCTAGATTAGGAATCCAAATTATATTACCTACAAAGAGGTTTTCAATGAGGATTAGAAGAAACCTATACCTACTTTTTTTTTTTTTGCTGTTCTTAATATTTTACCTTTTTGATGCTTCTATTGCTATAATCCATGTATTGAAAAAAAAAAAAAAACTGAACGAGAACACAGAATTTGCAACCAAATTGTGATGAAGTTCCATTTAGATTACTTGATCTGCACGCAGAAACATGGACATGAACTAAGTTTTGATTTTGTTCCTGTTTTACAGACCCACAAATTAGGCTTTGGTGAAATCTATAGAGCTAGCAAGTTTTAGGTTTTAAGATAGAGTCTTTGGACTTTCATTTTTTACCATTTTAATTTTATTATTCTTAATTATTAATTCCTGAAGTGAATGTATTCACCATTCAAAAGAAATTGTATAGAAGTCAATTATGTTAAATAACATTGTTATTCCTCATAGGGTAGCCATAGATATGTACTATAATTAGGAAAATTGCTACTTCCTATTAAGAAAAATCAGAATTATAACCATTTTTGTTTGTGTTAGAAACAGTCAGGGATCATAGTACACTCTAATACTTTTTTAAACATATCTCTTCCCTGACATATCTCAGTCTGGGAAAAAAAATTCTAATTTTGAGGAATTTTGATTTAAATATTTAGAGAAAATGCTTTGCTATTAACATTTACCAAGGATTACTAGAGCAACACACTAAATATGTGGCATAAGACAAAGTGTTAAAAATGATAGACAAACCTCTCAGCTAATGAGATCAAAGGTAAAGTCAAGAATAACTTAAATTTGACTTAATATTCAAAGAGATTTAAGTAAATGAAAATTTCAGTTAGATATTCACTATTGAGTAAAGAAATGCTCAAGGGAATGCATAAAAACACTTGAAAGAATGGGAGAGACTATAGCCATCAAGAGGAATGACAATAAAGTGAAGACTTCAGGTCTGTATTAACATTCCAACCAGTGAAAACCACATCAGAACTTAGAGAGGGCTTTCATGAACTCAAAGTCCCAGAGAGTTCCTCCATGTGATGTCAGTCACAGGTCAGCAAAGCAGGTACTTTGTAGCTCTCAATAGATCAGTGGTACTCAACCTTCCTAATGCTGCAACACTAAATACAGATCCTCATATTGTGGTGACACTTACCCACAAAATTATTTCATTGCTGCACTTTTGATACTGTTATAAATAGCAATCTAAATATCTAGTATGCAGGACATCCAACATGCAATTCCTCCAATGGGCAATTCCTCCAATGGGATGTGATCCACAGATTGAGAACCACTGTTTTAGATAATTCTTTTGAAAACTTCCTAAAATATCCCAACTTACCTCTTCTTCCAACAAAATCTATTTCTTCTGAAAGCATTTTTCTCATTCTCTGTACTGTTGAATTGATCTGGAGGAATGAAATCTACACACATACCTTCCCTTTGGAAAATGAAAGGCGTCTTCCATTGGATGACATCTTTCAGAGACATAATTGCATAGTGTTTGGTAAATATTATCTTTTAATATGAAAATTATTCTATTCATATGTTCATCAAATGAAATCAGAAAGTGAACTCCTTATCTTCTAACATTGCAATGCTCTATTTAAAATGCAAATAATGGCCATTATTTAACATGTAGCTACTTTTGTCTTCTCTACCCCCTGTTTTGTTTGGCATTCTTTTACAAAACAAATCACCAGATTGGAAGCTCCATGAGGGAAGGCATTGGATCACTTTGTTTACTCTTCCCTTCTTCATTTCCCAATGAGCCTTGAATATGTAGTTCATTGTGTTTAGCTGAGCCTGATCTATGTTTCATGCTCTAAATCTGGTTGCAAATCAAATACTCAAATAAGTGATGCATATATTAATTGATTTAGTATTCCTAAAATCTTAGTAACATTAAATAACGAAACTAAAGTATGCTTTTAAAGTGTGTAACTACCATGGTAGATTGGATTTTATCAGAGATTTTGGAAGTCAACTAAATCTGGAGGGAGATATGATCTCTGATGGCTGTGCAAAAAATGTTGTTTCTAATGTACTCCAGAACTAAACACATCATTCAGATTGTATGACAAGATGCAATTTGTAAATAGGAATGGTATTTTTTAAATCAGACTTCATTCCATGATGTTTTATTCTGTATTTTTCTTTTGTTGTCTAAAAATACAAGCTGGGGATGTCATAACCAGATGAAAAGAATTCCTTTAAAATAGACATCTCACAGAGACGAAGAATTTGTGCTGACAAGTTTCTGGGCCCAAGATTAATTTCTTTGAATTATATCCTGTCTAGAATTAGAAAGGGTGTTTATAAAATCATGCTTTCTTATGGCCAATCAAAATAATCTAGTTGCATATAGAGTAATCAATATAAGTAGCTTATGCATTTCTAAATATATTCAGGTAAAATTTCTCTTCATTAAATTAATTGATAACAAATATAATAGTTTTCAATCTATTCATATCCACCATATGTTGATTGTAGATTATTTAATTGTTATGATAGTAACACCCACTCTTCCCAAAACTCCCCTTATCACCAGAAGCAAAGAATTTTGCTTGTAATGTAGTTTATGAGGGAATTCCTTTTAATATGTTTGGCAAACAAAATAGTATAGTAGTCTGTCATATTCTGAGAGTCCTTTTGGCCATATGCTATTTGATGCTGCAGAGGGATGCTTGAATCAATGAAAGAGGAACTATGTTGAATTATGTAGTTCAGTAACCTAAGCCGTTTCTCTGGTAAATGATCCTAGGTACCACAAAGGATATAGTATTGCTAGTATAAATGGTTTAGATTACCCAAGGGAAGGGCTCTTAAAGAAGGAAAAGGGAACAACAGTGAGCTAAAGTTTATCATAGGTTCACAAATTTTCTAAACCTTGTGCCTTCACACATAGAGGGAATGGGAATGTTGACATCATAACCAAAGTGGGCTGAACACCTAAAATTCATTTCTGCACTGTGCATGCTGGGTTTTATGTTATCAAGTGGGTTTAGGTTTTCTATTTGCACCTTGAGTTTAGGGTTCAATTGATTCCATGATGCTTAGATAAATCATTCTAAATTCATCTTAAGGTAGGGAGAAAGAGAGACAGAGACAGAGAGGCAGAGACAAAGAGAGAATAAAAGTTGGGGTCGGTAGGAAGGTACTGAAAGATTACAGAAAACATAAGGGGAGGAGTTTGTGGTGAGTATGATCAAAATACATTGAATTAATTTTATGATGGCCTACTAAAGTACTTAAAAACTTAAGCAAGTATGATGGGAGATATCATTCTGTATATGTTTCTCATACTGGTTAATAAATAAAGCACTGTTGGCCAATAGGAAAGGGAGATAGGAGGGACTAGGACACAAGGAGGAAAGAGGAAGTAGTAAGGAGGAGCCAAGATGGAGAGTCTGGAGAGAGCAGTATGCAGCAGCCAGCTCCCGGTAAGAAGAACACGTGGACATACATAGATTAACAGAAATGGGTTAATACGTAAGACAGAGCTAGCTTATAAGAAAGCAGTAACTGGCCAACAGTATAATATCTAATACAGAGTCTCTGTGTATTATTTGGGGCTGGTGTGGCGGCGGGACAAGACTGGCTGTGGGAGGAAAAACCCATACTCCTTACACAAGTAAAGTCAAAATTGCAAGATTCTAAGATAAATGTTTTAAAATGATGTCCTTTTTCCTTTACTTACATTTTCCTTACAAAGTCTTTTCAAATGTATACTATAAGGTAGTTCCTTTCAGAATACACTAGTACTAAAATAGTCTGATAATCTTTGATACTAGTAAACTCATAAATGAGGAACTTGTTTTTAAATCTCCAGTATGATAGCATGTCAAATCAATATGTCTAAGGATATTTTTTCTTTTTAATTATAACGTAGGGTACATACAGAAGGTTTTATGTCTTCCTTCCCTACTGTAAATAACCACCTTTGTAAGGTGTACAGTTTTTCCCCCCGCCGCTGGTCTGGTCCCGCCACCACGCCATCCCAAATTAACACACTGAGACTCTGTATTTGATATAATTTTGTTGGCCCATTACTTGTTTCTTATTGGCTAGCTCTGTCTTAAGTATTAACCCATTTCTGTTAATCTAATATTTCCACGTGGTCTTCTTACCGGGGAAAGGGGCCAGCGACTAGTCTCCCCAGTCTCTCCATCTTGACCACTCCTTACTCCTTCCTCTTTCTTCCTTGTCTCCTACTCCCTCCTATCTTGCTTTCCTATTGGCCAACAGTGCTTTTTTCATTAAACCAGTGTGAAAAACATATACAGAATGACATCTCCCATCACACCTTCTTTTATTTTTTTCACCTACTCTATTGTCTCTGGACTATTCAAAATCTGAAGTTATCTGTGTACTGTATTTTCCCATAATAAAAATTTTATTTCAAAATCATATTTTGGATATTATGATATTTGGCATATCAAAATGACCTTTCCTGGTTTGAAACCATCACACTTCTAACTTGTACTAGTTTATAAATATTTTTATAGTTTCCAATTTTTAAAATCGTTTCCCTTCCAAATGTTACTTCTATTTCTTTTGTAACAAGCATTTCCATGTGTTTTTTTTTCTTATCTACTTTAAGATTCTGTACTTCCTGCCATGATTCTGTAGTCATATTTGAGTTTCTCTTCATAGTTTGGAAGCAAAGTAGAGCTGGCCACAGATTTTCCAGATATTGAAATAAAATAAAAAGTATCTTCGTCAAAGGCCTTGGTTTTCCCCCAGACAGATAGGTCACTACTTCTAGAGAAATAGAGATGACTTTGGAAGGATAGTTTTATATTGTGTTACAATACTGCTTTCAGATATTATTCCCACTGTGTGAGATGTTTCATAAAGAGCTAAACAGTTAATTTTCCTTCCTGCTTATTTGTATTTTTAGTTTTCAGCATCTCCTCATTTTGACATCACAGCTTGGCATAAACTTCATTGGAACAAGATTTCTACTTCTTTGAGAGCTCCTTTCTGCTTTTCTGATTTCAACACCCAGAAATCTTTAAAAGATGTCATTTTCCTGCATGCTTTCTTTACTTTACACTACATCATTTCATCCTATTAATATATTTAGTATTAGCAGATATGTAAAATATTTGTATTCCCTGTTTCCATGAAGAATTCAGACTTTGGATTATAATTTTAAAGAAAAAACTATTGTAAGACAACAATTTTGAAATCTAACAATCTTGTACTATCCCTCAAAATTTTCTTTACAAGTTCAAAGTACCTTTCATTTCTTAAATAGCATATTTTAAACAGTATTTATATTTGTGATATTGAGAACAATTCCATCATAGGATGACATCCAAATATGCCTGAGGAGTTTCAGAGTATTTGTGAGATAAATCTTGCTTTTCAACTTAGAGTTACAATTTTATTTTATATTTTTTTTGTATGTCTTGATTTTGTAGGCTGTATTCCACAAAGTAATTCTCAGAGAAAAGTCTTCAGGAAGGGAAGCATCATCTTTCACACTACAGTTGTAGTCATCCAAGGTGAGATGCTTCTTACAGTGAATTAAGGAGATAACTGAGGCTGCATTATCCCAGGAGTCTATGCTTCTGTCCTAAACACAATCACCTATAGCTTTTCGTTGTTAAAGGGCAAAGCTGTGCTTTCTTGCTGGCTGTTATAGAGGAGTAGGAATACGCTTGTTCCTAAACAATGGTTATACCTCTTCGTCATGAGTCTACCTGTAAAGTCCCAATAATATACAAGCTTAATATATATTAAAGATCATAAGAAATATATATATATATATATATATAATATAACCAAGTCCATTTAAATGAAATCAAACACTTATAGACAATATTTGGGAATTTGGGCATCGTTTTTCCAAACTACTTCCTGCTGTTACAGGGCGCTATCATGGGGGAATTCTAAGAAGATGCAGAAATCATGGTTATAGTCTATAAGGCTGCTTTGTTCAGCTGTTTTGAATGTAGGATCACCTGGTACTCTGTTTCAGGCGGTCTGGCGTGATCAAACCACTTTAGTCTGGAAGGAATCCACAGCTTTTCATTTTCTGTGGAAACAAAAATAGAAATCCTTTTCCCCATTAACTTCTCCTTCAACTTAAATTTTGGAGTCAAAGCATTTTTTTTAATTTAATTTATTATTTCACATGTCGATCCCAGTTCCCTCTCCCTCCCTCCCTCCTTCCCTCCCTTTTACCTTCTATGCCCTCTCACATGCACTCTAACCATGCTCCCATCCCCCCACCCCAATTCCATATGTAGGGGAATGCCATCCAGTTGGGGTCATGTAGATCTGACAGGTCATGTGAAGTAGGGACTAGTGCTTCTCTCCTGTCTCTAGGTTAAGGCAGTTATCATTCCATGGGGGATGTGTTCGCAAGGTCCTTTTGTGCACCAGGGATACATCTTGGCTCCACTGTGTGAGGTTCCTTGGACTGCTCAGTCCTTCTGGCTGAGACTGATATTCAGGGGGGCCTGAGTCAGTCCCATGCTGGCTTCCCAGCTACCAGTCTGGTGGCCATTTAGATTTCTCTATCTGTTTCTGCTGCCTGGTCTTGTCCTCTCCATCTGAATCTGGGTAATAGTTGGACTCAGTGTTTATGTATGGGTGTTTTCTCCTGTTTCCAAGAGGCATTAGTTGAGGGCTCCATGATGGTGGATAAGTTAGTTATTAATCTCACTATCTGGGAAGGGCATTTATGGTAGCCTTACCACGGAAGCTCAAATTGTTACTTGGTGGCAGACTTGTAGTTCTCTAGACCTTTCTTTGTGTTCAATTTTATCTCCAAACCAATATTGGCTCCTTCTCTCTCTCTCCCTCCCTCCATCCCTCCCTCCCTCCCCCCTCTCTCTCTATCTCTCTCTCTTTCTATCTCCCGTCTTCATTATCCATTCTTCAATTGAGGGGCATATAGGTTGCTTCCAGATTCTTGCTATTACAAATAGTGCTACTATTAACATAGTTGAACAGATGTCTTTGTTGCACAGATGTGGATCATTTGGGTATATGCCTAAGAGGGGGATTGCCGGGTCTTGTGGTAAACTAATTCACATTTTCCTGAGTAACCGCCATACTGATCTCCAAAATGGCTGTATGAGTTTGCACTCCCACCAGCAGTGGAGGAGTGTTCCCCTTTCTCCACATCCTCTCCAACATGAGTCATGCTTCTAATTTTAGCCATTCTGGCAGGAGAAAGATGGTATCTCAAAGTTGTTTTGATTTGTATTTCCCTAATAGCTAAGGATGTGGAGCAATTTCTTAAGTGTCTTTCAGCCTTTTTGACTTCCTCTATTGAGAATTATTTCTTCAGTTCTGTACCCCATTTTTTAATAGGGTTATTTGGTGTTTTGTTGACTAGTTTCTTGAGTTCTTTGTATATTTTGGAGATCAGCCCTTTGTCAGATGTAGGATTGGTGAAAATCTTTTCCCAGTCTGTGGGCTGCCATTTGGTCTTGTCTACTGTGTCCTTTGCCTTTCAGAAGCATCTAAGTTTGAAGAGGTCCCATTTATTAATTGTTTCTCTCAGTGTCTGTGCCCTTGGAGTTATGTTTGGAAGCAGTCTCCTATACCAATTTGTTCAATGGTACCTCCTAATTTCTCTTCTAAGTGGTTCAATGTGGCTGAATTGATATTGAGGTCTTTGATCCATTTGGACTTGAGTTTTGTTCATGGCAACAGACATGGTTCTATCTGCAGTCTTCTACACACCCACCTTCAATTGTGCCAACACCATTTCTTGAAGATGCTGTCTTTACCCCATTATATAATTTTAGCTGTTTTGTCGAAAATCAGGTGTTCATAGGTGTGTGGGTTAATATCAGGATTTTCAATTCGATTACATTGGTTTACCTGTCTATTTTGTGCCAATACCAGGCTGTTTTCAGAACTATAGCTCTATAGTATAGCTTAAAGTCAGGAGTGGTGATGCCTCCTGAAGTACTGGGTCTTTTGTTTTTCCATATAAAGTTGATTATTATCCTTTCAAGAACAGTGAAGAATTGTGGTGGATTTTAACGGGGATTGCATTGAATCTGTAGATTGCTATTGGCAAGATTGCCATTTTTTCTATCCTACCTATCCAAGAGCATGGGATCTTTCCATTTTCTGGTATCTTCTTTAATTTCTTTCTTTAGAGCCACAAAGTTCTTATTATGTAGGTCTTTTACTTGTTTGGTAAGCGTTACATCAAGATACTTTTTATTGCTTGTAGCTATTGTAAAGGGTGATGTTTCTGTGATTTCCTTCTCTGTCTCTTTGTTATCTTAGAAAAGTAGGTCTCCTGTTTTGTTTGAGATTATCTTGTATCCTGCTAGATTGCTGAAGATGTTTATCAGCTGTAGGAGTTCCCTGGTAGAGTTCATTGGGTTGCTTGTGTAAACTATCATATCATCTGCAAATAGAGACAGTTTGCCTTCTTCCATTCCAATTTGGATCCACTTGATGTCCTTTTGTTGTCTTATAGCATTAGCTAGAACTTCCAGTACGATATTGAAGAGATATGGAGAGAGAGGGCAGCCTTGTCTTGTTCCTGATTTTAGAGAAATTGGTTTAATTTTCTCTCCATTAAGTTTGATGATGGCAGTTGGTTTGCTGTATATTGCTCTTATTATGTTTAGGTATGTTCCTGTTATCCCTGATCTCTCTAAGACCTTTTTCATGAAAGGGTGTTGAATTTTGTCGAAGACTTTTTCAGCATCTAGGGAGATAATCATATGGTTTTTGTTTTTCAGTGTGTTTATATGGTGGATCACTTTGATAGATTTTCGCATGTTAAACCATCCCTGCAATTCAGGGATAAAGCCTACTTGATCATGGTGGATGATTTCTCTGATGTATTCTTGAATTTGTTTTGCCAGTATTTTATTGAGTATTTTTGCATCTATGTTTAATAGGGATATTGATCTATAGTTTTCTTTAATAGTTGAGTCTTTGTGAGGCTTGGGTACCAAGGTTATTGTTGCCTCATAAAAAGAGTTTGGCAATAAATCTTCTGTTTCTATTTTGTGGAACAGTTTGAGGAGTTGTGGTATTAGTTTTTCCTTGAATGTCTGCACTGAATTCTGCACTGAATCCATCTGGTACTGGACTTTTTTTGGATGGAAAGTTTTCGATGACTTCTATTTCACTGTGGGTTATAGGTCTATTTAAGTTGTTTGTCTGTTCTTGATTTAATTTTGGTAAGTGATAGTTATCTAGAAATTTGTCCATTTCCTTTGAATTTTCAATTTTTGTGGAATACAGATTTTCAAAGTATGACCTGAAATTGTCTGGTTTTCCTCTGTTTCTGTTGTTATGTTCCCCTTTTTATTTCTGATTTTGTTAATTTGCTTGTTCGCTCTCTGCTTTTTCGTTAATTTGGATAAAGGTTTGTCTATCTTGTTGATTTTCTCAAAAAACCAACTCTTCGTTGCATTGATTTTTTTTTGTATTGTTTTCCTGTTTTCTATTTTGTTGATTTCAGTCCTCAAGTTGATTATTTCCTGGCACCTACTCCTACATTGTGAGTTCGCTTCTCTCTGTTCTAAGTTTTTCAGTTGTGCTGTTAATTCTCTTATGTGACTATCCTCTGTTTTCTTCATATGGGCACTTTGTGCAGTGAACTTCCCTCGTAGCACTGCTTTCAAGGTGTCCCAAAAGTTCAGGTATGTTGTGTCCTCATTCTCATTGAATATTAGAAAGTCCTTAATTTCTTTCTTTATTTCTTCTTTGAACCAGGTGTGGTGCAATTGCACATTGTTCAGTTTCCATGAGTTTGCAGGTTTTCTGCTATTTGTGTTGTTGAATTCCAATTTAGAAGCACAGTGGTCTGATAAGGTACAGGGAACTATTACTATTCTCTTGTATCTGTTGAGGTTTGTTATGCCACCTAGTATGTGGTTGATTTTAGAGAAGGTTTCATGTGGAGCAGAGAAGAATGTATATTCTTTTGTGTTTGGATGTAATGTTCTATAGATGTCTGTTAACCCCAGTTGAGACATAACTTCTGTTAGTTCTTTTGTTTCTGTGTTGAGTTTCTGATTTGTGGTCCTTTCCATTGTTGAGAGTGGTGTTGAACTCTCCCACTATAAGTGTGTGAGGTTTTATATGAGCTTTGAGTTTTAATATCGTTTCTTTTATGAATGTGGGTGCCTTTGTATTAGGTGCATAGATGTTCAGAACCGAGACTTTGTGTTGATGGATTTCTCATGTGATGAATATGAAATGACCGTCTTCATCTCTTTTGATTAATTTTGGTTTGAAATCTAACTTGTTAGATATTAGGATAGCCACACCTCCTTGCTTCTTGGTTCCATTCTATTGTAAAATCTTTTCCCAAACCATTATCCTGAGGTAATATCTATCTTTGAATCTTAGATGTGTTTTGTATGCAGTAGAAGGATAAATTCTGTCTTCGTATCCATTCTGTTAGCCTGTGTCTTTTTATCGGTGAGTTAAGACAACTATGTTGAGGGTGAGTAAGGACCATTGATTGTTGATGCTTGTATGTTTTAGGTTTGTTGTTGGCAGTGGTATTGTGAATATATTTGTTCTGCTTTACCCTTGGTTTCTGGTGTAGTTGGATTATCTGTTGCCTACATTTTTGTGGGCATAGTTACCTTCCTTGGGTTGGAGTTTTCCTTCCAATAGTTTCTGTAGGGCTGGATTTGTAGATACGTATTGGGAAAATCTGGTTTTGTCATTAAATACCTTGTTTTCTCCATGTATATTGATTGAGAGTTTTGCTGGAAATAGTAGCCTAGGATGGCATCCGTGCTCTCTTAATACTTGTAGAACATCTATCCAGGACCTTCTGGCCTTGAGGGTTTCCATGGAGAAGTCAGGTGTAATTTTGATAGGTCTGCCTTTATATGTTACCAGTCCTTTTTCCTTCACTGCTCTTAATATTCTTTCTTTATTCTGTGTGCTAGGTGTTTTGATTATTATATGTCATGGGCTCTTTTTTCATTGTTCTAGCCTAGATTCTGGTGGTGTCATGCTTGTCTTTCTGTTGTTATGTGTTTTCTTGTATTGCCTGTTCCCGTAGCTTCTTCAGGTAGGTGTTGGTGGGGTCTCTCCCTCTCTCTATGGTACTTCCCTGGTGGGCTTATGTGTGTCACAGTTTCAATATCTGTAGCTCTGTGTGATCCAAGCTGTATAGGATGTCTCTCCGCATACAGAGACACAAGGATGGGGTGAGGGATGAGGATCTAGGAGAAGATGCCTCTAGCCAATTGCTGGCCGAAGTTGACAAAGGCTGAGCTGATACTTGGGAAGTTTCTGCATGAACCTAGGATCTCACTGGAATCTGGCACTCTCCACCTGAGGCCTCTTTCTTTAGCAGAGGCCCTGCTTTGGGGGTCAAGGATCTTGGGGTGGGAACTCAGAGTGGACCCATAGAGATTGGCGGATCTCTGAGAGGGTCCCGGGACTTCAGCAGAGGACTGTAGCTGGGGTCATAGTCCAAGCAGGTGGAAATTGCGGGTCATCCTGCTTGGATAGGCAAGTCTCCTTTGTTCAGAGTTGCTCAGAGAAGTCCCTGAAGTATGGTGGACTGTTGGCTCCACCCTCTGTCCCAGTGCTCAACCAGAGCAGTGGGACAGTGGGCAGGGTAAGGCAAAGGGTAGGCGGGGCAGGCTCATGGTAGGGATGGGTGGGGGGGTGTATCAGAGCTCCAAGGGTGCTCTTGATGGGGACAGGACACAGGAGCAGTGGGATCAGGGGCCAACCCAGGGAGTTCAATGGGGGGGAGTTTGTAGGGGAGAGGCCGCCCCAATTGGGCCCAGACTCACCTCTAGCCAATGGCTGGCTGAAGAGGACAAAGGCTGAGCTGAAACTTGGGAAGTTTCTGCACATTAGTTGGATGTCACTGGAAACTGGCACTCTCCAGCTGAGGCCTCTTCTTTAGCAGACAAGAAAAAATATCTTTTTTTGTTCATATTCCTTTTATTGAAAAGTGATTTTTCCCCCCACATAGTTTATTCTGATTATGATTTCCCCTGCCTCTATTCATCCCAGTTCCTTCTCACCTACACTCCCCTCTGGATCCATCCACTTTCTGTCTGTCATTAGAAAGCAAATAGCCTTCTGTGGTATGATAAAATAAGATAAGATAAAATAAGAATAAGATAAGACAAAAACTTACTCACTTGAATTATATAATACAAACAGAAGGAAATAAGCACATGGAGAGTCAGAAGAAACAGAGAGCTATTCATTCCCACAGTAGAAATCCATAAAAATTATGAAAGGACCTATAGGGTAAAAAGAGAAAAGAAAATGTAAAAGTAAAGTAAAATAAAATTAATTTTACAGTAAAAATAACAAATAATAACAATAATAATAAATAGTAAAAAAAAAAATAACTTAGAAAAGAAACCCCTGACATGTGATCACAAGACAAGAAACCTCCAAAGATGCCATTGAGTTAATTTTCTTTTGGCTATCTACTACCAGGGTTGCAGCCTACCCTTAACAGTAGTTTGTTTCCACAGTGAGAATACCCAGTTAAAAAAAAATAAATTTTCATTTGCAGGTTGACATTAATTGGAGACTGATCCTAGGTTAGAGATGGTGGCATGTGTCTAGTACTCTTTTCATCTCTAGGACCCCAGGTGGTACACACTCTTGCAAACCCTGTTCATGTTGACTCAGTCTTGTGAGTTAATATATACCTCTATATATCCTGTTGATTTAGAGATCTTTGCTTTTCTGATGAACTCCTTCTTCTCTAACTTTTACACTCTAGCTCCTCTGCTGTGGGCTTCTTTGAGCAGTGAGTTGAGGAAACTTATGGATGAATGTTCCGAAGTCTCTCATGATCTTTATAATATCTATCTCTGGATCTTTTTATTTGTTCTCTTCTACTGCAAAAATAAGTTTCTCTGATGATGGTTGAGCAATATTTATAGCAGGTTGTCTTAGGAAACATTTTATTACTACTTTTTTAGAGGGCAATAATGTCTAATTTCACGTTATCTACATAAGCTATCTAGTCTCTGATTCTTGGTCACACAAGCCATCCTGAATTTTGTTTCCTTCTTGTGGAGTAGGCCTTCAAACAAATTAGATATTGGTTGGTTACTTAAACAATTTTTGTGTTATCATTGTACTTGCAATACTTTCAAATAGGATACCACTATAGGTCAAAGTGTATGTGGTAGAGTTGATATTTATGTTTCTCCTTTAGCATGCAGAACATCTTGTACCAAAGACACTACCAGATAGTGGGGAACACTCTATGTATGCATGAGCTCAACTTGATTATGTTCCATGAGCTGTATATGTGCTGTGTTCAGCAATATGGCATTACTGTCAATTTTTGGAGAGCAATTGTCATGGCAACAGACTTGGTTATTTGGGAAGTCAAATGACCTCTTCGGTCAACAACTAATGGAAGCTTCATTTGATGACAAAAATGGCAACTTAGTACTCTTTCTCCTCCATGATTTCATTTACATCACCTACATGATATATCCATAATTTTGTAAGTTTCTACCATGTTAGGCTTCTATACTGCTCCTCAAATGCCTCTTAATTTTATTGTACTTCTCCCCTTATTCTCTCCCTTATTCCTTTCTCCTTCACACTTGATTCTCTAATTCCATCCTGCATCCTTAATTTTCTTCTATTTCCCTTTCATAGAGAGAGTTATTATCTCCCTACACCCTTTTTCTTTACTCTATACTTAACCTCTGTGATTAAAGCTTGGTTAGGATTGGTTTAAAGCTAATATCCACATATAAGTGAATACATAACTGTTTACATGTGAATATTAAAACTTATTTCTTCATATATGTGGATATATGCCATATTTGTATTTTGGGGGCCTGTTACTTCACTCAGGATGCCTTTTTTTTTTTTTTATTTCTAGTTGCATTCATTTACCTGTGAATTTCAGGATTTAATTTTTAACAGTTGAGTAATATTCCCATTGAGTAAATTTACAACATTTTACTTATCCATTCATCCATAGAATGAAATTTAATTTATTTCCAGTTTCTGGCTATATGAATATAAGCAGCAATGAAAATGGTTAATCAAGTGTCTCTGTATGAGGATGAATAGTCCATTGGGAATATGTTTAAGAGTGATATTTTTACATCTTGAGTTAGATTAAATGTCATCTTCCAGAGGAACTGCCCCACTGATATCCATACCGGCTTTAAAAGTTTGCCCTCCCACCAGAAATTGGTTACTGTCTGCTTATTCCACACCCACCCCAATATGAGCTTTAATTTGTGTTGTTGATCTTACCCATTCTGAAATATGTAATGCATTCTCACAGTAGTTTTGATTTGAAATTACCTGATGATTAAGGGTTTTGGACATAGCTTTAACTGTTTCTCAGTCACCAGAGTTTCCTATCATGAGAATTCTCTGTTTAGACTGTACCACATTTTTAAATTGGCCTATTTGGTGTTTTTATGTTTAATTTCTTGATGTCTTTATATATTTTATTTATTTTTACTGTATCAGATATGGAATTGGTAAAAATTCTTTCCCATTTGGTAGGCTTCCACTTTGTCCAACTGATCATGTCCTTTGCTTACAAAAACTTTTCAGTGTCAGTAAGACTCATTTATTATTTGTGCCTGTGCTATGGTGTCCTACAAAGAAAGTTTTCCTGTTCCAATGAATTTAAGGCTGTTCACTATTTTATCTTCTATTAGGTAAGTGTATCTGATTTTATGTTGACGTTATATCTATATGAACTTCAGCTTGTACAGAGTTAAAACTATGGTTCTATTTACATTCTTCTATATGCAGACATTCAGTTTGACCAGCTCCATTTGTTGAGGATGCTGTCTCTTTTCCCGTGTGTATTTCTGGCTATTGTTCAGAATTTTAGTTTTAAAGTTTATCGCAAAATGTGTAAGTAATAATGAACATGACTATAATGGTAATAACACACAACACAGAGAAATTAAGCACACCAAAAAAAAACTATATAGCTTATAAACTTGTACAAAGTTTAAGTGGTCATTCGGAGAGTCTCATAATTGATTTTATGCTTTCATTACTGGATACATTTTATGTAATTTTCCATAACCCAAACCAACGAGGAAGAACTTAAAAAAATGAGCTTTATGTCCTGTCTCATAATTCCTGTCCACAATCTGCATTCATCTTACTTCATTCCCTAATATTTAGCTTTTCTAATTGCCTTTTCTGCATATAAACTCTAAGCATATGTACATTTGCTTTATAAAAGTTTCTTCTTTCATTCTTAATCCTTAAATAGACTTTTAAATAGTGAAGGATATTATTTGGCTTAATTTACACTGCCCTGATCATAAAATTAATGAATCTGAATTTGATCACTTATTTTTAATTAGTTTAAAGTCAATTCACTGAAGGCCTTTCCTACATGACCATGTAAATTATTATAATCTTTAGAATTACATTGCAAGCTTGTGCATGTCTTAGTCTCAAATGCAAAGAAAATACATCACAAATATACCAGGACCCAGAAATCTTTGTATATCCATAGAATTTAAGTAAAAATAGCCAAAAATGGTGAGAAAAAAATAAAATTAAATTAAAACTTTCACATACTGGAGTATATTGCAAACTTTTAGAAAATAGTGTTTTATATATTTAAAAAACAGCATAACTATGCACATTTTCATTAAAGTACTAACAACACTATTGTCACATGAACCTAATGAAATTATATATTTCCAGGTAAAATTTGAATTTTAAACAAGAAGTTTAAAGAAATATTAGATATATACTTGTATAAAATTAGCCTATTATTATTGAAATTTGACTTTGGGTGAGCACCTTTTATTTCATTTTATTTTACAGTATCAAATATAAGTTATACATAGTACATTACATAAGCCATAAAATACCATGAACTAATAAGAGATTCAAAGGGTTTAGAGGAAAATAGTTTGGATACAATTTTGATGGGATTAGTGGATTGGTGTTCTGTGCTTTGAAAGTGAAAGAACAATGAACATTTCAGAAGAAGCTAACAAGATCATAGGATCTATGTAATAAATGTATAAAACATTCACCAGAGTGGACTCTGATCATAACAGAGGGAAAATGTAATGCATTGTATGACATGGTGTTGCCCAGGGAGATTCTGGAGTTGGCAATTGATACTAAGTCATAGACTCAGTTGATCAAATGTGATCTTCAAAAAGAAAAAAGAAAAGAAAGCAAGAAAATAAAACTCAGTTGATTCTTTCCACCGGAAAATAATACTAGAATAATTTTAATTTCATAAATTTTAGATCAGTGGATTTCAACTGGATGCTAGTATGTCACAAAAGAGGCATTCATAATATCTGAGTTTATTACTCAATTTTCTCATTTCTTTGACAAAGTCCCTGACCAAAAAAGGTGTCTTAATGAAGCAGTGGTTTTTTCAGTTTGATAGTCCAGAATATCATGGAAGGGAAGTCATGGCAGCAGGAGGTTGTAGGGGACATAGTCACATGCAATTCAGTCAGGAAGCAGGGAGATATATAAATCCTCTGAGCAACTTTCTCTCTTTAGTTCAGTCCAAGATGACAGTCTGTGGAATGCAGTCGCCTATATTCAGAGAGGGTCTTCCTTTCTCCATTAAGGCTTTCTGCAAACACCCTATTAAATACAGCAAAATGTATTACTGTATAGTAATTCCAGATACTGTGAATATGACAATAAAGAGTAATTTGCCTATTAGACATATTTGATTAAGACATATTGGTAGACTTGCTGTTGCAATAGTGGGTAGAAAGAAGTAAGTTTCCCCCAAAGTCATGATAATCTAAGAATGCACCTGGGTTAAAATATCAGTGATGTCAGAGTTGAGATGACTAGTTCTGTAGAAATTCATCTCACTTCCTTCATAATTATTCAATTCTGTGTGCATGAAGCCTGGATTAGAATGTGAACAAAACATAATTATAATATTGCCAGCAGAAAAAATCATACATTTTTAGAATGTACAGAGTTCATATACTATGTAGTTTTATTTGACACTAGGCTAACGTACAAATGTTCAAATTTGAAAATAAGCAAACCATATTGTCTAGTGATGATGCACAAAATCTTAATAGAGTACTAAAATGATAATTATAGGAGAAAGTTATGGATATGTCAGCTGAATGTTTATCCTGAGTGTTTTGATTAGACTAATTTTAACTTAATTATTCAGTGTTATGTACCTGACTTATTTTGTATTACTTTAAAATTTTGCTAGCATATTTACCAACAAGCAATATTTTTTATTATAGCAAAAGCAGATATTTCGAAAAAGCATAATATAAAGAAGCTCAATAATTATTATACTAAAATCACATTGATATTATTTTTAATAATTGTTATTAATAAAATTTTAAGGTGTTATCTATGCCAAATTTGCTGATATCCAGCTTTTTTATTTGGGGAAGAATAATTTGACTAGTAACTGTTGTAGGTAAATATTGCCTTGGATTGATATCATCTCTTTCATTGGCAGGGAGAAAAAGGCTGTCATATTGCTAGGTGCTGTTTCCTACACTCATACTTTGGTGCGTCTATTATTTTGGTACATTTTAGGCAAAATTTAAGAAGTGATTTGAAAAAAAGAAAAAAGAAAAACTATCATTTCACAAAAGCATATATTCCAAGAGGTATGAATCACTGCAAGTTATGGTTCACTATACATTATTTATTAATTGGTATGCTGTAGTAATGGCATGCATTGCATTATATCATATTGTCAGTGAGAACCTCTCCTTAAAGAGTATATTTGGAGTATGTACAAGGAAAATAATCCCTAATCCAGTTCTATATCCTGTCATTGTAAAGGTGTCCATGAAAATATATGTTTTGTTTTATATTTATCATTGATATTCTTATTGATACATTGGGAATTTCATATCATTTACCACAATCACACTCACTTCCCAGTCTTTTGGTGTTCAAACCCACCCCTGAGACTTCTCCCACAAAAATAAAATAAAAAATTAAAATTTAAACATAGGATACCAGTACACTGACTTACAAAGTGTCTGTACATAATTGCATTCCCACTAGTAATGTTGTACTATTCCCCTTGGTCCATGTCCTCTCCAACATTAGCTGTTATTGTATTTTTGATATTAGCCATTCTGATAGGAGAAAGACAGAATCTCAAAGTAAATTTTTATTAGTATTTCCCTGATCATTAAGTATGTTGAATATCTCCTTAAGCAGGTGTTTTTGGCCATTTGAGATTCTTCTTTTAAAAATTCTGTTTAATGGAGTATCCCTCCATGGATGTGTCCACAAGGTCTTTTTGTGCACCAGGAATGCTTCCCAGTTCCACTGTCTGAGATTCCTTAGACTGCTCAGTCCTTCTAGCTGAGACCTGTATTCAGGGGGTCTGAGTCAGTCCCATGCTGGATCCCCAGGTATCAGTCTGGGGGGGGCATTAGCTCCTCCTTGTTCAGGTCAGCTGTCTCTATGTGTTTCTGCAACCTGGTCTTGTCCTCTCTCTCTGCTTCTGGATTCTAGTTTGACTCAGTGTTTAGGTATGGGTGCTTGCTTCTACTTCAAATGACTTGACAGATTTATATGACCCCACCTGGATGACATAGCCCTACATGTGGAATGGGGGTAGGGAGATGGGAGGGGAGGGTGGTCAGGGTGCATGTGAGGAGGGGAGAGGGTAAGAGGGAGGGAGAACTGGAATCGACATGTAAAATAAAAAATATAATAATAAAGGTAAAAAAAATAAAAAAATTATCTGTTTAGACATTCTCCCCAATTTTAAATATTATATTGTTTGTTGATATCTAGTTTTTTTGTATAGTTTAGTTATTTGTATAGTTTAAAAATCAATCTTCTAAATATGGGGTTGGTGAAAATCTTTTCCCATTCTATTTTCTACCATTTTATCCTTTTGGCAGTTTCCTTTGTCTTACAGTATCCTCAATTTCAAGAGTCCTATTTATTAATTGTTGATATATTTCCTGTGCTATTGTTGTTCTGTTCAGAATGTTGTCTCCTGGACCAACATGTTAGATATCATGTCCCACTTTGTATTCTGTTAGTTTCAGTGAACCTGGACTTATGTTGATGTCTTTGATTTACTTGAATTTTGTGCATTTTTATAGATATGGATCTATTTGCATTCTTCAACATGACAATGTTCTATTATGACAGCACCATTTATTGAAGATGTTTTTTTTTCCCATTGTACAGTTTTGTCTTCTTTTTAAAATCACATGTTCCTAGATATGTGAATCTAAGTCTGGGTCTATTAATTTATTCCATTAATCCATATATCTGCTTTAATTCCATTAACATCAAGTTTTATGAATATAGTTTTATAGTAGATCATGAAATCAGGTTTAGAAATACTTCTAATTTTTTTTATTGTACAATATTGTATTAGTTATCCTGAGTTTTTTAGTGTCTACAAGAAGTTGATTATTATTCATTCAATATCTGTAATGGATTGTGTAGAGATTTTTTACTCTTATTTATGATAATATTTTTTTATTTAAATTTGAAACAAGCTTGTTATTCCCAGTTCGTTCCCCTCACTTCCTGCCTTGTCACCCTTCTAAATCCTGTCCTGTCCCCTTTCTGCTTACCAAGGAGGATGAGGCCTTCGATGGGGGATCTTCAAAGTCTGTCATATCATTTGGAGCGAGGCCTAGGCCCTCCTCTGTGTGGTTAGGCTGAGAGAATATCCCTTTATGTGGAATGGGTTCCCAAAGTCCTTTCATATACTAGGGATAAATACTAGGGATAAACAGCTTGGTATTAGGACAAAAATAGACAGGAAAACCAATGGGATCAAATTGAAAACCCTGATATTAACCCATATACCTATGGACACCTGATTTTTGACAAAGTAGCTAAAATTATACAATGGAAAAAAGAAAGCATCTTCAACAAATGATGCTGGCATAAATGGATGTAGACTTGTAGAAAACTTCAGATAAATCCATATCTATCACCATGAACAAAACTTAAGTCCAAATGAATCAAAGACCTCAACATAAATCTAGCAACATTGAACCTCTTAGAAGAGAAAGTAGAAGGTACTCTTGAATGAATTGGTACAGGAGACTGCTTCCTGAACCTAACACCAGTAGCACAGACAATGAGACCAACAATTAATAAATGGGACCTCCTAAAACTGAAAAGTTTCTTTAAGGCAAAGAAGGAGGTGGGGGAAAGGACTTGATGAAAAGGAGGGTTTGAAATTTGACACAGTCAACAAGACAAAATGGCAGCCTACAGAATGGGAAAGATATTCACCAACCTCACATCTGACACAGGGCTAATTTCCAAAATACACAAAGAACTCAAGAAGTTAGTAACCAAAACACCAAATAATCCATTTGAAAAGTGGAGTGCAGAACTAAATAAAGAATTCTAAAATGGCTGAAAGACACTTAAAAAGTGCCCAACATCCTTAGCTATCTGGAAAATACAAATCAAAACAACTATGAAATACCATCTTACACTTGTCAGAATGGCTAAATTCAAAAACACCAAAGACAGTTTCTATAGGGATTTTAATGGGAAATGCATTGAATCTATACATTGCTATTTTTACTATGGAAAGGGTGTTGATTCTCTGATTACTAAACCACTCTTGGGCATATACCCAAAGGATACGCAATTATACCACAAGGACACTTATTCAACTATATTCATAGCAAGTTTATTTGAGATAGCCAGAACCTGGAAATAACCTAGATGTCCTTCTACCTAGGAATGGATAAAAATAAAAAAACATGTGAGGCATTTTCATAAAGGAGTATTACTCAGCTGTTAAAATCAAGGACATCAGGAAATTTGAAGGCAAATGGATGGAATTAGAGAAAATCATCCTCAGTGTAGTAACACAGATTCATAAATGAATATTATCTGTAAAATAAAGGATAACAATGCTGTCCAGAGAGGCTAGGTAATACGAAGTTTTCAAATGGGGATGCAAGTGGTCCCTGGGAAGGGGAACTAAAAGAGATTTAGTGAGTGGACTGAGGATGGTTGTATATCGGAACAATAAGCCATCATGTTGGGATCGGGTGGAAGTACTGAAAGAGACTAATACAAAGGAGGTCATTTTGGGATCAGGTAAAAACCTGGTGCAAGGGAATCTCTCAGGAATCTACAAGGAAGACAGCACATAAGCTCCTACCAACAGAGGATATATAGCCTGAACAGGTCATCTCCTGTGATCAGAATGGTGCTTAGCCTAATTTCATCAGAGAGGTGTCTTCCATGGAAACAGATGCAGACCCACAGCTAAATATTAGATGACGTTCAGGGAATCCTGCAGAATGGGGGGGGGATCAAAGTATTATAAGAGCTAACGGGGTCAAGGACTTAAGAGAACTCACAAAATCAAGTAATCTGAGCTTTGAGGAGTACACGGAGACAAAATAAACAACCAGGGAGCCTGCATGGGACTGATCCGGGCATTCTGTAGCTTGGTCCTCCTGTGAGATTCCTCACAATGAAACAGTGGGTGTCTCTGTCTTTTTACTGGCTGTTGAGGCCCAAGTCTTCATACTAGGTCGCCTAGCCCAGCCTTAATATAGGGAGAAGTACTTAGTGTCACTGCAGCTTGATATAGTCCACATGTGGTATAATGAGGTGGTCTGAATGTAATTGGCCCCCATAGTCTCATAGGGAGTGCCTCTATTAGGAGTCATGCATGGCTTTATTGGTGTGGGTATGGCCTTGATGGAAGAAATGTGTCACTGTGAGGGTTTTGAGGTTTTATATTCTGATGCCCCCTGAAGTATCTATTTTCTGTTGCCTGAAACATGTAGAACTCTCAGCTCTAGCATCGTGTCTGCCTGCCTGCTGCCATGCTTCCCATCGTGATGATAATTGACTGAACCTATGAACTATAAGGGAGCTTGACGGTTCATTTTCTTTTATTGCTAAATCATACTTCATTATATTGACACACTCTAGTCTGTGCATGCATTTACTCACTAAAGGACATCTTAGATATTTATGGGTGTGGGTGATTATGAACAAAGTCTCTCTATATTGGGTTGTTTATTTTGTTTTTGTTTTTTGAGACAGGGTTTTGAGCGTGTCCTGGAACTAGCTCTGTAGACCAGGCTGGCCTTGAACTCGCAGAGATCCATCTGTTTCCCAAGTGCTGGAATTAAATGTGTGCACTACCAATACCCAACTGTATATAGGTTTTTGAGAAGACAGAAAATTTTGTCTCCACTGAAAATTTATGTGGGATTATAATTGTTGTATTTATAGTAGGCTATGATTATATTTGTAAGGAAAAATTAATATGTTTTTTAATTATCCCCTATATTCTGTATAAGCTGGAAATCATAATCATTCCAGTAGATATTTAGCTGGATATCATTTGTGAGCATGTGTATGCTCATGTGTAATAGTATGTACACCATTTTCATATATGGAAGTCAGAAGCTGATTCTGAGTATTTTCCTATATTGTTTTCTTCCTCAATTTTTAAGAGAGTCTCAAAGAAATGAAAGATTACCATTGCAGCTAGGCTGGATTATTTGTAAACTCATGAGATTCCACCCATTTCTGTCCTTACAACTTGAGTCACAGTCAAATACCACCATGAATACATAGCTTTGTAGAGAATCAAGGACTGTAATCAATGTGTAAATGTTATTCAGCAAGCACTTTACCAATGGAACCACCTCCCCCATCCTCTCACTGTTATATCAATTTGTAACTAGTGGTGTGCTAGATTATTTTATATCAATTTGACACAAGCTAAAGTCATCTAAGAGGAAATTTCAACTAAGAAAACACCTCCATAACATTGGGATGTATTTAGTGATTGTGATTGATGGGGGAGAACCCAGCTGATTTTGAGTGGTGACACCCATGAGGTGGTGGTGCTAGGTTCTACAAGAAATAAGGAACAACAAGCCACAGTAAGCAAGACAGTAAACTGCACCATTCTATGACTTCAGCCCCTCCCTCAAGGTTCCCACTCTGTTTGATTTCCTGTCCTTACTTCCTTCCATGGTGAACAGCAATATGGAAGTGTATGCCAAATACACCCTTTCTTCCCTGACTTGCTTTTCATCACAGCAATAGAAATCCTAACTAAGACAAGTTAGTACCAGGAATGGGACATAGCTGTGAGAGACCTGACTTTAGAACCTTGGACTAGAAAAACCATTGAGTGTTGAGAGCTTACTCAGGCTATTTGTTATTTTAAATTAAGATTCTGTGGTTCTTGTTAGCTGGGGATGAACAATCAACGTGAATAACCTGATACCTGAATAAATAAAGTGTTTTTCTGGAATCCCTAATGGTGAAGATAAAAAATTAGTAGCAATTAAGAAGAACCCAACATCATTAAGGTGAAATCTTCTGGGAAGTTTTTCCTCAAGGTCAACACATGAAAGCATATTCCAAATTGGGTCAAGGTTGTACATCAAGCTGTAAGAAGAGTTTTGTAGCAATAAGAGTCACCCAAGAAATATTTGTTTGAAAGGCATAAAGGGGTCAAGGAGAGCAACAGAGGCCTGGCACTGTGAGAGGGCAAGAAAGCCTATTGGTTAAGGTACAGCCTTAGTAATTGAAGGCCTAGTATTGAAGAGATGAATGGACAGAATTTGATAGTTGGAATCATGAAGAGAGCTTATAAGATCCTGTTGGTAAAAGTGCAGCCCATTGTCAGAAGACACATCAATTTTGGAGCTTCAAGTACCATGGGATGACCACCAAGAAAATCAGTACCAGTAGAGAAGAGCCAACTGGCGCCTAGAAGACAAGCTGTGTGTGTTGCAGAGAATGGAGAGAACGATATGACCAAAGTACCTCAGAAGATCACGAGTTAATCTGGACACTGAATTATTTACTCATTTAAAGTGTTTTATTGCTTTGTTCAGATTGTGACTGTTTACTGGTTCTTACTGTTAGAAGAAAGAAAGTATTTAATTAATAATTTTTTATTTTACAAGAGCAACAAAGGTTGTTAAAATGACTGGCTATTGTAAAGAGACTGAACTTTTAATGTGGTTGAATCTGTAAGGACTGTGTGATTTAACAATTACTTACATTTTCAATGTAAGCTCTTAGGTAGGGATGAATGAGAAAAGAAAGCTTATAGCATGATGATGTGTTTGTGTGTCAAATTACCAAGGGGTCAATTGTGCTTGATGTTTTTATGTCAACCAGGCACAAGAAAAGTCATCTGAGATGAGAAACCCCCATAAAATAGGGTTCTAGGTAGGCCTGTAAAGCATTTGGGTTGTAGGCAGACCAGTAAGTAATTTTTGTAATTAGTGATTGATTGGGGAGGACCTTATCCATTGTAAATGGTACCATATCTGAGCCAGTAGCAAAGGATTCTATAAGAAAGGAAGCTAAGCAAGTCATGGAGAGCAATCAAGTGAACAGCACTGCAGCCAGACTTTCTTTGGACCATTAGACCCCAAATTAAACATGGAGAGTTTTTAATTATAAAAGTTTGGCCTTAGCTTAGGCTTATTTCCAACTAGCTCTTATAACTTAAATTAATCTATTTATATTAATCTACCATGTAGCTTGATACCTCTCCTCCATCCTGTCCAACTTATTTTGCATTTCACTACTGAATCCACACATCTCAGATTCTTTCCCAGAGTTGCTCTTTTCTAAGAAATCCCGCTTACCTCTCTTGCCTAGATATTGGCTATTGAGCTCTTTATAAAATCAGTCAGAATGTGCTTTATACAGGTGATTTAAACAGAGAGGCATCTTCAGCGTATACAAAAATATTAACTCAAGACATTTCCTCACTTTTGAGCAAGTAAGTCAGCAGCAGCACTACATGGTCCTTGCATCAATTCCTTCCTCCAAGTTCTTGCCTACATGAGTTCCTGTCCTTACTTCCTTTCAAGGATGAACAGTAATGTGAAAGTGTGAGCCAAATAAACTTGATTTTTGGCCAAGGATTTTGTCATAGCAACAGAAAATATAAGTAAGACAAACATATACATTGTTTTCTTCCATGCTACCACGGCTTGCACCATTAAATTAGTAATCTTCACTGATTCACAGACTTGGTAAATCAATGTCTTCTTCCTTTAATGGGTCTTTGATTCTAATATCAGTAAATGTTGTCTTTTAGAGCACAAGGAACCCCTCAGATAGTCTATATAGGACATTTCCTTTATTCACAGTGTGAAGACCCAGTTTACCCAGGAGCTCTTATTTATTTCCCTTTTGCAGGTTGATCTATGTGTCACTCTTAATGTCTTCCTTGCTATCTAGCTTCTCTGGGGTTTTGTATAGTGTTCTGGTTTTGCTTTGTTTTACATTTAATATCCACTTATGCATAAATACATACTGTCTTTGTCTTCCTGGCTCTGGGTTATGTAACTCAGAATGATTTTTCTGGTTCTATCCTTTTCCCTGAAAATTTCATGATGTTGTTTTTTTTCTTTCTTTTTTTTTTTTGTTTTGTTTTGTTTTGTTTTCAGGTAAGTAATATTCCATTGTATAAATGTACCAGCTAAGACCCCTAGCAATAGTGGAGAGGCTGCCTAAGTTAGCTTTCCACTGTAATCAGATTGGTGACTACCCCAACTACCATCATAGAGCCTTCATCCAGTAATTGATGGAATCAGATACAAAGATCCATATCCAAGCACCAGGCCAAGTTATAACAGTCCAGTCAGAGAGAGAGAGGAGGTATTATAAGATCAAGGAGGGGCTGGTCAAGATCATGACTTCTAAGATATGTGGGAAAGTCATGTGTTCATAGTAGGGTGATTTAAATAAAAGTCCAGCATTTGAATAGAGTGCTACTCAATCTTCTCTGCTCCTAGGTTTTCAGCTATACATATAATGACGGGGAAGCTGCAAGTTATATGCGGCCTAATATATTGCTTATGCTAATCAGATCCATAGAGACTACCTAATTTATTTCACGATCACCTCTTTAGTAGGTGACAGAGTCATGATTTAGGTCAGGTTTTTAAACATCACTTTCTGTTGCCTACAAAAATTATAATAGAGTCAGTGGTAATAAAGATATTGTCGATAGCTGTTTTGTTTTTAATAAGGTTAATTTAATGAATCACTATTTAATTACTCTCAAGTAAAACAAAGCATGAAAGAAGAGAAATAGATTTTTCGGTTCTCTCATTTTGACATGGGGTGGCTCTAACATGGGTTCCTGCCAAAAAAAAGTGACGTGATTGTTTTCAAAGTTAACCATTTTCACTCCTGATTATAAGGGCATTAGTTAATGTACCTTGTGTGGAGAGGATAAGGAGGATGTGAGTGAGGAACAGGAGCAAGAGATAAATGACAGTGATTTGAAATTGGTTTGAAAGGGGAATGTGTACCATGTAAGATGGGAGAGGGAATTGAAAGGGGGAAGTCAGGATAGATATGGCCATATTTCAATGTATATGTGCATGTAAATTCAAATAATTTTTTCAATGATTGCAGGGTCTACTTCTGGAACTGAGTTCCTAGTTTCCAATAATAAAACCTGGTCTGGTGTTAAAAATTTTGGTGTGTGTGTGTCTGTGTGTGTGTGTGTGTGTGTATAATCAATGTTTGAATGATTGAATTGGTTCAGCAAAACATTTAATATAAAGCCAACTGGTCTAAACTGATTTCTAAAAATCCTGTATATTTGCATGTGGAAATGATTCTATTATATTCTCTGGACATTTGAGGCAATGCCAGATAGAATTCAGAAGACCATGTTGTATTTGACCCAGCAGTATTTAACACCCATAAGCCAGAAACTCAATTTGAGCCCTGTGAAGTACTAGGGTTTAAAGAAAACATTTATTTAATATTTTGTGTGTCAACATTTCTCTAGCTTGACCTGCCAAGTGTATTTCGTAGCAGATGACTCTGGAACATGAACAAGTGTTTGCACTTATGTTTCAACCATTAGTAGTGAAATAAAGACTACAAGGTTTGCATCCCACGGCAGGCTTTTTTACTGCCATATGTTGCTAATTCTGGCCAAGAAGAGTGTTTATATGTTTATGCCTGTGGAATACTAAGGAGTCCTTGAATACTTAACAAACAAATTACTATACTAGTCTGCCTCTGAGAGCATCCAAGTTAGTTGCAAACATTTTCATTAATGCTGAAACAGATTGAAGTTTGAAAGACTCCATCTTAATTATTTGAAATTAACTGACATCCTCAGTTGTTATGCAAAAAATATCCTTTCTCTGTTGTTTCAATAATTGTATAAAATTTAAAAGTTTTATGTGCAGTGGCATGATTAGTATCATGAGTGTTTTGGATGGAGTGAATCTTTAGTTATATTTGTCAATCTAATCTATTTAGGAGTTCATTTTTAAGGAACATTTTATTTTTGTTTTATTTGTGTAAGTCTTTCTCTGGATTTATGTAAGTGTACCATGTGAATGCCTGTACCTGTGGATGTCAGAGAGGGTTGTCAGAACATGGAACTGGATGGAATTATAGATGATTAAAAACTACCTTTCAGGGTTGGGAATCAAACTCATGTCCTCTGTTAGAAAAGAAAAGCAAGTGCTCTTAACAATGAGTCATCCCTCAACCCGCCAAGTTAATTAATTTATCGACTCGTTCTCCAGATGTTTACTGTTCCCTTAATGCCTAAGTACTGTTGAAAACTCTGTAATTAAAATTAAAATTAATAAGACGAGGCATGTACTCTTCATGGAGTCTGTTTTACAAAAGTAGGTAGATGAGTAGGAAGCATAAAGTGTTCCAGGCCTCACAAGGTACAAGCCTCACAGACAATGGGTAGATGATTCAGGCAACATGAATAATAAAACTCAAGTCAGTGCCATCATTGCAGTCCTGGTTTAACATCTTGCAGAGATTGACTTCCTTGTTTAATCTTCTTACACATTTAAGAACAGCAAAACTTTGGGGAAACATTAGAATGTAACAATTGTTACAACAATCCTTTCAGCATAGCTACATTGAAATTCCCTAACAAGTTAGCAAAGCATCTGTGACTTTTTTTCAATAAACATGAATTCTATTGGCTGATAAGCAGGGCTCATGTCTAGGATCTAGGATCTGTGATAAGCATATGAATAGATTCTATTGGCAGAGGATTCAAAGTGCAAGGAAATAGGTTTTTCATATGGATAAGTACTATTCTCTAAAAGTCCAACCATAGGATTAGTGTTTTACAACTTTCAGGATATTAGCGAATTCAGGTAGAAGCTGGCTCCAAATAGAATAACAAAAGGCTGCCAGTTTGTCAGACAACATTCACTCCAGTCTTCCTGGTGAGAAACATCATTCATTCCTTTAAGCACACCCATGTTTGACAAACTTGGTTCCTCCAATGATTTCTTTAAGTTGAGCCTCCTACAATAAATTATAAATAATTCAGTTATCATTTGTATTGCTGCTATGAAAGAATCCAGTAAGTGGGGAAGAGCCATAGACCATTGACATTTTATTTAGATTCTGTGGTGCCATACGTTAATGATAAGCACAGTGATTTACACACCCATAACACATCAACAGTCAACTTTCAGTTTCTTGCACAATGATATAAATGATATAATTATTCACACACACACACACACACACACACACACACACACACACACACAAATAATTAAACTCAACATATTGCCAAACGTGAGATTCAGCAGAGAAGGGCCAGTGCCACAATTTTTGAGCCAAACTTGAAACATGCTTTAATTCAGTACTGAACCAGGATGATGGGCTTTGGCCAGGACCACACTGGAGTTCCCAGGAAATGGCAATGAGTCACATTTCACAAAGCTTAAAATGGAAACCCACAAGGTATTTCCATCAGCATGAAAGCCACTTTTTCCAAGAGCATTAACAATAATATTTATTTTAATGTATTTCAGGATAAGAAATTTATTGGGCACTTCTTTCCTGAAAAGTGCTGTTTTAGATATAGAGGACATGAGACAAAACTGATATTCACATCCCTAAATTTTACATAAGGAAATAAAATTATTCTAAGCAGTTTCCCATGTTCAGATATGTGATCCAGAACATTTAGAACATGGGGCTGAAGCATTAGCTCTTCATCTTCACTATGTGTCTGTAGCATTAACTAATTAATTCTCATCATCCTAAATAAAACTGCTGTGCCAAGCAGGGTCCACCCAAGAAGTATGGCCACTGACAAAATTCTACAGGAGCATTTGTAGTCTAAAATCCCCAAAGCTCAGAGTGTTGCAAATCCACAACTGAAACTTGTGAAATGTTCTGTTTGCTTCCTATGACTTTTTGACAGATCTCTACCTGCAGTTTGGCTATTAAAAAACTGTTTTGGTACTCAGTCTAATCTTAAATTTTACATTGATTCTTTTCACAATGGTTAGGAATATGGATAGGAAGTAAGTTGAATAAATGATTAAGTTACTTTCGTAAGATAATTGAAGCTTTGTGAGTTGGTTTGTGCTTTAGTACACCATATAATATGTCATTGACTAACTTACAATCTTTTATTTATTTTCATGTTTATGGGTATTTTATATGGATTTATACCTGATACACTCACACACATATTACACTATATTAAATTATATGATGTATATATGTACTGCTTATGGTGATAAGAAGAGGATGTCGGATCATCTGGATTGTCAGATGATCTGGAGTTACTGATGGTTAGTCAGCAAGTGGGTGCTGAGAATCAAACTCTGATCTTCAAAAGCAGCCAGTGCTCTCAATCACCAGTCACCTCCCCAGTCCCTTACCTTAAAACATTTATAATTGAACATATGATAAGTATAAACAATGCATTGACTTCTGGAACCACTAATGAAATGCAAACTTCTGTGCCTGTCCTACAATATACCCAGTCTTTCTTTGGACCCCTAGTCCCCAAATAATATCATGGAGACTTCTTATTTAATATGAAGGCTTGGCCTTAGCTTAGACTTGTTCTCAACTAACTCTTAAAACTTAAATTCACCAGTTTATATGAATCTATGTTTTGCTATGTAGCTCATTCCCTCTCTTCAGTACCTACTTCCTATTTCCTCTGCATCTGGCTGGTGAATTCACTGCATCCTAGATTCTTCCCAGAACTTCTATCTTTCCCCAGAAATCCCATCTATCTTTTTCTCCCTGGAATTGAGCATTTATTTAACCAATCAGAAGATATCTTAGTCAAACAAGCTAAAACAAGACAAATTGTTACATAGTGTAATAAATATTCCACAATACTACAACCCTCAGCCTTTTGTACCCCACCCTGCAAACGTTTTCTCTTTCTTACATCATCATTTTTATTGTTTATTACCTCCTCTTCCCTCTGGACATATCCAATTATGTGAAAATTTTCTTGGGCAAAGTGCCTTTTGGGAGGGATAATATTCATTCTACTTTTCATCTACTTGACCAATTACCCATTTTCCAGATTTCTGCTTGTTTCCATCGTAAAGAAATATTGACCATTGTTATTTACTAGCTTAAATGAGATCTAGGTTTACTCCTGTATAGAAGTATCTTACGTATTTTTTGTAACACCTGACCTGATAATTTTTAAAGTTTTCAAAATATAAAGAAATGTTAATATTTACTTTTATTTTGCTTTATTACCAATGATACCTTATAAGGTATCTTCTTCTTCTTCTTCTTCTTCTTCTTCTTCTTCTTCTTCTTCTTCTTCTTCTTCTTCTTCTTCTTCTTCTTCTTCTTCTTCTTCTTAGTGCTTAGACACCATGAGCACATGTTACTCTCAATTTTCAGTTAGATATTAACAGGATTATGTATTAATTTAAATTCTCAGAATCTTCAGACACAACTCAATGCTGGATTGATAAAATCTGACTTCATTCTACATCTGACCATTGTTGTTTTATGTCATCCAGGGTATTCTAAGGATTTTATTCCTTATCTGTAAAATACAAATGGCACAGACATATTTATAATTTTATATGATACAAATTATGTGTGAGCGTGTGTCATTACTTGCAATATTCAATATCTTTTTTATAAAAACAAGACATTTGGTGAATTCATTATTTCTTTATAAGCTACATCTCCCTTATCACAAAATGAAAAAAACAAGGTGGAATAAATGGAAGTAAGAAAAATCTGTGACCAACTGATTTTAATTAAAATCTTCCCCCTTGCTCAATGTTGACTTTTTTGCAATCCTTTTTATAGTTTTGACATCCTGTTATAGTTTAAATCCGAAAAAAATTATGTGAAAAGAAATCAGCTCAAGAGAAATAAATGGAACAATTGTAAAAACTACAAATAATAAAGATAATTTTCTCATTTTCTTTGCTTTTTACAATGCACCATTTTAGGTAATAGAACAGCACAACTGATCTTAGCAACAGAGTTTTATCTTTTGTAACATCTCAGTATCTGGCCAATGTGCTCATTGCCATGTCATTGTAATGATCTAAAGATCATTTGAAGACCAAAAGCAAGAAAACACAGGCCTCCTAAAATTTTACCATCCTATACATCATGAGAGGATATATTTAGGGAGTAATATGGGAAATGTATTAAACATTCTTTACAGAAGTGTTAATGTGCCAATGCTTAAGATTCTAAAATTGGCAAGGTCAGATAATCAGTAACTCCTCATAAACTCTTACACTTACACTGGGAATTAATGTAATGTGTTATGCTTGGTAGCACATCCATGTTTTTTGTTGTTTTGCATGTGTATGTGTTTGCAAATGTTCACACTTATGGGTATGTTTAGCCATGTGTGTTGAGACCACAGGTTGATGTGATTGATGTGCAGTGCCTTTCTTACTCACTTTGCACCTTATGTATTTAGGTATGGTCTCTCCTTTAAACTGAGAGTTCATCATTTTGGCTAGTCTAGCTATCCAGCTTACTTCTGGGATCTACTTACTTTGACTTATGAGTGTGAAGATTACTGGCAGGCCACTGCCATGGTTACCAAGCATTTGTGTGGATAGTGTGGATACTGGGCAGCCAAACACTGATGGTCTCACTGCATGACAAGTGCCTTACCCTCTGATCTATCTCAGAGCCCCTGATATGAGCTTTCTAAAGAAACTCAGAACTCACCCATTCATTGCTTGAAATTTTCTTAAGAAGTTAAAGGACTTATCCATTAGCTTTCTGTTTGTTTCCAAATAATTACAATAAGGAAACAACTTTTCTATTCATCTCATATGCATACCTATTTCCTTTAGTAAGTAAATTATGGGCAAATTCAAACCTATTGATTCATATGAGTTAAGCTCCATGGGATACTTTTGTCTCAGGCATTGTTGACATAGAGCGCCAACACCATCATGAAAGAGTGAAATAGGAACCAGTGCAATGAAAGTTTGGCTGGGCATCCTGTATCTAAATAAGAAACCAGGAGAAATTAGATATGAGAAAGTGGTCAGCCTCAGTAACCACTGGGAAATGACCATACCTCAACCATTATCAGTGAGGGCTCATAATCTTTGGGCATCTGAGTGTCAGAGATCCAGTATTGAGCAACATTTATATGTTTTTTGGAAACACGTGTCAAACACATAGAAAGGGAAACAAACCCTTTAGGTAAACAAAAGGAATTGAAGAGAACACAGGCAGCCTTGATACCATGCCAGGATCAGAGTCAACTGACTACTGCCATGTCCCAATGGTGTTGTATTAAATCAGCTTATATACCCCACAAGCCACATTTTACAGATCCTGTATTAATCAATACCACTGTTCCCCAAGAGTCTCCAGCCAACAATGTGCTCTGGAATGTCCAAATATCTGCCATACCGGCAGCCTTGGTGTTGTCATTAGTAAAATGCTTGCCTAGTGGAAAACTTTCCTCCACAGCCCTCTTTCAAAATACCTCTTCTCTCCTCCCTGAAAACCTAACAGTAAGAGGTAGACTAATCTTCATTTTGACAGTGTTTTAAAGTTTTATAGACTACAAGGTCTTTTTTCTATTATCATTGAGTTTCCTTTTGTATCAGCAACATGTGAGATTTATCAGGATTTTGAGAGGATTACTGTGAGTACTTGTGTTGCAGCTGCATCAGGGCATCAAGAGTACAATGGTGGCCTTCTAGTACAAGTTCCTATTGAAAGCACATTCTGGTTTGCTCAATTCTCTTTTCTTTTACAGAATGTTTCCTTTCAAACTACTACTTTTGTTTGCTTTAGTGTTTCTTACTGGTGATCCTGTAGATCATTCTTCATGGCTTCCTAAAGGAAGAAAAAGATGGATTTAAGATCACCCAATTCTGAGATCAATTTCATCCACTATATGCAACCTTTTGATTTCAGGACCTCTTTCCAGTTGAAGAGCTCATTTTTATACATAGCCTCTTTGTTTCTGATAAGGGTCTAACTCTTTCTCTACTGATTCAATCTGAGCAGCTAAGGTCTATGCTTTGCCGTCACGTTATCTTTAAATAAAATAAATAAAAAGGTAACCCACTAATACCTCCATTTTCTACACTCTTTCCTAACCAAACTTACTTTTAAAAATTGTTGCCCATTTTTGTCTCCATTGCACACTTGTCAGAATCGAAATTCAAGCAGCAGTGAGATGTGGCTCCCATTGTCCAATCAAATAATTGTATCTTTCTCCTTGTTTTGAACTCTAGGACAGTTCTCTGTATGTCTGGCTACAATGTTTCTGAAAATATGTCTCTGTTTGCTTTCATTGAAATTACACTTGGTTAGTTTCTTCTCTGACCTATCTTTCTTGACCTCCAAGTGTTAAGTGTTGGAAAGTTTCAAGATATGCTCTTTGTATTGTCTCTTCCTTTTTGTGCTCAATTTCAGAATAATGATTCCATTCAAAACAACTGAAGTACTGAACCTCAACCTTGAATGCTGGCTTCTTTTCAGATCTCCAGAATTTAGCTGTCTATTTGATATTTGATATTGACAGTAGGATATCTGATAAAATAAAACTACAACATAATATAGCTTCACCCAGTTTCTGTCTATATCATGTACTGACAAGCTGTACCAGTGAGTCAAATACCTTCTGCATAATTTCAAGAAATGGTAAATTAATAGAACATAGACACACAATTTCCTTTATAGCTAATTTTGGATTTCAGTAAAGACTTACATTATTTGAAACTGTTAAAACATGTGCTTTTGACATTTTACAAAACGAAACCATAACTACTTAAAAGAACCCAGCCTACTCTCATCTTAGGGGGTTCTTATCTCAATCTAAAATATTATCAGTCAGCCATATTTTCTAAGCTAAATCTGTCTTAATTATGCTTTATTTATATATTTATATAATTTATAATACATGATGCATTTGGAGCTCCTAGAATCTTTGCTTTTACAACAGCTCCAAATCTGTTCATGTAAAAGTTATCATCAGAATTATGAAGGTCAGAAGCAGTGATACACTGAAGCTGATTCTAGGTAGTCTCTCTCTCTGTCTGTCTGCCTGTTTTTCTGTCAGTCTGTCTGTCTTCTCCTCTTCCTCCTTGCCCATTCTCTTCCTTGTATCTTTCTTTGTGTGTTTTTTCCAGTCTCCTCTTTCCCTTCTGCTCTTCTCCCTTCTCTCCCTCTTCCTACCACCATCTCTAGCCTCTCTTCCTTCCATTACCTTTCCTCCACCCCTCTTCCTTTATAAACCCATACAGTGTTCTTAAGCTCATCACAATCTGAAGTGACATTTCACGTAGTGTTTCTTTTTTTCCTTTTATTTTATTTTATTATTTTATTTTATTTTATATAACAAAGTCCAATTAAAATTAAAATTTTAATTAAAATTCTTTCTGATGTGCCCTGTGAGAATGGTTTGCTACTTTCTTGACATTGAAAACACTTTAAAAATCATGCAAATCAAGAGGTACAAATCTTTCTGTACAGGCCCAGGCCATCTAGTGTATGAATATTCAAAGGCCACCAAATATATGAGATAGTACTGTGTAAAGAAGAAGTGTATGTATTCCTGTGGTGGTATAATGGTGGAATGGTAGGTGTGGCAAGCTGAGCACTTGGGTGGATACAATATTGATGGTCCAAAAGGTATGCTGAATTTTCCTGCACATGCTTAAAAATATTGAGAGTATTACTAAATTTCAGGTTTTATATGTGGATTCTCTATGTATTGAACACATTCAAGTGAAGAGGAAACCTAAGGTGTGCTGTCAACTCACAGTGTTTGTGGTAGGATTAATGCATACAAAAGCTCCTCTGTGACACTGAGGTCATTCTAACTGAAAAAAAAAAATCCAGTGGTTCTAAAGCTCAAAGATGAGTTCGAGTTTACAAAGGAGGTATCCCAGAAGAATCAAATATTTATGACATGGGAACAAATCCAATAGAAAATATATATAAATATAAAATTTAAAAAAAAATCTCCCAATGGCCTGACATTTCAGTAAAGATAGTTACTGAATTCTCTACCTGTCTTTTCAAGATCATTACATCCTTCTTATACCATATCTCTCTTCTGTCTTTTTCCCGCTGACTTAAACTCTGTTTCACTTATTTTAACATCCTAAGTTACTATTTTGCATCAGCTACCTTTGTGTGTAGACTTTATCCCTTTGCTGCATGGCTCATCTCTTTTACCAATTCAGTGTTTTCCAAAACATCTTCCAGTGATCACTCTGGGTCAGGATACACATTAAGACTTACCTATTTAGTCATTTTAATTGCATCACATAATGTTTGTTGTAAATTTAAAAAGGACCACATGACAGACAGATGCCATGTGACAAAGCTTGGGTGGAGAGTTTTTTTATTGGAAGGAAGTGAATGAGAAAAAGGAAAGGGGGAAGGGAGACTGGCCTCTTATGACAAGAGTGGCAGAAGAGAAGAAATAGGCAAGGGGAGGGAGAGAAAGAGGGAGAAACAAACAGGAAGATAAGCAAAGAGAGAGAAAAAATTAAAATGGGAGGTGTGGAGGGCACTTTTAAAAGGGAAATTAGTGAATATACACAGGTGGTGCTCTTAGTGGCTGCAGCTAAGGCATATCCTGACAGAACCCCGTGGAAAGTCAAGTACAGATGTTGGAATACCTACAATGTTCCCTATATGAAAATCCTTCCTCCTTTTCATTTACATTACATATATATTATATGATCACTCACATATCAATTATTTGTCTGGCAAAAGATAATATAAACTTCCCAAGACTAGGATTCTTTTCATTCTTATTCTTAAAAATCTCCTAAGACTTAAAATGGCCTTCAATAGAAGACCACTGAGAAAGGTTTTGGTAGATCATCTGTAACAGTGTGGACCAGCTGCCTTGTTTAAACTAACTATAGAGGCAAAAAGCAGAGTATTTCAATGCATTAATTTAAGTAGCATAGATATCTCAATTAGGGAATCTGTTTATTGTTATTGTGATTTTTCTTACATATATACATGAACACAATTTTGTTTATGTTGTCCTTCATTTGAAATTCATGTGGATGCTAAACAAATATCATTAATACAATCAAGGTATCTCTCTGGGAAATTATTAATAGGACCTTGAAACATTATATGGAGACTAGATCCATACATTTTATTCATACATCAAGGATTTTTGGTACCTGTGTCTAAGATATGAAAAGAAGAAAAAAATGTACTTATTATCTCACTTCTGTTGGTTTCCTAAAGAAATCAAAGTTACTATCTTCAACTCTTAACAGAATTGAGGAAGTGTCTACTTGAATTCGTTTTTTTTATTTAAGTTTTGCATTTTGTGACAAATAACTGATGTAAACACTTGAAACAGAGAATAATATGGACCCTCAAAAATTTCAGAAGTTTCAGTCTTTGTAATTTTTCACAATTTATGATGAGGCAGAAAATCTTGGCACTGGAAGAATATAGAAGAGGCCACCTACATCAGGGAGGACTGTAAGAAAATAGAGAGGCAATAAAGCTTAAAACAAATACAGCCTCTAAACTACATCCAGGTCCCAAATTTGTACCAGTTGTCAAAAATTCACTACCAGCTAAGTATTCAACAGTTACATTTTAGGGAGAATGTGCAATGTGCAAACTATAACAATTCAATTATCATTGTGTGCTAACCATGTTAGTTAAGAGGCACCAAGAGATTGCCTAGTCACAGCTAATATGATAAAATTCTAGGCAGAGCATATAGTGTCTGATACTCACTATCCACACCTAAGCAAGGAGTGCAGCCTGTGTCATCAGCAATGGCAAGGATGTCAGGATTATAATATGTGTCCCTCATGAATTGTCTTAAGAAGATTTTGTTCTTAATTAGTAGACTGTTCTTGACATTTATGTATTTATTTGAATATTTCATACAAGCATACAAAATATTTCCATCATTTGATGCTTTCAACACCACTCATGTCCAACTAACCACTCCCACTCAAATTCATGACTTCTACATTTATTTTTGGTCATGTGCACACTTACATACATATATGCAAAAATTTTATTGGTAAGAGGAGACTTGGTTCTTACTGTCTAATATACTATCATGTTACTTTAATCTAAATTACTCACTAAAATTTAAAGTCACAAATAACTTTAGCAATACTTCTGCCTCTTTTCTTTCTTTATAGTAACAGAGTAATTTAGTCTTATAGAGGAACTAAAGTCATGGCACAAGGCATTAGCAAAAGCAGAAGAAGCAAGGATCTCCGTGCCTTCCTTAGGTTTCTTGTGACTTTCATATCATGGAAAATAAAATATTTGCCTTTCCTGAGTAGAAAGCTATAAACAGAAAACCTAAATATTTTCCTTTGTTTGCCCCACTTTTCTCTGCCTTTGGAGTCACTGCGAGAGTGTGATAATTTGCTCTTGTCAGGTGTTGTAAACATAATCCTTTGACAATTATCAGATGATCCAGTCAGTTTTATATATCTTATTACACATCCACTCAACTCTTGCCTTGATGTATCAGATATTAATTGTGCCAATTATGCACTAGACACAAGGAAAATGAGTTTCTGACTGTGACTGTATTTATAGCGATTCAATCTATTCATATATCTTAGTTTCCAATTTGTCAAAAGTTCCTTCCAAGTTAGACCAATTTCAATTCCTAAGTGTAACAGTCACAAACTACCAAACATCACATAGAGTATCTGTGACAATTTGCTCTTTACTATATAATCTAGATGCTTTCTTGGGGTTAATTTGTTTGTACTACTGTCAATAACACCAGCTAACATTGTTGAGTAATTAATCCTTGCAAAGCCTTCTGCTAAACACTTCATGTGCACTAGTTCACTTAAACTCAACAGTTTCACAAAGCAATGAAGTTGTTAGGTATATTAACAGCTTCGAGCCACTCTTAGTAGAAAACTTAGAGTGACTTTCTTTAGAGGGTATTTGCTTAATTACTCCATCAAGTTATCTGTAAAATGTCAGCTTATGCAGAAAATGTTCTGGAACTTTAGAAACAGAATGGCTAGGGGTCTGTAAGTCATTTTGTACTTAACAAGGAGAGAAAAATGCTCTTTATTTTTCTGATACACTACACATCCAAAATCTTGATTTTCCATGTATCTGGCACAGTAATAAAAAATGATTTTTTTTTATCCAAGTGCTAATAAGAACTGGTGAATAATTCAGGAACCTTGCAACCCATATGAAAAATACATATGTTTTCCATAAATATAATCATCATTAAAATAATGTTGTAAATTCATGTTCATTCCACTTTTACATCATTTTTCAGAGTTTCACACTCTAAGGGTATTAAGAGATTAAAAGTAGCATGAATAAAATTGGTTGTTATCATGAGTATGGCAGAAGACTGGAGAAGGCAAAAATAGCAATCTGCTACTTTGATTTATACCTAGCACTCACACAGCTGAGGTCCAAATGAATTGTATAATGTTTGGCTCCTGTGGTGTTATTAAATTTCTTGTAGACTTCATGCATTGATTATTAGATACCCTTAGATTTTTTTTCTTTCATTCAAATGGTAGCAAGATATACAATATATATCATATCTGTTTCATTATTAAAACTTAGAAAAAGGAACTTTCATTATAGCTAATACATACTTATGGTGAACTGGACCTATAATTTGCACCAGGTATTGGAGAATGATCCACAATTTAGAAACTGAAATATGTGAACGTTGCTTTGTGTGAGGAGATATCCCAATATCATGCTGACACAACTATTCAGGGAATGATCACTGGTTTTTTTTATGAACATTAGATAAGTATGGTTGCATTTGTGGTTATATATATATATATATATATGTATGACCAAGTCCAAGTCCATTTAAATGAAAACAAACATTTATAGACAATATTTGGGAATTTGGGCATTGTTCTTTCCAAACTACTTCCTGCTGGTAAGGGGCGCTGTCATGGGGGATTCAAAGAAGATTCAGAAATCCTGGCTGTAGTCTGTCAGGCTGCTTTGCCCAGCTGTTTTGAATGTAGGATCACCTGGTACTCAGTTCAGGTGGTCTGGCTTGATCAAACCACATTAGTCTGGAAGGAATCCACATCTTTTCATTTTCTGTGGAAACAAAAATAGAAATACTTTTCCCCAGTAACTTGTCCTTCAACTTAAATTTTGGAGTCAAAGCATTTTTTTTAAATTTAATTTATTCTTTTACATGTCCATCCCAGTTCTCTCTCTCTCCCTCGCTCCCTCCCTCCCTCCCTTCCTCTCTTCCTCCTTTCCTCCCTTTTACCCTCTCTGCCCTCTCACAGGCATTCTACCATCCTCCCCTCCCATCCCCCCACCCCAATTCCATATGTAGGGGAATGCCATCCAGTTGGGGTCATGTAGGTCTGACAGGTCATGTGAAGTAGGGACTAGGGCTTCTCTCCTGTCTCTAGGTTAAGGCAGTTATCCCTCCATGGGGGATGTGTTCACAAAGTCCTTTTGTGCACCAGGGATACATCCTGGCTCCACTGTCTGAGGTCTCTTAGACTGCTCAGTCCTTCTGGCTGAGACCCACATTCAGGGGGGCCTGAGTCAGTCCCATGCTGGCTTCCCAGCTATCAGTCTGGTGGCCCGTTAGGTCCTCCTTGTTCAGGTAAGCTGTCTCTATGTGTTTCTGCCGCATGGCCTTGTCCTCTCCATCTGCATCTGAGTTCTACGTTGACTCAGTGTTTATGTATGGGTGTTTGTTCCTCTTTCCAACAGGCATTAGTTGAGGGCTCCATGGACAAGTTAGTTGTTGATCTCACTCTCCGGGAAGGTCATTTATGGTAGCCTTTCCACGGAAGCTCAAATTGTTATTTGGCAGCAGTCTTGTAGTTCTCTAGACCTTTCTCTGTGTTCAATTTTATCTTCAAACCAATATTGGCTCCCTCTTTTATGTTCTCTCTCTCTCTGTCTCTCTCTTTCCTGTCTTCTATTCCTAACCAGGCTCAATCTTCCTGGTCACACATGTTTTCCTTTCCCACCCCTCATTTTCTCCTACTTCTCTCTCCATTCGCTGCCCCCCCCCCACTTCCCCTGAGCTCTGGGGGACTTCTCCCTTACCAATTCTGTGAGGGACTTTATATGAATCTCTTAGAATACACCTTGCACCTTGTATCATAGTTCCTCTGGTGGTGTGAATTATAAGCTGGTGATCCTTTGATCTAGGTCTAAAATCCATATATGAGTGAGTACATACTGTGTTCCTATTTTTGTGACTGGGTTACCTCATTCAGGATGGTTTCTTCAAGTGCCATCCACTTGCCTGCAAATTTCAAGATACCATTATTTTTTTCTGCAGAGTAGTATTCGATTATGGTGATGTGCCACATCTTCATTAACCATTCTTCAATTGAGGGGCATATAGGTTGCTTCCAGGTTCTTGCTATTACAAATAGTGCTGCTATGAACATAGTTGAACAGATGTCTTTGTTGCATGGATGTGAATCCTTTGGGTACATGCCTAAAGGGGGATTGCCGGGTCCTGTGGTAAACTAATTCCCATTTTCCTGAGGAACTGCCATACTGATCTCCTAAATGGCTGTATGAGTTTGCACTTCCACCAGCAGTGAAGGAGTGTTCCCCTTTCTCCACATCCTCTTCATTGGTGTTTCTAATTTTAGCCATTCTGGCAGGAGTAAGATGGTATCTTAAAGTTGTTTTGATTTGCATTCCCTGATAGCTAAGGCCTCTGCATTTGTGGTAATTAAAGATTTACAAGATTGTATGTTCAAAAACTTAACTTTTTGGATTAAGACATATATTGAAGTTGTAAGTAGATGTAGATTACTTTTAGAAAACATGTTCTTAGAAATAACAGTACTATGAATGAAGAAAAACGTGTTTTTCCACTTTCCAAATGCTTAACATCTCTGCACTTAGTGTTTATACTATATGTGAGAAGATCAGTGAAATTCACTTATACTGTTTATTTTGCATGAACTCCAACAAGACACATAGTTAAGCTCCATAATTTCCCACTTTGAATGACCAACAAATCAGAGTTGAAGAGTCTCCTGTGTGTTTCTTGACCTTATTCATTCTTGGTTTTATAACTTCTGGCCCCTTGGTTCCTTATTTGCATAGATGTTTAGAGTAATATAATCTATCAGCACATTTCATATACTATAATTACTATGTAATTAGCATCTCCTTTATATTATTTCTGTTCCCAATTCAGAACTCACAGATACATTCCTTACTTTGAACATGGGAACAATGTCGGGCAAGTGAAAAATAACTATTAGTTCTTGCTTCCAGCTTTATTGTTCCTGTTTCAAGAAAGAAAACTGCCCATTAGTTATTGATATATTCACTTGCTTTTCAATGCTTCCTGAAATTAGAAAGATGGCTAGTCTCTTATTAAATCTTATCTTATTTTTTTTTCTGGAGAAATATTAATGTGTATTTGGAATTCATTAAACTGTCATCAAAATTACCCATGTTTCTGTGGATGCCATTACATATAAATATTAGTCATTATCCATATTTGTTGTAGTTTAGAATGCTGGTTTCTCAAATACCTCAGTGACCAATCTATGGATAAGATACTTCCCAATAATGGTACATTAGTTTCTTCCAGATGAGGGTTATTATTTGCTAATTGCCTTAAGGGTAGCTCTGAAGTATCTATCTAATTAGCTTGCAAAATATATTTAGGTGATATATGAGTTCTCTCATAAAATACTGATGCTGACTAATTACCCCATGCTCCAGACTCTTACATTTAGCATGTATACCTTTTTACATTTATCATGTGTGCCTTTCCCAATTTGTTGTAGAGGTATCACATCAGATAGTGAAAAACCAATAAAATCAGAAACCAGAATTTGTTTCTTCCTCTAAATTCTATCATCTGTCATCTGAAGCACAGTTGTTTTTGTCATGTTTGGCTGGGGAATTATTAATGCTGGTGTGACTGAATAAAACATGTAAATTATATCTGAAGTAGTAATAGAAAATCCCAAAGGAATTATGGGTTGTTGGAAGATAATTGGTATGCGTAGAACAAACTTAGTTTATCATATTAAGATATTTGTTCCTAGGCTTTCAGTCTCTATTCATATACACTGACTACATGTAATGGCAGAGCCAGATTTTTTTTATTTATTTATTTTTATTTAATTTTATATAACAAAGTGCACTTAAATGAAAACAAACATTTATACACAATATTTGGGAATTTGGGCGTCGTTCTTTCCAAACTACTTCCTGCTGGTAAGGGGCGCTGTCTTGGGGGATTCGAAGAAGTTTCAGATATTCTAGCTGTAGTCTGCAGGGCTGTTTTGTCCAGCTGTTTGGAATGTAGGATCAGCTTGTACTCTGTTTCAGGCGGTCTGGCGTGATCAAACCACATTAGTCTGGAAGGAATCCACATCTTTTCATTTTCTGTGGAAACAAAAATAGAAATACTTTTCCCCCAGTAACTTGTTCTTCAACTTAAATTTTGGAGTCAAAGCGTTTTTTTTTTTTTTTTTTTTTTTTAATTTATTATTTTACATGTCGATCCCAGTTCCCTCTCCCTCCCTCCCTCCCTCCCCTCCAGCCCTCCCTCCTTCCTTCCCTCCCTTTTGCCCTCTCTGTCCTCTCACATGTACTCTAAACACCCTCCCCTCCCAACCCCCACCACAATACCATATGTAGGGGAATGCCATTCAGTTGGGGTCATGTAGATCTGACAGGTCCTATGAAGTAGGGACTAGGGCTTCTCTCCTATCTCTAGAATAAGGCAGTTATCCCTCCATGGGGGATATGTTTGCAAAGTCCTTTTGTGTACCAGGGATACATCCTGGCTCCACTGTCTGAGGTCTCTTAGACTCAGAGCCAGATTTTTAACATGTTTTTCTTCCATGACTCTTGTTTAAGATCCTGTTTAATACTAAAAGGAGAATTATGTATAGTGTTTGGAATTAACAACAACAACAAACAAAAAATAAAAAAATAAAACAAAACAAAAAAAACAAGTTCAGAATACAACAAGCTATACAGTTAATTTTCACAGTGGGTAAACTTAAAATAAAGACCCTATGTGGTAGTTCAATACTAAAGGTGCCCCTGAAATACCTGTGTGTAGTCACTCAAGCACTAGACTACCTTGTGCTATGAAGCAATATTATGGATATAATTAATACTCATCAAATGACCTTAATTTGGTCATTTTAATTATTTTGTATTCTATAAATGAGCATAGTTAAGTCTCATGAACCCTCAAAAATAGAGCAGCAAAGCAGATTGCTCAGGGAGAAGAATTGTTTTAGAGACATGAGATTGCATGAAAATAGTCAGAGGGATTTGGAGACAGAATACTTCTGTCTTTAAAGGATGAGCTGGTAGCCTGGAATTACCAACCAGGAACCATAAAAGAAATGGGAGAAAGGTTTTGACCTATCCCTAAATGGCACTAAAGAATCCAGCTAAGCTACATTACCCCTGGACTTGCAAGGTCAAAGACTGTTATCTTGACATTTTTATTGTTTGAAGTCACTAACTTTAAGGTAATGTTTCCCTATGACATTAAGAAAGCCATAATTCCTATTTACTTGAAAAAGCCAGGGGTATGAAGGCAAACATTTAACAAGGCCTTTGAATATTTATAAATCTTTCCCCCGTTAACATAGCATGACTTATTAGCAACATGACAGGTAGTGGTCAGGTTAATGAAAAAGATAAGATTTTTACCAAGATTCCAATTGATTTTTACTGAGCTGTGGGGAGAAACCTTTCTCTTGATTCACTTCACACAGTAAGTAGAGATTGCTGTTTACCTGCCTTCAGGGTATTTCTTCATCCTCCAGTGGATGTTCTTACTTACTAGGGATTTTCTCTGTCCATTTATATCTCTTTGCCTACTTTGTCTGGAAGCTCCATATTATGTAGATAAGGGTAAGAACTGAATTTATACTGACTGAATGTCAAACCCTGACTTTGCATCTCCAGGCTCCACAGCCTTTTAGAGGAGATCTTAAATCCTTCTCCCTCATTGTCTCCACTGGCGTAATGGCAAGAACTCTTTCGGAGTTGTCATATACAGACATAACTGCTCCCTTCCACAGCCCATGTGCTGTACCTTTTGCTCTCACACACAATTTACATGCTTTGATGCCTGTGTGAGTTTATTGAGCTCTGATCTCAGACCTCATCCATAGTTACAAGTGAATGTTTGTTAATCATTCCTTATAAGATGAAGATGGAGAAGATGTTTCACTGTGGATGGTGTATTTTCATCCATCCAACAAACAAATATTATATTCCCATTCAATTTCATAAACAAAGGACATGTACATAGATACAATATAGATGCTTATTCTGTTGCTGATGCATTTATCTGGACATAGAAACACCATTTTACATTTTGCAAAACAGGTGTTTGTTGATAAATTAAATTCTGAAAGTATTTCAACTATTTTATTAGGGTGAATCTTAAGTAAAGTTTAAACAAATATTAGCATAAATGTTTTAGTTTTCATTAAATATGTTTGATTGTTATAAATAAAACACAGTAATCAGGTTTAGGAAATGTGTCTACAGCTTCTAGGACACTGACTGGCATTACAATGATGCTTAATTTAAAAATATACATGTGAGGTCTGGGGATATAACTCAGTGAGAAAGCATTTAACTCATCATGCCTTCATGATGGCTCAGAGTCCAGGGAAAGAGGAGGGGGGGGGGAGAGAAGCAGACAGGTGAAAGACACTGAGAGAGAGAGACAGAGAAACACAGACAAAGTTAGTTTTAACTACTCTGAATGGATAGTCATTTTCTAAGATAATGGCACACAACAAACCAGACATTAGAAAAGAATATTATAAAAGGCATATGTGTGTGTGTGTACACATACACACACATACAAACACAAATGTACACAATCACACAAACATACACACACGAGTTACAATTAGGATAGTTTGAAACAGGTAGAAAAGAACAACATTTTGAAAGGGTCTTTAAGAAAAACTTGGAATTGTGAATAGTTGACATTGTTAGTATTCTGGTAAAAGAAAAAAAAAATAATCCTTGCAGCTAGACACTAAACATAGTGACTTGCTCCTTTAGCTTGTAAATGATTCCTTTTTCTTTTGCACTTGCTGATGTCTTCCCTCTCAACCATTGCTATGTCAGAAGGTGACACACAGTAACGTGAGTATTTAATTTTCCAATTAGTGTTATGAGTACTTATGAAATTTTGCTCCTACATCTACCACCAATGACAATTATGCTTCTGATTTTGCACACATGTACAAAGAGCACAAAATCTTAATATATGTATTCTAGTTATTTTTCATTAATTACCTATTTATTATGAAAATATCATTATTTTCCACAATTTGTAATGTTGTAACCAATGCCTGATATATTTGGTTATATCAATTAATAATTTGCATGACTTAACAGCCCACAGGATACCAAATAAAATGATCATTTTAAAAGCTTGAAGTTGCTGACTACATCTGAAGCAAACTGGAAAAGATTCAACTCAGAGAATGATTGATTTCTTAGTGATGATTTTCTGTCATCAACACAGGCTATTTGAGAAAGGCGTTCTGTAATTTTTCCCAAATGTAATGCACTGCCAACTATCAACATGTTAAAAGCTTGAAGATGTTGAAATGACAATTGTGTATTAACAGGAACACTTCACAAGTTGCCCTACAATTTCTATTTTATATATAATAAGTTTTAAAGGTTCAGTCAAAGACAATTCAAAATCATGTTATTTGGTGGTTCAGATGAGAGAAAGCACTGTTTAAAGCACAGTCACACTGTTTATGTAGAAAATCTCCTTGATTCCTAACTGTAGTGAGCATCCTAATGAGTCTATGCAAACTTTGAACAGCCGCTACAATTATGTTTCTGTTTTCTTTTCAATATTGAATGTTTACATTCTTGAAGTATCCCCGATCGATTGCTCTTATTGACTTTGCTTTCTCCTTTCTCAGCTATTTCTTACTTGTTTTATGCATTTCCGCATATGGGGTTTTATTTATTTATTTCACTGTTGATGTTGGGAAAGAGGTTGCCCTCTTTTTATTAACAGCTTGAATTATCAGCAGGCACTGAGGCTTCGAGCCAAGCGCAGGAGATACAGATGAGCATATTTTTTTCCAACCCAATTTTCAACCTTGAATGCAGACCTCTGGGTAATGTCACACTGAATACTTGGTGAATATTTGCTGTAATTCCATTTTATGCTTGTGTCAGCATTAGCCTAAAACAAGGTCAGGACTAAGAATACTCAAGCTACCACTACCACTGCAAAGGTCTTCTTTCTTTTGCCCTCTTTCTCAGGATTTCTATCATGTCTGTTTTTCAGGGATATTTGCTTGTACCTTGACTCTAGTCAGCATTTATACAAAAACTTGAAGATTTTAAAACTGTTAATGTGACACACAAACTCTATGTCACCCACTCAAACCCTGGAGTCTATATATATCTAGGTCTTTGGGCTTGTTCTCTCACAATACTCTTACTGATGGAAGTAAATTCTTCCTAAATTCACACCTAGTACATGCTAGGAGTTCTGAGGCTATCACAGGCCTATGAGAGAGGGAGGGAATACATCCTTTTGATATCCATTCCACAATGTAACCCATACTTCCTCACTTATCTCCATCTTCTGGTGGCCACCTCTGCTCACTTTGTTTACATAAGAGGAATAAAATTAAAATGCTTTGTATTTGAGTAGGATGACATTTTTACATGGGTTTTTGTGGATGCACATGTCTCAACATGCATATAGAGGTCAGAGCCCAAGTGCAGTGCTGTTTCTAAGGTGTCATCCACCTTAGTCTTTGAGGCAGAATCCCACATTAGTTTGGGGTTCATTTAGTATGTTAGGCTATCAGGCTGATAAGCCCCAGGGATGTAGCTGTCCCTACCTCCTTAGCAAAGGTATCTTTAGTGGACACTATGCTTTCTATCAAATTTGCACCCTAGGCATCAGACCAGTCCCCATGTTTGTGTTGAAAACACATTATCAAATGAACTATTCCCCAGCTGAGTGACTAACATATAATCTGACAGTTCTGGAAATTTTCATGAAGAAGATACCTTGATCCCCACTCTGAATTGAAAACCATTAGCTAAACACTCACCCTTTCTTCTTTTTCAAAACTTTGTGCCTCAGTGCCTTGAGTGTAATTTCATATTTTCTAAAATGTAATCAAATGAAATTATTATTCAGAACTCCTCCAAGTTTCCTTGGTTCCTCTTCCTCGTCATTTGCTGCACATATCCTTTCATGAAGAACCTCATTCAGTATCATAAAATTAGAAGAATAACTTAATACCATGAGAATTTGATTCTATTCTAAGTGTAGTCATTCTGATACATTTCATCAGAGAACTATTTATTTTTTTCTGATATATTTTCATGTACCAGCATTATCTCTATTGTACCCGTTTTTATCGCGGTTAAATAAGGATCAGGATAAACAAATAGGCCGAATAGATGTTTATTCTGGGAGAAATAACTTACAACCTAGACAGGTGAACACCAGGAAATTAAACCCGATCCTCTCCTGTCCGACGAGTCACGCCAGAAAGAGAGCGCCTTTCCTGGCCCCCTCCGACCTCCTTCCACAGGTCACTCCGCCCATGGCTCCACCCCCCAATGGGCGTGATCAATGCCACAGACGGACTATCTCACTACACGTTTTCCCTCACTACTATTTGGGAGTTAAAAATCACAACCTACAATACAGCATATCTGAAAATAGACAATTTTTATTTTGATTTATTTCTTCTGAATGAGGAGGAAGAATTCTAGTACACTAAAACTCCCCCGAGAAAGCTCTGATAAAGTTTGTTGCTGAATTACAGTTATCCCAAAGCGTAGGCCAGAAATGTAAAAATTATACTAAAGATGACTGACTTAGAATAAATGAACTTCATTTAGTTCATTTAATTTACAAGAAGGAACATAATTAACTTTTGTGTACTTGAGTAGAGTGATGTTTTGGTGTTTTGATTAGGGAAACATGTGTGAACATGCATGTGGAGGACAGTGGCCATCTAGAATGTTTTTTTTTTTTTTTATTACTATTTATTTTGTAAGAGAATAAATGGGATTTTCTTTCTTTCCATTTACATTTACATACAAAATCAACCGGACAAACTGGAATGGAATTTTACATACTGTATATAGGAGTGTAAGAAAATATTTTCTTTGAAAAACATACCTTTGATTTCACAATATTTCCTATCTTGTTAACATTATCCAAAATGTGTTCTAGTTTGTCTTGTTGAAATTTGGATGTAAGTGGCAAGAAAAACAATTCTCAATTTACCTTTAAGATCTGACAACAAATGCAAATAGTATTATGAACAATTATTACATTAACCTGTTGTTTAAATAATAGCAATAATAATCATAAGAAATATCAAACACTATTATAAAGGTGAAATTATTTCCAAATTTAAAATAAACCTTCAACGGCAGCTTACTATGAACTCTTAGACAATCTGTGCTGTCACTTGAAATGACCTCTTCATGTTAAATACCTCTAAAAATTATATTTCTTGCTTTATTTTTTTTAATTAAAAGGAATCGAGCCTCCTGTATCTATTTCTGAGCCTCCTAGCTGCCAATTGTGTGAATGTGTGCCACACCACACATATGCTCATCTCCAGATGGCTAGCCTGCTTCGTTCAGCTCCCCACCTGCCTGGGCCAAAGGCATGCTGTGCTCATATCCCTGTGTGTAACATGGAACCTGTTGGTGCCTGCTGTCATCCATTCACTTACAAGTCAGGGATTCGATACCAGACAATCGAAGGGAGAAACAAAGGGTGAAGAGAAGTGGGTACAGAGTTAGGAGAGAAGGTACAGATTAGAAAAAAGTGAGGGTAGTGTAACGAGAGTAAGAAAAGTCAGTAATTACTTAGGAATTTTAATAACATTTATTATAGTGTATGCTTGAAACAAAATTAAATGTATTTTAAATTGAGTTGCAAAGAAACAAATACAGAAGATTCTTCCTTGGTCTGATACAAGAACCTAGGCTGTATGGTGGTTGCACTACAATTGGCTAATGGTATGAAAAAGCTGGGTTTTTCTTTGTTGTTGTTGATGTTGGTTTTGTGGTTTTTGTTTTGTTTTTTTTTTTTTTTTTTCTTGTGGTTTTTATGGTATGAGGTCTTTTGGGTTGGTTTGTGAAAAGCATTTCATGTCCTGTGCTTGTCACAAAAAAAAGAAAAATAAAAAAAAAAAAAAAAAAAAAAAAAAAAAAAAACTTTCATAGTAGAAACTTTTTGCTGATGTTTGCTGGCTTTGGGAACCAGTATTGCAACTCAAGCATATGAGAAGGGAAGCACATTGAAATATTTTACCTGTGAAATTTCCCCTCCTTTTCATCTTTTATACCTGTTTTTTGGCTCAGTGTATCAGCAAGAATTGAAAAATATGGTCACATACCCATGGATTATCTCTTCACCCTTTTGTTCCAAGTTTTCTGCACATAGGCTTTAAGAAAAACGTCAGGTTTTTTTTTTTTTTTCCTTGTGGCCAGAAGATAAATCTCCAGCTGCATCTAGTTATCCTTCAGTCACCAGTCACAACCACATCAAGAAGGACTTTTAGCTACTTCATTAAAACCAAATACTATTTATTCTTGAGACTCGCTTTTCATTATTTTTTCTCTCCAACACATATTGTCATATAAAATGAACAAAGAACTTTTCATTTGTCTGTATTATTTCCATTGCCAAGAATGACAGTCCCATAGGATAATGCCTGTTTATTATACTTTTTAAGGGCTCCATCCACACAGTTTGAAGCAATAATCTATTCATACAAGACTTTAAGTTCAATGACAATAATAAGGCCCAGAGTTATTCTTTCTACAATAACATGTCCACATGTTACATTTAGTGTATATCCCATAAATACGATAACCAACAAATATTTATTGAATGAACTATTTCAACAGATCTCTGCTACTTATTTTTCAGTTCTTGCAGGCCATCTCCAATCTCTGTAACTTCTCCACCACAAGTTCTGTTTTGTCACTCAAAGTAAACATCAAATACTGCTGTGTGGAGAACAATCTTGATAGGCAATTACAATAATCTAGGTGAGAGATAATATAAACCTGAAGGTGCTGGTATCTTTGAAATTTGAAATATACAAAGGTTCTTCTAGATATATTTTTGCAGGTTGAATTTTCATGATGTTCTCATAACTCTCACCCAGGATGAGAGACCAAGAGACTATTCAAGAGCCATCCTCCCATTGTCTCCTAAGAGAAGGTAGAGCAGGAGAGAGTGGCCAATTGCTTACATGTACATGCTCTGCTCTGGAGTGTCTGTTACTTCATTTCTACAACAATTAATTGCTCAGGAAAACAGACTTAAACTTCTAGGCCAGTGAATTTGAGTTTGCAGCAATGACTCTCAAAAGAACTTCAGACCATCCTATGTAGACTCAGGTCACATCATGTGTTTTTCTTATTCTGGAATTTCTGGCTTTTTGGACTGAGAAGCTACTAATGTTTTCCATTTTAGCAAACTTCAGAAACTCTTCTGAAACTGCCTTGCCTCTTACGTTGTTAGTTGCCCTAATGTATACCCAGTTATAATTATGTGTGCCTCTAGTTCTCTGGAAATCATTATTACAGCACACAAAGTGTTCACCAGAGGATGAGTATCTGGGCTGCTGTTATAGCTCAGTAGGTAAGAGTGCATGCTGGCATGCCTAAGGATCTCTGTTAGAACTCTATGAAAGGGGAACATTACAGAAGAGGAAAACTGATTCCCAGGAGTTCTCCATATGTGGCATATGTAGATAAGAGCCAGAAAGAAAGAGAGGATGAAAATTAAAATAAAAATGCAATTAAATGAATAAGCATATACATACAATAATGCATGTCTTCAGCTTTAAAAAGAAATAACATTTGGTTTGTACTATAACATAGATGAATGCTGAGGATTTTATTAGAAGTCACAAAAATGAAAAATCAGTAAATGAGATATACATACAACATCAAATTCACACTGGCAGAGGGTTCATGTTCATACCCAGAGGCTTGGATTAGAGAGAAATGATGAGTCAATGTTTAATGAGTATAATTTCAATTATGAAAGCTGGAAAAAAGAGCTGGAGTGATGGGCCAGATATGATGGTTGAACAAAAATATAAAATTTCCTCATGTTACTGATCTTGAGTATTGATACTGGGGTTGCCACATCACATATGTCATAAAAAAAAAAAAAAAAAAAAAGATGTAAGTGAAAACAGTAAGAAGACTTTCCAGGAAGACAAGGGGACAATGCCAGAGAGAATTTTAATGACTTCATGACAACTGAGTTGCTGATCATGCCCATATGAATCAACTCCATCCTCCTCTATAAAAAAATAGCTGTGGTTTTCATAGCATTGAGTTATACCCCAGATGATAAAGAAAATTATAAGGTTTCTTTCTTAACATTCCTTTCTACAAATGAATGATTATTGAGATTTGGTCAAAAATGTTTGAGCATAATTAGCCACAATTGTGGAAAATTTTCCATCATAGCTTTAAGAAAAATTGTGAAAATAAGTTTCAGACAGTTTCAGATGCATTTTTGAGCACAAGTCAACTATAGGTTAACATAGTTTTACCCTGAATTTAACTAGTCTGGAGAACAATATTTATTTTGATTCATGAATTCTTTGCATAGTCTTCTGAATACAAAATGTTTCCTCATTTTGGGTACTTTATATTTGGGGCAATATAACGCCATAAGTATTGTCATGATTAATATCTTTTTTAAAGTATTTCCCATCAGTTGTTTAATTCTGAAAAGAAAACTATTAAAGAAATTCTCAATTCATAGATATTACGCAGAGCTATAGTGTATCAGCTGACACCTGATAAAATTTCATGGTACTAAATCAACATTGTATATGTTGACGCAGACTAGAAGGAAGAGGTGTGTGATAGCATGATGGCATATAGGATTGCACACAAGAGAGTCAGAAAATGTGAGTAAAGTGAGTGTCATAGGAAAAATAAGTGATATATTTGCAAATGGTGACTATGAATGTATAATTAATTTGCTGTCATGCATTAATAAATTTAGAGTTTACATGTTTTGATTTCTACTCATAACTATGTATAATAATTGTCTTAGAAGATTCCTGGGAATGTAAAAATCAGCTTCTACAGGCTTCTGTATTAAGTGACCAGCAAGACAAAATACCAGCAAATGAGGAAAAAGAAATGCCGGTTGTCTTTGCTTCATTAAATACTGTAATTAGTTAAAGAACAGGGGAGTGTTTTAACTCCCAGTTGTGTGTAATATAATCAGCAACAGTTTTCCCAGGTACTCCCAGGATAGTGATGGAGCCGTTGTGATGGTTAATCTTCATTTTCAATTTGATGAGATTTAGAATCAACATGGGCACAAGGTTGGGTATAAAGGATTATCTAGATTAGAGTAATTGATTTGGAAAAGCCCACCATAAATGTGGGTGGTACCAGTCCAAGGGATAGGATCTGAATATAAAGGAAAAAGAGAGCTGAGTGCCCATCATTTCTTCTCAGTTTGTCACTGTTGGAAACCATTTGAAAAGCTACATTAAGCTCTTTCCCCTATAATTTTCCCACCATGATGAACTGAATTTTTGAACTATGAGCTAAAAATTTGTTCTTCTTTAGTTATTTTGTCACTGGTACAAGTAGACTGTACAGCTATCTAAGAAAATAGCCGTCTTTGAATCTTTTTTTTTTTTTTTCTTACCAACATATGCTCCTTTCTTCTCCATGTAGCTTCTCAACTCATTAGATAAGGTAGAAAACTATAGATTTGTATGATAAAGTGAAACAAATGAAGTGAACAGAATGTTAATTTTAATGTCAAATTGACCCCCCCCAATGAGTAAAATTGTGTATTATTTTAGTGATTAATATGGAGGCCTCATATTTCTAGCATAAAGAACAGGGAAGATCGAGGCTCAGAAAAGATGAAATCTCTTTGCGCCTGTATTGCAAAAGCATTGCATTTTGTATTTACACTACACCAAGTTTTAAATCCTCAGTCATTTTTATCAGGAAAATCTCTGACATGTTCTTGGAGTGTGAAAGGCAAGAACTATTTCATCAATCAGGTTACTATGCTTGGTCTATTAAATCTACCCCTGGCACAATCACAGGGAAGCTTGGCTCCAGATCATTGTGCCAGAAATAAACTGATGTCTCAGAGAAGCCATTGTCATCTAATTATATTTGACAGCCAACCTGACAGGTTTTGTTTATTTGTTTGTTTATCCTTTCAGTTCTCATGGCTTAGGGAAAAAAAATGAATCACACTGTCAAAACTATCAGACCCTTCAGGAGCTCTTTGCTTCATTGAAAAGCTTAGGGAAACAGCTATTTATAACATGGCCAGTGAAGATAATGAGGGATATGATTTCATTGAGAAATCTGTACAAGTACGCACAGCTTGTATGGCAATTGGTGATGGTTAGCTGTCAGCAATACACTGTGGTAACCTGAATAAGAACAAGAAGGTCATAGGCATTTCAGAGATTAAAATGCATGTAAAGTATTTACAATAGGGTGTTTATTCCTCACAATAAAGGGAAGCATGGGTATTTAGAAAACATGAAGAAATGGGATAGAAAAGGTTATAAAGTTCCTAATAGAATTATAACTAGAAGATGATGGACAGAGAACATTTAACACTGCACATTTTCCCCATAATATTAAGAGTATCAATAAATTTTTATTAAAGGTGATATAATAAGATTCCCATGACTCTAAAGTAGTATATATATATATATATATATATATATATATATATATATAGTCTTTTTAAAATTTTTTATTTTATAAAATTTTATTTAAATTTTAAACAAGCTTTTTTAACATATCAATCACAGTTCCCACACCATCCCATCCTCCACTGTTCCCCCACCAACCCCCATTCCATCCCCTTTCTACTCCCCAGGGAGGGTGAGGAACTTCCATGTGGGATCTTCAAAGTCTATCATATCATTTGGAGCAGGGCCTAGGCCTTCCCCCATGTGTCTAGGCTGAGAGAGTGTCCCTCTATATGGAATGGTCTGCCAAAGTCCATTCCTATACTAAGGATAAATACGATTTACTACCAGAGGCCCTATAGACTGCCCAGGCCTCCCAACTAACACCACATTCAGGGAATCTGGGTCGGTCCTATGCTGATTTCCCAGCTATCAAACTGTAGTCCATGAACGCCCGCTTGTTTGGGCCTGCTGATTCTGTGGGTTTCTCTAGCTTGGTCTTGACCCCTTTGCTGATCATTCCTCCCTGTCTATAACTAGATTCTAAGAGTTTGGCTCAGTGATTAGCTGCTGGGGTCTGCTTCCATCAGCTACTAGATGAAGGCTCTGGGATGGCATATAAGTTAGTCTTCCATCTCATTAGCAGGGAAGGGCATTTAAGGTGGACTCTCTAGTATTGCTTAGATTGTAAGTTGGGGTCATCCTTGTAGATCTCTGAACATTTCCCAAGTACCATATTTGTCTGTAAACATATAATGCCTCACACTATTATGGTATACCTCTTTTTGCTTTCCTTTATTCTTCAGCAGACTCAATCTTCCTATTCCCTCATGTCTTTCCCCCCACTCCTCTTTTCCCCTTCTGCTTCTTCTAACTCCCTCTTCCCTTTCCCAAACTTCCAATTTGCTCAGGAGATCCTGTCCCTTTTCCCTTCTCCATGGGACCATATATGTCTCAATTAGGGTCGTCTTTGTTTCCTAGTTTCTCTGGAGGTGTGTATGGTAGGCTGGTAGTCCTCTGCTCTAAAATCCATATATAAGTGAGTACATACCATGTTTGTCTTTTTGGGACTGGGTAGATGGAAACAGAAGCACAGACCCAGAGGTAAGCACTGAACTGTCTGGTTGCAGAGAGGGAAGAGTGATGAACAAATGGGTTAAAATCATGCTGGGGAAAACCATAAAAATAGCTGGCCTGAACAAGGAGGAATTCATGGACACAAGACTGACAGCTTGGAAAATAGCATTGGATGGAATGAGGTCCCCTGCATGTGGGTGACACTTAGGAGGCCTGGGCAGGCTATGGGGGTCCTGGTAATTGAACAACATTTATTCCTAGTGTATGAATGGGCAGTGGGAGCCCACTCTCCATAGGGGATACTCTCTCAGCCTAGATACATGGGGAAAGGCATAGGTCCTGCTCAAATGATGTGACAGACTTTGATGATTTCCCCATAGAAGGCCTCACCCTTTCTATGGAGCAAAAGAGGGATGAGATGGAGGTTGGTGAGGGGCATGGGAGAAAGGGAAAGAGAGGGAACTGGGGTTGACATATAAAATAAGATTGCATCTAATTTAAATAAAAAAATTGAAAATAAGTTAAGAAAAAAAATTTTTAATGAGTTCTCACTACACTATGTATCATTCCAGCATGCCTGAACTTACTATGTAAATCAGTTTTGCATTGAACTCACAGATATTTAACTTCCTTTGTCTCCCAAACACTGACATTAAAGGCATATAGCACCATGGGCAACCTAAAATAACAATAGTATGTATAGAACAAAGATATTTTTCCCTTATTTATTTAAATTTGAAACAATGTTGTTTTACATGTCATTCCCAGTTCCCTTACTCTCTCACCCTCCCCTATCACCTGATGGGAGATGTCATTGTGTAAATATGTTTCTCTTATTGGTTAATGAACAAAGCACTGTTGGCCAATAGGAAAGCAAGATAGACAGGACTAGGAGATGAGGAGGAGAGTGGAACAGGAGAGAGAAGATTCAAGATGGTGGACTGAGAGAGAAGGTCAGCACCTCTCTCTAATAAGATAAGACCACGTGGAAGTGCTTAGATTAATAGAAATGGATTAATATTTAAGACAGATCTAGATGATAAGAAATTAGTAACTGTCCAACAGCTTTATATCTAATACAGAGTTTCAGTGTGTTATTTGGGGCTGTCGCTGTGGTGGGACCAGGGGCAGGAAAAACTACTCATAACAATCACCCCCAAACCCTAGCCTATCCTCTTTCTGCTCCCCAGGGAGAGTGAGGCCTTGCATGAAGAGTCTTCAAAGTCTGTCATATTATTTAGGGTATAGCCTAGGCCCTCCCCCATGTGGATAGGCTGAGAAATTATTCCTCTTTGTGGAATGGGTTCCTAAAGTCCATTCATATATTAGGGATAAATACTGATCCATTACTAGAGGGCCCATAGATTTCCCAGACTAACTAACAGCCATATACAGGGTATCTGGGTCACTTTTCTGTTGGTTTCCCAGCTATCAGACTGGGGTGCATGTACTCTCCTTTGTTTAGGTCAGTTGATTTTGTGGGTTTCTCCAGCCTGGTGTTCAACCCTTTGCTTATCATTCCTCCCTCTCTATAACTGATTTCCAGGAGTTCAGCTAGTGCCTAGCTGTGGGTGTCTGTTTCTGCTTTCTTCAGCTACTAGATGAAGCCTCTAGGATGGCATATAAGGTAGTCATCAATCTTATTATCAGGGAAGGGCATTTAAGGTAGCCTCTCCACTATTGCTCAGATTGTTAGGTGGGTTCATCCTTGTAGATTCTCTGGGCATTTCCCTCATGCCAGATTAGTCTGTAAACATATAATGCCTCCCTCTATTATGGTATCTCTTTTCTTGTTTTCCTATATTCTTTCCTCCAGAGAAGGTGAAAGGGTCAAGATCTCCCAAGCAAATTTGGAGCATAGAGGGAGGGCAGAGGGAGTTAGGAGAAAGAGAAGGGGAAAAGAGGAGGAGAGAGGTACACATGAGGTAACCTGAAGATTGAGACAGGGAAAAAATTATTTGATGCCAGCTAAAGTAATAAAATCCACATATTTGAACAGAAATGATATTTGTCACTATCAGTGGATTGAAGATGAAAGGTTACTTGTGGTCAGGTTGACAACTGAATTATCCAAAGATGACATATTCTTATGCAACCAATGGGGTGATTTATCAGATGCAGACACATAATCACTGATTTGGAAAATCCTGTTCAACTCAGAAAATTCTGTGGTTCAGTGTTCCTTCTTTTAGTCCTTTAACATGAATGAATACCGAAGGACATCTGACCCTGAATAGCATCATTCCAGAAGACGAAGGAGTTCTCTGACCTTCATCTGGATCTTACTACATTGAAATTTTTCATCTAAATCATCACCCAAATTAGGAAAATATTTTCAAGTACAACATTATACCTTCTGTTTGTTGGTAGATAATATTCAAGTTCAAAGAATGATCTATGGCTATTTACATATACTTTTTTAAATCTTAACTCCATTGTCTGTATTTTCACTCATGCAATTATCGTAGAAACAGCTGAATTAGTAAATCATAGATTTGTGCATATGGATTTAATGTAGTATCTACTTTACTATATTTATTGATGAGGAATGGATGCTAAGCAAAAGTGTTGAAAGTTGAGCATATTCATAATTTGTAAGGCTGATAGTAAAACAGAAAACATTTGCTATGAATTCCTCACTCAAATTTTATTAAGAGCTATTTATAAATAGTCAGATACATTAAAAATATTGCAATAAATCATTTAAAACAATATTTTAAAACAACTGGTAAACATTATTTTTGCATAGTACTTTTATAGAATTACATCATTTTCTATCAGTGTAGAAAAGCTTAAACCACCAAGATCTGTCATTAGAAAGGTAAAAAATGAAATTCAACTATTTATGGAGTCTAAATTTCTTTATAATGTTTTAAAAAAGAAAAGATGTCAAAATTATTGGAGATTATTTTCCTGAAAGATATAACATTATTCATCCTAATTTGGAATTCATTTTTTTCATAATATTAAAGGCCCTATAATGTTTTAAGCATAAGAGATACATGGTGATTAATTTTTTATGAATATTGATTGTACTCCCAGTGATGAAGCAAATGCTGAGTTACAATTATGCAAACAGGCTTGTGAATGGGACTGCACCTATGTTCTACTGTGTGAATTATGTTTGTGGCTTGATAAGGGTACTAGAGTCTGTGCACAGTGGATATAAAGATAGTGGATTGGAATATGGTTCCTGTAGGAAATATAGACATGAATGAAGGAAATATGTTGATAAGTTGATATAAATCACTCTAGTCAAGCAAATAAGCCTGAATGAATATTTCCCTCTCTGTTACATTTTTTCCACTGCTCTTTAGTTTTGAAAGATTTTAATATCAAGTTCAATATCAAGTACTTGTGGCAATTGTGGAAATATTATTTGCTCTTCTTAGATGTTGGAACAGTAACATCTTTAAAAAGGCATTCTCCATCAGGAGAAATACTTCTGTAAAATAATAGCGTTTTCACAGTCTACATGGTCTATTCAAAATTTCTTCACTATCCCTGTACACTCTTACATTCCTTCACTCCTTCAATAGGCACTCAAAAATTATACCCATATACTCTGTCTTCCTTTGTCCCTCCAGAGCAATAAGATGATTGGTAAGCACTCTGATTCTAAAGTAATAGGCAATGAAAATACTGATTTATATTAAATCTGTACATGCAAATGTGCAGAGAAAGGATAAGAATGTTTTCTGAGAGCTGCAGTATTATAAAGTAAATTACATGCTCATCATTGAAGGCTCTTTTCCATGTAAGTGCATAGCAATATATAGCATTTCCTTATTATCTTCTGCCCAAGTAGTAAATTACAACTGAAATGGCAAACACTGAAGTGGACATAAATTTGGGGTTTGCTGTACTGAAGAGTTTTCAGCTTAGTGTATATTTCAAAAACCTTTGGAGGCTACTGATCATCATGATATGTAGCCTTGTGTGGGGAATAAAGTAGATGGTGATTTCTAGTTATAAACTTAACTAACATTCTCTGGGCCTACAGTTAGAAAGTTGTTTTACTTGGACAGAACTTATGAATTACCTTTATTTATCAGCTCCAAATCTTTTGCTTAAAAATCAAATTATTTAGGTTTCTTTATCCTTTGAGATAAAGGGCTTGCAACTTTAAATATACATGCATATGTATACATGTGAATATATATTAATTTTTAGGCTATATAATGACTGATTTATAGATGCATGTGGAGGTGCACACCGCTAATCTCGGCACATGAAGCAAAGATGAAGGATCTCTCCAAGTCTGAGGCTACTTAGGTTACATAGTTCTTAAACAGCAAGTGCTATGTAATGAGATCTTGTCTTAAAAAAAATGAACAAAAATAATTTATTCTTAGTGCCAGATTAATTCTTGCCACAAAGAAAGCACTTTTATGGGTGAAAGAAAGTAGAAAAGAAAAAGATCTGCTCTGTGTTTACATTTTTGTAATAAAGGTGATTAGAAAGACAATAACATGAGTAAATACGTATACTAAATCAGAGAGCTAAGGCAGAATTAATATTTAATATTTTGCATAAAAATAATTTTCTTAAAATAGGATATACACACATATGTATATACAACACACATATGGTAGGAGCTCTAAAGTAAATGACCAACTTTAATGAAGATGCAATGTCTCGTTAATGCCTAGATGTTTCCATTGTCATTTGACCTGATGATGGCTCTAATTTTGACAACTTTTTGCTTAGTCCAAGGGGCGCAAGATTGACTTCAGACTACTACTGCCTCTAATGAGGGACTAGCAAGTGGATCCCTGACTATTGGCGCTCCATTGTTCTATTTTAGTGATACAAAGGAGCCTGATTTTGTTCCCTTTCAGGCTACCATAGATTTAGTGTTGTCAGGTCATCATCTTTTTATTCATCATTTTTCCACAGAAAAGGTGTTTCCTCTAAGATGGTGGTGATTAAATGCTTCTTCCACTGGACTATGCCTGCCAGTGGCATTCTCTGCCTTTATGCCCTTTGATATGTCTCTTGCCCTGGAAAAACTCCTGATTATTGCAGGGAATCAGACCCTGCAAACCACAGATCACAATCCATTGTTAAAGATGATCTAAGGCATTTATGATGGAATACAGTGGGAATTCTATGTCCTTGTTACTTCTGAGACTATCATTGAGTGCATATGATATTACAGAGTATACTGGTTTTGTGTCAACTTGACATAAGCTAGAGTCACTGGACTAGAATGAAGCCTTGGCTGAGGAAATGTCCCCATGGCATCAGGCTATAAGGCAATTTCTCAATTAGTGATCAATAGGGGAGGGCCCAGCACATGGTAGGTGGTGCCATCCCTGGGTTGGAAACCCTGGACTCTACAAGAAAACAGACTGAGTAAGCCAAGTGAAGCACCCAGTAAACAGTACTCCTCTATGACCTCTGCATGAACTCCTACCTCCTGGTTCCTGTGTTGCTTGAGTTCTTCTACTGATTTCCTTCATTATGAACATCAGTGTCAAAGTGTTAGCTACACAGACTCTTTCCTTCCCAACAAATGTTTCTGTCATGGCGTTTTCTTGCAGCAATATAAACTCTAAGACACAGAGGTTTTCAAGGAAGAAATTATATTTTTCTTTCTTACTCTCCATTTCATAATAATAGACAAAAATATTAGTTATTTTTAAATAATGGCAATTTGTTAAATTATGCACACCAATAATGGAATAGCTCTGTAGTTCTTTAGAAACACAGACATATTTTATGTAATGACATTCACTTATGGGCTTAAGCCATCTCTTACACATCCAAATTCTTGTTCTACAAACAAATTGTAGGTCCTTTGGATTTTAATTGTCAGTTATCTCACTTAATTTTTTTAAATAGTTTTCTCCAAAAACCTGGTGTGTGCCTTGTCTAGTTTAATTACTAAAGCATTTTTGAAAGTACCAAGGTTTCATTAGTGATCTGTGTAGATTGTTCCAGTCCTCTCTCATTTTGGGTTCATTATAAAAGATAGAGGCTTGAAATGCTCATTTGGAGGCAAAAATTGATGGATAAAGCAGCTTAAACACATGCCTAATAAGGCAAATTGACAAGTTCTCTGATTTTAACATACCTCTGAACATTGAAATTTGAAATAATCCCAGTGACAGGATATCACACTAGGAAAATGTCTTCCTATACACTGCTTCATGATAGGCCAAAGGATATCACAAAGCACAAATGATAGATTACATGGGATATGAGGTTGATATTCTCTTGGTCTAATACATTTGTCTAGTTTCATATAACAGAGCTCAGAGTAAAAAATAAAGTTCAGTGGAAACAAAACAAACATCACAAGGATCCAGTGGATATACATCTCTTAGAAGAAGATACTGATTACCCTCGCTATAGGAATGAACAGAAGATGTGGGGATATGTACCAATAGAGCTAGATAAATGTTAGAACAATTGTGATTTTCATGTTGAAGATACTTTGGGAAGATGATGATCACTTTGGATTAATATGGACAAGTGACAAGGAAATCAACGAGACAGAGTAAGTACAGGGAAAGGCTTATTATATCTCTGTCATAGAAGCCAACTTGGCCAGTGCCCTGAATTAAGACAGGATGTGTTAATTCTCTTCTACTGCAGCTTTTGTAACAGTTATATGCATAGGGATTGTTTAAATGTGGAGGCATTAAAAAAATATTCTGAAAAAAAAAAAAAGAAAACACACAACCAGAAAAAAAAAAAAAAAAAAAAAAGAATGTGTAGGTAATCATACACAGTTTCTGTTCCTCAGTTTCAGAATCTCGGAAATGTGCTATGAGAAGACCCAATATGAATTAGTATTTGGTATTGTTCTGCAAGTCCAGAAGTCGATGCCATAAGGTTAAGGTAAAGTATTTTATTACTTGTTCAAGTATTATAACTTCAACTACACAGAACAAAATGAGATTCTATTAAATTCAGGTTTGATAGTGTGAAAAATGTCATTAAGTAGCATTTTAGGATGTTTTGTTGGTTAATTACAAAATTTTATTTCTGTAGTACTATTAGCCTTTGGAAATTGTTCTTTCCCAGTCTGGTTAACACTAAATTGACCTGGAAGAAATTAAAGAAAAAATAAGTATTAACATGCAGTTTTGATTTTATTGATTAGAACACTTCTGCAAGAACTGTAAAAATCAGATGATTTCTAAGTAGGACTTTGAGCATTTCTGAAATAAACATAAAACACTAAATGCATAGTATTTTCTTTACTTAGAAAAAATTATAAAATCCACATAAGCAGCAGACATACTAACAGGAAAGGATTTTGCTGTTTTCTTTTTTTCTTTTTCTTTTTTTATTTTACACGTCGATCCCAATTTCCTCTTCCTCCCTCCCTCTATACCTCCCTCCCTCCTCCCTCCCTCTTACCCTCTCTCCCCCCTCACATGCACCCTGACCACCCTCCCCTCCCATCCCCTCACCCCAGTTCCACATGTGGCACAATGCCATTCAGGTGGGGTCATGTAAATCTTTCAAGTCATTTGAAGTAGGGACTAGAACTTCTATCCTGTCTCTAGGTTAAGGGAGTATCCCTCCATGGGGTATGTGCCCTCAAGGTCCTTTTGTGCATCAGAAATACATCCTCGTTCCACTGTCTGAGGTCCCTTAGACTTCTCAGTCCTTCTGGCTGAGACCCATACTCAGGGGTGCCTGAGTCAGTCCCATGCTGGATTCCCAGCTATCAGTCTGGGGTCCTGTTAGCTCCTCCTTGTACATGTCTATGTGTTTCTGCAACCTGGTCTTGTCCTCTCCCTCTGCATCTTGATTCTAGTTCCATTCAGTGTTTAGTTATGGGTGTTTGCTTCTGTTTCCAACATGTACTACATGAGGGTTCCATGAGGGTGGATAAGTTAGTTGTTAATCTCACTATCCAGGAAGGGCATTTAAGGTAGCCTTTCTATGGTTGCTCAAATTGTTAGTTGGTGGCAGTCTTGTAGTTTCTAGACCTTTCTTTAGGTTCAGAGTTTTCTCTTCAAACCAATAATGGCTTCCTCTTTTATGCTCATTCTCTCTCTCTCTCTCTCTCTCTCTCTCTCTCTCTCTCTCTCTCTCTCTCTCAATGCTGTCTTCTATTCCTACCCTGACTCAATCTTCCTAGTTGCGCGTGCTTTCCTAATTTTGCTGTTTCTATTCATTATACTGACATGGACATGAGTACATGTGTTGATGAATTTTTAAAATAGTAGAATGTGTAAAGAATATGAGAAGACCACATTAAGTATGGGGGGAAATGTGTTCTTTGGAAGAGATTAATTGCAATTAAAATAATTGGACAGTTTTTAAAGGATTATTTATATGTTTACTGAAGAGTGATAAGAATTTCAATAGGTCTGTAATAAAGTAACAGACCAAAATAATATTTATCATTAATGTATACCTGAAATTCAACTTGAATTACTCACTTCCCTTAAAAATAATTGATTGTTAAAGCACATACTTATACCAACAAAAATCAAATAAGATTAGTATAGTGTTGTTGTTATTCCATGAGTTGTTTTGTTGTCTATGTAAGAATAATAAAAATAGAAGATATTTCATTGTTATTGCTTTTATTGTTTGGTTTGTTTTTGCTTGTTTGAGGTTTCTGGTTTTTATTTTCTTTCTCATCTTTGATAAAATTTTAGTAGGGAAACATAGCTAAATGGATCTGATGGATGTTTAGTGTATGGGTAGATCAGTAGAGAGTGACTGAGTCCCTTAACTAGTAAATTTATTACTAGTTAGGCCACTATGTTCAAGACATCTGGAGTCTGGTATCGATTACATTAGAGAATTTAATTAATTTCTCAAAGAGTCATGTTTCTTAGCTATGATTTGGGATTACATAAGAGATTTTGCTAATTTATTATAAAGATAAAACTAAGTGACTCACATGATATGATACTTGATATCATGGGTTAGTATAAAGAACTAGTAACTTCTGTGCTAGTATTGAACTAGAAATACTATCCCCTAGTTCAGTATGATCTAAGACAATGAGTTATGTCTATCTTCTCAACCTTGTCACCTGTGTATCTACCTAGAATACTATAAAGGCTTATATTAATTGGTGAACTGATCAGGTCAAATCAGATCTTTTCTAGAAAAGTTGCATTTTAATACATAAAGTATATTTCCTGTTATATATTACACATCAATGTTTGGCAGATAGATTCTACCCATTCCCTCATTCCTATGGAACTAAAACATGGTATGCCAGGCAAAATAAACTCTGGGTAATAAGTCCTTGCAGAATAAGGCACTGAATAAGGTGTTACAGGAACTCACTTGGAATGTGTAATTGTTAAGAGAGTTAAGGGAGTGGGGAAGGGTCTGAATGTGAACACTGTGCAGTAAAGGAGAGCAGGGTGATGCCAACATAGGATAACAGGCTGGGATTTGGGATAATGTAGGACTGAGTACAGATTTAGTTTTAGGAATAAAAGTCAATATTTATGAGGTTCTAAGCAAAACCCAGGTTGAGTCAATATTATGGGTTGAAGGATGCATCCTCAAAGGGTATTTTGATTTCGTGAATCCCAAGATGTCAAAGGATGACCTAAATATTAACTCAGGATCACAACAGAAGTAATTAATTTCAAGCAAAGCCACCAGGGTGAAACCAACTCAGTATGAATCCTGTCTTTGCAGTAGAGGGAAAATCCTTGAGACACCTTGACCTTGCTTCTAATCTGCAAAGCAGTATGTTAGGTAACCTCTATGGCTTCAGTCCCTGAAGCTGTGAAACCTTTCTTTATGCAGCTTATATGACGATACAACCATATTTTAAACAGACATGTCTGCTGAACATATATAATCACGCTCTTTGCAGACACTGAAGTAAAGCAAAGAAAACCAAACCAACCAACCAAACAACAACCAAAAAAAAAAAAAAAAAAAACAAAAAACAACTAATGTGATATGAATGAAGACCATCAGTGATTCTACGGAGTCTTTGAGTTAGAAAATAGATTCTATACTTGACACAATAGACACTGGAAAGTCATCACATATTATTACATAATATGAACTAATCAGTAGATAGTAGGAGTGACTATGAACAACTCATCATAGAGTTGATAATATAAAGAAAAGTGAGTATTCTTAAAAATAGATTATCCAGCTGAAAAATGAAATATTCATATAAATTAACACTTAAGTCAAAGACATCCATCATAATTTTTAATGCTATTCTTAGTAAGTTATTACTTTTTAATGTAAAAAAAGGAATTGTGCTTGTAAGTATAGTAGATGAAGTATAAATTGGTTTTTTTATCAAGGTTAAACTCTCATTGTGTAGATTCTACTTTAGCTACTTGCTACCTGTGTGACCCTAGACAAGATACTTAACCATCTAATCTCACTATCATTATTGTTCTGAAGCTTGTCTGTGTGATGAAGCCAACACATTTTTAAAACATAAACAAGACTTTGATCAGTACTGAAAATGTCTTCTTACTTGAACCTTCCCCTCCTTAGTGACTTGGGGGTTTCTCTCCCTCCTTCACTTCCATTGCCTTCCCCCTTTACTTCCTTTAACCCTTTCTTCATTTGGCCTCTTTTCTTCCTCTCATCCTTCCTCTTTTTATCTTATCCTTTCTTGCCAATGTGATGCTAAAAATCCCAAAATAAGATTTGTTTTCATCTCTGAAATTTCATTTTCAAAAATGACCAATTGTATTGCAATGACCCCTTTTTCATGAGCTTCTTCTTTACATCACCATTTATATGATCAGTTGATCCTAATCACTCCTATTGTCTACTGATTTATTTTTGCTATATAATATGCCATGACTTACAGTTTCTAGTGCAAGAAGTATAGTCTCTTTTGTAGCTTCACTCCTTCATTGTCCTAAAATAGCTTTTATGTTTATTCTTCATTCCTCTCCTCTGTTTTATATCTAGAAAAATATAAAATTGGATTCTCTCACCACTGACTGACATTACCCTATATCCCTTAACTCAAGCTTTCATTTCTCATCTTTGTTTGTTGAAACATCAAAGAAGGCCTTTTCTTGTGTCATTATAAAGCCTTCTATCTATGTTTTAGGTATGTGTAAAAATATTAAGGAACACCTGAATGAGGGATCTGAATTTATTGCCAAAATAGTTAGGAATTATAGAAATTAGTTTTCATTTTCTGAAAAGAGAAGAAAAATAGTTTTTCTTCAACCCTTATCATATACCAATTCACTACTGTACTGTAAATTATTTTAAGGAGGACATGATTATTACCCATTGTAGTGCCAAGAAACATAAATAATGATACTAAAGTGGGGAACAAAGAGAATTGAAGGGAAAAGTATAGAAAAAAGGAAGAGAGGAAGGAAGGAACACATGGAGGGTTAAGGAAGGGAGACAGGAAAGTAGAGAGGGAGGGAACGAGAGAGGAAGATGGAAGGAGGGAGATTAGCTTTTAGGGGATAGGTTACTCTCCTTAGCTAGTATATTATACATTCTATTACATCAAATACTCAAGGAAATTTATCCCAAACTTCTGTATGAATGTGCATTCATGCTGTGTTTTACTCTGTGGATTTATTAAAAGATAAAATCTAACCTTTGGCATGCTTAATTTGTAAATTACAAATTTGTAAAATGAGTCAGATAGTATTTGAGTTCTATGAACTATTCTGGGCCATTATGGGATTTGTCTTTGCTGAAATAATGCTACAATTATTGTGAACTTAAGGACTCAGTGGGAAGGGAGGTCCATGTGTCTGTGCCATCCTTCCTGATTCTCAAATGCCCAAGCTGAGTCCTGGGAAAGAATAACTGAGCCAGCCCTCAGACTCATGTGGGAAAAATAAACCTCTCTTAATCAGTTGTTTGGGATTTATAATGTAGCATTAGAGAACTGATAGAGAGAAGAACAAACTTGCTCACCTAGGGGAATACTATGGAACATTATGAAAACATAGAACTGTTTCTAGAACATGGTATAAATATAATAAACCCAAAATGAAACAAGCAAAAGCTTGTTATTGTGAGCTTGTTAGCAAGAGTGAGCAGTCATGTGCTATAGCAAGGAAGCTCAATAAGATAGAAAATAAATAACTCAAAAAAGCTCCAGAGAGTCCCTAAAACTTACCACATTCACTAGCCTCTCTATACTCAAGAGTACATAAATAGAAAAAGAATGCTGAGAGTCACACTGACCTGCTATCTGTCTAGAAGGTGTAGAGATTACTTGAACTGCTTGGAAGGAAAACAAACAAACAAGCTAACAACAAAGAAACAAATAAATACTAGATGATGAGATCTCCTGGGTAAACTAGGGGCAAGGAAGTCAGTAAAGTGCAAGGGATAGAGGATAAGAATATGAGGGAAGGAGATGGGAAAGAAGTGGGAGGGATGGAGAGGGAAAACATGGAAACAGGTATCTTGATATAGAGAGCCACTATGGGATTAAGGAGAAGCCTGGTACTAGGGAAATTCTCAAGAATCCACAAGGATGACCCCAGCTAATAATCTTAGCAATAAAAATATTACAGGCCTTCCCCTGTAATCAGATTGGTGATAAGCCCAATTAGCATCATAGAGACTTCATCCAGTAATTGATGGAAACACGTGCACAGACCCACAATCAAGCACCAGGCAGAGCTCTGGGAATCTAATCAAAGAGAAGAAGGAGAGAATACATGAGCAAGGGAAGTCAAGATCATGATGGAGAAATCTAAAGAGACAGCTGAACCAAGCTCATGGAAACTCATGAACTCTAGACTGCCAGCTGTGGAAGCTCCATGAGACAGAAATAGGCCTTCTGTATGTGTGAGACAGTTGTGAAGCTTGAATTAACTGAGGATACTGTGGTAGTAGGACCAGGATCTGTCCCTGGTGCATGAGCTAGCTTGTTGGAAACCATTCCCTATGGTGGGATGGTATGCTCAGTCTTATGGCAAAATGGAGGGACGTGTTCCTGCACCAATTTAATGTGTCAAAATTTGACCACTCTTTATTGGATCCCTTACTTGATGTGAGGAGTGGATGAGGGGGTGCCTGGGTGGGACGTAAAGGAGGTGAGGAGGAGGGCTGACAGGGAGAACTTTGGTTGGAATGTAAAATGAAATTAAAAATAATTTTAATACAAAAAGAAATAAAAAACAAACAAGGAAATAAAAACCCCCAAAACCATCTGAGTTACCTAAGAGATGCTCAGACCAAATGAGCCATCTGGAGAGGACATTCTCCAGCCTGTTGAGCTGCCTACAAGGCTATGCAGTTTCTGGGTTTCCAGTTTTTGACAACCTTCATGCATATTAGGGAGGGCTTTGATGTTGGTGCTGGCTTTGAGTTTTTTTCTTCTTCTGAAATTAACCCCTTCCCCATAGCCATGTACAAAAACTACAAAAACTGATTCACAAAGTTGAAGACTGGTGCGGTCAATGAATTGGTGTATTGTGGGCTGTGTTTCTTGGTTGAATAGATATGTCTGTTGTGTCTTCCCAGGAAAAGTCTGCTATACAGTAGCCTTATTTACATCCTGGCTGAGGTCTAAAAGCAGTTTCAGGGCAACAAAGTGAAAGCTTCAGGATCGCCATGTTGAAAGTTGTCATAATGAGCTAGAAGTAGTATGTCCTATCTGAATGGCTGTATATGAATATCAAACTATATGGTTGACTCTAAATTGGAAGCAAAGGCACAAATTAAGGAAGCTATTGGCTGCTAGACTGTACCTCCTTAAGCTAAAATTTTCAGGTATTAGAATTTGGATTCCTAGAATGATGGCTGGAGATAGCATCCTTTTTTTCGCTACAAATTGCAGAGAAGAAGGAAATAGGCCTTTCTGCCTGTTCCTTGTGGCCTATCGTACGAAGAATTATATTCAGTGTTTTTGATGTGTTTGCTTTTTCAGCAAAACACTGTTTTAGAATTGTCCTGAACATGAAGCCCATGTTGAGTTAACCAAGGTAAAATCAAATTGTGTACAGAGGACTTTAGTAAATCATTCATAAAGAAGAAAACAAGGGGGTCAACAACGCTTGGAATAAGAATCCACCTGGGCACAGAGACAGAGCCATTTCATGGACAAAGTAAAAAGGCAAATCTTTCTAACTGGATGTTAAGGGTCAGCAGAGTGAGAGAAAAATACATTGCTAACCATGTCATAAAACCTGTCAACATCAAAGGCAGCATCACTAATTGACCTTTTTTTTTTTTTTTTTTTTTTTTTTTAAACACAGGTATCTTTTTTTAAAACACAGATGTGTTGAATGAAAATAAAATATTAACTCATTAACCTCCATTATCATGGACCAGATTAAATTTCTTAATAGAGAACAGCATTCATTGAGAGGTTGGTAGCTGTGATAAGTATGTTTTGTCGAGTTCAAAAGAATTGATTAAAAAAATCACTGCTTTAATTCATTTTGAAAGGTGCAATCTGTAAATCATAGCCAATCAGTGAGTGTACTGTACAAGGGTGAGAAGTGATTCTTCTAGTTGGGCAAGCTTGAGAAGCCTCAAGTTTGTTTATAAACACTAGATAGCAGATACTATGGGAAGGCAAAAGATTTTATCCTTTCTAGAAGATGGACAACTGTGTAAAGATGTGCTGAGACCTTGTAAGTATGAATGTTTGCATGCTTGAGTATATACATGGAGATAAGCATGAATAGGTGAGTGCATATGGGCATATGTCATAAAATTTTAGTTTCATTGGAGCAGTGTCTATCACTGGCCTGGCTTTCGTCAATCATGTTGGGATGACTTTCTTTTAAGCCTCGGATATGAACGAGTTTCCATTTTTTGTCACTGGGTTTACAATATGGCTTTTTAAAAAATAAGAGTATTTTTTCTTTTTTATAATTCTAGTTCTTGAAATGTATCCACTTTACCCACTGAAATATTTTCTCAGAACAAAACCTGAGATCTTCAAGTTGTACAGAGATTAAGTTCAAGTGTGATAAAGGGCCTTTGGCATCTGGAAAAGAAAATAAGAGGACAGTAACATAACAAGTACTTAGATGGACTACAGAGGCTGATTCAAAACAAAATATGGAGGTGAGTAAGACTGTCAAAAACAGTTTTAACCTGGACATTGGATGCCACGTGGTGGTGGTGCACATCGCAGGAGATCTTTGAGAGTTCAAAGTCAGCTAGTCTACAAAGCTACACAGAGAAACCCCGTCTCAAAAAATCTAGAAAAAAATGTTCATGAAAGTTACTAGCACTAGAAAAGTATACTAAAAACATTTATTCATAATTAAAAGTGTCTTGGGAGCACATTTGCTATGGAAGGATGTTCCCTTAACATAGAGGCAGGAGCAAGGGCCTAGACCCTACTCCAAATGACTTGACAGATTTTATTGACCCCTCCTGGAAGGCATCACCCTCCCTGTGGAGTGGGTGGGGAATAGGATGGGAGGGTTGTTGGGGGGGGATGGAAGGGCGGGAGAGGAAACTCAGATTGATGTGTAAAATAAGAAAAAGAAGTGTCTTTTTGCATTGATAATGGTTGAGCTTAAGTAAAAAGCCACCATATGTGAATTTACTTCAGAAACTCTACTAGAAGCTTTAAAAGAACAGGAGACAAACAATCAAGACAAACATCTAAGTATCTGGCTAAGTGAAAGTCAGTGCCGTGGTTGCTCTTGTCAACTACAATAGACTCAGATTCATCTAGGAAACACCCTGGGTGTTAGAGTGTTTCCAAAGAGGTTTAACTAGGGAGGAAAATTCCACCCTCAATATGAATGATTCTATTCCTAGAGCATAGAGACTTGATCTAATTGACAAGAAAATTAATAGAAAATCGGTGCAACATTAATAATCATCTCTTCTGTTTTTGAATAGTTCCAGTAATATGACCAGCTACCTCACACTCATGTTCTTCCAACCAGAGCTGCTCCTAACAACAGTTTGGGGAAGGTGCCCTCAAACTATGAGCCCTAACAATTCTTTACTTACTCATGGGAATAGAAAGAAAAACTAGTACAGTTGGTTAAAGAGAAGGAGAGAGTAGTATGAGATAAGAACATAAAAAAGATGTATGCCTCAGAGTTCACAAAAAGTGTTGAGAGCTGTTCACTGTGTGTAATTTCAAAAACCTGTTCTAGTCTATTCAATGATGCATACTTACGTGGAAACACACCTGGAAATGGCTTTTGGCTGTATGATTCATTATCATCCCTGGATATCACAACTCAGGATTCTTATTCCATTTCTCCTGTGCACTTTCTTTGAAGAGATTTATATAACCCAAATGTTGTCTGTTTCTCAATGTATTTATGAAATGGTGATAATGATCTTGGCTGTCCTCATGTGGCTTTGAAGGAAGAAAAGAAATGGAATTCATTTCTACAAAACACGTTGAGAATTTCAGAGATTTTCTTTTATTTCAAGAAAAAGACAAGCTTCAGAAATACTTATAACAACCAAGGTTGGGCAGCTGAAATTACCTTCTGGTCTGTGGAGACTGTATAATATGAGTTACAGGGGTGAAAAAAATGATCCTGAAACATGAGGTCTCATATGAACAACTGGAAAAAAGAAGTCTAGAACATAAATTGTAGTTTTCTTGCTGGATATTTATAACTGTTCACTTGTAGAGCTCCTGTCTTTTGCTGAACAGGGCCAATGGAAAACATTTCTCAATTCGGCATTCTGCTTGAACCCTCACTGAACAGTGATTGATCATAGCAATTTCTTTCACATAAACAGAATCTTCCAGATAAGCTTGCTGGAGACAGTCTGGGCTATGAATACACTCTGGACCCAAAACTAATATTTTGCTTGCAGTGTTTAAACTCAGTGCCAATAGGGCTCAAACTACTAGTATCATGAAGGCAAAACTCTTTTAAGCTTCCTGATTTAATCAAGATGAGGGGAAAGGGCATTGACTAAACATGGTTCTCCTGTAGAGAGGTATCTGTCTTTTCATTACAGTCCCAACATAACAGCAACAAAACATATGGCCTAGCGTGGAGAGCATCTTTAATCATTAGGAAACTATCCAGCAACTACTCAACTATCTCATTTTGTAAAGCAGAGAACTGTATCTGGAAAGAAGAAAAATGCAGGACAACATTTCCTGTGATCCTGAACATTTTCTTGTATTGATGATGGCCATAGCTGCGACTGGAGTAGCTGAAATTGTAATTTGAATGGAGTGTAATTTTCTACAGACACAAGCCTGGTGTAAACCATTTAAATCATAAGATCCTGCAGGCAGATGATCTCACAGCCTATAGTTTATCACCTCCTTACTGCATGCAACTAAATGAGGATCAATAGGCTGATTTTGTTAAGCATGCCTGCGCACCTTGTTAGAAGTAACTTTTATTCTGTTAATTATGTTATAATGCATGAGTAATTATTATTTTCAGGGATAGATAGAGAGAAAGGAGATTTGATAAGGGGAAAAACAATCAAATGAAGATAAGGTAGTCTAATTAGCATGGATTGTAAGAAGTCTGTAAAGTATAACCACAAGGGGGTCAGATTTTCTCTAAAAGATATTACCTATTTATGCTCTTAAAACAATCTGAGCTAAACTAATGGGCTGATTTTCATTATTGCTGGTTAAGGCTAACTTTTGCATCTAGATTTAAATAATAAAGCTTCCATGTGCTGTATTAAATTAGAATTTTGAAATTTCCTACTGTATATTTGTTTTTATAATATGGTACATTGGGCTGGAGAGATGACTCAGACGTTAAAAGCTACGCTCACAAACAAAAACAGTATTGTAGACATAGCTCATAATCATATTCAAACTATTAAGTATATGCCAACAAATTATGCCCTAGGGGCACAAATATTAAGATTATTGCTTGAAATAGACATTGTCAATTGCCACATAGCATTAAATTTGCAATTAAAAGAAAATACATTATTTTAAATTTTTTCTTTTATTTATTTATTTTATATAACCAAGTACATTTAAATGAAAACAAACATTTATAGACAATATTTGGGACTTTGGGCATTGTTCTTTCCTAACTACTTCCTGCTGATAAGGGGCACTGACATGGGGGATTCGAAGAAGATTCAGAAATCTTGGCTGTAGTCTGTAAGGCTGCTTTGCCCAGCAGTTTTGAATGTAGGATCACCTGGTACTCAGTTTCAGGTGGTCTGGCTTGATCAAACCACATTAGTTTGGAAGGAATCCACAGCTTTTCATTTTCTGTGGAAACAAAAATAGAAATCCTTTTCCTCAGTAACTTGTCCTTCAACTTAAATTTTGGAGTCAAAGCATTTTTTTTAATTTAATTTATTATTTTACATGTTGATCCCAGTTCCCTCTCCCTCCCTCCCTCTCTCCCTCCCTACCTCCATCCTTCCTTCCCTCCCTTTTACCCTCTCTGCCCTCTCACATGCACTCTAACCACCCTCCCCTCCCATCCCCGCACCCCAATTCCATATGTAGGGAAATGCCATCCAATAGGGGTCATGTAGGTCTGACAGGTCATGTGAAGTAGGGACTAGGGCTTCTTTCGTGTCTCTAGATTAAAGCAGTTATACCTCCATGGGGGATGTGTTCGTAAAGTCTTTTAGTGCACCAGGGATACATCCTGGCTCCACTGTCTGAGGTCCCATAGACTTCTCAGTCCTTCTGGCTGAGACCCATATTCAGGGGGGCCTTAGTCAGTCCCATGCTGTCTTCCCAGCTATTAGTCCATGGAAGCTCAAATTGTTAGTTGGCAGGAATAATGTAGTTCTCTAGACCATTCTTTGTGTTCAATTTTATCTTCAAACCAATATTGGCTGCCTCTTTTATGTTCTCTCTCTCTCTCTCTCTCTCTCTCTCTCTCTCTCTCTCTCCCTCTGTCTCTCTCTCTTTCCTGTCTTCTTTTCCTAACCAGGCTCAATCATCCAGGTCGCACATGTTTTCCTTTCCTCCCCCTCATTATCTCCTAATTCTCTCTCCATTCGCTGCCCCCCCATTCCCATGAGCACTGGGGGACTTGTCCTTTCACAGTTCTGTGAGGGACTTTATATGTATCTCTTAGGATACACCTTATATCCTAGTTCCTACGGTGGTGTGAATATTAACCTGGTGATCCTTTGATCTAGGTCTAAAATCCATATATGAGTGAGTACTTACTGTGCTCCTCTTTTTGTGACTGGGTTACCTCATTCAGAATGGTTTCTTCAAGTGCCATCCACTTGCCTGCAAATTTCAAGATACCATTATTTTTTTCTGCAGAGTAGTTTTCCATTGTGTAGATGTGCCACATCTTCATTAACCATTCTTCAATTGAAGGACAACTAGGTTGCTTCTAGGTTCTTGCTATTACAAATAGTGCTGCTATGATCATACTTGAACAGATGTCTTTGTTTCATGGATGTGAATCTTTTCTGTATATGCCTAAAGCAGGATTGCCAGGTCCTGTGGTAAACTAATTCCCATTTTCCTGAGGAATCGCCATACTGATCTCCAAAATGGCTGTAAGAGTTTGCACTCCCACCAGCGGTAGAAGAGTGTTCCCCTTTCTCCACATCCTCTCCAACATGAGTCATCATTGGTATTTCTAATTCTAGCCATTCTGGCAGGAGTAAGGTGATATCTCAAAGTTGTTTTGATTTGCATTTCCCTGATAGCTAAGGATGTGGAGCATTTTCTTAAGTGTCTTTCAGCCTTTTTGATTTCCTCTATTGAGAATTCTTTCTTCAGTTTTTAATCCCATTTTTTTCATAGGGTTATTTGGTGCTTTGTTGACTAGTTTCTTGAGTTCTTTGTATATTTTGGAGATCAACCCTTTATCGGGTATAGGATTAGTGAAAATCTTTTCCCAGACTGTGGGCTGCCTTTTGGTCTTGTCGACTGTGTCCTTTGCCTTTCAGAAGCTTCTAGGTCCCATTTATTAATTGTTTCTCTCAGTGTCTGTGCCCCTGGAGTTATGATGAGGAAGCAGTCTCCTATACCAATTTGTTCAAGGGTACCTCCTACTTTCTCTTCTAAGAGGTTAAATGTGGCTGGATTGATGTTGAGGTCTTTGATCCATTTGGACTTGAGTTTTGTGCATGGAGACAGACATGCGTCTATCTGCAGTCTTCTACACACCCTCATCAAATTGTGCCAACATCATTTGTTGAAGATGTTGTCTTCGCCCCATTGTATAATTATAGCTGTTTTGTCGAAAATCAGGTGTTCACAGGTGTGTGGGTTAATATCAGGATTTTCAATTCGATTCCATTGGTGTACCTGTTTATTTTTACGCCAATACCAGGCTGTTTTCAGAACTATAGCTCTGTAGTAGAGCTTAAAGTCTGGAATTTGAATGCCTCCTGAAGTTGTTTTATTGTATACGGTTTTTGTGGCTATCCTGGGTCTTTTGTTTTTCCATATAAAGTTGATTGTTATCCTTTCAAGATCAGTGAAGAATTGTGGTGGGATTTTAACGGGGATTGCATTGAATCTGTAGATTGCTTTTGGAAAGATTGCTATTTTTACTATGTTTATCCTACCTATCCAAGAGCATGGGAGATCCTTCTATTTTTTGGTATCTTCTTTAATTTCTTTCTTTAGAGCCACAAAGTTCTTATCATATAGGTACTTGTTTGGTAAGTGTTATACCTAGATACTTTTTGTTCCTTGTGGCTATTGTAAAGGGTGATGTCTCTCTGATTTCTTTCTCTTTGTTGTCTGAAAAAAGTAGGGCTACTGATTTATTTGAGTTTATCTTGTATCCTGCTAGTTTGCTGAAGGTGTTTATCAGCTGTAGGAGTTCCCTGGTAGAGTTTATTGGGACGCTTATGTAAACTATCATCATCTGCAAATAGAGACAGTTTGACTTCTTCCTTTCCAATTTGGATTCCCTCAATCTCCTTTTGTTGTCTTAAAGCATTAGCTAGAACTTCTAGTACGATATTGAAAAGATATGGAGAGAGAGGGCAGCCTTGTCTTGTTCCTGATTTTAGAGGAATTGGCTTAAGTTTCTCTCCATTCAGTTTGATGTTGGCAGTTGGTTTGCTGTATATTGCTCTTATTATGTTTAGGTTATTTTCTTTTATTCCTGACCTCTTCAAGGTCTTTTCCATGAAAGTGTGTTGAATTTTGTTGAAGGCTTTTTCAGCATCTAGGGAGATAATCATATGGTTTTTCTTTTTCTGTTTGTTTATATGGTGGAACAAGTTGATAGATTTTTGTATGTTAAACCATCCCTGCAATCCAGGGATAAAGCCTACTTGGTAATGGTGGATGATTTCTTTGATGTATTCTTGAATTCAGTTTGCCAGTATTTTATGGAGTATTTTTGCATCGATGTTCATCATGGATATTGGTCTGTAGTTTTCTTTCTTAGTTGTGTCTTTGTGAGGCTTGGGTACCAAGGTTATTGTGGCCCCATAAAAAGAGTTTTGCAATGAACCTTCTGTTTCTATCTTGTAGAACAGTTTGAGGAGTAGTGGTATTAGTTTTTCCTTGAATGTCTGCACCGAATTCTGCACTGAATCCATCTTGCCCTGGACTTTTTTTGGTTGGAAGGCTTTCGATGACTGCTTCTATTACATTGCGGGTTATAGGTCTATTTAAGTTGTTTGTCTGTTCTTGATTTAATTTTGGTAAGTGATAGTTATCCAGAAATTTGTCCATTTCCTTTGAATTTTTAATTTTTGTGGAATACAGATTTTCAAAGTATGACCTTAAAATTGTCTAGATTTCCTCTGTGTCTGTTGTTATGTTCCCCTTTTCGTTTCTGATTTTGTTAATTTGCATGTTCTCTCTGTGCTTTTTCATTAATTTGGATAAAAGTTTGTTTATCTTGTTGATTTTCTCAAAAAAAACCAACTCTTCGTTACATTGATTTTTTTGTATTGTTTTCCTGGTTTCTATTTTGTTGATTTCAGCCCTCAAGTTGATTATTTCCTGGTGCCTTCTCCTATGGGGTGAATTCGCTTCTCTCTGTTCTAAGGCTTTGAGTTGGGCTGTTAATTCTCTTATGTGATTATCTTCTGTTTTCTTCATATGGGCACTTAGTGCAATGAACTTCCCTGGTAGCACTGCTTTCAAGGAGTCCCATAAGTTCGGGTATGTTGTGTCCTCATTCTCGTTGAATATTAAAAATTCCTTAATTTCTTTCTTTTTATCTTCTTTGTACCAGGAGTGGTGCAATTGCACGTTGTTCAGTTTCCATGAGTTTGCAGGTTTTCTGCTATTTGTGTAATTGTTGAACTCCAATTTTAAAGCATGGTGATCCGATAAGATACAGGGGACTATTCCTATCCTCTTGTATCTGTTGAGGTTTGTTATGCCACCTAGTATGTGGTCGATTTTAGAGAAGTTTCCATGTGGAGCAGAGATGAAGGTATATTCTTTTGTCTTTGGATGGAATGTTCAAAAATGTCTGTTAACCCCAGTTGAGATATAACTTCTGTTAGTACTTTTGTTTCTTTGTTGAGTTTCTGATTTGTGGTTGTCTAGTGTTGAGAGTGGTGTATTGAAGTCTCCCACTATAAGTGTGTTAGGTTTTATATAAGCTTTGAATTTTAGTAGTGTTTCTTTTACGAATGTGGGTGACTTTGTATTGGGGGCATAGATGTTCAGAACTGAGATTTTGTGTTGATGGATTTCTCCTGGGATGAATATGAAATGACCTTCTTCATCTCTTTTGATTAATTTTGTTTTGAAATCTAACTTGTTAGATATTAGGATAGCTATGCCTGCTTGCTTCTTATTTCCATTTGATTGGAAAATTTTTCCCAACCCTTTACCCTGAGGTAATGTCTATGTTTGTAGCTTAGATATTTTCTTGTATGCAGCAGAAGGATGGATTCTGTATTCCTATCCATTCTGTTAGTCTGTGTCTTTTATAGGTGAGTTAAGACCATTAATGTTGAGGGTGAGTAAGGACCATTGATTGTTGATGCTTGTTTGTTTTAGATTTGTTGTTGGCAGTGGTATTGTGAATATATTAGTTCTGTTTTTACCCTTGGTTTCATGTGTAATTGGATTATCTCTTGCCTACATTTTTGAGCAACCTTCCTTGGGTTGGAGTTTTCCTTCCAATAATTTCTGTAGGGCCAGATTTGTAGATAAGTATTGGGAAAATCTGGTTTTGTCATTAAATATCTTGTTTTCTTCATCTACTGTTATTGAGAGTTTTGCTGGGTATAGTAGCCTGGGCCGGCATGTGTTTTCTTAATACTTGTAGAACATCTATCCAGGACCTTTTGGGCTTGAGAGTTTCCATGGAGATGTCAGGTATAATGTTGACAGTTCTGCCTTTATATGTTACCTGTCCCTTTTCCTTCACTGCTTTTAATAATCTTTGTTTATTCTGTATGCTAGGTGTTTTGATTATTAAATGTCGAGGGGTCTTTTTTCTTTGGTCCAGCCTATTTGGGGTTCTGTATGCTTCTTGTACTTTCATGGGCATATCCTTCTTCAGATTGGGAAAGTTTTCCTCGATGATTTTGTTGAATATGTTTTTGGCACCTCTGAGCTGGCCTTCCTTGCCTTTCTCTATGCCTATTATTCTTAGGTTTGGCCTTTACATGGTATCCCACATTTCCTGGATGTTTTGTGTTTAGGATTTGTTGGATTTATGATTTTCTTTGGTCGGTGAATATATATCTTCTAGTGTATCTTCTGTGCCTGAGATTCTCTCTTCCATCTCTTGAATTATGTTGCTTATGCTTGTGTCTGTAGTTTCCAATTTTTTTGCCCAGTTTTTCTATTTCCAGCATTCCTTTGGTTTGTGTTACCTTTATTTTCTCTATTTCAGTTTTCAAGTCTTGAACCGTTTCCTTCACCTGCTTAATTGTTTTTTCTTGGCTTTCTGTACTTTCCTTAATGGATTCGTTCATTTCTTCCACTTTTTTATTTGTTTTTTCCTCCATTTCTTGGGATTTTCTGACATCTTGTTTGAGGGCCTCTATCATTTTTATGATGGTAATTTTTAAGTCGTTCCCTTCTGCTTCCTCTGCTTTGTTGTTGTGTTCCATTCTAGTTGGTGTAGATTCCCTAGATACTGTTGGTGTCATGCTTGTCTTTCTGTTGTTAGGTGTTTTCTTGTATTTCCTTCTTCCCATAGCTTCTTCCAGTAGGTGTTGGTGGGGCCTCCCCTTCTCTCTGTGGTACTTCCCCGGTGGGCTTAAGTGGGTCAGAGATTCAATATTTGTATATCTGTGTGGCTCTAGCTCTCTAGGAGGTATCTCCGAAGACAGGGACCCAAGGATGGGGTCAGGGCTGAGGATCCAGTAGAAGATGCCACGAGCCAATGGCTTTAGCCAATAGCTGGCAGAATAAGACAAAGTCTGAGCTGAAACTTGGAAAGGTTTTGCAGGATAGTGGGATCTCAGTGTAAACTGGAACTCTCCAGCTGAGGCCTCTTTCTTTAGCAGAGGCCCTAATTTGGGGGTCAAGGATCTTGCAGGCAGGAACTCAGAGTGGACCTGCAGAGATAGGCAGATCTCTGGGAGGGGCCCGGGACTGCAGCAGAGGACTGGAGGTGGGGTCAGAGACCAAGCAGGTGGAAATTACGGGTGGTCCAGTGTGAATAGGCAGGTCTCCTTTGTTCAGAGTTGCTCCAAGAAGTCTCCGAAGTAGGGTTGACACGAAAATATATTATTTTAAACGAGTGTTTGGAGCATATAAACTTTATCCTATGATTAAAATAAATAATATAATTTAATGCTTAAAATTTTTCTAATTTTTTTATAGTATCCACACAAGTAATCAAAGAGAGGAGAAGGAGAGAAGAAGAGAAATAATAGGAGATGGAAGCAAGAGGGGAAAAAAAGCAATATGGTAGGCTTCCAAAGCACATTTTCATACAAATGTTTCATTTTTTTATTCACCTCATGTTTTCCTCACTGGTTCATCTAATATTATGATTTGCTTTTCTCAACTAATTTTCCCTTCTGATTTCATATAAAATTGATGCTAAGTCTCAATTCAGTGTGTGAGAGGAAGCACAAAGATGTGCCTTTCTTTTATCCCCTCACTTTAGAATTCAGCTGAAGAAAATTGAGGAGACTTGTTTGCATTCAGGCCAGTATTAGAGGTTATGGCTGATCTAATGTGCTTTTTATTTCTTTTCTTTATTTTACTCCTGAGTTTTTGAAAAGAAATATTTATTTACTCACTGTGTGTGTGTGTGTGTGTGTGCGCGTGCGTGCGTGTGTGTGTGTGTGTGTGTGTGTGTGTATGTGTGTGTGTGTGTATGTGTGTGTGTGTGTGTGTGTATGTACCAAATGTGCTGTAAGGATGGAAAAATTTAGCCCAATTTTCCCTAGATTCTGCCCCCTAGCAGTAAATAGGCAAAAGGTCATTCTTGACCTGACAGCACCTGTGAGTGAATAAAAACAGGAAATGAGCTGTGCCACACTACCCAGGAGCCCTGTTGAAAGCAGACTTCCTGGGCTAAGATAGGGCTTGCCACACTACCCATGAGTCCTAGCGAAAGCAGACTTCCTTGGCAAAGTGCAGGCTTGGATAGTTCAAATTGATTGGTCCACACTGGATGCTATTGAGATGATTGGTTTGTAATGTGCGGGCTTTGTTGTAACCCTATAAAAGCTGTCTGAACCCTGTACCAAGGGTTCCCAGCCCTGTACTCCACGTGGAGTATGGCTGTGGACCCCAGTGCACTGGAATATAAAAGACCTCATGCTTTTGCATCAAGACTGCTTCTCGTGAGTGATTTGAGGGGGCCGCCTTTCCTGAGTCGGGGCGTGAGGGTCCACGCCCTCCGTGGGTCTCACAGTGCCATGACAAGTGTATGGAGGACAGAGAACAACTTGTTGAGTCAGTTCTCTCTTTTGAACTCCAGACTTTATGCCTAGTCAAAGGTGTTTGACTTACTCCTGTCACTCCTAGGACCAGATCTTTTTGATGTTTGTAGTAAGTGTGGCTTCCAATGTAATTCTTCAGAAAAGTTGTTTGGATACATGTGCATTGGATGTAGGATTTACTGAAACCTTGTGACACTTGCGTTCACAGCTTTTTTTTTTTTTTTTTTTTTTTTTTTTTTTTTTTGGTACACCAAGAAAAATATTAATTTTGTGTAACTGAGACATTTTTGATGGTGATTGCTTCAGCTTCCTCTCGTCCACAGTAGAAGAATGCACCCATAAAGGATGAGCACACTGTGCTATGTTCTCTTTGAATATTTGTTGTTTTTGTTGTTGTTGTACTCATGGTAGCTTACATTGGCCACAACTGCCCCCAACTAAAGTGACAGGCATTTGAGACTGAATGGTGTGTGTGTGTGTGTGTGTGTGTGTGTGTGTGTGTGTGTGTTATATATATATATATATATATATATATATATATATATATATATGACAAGAATATAGTAAGATTCGGTTTCTCAAAGGTAAATTCAGATGAATAGATACATATACTCTGGAATTCCAAGTGCTTTGATAAGAAGGTATGCAAATGCTCCAGTAAGAATGTGTGAATGGTGCAGCTAGTTAAGTAATGTTTTCAAGCCTAGTGTATGGGGGGAGGGGAGGGGCAGAGAGAGAACATCAGGAAGTGGAGAATAACTCCTGTGAGATCTTTTGCTTAAGGAGCTATTTGGGTTTTAACACTCATGAACCATACCTATTAATAATCTTCAGAATTTGGGAAATCGAACACCAGTAGTAGGGGACGTTCTCTCATTTGTCAGCTCTGGTAACAATATTTTCCAGATACTTAAGGATTACTCTTTAAACTCTAAATGACTTCCATATGATGCATAGGTATATCCTCTATTCTTTGGATCCTTAGTACACTTTTCACATGATTGTTCTCTCCCCTTTTTCCTTCCCAAATAAAATGCCACTTAAATAATTTTAACTTTATCTTCCTATTCCCACTGTCATTCAACAAACCTGAGGACTGACTGAGGAAAGTTACTGATGTCATACTCTGAACTAAGACTCAGAGGTGTCCTCAGACTACACAAATTACTTTAGCTGTCAGCAGAAGCTGATTCTTTTCCTATGCCATGTGTTCTAGTTCAAAGCAAGCTGTGGATAGACAGTGGCATAGCTTCAATGTCCACAAATGACATCATTAAAGAATGACCTGGTGGTACTCACCTGTAAGCTTGGCACTAAGAAGAACAAAACAGGATTGTTCTGAATTTGAGGCAAACCTTAAATATGCATAGACAGTTTTCTCAAAACAAACAAACAAACAAACAAAAAGAATGAAGCAAGTAAGGAAGGAAGAAAGGAAGGAATGAGAGAGGGAAATAGAACAGGAAAGAAAGAGAAGGAACACAAGAAAACAAGGAAGGGAAATGGATGAAAGAACAAAGGAAGTAATTGAAGAAAGAACTGTAATTTCAAAGGAAATGAATACAAAGGCAGAATTGGTGAGGTTACTTCTCATGCACCTTTTGCCTTAATCCTCATTGACTTTATACTTAACATTTATATATAATTAAAACAATTTGTTTTGTACTGAAAAAAAATTCCTATTAAAAGCACTACATTTGTAGCTACATTTTAGGTCATAAAAGATTAATGAAGCAATAGTAAAGAAAACAAAATTTTGTACTGTTTCCTTTAAAATACCAAAGGTATTATTTACATTATAATCCCATCTTAATTATTATTATTGCATTTTACAGAAATGTGTTTATTTTTCCACATGTTCTTCCTTCTTAATTCAATAGAACTTTACATAAAAGTCATTACATTTAAGTTGTTTTTGACACAGGACACATTTAGTAATGAAATTATTGTAATTTTATGTTGCTGAGGGGTTACTGCTCTAGTGGAAAGAAAAGCAAACATTGTGGATTAAGAAATAAATGTGTGGAATATAGAACATATTAGGAGAATGTGATTATTTGACTAGAAAGGAAGTCCACAAATTCAGTTCTAAATTAGGAGAAAAATGAGCTCTGCTCTGGTATTGTATGAACAAAGCTTATAGTTAGTATTTTGATTTTTTAATCTAGCTCTACTTTTTTTTGTACAGAGGAAAAGAAAAACTCAAATGTAGCTCAGCAGTACTTTGATGTGATTGAAGTCATAAAAGAATGAAACAGAAAAAATATTTTTGCATGCTATGTCAATGAGTTAGCTTATGCCATGTCATTTAATCTTTATGACTGAATTATTCAGTTGGCATTTGCATTGTCTCCCAGGAAAGAAGGTGGAACCAATAATACTCTGCTTGCTTGTCCCAAGTCACACAGCTTGTGAGTGATACTGTTGAGGTTTGTATCCAAGCAGTCTGGTTTCAGACAAAATACCATTGGCTAGCCATGATCTTTTTAAGTCTTTCATATTGGGAAACATTACACTTCTGTCCCAGGCATATGCTAACTTGACTCCCCCCCCCAATGTATAGGCTCTAATTGGTTAAACAAGAGAATAGAATTTGGTACCTGGAATGTACAAGACCTGAGTCTTTATTTCCCACTACAAGTGTAGTGAGGCCAAGCAAATGCTTTTCTGCTGACTCTGGAGAAGAAAAGCATGCATGCAGATGTGAAGAGGTATTTAAGTGTGTAAATCAAAGGGAGACATCATCCACTTGCATTTTAAAGAATGCAAATATATATAGTTTAATCTTTTATACATAATTTATGCCAGCAATAACTACTTCAAAATTAATGTCAGCTACTATTAAGATTAGCAGATAAAGTCTCTTAAGCTTGGCTGTGGGCTATTCTCACAGAGACCAGTTAAAGCCTTAAAGCCTTTGAGTTTAATTTCCTGAAGCTTATTATTATTATTTTTGTCTTTCCTAATAAAATATTAAGCTGTTTTGAAAATGAGATTCATGTAATTAAAAAAATAGAGTAAAAGCTTGTTTAACTCATCACATAGATTTTTCTTAAGATAAGGTGAGGCACTGTGTAAAATTTTGGAGGGTCCTATGGGACTAAATTATAGCTGAATCTGTGTATTATTTTCCTCCTTTGTAACTTGACCTCTGAATGTACAGCACCTACTCAGTAAAGTGTGTTAGTGTCATTGTCTAAACATACTTTAACTTTAATGCTCCCAATACTAGGAAAAGTGTTAATTCTCTCAGAAAAAAAAATCTCAGAAGGTTGGAAAAAATTGGACAATGAACACTCAGAAGTATTGAACTCTAATTTGACTTCTCATGGTTTTCTGATACTAGAAGTCATTTTTAAATTAAATATGCTGTTATCTAAGAAAAGGAGGGCAAAGTCTTAGATTTAGTTCCTTCTCTTTTAAAGTGGCTCAGTTACCATCATGGAACCATATTATTTTTTACATTCTGTTTTTGTGTCTGTGTGTCTCTCTGTGTTTGTTTCTGTCTTTCTCTCTTTATAACAATAACTGTAATGAGGAATTTGAGTATTTTCCTTGAATTGATATTCAGGAATATTTTTAAAAACTAAAAATATTGTATTGTTCTCCACTATCAAAATGTCTGAAGGAATTTCCTGTCCTTCTACATTATGATTTCATTTTTCATTAGAAGATGGGTGGGAAACACCCTTTTTCAAGGTCAAGGCCAACTATTTCTCAGCCCAGGATCCATGTATCTCATCTTATCCTAGAATATGACTCCCACATTTAAGCTTACTTTTCAGAACTGGCACCCTCATCAATCTCCTAATGACTCCAATTCTAGATACATTCCTAACATCTCTATGCTGAAAACACTGCCCTCTGGTTTGTTCAATCCTTCATCCTTTGCCACAGACATTGCTGATTTTTGTTAATGTTTTCTTTCACTTTTTCTCCATTCTCCTTCTCTTCTCCACTGTTTCACTTCCCTCATTGTTGAACAAACATATAGATATGGGAACACCACAGGCAATCCAGAAGCTCAGAAGATATTAGCTAGAACCAACTATATTTCAACATAGATATAGGAAACCATTGTTCATTTGGCTTATGAAGTTCTAAGTTAGTTCTTTGTATACCACTAGGGAAAATAGATATAATTAAAATGTATTATAATTATACTTAAAATGACTGAAAGTTCTTTCCTAAATTTTCTTGTGGCATAAGCTTTTACATTTGTCCTTAGTTTTTGAGCTATAGACACTCATCTTTGTCACTCACTACAGTTCTTGAACTGTACCACACAGTTACATATGGATAGAAATATATGGTATCACCCTTGGAAGTTATCAGGCTCTCAATGAGTATGTCACATCTGTTTTATGTTGTTCTTGTAGTCAGAGCACAACTAAGTAAACCACAGGAGCTGGAAGACCTAGTAACAGACTCAGGCAGAGAAAGTAGTTGTTCATTGTTGATCCATTGTGATAGTTTACACTATGCCAACTATTCATTTACTTCCTCATATGCTTCTCTACATGCAAAAAGGTAAAGTCATGCTCCCTATTGAATATATATCACAATTATAAATTCCCTAAGGCAAAGTAACGTAAAATTGACAATTTCAGACCTTACTTAAAAAAACAGTGCCACAAATGGAGAGAGGGAGAAAATGTCTTCCTGATAACTGAACATCCTAATTGGTTCTTTAACCAATTTGAACCATGTGCACAAGTAACATTTTCAGATTGACCAGGTTGCATGTAGGTATTTTTATGCAAGTACACAAACATGTATACATTTAACATCATTGATTGAAAAAAGAGGCCATGAATTTGAAAAGGAAGAAGGGGTATATTTAGGAGAGTTTGCCGAAAGAAAGGGAAAGAATGATAGAATGGTATCATTAAATCATAGTCTCAAAATTCAAATGAGTAATAGAACAGACAAGCAAAACCATGGTCATAACTTTCCCTTGGAAACAAGATTCCCATTCTGCAAGGAAGACCAAAGCAACCCAGAAGCAAACTGCCTCACAGCAGCATAACTTATCATGGCTTATTTTCATATAGGGTCAGTATGCATGTGTAGCTGGGTGAAGTGTGGCATGGTCTGTGTGTGTGTGTGTGTGTGTGTGTGTGTGTGTGTGTGTGTGTGTGTGTGTGCTTCCTTAGGAATGATCCATATTGTTTTGTGAAATAAGGTGTCTAAGCGATTCAGAACTCCTGCCCAACACAAAGACTACAAGTATACACCACCAAGTCTTACTTTATAAAAAGTGGAATCTGAGAGTGAAATTAATGCCCTCAAGTTTGCAAGAAAAACACTTTAGGAATTATGCTTTATCTATCCCCAGCTCCTATCCTCCTCCTAAGTCATGTGTTCTTATGAGTGAAAATAGTGATCTTGACATTAGGAAGTCATAAAACTCTACTGCCATTTCCTTTCTAACTCTGTTTTGCCTTACTTGGCATTTCTACTTTATATAAACATGACAATATCACATGTAAAAGAACAGGACAGTTTATATAAAATATTTCTGAGATATGACAAGCTCACTGTCCATGTTAACACTTAGGACAAATAGAAGTCAACAGGAAATCTCTATAAGTCCAGAGTAACCACTCCTATCCTTGTTGATAAAGGAAAGGAAGGTTATATTCATAAGTTATAACAGTTCCTACTGCAGATGTTTAAAATACTGCAAAATCTGTTTCCCAACTTAAGAAACTGATAATTAATAACCTTCACACTTCTTTAGTTATTTTTGTACAGATCAATGTTCTGAGGTGGTGTTGCATCTGTAGTCATTCTTAGATCAGGTTTTGCCACAAAAATAAGAGCAGAGTTCTATACAAAATTAAAATTAAGCTGCCTGAAAACACTGGTAAAAATCATGGCATGAGATCTACATTCTAAAGAAATATTGTAGAACCTTTAAGCAATGTACCCAACACAGAGATTAACAACAAAGGAGAGAGAAAAAAAATATATCTCTTAAAACTCTATAAAGAAGCACAGGAGTGTCTTTTGTAGACATAGATTTGGAAAGTTCATTACTGCCTATACATATAAAGTTTTTTATGTATTTACTTATATTTTTGGCTTTATTCATTCTTTTTTTTTTATCAACCTCCTTCCCTTCCAGTTCTTGCCCTCATCCCTTCTTCCCCAGATCTTTCTCCATTTTCCTTCAGAAAATACCAGGTCTCCCAGGTATATCAGACAAACATGACATAGTAAGTTACAATAAGACTAGGCTTATTACCCCCATGTCAAGCCTGGATGAGGCAACTCAGTAGTAGGAAAAGAGTCACAAAAGAAGGGACAGGTCCAGCTTCCATTTTTAGGAGTCTCACAGAAACATTAAGCTATATAACCATAACATATTTGCAGAGGACCTAGTGAGACCTATGCAGGCTCCCTGATTGCTGCACTAGTCTCTGTGAGCTCCTATGAACTCTAGTTAGCTGACTCTGTGGACTGTGTTCTGGGATTTCTTTGAGTCGTCTGACTCCTACAATCATTCTTTCCCCTCTTCTGCAGAATTGTCCAAAATCTGCCGAATGATTGGCTGTGAGTTAATGAATATCTGCTCTTATTGGTTGTTGGATGAACCCTCTCTGATAATGACTATGGTTGGCTTTCATCTATTAATATAGCAGAATATGATTAGGGAATTAGGAATTGTCTCAGTCTTTTTTATCCCCCCCCCCTTCTCTTTTACTTTCCAGTCATGTTTGGTTCTATCCTAGGACTCTGGGTTATCCAGTCTTTGGTTCCTAGTCAATCATTTGACTTCTCACATTAGTTGGCCTCTTCCACAAGTTCTGCTCCACCTTTTACTCCAGCATTTTTTGAAGGTAGGACAAATTGTAAATCAAAGGTTTGTGTCTAGGTAGGTGTCTTAGTCACTCCACTGGAAGTCTTTCCTGGTTACAGAAGATGAACTATTCAGGCTCCATATTGCTCATTATAAGGAGTCTTCACCAGATTCATCTTCATAGATCTCAGAAGGAAAGTACTGATCAAACTCCTGGTTATGTGTATGTGTGCACATGTATGTATGTGTTTACAGGTTATGTATGCTTATATTTCCCTTCATGCACAAGTGTTTGTGTGTATGTACATATATGTGTGCAGGTGTATGTGTCAACATTATTGCTTTTCTAGAAAAATATTCACTTTATTTTCTTTAAGTTGTGTCTCACTAATTCTGGAACATAATTATTCACTTAACCTTGCTAGCAAGCTTCAGAGATCCTCATATTTGTCCCTCCCCAGTGTAGGGCTTATAGATGTCCACTGCAATCCCTTGCTTTTTAAATCTAGGATTTGGGGTTCACAATGCATGTCACTATGATTACATAATAACAATTCTCTCAAGTAAGTCATTGTCCAGACTCTGAAGTCATGTTTTATGTATAATGACACTGAATTTAAAATAATATAAATTCAAAGAATTAAAAAATTGGTTTGCTTGATTCAAGATTACCTCATCCAATTTTGCTAAGCTATCACAAATCAAATTCATAACTTCATCACAGAAAGTAAAACCCTCATAAGCTCCAAGGTTTATAATAAAAGGAACAACTATGGTTAAGACAGTATGTAGAATTTTTTTTAAATCTGTACAATTTGAAAAATATTCTAGATTAAGAAAGACCATAAAGGGGTAGTAACAGTGTCTCAGCAGTTAAAGGCAAGTCTTGCTCATAATGAGGTCCCTTGATCTTTTCCTATCCTTCACACCAAGCAGCTCAGAAACACCTGTAACCATTTATAATTCCTAATCGTCATTATCTGACACCCGAGGCCTCAACACACACACACACACACACACACACACAAACACACCTATTAAAAATAAGGGGGTGTAGAGATGTTTCACTAATAAAAGCCCTGTGGCTCAGCATTGTTTCCCAGTACCCATTCAATGGCTCCCATTCAAAGCTCCAGTTCCAAGGTATCAGATGTCCTCCTTTGGTTTTAGTAGGCACTACACTCATGTGGTACACATAGTTATATGCAGGCACACTGTATGTAAAAAGTATGAAAAAGGATCTGTGCCAATAGAAAATGGTAACTTATTTAATAAATAAATATTTATGCATTTAAATTTAGCCATCAGAAACTTATTGTCTGCATTAAAGATATTCCTTTAAGATCTGTTTAGATAAAAGGAAAAGTGACCTTATCACTCATGACGTTAAAAAGAACATAAAGCTATTGCATTCTCACAAGTAGAATATTAATTATTGTGGGAAGGAGATATTTATAAAATGGGTATCTAATCAAGGAAGGAGGAACTCAGTTCATTCCAGATTTAAGGGTGGTTCAGATATTAGGTGTCTGGGTATGAAATTAAACACCCAATTTGTCCCTGATGGCAAAGACACTACAAAGATGCCTTTTTGTACAAATACATTAATTACTTAATTTTCCATACAAGTCATAGGTGTGCACTTCTGTGTGCGTTTTAAGATATGGAAATGACATTTGCCATATTAGTGTATTGAACTAAAATTAAAATACAAATGGGAAATCAAAACCAATGAGTTAAGAAAGTGAATAGCAGGTTGCTTACAAATGGAAAATTGGGAATCAGAATACTTAAGCTCATAAAACACTAGGATGCTTGAAAGTTAAATTAATGTTAATTAGAATGATGATACAGAGATAGATTTATGAAACTGGGTCCCATGCTCTCATTCTTTGCAGTTCCTTTACCTACAGGTTCTTCTTTCATGTACATTGTGTTGAGCTCATGATTGGTCTTCTCTCAAAGGGTTTGGTATTTCTTTATATACCATATCATTTAAGTGCAGATTTATGGTTCAAAGGACTGTTTAGCTTTCTAAAATGCTTCAAAATTTTCAGCCCATATTTAAACTTGTATAATTTAGCAGGGCAATATGTTCACAATGCTGAAACAGCTCACCTCATTGTGCATGCAGATAGTTCTGCTTTATAAATACTGTCATGTTAGAAAGAATGGGGAATGGTTACAGATATTCAGTCAGTTAAGTATTTGAGAAAGCCATGTTATTTACAGTTGTAGGGTGGGCTTTTTTTCTTTCTTTTATTTTTCTTTCTTCTTCACTGAAAGGCTATGGGCAAAGCATCTTTATGCCTTGTAAGATTTTTTTTTCCTCAACACTATTTAACTCTCTCCTAAAGTAGTCAAAGGCAACCAAAAGTGAAAAAGTAAGTATGATGTATTGCACTAAAACCTTTTTTTTTTTTTTTTAAATAAATGCTGGCAACCTGCCACACTTGGCCTTACGTCTGCTGTAACTCATGTAAGTTATGCATGAAAAGACTAAAGCAAAGGATAAATAAGATTTTTAACCACAATTAACTGTATTATCATGGGAACACACAGCTTTGTATGCTTTCCTAATTTATTAATGTCTATCTCAGAATCCACACTTCACCAAGATCACTTGAATAATATGGTTGAATGCAATCCCACAGATTCTTTGGCTATTGAAATTCCTTGCACACATACTAATTAAATTCTGTTGGGAATTAAAAGGATATGCATCCTTGAGTCTCTGCTTGCCTGTTTCTATTGAAGGCACCATATCTTGGAGCACCATAATCTGAGGAGCCTCAGGCCATTAGGGGCATGGTCTGAATTATTCCCTTTCTGTTCTGTGCCCCACGTAATGCTTGAGACAGAGTGGACCCTGAACATATAGGTGCAAGGAGAATTGATAAATTAAGAACCTTCAATGGATAGATGTGAAGAGAATTGATAAGTTAGTATCTAAGATCCAGAAAATACCTTTAAGGCTTTGGACCAATTTAACAGAAAGCCTTAATGATTGTTTCATCTCTGTTTTCTAATTCTAACATATATGTCGCTATGAGAGGATGAACAAAAAAGAAGCCTCATCTCCAGTGACCTTCTTCAGGGCTCAACTTCATCAACTTGTCTCATTAGTAATACATCCCTTCACTAACGTCTAACATCTCAAAGACCCTTACCCATCACACTGTTTTTACAAAATATTTCTCAAATTAACTTTACTTAAGGACATAGCTTCTTAATTATACAACATGGTTTTCATCAGCATCCCTCTTCTTCTCATCCATGTTTCCCACAGAAATAATTTGAATTCTTCAGATGGACAATTTTGGTGAAATCATCAAACATAGTGTTGTAGATTGTGTTATAGAAGGCATTATGCAAACTGAAATGACAAATATTTTGATACTTGTACCAGAGAAGCTACAGTGAATACAACTATAGATTGGAGCATGTATTCTTCAAGTCATATTTACCCTAGTACATTGAAAATGTATACTGCTGTCCCTGTCATGCCATACCACAAGCACCCGTATTGGCATCTCACAGATCAGAAGAGGAGCATCATCTGATGCTGATAATCCATACTGGTCCAACTAGGGTGGACAATATTGTTTTCTAAAGTTTTTCTTCAAAACAGAATTTGGAGATTATTCCTTCTGCTTTTGGGTGATATGATTGCTAAAAACAATTTAAATATTAAATTCACTCCAGCTATTAATTTAAGTAATTAAATATATTTCCAAGCTAATTGCTTTCCTAATAATCAGTTTGATACATAGAATGTAAAAGATTAAATTCTTTCTTACCATTTTAGGTGTACTATTTTAGTCCTGAGAATTTATGTTGGGAAGGACAGGTTGGCTACAAAATGTGAAAAGTTCAGCTATAGGATAGAGGAGAACTTCCAAAGAATATAGCTGAAAGAAGTAATTGGAACTTAGCATTTCTCTTTCCATCTTATAAAGGGTATATTGGTTGCTATAGGAACAAGAAGTAGTAAGCAATGATTTGGGAGGCATGGTGAAGCAAAACTAATGAAAGCTAAGTTTTTCTTTAAAGTCTGCTTATGAAAAGTTCTCTTCCATAGCAACTTTCCTCTTATGTCTTCTTCTAGGATGATGAGAGTCACTTCTTCACCCAATGTTGGCTGCTTATCTAGAAAGGAAAATTTGACCAATCAATCCTTGATTGAAAAACTCTGATTTAGGCAAATGATACAAATGCTGGTAAAGCCTCCCCCTGAATGTATAAAGTATCTTCAGTGCAGAATTATTCATATGTGATCAAACCTCAGGAACCTTTTCTGGATGGGTCTGTCATTAAGAAGAAAAAAGAAAAACACTTAGTAGTTATGGGTCATAAGCTGCAGACTGTGTTCCACATGGTAGTGAAAATAATATTTGAAGGATCCAGACTAATGTGACCATTCCTTCACTTTACTTTCTAGTTGAGCAGGGTCATCACATTGAGATTTAAGACAGAAATATTAATTAAATGTCTGTTCCCAGAAGATTAGGAATTTCATATTAACCTGTTAGCTCCAAATGAATCAATTAATAACTGAGTACAGCATGTGCCTTTTAAATATATATATATATATATATATATATATATATATATATATATATGGTTTAGAAGAGCTCACTTCTTCTAAAGGAAGAGTCCTCTGTAATTGTGGCATGGCATTTTTAACATCAGCAGAGCCTGTAAACACTGGGGTTAAAATGTACTACAGTAAACCCAGGAATTAATCCAACTCTTTATAGGAAAAAAAAACAACAACACAAAACCTAGTAACTGAGCAGGTAAGTGTTTTGCTCAGGCATACCTGGCTGTATGGTTTCTTAAGTGGGAGTGAGACTTGGCCTTAGTCCCACTGAAATATTTTAAAAGAAGTGTATCTAATGAATTGTAGGTTAATGAATAGAATACATTCATCAGGCTAATGCAGCAAAGCCCAGGATATTGAGAAAACATAAAATGACTTAGAGCTAATTAAGTACAGGGAGAAATTAGAAAATGAGTCTTAAGACAGAATATTAATAATATAAGACATTTCATCTCTGTATTCTCAAAGCTCTCTAAGCTGTGCAATATCTCACATCTATGTCATCTTTCATTGTTTCGCTGACTTAAAAGTATCCTGTCCCAGCAATCCATATTTTGTAGGCTCATACACCAAGATTTTAAAATGTGTCTTTATTTAGAGTTAGGGTCTTTTATAGGTGGTAACTTAGAGCTTATGGGTATGTGCCTTAAGCATGGTTGGCTGCTATTATAATGTTGCTTTTATTTGATCAATTATGCTTAAATTTATTTCCTACCTCATTCTTATGAGCTGGGTTTCCTATCTACCAGTCAAACTCTCTAACCTCTGAACGACACATCTATAGTATGTCTTTCTCACTAAAACCAGCAGAATAAAAAATCGATAAGATTTCATTTAAATACTTCTCTGCTGTGATGGCCCATTGCTTAAAATCCTACTTTTTCCTATTCAGTCCTATGCTTCCTGTTACTTGCCCATTTCAACTTGATAAATATTTTCTATTAAACTAAATCTATGATAAAAGGAAAAAACATTAATTAAACAAAACTAAAATAATAAAAGATTTTAAAACTGATTACATAGCCAGCCTAGCTTATCCAAACAATGTTAAATCTCCAATTAAAGTAGGATTTAAACCAACAAATGAAATTTCAGAAGGAAAATGTTGACATGTTTGATCTCAACTACTATGCTCACCAACAAATCGTTTATAGCATTGCATATTTTCAAAGTTTCCTAAAAAGATCACTGTGGAATTCCTGAATATGTGAATGTATCTTTGATAGTGTTATTTTTGAAAGGGGGTACCTATAGACACTGATTAATAACATTACTAAATGAATAATTATTTTATGATTGTATATATAGCTAGTTTACTAGTTTAGAGCTAGTATTTCACTATGTAACAGGTATTGGCATGAACGTTCTACACATCATTTAGCAATGTGGCAGAAATGAAAGGTGATTCAATCAAAAGGGTTTGCCTGAAGATAATGCCATGAAAGGATCTTTATACATATGCAAGGCAAGGACCTTTTGTGATAGTGCCAATGTGTACCTAAAGACAGATGCTGTTAACCATCCTGAGGATGCAAGAGGAATTACTAGATCCTGAACAGTAGCAGAAGAAATCATTCCAGGTTATAACTAGAGAACAGCCACTGTCAGAAAGCAGTATGGTCAGGGGTTATTCCTGCTCAGCTTTTCATGTGTTGCTGTGTAGTTTTTAACCCAGTAAACTTTGGACTTCTTCAGAGTACTGTGTAGTGCTTCAACTTATAGAAGTTGGGGTGGCAGATGTGAATAATTGTCATGGGGAAGGATAAGAATGAATCTAGTCTTCCATATCTACAGAGTCTTATGGCACTAATGTAAAGAATTCAGGAAGAAATTATACTTGTACTCAAGTAGTAAAAACTTACTATCATCATCCCCTAAAAGAATACAGCATGATTACTATTTGCATAGCATTTACATTTTATTAAATATTATAAGTAACTTAGAGAGACCTTAAACTATACTGCAGACTATAGAAAGGCTGTATGCAGACACCTCAATAAAAAGTTGTAAGGAGACTACAGAACACCTAAGAGTCTCGCAAGTGATTCTTCATGGACACTGACACTGAGGGATTACAACATGGTTCTCATACCATCTAACTGAATCAACTTAAACCTTATACACATTTTACATACTTGGGAGGAGAAATAAGAAGTATCTGAAAAATTATTAATTTTTGTCATGATCGGAGAACAAAAGAATTCTATCATTTTCTGATTGAAAAAAGAAGGAAAAAGAAAAATACTATTATTTTAAAGAAAGGATGGGAGAACAAGACTTTGTTTCAAACAGCTAAAGGAATTGGAAAGTACCTCCACCTTGAATGCATCTGCATTTGTGTCAGAGCATCCAATAACTCAATACCATAAGAGAAAGGGACTGTAAGTAAACAACTTTCTGGTACAGAGCTGTGTAGGTGGATAGAAAAGTGGACAATCATTGAACCTAAAGATCATGGCGTAAGAAATGAGGGTGGTGAAAGTTCAATAAGGAGGTTTTTTTTTTTTTTTTTTTTTGCACAGCAATGAAGTAAGACATCCCAACTCTGAGCATGCTTGTGTGCCACATACGGTATGAAAACAGAGATGTCCTTGGGAAAGTGTGATTGTATTCCTCATTGCTGCTGCTGCTGTTGTGTGTGTGTGTGTGTGTGTGTGTGTGTGTGTGTGTGTGTTTAATACTTTTTACAAATGAAATAACAAATTCAAGTTATTTACCTCATTTTTCTAAAGTCACAAAAAATAGTGGGGGATAAAGTTTTAATTTAAATGCAAGTCTGAGGGTTCTGTCCCATGAGCTAAGAACAATTTGTCTGAGAGATGTGGTGATAGTTTTTCACTTGAAATTAATATGACTTCACTAAGTGCTTATCGTCACTCATTTCTCCAAGCTAATCTCAAATGAACTATATTATGCCAACACCCATTTATTGCAGGATTTTCTTTCATTTTTCTTTGTGTTTGACTTGCTTTGGGGGGGGGTTCGTATGTCCCAAATACAGATGCTACCATACCTCAGTGGTTTTCCTCATCATCTTAATTTATCTGGCACTTTACCTGTTAAATAAACCTGCATAGTATTTCTCTACATAATCATTCCCCAACACTTCTGACACTTGCCCCTAGAGATGAACTCCCTGTCTTTTCATTTAACTAACAGTAGGCTAGCATTTTACAATCTGGGTATAAGTTTCCTGGTATAATAATGGACTGTTTGCTTTGGATATATTTCCTAAGCACTCAAAATTGGATTTCCCCAAGGACAGGTCTGTCTGTGTAAAACGAGGAATTAATCACATAATCTCACTTCATTTTTTTCTCAGAGAACTTTTGTTTGTTGCAATCTTGAGAAATGTGCGGTATTTCTCTGGCAGGTGTGTTCATGACTACTATGATGCACTCTTTTCTGTGTCTTATCTTTTCATTATATATATATATATATATGTATATATATATATATATATATAGTATGTGTGTGTGTGTGTTTATGTGTGTTAAATTTTAAGATAGCATCTAAGACACTGTCACTCAACCACAAAACCAAAGAGGTCATAATAGTCATGATTTCCCCACCACAATAAGAAGGGTTTGGACATGCTTTGGGCTTCATTGGTAACATGACTTAATGACTTTGAAGAGCTGTAAATTAATTAGTTGATATTTCAGTGGACACATACGCAGGTACAGTCAAATGCTGACTTTTAAAAAGAGGAGGTTTTGACATTTCAATGTTTTCAGTAATACTGTAGATAAAAATTTTAATTCCAGTTTCCTTGTCAGTTGAGCTACTGAAAGAAATTAGGAGAAAGTAAAGGCAAAGGGTGCATAAAGGTATTTTTCTTCTCTGAATATGGATACTATTATTACTATTATTAGTTATTATTACTTAGTGTTTGTATAACTGTGTTTCTATGGCAGTGGCTATCACAAAATTCCTGATTTTATTGATCCCATTAAAATAGAGAGCACTAAATCAAGTTGTTTCAGTTACAAAGGCCTAGAAATTATAGGTACTTTGTCCAAGCAGATCTACAAATTCATCCTTGACTTAGCCACCTTTTGCTAAGTGAACTAGCTCACAAATCTATCACTTCTATGGTCAACTTGATAGAGCTAGAGGTAACTTTTTTTCCTAGAAGGATGGACATACCCAGTTATATCCAACACATTTCTACTCCTGCAGGCTAGAGAATGGTCACCTTTCCTGGCATCACTCTGATCTGTTTTCTTTGTTGTCTTACTGTGGGCCAACATTTATTTAACAGCATTCCTAAATTTCTAAATACATAACTCAGCCAAGACAACGAATAGCCTGCTTGCACCCACAGTGGCGATTCACTACCACCACCTCAGAGATTTATCTAAGAAACTCTGAAGGAAAAGACGTGTAATCCCCAACTGGTGTCTAAGGTAAGTATATCAAGTCTGAACTCTATTATTATTTCAATGCCAGAATTTCTGAAGTGACCGTATAAAGAGAGTCATTTACATTATTTCAACTGAGATTATAATACAGTGAAGATTTTAGAGGTGAAAAAAGGAAAACACTCTCCTTATACCAGAAGAAGAAGTGGAGAAATGCTGTGTTTACACTGTGAGATATCTTTAAAGGATATATTCCCAAACCCCAGACAAAAACAATTTGACTTCTTTACAGTGGGATGATCACAGTGAAGATATCCTGATAATTTCACTTTTTTTCTGGTAAAGATAGGGGAAAAATAGACAACATAATAAGCAGAAATTGAGTTTAGGAAACAGAAAAAACAAATCAAACTCTTAAGCAAGCTGTTTGGATTATAGTATACTACCTATAATAAAAATTTATATATTAAATCTCTCATGTCTACTTCCTTATTGTGATTTTGAGAATGTGACAATGTAAAGTCACTAAAAAGAAAATATCATATAAGAAGCCTCCCTTGCTTTTCAGGGTTTGAGATTAAGTAATTTCTCTTTTCTATAATGCTTTTAAAATATTTACTACAGTGGTTGTCAAAGTAGCCTGGCATAGTCCTTGTAACAAGTGAGCAAGTTCATTGTATGGCAACACTAGCAATCAGCCTTCCCAGGTCTGAAGTGCAGAACTCTCACAGTCTGCTTTTTCCCTTATTAAATTTGTCTATTTGCCTGTCTGTGCACTTAGGGAGACAATGTGTCCACCTTTTTAAAAAAAATCATACAACCAGTATATAAATCTAAATTTTTAATCAAAGCATGAATTTTCATGAAGGCAGACAATCACATTACTCTGCTTGACATAGAGTCATAGATTTGTTATCTATAGATAATGACTTTGACTATTTCAGATACCACAATGAGTTATTTCTGTGAGGCTGGTTGGAAGGGGAATATTTATCTAGGTAAAATTTATAGCAGACTGTGCATCATATCAGACCAACATAGTGACAGAAGATGGCAGAAAGTAGGTGGTGGCCTGGGTTTGCTACCAATTGGAAAATCAAATATTTTTCATCTGGCTATGAATTCTCTGAGATCATCAAACAATATTTATTGAATTTAATACTAATTCACTTATATCTCTACATTAACAGTATTTGATGAATGTTTGTGGAAAAATAGAGAGATGAACAAAAGAATGGATGTATAGATGTGTATCTCTCTCTCTCTCTCTCTCTATCTATATATATATATATATATATATATATATCATATTTATACATTTGAAGGAATGGATAGATGAATTGTTTCAGGATGTAGTAGTTAGTCTATATAGACTAGGACATAGGCTAGATTCTTACTGACTTTTCCTGAACAATAGAAATTGTTAGGATTGATTAATTCATTACTTATAAATAACTTCCAATCTGGTCATTGCTATACTCTTTGCTTCTTGTGCATTCTCATCTCATTACTCAGAAGTGTACTTGCATGTTCCTTGTGTTCATTTAGTGTTGCACAGAGATCACCTATCTGGTGCAATTTCTTCATCACGATAGATGTATTTCTTTCTTAACATTCACAAAATAAACAGAAAAGGGGATGTCACTTGTCAGTGAGATCACTGGCATCTTGATGCCAAAGCAATAATTTCAGTACTAAGTATCCACTCCAGTATGTTTTGTCATAGCATGGGTTAGAGTAACAGAAGTATGATTATTGATTTAACATCCTCTATATCCTTATGGTTTTATGACCATACATCTGTACTCATCTATATTAGCTTCACATTTCTAGAATTTTGGGGAAAATAACTTTTACCATTCTTCAAGCATGACTTGCAACATAATTAGCAAGAGAAAATTATATAAATTAGGCACTGAACAGTAGTATCATCCTGAAAACTTAATCAATGCTGATTCCTTGCATCTTATAAGAATTCAATGATTTTTTTTAAAAATCTTATTCTGAAATACCTGTATTTTCTAGTTTCACCAACAAATGACACTAGTGATTTCTATAATTTTTTTGTAGATAGATTTTTTCCAGTGAATTAATGGATGAAAGGAAAATGGAGAGTTTCTACATATATAGCTTTGTTAGCATATTAAAATTATGGTCTTGATATGCAATGTGATTTTATTATTGTGTACAGAAATTTGAAAACACCAAAGGCAGCTTTGTTCAGATTGGTGAACATTTCAATTCTTTTGAAATAAAATCTCTCAGGGATTGTCATAAAAGTGACACTTATATGAATGTTTTATCCTATAAAAGTTAGATATCTATTTCTCTGTCTACAAAACAAGATCACTAAAATAAATAATCCTTCTGTCTCTACTATGCACACTGGATACTTCAGTGTAATGTTCTCCCAACTGGGCAGATAACACACTAGATGCTGTAGCTGGAAAACAACATGGGAGAAACTAATTCAAAGAATGACAGAGTTGTTTTCTAATAAAACCTGTCATCACTGGGTCCAAGCACTGACAGAGTTGCCTCTAAGGGCTGTTGTTTGAGGAGAGATCATTTAATGATTGTAAACCAATGATAATTTGAGTGTTTATATTCTTCTGATTTTTCTAAATGTGTTTCACATTCTTAAAGCCATTTTATTAACTGAAGAAATTTTCTTTGGGTCAACTCCCATCCAAGTATTACAGTGCTTATTTTGTTATTGTCTTTTCCAATCTCCCTACATTCACCTAAAACTTATCATTTGTTAATCATAATTCTTGGAAATGACTATTCAGGGAGTTTATAGTCCTATGTGCCACCTACTCATAAATTCATGTCAAACATGGGTGTTAATCAATTCATCAAGGCACGTGTACAAAAAAGAGATACAGAAAAGCAACAGGTTTAAGTGGTCACTTGCTGTGATGTGCATTTACAGAAAGAGGTCATGGACCAAACAAGAGTTGTGAGCACCAGCAGGACAAGGCTTTCAAAGGACAAATTCTGAAAAAGCTCGTACAAGGTTGCCTGTCAAAGAAAGCCATATCCTTTAAGGTAGATATTTAGGAAATTCAAAGTGGCATAAGTTACTTTATTATCATTGATAAGTGATATATATTTTGATAGAAAACTCATGATTATCCTATATGTCTTTTAAGCAAAAATTATAAATTCCCTGTAATTCTTACTTAAATGAAGTAATGCTTTGTAATTCAAATTATTATTCCATTCTTTCAGAAATGAAGAAAAGTGAATGGCTCATAAGGTTTTGTTTTATTTTTTTTCTATGAGAATTGCATACGTAAATGTTGGTACTACTCATCCACCTCTGCCAACTCTTTCCTGATCTACTACTCCTTTCTCTTTCCACCCAACATTGTGGCCCTTTTCTGCCTTTACTGAACCTATCAAGTCCAGTTTGTACTGCACATATACTATTGGGTTTTTAGTTATCCAGTTGAAACTGGTCAGCCTACCAAGTGCCACACAGGCGTAAGTAAAACAGACTTTTTGACGCCCAGGAGCTATTGACTGCCAATAATTCCTGATTCATATTTGCATAAAAAGGAACATTCCATTTTACTTGTCTTAGTTTTATGATGATTTCTAGACATTATTTTAGCAGTGAATAAATTCCTGGTTAACCCTTTCATAGATACAAAACAGTAAGGTATATTCATAACATAGTTGATTTTTTTAGCATCTTTTAATACCCTCAATTACAGAACTGGGTTGGAAACTTAAGGGATGTATAAGTGATATATGTAGACACATGCAAATTATATATATACATATATATATGTATATATATAATCTCGATAGAGAAATACATATATTTAAATAATCATAATCCAATGTTTTCAGGCATAATTGCCTTTAATAATTAGTGTGTATATGTATAATTGTACTTAAAAATTTTGGGACTTTTCTTTATAGCTTAGGCTGGCATTGAAGCCATCCTATATTTCACATGGTTGTCCAACTTAGAGCTATTTTTCTGTTATCACCTTCTTAGTTCTCTGATTGTAGACTTGGGGCAAAAAGCACAGGTGTTATATATGTATATCTTATGTATAGCATTATTTTCAATAAGGGATACCCATCTCTTCTCATATATAACTTAGGAGTTTATAATGGCAATTATCATAGAACCTCAGAGTAAAAGGAGTTTTAGTATTTATCAGTATTTATAATTGTGTGGGAGGGTGTTTGAGGATGATAGAGACAGAGATTTTGTTGAGATGATACAGAGACAGAGCTGATAATGCTAAGTTTATTTTACATTTAACTAAACCTCAGAGTCAAACAATTTAAAGACAACAGAATAGTGTACAGTATCCATATCCATAGTTTTTCTGTGCTTTCCATCTTTTTTTATTTAATTTTTTTATTTAATGTATTATTTTACATGTTCACTCTCCTTCCCTCCCTCCTTCTCTCCCTCCCTCCTTCTCTCTCACCCTCCCTTTTACCCTCTCTGCCTCCTCACATGCACCCTGACCACCATCCCCTTCCAATCCCCCCACCCCAATTCCATATATAGGGCAATGCCATCCATATGGGGTCATGTAGATCTGTCAGGTCACTTGAAGAAGAGACTAGGACTTCTCTCCTGTCTCTAGGTTAAGGCAGTTATCCCTCCATGGGGGATGTGTTCGCAAGGTCCTTTTGTGCACCAGGGATACATCCTGGTTCCACTGTCTGAGGTCCGTTAGTCTGTTCAGTCCTTCTGGCGAGACCCATATTCAGGGAGGCCTGAGTCAATCCTATGCTGCATTCCCATCTCTCAGTCTGGGGTCCCGTTAGCTCCTCCTTGTTCAGGTCAGCTGTCTCTACGTGTTTATGCTGTATAAACTGGACATGCAGGACCCACAAAAAAGTGATTGCTGATTCAAGATGGACATTGCTACAGAGTTCCTGCTTCATGGAAGAGTCTGCCAGACAGTCTTCAGGACAAAGAGAAAAGTGAGTGACAAACCGCCAATACAAGAAGACAGTTTAAAGTTTCCTGCTTTGCTGAAGAGTCTGCCAGATACTCTATGGCCTATGGGCTGAAGATTACAGAAGAACTTCAGGTGACTGACCAGGCAGTGAGTTGTTTCTGTCATTTCTAGAGTTTATATATTATCTTTCTGTGGTCTTTGAAAGAGTTGTCGACAGGTAGTTGTGGTTATAGTTTTCCTTAGTTAGGATTAAAGATAAGTTACATCTAGCCCTTTAGATTCACAAAGATAAAATAGATGATAGAATATTTCTTTAAATCTTACTAAATGTTAATGAACTAAATATGTTTAACTGTGATTCTTACTTGATAACTCTTGTGTGATATATTTTGCTTTGTTAAGGTTAAAACCCTTCTTTTTATTTAGACAATAAAGAAGAGATGATGGGAGATGTCATTCTGTAAATATGTTTCTCATACTGGTTAATGAATAAAGTACTGTTGGCCGATAAGAAAGGAAGATAGGAGAGACTAGGAGACAGGGAGGAAAGAGGAAGTAGTAGGGAGGAATCAGCATGGAGAGACAGAGCTAGCAGATAAGAAACAAGTAACTGGACAGCAGTATTATATCAAAAAAACAAAAACAAAAAAACAAAACAAAACAAAAAACATTTAACTAAACCTCTCACATATTTCTAGGAAAATTGTAAACAGCAAAGCTCACTACCAACTTTAACTATAATTTTTAGCTTGATGACCTAAATATGATCACTGGTAATGCAGTGAATAAAATTAGTGAGAAAGGATTTTTGTAGTCTTTTTATCTTCATCTTCAGTGGAAACATTCAGTCCATGTCCATTGTGAGCTGTCATTTTCTAAAGATGTATCATATCAGATGAAAGATTAGCTTTTTCATAATAATAAGCTATTAAAATAACATACACCTAAGATAACCAAATTTTCTATATTTTGGCACTTTAAATATATTTACATTAAAACACGATTACACCACTTTCCTCTTTCTGTTTCCTTCTCCAGACCCCTCAAATGTCCCTTATCCACTTACTCTCAAATTGAGGACCAAAAATGTAGAAAGTCTACTCTATGGTCATATTCATATATACATACAGTGAAATATGATGATCATGTTCATTCCCTATTTCCTTTTCCACTCCTACAAGATCATATCATACCTCTCTCCTAACTTTATACTCATTTCCTTTTTGTCTTTTAGTAGTGGACTAAGTCCAGCCAGTCCATATGATTATAAGTCAACTTCTAGAGTATAGGCAACCTACCAAAGAAATATGCTCAAAAAAGAATGGCACTTTGTCTTTATAACAGTTACCAACTGCTAATCCCTACTCAGTTATGAGCATTCTTAACTCTATCCTTTCTGGAATTTTGCCACCTTGGCTTTTTGTAGACCTGACAGAGGTCACCATAGCAACCATGAGTTCATGAGTGCAATAGCAAGGCAATATCCACAAGGAAGCATTTCACACTATTCCTTCCATCCTCTGGCTCTTATGTTTCTATTCTAATTCTCCTGTGCTAAATCTCATCCCCTTTAGCTTCTCCTCTAGCCTAAAAACTCCCTCTTTCATGTGGGACTTGAAGCAATAAATAAAAAATTATAAGACTTACTTTCATTGATCAAGAACACATTCCTAACTTAAGCAACAAGGAGCTGAGACATTTAATCATGGCAACCAAGTTTTCAAGGTTATAGGAGTAAGATATGATTAGAGCCCAGTGGCACAGTGTCCATATATCTTTTATCAGCTAGACACCACAAGTGAAGAATTGGCATGCTTTTCTTAGGTTGCTTTGTGTAGCAACCTTAATTGGACACTTGAGCAGAGCTTTAACATTTTCAACTTATGGTCTACTTACAAAAATCTTTTAGCTAGTTTGAACTCTCTCTGAGGTAAAAGTGGGCTAATTGTGTATAGTTATAATGAGAAAGAATGAACAAAGAAGGCTTTTAAGGCTTTTAAGTGTACACAGTCCTTGTGGAACAACCAGATCTAGTTATAAAGCATGTTTTAGTATTCTTTCTATATATCAAAATTATACACACAACAAAACATCATCTTCCTACCTACTCACAGAAATGTGCCCATGGGATTGAGATGTAATCATGAGATTACATATGAACATCACAAGAGATCACATACTACAATGCAGGTTTTAGGCTACTTTAGCAAATGTGAACACAGTTTCTAGTGTCGATGGTCCTGCAGGCCTTGACCTAACAGGATTAACCTTCATCATGGAGTTATGTGTTCTGCATTTCCACAGCTTCCAACAATATAGGCTTAAGAATTATTTTTTTATAATTTTTCTTCAGAATATGCAGGCTTCATTTGAGCAAGAGGGTAGAGTCTCATTTACGCCCCTAGAGATCCATTTTTATTTCTAATATTAACACTTAGTACCTTTTTCTCTTTTAAATAATTCCTAGAAGGATAAGAATCAATACTGTTATTTTAAAGAAAAAATGCCTTATTAATTTTATTCACCATTTTCTTTTTCTAAAACTTTTTTTCATTCCTTTTTCTCTCATATATTAAAATACTACTACAGCTTCCTTGCATCTACTTCTTCCAGTAACTACCCCAATGGCCCTCTACCCCAGATAAACTCCTCCCTTTCCCTTCAAAAGAAAGAAATCCTCCCAAGGATATCAACCAAACATTGCTTAATAAATTCCAATGCGAGTAGATACAACCCCTCATATCTAAGCTGTATGAGGCAATGCAATTTCATTGTTGTTTCTTTTTAAAATATATTTGCTTGATTTTTGCTGTTTATTTTGATAATTTTTACTATTTTGTCCTCTGGACAGAAGATTTGAATATCAGCTTGAACCTTTCTTCTTTTCAGTGATTGGTATTTAAATTTTAAACATTATTGTCATAAAATTATACATGAAATAATGTAAATGTCATCAAAATGTTTTACAAATTTTAAATATTGTATTTTATGACTTAAATTACTTCTTAATTTTTTGAATACCTTTGCTAGTACAGATCATTTAAGATGCATTTACTTATGTTTTATATGCATTAGTTTTTTACTGTTTGCATGTAAATGCAGTGTGCTTACGCCTGGTGTATAAGGAAGCCTGTAAAAGGCATAATATTCTATGGACCTGGTGGTAAGGATAGCTGTGAGCCCCCCCAGAAGATGTTGGGAACCAAACCAGCATCCTCAGTGTGAATAGGAAATGCTATTAGACTCAGAACCTTCTCACTATCCTGATATAGAAAATGTAGCAGTGGAAAGGTAATCTTCTTAATATATGATGGGGATTTTCTTATTATATTTTTATGGTTTAAGATTTCAATGTTGTTTTCAGAAAGTATATGGAATGAGATACCAACTTCTGGCATAGAGTAAGAAGAATTTTGTGGCCAGAATCTGCTCTATCTTCTAAATATTTCCTGTTTTCCTGATATTTGAACATATTATAGAGCTGTTGGTTGTAAATTTGTCTATGTCAATTAGCTCAAGTGAATTGATATTTTAATCTCATTTTATATATATAGTGTGTGTATATAATATATTTATTCATAATAAATATATTTATTGTATTATACATATTATAAGAGATATTATATACTCATATTGATAAATCTGTTTCTCAAATCAGTTACCAAAAGGGAAGAGATGAAACTGTTGCCCATATTGGGAATCTGTTTAGTTTTTTTCATTTCTGAATTTTAAAATCATACATTTAAATGATCTAGTATATGTGAGATTTGCCAAACTCTTCACATTAGATATTTACGGTTGTTTTACCTTTTTAGCCAGTTGATGTACTTGCAATACATTTCAGATCATCTTGGTTTTAAATATGATTGCTCTAAATATAAGATGTGTCAAAAAAACATGCCCATTTTTTTGGCATATGATTTTCATTTTCTACCTCATTTTGCTTTCCATTCTCCTAGATTTTCATTGTAAAATGAATGTATCATAAAGAATGTATAATTGGACATTATTTTTATTCACTCATATAGATTTTCTGTGTATAGGGACTACTTAATATTTTACCATTTAATATAATTTCTGGTCTAATTGTTTTGTGAGTCATAACTTTCCTTTGCCATTGTCCTTTTTAAATATAAAATTTTTATTTTTACTCTGAGAATTTCAGAGATGTATAAAATGTGTTTTAATAATTTTTACTCTGATTTCTCCCTCCAAATTTGCCACACCCCTTCCAAACAACCTTAGTTTTGTTTGTTTGTTTGTTTTTATCCATGAGACCAAGTTTCTCTATGTATCCCTAACTATCCTGGCACTCACTCTGTACTCCAGGCGGAGTTGAACTCAGAGGTCTATCTGTATCCAGAGTGCTAGATTCATGTGCATGCACCACCTCTGCCTGGCTAATTATTATTATTATTTAACTCATTCTAAATCGTGTTGTATTTATACACATGGGAGTGAAGCTATTATTTGGAATATGACCAACATATTAGGGACTACAACTCTAAGGAAATTGATATTTTCCCTATCAGTCAGAACTCTCAATAGCCCCTCAGGTAGTAGTAGGAGGCTGTGTGCCTCTATTCTATTTATATCTACATGATTGATGACTAGCCTGATCTTCTAAAGGTTTTGTATGGGAAGCCCACTTATGGTGAGTTCTGTCCTGTCAAGGAGACATTGGCTTCAATCCTCCACAATTTCTGGCTTCTACCATCTCTCTGTATCCTCTTTGTTGATGATCCCTGAACCTTTAGTTGAGAGTATGATGTATGTTTATCCATAATATTTTATCATTCCATGGAAACTTACTCTCCATACTTGGACCAGTTGTAACTGCCATCCATTGCACAAAGTTTCTGTGATAAGAACTAAAAGCTGAATTTATGGGAAGTAAGATATGTATTGAGAGGCAGCTGAAACTATGTTACGTTAGCAAAATCATAGTAATAGGTTCTCACCTAGGGCATACAAACTCACTGGTCACAGGTTCTCCACCAGATTTATAGTACCATACATGAGTTTTCTCTTGTGATACAGGCCCAGATTCAGATTCAGTTAGAAAATTACTTGTTACCTGCCTAGCCATAGCAGTGTGACATCATTGTACCCCTGGGCATATATTTCCAGTTGGTCATTATTAGGATTCTAAGTATTTACAGCTGGGTAAGACTGGTAATTATGTTTTGCCCCTAGCAGCAGGTACAGAAAGCACATTATGAGATCTAGCCAACATGAAGAAAGCTACCTATTGAGTATCAGCTTGAAGTCAGTCTGATTCTATGACCAGTATGTGATAGCCTCAGAAATGAGGTCTTGCCACCAGGTTCTAGTGGACAACCAAGAGCAGAGACAATAGCTTGTAATGTTTGGAGATCTTTGGGAACCTCATGGTCAACAACTCAAGGGAGGTAGATCTCCTACAGCTGGTATTATTCTTTTCAGTTAGTGAACTATAACTTTTGTGAGAACTTTTCCACTTCTCCAACCTGTATTTTTCTCTGAAGTGCTTCATTTCTGTCTTACATCGTTCTTTTTTAAAATCTCAAATTTTCCTTTAGTTTTCTATGCATTCTATCATATTTCAGTCCTGTACTTTACTGTACCATGTTTTATTTCAATTAACATTCAGTAGTATGCACCCAGACTTTATCTACTTGAGAACATATAGATATAACATGAAAAGGTCTGTAAGAGCATACTTTACTCTATATAATTTTTAAACTTTGGGAAATCTTGTCCTGAACAGTGTAAAACTTATAGAGCAGACTCCTACAGAAATCTATGAAGTACTTATACACTATCCTTCATGCATTATTGTTCTGAAGATTCTAGCAGCTTCAACTGAAAACTTTGCAAAGGCCTTGTTAGTCAGCAAGATCCCATAACTGTGCTTAGATTCCAGCTGTCTAAGGTGTAGCCAAAAAAACTATCCTGCAAAGCTCTGAGAGCATGGAACATCCTCTCTGTCAGTTACCATCACCTACAGTTTCCTGATGCCCACCGCCTACAATAGCTATTTCCTCTCTGCCTTAAAATTCTACTATTTTACATAGGGAAAAATAGTAATCAGGTACAAAATTTTCAAGATGGCCAGAGCTGTCTGTGTTGTCTGAAAATCATATTTTGAGAAAAAAAAAACTTCTAAGGATAACCAAAATAAGCATGGGTAGTTCAGAACTGTTTTATATTTATAAGTATCTATCAATGAAAGATGTTTGTGTGAAGGGACAAATTAAAAAGCTATGATGTCTCTAATAGACTTTTCTTGTGCCTCAATTTTCATAGATTCCCTAAATTGAAGATGACATTATCATTATAATTACTTGAGCTTGACAGAACACAGTTTGATCTACTTCCACATCATTTCAGCAACATAAGTATTTAATTTTACACTTCAGTTTTATCCATAAATGTGAAATATGTATAAATAACACAATATCATACCTTCTTTTGAATACTCTTGTGAGGTATTATGTATGCTCAGTTTAAAGCCTAGAGTAATCTAAGAATTCAATAGATACTATCTGTCATCAATGTCATCAGCAGCAATATTGCCATTTTGTCCACCTAATCATTAAGACATTCTTTGTATGTTTTCTCTTCAGGAGATTATTATTCTAAAGATATACTTTTACAAGCTTAAAAGTAAATCCCCTGAGATGAACTAGGATGTCATAGTTCACTGACTAAGTGCACAAATTATAGTCATATAACCAAGACTCAAGTCTGTAAGTATTGTAACATGGTGTTCATGGACTAAATGTCTCTTTTATCCAGGAATGAATAGCTTTTTTGAAGTATTTTAAAAATATAAATGCATGGCATGATTGGGTTATGATGTGTAGTTATTGCTTAAAATCATATTTAGAAACAGATTCAATTCTGAATTTGACTTACAGATCAATTTAAATGAAGACTAGGTTAGCTAAAAGTTTCTTGTTTTTCTCTGTTGATCTGCCTTTAAAATGATTGGTATTATGTATGAGACAAAACTGAGTTAGGCTCATCTATTAAAATTAGAATCCTAACCTTACCAGCAGATAATGAAATTCTATTTCCAAATTTCTGGGTAAATAATTCATTGTTGTACTCAACAGCCAAAATAGTGACAAGTTAGAGTGTTACTCATCAAGGACAACAAAGGTGAGCATGCCCATACATTTCTACCACATTAGCCAACCGGTAAATGAAAGGACAGACCTCAGGGGTCATTATGCTTTCATAATTCCTGTATATAATTCTGTTCACTTACATATTGAAATAGAAATTCTTGAAACAGGTCTTTTACATAGTCAGGTCCTTTCAGAGGCCTTACATATCACACCAGCACAATGTGAGCAGTATTTTCAAGAGATTGCTTAGTAATGAAAATTTACCCAGCAGTGCCAACCTAAAATGAAAGTGTCCTGTCAGTACAATTCCCATCAGATGGTCTTGGGATAAAGAATTTGGGCTTTTCAATTCACTTAATGAAAACCCTGAGTAATCAATCATGTAGTATAATAGAAATTTTATACTGTGCAAGTAAAGGGTTATGCTTGGTAGGTGACCTACATGTTATATTCAAAAGCAAAATTAATCATGGTACCAAACTTTTTACTAAATTTTGATCTTTGGCTGAAAATTCAAGAAATGAATTTGGTCAAGTGTAAAAGACGTACTGAATGAAAAACTCACTGTATTTTATTTCAAATGTGTTCAGTTTTTTTTTTTTTTAAGTAAGAGATGAAATGTGGAACATTTGATTTTTGTTTAATCAGGAAAGGCTACTTGTATTTTACATGTGTTATTGTTTTACCTGCAAGTATGTCGGTGATGCACATGATTTCATTGCCCACAGAGTCTATAAAAGCACACTGAATCTCCTGGAACTGGAGATACACAGAGTTGTGAGCCAGAATGTGGTGCTTGGAATCAATTTCAGAATCATCTAGATGAATAGTCAGGTATCTTAACCATCAAGAAATTTTTTTCCCCCATGGCCAGATGCCTGATATTTCTTAATGCATACTTTTGGTTAGGATGATGACTTTGAAACTAAAAAGACAATTATTCTAACATGACTTTATACATTTATTTCCTTTATGGTTATGCAAGATTTATATATCATTTACTATTTCAGTGTCCATTATCATTTATAAAATGGAACTAGATGTGCCAGTGGAATTACCTTCATAAACCAGTAAAATAATAAAGAAGAAACAGTGTTCTGTGCTTATTTAATAGAAGTGTTGCTGTTGCTGATGGTGACCAATTTAGGTGTACAGATGTTAGAAAAGTTCTTTACTATTCTAGTTTTCATTCTTTCACTTTGAAAAATTGTTCCTATCTCTGAAATATTGTGAACGATGGGGATTGTTTTATTACAATTGTTCTTTAAGTTTCATACAAAATGAAAATATGATATGCAGTATGGGAAATATCATCTCTTAAGCTTTCCTGCCAGAATTTCAAATTGAGCTCTGAGGAGACTTAAACATGATTTTCTTCCATTTGTGAGGTTTATATTTGACCAATAACTTCTACCAAACAAGGTGCTTCTGGGGATTAAATAGAACAATCCCACGTGTTCAGGACACATTCTGTCAATAATAATTGTTTTGCATTTCTGGTATCTGTGCATAAGTTTTTTTCAAAAGAGAGGAAATTATAAAAATTTATATAACATTCATATTCACAGTTCCAGAAAGTACTAAGTGCTGTTATGTTATATGTTTCTGAAACTAGAATGTATTTCAATCACCTTTTGAGGGGGAATGCCATTTTGAGAAAGCTTTTTCCTCTTGCTCATTCTTTTCCTTCTCCTATTCCTCCCTACTTCATTTCTGTAACCCTATCTATGCAGAAATTTAAAATAAGGCAATCATATCTACCCTGAGATCAGATTTACTAGGTGTGAATATGTTTAATTCCTGAAATGTTTGTTTAGTTAGCTTTATAGCTTTTCTGTATCATGGTTTTATCTTCAGTAAAATACAGGTTATGTTTTCTTTCTAGGTACTCTACAGCTGGGGCCAAGAAGTCAGGACGTTGCCTTGCCTGAGGCTTCTGCAGAGTAAGTACTCATTTCACTAAAAGGCAAATCCAAGCAATCTTATTTTCTTAAGGCACTGCGGTAGAATTGGATTTGAAAAGCCACTTAACCAATTCTCCAATACTGTTTTGCTGTTTTTAAGCATTTAGAGGTGCTATACATTGCTTCATTTTATAGTCCTCTTAAGTATAAATTCTAGAAGAACATTTTGGCCATTTTATTTATTTAAATTATGTTTGAGTATCTCTGATTTCACAATGCAGGCTGAATGCTGCTCTCAGGTGAATGGCTATTTTACACCCCTATCTAATAGTTGTCTAAATCACATTCCCACTAACTTTGGCCTATTCACACAGTGCATGGATTTAGTTATTCCTGTGAATGAATTCTAACAACAATTTGTGATTTAGAATGGGTTAAATATGTTTTTAGTGCCTGATAAGTATCTTCTCATTCCAATCCCATGAGGTCTTATTGGCTTATTTTAAAGATGGAAGCTAGGAAACAATACAAAAGATATGGCCTTCTATATGTATGGTTTCAGCAAATGTATGTTCGAAAATGACAGACTAATGACACTGTGAACATATTTATGTTTATTGAAGAGCTACATACCTTTTCATTTAATGCTTCTTTAAACCACTTTTTCTCTATGGGTTGCAACTTCATACAGAATAACAAAACATGCAATATTTGACAATAAGAAAAAATGTTGTAAATGTGTTAGGAACAGTTTTCCTACCAGCCTGATCCCACAGTAGTGTCAGCCCCAAATAACACACTAAGATGCTGCATTAGATATAAAGTTACTGGCCTGTTACTAGTGTTTCTTATTGACCAGCTCTGTCTTAAATATTAGCCCATTTCTATTCATCTAAGTGTTTCTACATGGTCTTATCTTACTGGAGAGAGGGTCTGGATATTTTCTCTCAAGTCTCTCCATCTTGAATCTCCTCTACTATATCTCCCAGAATGCTCCTTGTGTCCTAGTTCTGCCTATCTTGCCTTCCTATTTGCCACCAGTGCTTTATTTATTAACATGACATCTCACATCATCTCCTCTTTTATATCTAAATAAAAAAGGGATTTAACTTTCACATTGTAAAATCACATATAACAAAAACAGTTATCAAATAAGCACCATTGTTAACAATATTTAATCCATTATTATTTTACAAGATTTAAAGAAAATATACCATTATCTATCCTATCTTTGTGGGTCTTATATGTAACTTATCTTTAATCCTAATCAAGGAATATTATAACCATAACTATCTATCATCAACTCCATCAAAGACCACAGAAGGATAATATACAAACTCTAGAAATGACAGAGACACCTTGCTGCCCAGTCGGTCATCCAAGGTTCTTCTGTAATGTTCCTTCTTCAGCCTATAGGCCATGCTATGTCTGAGAGACACTTTAGCAAAGCAGGAAACTTTACTGTCTGCCTATATTGGCAGTTTGTCAGTCACTTTTCTGTGTGTCCTACAGACTGTATTGCAGACTCTTCCATGAAGCAGGAACCCTACAGCAATATCCATCTTGTGTCAGCAGTTACTTTTCTCTGGATCCTGCATGTCACATTTATACAGCATAGAGTCAAAAAGTCCAGACAAAAGCAGTATCTTGCCCAAATGGCTAGTCTTGTCATGTTGAAAGCAAACTCCATAATGAGTTTCTTTGATGTCCATCTTCCTTTCTGATGCCAGTGGTGTTGCCAGGAGCAGTTGTGTCTCACTGTTAAGAAAAACAGTTCTAAATGCAATATTCTGTAGGTCTTTGAAAGGTTTGAAGAACACCTATCCAATTGAAATATTGCTCTATATATCTAGAAAACCTAACCAATCTAACTATAAGCTTTGACTATCACAGGTAATTTCTACAATCTGCACTTAATTATACATTACATTTTTAAATGAACTATATATACACAATACTTAAGCAAGAAGAGAAATATACATATCACAATATTGACCTTAAATTGTATCTATAATTGAAAATCCATTCCAGTACAAAGTATTCATTTCTATACTATAATCCCCTTTTTACCTTTAAAAAGAGATTGGTTGTGATCACTATCCATTTATAACCAACCCTTTTTAATTGAAAACAAGCATAAATAAACAGTATTTGGGAATTTGGGCATCGTTCTTTCACAACTACTTCCTGATGGTAGGGGGTACTGTCTTAGAGATTCTAAGAAGATGCAGAAATGTTGGCTGTAGTGGTCTATAAGGCTGCCTTGTCCAAGCTGTTTTGAATGTTGGATCACCTAGAATACTGCTTCAGGGAGTCTTGTTTGATCAAATTATGTTAGTCTGGAAGGAGTCCACAGCTTTTCTTTTACTGTTGAAACAAAAATAGAAATTCTTTTGCCCAGTAACCTGTACTTAGACTTAAATTTGAAAGTCAAAACATGTAAATCAGATTAATTCAGCAGCATTGATAATCAAGTTTAATGTAGTAATTGTTGTTCTTTCCTTAGTAATTGAGCAATTCATAGACAGCAAACACATTAGCATACAGTATCCAGACTATGTGTATTTTCCATTTTTACATGGCTATTTTATTACTCCATTTCTTTTACTTCTAATTGTTCATTTATTTGTGTAACTTTAACTGCCTTGGAATTTACTCTGTTTACCAGGTTCACTTTGAATCACAAAGATCTGCTTGCCTCTGCCTCCCAAGTGATGGAATTAAAGGCATGTGCCACCACACCTAGCTACTCTCTTTCTTTCTATTTTTTTAAAACTACTTTATCCTGTTTCTTTTTCTCTCCCAAGCATCCTTTTATTTTAAAACACACTGTAAACCTTTAGAAGTTTTGGTTTTTTTTTTTTTTTTTTTTTTTTTTTAACCTGAATCTGTCTTTATTGTAAATCTTTATCTTTTTCTAGTCTTTTTATCTGCTAACCAACATTGCTAAAATGAAAGCCACAAATGTTTTAGCCCCAGTCTATCCAAGATGTTGGGGTACATTTATGGTCAGCAATGAGAGCTGTGCTCACCACCTTAATCTATGATGCCATTGAACAGCATGCTGCAGGCATGGAGATGTGGCCCTCAAGGCTCTGGGAGCTATGTCCAAGGGATGGCAGAAAAATTGTAAGAGAAGGAATTATAGGTAACTTCAAAGAAATAGTGTATTTTATACACACTAGAACTAATAGACATATGAACATAGATACTGTGACATCATAATATAGTTCTACATAGGTTCAAATGAAACAAAGTTCCAGTATTGAGAAAGTGAAGTAGACACAAATTGTTATCCCTGTCCAAAAAGATAATTGCGACTGATCTCTGGTGAGATTGAAAATATCAGTGTTCTTCAATTTATTGTCATATCATGTGTCAGCCACATTTAAGGGAAGGTGTCTGCTCAGGAGTAATTAGCTTACATAAAGGAGACTCAGTGTTTTTTGTTATGTTTTGTGTGTGTGTGTGTGTGTGTGTGTGTGTGTGTGTGTGTGTGCGTGTGTGTGTGTTTTGTGTATATGTGCGAATTTTTAAAATTTGCCTCTCCTGATTTCATTTTTTTCTCTGTATTTTCTTTTTTCTTTTTTCTTTTTCTTTTTCTTTTATTTTCTTTTTCTTTTTTTTTTTTTTTTTTTGAGAGATAAAGAACATGAAGTTAGGAGAATAGGGAATCAGGAAGAATGATCAGGGAAATAAAGATTAGTCAAGGAGAAAAATAATGAAAATACATTATTTGAACAAATTAATTGATAATGTTATTTTAAAATTCAATGAAAGAAATCCAGAAGGTTTCTGCTAGTACTGGGACTTCATTCTAGCTTTGGATCTGAATACCCAGTGTATATTTACGTTGTGTATGCCATTACCCTGAGAAAGACAAGAGTCACAGATTCTCTTTAAATGCCACAACTGCATTTGAAGATTATTGTGTGCTCTGTATTGGATTGTTTTTACTGTGCATGCAAATCTTCTGTTCTTGTAGATGTGTAAGAGTCTAATTATAGAAACAAGAGACATTTCAGAGTTTCATCACTATTCAGCATGTCTAAAATTAATGAATTATTGTATTATATTATGTTATATTTGACTTTCAAAATGGCTGTTTAAATGGCTGACTTAAGTTTCACTTTAAAACATAACCAACATAAATTTGAATTGAAATTAGGACAGAATTTCTAACAACTTTTATAATGCCCCTAAGCATACATCTGCCATTTTGTAATACAATATGTTTCTATGAAGAAATATTCTCAACATTCAGGATTAATCCTGAAATCAAAATATTGATCAATTCAAAAAATAACTGAGATTTCAATCTATAGTACTCACCCAGGATTGAATGTCTAATGTAAGAAAAGAACATACCCTTTTACTAAGCTTTTGTTTTTAATAAATGGTTAAAATTTTATTTATGCCAGAAAATTAATTCAAAATTATTTTATAATAAATAACAATAAATCAGTTTTATTTGCATACCCATTTTATATCTTCATATAAATAGAGTCATGTTTTTAAAAAATGGTATGATAGAGCTTTCATCTAGTAGCTGATGGAAGCAGAGGAAGACCCCTGCAGCTAATCACTAAGCCAAACTCCTAGAATCCAGTTGCAGAGAGGGAGGAGTGATGAGCAAAGGGGTCAAGACCAGGCTAAAGAAATCCACAGAGACAGCTGACCTGAACAAGGGGGAGCTCATGGACACCAGACTGATTGCTGGGAAACCAGCATAGGGCGGACACAGAAACCAGACCCCTTGAACGTGGGTTTCAGTCAGGAATACTGGTCAGTCGATGGGGCCTCTTGTAATGGAACAATATTTATCCCTTGTGTACAATTGGATTTTGGGAGCCCATTCCACATAGAGGGATATTCTCCCAGCCTAGACACATGGGGGAGAGCTAAGCCCTGCTCCACATAATGTGACAGACTTTGAAGTTCCCATAGGGAGGGCCTCACCCTCCTTGGGGAGCTGAAAGAGGATGGGAAAAAAGGTTGGTGGGAGGCAGGGAAGATAGTGAGGGAGAGCAAACTGGGAATGACATGTAAAACAAGATTGCTTCTTAATTTGAAAAAAAAAAAAATAGAAGGACAAAAAAGGGTATAAGTAGAAAATTCTTAAGAAATTTGACCTACATAATGCAACATAAAAATACTCATGTATATGCCTAAGTGTGGAATTGCCAGGTCCTGAGGTTGACTAATTCCCATTTTCCTGAGGAACTGCCATCTTATATCCAAAATGGCTGTACAAGTTTGCACTCCCACCAGCAGTGAAGGCGAGTTTCCCTTTGTTCACATGCTCTCCAGCATAAGCTGCTATTGGTGTTTCTGATTTAGCTATTCTGACAGGAGTAAGATGGTATCTCAGAGATGTTTTGATTTGCATTTCCCTGATTGCTATGGAAGTTGAGCACTTTTTTAAGTGTCTTTCAGTCACTTCACGTATATTCAAATGATCCACATTCACACAACAAAGACATCTGTTTAACTATGTTCATAGCAGCATTATCTGTAATAGCAAGAACCTGGAAGCAACCTAGATGCCCTTCATCTAAAGAATGGATAAAAATGTTGTGGTACACTTACACAATAGAATACTACTCAGCAGAAACAAACAAACAAACAAAGAAAACAATGGGATCTTGAAATTTGCAGGCAAATGGATGGAACGTGAAGAAACCATCCCGACTGAGGTAATCCAGTTACTAAAAGAGGAACATGGAGTGTACTCACTCATATACAGATTTTAGACATAGAGCAAAGGATTCCTGGCCTATAATTTACACCACCAGAGAAACTAGGATACAAGGAGGAACCTAAGAGGTCCCCCACAAAAGAAGAAAGGGACAAGATCTCTTGATCAAATTGGGAGTGGGGGAGGGGCATTGAGTGGAATGGGAGCTAGGAGAAAGAGAAGGGGAGGAAAGGAGAACATGTGGGACCAGGAAGATTGAGTCAAGGAACAAATAGAAGAGAGCAAGAAAAGAAATATCATGTAGAGGGAGCTATTATAGGTTTGAAAAGAAAACTGACTCTAGACAAATGTCCAGAGACCTACTAGGGTGATTCAAACTTCCAATCTGAGCAACAGTGGAGAGGCTACCTTAAATGCCCTTCCCTGATAATGAGATTGATAACTAACCTATATGCCATCCTAGATCCTTAATCTAGTAATTGATGGAAATAGAAGCAGACACCCACAGCTAAACACTGAGCCAAACTCCTGGATTCTAGTTGACAAGAGCAAGGAGTGATAAGCAAAGGGGTCAAGATCAGGCTACAGAAACCCACGGAGACAGCTGACCACCCAGACTGATAGCTGGGAAACCAGCATTGAACTGACTCAGACCCCCTGAATATGGTTCTCAATTAGAATGCCTGGGTAGTCTAAGGGACCTCTGACAGTGAACTAAGATGTATTCCTGGTACATGAAAGGACTTTGGGAGCATATTTCCTATGGAAGGATACTCCCTTAACCTAGAGACAGGAGGGAGGGCCTAGCCCCTATTGCAAATGACTTGACAGGTTTTTATGATCCCTCCTAGAAGGCCTTACCCTCCCTGTGGAATGACTGGGGAATGGGATGGGAGGAGTTCAGGGGACATGGGATGATGGGACGGAGGTGGGAACTTAGATTGATATGTAAAATAAGAAGTAATGATGATGATGATAATAATAATAATTTGACAAAAATACTCATGTAATGTTTCCATTGCATTATTTGTCTTTCTAATCTACATGTGATTTAAAATATGGTGGTGATGAATGATTTTGTGGCATGTTAAATATAGGCAGTGGATATCTGTGGATTTGAAGTTATATTTAGTGCTGGAACTATTCCTGCAATTATTCTAAAAGATGAATTGAATTCTCTAAATATTGTATCGTGAAGAAACATAAAAACATTTGTCTTCATACAGAATTAAAAAATGGAGGACTTCTTTGAAAATGTCTTTTATTTCAATTATTTTATTTATTTCTTTGGCCTCCAACTTTTAAGTAGCCACGGATGGTCTTCAGTTCCTCTGAGTGATAAGAATACAGTCAAGGTTCACCATGTCCAGTTCTGTAAGGTGCTTTGGATTGAGTAAATGTAGGGCCCAATATCCTAGGCAAGTACTGTACCAATTGAGCTATATTTTCTGGTCACAGATAGTTTTGCTTAATATACAGTCTTTGAAATAGTAATGTATGTACAGGGATATTATTTATTAAAGAATGGTGGCTCTCATTCTATTATATGTCAAGAACAGTATGAAAATATTAATGGAAAATCCAGTAATAAACAATTCATTTTGCACTTAAGTAATGAGGAGAAATTGTATATATTTCTATTGTGCTCTTCTTAGTAGATAAGTAATGACCCCTTTTAGCACATACATAATATAACTGCTTGACCTTATACAGAAACTGAAAATAATATCCATGTAACTTTTATAATATAATAACTATTATAATCTCTTACTGTGCCAAAATTATAAGTGAAACCTTGTTTTAAATGCATAAAGGGAAATAGTATATGCAGAGACTGTTACTATCTAAGCTTCTGAGATTCGCTTCTGATATGCAGTGTATCCCTTTGAATTATCCCTGTATAATGATCTTTACAATAATTTAATAGTGTATGTAACATACATTTCCATTGGTTCAGTAAATTCTTTGGGTTCTTTTAGTGTGGAGAGGGGGCTATAATCATCATTTCTCCATCCTAACACTTAGCATGGACACTTCATAATGTTTGCTTAAAAATGAATGAAGAGTAGGCAGGTTTTAAGACACATGAAGTCTGCATTCTCTCTAGCACCTTGTACCTACTGAAGTGGGATAACGATCAGAGAAAATTGTTTTAATTTTCACCCATAAGTTAAAGCTCTTACATGAATAGCAAAGAACAACCTTGGCCAACATTATATTAAACTATTTCTCTGTTATTAAGATGTGCTACTACATTGTAGAATTTGATTTAGGGGTTCTATGCTTGAAAAAGGCTATTAAAGTCAGTAAGCGTGAGAACTGCTAAACTGTGAAGTGCACAGAAAAGGTGAAAGTTTGCATTATCTTTGATCTGATAAGGGTAACAGATTCTATTTTCCCTTTCAATATTGTATCTCATTGAGAAATGTAGAAAAGAGCAATGGGAGACTAATCTTACTAATGTTAATGCTATTTTACAATAATAATCATAGAACTACATATATGAAGGCTATTTAGGTTAGAATTTAAATTATTTGATGCAAAAGATTCTTGTTATTGCACCATCTCTCACACTCATTCACTTACACCTCCACTTGCAAAAACACATGCACACACCCACATATACTGTGTGTAATGTCTTCTTTCTCCATTGCCATTTTGTGTCTCTTGAAACCTGTTGTACTTATTTTTTATGAACAAGTTTTTGCTTTGCCCCAACAAAATGTTATGATCAGAATGAACCTCTAGAGGAAAGAAATATTTTGTGTATCCATCTACCACAACTGTTTTAGTAATTTTAGTTTCTTTTGTTTGCTTGATTTAACATTTCTCACAGATAAAATAACTGAAGCTTAAATAAATTAGCTGTATTGCTTCAAGATGTATAGATTGAGGTCTCATTTCTGAGTACTGTTCAGTCATCTGTAAGATAATTTGCTCTCTAGAAGGAAAAAAGTGTTGACTTTCACTCCAGTGTTCAGCAAGGAATCGGGTTTTTGAACTGTAAAACTCTTCCGAGTTTCATTGTCTGTGTCAATTGAATAATTTAATACCAAGAAATTTATGCATTAATAAACCCTAGATGACACATATGTCATATTTCATGGTGGAATATTTTTATTTTCCCTATATAGTTCAGCAAAACCAAAAGATAATAAAATGTCATTAAATTAGTTTTAGAGATAACTGTTAACTTGTAAATTACTGTCCTGTATTTGAATGTATATCCACAGGATCATTTATTGCCTCCCTCAGGTATGCAGTCGTTTTGATGATAATAATCAGATTTTTAAGTAGTTAATTTACACTTTTCTATACTATTACTTTCTTGAACACTTATTTTCAATAATTTAGGTATGGAATTAAAAAAAATACACCAAATCTTTAAGTCACTGTCAGAGTAGGGAATAAATTGTTTAGTTTTGATAGGTAGAGTAAAACAAGTAATTAAAGAACCATTTAGTAGTAGAATTCCATTAATTTATCTCCAAAGGCAATCTACTTCCACTCAACTTCATTGATCTGCACAATAAATCCAAGAGATGCCAGAGACTGAGCCCAATTTGTACCAGAAAAAAAAAAAACATTTAGATGTAACTGTAGCCAAAAGCCTTTGTGAAATAGAAAGAGATGGACATATTTCCTTTCATCTGAAATATTTCCTCTTGGAAAATATAATTTACTTCAATGAAAGATGGATTAGACACCTAAATTCTTTTGAGAACAGAAATTCTTTCCTACATCTGAATTCTTCTCTTATAATCCAAATATATTTTCATCTGCTAGTGTGATCAGTCTATGTTTAGGATAAAAATTTGATGTATTCTAAAAATGTTCTCACTGAATAGGCAAATTGAGTTTATTCTTTCTAACTTAATCAGCCTTTCTATGAACCAACATATGTAGAATGCTTTTTAAACTAGTTATATGATATGCTTTTTGATCCTAAGTCATTAAAATGAAATTTTGCTCTGTTAATAATCAACTATTAGTATAGAATAGGATGGATACCAATATTCACATCCAACATTGTCATGTATTCTGATATAATTACTTATGAATTTTCATTTAATAATCAAAATATCATTCTCAATCACACTTAAGAAAAGCTATGAATCAGTTACATATTATTAAAGTAGTTAAATTTCATCATGTTTTTTACCCTTAATTATAAGTTTTATAACTGGGGATATAAATAAGGGGGTAGACAACTTGCCTAGCATGTACACATTGAAGTACTTAAAATTAAAATCTATTTAAGGAAAAGGAATCATTGATAGATAAGTATCAGATTTGGCAATCTGGAGGTTGAGACACACTTGTGACTTATTTGCCTCAAAAGAAAAATGTATATATGCATGTATATATGGGAGGTATTGAAACTGTATAAATGAAATTAAACATTGCATGTGGACTTCTCAACTTCTCCACCATCATATAATATTATGGAGCAGTAATAATTTTTCCCTTTTTCTTTTATCCAGAGGTTTTAAAATCTGTTTGACCCTGTAAGTCTCTAAATAGCTTAATGTAGTTGATATTAAGTAAAATGTATGAAAAGCTCACAAGATCCAAGTGTTTAGGGATTCTTTTACACTTGTTATGGTTGTTACTTTGGTAGTTTGTTTATCCACTTCTTGAGGGAGAATGTTCCTATGTGTGGCTTTACAACTGGGATCCTCTTGGCTCTCCCTCCTTGGTGCTCAGCATACAAGTGTGTGCTGCTATGTGGAGCAGAAGTTTAGGGACTAGTTGCTGCAAGGCTCTTCTCCAATTGTAATGTGCATTACATAGACCTTACGTAGCATTTTGAATGAAAATGGCCTCCATAGGACACTGTGGAGTGGCACTATTAGGTGTGGCCTATTCAGAGACAGTATGTCACTGAGGGTGGGCTTTGAGGTTTGTTAAACTCAAGCCTAACCCAGGGTTGCTCTTCTGCTCTCTCTTCCTGATACTTGCTGATCAGGTTGTAAAACTCTCAGATGCCTCCACAGCATCATGTCTTCAAGTGACTCCATGTTTTTCTGCCCTGATGATAATGGCTAAACCTCTTAACTTTAAGCTAGCCCCAGTTAAGTGTTTTACTTTATAAGAGTTGATGTAGTCATGGTGTTTCTTCACATCAATAGAAATCTTAAGATACTTTGCTTACTTGAAAGTTAAACTATGACATAAAAATGCAGTGCATAAACCACATCCCCTTACAAAGGACTGAATTTATGATAGGTCTATTACATTTATTACCAATGGCAAAAATTGGAATAATTTATGTATTTCTACTGTGAAGAAAGATATTGAAAACTGACAACAACCTTAGTAAGTATAGTAAACAGGTAGAATGAAGAGATATATTCAAGTCACTTGAGACATTTAAAGATTTTACTCTGAGAGGATATTAAAATGAAATTAAGAAATTCATACTTTAAAGAAAAGCACTACAGCTGCTTTATAAATACATGAATGTAAAAAAGTAATACTAAATACAAGAGGATAACAACAAGCTCTAATGCATATTAAATAAAACCTGCTCATTTGTCTAGGATGTCTCTCAATGGTAGAGTTCTTGTCTCATGTCTGAGGAACATCTCAGCCACATTCATGAAAATTGGTCATGATATATAGTTTTGTAAAGAGATAGAAGTATTTTGGAGACAACAAACGTCATATTTACTTTATTCAAATTTGTCCATCAAGTGTTCTCAAAATACTCCCATAAAAGTGTGAAGAAGAAAAGTCTCAATTGAATTAAATTTTTTTGAGGGAATGTTGTCATTATAAAGAAAAATTCTCTTTACCATTATACTATTTCCAAGAGTCTCATAGATCATTTGGCGTATACTGCTTATTTTTCAGAAAATGTATATTGTGCCAGCTTCTGGAATCAATATATCTTTGGAAAGCAACTTGATTAATATGAGGAAATGAGTAAAATTCTCAGCTCTGCAAGTAGCATCCGAGGGTATCAAACAAGTCTAATTATTGTCAAAGAGAGGAGCCATTCATAGCTTTCCAGCACTCTCATGAGCTTATTTGTATCTCCACAGCTCCAAATGTCCTGAAGAATAAACACATGTGCTACATTGAATGGTAGAGTCCCTTACATTCCAAATGACCAGCCACATGTACTCTATCCATGGAAATGTTGCCAACCTTGGCTAATTATACTGGTTTTAAACCAAGTTCAATTTTCCAAATAATAAGTGTGCCAGAATTATGAAAGCCAATCTATTCGATTAAAAAAACAAAAGTTTAGCTCTTACTAGAGCATTAAAGTATTTTTTGAACTAAGATATTTATATTGTATTTTTGATAGCATACTGCTCATGCAATGTATTACTTCTATTTAAATTTTCTGCTTGTATTGTTCACATATATTTGATTATTTGCTACCTTCAAAGAGGTATTAGTGTAGCCAATCACGAGGAAGATGAGCTTGTGGCACCTGCCTATTTTGTCCCACATCTGAGTACTGTTGCTAATGGGTTTGTTATCGGTTACTTTTTCCTGCTTACTTTATGTCACTAATTTTAATATCAACATATGTGTAATTCAATCACACTCAGACTCATATGTGTTGTTTAGTGTGGTCTTTAGCTTCTGAGTAAAATGCCTGAGTGAAACTCTCTGCCTCTATATGCACATGTTAAGCATGAGTGGAAGCAAAATTACAGGTATTATTTTTACCAGATCTAGAATTATATGGTTTATTACTATTTACATTTCTGACAAAAAAAATCCCTCAATTCATTTAAATTTCTCTCCTGTTTAACATGTTGGCAAAGACAAGAGCTGCTACAGGGAAAGATGATTTGAAATGCTAATGTGGTTCTGAAAGATAGAGCTGTCCAAGAGACTTTGGAGTGAGTAAGCCTTTCAATCTGGGCTAGTGAAGGGAGATGAAAATAAACGATTTTTTCTGGCTTTGTTAGCAAAGAAGGAGGGGATTATTGCACTGATGTTCTCGTTAATAGCATGGTTTCATGCAAACCATCATAAACGGTGAGAGGTTTTTATGAGGAACTTATGTGTCCGAGGCCAGAACTAAGTTAGTCTCCCAAGTGTGTGTATTCCTGGGTTTTGTATTATTCCTTTTTTCTGTTTTTATTTTGTATTTTTAAAGCAATCATATTTTAATACCAATTCCAGTTCCATTTCCCTCCTTTCTTGCCCTAGGCCTGCCTTCTCCCTACTCCACCACCCCACCATTTTCCCTTCACTCCTCAGAGAAGGCAAAGCCTCCCGTGGGGAATCACAAATTTGTCATATCAGTTAAAGGAGGACCAAGTTCTTCCCTCCTGAATAAAGGCTGAGCTATGTATCCCTCCAATAGGCTCCAAAATGCCAGTGCATGCATTAGGGATAAATAATGTTTATCTGCCCCAGCCACTTAGATGACATCCACATTCAGAGGACCTAATTCATTCTTATGCAGTTTCTCCAACTGTCACTTCAGGGTCAGTGAGTTCCCACTTGTTCAGGTCAGCTGTTTCTGTGGGTTTCCCCATCATGGTCTTGATGATCTCTTTGTTCATATTATCATTTTCATCACTCTTTCCTCTCTATGACTGGCGTCTAGGAGTGTAGCACAGTGTTTAGATATGGATCACAGGATCTGCTTTGATAAGTTACTGGATGAAATGTTATCAATCTGATTATAGGGGAAGAGCAGTTGAGGTACACTCTCCATTATTGCTTAGATTCTTACCTGGGGTCCTCTTGTGGATTCATTACTCTTGAGAACCAATTTTATTATGGTTTCAATAATATGGTTTTATTAAGTGTTTCAAAAAAAACATACTTAGCTCTTGTTATATGGACATGAATTTATTGAGGATTGATGATAGGCTTGCCACCTATTATTGCATGAGAAAAGCTCCCATAAAAGTCTTGGGTGAAACTATTAACAACTAATTATTGCTTTTAAATCTCTGGGTTTACCTAGTACTTAGTGGTATGATTGTTTCTACTCATGCTAGAACATTTTTTTGCTGGGTTCACTTAATAGTCTAAGCTATTCTGGAATGTGAGCAGAGGGCTCAGTGTTTGGGCAAGCAGTTCATCTGGTGCTAGCCTGGCAGGTACTTGACAGCATTGTAGACAAGGCTTTTGATCCCCATTAACCATCAGTGTGTCCCCAGCTGAGTTTTATAGTCATAGAAAAATCAGTAAATTGAGCTTCAAAATGCAGGATCTGAGTACTGTCACTACATAGTCATTGCAATTTAGTTCACAAAGCAGTTCAAGAAAGGAACCTAGATTTACAGCATTACCATGATGACAAGAGCTAGCAAGCCATGTTTTAAAGAACATTCAAAGGACTTGTTTATAGGATGTTTTGGAGGCATTAGAAAACAAACAAGCTCTTAAAAGTGGTTGTAGATGAGCAGAACATAAAAGGTAACTGGCTGTTGTAATGTTTATAGTAATAAAATGTGAATATATTGGACTGTGTCAAAACAAAGAACAGAGTACTGGTAATATGGTAAATTAATTTGTTTTGTGAAAATCTCAAAGTGAAAAATATTTTATTTTAATATATTTATTTCTTATTTTACATCTCAACCTTACTTTCCCCTCCTTACTGTCCTACTATTCGCTCTGCCCACATTCCCTCTTCTCATCCACTCCTCCTTCATTTCTATTCAGAAAAGGGCAGGTCTCCCATGGCTCTGAACTAAACATGGCATATCAAGTCCCAGAAGGTCTAAGTGCCTCTTATTTTACTAAGGCTAAACAAACAGACCCAGTATGAAGAATAGGGTCCTAAAAACTAGCCAAAGCATTAGTAATAGCGCATTCTCCCACTTTTGGAGTACAACAAAGAGACTGGCTGTACACCTGTCACATATGTGTAGAGGTCATAGGTCAGCCCCTTGCAAACTTCCTGCTTGTTGATTCTGATACTCTGAGCTCCTGTGAGACCAGGTTAGAAGATTTTTTTTTTTTTGTGATGACCTTGACCCTTCTAGCTTGTACAATCATTCAGCAGGATTGACTGAACCCTGCCTTATTTTATTCTGTGGGCCTCTGTATCCATTCCCACCAGTTGCTAGATGAAGCCTCTCTGATGACAATCAGAGATCTTATGAAAATCTCTGAGAATAGCAGGATAGCATTAGGCATCATTTAATTGACATTTTCTCTCTAGTTACGTTTGATCCAAACCTAGGTTTCTGGACAACAGGCAGTTTCACCAGTAAACTCATTCTAATGATATGCATCTCAGGTTGGACTATTTGTTGGTTGGCCACTCTCATGGTATCTATGCTGCCATACCAGCCTTTCCTCAACATCTCTTAGGTAAGACAGCCTGTAGGTTTATGTAAATGAGTTGATGTCCCAATCCCTTCACTGGAAGTCTTGTCTGATCACAAGAGATGACTAGTTTCTATCTACATACCTGCTGTTTCTAGGAGTCTTAATTCTTAACTGCAGTTGCCAGGATTCTTAGCTGTGGACGTGTAGACTCCTGGGAGTTACACATGTTTCCATTTGATCCAGAAATGTACCCCCATTTCCAGTCAGATCTTTCAGTACTCCCCTATGCCATGCTCTTCTACTCTGCCACTTTATTTCTCATGTTATCATCCTACCCACAATTCACCCTCAAAATCTATTCTATTTCCCCTGTTGTCCATCCTTGTTTGATGACCTCTCTGGGTCTGTAGATTGTAGCATGATTATTCTTTGCTTTAAAGCTCACTCATAAGTGAATACATACCTAATTTGTCTTTCTCAGTCTGAGTTTCCTCACTCAGGATGATTTTTTTCTATTTCCATCAATTTACCTTCAAATTTCCTGGTGTCCTTGTTTTAACATCTGAGTGATACTCCATTGTATAAATGTACCTTTTTCATCTATTCTTCAGTTGATGGACATCTAGGTTGCTTGCAGATTTTGTCTATTATGAATAAAGCTGCTATGGACATAGTTGGACAATTGTCCTTGTGATATGATTCAGCATTCTTTCTCTGTATGCCCTACACTGGGCTTTGGGGTAGATCATTTGGCAATTTTCTGAGAAATCTCACATTGATTTCCAATGTGCCTGTAATGCTTGTACTCCCACCAACAACGAAAAACTATACCCCTTACTCCACATCCTCTCCAGCATGAGTTGTCACTTTTATTTGCTTATCTCAGCCATTCTGACAGATGTAACTTGGAATCTCATGTTGGAAACATTTTGATTTGCATTTCCCTTATGCCTAAGGATATTTAATATTTCTTTAAGTTTTTCTAGACAATTGGGGTTCTTCTGTTGATAATTTTTGTTTAAAAGCTTTATCCCATTTTTAATTGGATTATTTGACTTTTTGATGTTTTTTTTTTTCTTTTTTTTTTTTCTTTTTTAGTTCTTCATATATTTTGGAGATCAGACCTTCTCAGATGTGGAGATAGTTTAGATCTTTTACCATTCTGTAGGCTGCAGTTTTGTGATATCTATGGTGCTTTGTGTTGCAATTTAAGAAAAGCAGTAAGATGCCATATTATAGGGTTCATTGAATGTGTTATTTTTAATTAGGGAAAGGAATCATAAAAATGGAATTGGGAAGCAGGGAGAGCAACCTCCAAGATAGAGAAGCAACAGGAGAAAGGAAAGAGATACAGAGAGAGAGAGAGGAGAGAGAGAGAGAGAGAGAGAGAGAGAGAGAGAGAGAGAGAGAGAAAGAGAAGTATGGGATGTGGGCAGGGCCATTTTAAAAGCAAACATACTGAACATGGACAGATGGTGCTCTTAGTGGCTGCAGATAAGGACATATCCTGTCAGAACACAAAGGAAAGGTAAGTAAAAATGCCTGAATACTAACACTTTGCTTTATAGAAACTTTTCAGTTTCATGAGGTCCCATTTATTAATTGTTGCTTTTATTGTCTACGCTATTGGTGACAATGCAATAAAGACTATTCCCCACACATTCTCCTATCAGGTTAAGTGTAACTAGATCTACGTTGAGGCCTTTTATCCACAAGGACTTGAATTTCATGCAGGGTAACAGATATGGATGTATTTGCATTCTTCTATGTGCCAACATCCACCTATACCAGCACTATTTGTGGCAGATGCTTTCTATTATTGCTTGCATAATTCCCACCTCTTTGCTGAAAATAAAATGTATGGATTTATGTCTGCTTCTTTGATTCAATTCTATTGATCCACAAGTCTATTTTTATGCCAGTACCATGTGGTTTTTATTACTATTTCTCTGTAGTAGAGATATTGTATTGTGATTATAATGGATGTTGTGTTGAATCTGTAGATTGTTTTTGGTAAAATGGTCATTCTTACAATGTTATCCTACCAACCCATGAGCGTGTGATATCTTTCCATCTTCTGACATCTCCAATTTCCTTCTTCAAATATTTGAAATTCTTGTCATTAGATAGCTTTCACTTGTTTGGTTAGAGTTAAACCAAGATAATTTATATTATTTGTAGCTATTGAGAATGGTGTTTTTTTTTCCCTGATTTCTTTTTCAGCCCCTTTCTCATATTTATATAGAACTTAATCCTGTAACTATCCCCTTCACTAAGGTGTTTGTTTTGTCAACTCTAGGAGTTCCCTGGTAGAATTTTGGGACCACTTACATATGCTATCACATCAACTGCAATGTTTTCTTTCTGATTTATAGCTCCTTGTCTCCTTTAGTTTTCTTTGTCCTCTGATTAGAACTTCAAGTACTATATTGAAAAAAAAATATGGAGATAGTAGACAGCCTTGTCTTGTTCAACATTTTATTTTAACTTTTATGATGTTATTGAAATAAATAAAAGGTAAAAATATAAAGAGTAATTTCTTTTATTAATGATTTAAAAAATATTTTAATATAGATGATCTCAGGTTCATCCTGAAAGATTAAGGCAGAGGATATCATGAATGTATATCACCATATAGGTGTTTAATATAATTGATAAAAATAATTATTGTTGTAACCATGGTTTAATTTTTAACTAAATTTTTTGAAAATCAACAAATGTCCACAGAGTTGAAAAATAGTACACGGTTGATTACATGCATGCAAAATTAAAAGCAATTTCATAATATTTTACTTAGAAATATTTAATAAGTACCCAAAATAGAAAGGTCATTTCTCTGGCTTGAATGTGTAGAAAAGATCATGTGTTCAACTTTTTCTGACTGGAGATGGAATAGTCTTCCATTTATCATATTTATGAATATATTAATATGTATGTGTCTACATATGCATACATGCATGTAACAACAATTAATGAAAAAAAGACTAAATAGGAAACTAAGAAATAAGTGGTATATGTAATGGCTTATGATGTAAAGGAAAGGAGGATATGATATAATAATATTATAGTCTTTATTTTCAGACTCAATATCTTCATATGTCATAATACCACCTGCCTTAGTTCCTGAGAATATTACATTAAAATGTACTAGTGTGTTTTGCATGCTTCTTGCATGAGACAGATGTTTCTATATTAGGCAGATATGAATACAGTACAATGATCATTGTGAGAATTTAAGGTCCTATAAATTATTTGAAACTAAAGGGAATAAATACTTTCAACTAATAAATAAATTGATATGACAACTCTTAGTTCTGTCAAGAGTCTGTCACATCATCACTCTACTTAGATACATGTCTTATAAGCTGAGGATCAAGATGGATCCGTGTTGGATGTGAATTATTTAGTCACTGAAGAGGAAAGCATACAAAACCATCTTTGGAAAATATTTTGTTAATTAACTTATTATTCTTATCCTTATAATTAATTCCTTGTTAGTAACTTGCCAGACTTACCAAAAGCAATCTCAATTGAACATGTTTATTTCTTGTGTATTATGAATCAATAGTTTCTATTTTTAATTTATTTAATTCCCCCAGTATAATTATCCAACTTCTCTTTATTTTCAGTCTCTCTATACAGCTATCTTTTATTTGTTTAATTTATTTTTAATTATGTGTAATGTTTGTGTGTCTGCATGTGGGCACACACTCCTGATCGCAAATGCCCACTGTCACACAGAGGCTAGAATGTGTCAGAGCACATGAACCTGTAGATATAGGCAATTGTCAGGCTCCTAATTTGGATGATAAATATCATGTTCAGGTCCTCTGCAAAAGCAATATTCAATCTCCTTTGCTGAATCACCTGAACATGACTCCCATCATCCAAATTACACTTCAATATGTAATCTGAACAGTGTCATCACATATTTACATGGAGATGTTTTTAAAAGGTAAAAGTCTGTTAAGTCCATTTTTCTTAGAAGCTCATAGTTGTAATTATGTTAGCCTTTCTTTGATTTAATCTGTCATATGCCATTAGCTGTTTTTCTATAAAATAAAATAATCATATAAAGAGATGTATTTTTAATTAAAGCTAACAATGCTTGTCTATTGAGGCAGAAATGAATAATAGAGCACAAGTATTTTAAAGAAGTTAGAAGCTTTATTGGGTCAAGCATGTGGAAGAGAAGTGATGTATGTAGCCACTCCATTCATCTCTTTCAGAAAACCAGTAACAACACCAGTGTAGATACAAGTATAACCATAGACTAGAAAATGACTTGGAAACTTACTTATTACATGATTATGGATGGTGAGGCATGGAGTGGAATGGAAACAGGTATTAGAATGTTGAGGCTACTTTCTGCTTCTATAGCCAAGTACCTGGTGATAGAACTGGGGCCAGTGTGGTCCTCAGACTGTATATGAGGGTCAAAAGTGATGCAGGAATCCTTGAACGTGAAATGCCTAGAACCTATCACACACCACTAAAGTTATCCAAAAGCTGTATCTGGGTAATCCAATACAGCATCCACAGTTTTGGCTTCATTGGTGCTTTCTATATCTCACATATGTTGTTCTCTTGGGAATTTCTAGTGGGTTTCAATGTATGGAAATATGCATGGGATAATAGAGTTTAAAATATAATCAAATACTCATAAAATGACTCTATAGTGTTTACTTTGAGCCATTTCAAAATATAAAATTCTTTTGTTATTATTCTGTAAATTTTATCTAGAAATTCAGAAATAAATGGTAAAATGTATTTAGATCACTTTAAATTTTTTCTGTCATATTATTTTCACATTGAATAAACCTTTATTTTCTTTAATATTTGACATTAACTAATACATTTGGAAATGCCCAGTAGTTCTTATAGTTATAGTTAAGATGTTTCTTCATTTTCCTCTGTATTGATCCTACATCACTTATTGGTCTTCTATTTTTCATTTGTAATTGTAATCTAAGAATGGAATATATAAACATATACATGGTAGATGATAGGATGATTGATAGAAACATACATAGATGATAGTTGATAGATAAATGTACAAAGAGGATCAGTATGTTAGATAGAAGATAGGCTAGATAGATTAGATAGATAGATGTTAGAATGATATAGAAAGAAGGTAAATGATAGGTAGACATTTGTACATTTAACTGATTCATTTCTTAATAGAAACTAAGAGATTTGAAAGTTGATTTAGTATAAGTAGTTAAAGAATATAGATATTTTTGTCCTGAATGAATTATTGGTACACTCCTTTCACTTAAACTAGCAAAGGTACAAAAGTAGTCACCATTAGCATACAGTGTTCTCCATTCTTATTTTCTCAAGAGTTTGCAAAAGTCCAAGGAGTGAAATATGCTCTTAATGGGCAAAGACTGTTTCCTTTTCAACCAACAAGGAAGATTATCTCCATAAAATATTCTCAGACAAATTTGGCACTCAGAAAACAAATGTACCTGGAGATAATTATACTGGCCATTCTAAGAAATGCCTACTGGATACTCAGGCCACACAATTTTGACCCCAAGTTGCATTAATGGTCTCCTTACTCCATAGTAGCCCTGGATTGAATGTCTTCTTTTGTTACTATCTCCCTTCCATTTTTTCTTTTGCCTAAATACAATGCCATTATCATCGCAGATAATCTTTTTTTCAAAGTTGGTTTGTGGTCTTTTAGGGAGTCCACTCCCAGTAAAAGTAAGGGGCACCTGTCAGAGTGAAGGAAGCCTCTACTTCCAATTATTTCTGCCCTGCAGGCACTACTTCATAAAGGAGCTTTCTTTGCCAAGTTCTAGTTATTATTTCTTGAGGCTTTTTATCCCCTTTCCAATATCCCTCTAGAGACCAAAACTTCTGACAGAACTGCAACTTTTGTGACACTAGCTGTTACAGGAATCTCTTATTATTTTTGCTTTTTTTTTTTTAACTTCCAGGCTCTTTACACACTTATAATTGCATGCTTTGCACTTTTCCATTCGGAATAAAGTGGCATTCTGTAAACTGTTTTCCCTGTTTTCATTTCCATAGATAATGATAGAAAATTTTTAAAAAATCAAGAAAAAAATTGTTGGATAAAAGTACCAACATATTTCAATTATTTCTATGTCAACTCCAATTCTCTGTTCTTTTAAACCTTGTTCTCTGAATACCACAAAGGTTTTTTAAAGACAGTGTGATGGAAATACTTTCACCTTTGAATGTTCACACAAATGTGTTTTAGAGGACCTTTTTCAGTGATGCTAGCCTGGCCAAGATCATATACACTATGACACTTCATAAACACTTACTGTCTGTGCATGCCAGCACTTTGTCTGTTGACCAAATAAGTCAGAGAGTTAACCACACTGAATCAACTCCATTTGGGCTATGACTGGAGAGGTGTCACAGTCAGAAAGCTCCTTATGTATGTGCATAAGGACTCTTGAGAAAAGTCTGGACTGATATATGTAGCTCTAATCCCACTGCTGAGAACTGGAGGAAATCTGGGGATTGTAAGGTAGACCATCTAGAAGAACTGGTTAACTCCAGATTCAGTAATGAGGAAGAGTGTTTAAGGAATAAACCCACTATGAACCTCTCTGTTACACAGCCACATCTCTCCAAACACAGACACATGTACGCACACACACACAAAACATGTACACTGACATATGTGTGTATGTATATGCTCATGTAATTAGTATGTCAGTTCAGATACTATCATTATAATTTAGAATCTACCTGATTTTACAAATTGTTTTGTAGATCAAGCATATTAAAGTTCAATCTAAGAACGCATTTGCATAATTTTAAATTGACCAAATGAGCTTGCTTATTTGTGTGAATTGTATTCCATAGTAACGTGTGCATGTATCTGCATATATATATATATATACATATATATATGCAGTCAAAAATGAATCTAATTGCAAATCAATTTAAAAAACTGACCATCTTAATTATATAAATTCAGAAAAATTGTACTGTTACAAGTCAATTGAGAACACCAATGAGATTTTAATAATTAAAGCAATGGTATTAAAAGATTTTTTTTCATAGATATGAAATTTCAAATCTATTTTTCTTTCAACTGTAAATATAGATTTGCAAAGCATAATTTGATGATTAAGGAAAAGCCCAGCTTTGTTATGTGAATCAAGACTGTAGTCACAGTTCTAAGGGAAATGAGACAAAAGCCATGCTATGAATTCAAGTCCAATGTTGGCTATATACTTATTTCAAAACCAGTCCCAGCTATAGTGGGGCACATTATCACAAAGAACAAAAATAAATAGAGCTAAAAAATACATTAACACACAATAAACAAATATAAATGTTGCTGTTAAACACTTTTATCTGTCTGGGCCAGATCTTCCTAATGTAGTCTCTATTATAGGACAGTGAGAGATTAAGAATATCAAGACAAGTTGAGGAAAGTGCTCCAAAAAAAGAGGAATGGGACACTACCAAAACCAAACAAAAAGCTGTGTGTGCTGTGATGTGTATTTAATCCCAATCCTCAGGTGGCAGAAATGGGCAGATTTCTGTGAGTTTGTAGCCATCCTTAATTACATAGTAAGTCCCAGAAAATCCAGGACTATATAGTGAAGTCTTATCTAAAAAACAAAACAAAACAGAAAAAACTTGTTTAAATTACCTACTTAATTTAGCTCTCAAATCCCCAGACACACACACTAACTCCTAATCAATTGAGAGGCAGCTTTAGTATTATAAATATCATCAATCCCCCTACATCTTCCATAACTTGCTGATTTACTTACGTTTAGTTCCATTTACTGTTTGGAAATCAGACAGAATTACAAGCTCTGTTTGCTTTACTAAGGATACCTACAGATGCCACTGTAAAATAAACATACAAACACAAACACATATTAAACATATAATATTGGTTGTTAGTAAGTTACCACTGGTTTAGAACATGGTCTTTGTATCTCATTGCTAGTGTTTACAGTCCTAGCTTTTTCAAAATTTAAACAGCATTTAAAGTTTTAAGGCAATAAAATGAGGAGACCTAGTGTCCCTACTTCACACAGAAAGCAGCATGTAGAAGTTAACCACATGGCACATATGATCATATTTTTCACAGTACTGTCACAAATTGAGTAATATGCAAATTATTTAGAATCCTGTTTATTGTAGCATAATTGAGACTAAAAGTAGATTGGAAAAAACAATATAATTTCTGAGAAATATCTCTGAGGCATACACATTGAAGGTACTTTTAGGCTCATGGAGAAATGATTTCTTGGATTATAAGTACAATGAATTTGTCCACATCTGAATTAGTTAGTTTGATTTGACAATAGCTTTCTTCCTAGCTAATCAAAGTAGTTTTCCCTTATTCACTGGTTTTGTGGCTAAAATGGTATAGGGAATTACTGAGTGTAGGTATAGAACACTGCTTTCTACTCTTTATTGCAATTCTGCAATAGACACTTCCACATGACCCCGAGATTCAGTGTAGTTCATAGAGAGCCAATTTTCAGTTTGGAGCAGAAACTCGAATGGTTCTGTCACATTATAGCATACCCCATATTACTGGTTGATTCATGCTGCTCAAAGGCTGAACTTATACTGCCATTTGACCGAAGCTGGCCCTCATGGACATAGACCATAACTAACAAGTACTGCCAACAAATGATTCAAGAATGCTGTGTAGTGAGGAGAGATTTTTTTTTTTGGTTGGGAAAATCAATAGTAACTAAGTTGCCTGCTGAATGATGTTGCTTGAAGCATTATAAATACCACAATCAAGAAATTCCCCTTACATCTCTTCTTTTGGGGTTACTAATATCTTCTCACATAGCTTGGAGCTAAAAATAAGTGAGTAAGTATAGCAGGGGCTATTCGGTATTAATTCCTAAATGGTGGCCTTTCACGTTCATTCTTGTACTATAAATAGGGCAAGCCTGTTTAGCTCTATGTGTTCCCTGAAATGAGCAAAACTATTTCCATCTCACTCAGAAGCTGTGAGCTCCAGGCCTAAAGATGCTCAGTTTAGCCAGTGGTGTGGTGTGGGCAATACATGAGATCAAGAACTGATTGGCAGTTCACAACCACAGAAAGTACTTAAAAGAACTGAAAGGTTTCTTACATTCAAGTGCCTGAAATTTCCCTTTCCACCTTCAGTATAGGAATGGCCATATATCAAACGTCTATGTTCAGCACAACATAAATTTGCCCACTATTTTTGGTCTTTTATGTTTAATCTATTTATTCCATCAAACAAACAACAAACAAACAAACAAAAAATACTTGTAACTTGATAGATGCCAAGGACAACATGAAATTCTTGAGATAAAGTAGCAGTCCCAAATAATCTAAAACTTAAATAATCACAGTGACTTAGATGTAAATATTTTATTCTGTTTTTCAAGAATATGTGTGTGTGTGTGTGTGTGTGTGTGTGTGTGTGTGTGTGTGTGTATGAGCATATGAGCACATGTGATTGCTAGAGCCTGTAAAAACTAGAAGAGGGCATGAAAGTGGAGTGACAAACAATTGTGAACTGCAGGACAAGGGTGCTGTGGCACACCTGGGTGCTCTGCAGGAGGTCAACAAATTCTTTTTTATTTCTCTTTATTAATTTACTTATTTTACATTCGGAGCACAGTTTCTACTCCCTCCTCTCCAACCATTCCCTCCCTCCATCTCCAGTCTGCCAAGCCCTCAACTACTCCTCTTCTATTTCTGTTCAGAAAAGGGCAGGCCACCCATGAATATCAACTAACCATGGCATATCAATCAATTTATTGTAGGACTAGGCACCTCCCCTAAAACTAAGGCTGGGAAAGGCAGCCCAGTATGAGGAATAGTTTATCAAAGCCGGCCAAAGCATTAGGGGTAATCCTTGCTCTTACTGTTAGGAGTCCCACAAAAGACCAAGCTACACAACTGGCACATATATGTAGAGGGCATAGGTGGTCCTATGGATTCTCCCTTGTTGTCAATTCAGTCTCTGTGAACTCCTATGAGCCTAGGTTATTTGATAATGTGGGTTTTCTTGTTATGTCATTGACCCCTCTGGCTTGCACAGTCCATTCCTGTCACTTCAGGAAGATTATCCAGTTCAGTCTGTTGTTTTGTGGTAGATCTTTGCATCCGTTTCCATCAATTACTGGATAAAACTGCTTTGATGACTATTGGTTAAGATGCGTAGACAAACACACACACACACACAAACACACACACACACACAAACACACACATATATACACACACACACACACACACACACATATATATATATATATTAGACATCAGAACATCATTAGACATCATTATGTTGACATTTTGTTCTCTAATCATGTTTGGTTCTATCCTGTGTCTCCGGACCATTCTGTCTTTGGTTCCTGAACTTCAGGCAGTCAGGGCTGAGCTCATTCTAGTGGTATGGGTCTCAGGCTGGACCAGTCATTGCTTAGCCACTCCCACAATTGCTCTGCCACCTTTACCCCAGCACCTCTCATAGGCATATTGCACTCTGTAGGTCAAAGCTTAAGTGGCTGGGTTGGTGTTCCATTCCCTCCTCTGGAAGTCTTTCCTGGTTACAGGGAATAGCCAGTTCATTTTACATGTCTGCTATTGCACACACTCAAAACAATGAGCTTGAAATTCTTGACCAAGTAATATTTGGCTCTTTTAATTGTTTTAGAAGACTCACATCTTCACCAAAAATTTTACGTTTATATATTAGAAAAGTGAAATTAAATAACTATTTAGTATTCTAATAATTCTGTCATACTAAGCTATATTTTACACTGTGACAAAACATAAGACATTACCATTAAGTTCCCAAGCTACAGTTTGCCTAGCAGAAGTGGTATATCAAATACAGGATCCATATAGAAGTGCACAACTGAAGGTGCTGATTTGTGAAATCCTTTTACACTTAAGAAAATAGCACTTAGCATTGTATTACATCTCTAGATTTAAGCATTAAACATTTCAACTTCCAGGTGGCATAGAAATATTATATTTTGTTTTTTTCAAAATAAATAAAAAGAACTCTTGCCTAGCAGAAAGTATCTAGAACTTACATAAAAAAGAGGATTTAGTACTGGGACCCAAATAAACCGAATTAATCAGCATTACACCTTATAAACCACTACAGCGAAGAAGGAAACTACCTCTATTTTAAACTGAAATTTGGCTGTAATTCTACATGTATATTTAGTGAAAAAAAAGCAACTGAAACACTATTAGAAACTCTAACATTTAGAAAGTGAAGTGTGTTATACCAGATTGAAACAAATTTTATTTTGTTTTTTGGGTGTTCTATTATTGAAAGATAAAGTTGGATGAGTAATGAGCAGGAGAACATCTGAAAAACTTGGTAAAGGATAAGAATATGATTAAAATATATTTAAAAAATGTTTTAAATAAAAAAGAGCAACTGTGAGTAAAAATATTTTTTTAAAAATATGAGATCAGAATTACAAATAAGATTCAAATAATTATTTACATAGCACTAAATATATGAAGTTACCAGGTATTAATTTTAATTATGAACAAAATTACATAAGAAGCATATTGGTTCCCAGGCATACATAAACAAAATATTTTGTTCTCTATTTTTCAATGCAGCCTCACAAAATTTGGTAGCTTACAATACCTTCTGAGTTTATTTAGCAAAATGAATTAAATAAGGCACTGAAAATGCTATCTAAAATATTGCTAAAATTTGAAAGAATTGAGATTTTTATTATATGTGCCTATTTATAACCCAATTATAGAGAAACTCCTGCAAGAATTAATACACCAGGAAAATTCTATCTGGAGAAGTTATATATTCTAAGTTCTAATTTATAGTTTACTGGATCATATTACTTTCAGCTGTTGCCAAGAGTGGTCTTTAAATGAATAGATTAGGAAATTATCTTCTGGGAACTTGCAAAATTTGAGGTAAGGTAAGGTAGAATAGGAAGTATCTAAACATAACTGGGTTTTCAAAAATAGATAAATAAATAAGTAAATAAATAAATAAATAAAAGTCTACAAAATGACAGAAGTTTAGTCTGTTTGTGAAATGCACCTACCTACAAGAGAAATGAGATTAGTTAGAAAAAGTGAGATAAAAAAAAATCTCAGCCTAAAATTATTCATATTTATTATTAAGAATTAAATTCGTCAATTTTCTATTATCTATGATAATTAGCCTCTTTGGAGGAACTAAAATAGATTATGTGGTTAAGTTGCATAAAAATGATTAATGTATAAAGTGCTGGTATTCCTGAATAATTATACCAAGAAAGACAATATAAAACCAAGCGTTCTTGCCAGTTTTTATAAATACTTTATTATTTATTTGACAAGGAGAAATTCATAAAGTAGTGCTAAAGTGGAATCTAGAAAAACAGATAAATATAATAGACTGCAATTATAGGCAACAGGAAACTCTCAAATACCAGCTCTGTGTTCTGGTTAATTCTCTTAACTAACTGTGAAATGTTCCATAGAAACCATTATTCCAGTGTGCTCTCCTCAATTCAAGTAAAATATGTTGGGACCACCAAAGCAATGATAACTTAGAAGAAGTTGAGCATAGTATGATTTACTGAAGATTTATATTTCAACCTCAAAAACAGTAAAACCCATATCAGAAATGCTATGCAAGAATTCTCAAAGTGTTTAGTAGTTGTAAAGTCCACAGTTTCTATAATTACATCTGAGAGTACATGAAAATTGGCCTTCATTTGAGTTAACTTAATATTGTCTATTTTATTGAAAGTTATAATATGTTATGCTTTGTAACTATATGTCAAAACAATTGTATGTACTTCCAAGAAATCTATGTTTGCATTCAGTACCTAATTTTGATATTTTACTGTCTCAAACCTCTAAGAAATGAAGACAAACAGTAAGCCAGTCAGTACAGTCCCTTCATAGTAATTGGATTGGGGAAAGACAGATGTCATAGGTATAATCTAATAGTGAGTTATATATTAGGATCATGAGTTATGCAAACATGTATCATGAGCCACCATAAGCTGATCATGGATTCCTATCATCCAAAGTGTTTAATAAAGCATGTGAAATATTTATTAATCAAGAATCAAAAGGCAATAATCAAGTACAACTGAAAATGTTAAATTCCCTGAAATATTCATTTGCCCTAATGCCAGATACATTTGCTACAGCATAAAATTACTGTAAACACTTGACCTACTTTACGTACTAAATTGTTCAACTTCTTAAAATCAATCAAAGTTGGTTGTATAATGGTTTTTCAAACATGAAGGGAACTGTTTTCATTGTACATGTGAGTAATTTTCAGAAAGTACTTCAATAACTGAAAATCTATTTGATTACTTAGTAAATCACAGATAACAAGAAAACAGATTACATAAGTAAATACAAATAATTATGTTCTCTAACATGAGACTGCAGATTTCTTAGTATGTAGACTATGAAAATTATACTATTGATAATCACAAAATAAAATATAAGAAAAATACAAGAACATGATAAATAATACCTCCCCTTTTTCATTTAAAACCCTTCCAAATAAATGTAACAGGTGATACTTTACTGTGGAATACAGTTGCTAATAAATGAAAATTCTATAGAGTGTATTTATATCTTTTAAAAATAAATCAATCTTCCCATTAGAATACATAAATTTGAAAACCTTTTTTATGTTGTACTAAATCAATAAGGAATGACTCTACCCAAAAGATAATCATCCTAAAATCCACACCACCAGAGAAACTAGGAAACAAAGAGAACCCTAAGAGAGACATACATGGTCCCCCAGAGAAGGTGAAAGTGACAAGATCTCCTGAACAAATTGGAAGCAGGGGGACAAGTGAGGTGAGAGGGAGTTATTAGAAAGAGAAAGGGAGAAGAGGAGGGAGACAAGCACATGAGGGAGCAGGAATATTGAGTCAAGGAAGAATAGAGGAGAGGAAGAAAAGAGATACCATAATAGTGGAAGCCATTATAGGTTTAAAGAGAAATTTGGCACTAGGGAAATGTTCAGAGATCTAAAAGGATGACCCTAAATAACAATTGAAGCAATAGTGGAAAGGCAACTTTAAATGCCCTTCCTTGAAAATGAAATTGATGACTACTTTAGATGCCATCTTAGAGCCTTCATTCAGTAGCTGATGAAAGCAGAAGCAGATACGAACAGCTCACAGCTAAACACTGAGCTGAACTGGAATCCAGAGAGGGAGGAGGGATGACAAAGGGATCAAGAACAGGCTGGAGAAACCCACAGAAGCAGCTGACCTGAAAAAGAGGGATCTCATAGACCCCCAGACTGATAACAGGGAAATAAACATAGGACTGACAAATACCCCTTGAATGTGGGTGTCATTTAGGAGGCTGGGGCAATCTATGAGGCCTCTGGTAGTGGATCAGAATTTCTCCCTAGTGCATAAATGGATTTTTGGAGCCCATTCCACGTGAATGGATACTCTTTCAGCCTAGCCACATAGGGAAGGGCCTAGACCCTGTTCCAATGATATAACACACTTTGAAGATTCTCCCTTGGTTGGCCTCACTCTCTCTGGTGAGCAGAAAGGGGATGAGATATGGTGTTGATGAGATAAAAGGGGAGGAGGAAAGGGAGAGGGAACTGGGATTGACATGTGAAAAAAAAAGTTGTTTCTAGTTTAAATTAATTAAATAAAAAGAGTGGCTCTAACTTCATCCCCTCCTACCACCAAAAAAAAAAAAAAAAAAAAAAAAAAAAGAAAAAGAAAAGAAAAAAAAAAAAAAAAAAAAGGGAGGGGGTAGGTAACAACTCCCTGATTGTGCTGTAGCACTATTTTAATGAAGACTCTATTTCCATTCATTCCAGATAGAATGGGAAATGAAATATCAAAGACATACTGAGTCCATGTCCACATTTCGTAACTAACCAGGTGCTTAAAATTACCTACAGGAGCTTGAGAAAGTCGTTATTAATGAGAGCGTGGATGGCTAAGACAGATGTAGTATGGATGACAAATGTTTCAAAGCTCCAAACTGGAGTTCCCTGCACAATTTGCTGGCAATCAGTACCCCAAGAACTTTCACTGACCTCTGAGATCTTCTTCATTCCACAACTCAGCAATAGGACTTATGAAGCTTATAGATGGCAGAACTCCTACAGATTAGCTTACAGTGAAAATGACAACCACAAAACATAATTAACACAATGAAGAAGTAGGTTTGGGGCTGACAATGTGTCTGAAATTGGCAGAGTGCTTGCCTAGCATGTAAGCAAACATAACTTCCAGCCATAATTGTTTGATGGTGAAAACAGGAGAATTAAAATTTCATCACTGTTACTCTACTACATAAGATGATAAAAAACTAACCTGAGAAACATGAGACATTGTCTGAAAGTATATTAGTATACAGTAGTGATGTTAGGATCTCAAGATCTACATACAGAAAACATTTAAATTATATACATTACAATTTTTACAACATAAAGTTAATAAGTTATACCTAATGAATGAATGAATAGAATGCAATAAATACATACTTAGAAAGAGCAGCATAGAGACAGAATCTTCTCTATTAAAGCAGTGTGCCACTTCATCTGCATTTTCAATTCCCATGTGCTCAATATACTAAGATTTTTCCTAATGATGTATGTGTATGTATGTATGTTTGTATGTTGTGCTGTGAATTGAGAATTGACTTCATATGTGTTGGTATATTAAAAAAAAAAAAAGGAAAAAAATAAAGGGTAACAGTAAGAAATGTCCTATAAGGAGGCAACTGTTCAAGAACTTGAATGGGGGAAAGACCTGTATCCAGCATCTAGAATTCATTAAGTACTTTTCAAGTGCCATTCTTTACCGGGACTTCACTCACTGTAATGCGAGAATGAAGATACGTTGTGAATCTTATTGTAGAATACTCATTGTGAGTCCATTAGCAACCTTGACAAAAGTGCTTTTGCACATATAGGGTTTACTATGAGCTTGCTTGGAAGCAGATCATGAGATGAGGCTTTACAGTTTGTAAGATTTAGTGAACCAGGGTTGTAAGAATGTAAAAAAAAAAAAAAAATATGCAGATAGGGAAAAAAAGTGTGAAGTTATATCATCAACTTCATGATCTCTATTCTACAGAAAAACTCTAAAACATGGTGAAAACATAAACTTCAGGAGTATTACACCCAAATCATGAGGGAAATAATTTAAATAATCACATATGGAATTCTTTGGTGGAAAACTGGTCTTAGAAGTTAAGACTTTAAGCCTTATTCTCACTAAAAGGTATGATTGAAAGGCTTCCAGAGGTCCAAGGAACAAAGAACAAGGAATTGCCAGCGAGTGTGACTGACAAATGATTCTGTTAGTTATGCAATGTCTATTTAATGACTGATTTGCATTTCATTCCCAAGGAAAAGCAGAATATTTGTGAAGTAATTAACGGTCCTTATTTATGTATTGACTTGCTCATTAGCAAAATCTTGATGTATAATGTTGAGAAGAACATCGTGGTGTTACCTTGAAACTCACTATATTTGAATTGATGATAGCGACATATGTACTTCTTGACACATAACAGTTTGCTTGGGGGCATCAAAGCATCAAAATCCAAACAAAAATGGAATTAATATAAAATCAGATCCACTGACTTTTATAGCCATTTGTCTTGCTACATATTTGATGTGATCACAAATATATAAGATTCATTGTTTGTTGCTTATTTAGCAAGTGGACATTGTCTTGAAGTCAGATATGCCTTGTAGTTACAAATCTCCTAACAAGTGTTTGGTAACATGTTAAAAGAATGAAACTTGTTTTTCTCACAATCACATATCAAGTCTACAATCTCTATCAATTTTGTATACATTAATTGAGACATATCTCATACATTCTATCATTTTTCAGCTTAAAATGTGCAATTAAAAATGTTTGGTGCTCTCGTGAGATTATGCAACAAACCATGTCAGAAGAAACTCTTATCTTTACTAGCATTGATACCTCAGTGTTTTCTGATGGGAGATGTCATTCTGTAAATATGTTTCTCATGCCGGTTAATGAATAAAGTACTGTTGGCCAATAGGAAACCAAGATAGGTGGGACTAGGAGACAACGAAGATTTGAAGAAGTAGTAAGGGTCAAGATGGAGAGTCTGGAGAGAGCTGGACGCCAGCTGGTTCTGGGGTAAGACCACGTCGAATTATTAGATTAACAGAAACCGGTTAATACTTAAGACAGAGCTAGCCAATAAGAAACAAGTAACAGGCCAACAGCATTACATCTAATACAGAATCTCTGTGCGTTAATTGGGGCAGGTGTGGCAGCAGGACAAGACCAGCATCTTGCAGAAAAAAACCTACTCTTTACATATTGCGCCCACATGGCTAATAAGAACTTCCACTTAAAATTAAAAAAGGGATTTAGAAACAAGAGAACACAGACAAGCAAGGCTTCTTAATAAAAGCATTTTTCTGGGTGGGATTATGTTTTGTGTAAGGCAAGCAAAGTTTTGCGTAGCTCCTTTAAGGGAGGTTCCTGACTCAGCATAAGTGGCATAAAACAACAAGGTTTTTAAGAAACTCTGCTAATAATCCATTGGTGTGTATGAGAGCTGGCAATGGCAATGATCACATCTCCAAGCCGGCAGCATGCTGCTGGAGGGCAGTTCTGACCAAGGCAGCAAGCTCAGCTCTCAGTGCTGGCAGTAAAATAGCTGCCACCATCTTGGATCAACCATGGCTAACACAGCTATGACTTTCATTTTAGCAATGTTGTTGTTTACCAGATAAGAGTCGTGGCCACAAAAAGATAAAGATTTACAGTAAAGACAGATTCACATTAAGAAAAACTACTAAAGGTTTACAGAGTATTCTAAAATACATGTAGGCTTGGGAGAGAAAAGAAATAAAATGGTTTTAAAAAGACAGAGAACAGCTGGGAGTGGTGGCACACACCTTTAATTCCAACACTCCGGAGACAGAGGCAAGCAGATCTCTGTGATTCCAAGTAAACGTGGTATGCAGAGTGAATTCCAGGACAGATAAAAGTTACACAGAGAAACCCTGTCTCAAAAAATGAAAAAATAGATGTCAAAGAAACAGAGTAATAAAAAAGCATGTAAAGATGGAAAGCACAGAAAAATTATGGAGGCTATATGCTATTCTGTTGTCTTGAAATTGTTTGACTGCTGAGGAAATAACAACTGTTAAAACAAATGCTGCTGGATCAATTCAATTTATATATTTTAAAAATGCTTTGACTTCAAAATTTAAGTTTAAGGACAAGTTACTTGGGAAAAGGATTTCTATTTTTCTTTTCACAGAAAATGAAAAGCTGTGGATTCCTTCCGGACTAATGTGGTTTGATCAAGCCAGACACCCTGAAACAGAGTAGCTAGTGATCCAACATTCAAAACAGCTTGGACAAAGCATCCTTGCAGACTACAGCCAGGATTTCTGCTTCTTCTTAGGATTCCCCCTTGACAGCGCCCCTTACAGCAGGAAGTAGTTTGGAAGGAGCGATGCCCAAATTCCCAAATATTGTTTATAAATGTTTGTTTACATTTAAATGGGGTTGGTTATAAATGGTTAATGATCACAACCAAAATCTTTTTAAAGGTAAACAGGGGATTATGGTATAGATATGAATACTTTGTTTTGGAATGGATTTTTATATATTGATACAAGTTAAGGTCAACTTTGTGATATGTGTATTTCTCCTTGTTTAGGTATTTTTTATATAGCTCATTTAGAAATATAATGTACAATTTAGTACAGATTTTGATAGTTATCTATGATAGTCAAAACTTATGGTTATGTTAGTTAGGATTTCTGATACACAGAGATGTATTTGAAATAGATAGGAATTCTTGACACCTTTCAAAGACCTACAGAATATGGCACTTAAAATGGTTTAGGGCTTTTCTTGACTGTGAGACATAACTGTTCCTGGCAACCCCACTGCATCAGAAAGGAAGATATACATTTGAAGAAAGGCAATATGAAGTTTACTTTCAGTATGGCAAGACTAGCCAATTGGACAAGATACTGCTCTTGTCTGGACTGGTTGACTTTATGCTGTATAAACTGGACATGCAGGACCCACAGAAAAGTGACTGCTGATTCAAGATGGATATGGCTACAGAGTTCCCTGCTTCATGGAAGAGTCTGCCAGACAATCTTCAGGACACAAAGAAAAAGTGACTGACAAACTTCCAATACAAGTAGACAGTTTAAAGTTTCTTGCTTTGCTGAAGTGTCTGCTAGACATACTATGGCCTATGGGCTGAATATGGAAAATTACAGAAGAACTTCAGTTGACTTATAAGGCAAGATGTGTCTGTCATTTCTAGAGATTATATATTATCCTTCTGTGGTCTTTGAGGGATTTGAAGACAAATAGTTATTTTTCTTAGTTAGAATTAAAGATAAGTTACATATAGGACTACAGACTCACAAAGATACGATAGATGATGGAATATTTTCTTTAAATCTTACTAAATGTTATTGGACTAAATATTGTTAAATGTGATTCTTACTTGATAACTGTTGTGTGATATATTTTGCTATGTTAAGGTTAAGCACCTTCTTTTTATTTTAGACAGAGAAGAGGAGATGATGTGAGATTTCATTCTGTAAATATGTTTCTCATACTGGTTAATGAATAAAGCACTGTTGGCCAATAGGAAAGCAAGATAGGCAGGTCTATGAGACAAGGAGGATTCGAGGGAGTGGGAAGGAGGAGTCAAGATGGAAAGTCGAGAGAGAGCAGAATGCTGGCTGGACTCTCCGGTAAGATAAGACCATGTGGAGATTAATAGAAATGGGTTAATAATTAAGACAGAGCTAGCCAATAAGAAACTAGTAACTGGTCAACAGCATTATATCAAATACAGAGTCTCTGTGCATTAATTGGGGCTGGTGCAGCAGCAGTACAAGACCATCAGCGGGTGGAAAAACCTTACTCCTTACAGTCCTGAGGTTTTCACATTGTCCCATTCTCTGCATATTGTCTACTTGAAAGAATTTGTGCTAATTGGTACCTATTACAAGAAGAGATTACGCTAATGAAGGTTAAGCAATGTACTTATCTATGAGGATTGCAATATATCATTAAAAATCATTTTATTGTTATGGTACTTTTGTAGAATAATAAGAGTAGATACTTCCCTTGGTCTAGTCACAAGTTTGTGATCATTTTAGAACTGTCAATTATGGGCTCAATCCCACAGAGTAGGTGTTAAATCCCATTTAAAAAAATAATGGTTTCTTCCATAATATCTGTGTCACTATTGTACTTATATGTCTTTTAGGCTATTCTTTTGTATCTATATAATATTGATGGATATATTTCTTCTCTGGTAGCATCTGGAATCACTTCTGGAAGAATAAATGTCTGTAGGGTGAATCTTCAAGTTGGGCCCCAACTCAATTTCAATTTTAAGATGTATGTTAGCATTGTCCTTAGCAATAGGATGTAGCCATCATGTTTGGGGGATCCTAAAAAGATGCAGACATCCTGGCTGTAGTCTGGAAGGATGCTATGTCCCAACTATTTTGAATGTTGGATCACCAGCGACTCTGTTTCAGGGTGTCTGGCTTGATCAAACCACATGAGTCTGGAAGTAATCCATAGCTTTTCATTTTCTGTGGAAACAAAATTAATCCTTTTCCCAAGTAACTTGTCCTTAAACTTAAATTTTGAAGTCAAAGCATTTTTAAAATATGTAAATTGAATTAATCCAGTAGTATTGATTTTAATCAGTTGTTGTTATTTCCTCAGCAGTCAAACAATTTGAAGACAACAGAATAGCATATAGTATCCGTAGTTTTGTTGTGTTTTCCATCTTTACATGGCTTTTTTTATTACTCTGTTTCTTTTACATCTATTTTTTCATTTTTTTGAGACAGGGTTTCTCTGTGTAACTTTTATCTGTCTTAGAATTCACTCTGCATACCAGGTTTACTTTGAAATCACAGGAGATCTGCGTGCCTCTGTCTCTGGAGTACTTGGATTAAAGGTGTGTGCCACCACACCCAGATCCTCTTTGTTTTTTTAAAATAATTTTATTCTTTTTTTCCCCATGCTTACATATATTTTAGAACACACTGTAAACCTTTAGAGGTGTTTCTTAATATGAATCTGTCTTTACTGTAAATCTTTATCTTTGTCTGGCCACGAGTCTTTATCTGTTAAACAACAACATTGCTAAAATGAGAGTCATAGTTGTTTCTGCCACGGTTTATCAAAGATGGCAGCAGGTACCTTTACCCCAGCAGTGAGACCTGTGCTCATCGCCTTGGTTTGTGCTGCCATCCAGCAGCATGTTGCTGGCTTGGAGATGTGGTCACTGCCATTGCCAGCCCTTGTACACATAATAAATTTTTGACAGTGCTTCTTAAAAGCCTTGCAGTTTTTTGATGCTTATGCTGAGTCAGGAAATTTCCCTTAAAGGAGCTGAGCAAATATCTGCTTGTCTCTGGCAGAGTCCAACCCAGACAAAAGCTGTTAGTAAGAAGCCTTGCTTGTCTTTCTTCTTTTGTTTCTAAAACCCTTTTTTAAGCTTTTGTTAAATTTTACGTAGAAGTTCTTATTAGCCACGTGGGCACTATATGTAAGGAGTAAGGTTTATTCCGCCTGCTGCTGGTCTTGTTCCACCGCTACACCAGCCCCAATTAATGCAGAGACTCTGTATTGGATATAATGCTGTTGGCCAGTTACTAGTTTCTTATCGGCTAGCTCTGTCTTAATTATTAACCCATTTCTATTAATCTCCACGTGGTCTTATCTTACCGGAGAGTCCAGCCAGCATTCTGCTCTCTCTCGACTTTCCATCTTGACTCCTCCTTCCCACTCCCTCGAATCCTCCTTGTCTCATAGACCTGCCTATCTTGTAAGAGAAGCATATTTACAGAATGACATCTCCCATCACAGGACTATATGTATACCTCCATTAAATCCCTTCTCTCAAAATTCCGGAATATGTGGAAGAATAAACACAAATACTTTCAGAGACAGAGGTAGAGGATGACTACAAGGAAACAACATTATCCTGACTTAACAGTACTGATGCACATATTACCTTATAGAAACAGTAGCAACATGCAAAAGGACTTGCACAAGTTCATGCCAGATGAAGTACAATACTAAAAGCAGTAAGTTAATGCCCTTAGCCAAGATCCTGTTTGCAATTGAGACCTGCTCCTAAAGGAAATTAACAGCTTCCCTGAAATGCACATCATTGTGTATATCTACCCAAGTCTAACACAGGAACCGTTCCCAAGTGTAGTTCTACAATACAAGACAAATTCCATGGGGTTTTGGTGGACTTTTTGTTTTCCCATATTTTATCTTGCTGTATATTTCTGTTTGTTTTAATTATTGAAGTAAAGAAAGAAAGAAAGAATGGATATAAAATTGTATAGACAACAAGATAGGGAGGGCTTGAGTGGAAATAAAAGAAGAAATATGATAAAAGATATTGTATAAAAAGTAATGAATAAAATTGATTTAGCAAATATAAGAAAAAGAAAAATGTAATGATGCATGAACATAAAGAGAACTTTTCATTACCCTAAATGGAAGAAATGAGATTGGGCATCTTTGTTGTGTTCTAATCTAAAAGGAAATGATCTCAGTTTGCCTCAATGTAGTATAATATTGTCTATGAGTTTGTCATAAATTGCCCTATTAATTTTAGTGATTTTCTATATATTCCCAACAGCACCACAACTTTTATAAGAAATTCCTGATAAACTTTGTCACATGTTTTTTCAGGCTCAATCAAGATGACTATGTAGTTTCTGGCTTAAGTTCATTAATACAGTGCTCCTATTTATTGGTTTCCATAGGTTGACCAAATTTACATCTTCATGATACAGACCATTAGGATATAATACATGTTTTTTTTTTTTACTTCAATTTAAAACCTTTGTGTATGTGCATTTTGGGTGCATGAATATCTTTGCAACACCTTTGAACAGATCCTATAGATGACATAAAAGGGAATGGAGTCCTATGGAACTTGAGTCACAATGTGAGGCACAATGAAATTGCAGGCAACCAAATCTCAGTCTTCTGCAAGAATAGCCAGTGCTCTTAAACATAATCTTTTTAATTTGTTTTGTAATTTCAGTTCACAAGTATTTTGTTGAAAGTGATACAGCCATTAAGGAAATTTGATGTTTCTTAAAAATTAAAAATAAATCTATTATAAATTACAATTATTAACTCCAATATACAAAGGGTTCCATATTTTATCACTATATATTTCAACATCCATGTTTATTGCTGCTAGGAAATAAAATCATACTTATGTATCCATCAACAGAAAATAAATAATGAAATTATGGCACACATACAATATAAAACATTATTCATCAATTCACTTATTTTCAGGAAAATAATATTAATTGAGGTATCCAAAGCTCTGAAATCAAAACAACTTATATTCTCCATAATAGGAAAATTCTATTCTTTAATGTGGACATATGTACATGCAAACAACTTTAGGTGTATATAAATACAATGCTTAGGAAAAAGACTGAGAAAAATGATGAGGGCACACGTAGTGCAGACAAAGGGAGACTCATGAAAAAGAATATAAAGCTTAATTTGTATTTCTCATTTTAATTCTGTCATAGTGGAAGAAATGTAATTTGATTTCAGGAATGTGCAACTCTAGATACAGTTGATCATGTAAGAATGGTCATTTTTTGTTTTCCTGCATGGAAGTTCACTGACAATTGCAGGGTATGGGACCAGAGAAATGTTTAGTAGTTACCTTTATCTAGCTATATGTTTAATTAAGAAACAGAAAGCAATTTTATATATATATATATATATATATATATATATATATATATCCTCACCATTTAAATTTCATACCCGTACCTTACATTTATGTTTAATTATTGTTGAACTATCAAGTAAAATGTCTCAGTATCCTCACCAACATTTCTCAGTGTCTGTTTTATTTATTTCACTGTATTCATTTTCTGAATATGAAGTAGAATATTTTGTGGTATGGGTGAGAATTTTTGATGAGTCATATGTTGACATCTTTTTATGTCTTATTGTCAATTGAATATAATCTTTAGTGAGTTTAATATGGTTTCCTGGGAGATACTTTAATTGCATTATCATGTTTCATTGCTTGTCCATAAATTCCTTTAACATTTTTATAACATTTCAATTAAATATTTTAAAATTGTAAGGCAATTAGCTCATGTTTGAGTAGCCTATATTATTAAGATGTTTATTTATTTATTTATATTAATTAAATTGGAGTTGTTTCCTCACGTCTTTCCTTGTCTTATTAATTTTTCCTGTAGAGATTTAGACATTTGAATGTTCTAATATGGATACTCTGGAAACATGATCCCTGCTTTCCTTGTTCTTTGCTACTATAGATATATTGGCTGTTGTGGTCTATCTGTTTAATGGAAAATTAATAACTGAAGATTTTTTTTTGCAAATTCAGTATTCCTTTTTGTGTATGGTCACTGTGGACTCTATGCCTGAGTTTATGTTTTTCTAATGTTTTAAAAGCAATTTTAATGATTTCTAGAAAGGAAGAATAGGATATTTATATAAAAGAAAAATATCTAACCATTCTTTCTGTCTTTATTTCATGACAACATATCCCCCTCAACATTTAAGCCCATTTCCACTATTTAAGAATAATTTTAGGTAAAAGCATGCAGTTGTGTGAGTCATTTTAAAGTGTGCATGTTATTGTGACAGACATTTTTCTTTCATTTTATTGATTTACCAAATATACAATCCTTATTTAATATTATTTTGCTGCTTTACCTTACAATTTACCATATTTTTGAGTATAAACATTTTCAGAGACATATGTGATTTGACAGTAACTTGCAACTTGTGGCATTCACTTTTACAGCTTGAGGCTTTTCAGTGATTTACACCAGTCCTTCACCTAGCTATCAGACTGGTTACAGTAGACATATACAGTAATCATGAATAAAGTGTCTCCTCATATTGGAGCAAGAGCCCCAGGCTGCACACTGAGATCCCAATATTCTACCATCAAGACTGATGATATGTCAATGAGGAGTAACACTGACAACAAGAAAGTGCCATTTTGGAACTTTTGTTATTGATTCAGTTTTCTTGAAGACTGATAACCTTTGACTCTGTAAAGTTCTGATAGAGTATATTCTAACTATTTGCGCATGGCTCTTTTGGTTTTCTATGGAGAAAAGATCATGGAGCTATCATTTGCTGAAACTACTTCTTTATCTTTTCTTTAAACAAGAGTACACTGTCTGCCATATCTGAGAAACTGAAGAATTATCTGTTCGGTTCTGGGATGAGGGAAGAACCAACTACTTCAAAGATAAACATAGAGGCTACTCCTTGTGTCACAATACTGTATTTTGTTTTCAGTAATAATTATCTAGAAAATGAAATAATTTCACTCATCCAGATAATTGTGTCTTAGTTTTGCATTTCAAAGATGAAAGAATTTATTTGAAATAAAAGTAATGTATTTTTTTTCTCTGTTAGTTCCATGGAATTTTTGAAAATGAGTTTGTGACATAAATGCATGCTCATTTCTATAAAACCCTTCATTACCAACTAGTAATTTTTTGAACAACAGATAAGGAATCTTCCTTCACTATGTCCACCAACTCTAAATTACTTTGCTGTTAGGAAGAAAACAGTAATATCTAGACATCTAATATTGTAAATAGTGGTTTATAGCTTTCATTTAAAGAAATTAGTTTGAGTTATTGAGTTATATTTTCTTTTATTAGATTCTATAAAATGCTAAATTTAAATTAATAACAAATTGTTTCATGATGCTTTTGTGAACTCTGTAATTGATAGTGTGCTACAGCACATGATGGTGTATCTATAGCAAATCATCTAATTTCTGAAGTATTAAAGATTTCAGTTCTATATAATTATATATTTTTTTCTGCTTTGAATTATAATATTATGAGCTTCCAATCATGAGAGTTTCCTAAACTATGTTTATGTTTCAGTTTATATTTTTCTGGTTACATTGTTCAAATTACAGTTTTAAAACTGATGTTTTTCATGATAACATTTTTTCCTACAAACACATCATAGGGATAAGATCCATCTCAGTTATTGGAAACCATGACACCAGATTCTCTCATTAGCAAAGTGACCGGTCTGTAAAATCAATGGTCTGAATTGCCAAAGTCTGTCTAGAAAAATTCCTAGAATCTGTGGTACAGATTTTATTTATAGATAGAAACATTGATCCACTGCAGAGGTGTTAAAAGTAGTGTCATCCCTACTAGCTTTATGAATAATTGGATAGACAGAGTTTGTTGGGATGGCAGAAGCTTTTAATTATGATTGATAGCTGAGCTCTTAGCTATATTTAAATTTGAGCACATTTACTTAGCCATCAATTTCTCTAATTTAAAAATTTCTTCCCTCAGAAATTTACCATAATCACTGGCTAATTTGAATATATCCTATAAAATTAGTAAAAAGAAAATGATGCTTCTATGTTTCCACATGCATTTCTTGATGGAAAACACATACGTGTTTGTGGATGTAAATATGTGTGGTGATATATTGTTTATGTTTTATTAAAGTCACTGGAGGTCAAAATAGCAAAGCAGTCATACTTGTTATCTATAGAAGCCAGGCAGTTGTGATACAGATGTTTAATCCCAGGAATCAGGAGACATAGACAGATCATCTGTCTGAGTTCAAAGCTATCCTGTGCTACATGAGGTTGGATCAGTATAAAAGAGTAATATAGCTCATGCCTTTAATTCCAACACTAGAGGAGTGGAGACAGAAGTGATATGGCTGGACAGATAAAGGAATAAAGGACTAAGAACTGGAAACTTTTGTCTCTGAGGATTCGTGGAGACAGGATTGCCATTTGAGCTCGTCAGAGGTAAGATCTACTGACTTGGCTGCTTTGCTTCTTTTATCTTCAGCTGAAATTTGACCCACAAATATGTGTCTGGGTCATTTATTTTTTATGTTACACATATGTTTGTGTATATACATGTATACATGTATAGGAGTGGTTGAAATTACATACTCCATATTGAGTGTCTGCCTCAATAATTACGTTGCTTTTTTTCCATTTTTTTTTTTGTTGTTGTTTTATTTTACACTGCAACCACAGTTCACCCTCCCACTCCTTCTCCCACCTCCTCTTGCCTCCTCCCTAGTCCACCCCATCTCCAGTCCAATCCTCTTAAAATGTAATGGCTATTATGAGGAGAGACCATAGTCTGGCGCAATAGGTTGGGGCAGGAAAGGCTAGGGCCTTCTTGTATTGTGGCATACACTTTACATTTTTAAAACAAGAACTGTAACTGAAACCAAAGCTCATCTGTTTGGGAAAGTTGGCTGGCTAGTGAACCCCAGGCATCCTCCTATGTCCATATTTCAGGGTATGGATTATAGATTCTTGCTTTAATCCCCAAATTTTACATGTGTTTTGGGAATCCAAATTCACAAAAAAATCATACTTTATGGCAAGGATGTTACCAACTGAGCTACCTTCTCAGCCATGACAGAATGGTCTTATGATTTCACATTTAGTTTTAATTAATCAAAGTATGTGGAGTGCCATAATGGTTAACAAACTATAAATTTTAGCGTTTCCTTACCATTAATTAATTGAATTTACTACTATAATCAACCTTACAGTTTAGCAGTGAAATGCTGAGGTTCACGGTAGAAATAAGTTTAAGCCCTTTCACATTGCCAGAGAATATGAAAGTGAATGCAATTTCTTTTTTTAAATTTATTTAATATTTTTGTTTCTAATTTTATATATGGATCCCTATTCCCTCTCCCACATACCTGCCCATCCCATCCCCCCATCCATTCCCTAGGGAAGTCAAGGCATTCCATGAGGGATCATTAAAATCTTTCAAGTTATTTGGGGAAGGGCCTAGGCCTTCCCTGTGTCTCTAGGATGAGGGAATATCCCTCCATGGGAAATAGACTCCTGAAGTCCATTCCTGATTCCATTGACAGAAGCCTCATTGACTACCCAGCTTCCTAAAAGAGACCCACATTTAGGGGGTCAGGGTCAGTCCAATGCTTGTTTGCCAGCTATCTGTCTGGTGTCCATGAGCTCCCCATTGTTCAGGTTAGCTGTTTCTGTGGGTTTCTCCAGCTTGGCCTTGACCCCTTTGCTCATCACTTCTCCCTCTATGCAACTGAATTCCAGGAGTTCAGCTCAGTGTTTAGTTCTAGGTGTCCTGCTCTCATTAGCTACTAAATGAAGGCTCTAGAATGGCATGTAGGGTAGTCATCAATCTCATTATCAGGGAAGAATGTTTAAGGTAGACTCTCCACTATTGCTTCAATTGATAGTTGGAGTCATCCTTGTAGGTCTCTAGACATTTCCCTAGTACCAGATTTCTCTTTAAACGTATAATGGCTCCATTATGGTATCCCTTTTCCAATGGTATCCATTGTGGTATCTCTTTTCTTATTCTCCTCTATTCTTCCCCTGACTCAGTCTTCCTCATGTTCTCCTCTCCCCTCCTCTGAGATAGACAATTAATAAATGGTTCCTCCTGGAACTGAAAAGCTTCTGTAAGACATAAGACACTGTCAACCAAATGACAGCCCAAGAATGGGAAAAGGTCTTAAACAACCCCATATCTGACAGAGAGTTTATTTCCAAAATATAAAAGAACTCAAGAAGCTAGTCAATGAAACACCAATTAATCCAATTAAAAAGTGGGGTACAACTTCATAGAGAATTCTCAGTAGAGGAATCTAAAATTGATGAAAAACACTTAAGAAAGCACTCAACATCCTTAGTCGTCGGGAAAATGCAAATCAAAACAAGTCTGAGATACCATCTTACTCCTGACAGAATTGCTAAAATCAAAACACCAATGACAGTTTATGCTGCACAGGATGTGGAGAGAGGGGAACAATCTTCCACTGCTGGTGGGAGTGCAAATTCATACTGCCACTTTGGAAATCAGTATGATGATTCCTCAGGAAAATGGAAATCAGTCTACCACAAGATCCAGCAATTCTATTCTTAGGTATGTGCCCAAAAGATAGACAGTCATTCAACAAAGACATCTGTTCAACTATGTTCATAGCATCATTGATTGCAGTAGCCAAAACCTGAAAGCAACCTAAATGCTCCTCAGCTGAATGGAAAAAGAAAATGTGGTACATTTACACAATGGAGTACTACTTTGTGGGAAAAAAAAAACAAAACAAAAAACAAACAAACAAAAGACATAAAACAAAACAAACAAAACAAAAAAAAAATGGAATGTTGAAATTTGCAGGCAAATGATTGGAATTAAAGAAATCATCCTGAGTGAAGTAACCCGGTTACAAAAAGACAAAAATGGTATGTACTCACTCATATATGGATTTTAGACATTGACCAAAGGATTGCCAGGGTATAATCCACACCTCCAGAGAAGCTACGAAACAAGGAAGACCCTAAGATAAACATATATGGTTCCCCACAAAAGGGGAAAAGGAAAACATCTCCTAAGAAAATTGGGAGCAGTGGGGGTCGGGGAGGGAGTTAAGAGAAAGAGAAGGGGAGAAAAGGAGGGGAGTGAATGCAATTTCTAGTCTTGACGCCACATATAAATTTCAGAGATGTTGAGTCACAACAGTAGACTAAGCAGAAGCTAAGTCATCATTATTCACTGTTAATGAAGGAAGACTAGCAAGCTAACAAATGATTTACTTCCCATGACTTCTGTAGGCTAATAGTTCTGAAGTACAATTATTGAAAAGGCTATACTTGAGAATTATGATCACTATTGTGAAAGTGGGTCTCCTTTAAATGCCAATGTATATCCAAGCAAAAGCATAAGCCTTATTCACAGCTAGGTTATCAGATCCCTTACTTCCTAAAAGACAAATGTGTTAAAGATAATTCTTAATAAAAGATGGGACTTGAGTGTTTCCTTCTGACTTTTAAGGTCACTTATTGAATGAATATCTTCAAAGGACACTATAAGCATATGGATCTCCTCTTTAACTGAACCAGGTAAGGGAAAATAAAGTTGCTCCTTGACATAATAGAGCACCTTGGGAAATATGAACAATAACAAAAGTTGGCATTCGAAGAAGCACTCCAAAATAGGAAATAACCAAGTGAAGAAACATGCAAACAAGGAATACGAAGCAAAAGAAACCAACAAAATAAAAAGTATGAACAAGACTGTAGAAAGTTGGATGTTTTGTGCGACCAGGAATAATTAGCCTGGTTAGGAATAGAAGACAGGAGAGAGAGAGAGAGAGAGAGAGAGAGAGAGAGAGAGAGAGAGAGAGAGAGAGAGAGAATATAAAATAGGGAGCCAATATTGGTTTGAAGATAAAATTGAACACAAAGAAAGGTCTAGAGAACTACAAGACTGCTGGCAGCTAACAATTTGAGTTCCGTGGAAAGGCTATCATAAATGCCCTTCCCAGAGAGTGAGATCAACAAATAACTTATCCATGGAGCCCTCAACAAATGCCTGTTGGAAACAGAAGCAAACACCCATACATAAACACTGAGTTGAAATAGAACTCAGATGCAGATGGAGAGGACAAGACCAGGCAGCTGAAACACATAGAGACAGCTTACCTGAACAGGGAGGAGCTAACAGGCCACCAGACTGATAGCTGGGAAGCCAGCATGGGACTGACTCAGGCCCCCCTGAATATGGGTCTCAGCCAGAAGGACTGAGCAGTCTAAGGGACCTCAGACAGTGGATGTATCCCTGGAGCACAAAAGGACTTTGTGAACACATCCCCCATGGAGGGATAATTGCCTTAATCTAGAGACAGGAGAGAAGCCATAGTCCCTACTTCACATGACCTGTCAGACCTGCATGACCCCTACTGGATGACATTCCCCACATATGGAATTGGGGTGGGGGGATGGGATGGTGGTTAGAGTGCATGTGAAAGAGCAGAGAGTATAAGAGGGAGGGAAGGAGGGAGGGAGGGAGATTGGGAGAAAGGGTGGGAAAGAGGGAGGGAGGGAGGGAGAGGGAACTGGGATCGACATGTAAAACAATAAATTAAATTAAAAAAAAATGCTTTGACTCCAAAATTTAAGTTGAAGGACAAGTTCCTGGGGAAAAGGATTTCTATTTTTGTTTCCACAGGAAATGAAAAGATGTGGATTCCTTTCAGACTAATGTGGTTTGATCAAGCCAGACCACCTGAAACAGAGTACCAGGTGATCCTACATTCAAAACAGCTGGACAAAGCAACCTGACAGACTACAGCCAGGATTTCTGAATCCTCTTCGAATCCCCCATGACAGCGCCCCTTACCAGCAGGAAGTAGTTTGGAAAGAACAACTCCCAAATTCCCAAATATTGTCTATAAATGTTTGTTTTCATTTAAATAGACTTGGTTATATAAAATAAAAAAATAAAAAATAAAAAAAGAAAGTTGGATGTTTTAGAAAATGTCATAAATAAAATCAGAATAATATTTAAGAGCTACATAAATCATAGTTAGGCAGTAAGATATGGACTTTTCAAAGTAAATGGATCATACTCAGTTTAGAACATTTGTAAATTTTATCTACTATTTACCAGGAATTTCCTTAGGATTAAACATTGTAATAATAATATTACTGAATATATACAATAACTATGTGTTCCCTATATTAACATTAGGATAGTTACATGTAAAAAACAAAACCAGAAATTAGTATGCAAGGAGCCTCTTCATGAGCTATATTGAACAAAATTTAAAGGAAAATGGACCTGATAACAGAAAATTTCAAGAGAGAATCATTTTGATATACTTTTAATTATTTGTTTAGTTATACAGTTTACTTTGATGCAAAATAGAACTGAATATGAACTTCAGTGTGGTTAGATTATCTCTGTACATGTAGCGAAAGAACACAAGTAAATTGAAACATATATCTAGTGGCGTCAGTTTTTTAATTTAATTTTTTATTTAGTTTATTATTTTACATGTCAATTCCAGTTCTCCCTCCTTCCCTCCCTCTCTTCCTCCTTGCCTCCCTCTAGCCCTCTCTGCCCCCGTTCACTTAATGATATATGTAGTCAAGCTGACATCCAAGAATAGTTGTCACAAGATCCATTTGTTTTCTAATGAGTGGCTTAGAGGGAACAAATAAATATCTATTACTATCATATTTTACAAAAAAAATATTAGAGGAAGCAGAAATTGTAAAAATAAATAGATCCCAGTGAATAAACTGATCAGGACTCATAGAAGCTCATAGAAATCATGGAGACTATAGGGATGTGACCTAGTGCTCTGAGTATATGTTATGATTGATTGAGTAGCTTGATGTTCTTGTGGGATTCCTGACACTGGGAGTGGAGGGTGACTCTTACTCTTTTGCCTTGATCTATGATGCTTTTCTTTCTACTGGCCTGTTTCATCCATTATGATGTGATGGTTTTCACCTGGTCTATGGTAGCTTGCTATGCTGTATTTGGTGGATGTCCCTGGGATACTTGCTCTTTTCTGTGGCTGGGGACTAGAGGGTGGATCTGGAGGAGATGGGAGGTAGTGGCAAGAGACTGGGGGAAAGAAAAGCAGGGAAAACTATATTCAGGGTATAATATATGAAAGAAGGATAAAAAATAAATGAATGAATGGATCCTGGTAACTCATTAATATACCTTCAAGCAGTCACTTCTGCACGTGAAATCACATGCAAAAAGATGTGGCAGCCATTACAATTTTCATTGGAAAGGCTAGATGCCACTATAGTCCTAGATTAGTGATGTCTTGCCAGTATCATTTTAAATTACAGTACTTCTTTTTTTAATGGTGACAACATTTGATTGCTAAGAACTCACAAGATTAATACAGTTAACATTTTCACACAGCAGAATTTTGTTCTTAATTACTAATTACCCAGGTATATATGAAAAACATAATTTACCTTTAATTTTTTGTAATTTTTTAAAAACAGTATTAATGAGTAAAGAGACCATGATATTGAAAAAGAACTGGAAGGGCATATCAGGAGATTAAATATAACCCTGAACTGATATGTAATCATTGTGTGCAATTGTTTTCTTCATTCTTTGGAGTCCATTAGGTCCCTCCTTTGTGGACAATTTTTGGTGAAATTTCATTGCTCATAGCTGTACTATCAAATGCAATGGATACTCCCTTCAGGCACTTAAAAACTTGCTAGTGTACTTCTCCTAAACTAAGCAGCTCCTGGAAATAGCTTGGCATCTATAAAAATAAATAGAGATTATCTCACTCAGGATGGTTTCTTCTTGTTCCATCTACTTGCCTGCAAATTTCAAGATTCCATTGTTTTTGCACTGAGCAGTACTTCAATTTGTAAACATACCACATTTTTTTTATCCACTCATCAGTTGTGAGGAGATAAGGGGAAAGGCACAAAAGCTCCTGAGCAAATTGGGAGCAGGGGAAGGAAGGGAAGAGACAGAGAATAAGAGGAGGGGGAAGAAGAACATGAGAGATCAGGAAGATTTGGTAGGGAGAAGAATAGAGTAGAGCAAGAAAAAAATACCTTAACAGGGGGAGCCATTATAGGCTTAAAGAAAAATCTGACACTAGGCAAATGTCTAGAGATCCACAAGGATGACCCCAATTATGAATCTAAGCAATAGTGGAGAGGCCACCTTAAATGCCCTTCCCCATTATGAGATTGATGACTACCTTAAATGCCAACCTAGAGCCTTCATCTAGTAGCTGATGGAAGCAGAAGCAGAGACCCACAGGTAAGCACTGAACTGAACTCCTGGAATCCAGTTGTAGAGAGAAAGGAGTGATGAGGAAAGGGGTCAAGACCATTCTGGGGAAACTGACTGAAACAACTGACCTGAGCAAATAGGAGTTCAAGGACCCTAGTGTGAAAACTGAGAAACCAGGGTAAGGCTGTCCCAGATCCCCTGAACATAGGTGTCAGTTAGGAGGCCTGGGCAGTCTATGGGTCCTCTGGCAGTGGAACCAGTATTTATCTCTAGTGCACAAATGGTATTTGGGAACCCATTCCCCATAGGGAGATACTCCCTCAGTCAACATACATGGGGGAGGGTGAGGCTCTCCCCAAATGATGTGACAGACTTTGATGAACCCCATTAGAGCCCTCACCTGGGGAGTGGATGTGGTGTGGGATGGGGGGCATGAGAGGAGCCTAGCTGTGATATTCTTCAACGTGCCTGAATATTCTGAACAGGAAATCTTGCAGTGATTTCCAAAGGCTCATAAGATTTTGATCATATTAACTAGTAGCTTCATAAATTCAACGATGTGTTTCCAACCAGCAGGTTAGAGGGTTACAACTGAGTTTCAGTAACACTATTGATCAATAGCAGATACCAAACTAGCGGGATAATAAATGGAAGTTTGAGAGAAAAAAAAATATAGTAGTCAAGGTCACAAAGCAATTTATCAGCAAACGATGAAGAATTAAAACAAACAAACAAACAAAAAAAAAAATAAAACTAGATGGCTTGCTTAGAGAAATTTTCCCCTACTGAAAACTAACAATTTTGTAAAATTGTGCTTTAGTTTTTTTCCATTCCTTGTGGAAACAGATTTTTGTGTTAGGGATATGTTCTTGTTTTTCCATTATTTCATAATTAGTGTTTCACCCATAGTTACCAAATGATTCATTTGGTGAGGCAGACAATGGTGATAAGTAAAATGGCAGACACAGAGGTATTGACTCACAGTGACTTAGAATAATCATAGGCTGTAAAGGACACAGATTGAACTCAATCTTCCTTTTCTAGTTAGGCCTAGACCTTTTGAATTGTAATACATCCAAATTCAGTGTGTAAAACTAGCTCCAGTAGATGGACCTACACTTATGTACCCATAGACAGTAACAATTGCAACTCTGCATATAGATGAAGGAATATTTATTTGTGTGGAGGTACTAAAGATACTATACACAGGTACAAAATTCTAAAAGAATAAATAAATATGCACATTTAAGATTGGCCTATACATCAAAGGGGTGATATGTGAGAAGTTTAGAAAATTTAATATAAAACAAAGGACTGCTTTTAAGAGTTCAACTTCAGGGCTTAATGGTTCCATGACTTTCTTTGTCCTTGTCCATTTCTATAATTGTTGTTCATAGGTTTGCTTTCTTACCATTAATATAATTTAATAGCCACATTTTGTCAGTGATAGGAAGAAAGCTCACAGTATCTGTGATTGACCAAGGCTAACGGGAAAGAGGACTTGGATTTGGCCATCAATATATTCAATAGCTGAAGAAATAGATTTAGCATTTGACTAAGTCACCTTGATTGTTATTATGGACATAGAACTATCTCAAGCTATTTGTGGAAAGATAAGTTATCTGTACAGAGAAAGATTGGTTAACTTAGGTAGCTTGGCATTCTTCCTCAACCACCACCATAGTATTCCCATAGGGATGTCCTAACATAAAGTTAAAACGAAAATACACGAAAAAAATACATATTATAGAGAAAAGTAGTTGGTAAAACAAGAGACATAGCTCCTATGCCATAATTCTTTCTCAAGTTTGTGTTTGTAAGAAAGTTTCTTTATTTTTTGGACTTCACTCCTAAACCATAAGATAACTGGTCATTTGTTATAATTTAATCTATAACATTCAATCTCTATGAAAAAGAGTTTTGGAAAAACTTCTTCAGCTGGCAAATTTATATCAAGTGCCATTGAGCTAAATTTTACCTCCCTCTAATATAATATAAAAATTAAGAATGGATTCTGGTATGTGTAAGACCTGAGTGTGGACTCAGTATATAATACTGAACAAGTTATACACTCTTTCTGTATCTTAGTTTGTTTGTTTTTACTGTGAGTATACCTGATGAGGCTGCTTAAGGAATTTAATTAGAAAAATGTGTATAAAGCATTTGGCTCAGTGCCTAGCATGCACGCACGCACACACACACACAAAGTAAATATTAGTCATTGCTATTAATACTGTTACTCTTTTACAAGATTCTGTTGCTTATAATAACTTACATTAATCCCACTCTCAAGATTCAGGAAGAAGAATCATTCTTCCATGGAGCAGAACTTGTTTAGTACCCCTCTCTTGTCACCATTGGCTTTTTACACTTCTTTACAATCTTCTAAATTTTCTGGATCAGAGGCTAGGTGCAAGTTAAATGTCTTGCTATTTTTAATTGTGTTTTGAATAATATTAAATTCAGAGATTTGAAGACACATCAAAGTTTTATGAGATATGGGGAAAAGAAACAAAGGAATATAGAATCTCATTCATTTATGTATCAAATATTTATGATATATATTTAATGCTTATTAAATATATAAACAATACATGTATTTGACCTATGCCATATATTTAATGTCTAATACTTAATATGACATATCATTGAAAATATTAATTTTCAAAAGGACCAGAATAATTTAAGTTCTTCATTTCTTGCCTCATAGAAACTACATTGAAAAGTAATGTAAGGAGAAAATTATTGCAATCTAAAGTGATGTCCTAAAGATGCCATGACAGTCTATGAGTGTAGTCAAAGAATTAGTCAAACCATTTCAGAAACATCCAGATAATGTGCATTGTTAAAATGGATGTGTTTACCAAGTGTGATAAGTTTCTTTGTTTCTGTTTTATTGTTTTCTGTCCCATTCCATATATTTTGATAAATATTAAGATATTGAATTAATGTTACTGTAAGAATCTCAAGTAATCTCCTTTCATCATAATGACAAAACTGAAATATTGGTTGAGTGGGAATAATTGTTATCACCTTCATTTTGTTGAAGAGATTTAGCAATGTCAGGCAGCCAGCATGTGGCTACCTGAGAGTGGTAAAAAAACAAAACAAACCAAAAAAAAAAAAAAAACAAAAAAACAAATGATCTCATTCCCAAACAATTAAATATTATAATCACTCTGTCTTTCTTACATATCTTGAGAGTTTTTTAAGGCATGTTACCATTTGTCAAAAAGGCATCTGAAGACTGGTAGAATGAAGCTGGGGCATTTTAAAAACAAAGGTCCAAGTGGTACTATCTTCCAGAGTCCAATTATCTCACTTAAAAAGTGTTTGTAATGATACCGGTACACTCATGGCACAATCCTCTTACGTGTTTTGTTCTGTTCCCATTACCTTTCAGTTGGGGATGTAATCCCCTTAGATATATTACTAGTACGTTCTCATAAAAGCATAGACAGAGTTTATGGGCCAGTACCCATAAGCCACAGTATGTTTGCAATAGAAATGCCTTCTCTATCTTGAAATACCAATCAAAGAGAACAAAATGATAAATGTTCAGAAACACGTGCAATAAATAGGACATTTTTAATGAGATATACTTTATAAATGTGGAACTTTTATTCTATTTTTTTCTAAAGAGACGGGACAACCAATCAAATGTACATAACACACTTTATTGGATTATGCGTGTTTGTGGGGGGGCAATTAAGAATTTAGAATGTGAACCACATTAACATTATTACAGAATTAGTTACTGCACGTGAGGTCATAACATTATGTGTGTATAAATATCTTCACTATAAGAGACACCTACCAGAGTATTTAAGAGTAAAACTTCCTGTGTTTAAAATATGTTAAGCAAAAAAGAATTTTTAAAAATCCTAGAAAATTTACACAGAGAGGGGCTGGGAAGAGTAGTAGAGTATCGGTGACTCTGAGATGACTGTGCCTTGTGCTGGTCCTTCAACCTTTGTTGGTTGAAAATGTTTAAATTATGAAGTTTTGTGCAAACCTATAAAAGCAAAAACACAAAACCTACGTAAGGGAGAATCCTCACTTGAAATTCCCATAGAATTCTCTCCTCCACACCACAACCAAGGTGATGACAAGCAGAGTTCTCAGGGCTGCCCTCCTGAGTAGAAAGCTCTCTCTTGTTGCCCCTCCCATCCCTGAGGCCCCAGCTTGCAGCTGTCTCTCTTACTGGACTCTTCACTTGAAGGAGACTTGGAATTTTACACGAATAAATCCCATCGTCCCTATGTGCTACTACAGAAGCTGGAACCCCAGAGATTTCCTGGCCACCTTCAGGGTGAGAGCAAGTTAGGGTGCTCAGTCACATCCAAGTTCCACCTTCCAATTTTTATCTGACCTCTACAAAACCCCTGCTTTCTCACTAGCTACATGGTCTTTTTAATTTCAGGAATGTTTTCTACCCAAAAGGTTTCATTGCTCTTTAAAGACCGTGTTATCTCCATGAACCTAAGAGAAAAGCAACAACATTTCTGTTTTTAAATTTTATTGTAGCACAAATTCTAATTGGTCTTGACAATAAAAACTCAGAGTCAAGTATTAGGTGGATAAGATGGAAGGTCAGGGAAGCAAAACAGCAAGCCACCAGCTCTTACCTCTTCCTCAGACTGAAAGGTCTGTCCTGCCTCAGTGAATCCTCAAACGGACTGCCTGCACTGTAATGTGCTCCTCCTGTCTTCTGCCTTACATTCCTCTGGCACCCAGCCATATCATTCCTGTCTCCACCTCCTTAGTGCTGGGTTTAAAGCATTTCACTCCAAGTGCTTGCATCACGTTTGTGTGAGCTCCATTTTCTCTTAGACTGGATCAGTTTCATGTATCCCGGGGTGGCCTTGAACTAGCAGAGATCCATCTACCTCTGTCTCTCTGGTGCTGGGATTAAAGATGTGTACCACCATTGCATATCCTCTCTAACTAGCTAGTGTGCCTAGCTTTGCACTCTGCTCTTCAGGAAAGCTTTATTTATTAGAATATAAGCAAAATATTACCACATTTTATTTATTTTGTGTGTGTGTGGGAGGGTATGTGAGTACCATAATGTGCAGGACACAAAGCCACCTGTGGTCATTGGTTCTCTCCTACCATGTTGGTCATGTGGAAACAGCACGGCTGACCAGCACAGTACATTTCTCCTCTTCATGCTTTTACATTTGCCAGGACAGATTCCTGAAGCCCATGTCTTTCATGATGCTTTTAATTATCATAAGATTGGATGCTTTGGACTACTCAGAAGAACATCGTACTTCTTTAGCCAAGCATCTACTGTTAACCCTTCCCTTGGACAGCTATGATTCTGATGTTTGACTATCTAGGACAGACATTGTTTCCTTTTATATTTTTGTATTTATTTTTGAGGCACTGAAGATGAGTTCCAGAGCCTTGCCTATGATAGGTGAGTACTCTAGTGCAGAGTTATATAATCTGGCCCTGTTTTTTTTTTTTTTTAAACAGCACTTTCCTGTTTGTCAGCAAGAAATAATAAATAGTACAATGGAGGAAACCACTGATAATAGCTGTACAAGGAACTTTTATTCTATTAAGGATGCTTACTAAAATGTAGCACACTCATGAAATAACTGCACACAGCTGGTTAGAGCCATGATGCTGCTAAGAAACCAGGAACTGTTTTATAAATGTATTTTCCAGTTTGGGAACAGCCTCTCTCAGTAACAACTTCTTTTTAATAGCAGCATCATAGCCACTTGATCCACAGAAGGAAGTAATTAAATTTAATAGACGCAATCCTCATTTTAAGGACACCCTCGATTTAAAGTAGCAGGGGAGCATAATTAAGTCTAATGGAAACCATGGTTTGAAAATGAAGATACACTATCAAGTAAGGAAATGCAGGCCAAGTCTACACAGTAACAATTGCCTGGCTAATCAGGACTACAAGCTGTGTTTATTTCATATTATTCAACCAAAGCAAAGCTTGAGGATTGAGATTTGGTTATTTGTGTATTTATTTATTTATTTATTTAGAATTGCATTTATAATTGGATTTGAGTAACTATAAACCACAGCATTTGATAAGCTGGTCTCATATAAATCTACAAAGTAAAATGAGGAACTGAAATAATTAACTGAAGTTTTCTAAAAAAAAATATGGTGTATTCTTATACACATAGATAATTAAAGGAAAAATTGTTCAGTCTAAATAATCAGCATCCTTCAATGTTGTCATTTTAATTTTGCATGACTTATCACTGAAATTGAGGTAACCAATATAGACTCAGAGTCACACCATAAAATGTTATGTGACAAATGACAAGGTCAGATTGGAGCATTGGAAATAATCTGAATCTACTAAAGGGAGTTCTTGATATCCAGATGATTTTAATTCACCTATGCTTTAATTTATCTGACAGATACTGAGCCTACAATACTCCTTTATTTTGTAAAGACACAAAGTGACTAAATTAATGGCATGAGTATTAAGATATAGACAAATAAAGATATGAAAAACAATAGTAACCAAGTAAGTGTTTAGTAATAGAATAAATGTTTAGAGTAAGAGACAATATAAGCAAAACCTGGTTCCTATTAGTTTTCAAATTTGTATCATAATTAGATAGTCACTGAACATCATAGAATGCTTTTATATTTCCATAGAAACTCAGAAGTAGATAAAGCTGGGAAGATTGCTGCGCAGGTTAAAGCACTTGCTCTTGCAGAGCATCCTCAGTCTGCTCTTAGTACCTCCAAGTGGCTCTTAACAGACTGACACTTCAATTTCGGTGTATTGAATGACCTCTTCTGGCTTCTGTGGGAACCAGGCATGTACAAGGTGTGTATATACTGACAATTTTACAGAAATAACAAAGGTCTCAAGGAAGAACAACATAAGAAAGCTATCACATCTTCAGGACTACCACAATCAGAGTGTGTGGAGGTGAAAAGCTGAAGAGTACATTAGCAAGAAATAATGAAACACGAAGCAAAGTAAAAGTTACCACGTGATTTGGACACTCCAAAAATATGACTGAGTGACTTGGCGTCTGAGTATATCTCTAAGCTCTGTTCATTTGCTACACAAATATATTCCAAGCACTTACACTGTTTTAAATATTGGTACATAAAACAGCAATAAATGTAATTCTTTCTCATTTAGAATTGCAACAGACAGTAAGCAAACTGACAACAACTTGGATTATCATGAATCAAGAAAACCAGTACAGGAAAGAGTCTGGGTAGCTTAGAACAGCCAAGTAAATAATAATAAAAATGAACAAACAAACAAAAAATGGCTTTCAAAACAACAGGCCAATGAGATCCAGGAAACTACATGGAAGATGATCTTAGAAATGTTGTTGTACACATGGTAGGAGCCAGTTTTCAAAGAAGGTAGTTATTATAAAAACAAAAGATACTTGTACAACAGAAAGTTATTCCAAAGACAGCCACACACTGCTTTGGTGACTTCTAGTAGTAAAAGTTGACAGAATTGATAGAATAAAATTTGCTATTTCATAATTTTTGAATATACTTCCCTCCCTTCAAAATATGACCTTGTATTCTTGAATAGAATTGTGTATATAAAAGTAAAGGCTTTTATCTGAAAGTGGAATAGAAAAAAATAGTTTTTTTTTTTAATTTTCAAAAGACATGGTCATGCTTGTATTTAAAGTGGTTCTATAAATAAGTACTCTGCAGCCCTCAAAACACTTTAGGGAAAGAGAAAAGTTCAGTTCTATAGCTCTTTTTAAAATATCAGTCTTCAGGTGATATGGCTCCAGAGAGGTTTCACCTCATGGAGTTCTCAGAAGCTACATTTAAAGTACAGAGTAGCTGAGAGATGCATAGTTACTGACTTTGGTATTACAGCACAGATTTTAGTCTCCCATTTAAAGAGAATGACAGCATTATGAAAACTAACCTGTGAAGCTTTGTTGAAGTTATCTTTGTGGTAATCATTTTAAAATGCATTGTTTTTAATTAGACCTTGGGTTTCAAAGCAAGAAGGGTCAGTAGGAAAAAAGCAAGTGCAATAGTGTCCCAGCTACAGAGTTGCATCTTTACAAAATTCAATTATTTCTCTGTGCTGTGGTACAAGAAGCATTTGGCAACTGATTAAAACAATTCTTAAAGAAAATTATAGCGCTGTCAGAAAACAAGAAATCACAATGTCAAAACACAAGAACATTTCTATGCAAAACGCCTTGCAAGTGTCTTTGACAGACGATTGCTGTCTGCTTGTTATATTAGTTACATTAATTTGGTCCACATCAAGAAAAAGGGGAGGAAGTACTTCAGACATTTGCTTTTGGAAAAATAACCTTCAAATGATTAATATTTTCAATGATAACTAAAATATCACATGGGCAAATTATATGCCTTAATTTTATCCAAACTTACTCAGCACTCAATAAAATATATATATATATATATGCCAATTTATGAGTGTAGATTTTAAACGAGCTGTTTTTTTTAATTTTTAGGAAGAAAACAATATCTATAAAATTTGCTAATAATACATAAATGCAACAAGACATATATTTTAATTATTATTATTTGGAAAATTCATATTATAACAATATATAATTTTGGTATATTTGATGTATGCCCTAAAACCTGAATTTATAAGGTACATTTGTTCAAGCAATGTAACCAAGAAATTAAATCTTTGCTTTTGGATTTAGACATTCATATTTCTTTATGAAAGCATATAGATTTTTAAAGCTTTATGGAAATTCAAATATATGCATTGTGAGGGGCGAATTTCTAGATTTATAGTAAATTTATATTAGCTATGAAGAATACATCTTATTGATATATTTTCTGTCCAATGTTGGCATTCAAGCATGAGAGCCTTGGATACAGTCTATAAAGTCTGTGACATATGGTGTTAACCATGTATGATAGCTTGATTGAGTCATATGGAACTCCATTTCTTATAGATACAGAAGCAAAACAACATGACTGTAGTCAGCAGTACTTGCTTAGCCACTTTACCTAGCTTGTCCTAAAACTGTCTACACAATATTTGTATGGTAGGGATATTTAGAATTAGTGTAGGGGAGAAGGGGTTTGAATCATGAACTTCATTAATACTATACTGACAAAATATATTGTGAGATAGCTTTAATTTAAATAGGAAGACTCCCATTGAAGCAAATCCAACAGAAAGATTATATAGGAATGCTTAGATAGACTTAGAATTGTTAAATCTGGATTTAAAAAGAAAGCAAAGTTTTAGAAGTATTTTGGATTTGATCAAAGTATTTAAGTTATGTAACCTTTATTATTCTTCTAATAAACATATATGCATGGAAACAAGCATTCCCATACAATTGAATTACTTTCTTTAATCTTCTTTCTTCAAGAAGTCTAGGATTCCACATTCACTTGATTTCTCTCTCTCTTTCTCTCTCTCTCTTTCTCTCTCTCTCTCACCACACACACACACACAAAGAAGTAAATAATTATGGAGGCTACAGAAGGCACCTCCTCATGTAAATATTTGAAGGTCACTAAGTACACTAGTCTAGAATCATACAAAGCTAAATAGTCTGAAATCACAAACCTGACCTTCTAACTCTATCTGCTCTCTGCACATGCCCTAGAATTCAATCCTAATTATTTTTAAACTCATTCATCATTTCCTAGACTGACCTAATTCTCATTCTGGCTGTATCCATTACCTTTTATCTGTTAAACCCTGTAGGGATCTCTTTAGAAGTAACCCCATAATGTTTCTACAAAATATAATTTTTAAAATATTTCTAAATTTTAGAAAATAATTAATTCAGTAAGTTAATGGAAAATTAATATCTCTTTATCAATTCCATGGATTCTAGAATAGGCAAACACTGTGAATGTATTTTAACTTACATTCACATTATATGTATTTATGTGTACCATACCCCAAAATGCATACTTATGTGTGTGTAAGACAAATTATTTTCTGGAATCTACCACTTAAATTATAAAATATATTTTTGAATTATTTTATGACTATTATGTCATTGTAAAAGAGACCACTTCATTTTTTTAAGTTGCTATATAATATATAATACAATCATCTGCCTGTCTTTTCAAATATTGGTTAGTCTAATAATGTAACCATGAGTGAATTGTACATGTATCATAATTTTTACATTAAGTTTTAATTTTCTGTAAAAGAAAGTAGACTACTAAACATAAATTAGGATTTTGTCTATGATATTTTGTGTCTGAGTTTTTCAATTTCACATAAAATTTACTTAGCTAAAATAATCTTTTTTATTTATGGTGCATTTCTGATGAATAGTAATGTCTTTTACACTCTGAGAATATTAAGAACAATATTCCTATCATTTTTCTAAGCAACACTTAGTAATATTTTCAGCCATGTATTAGATTATTTCATTGTCCTTTGGCTATCTTCCCTTGACAGATTATAAGTTTCTACATGTGTACAACCCCATGTTGCTTGTTATGCTTCTCCTAACCAGACACTCAATAAATATTTATTCAATTGAAATAATTTGCAACTACTCAACTTTTCAAATCTCTTCAGGAGTATCTTTACCATGTAAGATACTCCATTATAGATATTTAATTAACTGTTTGTTTTATAGAATATCTCTTAGTAAAAATTAATTATATCCACTATAATTTTCTAGTATTCTGTACCACTGTAAAAAAAAAATCTAGATTTTTAAATAGTAATAATAAAGTAACGTAACACTGTCTTTTTTTTCTGAAAGTATCTTTGTATTTTTTTATTTTATTTTATATAATTAAGTCCATTTAAATGAAAACAAACATTTATAGACAATATTTGGGAATTTGAGAGTTATTCTTTCCAAACTACTTCCTGCTGGTAAGGGACACTGTCATGCGAGATTCAAAGAGGATTCAGAAATCCTGGCTGTAGTTTGTCAGGCTGCTTTGTCCAGCTGTTTTGAATGTAGGATCACCTGATACTCTGTTTCAGGTGGTCTGACTTGATCAAACCACATTAGTCTGAAAGGAATCCACATCTTTTCATTTTCTGTGGAAACAAAAATAGAAATCCTTTTCCCCAGTAACTTGTCCTTCAACTTAAATTTTGGAGTCAAAGCATTTTTTTTAATTTAATTTATTATTTTATATGCGCATCCCAGTTATGTCTCCCTCCCTCCCAACCTCCCTCACTCCCTCCCTTCTGCCCTTCCTCCCTCCCTCCCTTTTACCCTCTCTGCCCTCTCACATGCACTCTAACCATCCTCCCCTCCCATCCCCCCTTCCCAATTCCATATGTAGGAGAATGTCATCCAGGGGAATGTCATGTAGGTCGGACAGGTCATGTGAAGTAGGGACTAGGGCTTCCCTCCTGTCTCTAGATTAAGGCAGTTATCCCTCCATGGGGGATGTATTCACAAAGTCCTTTTGTGCTCCAGGGATACATCCTAGCTCCACTGTCTGAGGTCCCTTAGACTGCTCAATCCTTCTGGCTGAGACCCATATTCAGGGGGCCCTGAGTCAGTCCCATGCTGGCTTCCCAGCTATCAGTCTGGTGGCCTGTTAGCTCCTCCTTGTTCAGGTAAGCTGTCTCTATGTGTTTTTTGCCTCCTGGTCTTGTCCTCTCCCGCTGCATCTGAGTTCTATTTCGACTCAGTGTTTATGTATGGGTGTTTGCTTCTGTTTCCAACAGGCATTAGTTGAGGGCTCCATGGATAAGTTATTTGCTGATCTCACTCTCTGGGAAGGGCATTTATGATAGCCTTTCCATGGAAGCTCAAAGTGTTAGTTGGCAGCAGTCTTGTAGTTCTCTAGACCTTTCTTCGTGTTAAATTTTATCTTCAAACCAATATTGGCTTCCTCTTTTATGTTCTCTCTCTCTCTCTCTCTCTCTCTCTCTCTCTCTCTCTCTCTCTCTCTCTCTCTCTCTCTCTCTCTCTCTCTCTCCTGTATTCCTAACCAGGCTAAATCTTCCTGGTCGCACATGTTTTCCTTTCCTCCTCCTCGTTTTCTCCTACTTCTCTCTCCATTCGCTGCCCCCCCACTTCCCCTGAACTCTGGGGGACTTGTCCATTACCAGTTCTGTGAGGGACTTTATATGAATCTCTTAGAATAAAACTTGTATCCTAGTTCCTCTGGTGGTGTGAATTATAGGCTGGTGATCCTTTGCTCTAGGTCTAAAATCCATATATGAGTGAGTACATACTTTTTTCCTCTTTCTGTGACTGGGTTACCTCATTCAGGATGGTTTCTTCAAGTGCCATCCACTTGCCTGTGAATTTCAAGATACCATTATTTTTTTTCTGCAGAGTAGTATTCCATTGTGTAGATGTGCCACATCTTCATTAACCATTCTTCAATTGAGGGGCATCTAGGTTGCTTCCAGGTTCTTGCTATTACAAATAGTGCTGCTATGAAGATAGTTGAACAGATGTCTTTGTTGCATTGATGTGAATCCTTTGGGTATATGCCTAAGAGGGGGATTGCCGGGTCCTGTGGTAAACTAATTCCCATTTTCCTGAGGAACCGCCATACTGATCTCCAAAATGGCTGTATGAGTTTGCATTTCCACCAGCAGTGGAGGAGTGTTCCCCTTTTTCCACATCCTCTCCAACATGAGTCATCATTGGTGTTTCTAATTTTAGCCATTCTGGCAGGAGTATGATGGTATCTCAAAGTTGTTTTGATTTGCATTTCCCTGATAGCTAGGGATGTGGATCATTTTCTTAAGTGCCTTTCAGCCTTTTTGATTTCCTCTATTGAGAATTCTTTCTTCAGTTCTGTACCCCATTTTTTAATAGGGTTATTTGGTGTTGGTAACACTGTCTTTCTAAGAACAATATATAGACTGTTTTAAGAAAGAATAGCTCATTGTAAGGTATGTGAGCTCTAAAGTCAAGAAATTATAATTCTGACCCTTCTCCCTACATATTGAAGGTAAAGGGACAGCGTGTATGTAATGTGGTTGATTCTTTTGAATATTTCTCTAAGACTCAGTTTCTTCATCTGTGTAAGAGGGTTAGTGAGACTCAATTAATTTAATTACTGCAAGAAATAAATGAGTGAGTATATGGAAACCATTGTGTTTCTATTGAGATTGTATTTGCACATGCACTGTGCTTACTTTATAACAGTTATCACATACTTACCTTAGAAATTAACCTCAGTATTCCAAAGACACACAACAATGCACAATGTTAAAAAAAAAATCAATCTACCCTACACCTGTCTTGAGGGTCATACCCTTTTAGTGATTGAACTTCCTTGATCTTCAATCCTACTGGACAACAAACATTGAAGAAATAAGCTGAACAAATAATTGGACTTTATTTTACAACCAAGCAAAGGAAATAATACTACAGAAACCTCAAAGTCAAATTAGGAAATAAATGAAATGCCTACAGGTCTTATTTGAGTATTATTAATTCACAGAAAGATATAGGCAGATTTTTGTCCTTATATTTATTCTTGGAGCATTTATCTACTACAATACTGTAAAAAAAGTACATGTAAACTGTGTTCTCTGTAATCAATGCTACTGTGGATATATATTATTTATGATATTTTAAAGCTTGCCTTTGGATTCAGAAAGCAAAGTCAGCCACAAGCCATAGAAGACAGGCACACACTTTTAATACCAGCAGCCAGAAGCTAGAAGGTGTTGGTACACATCTTTAATTCTAGGACTCAGGATTAAAGGTAGACAGATCTCTCTGAGTTGAAAGCCATGCAGGCATACAGGAGATTGAATCGTCTAAAGAGTAACATAATACATGCCTTTAACACTAGAGAGGTATAAAAGACAGAAGCAGGGTTTCCTGTATTTAGTAGGAGGCATTAATTTTCCAACTACATTCAAGGCAGGCTTTGTTTCTCAAGCCACATTGACGATAGGAAGGCTCAGTATCAAGGGTAGGAAGACATTGAAGTCTCAGGATTCTCCAGCCAGACTGAGGACAGGCAGTAGTTTGAGGCTTGGTGAAAAACTAGTGGATCAGCATTTTCAGCCTGAGATTGAGATGAGAGCTAGTGACTGGCTTCTTTGCTTTTTTAATCTTCAGCTTGAAGTTTGAACCCCAATATCATTCTCTGGGTCTTTTATTATTTCGTGCAACATGCTAACAGCAAAACTGGACAAATACCAGACTGAAAGGCATTAATTTAAGGTCAATGTGTGTGAATTTTATTAGATTTGTTGGAAAGTATAAAGTCTTCACTATCAGTGACTTTTGGGGAAACTCTGTGTCCTCCCTTATTGTCTTGCCTTAAGGTAATAAAGTACAGGATAAATGCATCCTGGTAAGCTTACCAAAATTCTGCCTGTTGGCTTCCTATAGACTTCAAAAGAAAATAGTAAAAAGAAGGTAAAAAATCCAAACAAAACAGAGATATCCCAAGCAGTATGGATGTGGCCTCTTTAAGAACCCAAGTGGTTAATTTAATGAAGAATAGCCAGTGGTTCGCCTAAAAGACAGATTGATTTGAAAATGCCAACCTGTCTGTTAGCATCAAAATAAGCATAAGTAGTACTGGATTCACATTTAAAAAAATCAATATTTTCCCTTCATTAAAGACAAGAGGACTAAAGAGAAAAAAATCTGATTTAGTATAGTCACAGGGGAAATAAACATGTAAAATGTATGTTTGTGTGGGGCCAATATGCCAATGTGGAGAGGCACTACATGGTGGACATCTTTTAAAACACTTGTGTTAAAGTGTATAGTGGTTGGAGTTTTTAGCTTTGCTGTGTGAATTTTTGGCAGTTTCAGTTCAACAACCTTTGGAATGTGTTAAGAAAAGCCAGGAACTGTGCTGTGGGGTAAGAACAGGCTGAATTCATTTCATGCTTTCATTTGGGTAAGTAAACTGGCTGTCATCACTAAGGTTCTGGGTGTTTGTGGGAGGTTTTACCTCTAAAAAAAATAAATCTCAGCAGTAGAAATAATCAAATGAGTAAGCTATGCTTTCGGGGCATGTCTGCATAGGTTCTTTGCCCCATTTACAAAGTATAATGTATAGGTTCTCAAAGTCAGGAACAAAATCTGCATTGTAGAATGCAGGCAGTGACCCTGATCAGTACTGGCTGAAGTGTTCCATTCTGTTCTGTGTGACTATATCAAAGGGGAAGTCTCTGGATTTAACAGACACAGATGATCCTATTTTTTTCTTCCAATTGACTATACCAATGTTTCTCTCAGTTATCCTCTTCTCTGGGGCCTGTGTAACAGTGTATTGGCAACTAAGGAGGAGCCTTTTCCTTGCTACCTAAAGGCTAACCCTGCTAAAGTTCAGGAGTTCAAATCTAGTTATGCAGTTGACCATAAGTGTACATAGGTTTAACCAAGTTCTTTAAATTGAAACATGTGATAAGAGGCAAGTTATATGGAATATCCAGAAATTCTTTTGAAGGCTATTAGGATGCTATCATGTAAAACAAGTGAATACTATGGTTTCTACTATATTTCTTTTTATTTTTCTTCTGATAAATGGATTTTATCAAAGGAAAGAAGAATCTAACTGATCTCTAGGGAATTCAAAAAACAAACAACAAAGAAAATTATTAGTTGTGTTTTGGTAGTGGTTGTGAATAAACTGTAATTTCCCAACCCCTGGGAAATGCCTTTTAGTTTTTTTTTTTTATTAAATTTGGAAGAAATCACAAAACTAAAGTTATTTTCTTCTAAATAGGAAGACTTTTCCTATATAGAATGTGAACTACCTGGGGTTAAAACAGGTTAATCTGACCAAATGTTTGCTGGAAGAACAGTTTGTTTCTTTGTAAAAGATAATGCAGGAACATTTCTGACCAAAATAACCTCAAATTATGAGGCCTTTTAGATAGCTTCAACTGATTAATAACATATGAATATTAAGTGAAAATAAAATTAGTATATAGAGATATTCTCAATGAAATAATATAATTTTTAAGTTAAAATGCTTCTGTGAACAAATATAATTGTGAAAAGACAGGTGTGTGTGTTAGTTAAACACATGATGATGATTGCCATTTTACAAATATGACTAATAAGAACACATATGCAATCCTGGGATCAGTGGGATAGTATGTCCTTGCAATCAGGGGCTGAGGAGGCAAAGACATGTGCACTCCCATCTCACTAAGCATCCAGGCTACACTACCTGACATTCTAGGCCAGTGAAAGATCCTGTGGATGAGATCATGAGGAATAGCACATTAGGATGAGCTCTGTCTTCCACATGCAAATGTATGTGCACAGGGATACAGCCATGAATTCTTCCAGCACACACAAAATAGGTATGCATACACAAACACATGCAAAATATTGAATCTATATTAAGGGAAATATTTATTTATAAAATAGTACCAAAATTATGGTATCCTTTTCTTACTAGTCTAAGATATTAGAAATGTTACCACAATTAAATAGGGAGACATACTACAAATACATAAGAAAAAAAAAACATGAAAAAAATCACAAAGATATATTTCTGGTGAATATTTGTGTAAAACATATTCATTCATTTATTCATTCCATCTGTGATTTCACAATGAACAACAATAAGATAATAGTGTTCATGACATACTTCTTTTCTTATACAATTTTAAAATTTAAATTAGAAACAATCTTGTTTTACATGTCAATCCCAGTTGCCTCTCCCTCTCCTCCTCTTCTGATCCCTACTGACACCCTACCTCAATCCCTTTCTTCTCCCCAGAGAGGGTAAGGCCTTCCATAGGGCATCTTCAAAGTCTTTCACATCACTTGGGCAGGGGCTAGGCCCTCCCCCATATGTCTAGGCTGAGAGAGTATCCCTCTATGTGGAATGGGCTTCCAAAATCCATTTGTTTATTAGGGATAAATACTGATCCACTACCAGAGGCCCCATAGACTTCCCAATCCTCTAAACTGACACCCACCTTCAGAGGGTCTGGGTCAATCCTATGCTGGTTTTTCAGCTATCAGTCTGGGGTCCATGAGCTCTCACTTGTTCAGGTCAGCTGTTTCTATGGGTTTCTCCAACCTGGTCTTGACGCCTTTGCTCATCACATCTCCCTCTCTGCAACTGGATTCCAGGAGTTCAGCTCAGTGTTTAGCTCTGGGTGTCTGTTTCTGCTTCTATAAGCTATTGAAAAAAAGGCTCTAGGATAGCATATAAGGTAATCATCATTATAGGGGAAGGGTATTTAAGTTAGCGTATCCACTATGCTTATATTCTTAGTTAGGTTAATTGTCGTAGGACTCCGGATGTGTTTCTAGTGCTGGATATCTCTTTAAATGTATAATGGCTCCCTATATTATGGTATTTCTTTTCTTGCTCTCTATTCTTCCTCATCTTCCTGCTCCCTCATGACCTTCTCTCCCCACTTTCTTATTTCTCTTAATTCTTTCTTGCCTCCTTCCATGCTCCCAATGTGGTCAAGAGATCTTATCCCTTTCCACTTCTCTCGGGGACCATATATGTCTCTCTTAGAGTCCTTAGCAGCAATTGTTCTAAATTGTGACAGAGGCTTTAAATCAGATAGGCAAGGCCCTTTCTTCTCTTAGTTTACAAAACAGAATTGAAGAATTGAGTCAACTCAGTCCACCCACCTGACAGATCATCAAAGGCATGGCAAAGAGACCACAGAGACTCAAAGGTAACAGAGTTGTATTTAAGAATGATGTCAGATTTTGTTGACTCCTCATGGGAGCCCTTACCTGTTGGGATGAGTGGATGTGAATTGGGATTGGTGGGGGGAGTAGAATGAGTGTTGGTAGGGATAACTATGGTTCAATGTAAAAAGAAATTTAAATAAATAAGTTAGAAAAGAATGAAGTCATGGATCAGCCTTTATAGAAAATAATGAGTAAAAGCAATTTTCAAGAATGCATAAGGTGATAGAAATGCAGACAATCACTTCACAAGCCTGCTAAGCACTAAGTATAGCTTATTGTTGGTAGACTTTCCTTATAATCCTCCTCTGTCTTCATAAACTAACTTTGAGACATAAGCAATATTACATGCAAGAGGAATGGATGAATAACTATTATCTAACTCTATGCCACAACAAAGTATACATTACATATATGTATATATTAATTTAGACATTATTTATATTTTATATACAATATATGTAATGAGAATCGCTTTTCCTCCTGCCACCTGGTCTGGCCCCACTGCCTTGCCAGCCCCAAATAACACACAGAGACTCTGTATATGATATAATTCTGTTAGCCAGGTACTAGTTTCTTATCGGCTAGCTCTATCTTAATTATTAACCCATTTCTATGTATTTCCACATGGTCTTACCGAGAGCGGAGGAATGGCAGTTCTGTTCTCTCCAGACTCTCCATCTTGACCTCCTTACTACTTCCTATTTCCTCCTTGTCTCCTAGTCCCTACTATCTTCCTTTCCTATAGGCCAACAGTGCTTTATTCATTAATCAGTGTGAGAAACATATACAGAATGACATCTCTATGCCAACAACAAAGTATACATTACATATATGTATATATTAATTTAGACATTATTTATATTTTATGTACAATATATAATTTAGACATTATTTCCCCATATCCTATGTTTTGATAACTATCACTATATCCATCATTTGTCAGCTACTAGTTTCCATATAACTGACCAGTTCAAACAAGTCTTAAAAATGTTTTTGGATTTCATGTTAAGAATTAAAAATGACTTGTCTACTGTGTGCATTGCCTTACAGAAGCTTCTAAATTTGAAGAGGTCCCATTTATTAATTGTTTCTCTCAGTGTCTGTGCCCCTGGAGTTATGTTCAGGAAGCAGTCTCCTATACCAATTTGTTCAAGGGTACCTCCTACTTTCTCTTCAATGTGGCTAGATTGATGTTGAGGTCTTTGATCCATTTGTACTTGAGTTTTGTACATGGCGACAGACATGGGTCTATCTGCAGTCTTCTACACAGCCTCATCCAATTGTGCCAGCACCATTTGTTGAAGATGCTGTCCTCACCCCATTGTATAATTTTAGCTGTTTTGTCAATAATCAGTTGTTCATAGGTGTGTGGGTTAATATCAGGCTTTTCAATTCGATTCCATTGGTATACCTGTCTATTTTTATGCCAATACCAGGCTGTTTTCAGAACTATAGCTCTGTAGTAGAGCTTAAAGTCAGGAATGGTGATGCCTCCTGAAGTTCTTTTATTGTATAGGGTTGTTTTGGCTATCATGGGTCTTTTGTTTTCCAAAAGGCAGCCCACAGACTGGGAAAGATTTTCACCAATCCTATATCCCACAAAGGGCTGATATCCAAAATATACAAAGAACTCAAGAAATTAGTCAACACAACACCAAATAACCCTATTAAAAAATGGGGTACAGAACTGAAGAAAGAATTCTCAATAGAGGGAATCAAAAAGGCTGAAAGGCACTTAAGAAAATGATCCACATCCCTAGCTATCAGGGAAATGCAAATCAAAACAACTTTGAGATACCATCATACTCCTGCCAAAATGGCTAAAATTACAAATACCAATGATGACTCATGTTGGAGAGGATGTGGAGAAATGGGAACACTCCTCCATTGCTGGTGGGAGTGCAAACTCATACAGCCATTTTGGAGATCAGTATGGTGGTTACTCAGGGAAATGGGAATTAGTTTACCACAGGACCCGGCAATCCCCCTCTTAGGCATATACCCAAAGGATTCACATCCATGCAACACAGACATCTGTTCAACTATCTTCATAGCAGCACTATTTGTAATAGCAAGAACCTGGAAGCAAACTAGATGCCCCTCAATTGAAGAATGGTTAATGAAGATGTGGCACATCTACACAATGGAATACTACTCTGCAGAAAAAAATAATGGTATCTTGAAATTCACAGGCAAGTGTATTGCACTTGAAGAAACCATCTGAATGAGGTAACCCAGTCACAGAAAGAGGAAAAAAGTATGTATCACTCATATATGGATTTTAGACCTAGTTCAAAGGATCTGCAGCCTATAATTCACACCACCAGAGGAACTAGGATACAAGTTTTATTCTAAGAGATTCATATAAAGTCCCTCACAGAACTGGTAATGGACAAGTCCCCCAGAGCTCAGGAGAAGTGGGGGGGGGCAGCGAATGGAGAGAGAAGTACTAGATAATGAGAGGGAGGAAAGGAAAACATGTGTGACCAGGAAGATTTAGCCTGGTTAGGAATAGAAGACAGGAGAGAGAAAGAGAGAGCAAGAACATAAAATAGGGAGCCAATATTGGTTTGAAGATAAAATTGAATACAAAGAAAGGTCTAGAGAACTACAGGACTGCTGCCAACTAACACTTTGAGCTTCCATGGAATGGCTATCATAAATGCCCTTCCCGGAGAGTGAGATCAGCAAATAACTTATCCATGGAGCCCTCAACTAATGCCTGTTGGAAACAGAAGCAAACACCCATACATAATCACTGAGTCGAAGTAGAAATCAGATGCAGATGGAGAGGACAAGACCAGGCAGCTGAAATACATAGAGACAGCTTACCTGAACAAGGAGGAGCTAACAGGCCACCAGACTGATAGCTGGGAAGCCAGTATGGTATTGACTCAGGCCCTCCTGTATATGGGTCTCAGCCAGAAGGACTGAGCAGTCTAAGGGACCTCAGACAGTGGAGCCAGGATGTATCCCTGGAGCACAAAAGAACTTTGTGAACACATCCCCCATGGAGGGATAACAGCCTTAATCTAGAGACAGGAAAGAAGCCCTAGTCCCTACTTCACATGACCTGTCAGACCTACATGAAATTCCCCTGGATGACATTCCCCTACATATGGAATTGGGGTGGGGGGGATGGGAGGTTGGTTAGAGTGCATGTGAGAGGGCAGAGAGGGTAAAAGGAAGGGAAGGAGGGAGGGAGGAAGGGAAGAATTGAGGGAGGTTGGGAGGGATGGAGAGGGAAGTGGGATTGACATGTAAAATAATAAATTAAATTAAAAAAATTGCTTTGACTCCAAAATTTAAGTTGAAGGACAAGTTACTGGGGAAAGGATTTCTATTTTTGTTTCCACAGAAAATGAAAAGATGTGGATTCCTTTCAGACTAATGTGGTTTGATCAAGTCAGACCACCTGAAACAGAGTACCAGGTGATCCTACATTCAAAACAGCGGGACATAGCAGCCTGACAGACTACAGACCCTTACCAACAGGAAGTAGTTAGAAAGAACAACTCCCAAATTCCCAAATATTGTCTATAAATATTTGTTTTCATTTAAATGGACTTGGTTATATAAAATAAAAAAAATTAAAAATGACTTGTCAGTAGTTTCTAGCACTAAGTATGAACATGTAAATTTATACATCAATTTATTATTTAAGGAAAAGAAATGATTCATTATGTTAGAACAATTCACAGGAAAATCAGTTCATTTTTAAATATTATTTTAAAAGTCATTTATTTTTCTTACAAGATCATCATAAAAAAGCTCTTATTTTTTGTAATAGAAAGTTGGATGACAATTTGAGAAGCATACAAATGGTTCAATTTAAAATAGTTGAACATTCAATAAATTGAAAGATGAGTCATTAGCAGAGACTCAAAGTAATACATGGGTGTAATTATATGATATGGACAAGAATCAGGCTATAATTAAAGTATACATTCTTGTGAGTGTCTGAGTAAAACAGTCTCTAAGGATGTTCATGACCTGATCCACAGAATGTATTACTATGTTTGCTTGTTCCTTACAATGACCTTTATAGATATTGTTAAGGAACATTTGGATATTGGAATATTATCAAGGGTTATGGGGATTATCACAAGTAACCAGATACCAGCAGTTTTTAAAAGTATGAGAATTTAATGGCAGAAAATAGAAATAGACTGATAACAGGCTAGAACAATGGAAAGAATAGACATTTCTAAAAGCCAAGGAATGCAGAAAGCTTGGAAATGTAGGAAAAAGATTTCCCTCCAAAGCCTGCTGAAGAATGCTGCATGGCCAACATCTAATTTTTTTTTGCCATTATTATAAAAATAAATAAATGCCTGCTAGTTGAAATAATTGATTTTGGATATGTATCACAGCAGCTATAAATACATCTGTGTCTCCATGAAATCACCTAAAGGAAGAATAATAAAAATGACTGGTTCCGCTCAGGCCACCCAACTTTTTAATCCAAGAAGCTTTTCAGTAGTCAAAGGTAGTGAATGAAAGAAGCTTGTGAGTACTTAGAATAAATGATTGATGGCCAAGTGATCAATAATAAAAAGGATATCTTTATGACCACTTCTAAAGCTCAGGTAATATAGTAGTCATCCAGGAGAAGAGGAAAGTATGCAAAAGATGGATTGAGAGAAGGGATGCAAAGTGTTTTGTGCAGTGGTTGATAAGCTTTTGTAAACATGATTTAAGAACAGCTGGGGTGGTCTGTACTATGCCAGCACAAGAGTGTGCCTGTCAACAACCACTTATATTGGATAGGGGAGAGAGAAGTTCCTACCATCCCTCCTGCTCAACTGTTTTGTACAGATGGCTTTGGAGGCAGGACAGTAATTGTTTATGTTGTGTAATGCAGGGTGAGCTCTGCAGGCTCCAAGAGGTATCTTCAGACATTTACTGTCACAGTTAGTTCTGATTCAAATCAAGGTGTCATGAAACACAACGAAAAGACATGAATGTAGCAAAGTGACCTATTTAGAGGAGAGATGGATGTGAGTTGAGAAGGTATTTATTGCAATAGATAGAATCTAGTGTATATTAGAGATCAAAAGATCAAATTTAAGCAACAACAACAACAAAAAAAAAAGTCTGAAAAGATGCCGCTCAATCACAGATTGTTTACAGAAACATGTATTTATATACTTTGATTTTTGTATTGAAAAATAATGCAATCTCCTTTATTTTATAATTATCTGCAATTTCAAAATATGAAGTTCTTGTCATAGCAATAGGAAATGAAGTTGGAATAATGCACTTGCAGGTGCTCTGAGACATTTTCAGGATAATGTGGAAAGATCTTAGCTTTCCTTTAGATGGAATCACAATTATACTTATTTATTGGTGAAGTTTTCCTGGTCTAATTTCCAGCTCAGGTGGAAACGAGCTCTTAATTTTGTATGTTTATTATTGTGGAATTGATGGTTGTTTTTTATAATAGTGTCTTTTGGCTACTCTGGCAAGCACACAGCTATACAAAACAGTCAAGCTCACATCAATATAGGGCATTTCTGTGTGTGCTTACAAACCATACTAAATTACATAACCTGTTAACCCAGAGTCAGCATGTTTCCCATTGCATGTGATTAGACAAAAACAGTATGTTAGAATTTCCCAAAACTTTCACTATTTTCTTTCTATAGTTTGAAGTCAATATCTAGTTTGACCCCTATCCTTGAAACAAGAGTTTTGTGGTTGAAACAATAGCACCACTGATAGACATGAATGAGAAAATATCTTTGGAGAAGGGAGAAAAACTGTCAGACAATACCCATTTTACTCAGTGCCCAGGGTGCAGATCGAAAAAATATTTGTGTTGACTCTGGGAAAATCAGCCTGTGGATGTAATGCTTTAGGGCAATTTTGTTGCATTTTTAATTCCATGACCTGGGTAGTTCCAATCAAACAAAATTTTATTCTTTTCTCTTGTGCTCCAGATGGAAGAAAATGTAAACAGCTGTCCAGGCAATGATGAAGCCTTTTCTTCTACATTCTTGCATGTCATTATGTTGGAGATTTACTTTTTCAGCAAATTGAAACCTCTAAAACCTAGTAATCAAATGTTCTCTCTCTCCTTCTCTTTATATTCCAACACTCATCAATTGCTTACTCTCGGCAATAGTTCTCTGAAGATGAAGCAGTGATGAGTATGTATGGTCATTATCATATTTACTCTCATCAGTATCATATAGCATTATGTTGTTTGCAATAATGAGCTGCTGGAGGCAATTCTGTAAACACAGCAGTGTGATTGCCTGCATGGTGAAAAGTAAACCATTGCTGAGGATGGCTATAGGTACATGATGGCCTGACCACCATGCTGTAACTATTAACCATAATTGCAAATCAAGGATTTGATAGGAAGCCAATAGTATATTTTGTATTACAGAATACATGTGAAGAAAATCACAATGAATAGGAATTAGGAAGTTTAAGCAAAGTTAGAGAAATGATTGTTTTGTTGTGTTGGGTTAGTTTTATATCAAGAAATTATTACATTCACTTAAGAATAAATATAATTTCAAAGGTAATAAAATATACAATACTTTAGGAATTTTCTTCTTTTACTGTTTATGTATGTGTGGAGTTAGTATGTTTATGAATGTAGAGATGTGCTTGGGTTAGTGAAAACTAACGTGTGTACTTAAGACAATAAAAAAAAAACTATAAGGATTTTTCTTGATGCTGTCTACCTATTTGTTGATGTGTGGTCTTTCAATCAACCCCAGAGCACACTGATCAGCTAGTGATGGGGGATGTCCTTATGTATCTATTTTTTTCTTATTGGTTGATAAAATAACAACTGATTGTCCAGTAGCCAGGCAGAAAGTATAGGCAGTGCTACCAGATGAGGAGAATTCTGGGGAGAGGATTCAGAGAGAAGCAGCAAGTGATATTCCATGTACCATACTGGAGCATTCTCTAGTTAGATAAGACCAGGTGAAATATTTAGATTAATACAAGTGGTATAATAATTAAGAGAGAGCTAGCCATTAAGAATCCTGATCCCTCAACCAAACAGATTATAATTAGCATAAACATCTGTGTGTTTATTTGGGGCTGAAGGGTAGCATACTATGTTAAACAAAATCTCTTATTTACAAGCTAGTTTCCAAGCTTGCTTCTGATACTGTCTGCCTTCAGAGGATGAAATATATGTTGTCATATATGTACAACCAGCATTTGTGTGGGTTCTGGGATTAAACTCTTATCTTTTTGTTTGTGTGGCAAGTGCTTTAGTCACTGAGCCATCTCCCCAGAACAAGAAATTTAATTCTATCCCCAGGTTCTGTCTATATTTTATGAACATAATAATAACCAAATAAAAGCAATACAAGCTAAAGAGAACCATGAGGAGTATGTAAAGGTCATTTAGGGTTTTCTGACCATAGGACAGAATAAAAATGCATTCAGTACTCTAAAAGTAGGTGTTGATTAAAAAACTAAAATCAGTGTACATGAAAATAAAAGACCCATAGACTGATATTGGGGTTCAAGATTCAAACTAAATATTAGAAAAGGAAAGCATCTGAACACACTCAACTCTATCTCAGGCTCAAAGTGTTGATCCATGAATGAGTTTTTCACCAAGTCTCAAACTGCTACCTCCCTGCAATGTGGCTAGAGAACAAATAACCTCTCTGAGACCTTGCTTCTGTCTTATATACTTCCCTACTGTTGGGATTAAAAATATGAGCTATAATTTTCTTTTAGACTTATTCACTCTTGTGTAGATCTGAGTGGCCTTGAACTAAGAGCAATCTGTCCATCTCTTAATATAGAGAGTGCTAGGATTAAAGATGTGTACCACCACCTCCTAGCTTCTGGCTTCTGGGATTAAAGGTATATGACTTGCTTCTACGGCTTGCAGATGATTTTACTTTCTGAATCCTCGGGCAAGATTTAATAAATTATAAACAGTATATCTTCACAAAACAAGGATGTTGGAGGACCATAAATAGATAAAACTAATAAGTGGTGAGAGGGACTGATGCAAAGGTACCAATACACAATAGTCATACATCTGACTTCATTGAACTTCAGGAGGTAATTTTCAGTTTATTGAGTTGTTTCCTTTGCTGATATTAGAATGTGACTGCCTTTTAAATGTATCTTTGCAAAAAATTGTGATTATCCCTGAAACCTAAGGTTCTTTCCAATGGAGGAAGAGTGGTGAACCATAGTGCTCCTCTCATCCAGGAGCTGACAGCCTCAAAGGTGTGCACATGATTGGAAACAGTGATGCTATTTATGTGTGAATCTGGAGGATTAGATTTGCTCTCTGCTTACTACTTTAGGAGAAGTTAGGGGCTGGAGAAATCATGTAGGACTTTTGTTGGTGCATCAATATCTGGCAGCCCATATTTCCTATAAGGCCAATTGTGTAGAACTCAGTGCTCTCACTGCTTGCCTCCCTGGGCAGCACCTTCATGCTCTCTCTCTCTCTCTCTCTCTCTCTCTCTCTCTCTCTCTCTCTCTCTCTCTCTCTCTCTCTCTCTCTCACACACACACACACACACACCCAATACTCTCACAAACACATATACACACAAAAGTAAAACAAAATGTTTTTAATGAGAATTTAGGTTTTTAAGTAAATGAAAAATATGCTTGTTTAACTTGGTTTTTATTTTTTTCTGCATGTACGTGTGTGTGCGTGTGTGTGTGTGTGTGTGTGTGTGTGTATAAATTCATGAACAAGTTACTCTACACACAGCAGCAAGTAAATGGAGATCAGAAGTCAAATCTGTGTTGTTGATTTTCTCCCCATACCCTTATTCATGTTCTGGTTCATTCAATTGAATGAACCATCTCTCTAGCCCTAACTTACATTGTTAACAAGAAATTATCAAGATTAGGCAAATGTGTAACTACCCATAAATACTTTGAATACTTTTGTTTAGTTCTGTGATGGGAGATGTCATTCAGTAAATATGTTTCTCTTATTGGTTAATAAATAAAGCACTGTTGGCCAATAAGAAAGCATGATAGGTGGGATTAGGTGACAAGGATGATTTGGGAGGTAGTAGGAAGGATTTTCATGATGTAGAATCAACAGGGTGGAACGCCAGACCATGTGGAACTCCAGATAAGACCGTGTGGAAATACTTAGGTTAGTAGAATTTTAAGACAGATCTAGCCAATAGGAAATACTATCAGTTTTCCTGCCAGCCTATTCTCTATTTGCCTCTCTCTATTTGCGCCAGCCCCAAATTACATACAGACAGGCTGTATTAGATATAAAGCTGTTGGCCTGTTACTAGCATTTCTTATTGGCTAGCTCTGTCTTTTATTTATTTATTTACTTATTTTTCTTATTTTACATATTGATCCTAGTTCCCTCGCCCTCTCTCCCTCCCTTCCTCCCTTCTTCCCTTTGTCCCTCCCAAGCCACCTACTCTGTCTTAAATATTAACCCATTTCTATTAATCTAAGTATTTCCATGTGGTCTTATCTTAGCAGAGCAAGAGTCTGGACCTTCTTCCCTAAAGTCTCTACATCTTGAATCTCCTCTACTACATCTTTCAGAATTCTCCTTATCTCTTAGTCCTGCCTATCTAGCCTTCCTATTTGTCAAGAGTGCTTTATTCATTCACCAATAAGAGACACATATTTACAGAATGACATCTGCCATCACAAACCTGCTTTTCCCATCAGTTAGTGTCCTTTGCTGTTTATGAGATGTTATCCCATTCAAACAGGAACAGTTGTGCCTGGGAAGTTGAGGTATTTTGACTGTCCATCCAAATAAGTTATCATCTCCATGGTATGACCCATGTTCTTCAACTTCTCATTAGGATAGTCTGAGGTTACCTTGAGGACATTTAGTTTTTCTTTTCCTTGTTTTGCTCTCCTGATTCTAATTTGTCCAGGGAGAACATACCAAATGGAAGACTGCCATGTGTGCTAAACCTATGAAGTAAATTCTGAGAAAGGCATAATTGAACAGGGTTAACTTGTTGGATATCATATTCACTATATGCATAGAGACTTACATTATATAGTTTAAACATTCCATATGGAATCTGGATGCTCTTATAAGATGGAATAAACAGGTAATACATGGGAGTGATATGGTATTCTGTTCTCCAGAAATCCCAAGTACAATTAATACATTATAAATAATAATAAAAATATAGTATACTAAACACCATTAAATAGTATGTCATTTATCATTGTAGTGATTTGAAAAAAAATGCCCATAAAAGTAGCAGCAATATTAGGAGTTGTGGCATTTTGTAGGAAATATTTCACTGCATGATAGGGCTTTGAGTTATCCTATGCTAAAGCTATGCCCAGTATTACATTCTGTTTCCTGTTGCTTTTTGATCAAGTTTTAGCCATCAGCATGTCTGTCTGTGTGATGCCATGTCCTACCACCATGATAATGGACTGAACCTCTGAACTGTAAGCAAACCATCTGACTTAATGTTTTCCTTCTTAAGAGTTACTGTGGTCAAGGTGTCTCTTCACAGCAATAGAAACCCAACTAAGACAATCAGCATCACATTTTATATGTTATATACCATTGTATGTACAGTGCATCATTGTATGTAAATATTTTTTATTAATTTATTTCATTTTATTTTATATAACAAAGTCCAATTAAATGAAAACCAACATTTATACACAATATTTGGGAATTTGGGCGTTGTTCGTTCCAAACTACTTCCTGCTGGTAAGGGGCACTGTCATGGGGGATTCGAAGAAGATTCAGAAATCCTGGATGTAGTCTGTAAGGCTGCTTTGTCCAGCTGTTCTGAATGTAGGATCACCTGGTACTCTGTTTCAAGCAGTCTGGCTTGATCAAACCACATTGGTCTGGAAGGAATCCACATCTTTTCATTTTCTGTGGAAACAAAAATAGAAATCCTTTTCCCCAGTAACTTGTCCTTCAACTTAAATTTTGGAGTCAAAGCATTTTTTTTAATTTAATTTATTATTTTACATGTTGTTCCCACTTCCCTCTCCCTCCCTCCCAACATCCCTCACTCCCTCACTTCATCCCTCCCTCTTTCCCTCCCTTTTACCCTTTCTGCCCTCTCACATGCACTCTAACAACCCTCCCCTCCTATCCCCCCACCCCAATTCCATATGTAGGAGAATGCCATCCAGTTGGGGTCATGTAGATCTGATAGGTCATGTGAAGTAGGGACTAGGGCTTCTCTCCTTTCTCTAGATTAAGGCAGTTATCCCTCCATGGGAGATATGTTCGCAAAGTCCTTATGTGCACCAGGGATACATCCTGGCTCAACAGTCTGAGGTCTCTTAGACTGCTCAGTCCTTCTGGCTGAGACCCATATTCAGGGGGCCCTGAGTCAGTCCCATGCTGGCTTCCCAGCTATCAGTCTAGTGGCCGTTAGCTCCTCCTTGTTCAGATAACCTCTCTGTATGTTTTTCTGCTTCATGGTCTTGTCCTCTACATCTGCATCTGATTTCTACTTCGACTCAGTGATTATGTATGGGTGTTTGATCCTGTTTTCAACAGGCATTAGTTGAGGGCTCCATGGAGAAGTTATTTGTTGATCTCACTCTCCGGGAAGGGCATTTATGATAGCCTTTCCAGGGAAGCTCAGATTATTAGTTGGGAGCAGTCTTGTAGTTCTCTAGAAACTTTCTTTGTATTCAATTTTATCTTCAACCCAATATTGCCTCCATCTTTTATGTTCTCTCTCTCTCTCTCTCTCTCTCTCTCTCTCTCTCTCTCTCTCTCTCTTTCCTATCTTCTATTCCTAACCAGGCTCAATCTTCCTGGTCGCACATGTTTTCTTTTCCTCCTCCTCATTTTCTCCTACTTCTCTCTCCATTTGCTGCCCCCCCCACTTCACCTGAGGTCTGAGGGACTTGTCCCTTCCCAGTTCTGTGAGGGACTTTATATGAATCTTTTAGAATACACCTTGTATCCTAGTTCCTCTGGTGATGTGAATTATAGGCTGGTGATCCTTTGATCTAGGTCTAAAATCCATATATGAGTGAGTACATACTGTGTTCCTCTTTTTGTGACTGGGTTACCTCATTCAGGATGGTTTCTTCAAGTGCCATCCACTTGCCTGGGAATTTCAAGATATCATTATTTTTTTCTGCAGAGTAGTATTCCATTGTGTAGATGTGCCACATCTTCATTAACCATTCTTCAATTGAGGGGCATCTAGTTTGCTTCCAGGTTCTTGCTATTACAAATAGTGCTGCTATGAACATAGTTGAACAGATGTTCCCCTAAGAGGGGGATTGCCGGGTCATGATAAAGGTCATGAGGAGGTCAGGGATAACAGAAACATACCTAAACATAATAAGAGCAACATACAGCAAACCCACTGCCAACATCAAACTGAATGGAGAGAAACTTAAGCCAATTCCTCTAAAAATCAGTAACAAGACAAGGCTCTCCTCTCTCTCCATATCTCTTCAATATTGTACTAGAAGTTTTAGCTAATGCTATAAGACAACAAATGGAGATCAAGGGGATCCAAATTGGAAAGGAAGAAGTCAAACTGTCTCTATTTTCAGATGATATGGTAGTTTACATAAGCGACCCAATAAACTCTTCCAGGGAACTCCTACAGCTGATAAACACCTTCAGCAAACTAGCAGGATACAAGCAAAACTCAAAAAAATCAGTAGCCCTACTTTTTTTCAGACGACAAAGAGACACAGAAAGAAATCAGGGAAACATCACCCTTTACAATAGCCACAAGCAACATAAAGTATCTTGGTGTAACGCTTACCAAACAAGTAAAAGATCTATATAATAAGAACTTTGTGACTCTAAAGAAAGAAATTAAAGAAGATACCAGAAAATGGAAAGATCTCCCATGCTCTTGGTTAGGTAGGATTAACATAGTAAAAATGACAATCTTACCAAAACAATCTACAGATTCAATGCAATCCCCATTAAAATCCCACCACAATTCTTCACCGACCTTGAAAGGATAATAATTAACTTTATATGGAAATACAAAAGACCCAGGATATCCAAAACAACCCTATACAACAAAAGAACTTCAGGAGGCATCACCATTCCTAACTTTAAGCTCTACTATAGAGCTATAGTTCTGAAAACAGCCTGGTATTGGCATAAAAATAGACAGGTAGACCAATGGAATCGAATTGAAAATCCTGATATTAATCCATGCACCTATGAACACCTGATTTTCGACAAAACAGCTAAAATTATACAATGGGGCGAGGACAGCATCTTCAACAAATGGTGCTGGCACAATTGGATGAGGGTGTGTAGAAGACTGCAGATAGACCCATGTCTGTCACCATGCACAAAACTCAAGTCCAAATGGATCAAAGACCTCAACATCAATCCAGCCACATTGAACTCTTAGAAGAGAAAGGAGGAGGTACCCTTGAACAAATTGGTATAGGAGACCGCTTCTTGAACATAATTCCAGGGGCACAGACAGTGAGAGAAACGATTAATAAATGGGACCTCTTCAAACTTAGAAGCTTCTGTAAGGCAAAGGACACAGTGGACAAGACCAAACGGCAGCCAACAGAATGGGAAAAGATTTTCACCAATCCTATATCCGACAAAGGGCTGATCTCCAAAATATACAAAGAACTGAAGAGACTAGTCAACAAAACACCAAATAACCCTTTAAAAAATGGGGTACAGAACTGAAGAAAGAATTCTCAATAGAGGAAATCAAAAAGGCTGAAAGGCACTTAAGAAAATTATCCACATCCCTAGCTATCAGGGAAATGCAAATCAAAACAACTTTTAGATACCATCATACCCCTGCCTGAATGGCTAAAATTAGAAACACCAGTGATGACTTATGTTGGAGAGGATGTGGAGAAAGTGGAACACTCCTCCACTGCTGGTGGGAATGCAAACTCATACAGCCATTTTGGAGATCAGTATGGCGGTTCCTCAGGAAAATGGTATGTAAATATTTTTATAATTATGTGTTTGGTAGATGTATCTACATTTATTCATATGCACATTGAGTAAATGGGTGTGCATGCATGTGTGTACATGCAAATTTGAAGTATAGAGCTAGATACCAAATGTCTTTGCAAACATTCTTCACCTCACTTTTTTTTGGAGACAGGTTCTTTCATTGATCTTGGAACCTATGGATTATCATAAACTGGTTCTTTTTACATGGATGCTGCAGATCCAAACTCAGTTGTTCATGCTTCTCCAATAGGTACTTCACTGAAAAAGCCAACTTCTGAGCCTCTGAAAATTTATAGAACTGCAAATGCATTGTTGTTAATAATTAGCACCATTTTACTCTAGTATCCATATCTAATAGAAACTTATTAGCCATGGTATTAGCCCACACATTGTATTAGATACCAAGAACTCAGTTTTCCTTTTGGGGATTATAAGCTAAGTCAATATTTCTACTAATACCAGGGTAATAGCTGAAATGTTATATTAAATGAGATGTCAGCTGTGGTCACATCTGTGGCCTTATTGACTAAGAGGAATGATAGTTTATAGGGTTTATATTCCTTGATAGATTCCTTGAGACTGGTTTTCAGTGAGAAAACATAACCCCTTCTCAAAAGCCTTGGAAATACCATTGTCATTTCTTTATCTGTTTTTGTTTTCACTTTTATCTCCGCATGAGAAAGTCAATTTGAGAAGCGATACAATTATCTGATACTAAATCTAGCGAAGTTGCAGCAACAGCAAGGGAGAGACATGGGGAAGGAGGGAAGGAAAGAGAGAGACAGAGAGTTGAAATGGTGGGGTGGGATTAAATGATAGCAATCATTCTTACATTGTTACTAATTGGAAACTACAGAGCAAAAATAGTTGTTTTGGGGAGTGTTGTTTCTTTCTTTCTTATTTAAAGAAGACTTCTGAGATTAGACCCCTTCCCCCATCTTTTTCTCAAATGCATCCAATTATCTCCCATCATTTGGACAAGGAGTTGTCTTGTTAAAGAGCTTGCAATTCCATTACAGATAAGCTCCAAATATTGATTTGTACCTTTTATTTCCTTGGTCTGAGATAGGACAGTAGAGCTAAAAATTCTCAAATCTGTTCTGCATGAATGAATGGAAGTGGTCACAGAGACTGAGTGATTAGATCGTTACAAAAGGAAGTTTACGGACATTCTACTCCACTAGATGTTGATGTAGAGTCTAGGACAAGGTTTTTCTCAAGGAGACTGGAGAACAAGAGTAAGCAATTGATTCCATTCTAGAACAGCAAGTGTTAGAATGTTCAGCAATTAAGCTTTATATTGAAGAAATGAGTTTCAATAATGAGCAATATCAGTTATGTTCTTCCTTGACAGACAGGTGTGAATGAATAGACACAGAAGTTGTCACTCAGCCAGAAGAAAGGACTGAACAATAGAGAATTCATTGTGTCTACTTTAAAAGCACCTCACAGTATAGTTTTCTGTATGAATTATTTTTTGTGAGCTTTATCAAGTAAAACAAACAACTATACTAACAAAAACTGTATTTTTCCCTTTAGCCTTTCAAATCTGGATCATATTGAATAAGATGGATTAATGTTCATAGAATGAATTAGTGAGCAGGTGAATGAGAAACATACAAGAATCACATCTATTTGACTGTATTGAGTATAGCAATCACTTTGGAGCCGTGAAAGCCTTTGCGCGTTCTTCTGCCATGCTTTCTGCTCTGTGTACATTCTTCTTTTGCTGGGGACCAATTTAAAATTTTGTGTCTTTTTTTTTTCTGCTTCAGGATTGTACAGACAGCCTCCTATGATATTGTACATTTATTTCCTTGTAGCCTATTGAAGTCTCATCTATTCTTTGGACCCTGCCTACCAAAACATTGTGTTCTCAGGATCCTAACAGTTTGTATTGAGCTTAGGAATTCAAAAGTGGTTTGTTATTTCCTTTAGGAAATTTGAACTTGACTGCAGATTGTTTTTTATGTGATAACAGGTTGACTTAAAATTTTCTTGTTTTACCCCTAATTAAACATTTGAAAAGATAAGATAAAAATGAAATAATTATCTAATGATTTCCAACTGTGTGAACTTCTAATTTAATCCAATACTCTAAGTAATTTGCATTTTTGTTTCAGAGAAAATTCTGTCATTTTGTTTAATATTTTTTTAAAAAATTACTCTATTAACTTCACTTAAGATAATAAAACTAGTATTATCCATGCTCAACACCCAGATATTAAAGAAGCTATTATCTAATAATGCTTTTATTCAAAAAGTTTTGACATAAAGGTATCTATATTGTTGTGCTCTTTCTGTACAATCAGAAAGACAATGTCCCCATCTCTTCTATTGCAGAGTTAAATTAACCATGACTATAGCTGAGATGAGATAAAATAATCAAGTAGATTTTTATTTATTTTTTTAAATAAATTTTCATTTAAGTTAAAAACAATCTTATTTTACATATCAATCCGTTTCCTCTCCCTCCTGTCCTCCCATTCCCCCACCACCCCCATCCACTCCCCAAGGAGGGCAAGGGTTCTCATGGGGAATCATTAAAGTCTGTCACATAATTTGGGCCAGGACCTAGGCCCCTTTCCTGTGTATCTAGGCTAAAAGAATATCCCTCCATAGGGAATGGGCTCCCACACCCATTTGTACAGTAGTTCCACTGCCAGAGGCTCCACAGACTGCCCAGGCCCCCCAACTGACACCCTCTTTTAAGGGGCCTGGTTCAGTCTTATGCTGGTTCCCCAGCTATCACGCTGGGGTCCCTGAGCTTCCATCAAGTAGAATTTTATATATTCCATAAGCAAGTTTTTCACTTTTATATTTCATACATATTATATAAGCATAAAAATACAACTTTACATGTTATGATTTATTATGGTATGTCTAATGTAAAACTAATTAAATATTACTCTCATATTATGTATCTTAATATTAATATGTTATATAATGCAGTATATACCTCTTATACTATGTGTGTATATTATTAAATTTTATACAGAGTTGGTGTGAAAGAAAGCAAAGTCAGGTGCTTAGGGAAATATGATCAGCAGTTTTCTTGCCAGCTTGGTCCTACAGCCATGTCAGCCTCAAATAACAGAGAGAAGCTGTTGGAATGTTACTAGCATTTCTTATTGGCTAGCTGTCTTGAATATTAGCCCATTTCTATTAATCTAAGTATTTCCACATGGCCTTATCTTCCTATTTACCAGCAGTGCTTTATTCATTAACCAATAAGAGAAACACATTTACAGAATGTCATCTACCATCAGGGAAATGCTGTGATGGGCAAAAGAGCATTTGCTGCAGAACCCTGAAAACATAAGTCCAGATCCCCATTCTGTAGTGCCCTTTCAGTTGGATGAAATGATGAGGTCTAGGTTGTATGAGACTCTCAAAATAGTTACAATAAAAATTATAGAAATCATGAGAGGAAGTAGGGCACAGAAGACATGGGAGAAGTTGGATGGAGGAAAGACTGGAAATGATGTAAATACAGTACTGATGTATTAAATTCTCCAAAATATTTTAAATTAAAAAATACCAATATGGAGACTGATGAGAGAAGACATCACCACAACTGTATTCATGTGTTTACAAACACACAAATAATACCTCTCTTCCTCTTTTCCTCCTTCATTCTCTCCCTTCCTCTCTTCCTCCCTTCTTCCCTTTTATATAAACATGCAAATAAATAAGTGAATAAAATAAAATGAGATCACAGAATATTACACCATAATTGATAGCTGTCCTTCACTACATTTGCTGGCAAATTCTTTTGACAGTCAACATGCTGATTTACGCATATTAAATCCATCCTTTGACACATTAAATAAAGCATCCTGCATAAATAGTAATTGTATACTTAGTACCCATTTCACATGCCTCATGAACTTGTTGGGGTCAAGTGGTTAATCCTCCTGCTGCAGAGAACTGCTGTTACTTTTGTGACATATACTTTTAGAAACAGCTCAAATTCCCTACAGTTTTCTCTCTTCTCTGTAATTCTTAACAAAGTACTCTAGGGTGGTAAGGTGAGAGATGAACATAAATTCCTGGTAAGTTACTGGATGGAGGAGAGAAAAGACTTCCCAATGTCACTAGAGCTGTGCAGCCTGTTTTTAACTTGTTTCATGTTTTACTGGCAAAGATCCAGGTTTCTTTATTACTGGACATGATCTTCTTTTGTCTGAGAACAGCATGTTTTAATATTAAAAAAAACTGTTATACAACTTGCTTTCACAATACAAATCAGCCTAAAGAAATTTTATTCATTTAGTGAGCAATGATAATGTACTATATTGCATGCTTGAAATGTAGACGTAAATGATATATTCTTAACAATTAAGTAATTCAGCAGGCGATGTATAGAGTTACAAATCAGTAAATGGATGTGATGTACCATTGGTATAACTTTTAAGAATAATTTTTGGGTTTTTTCCCACTGAAGTTGTCATAACAAAATATAGACATGGTATCTCAAACATTAAAAAGAAATTATTTCTCATGGTTACAAAAAGCAGCGACACAAAAAGGATTTGCATCAGGGCCAGGTCCTCTGAAGGTATGTTCTGTGTATTATACAGTTGACTTTGTCTGTGTTACTACACAGCAGAGATTATAAAAAAGGGAAACTGGAAAAGACATGAAGAGAAGAAGAATTGGAGTGACAGGTTTCATCCTATTACTGACAAGGGCAAAATTTTGTACAGTTAGCATCTGACTGTATGATCTAATTTAGACTTAATTACTTCTTAAAGATCCGCCCCCCATGGTCATGATTTGAGAACTATCTTTAGTGGACTAGTTGTAAGTAATAAGTCCTTCTTCACTCTTTTCTTCTGGTTGTGGTTAATGGCATCATACAAAGTATGTGTGCATGATGCTAGATTATAAAATTAGTGATCCAGATTGGAATTATTTCTTGAAGCTCATTGCTTTCCAACACTGCTACCAGCAGCTTACCACAGTACCACCATTCCCTGCCACACCAGCTTTCCTGTGTTGTCCAGGAAAAAGTCCTGATAACATGAGAAGAAAAACTGTCATAGCACCTAAATTACGGGCCTTGAGTTGCTTCCATCCCATGTGAATAATATATTGCTCTGATACCTTTCTGCCAGAATACTGGATACCAGAACACAGTCTCGATGAGAAGTCATTTTCATAAGAAAGGGAATGAAAAAGACACAAGGCTCAGCCAAAGTTCTGTGGCATTGGATTTTTATTCTAGAATATGGGAAGGTGAAAATACTCCCTATTCTAACTAAAGAGGTCTTGAATATTGAGAGAAAGACACAGTATGAAAACATTTGCTACTGTAAAACATGTCCGTGTGTGTGTGTGTGTGTGTGTGTGTGTGTGTGTGTGTGTGTGTGTGATGTGTGCATGTGTGTTGCAAAGGATAAATGAACTAAAGAAAAAAGTCCCAGTGCTTTCCCTGAATTCCAAGCTGTGTACTTTTATGGGCTCAGTGTTCTAAAATTCTCTGACAGTAGATCAGTGGGACAGATATTTTTGAATAACTGTCATATTCCCCAGTTCCTTGGCGTGGGTATGGGCAACAAAGCCTCAGTGCTGGATAAGAGCTATATTCATTACTAACAGAAGTTTAACTGCCAACGATAATGTTGACTCCCAAATTCCTAAAAATTAGCCTTGGTTTGGATTTCTGTGGTCATTAAACTCTAGGTGGGCTATATTAGTTTGGCTTATTTGTCCTTTATCTTTTAGGATGAATTAGATCATAGTAACATTTCATGGTCATTTGATTATGAAGTTTCTTGGTTCTGCCTGCCTAGCTAAATATTTTCCTTGGCTAGTAGCATGCCAAACATAAGTGTGTTTTTAGAAATATCTTTACTACTATCCTAAATTGCTGCCATATAACTAACAAGCAAGGATTTTCAACTTTTTTTCCATGTCTCTATGTTAAATGATGACATTTTGTTTCATTAGAACCAGTTTATGATACAAGGCCAATTGAATATTTATTGTTTCAGCTAGTCCTATCAACAATGCAAACATCTGAGAGTTAGCTGAGAAATTTGTGAGACTAAACAACATAAAAATACCTAAAAGTGGCTTTTAAAATGATGCAAATTGAAACAAGCTTCTGTGTGTCACATGCCTATCCAACCAATATGTGACATGGCATTGCGTTACAGTTTGAGTCTGCAATCTTAAGGAAGTTCATTTGCATGTATAGGAGAAATTTTTATAATCCATTCTTTCAGAGCTCTAGACTAAATTGCTACTGATTTGCCTCATGACAAAATTATGTAATTGTTACTCTTTTTCTATGTTTTGAGTAACATATTATAATGTTTTAGAGTTTTTTCTCTGACAACAAAATTGCTTGAAATAATGTGGTTTATTTGTTCTTTGGTATTTCATAAGTAATTTAGATATAACTGTTGAAAACAAGTAAGTTAGGTATTGGTAAATGGTGTAAATATGTATAAGTATCTTCTTTATATACCTCAGAGTTGGAATGTTATATGATAGAGATAAAATGAGTCATTTCTAAGACAGCTGAAATATTGCAAAATCAGTTTCTAAATATAAACTCAAGTAATCATCCTGGCTTCAGAATTTCTATAAAAAATTTATGTATAGGATTATAATCCTAGTACTGAGGAAGTCTGAGGCAGAAGGATCAGAATTCCAGTCAACCTGGACTAGAAAGTAAACAAAATGGATTTTTAAAAATGTAAACACATTAGAAAAATCATAAGTCCTCATCTTCAGATACAGTCCTATTCAAGGTAGAGGTCAATATAGAAATTTGAAATAGGTGTTATTCAGCAGAATGGTATTGACAATAATTACATATTAAGAAGTGAATATGGAATCATGAAAAAAAATGAATACTGCTTTCTGAAAGGGTGGGTTAATCCTCAAATCTTTTTGATAATATTTAGTAACTGTTTAATCTTTTTACATGCTTTCTAGTACATAGCTCCTAAGTAGATAGGAATCTTTCAGTTGTTGGGTCTGGAGCTTATAACCTAATGGTATTCATAAATCTGTGGAATAGAGATGGCTTTCATATAGAAGATGGTCTTCGGAAAGAGGATATGTTCATCAGAAGCCTAGAAAGTCAGTTTCAAATTCTACAAAGAGCAAAGGGCTATAGCTATAGGATTATCCATATTTCCAATAGCCAGTAATTCCATGGAATTATAGAAACCAGCCATATCTGTGAAATGTTTTGTAAGGGTGGTGTTACCATAGAGATGGAGCTTTTCACCTGGCCTATGCATTCCTCTATTTGGCTATCCAAGTTAGGATCTTGTAATAGGTGGACAGCTAAAATAAAGTGCTTCCTGGAGTTCCATGACTCCTAATAAATTGTGGAATCAGAGATGACCACATTGGAAGTGCCATGTTTTTAGCTTGTAGTTTAGAAGGAATAGAAATTGCTACCAGTATCTTAAACAGAGGTGGTTTTGTGGTCATATCCCTTGATCTGTTGAGACTCTGGTAACACGGAGTGTATCAGAATCTGAACTGAATCCACATACTCATGTAGTATTGGGAATTTGTGGAAGCCACCATATTCTTGGTGTTTGGTGGAACGAGAACCACACTCCATTCAAGTACATTAAATATGGAACTATGAAATAAAATGTATAAGCTTATAAAGGTTTAAAAAATACAATAAAGTGGGCACAGGTGAACAAAAAAAAATCTAGTGGAATACCATAGAGTTGTGTTTGGGAAACTTAGTCCACAATGGAAATTTTCAAACTACAGCGATCTTTGGAATGATCCACTCATAATAAAAGAAGCCTTTAGTCCCATCACTTAGGAAGCAGAGGCAGGTGGTGAATCTTTTGAGTTCAAGATCAGCATGGTCTACATAGTGATTTCCAGGTCAGCCAACACTATGTAATAGCTGCTGTCTTAAAAAATAAATCAAGTTTTCTCTTCACCACAATATGTCCCACACCCCCATCAATACATCTCTAAACTTGGTGCCTAAGAAACTCCCAGAAACCCATAAGGTTGACCCCAGCTAACACTCCTAGCATGAATGAAGAGGGCACCTGAACTGGCCATCTCCTATAATCAGATTGGTGACTACCCTAATACTGATCAGAAGATATTTATTGAGTAACTGATGAAAGCAGATGTAGATATCATGGCCAAGCAATGGGTCAAGCTCAGCAGTCCTCTTGAAGAAAGAGAAGAGCGATTGTCCAAGCCAGGGCAAGTTAGGTTCATGACATAGGAACCCAAAGAGGCAGCTGACCTGAGCTCCTGGGAGCACATGGACTCTGGACCCACAGTTAGGGAACCTACATAGAACTTACCCAGGCCTTCTGCATGTCTATGAGAGTTGTGTAGCTTGGTCTGTTTGGAAGGCTCCTAGCAATGAGATCAGGACATGTCCCTGACACCTACTTGGCTTTTGAAAACCTTTTTCACATGCTTTGTGCTGGGGGAGGAGCTTGGTCCTGCCTTAACTTGCTCTGCCATGCTGTGTTTAAGCCCATGGAAGACATGCCCCTTACTGAATGAAGATGGAAGAGGAGTGTATATGGATAGATGGGAATCAGGAGGAGTGAACATGAGGAGGGGAGGGAGGGGAAAATGTGTTCAGCATGTAAAATAAATGATTGGTTCAGGAGACCATTTCCTGAACAAAACACCAGCAGCACAGACAATGAGATCAACAATTAATAATTGGGACCTCCTAAAATTGAAAAGCTTCTGTAAGGCAAAGGACACAAAGAGACAAAATAGCAGCCCACAGAATGGTAAAAGATATTCATTAACCCCACATCTGACAGAGGGCTGATCTCCAAAATATTCACAGAACTCAAGAAGCTAGTCACCAAACCTCTAAATAATCCAATTAAAAAGTGGGGTATAGAACTAAATAGAAAATTTATTCCAAAATGGCTGAAAGATACTTAAGAAAGTGCTTAACATCCTTAGCAATCAGGGAAATGCAAATCAAAACAACTCTGAAATACCCTCTTACTCCTTTCAGAATGGCAAAAAAAACAAAACAAAACAAAACACACACACACACACACACACCAAAGATAGTTTATGCTGGAGAGGATGTGGAGAAAGGGGAACACTCCTCCACTGCTGGGGAGAATGCACACTCCTACAGCTACTTTGGAAGTCAGTATGGCAGTTCTTCAGGAGAATGGGAATCAATCTACCTTAGTTCCAGTAATTCCAGTCTTAGGGCTATACCCAAAAGATGCACATTCATACAAAATGGACATCTGTTCAACTATTTTAATAGGAGCATTATTTGTAATAGCCAGAACCAAGAGGGAACCTCAGTTCCCCTCAACAGAAGAATGGATGGAGACAATGTGGTGCATTTACACAATGGAGTATTACTCAGCATAACAAAACATAATGGGATCCTGAAATTCAGGCAAATGGATGGAACTGGAAAAAAAAAAAAAACATCCTGAGTGAGGTAATCTAGTCACAAAAAGACAAACACAGTGTGTACTCACTCATATATGGATTTTAGACATAGAGCAAAAGATCACCAGCCTACAATCCACACCACCAGCAAAGCTGGGAAACAAGGAGGATGCTAAGAGGGACATACATGGTTCCTTGGAGAAAGGGAAAGGGACAAGATCTCCTGAGCAAATTGGGAGCATGGGGGGATGGAAGTGGAGGGCATGAGGGAGTAAGAAGATTGAGTCGGAGAAAGAATAGAGGAGAACAAGAAAAGAGAAGGAGACATTATAGGTTTTAAGAGAAATCTGACACTATGGAAATGTGCAGAGATATACAAGGATGCAACAGTGGAGAGGCTACCTTAAATGCCCTTCTCTGAGAAAGAGATTTATGACTACCTTATATGCCATCTTAGAGCCTTCATCTAGTAACAGAGGGAAGCAGAAGCAGACATCCAGAGCTACATACTGGCTGGAACTCCTGCTATCCAGTCTCAGAAAAGGAGGAGTGATTAGGAAAGGGGTCAGGACCAGGATAGAGAAACCCACAGAAACTGCTGACCCAAACAAGGGGGAACACATGGACTCTAGTGTGATAGCTAAGAAACCAGCAAAGGACCTACTCAGACCCCTTGAATGTGGGTATTAGTTAGGAGTACTAGGCAGTCTATGGGGCCTCTGGTAGTGGATCAGTTTTTATCCTTAGTAGTATAGGAATGGACTTTGTGAGCCCATTCTACATAGAGGGATACCATCTCAGCCTAGACTCATTGGGGAGGGCCTAGGCCCTGCTCCAAATAATATGAAAGACTTTGAAGACTCCCAATGGAAGGCATTATCTTCCCTGGGGAGCATAAAGGGGATGAGAGTTCTTGGGGGAGAAGATGGGAGAAAGGGAGGCTGTGGGAACTGGGATTGACATGTAAAACAAGATTGTTTCAAATAAAAATTTTAAAAATATCAAATAAATAAATAAATGAAAAAGTTTAATCAAATAAAATATAAAAATTAAAATAAAATTAAGAAAAGGTGTTTCAGATGGAAAAGAATGTGATTAGTATAATAATCATTCTAAGAAATACAATATTTGTCTGTTACAGTTTTATAAATAAGTAAAAATATGAACAGAAATAGGATCTGTACAAATACAAATAAGGAATTTCAGCACTGGAGAGACTCTTGTGTGTCTAACACAGAAAGAATCTAAACTAAGGTGAGAGAAAATTTTAAATGATACACCTAGACATATCATCTAGGGTCTCACAATACTAAGAGAAATTGTTAAAATTCCCCCCCAAACATAACTCAAAAGACAGACTAAGACTGTAATTGTCTGTTGCTTCAGGATCACAAGTCTCAAAAAGGATGTTTGAAAATTTTTCGGACATTATTCTCACCATAAATTATTTACTAACCAAACATCCAATGCCAGAATAAATATTTCTCTGACAGAAGACTATATGATTGTCAGAGCAAACTGAGGGAAAAACCAACAGAGAAGGATTTGCGATATGAGAAACAGAATGAAAGAAGGAGCCATAAAAATAGGTCTTAGAATCATACCAAGAAATTATCCAATTTAGAAAGGAGATGGCTAGAATAACCAAGTTGGAAGTCTTAAAACTTAAATGTAACACACACACACACACACACACACACACACAAATTCAAACACCAAAAAATGTATTATTTGAGTAGCGAACATTTTCTTTTTCTTAAAAAGATATATTATTCCAGGAGTTCAACTTAGTGTTTAGCTGTGGGTGTCTGCTTCTCTTTCCATCAGCTACTAGATGAGGGCCTAGTCCCTATTCAAAATGACAGATTTTTTTGATCCCTCCTGGAAGGCATCACCCACCCTATATAGTAGATGAGGGAAATGGGATGGGAGGGGTGTCTCAGGGCATGGGAGGGAGAGAGGGACTGGGAACTGGCATCAATATGTAAAATAAGAAAAAATAATGAAAAAATAATTTTAAAAAATATGATATTAATAAAATTGAGGACACTTACAAAATGGCAGGGCACTCAGAATGATTAAAACTTAAAATGTGACATAACCATGTATATTTGGTGATTTCACAAAATCTGACATTGTCTGAATATGGCTTTAGGAGTAGTTTTTATTAAGGGGTGGATATTGGAACACATAGTAAAAGTAATTTCCATAGAGTTAGAGATGCTAAAGTTTTCAGTATTTCAAATCAATTGACCAAAATGTCACAGAAGTCTTAATCATGTTAACTGAACTAGTAAACAGGATTCACCAGAGGCTAAAAAGAAAACATATTAAGAAAGAGGGGTATGGGAGAAAGTAGGAAGCAATACTATTCAATATTAATGCTGATGTCCTTTCCATCGTAGATCATGTATAAAAATGTGCTTTAAATGTGAGGAAATGATGAAATGTTCAAGTATTGTCAAAGTAATTATTAACAGAATACCAAAAATATCTCAAGAAGCAGGAGGAAAGGTAGGGGATTAATTGTTCCAATATGGTGCTAGAAGTAGATACCTTCAAAAGTTATTTAACCAAATATGGAAACAAAACTATTAAATAAACATTAATATTTCTTTATATTTGTATATGGAAGGCCTGGCTAAAGATGATATGCATTAGAATTCATAACATTAATACAAAACCTACCTCTAATAACTGCCAAGTGTATTCTGCTGCCCAAATTACTGAAATCACATCAGAGAAATTTGAGTGAAGCTAAATAACAAATGTGGTAAGTTTTATTTCCATCCAGTTCGTCTTGGAACACTTATTTGTGGTAATGTTTTCTGAACATCACTTCAGATACTGTCAACCTATCTGTCCTTTCAGTTGATCCTCCAAAGTCTGTGGCCATTCACATATAATTGGCAACATTTTTACATCACCTATATTGTCCTCTCCATTTTCTGCCTGAGGCCTTCTCTGACCTTATGGCAGTGAACACCCATAGGTATCCATTAAGTGTTCACATGTTTGTAAAGCAGTCGTATGAAGGATTTATTGCCCTATAGGCTGGAGTTCGAACAAAAAATGTCCATGTATGATGGACAGTTAATGATTCAATTTACTTCACTCTGGTTTTGAGCAACCCGTCATTACAGAAATGTACAGTAAATTGATGCATTCTTAACTGGCCTCTTATTTATTGTGTCCCCATCTTTTATGTTTGTTTCTTGATCTCATATTCCACATTTGAACACATATAGAATTTTATTTTAATTCTGCCTTAAGGGAGGCCAAGAATATAAAACTTAGTGTAAGTATATTGTAAGAGTGGAATGAATGCCCAAGAGAATACTCCTATCTAAGACTTCATTAAATATTCTGCAGAAAATATTAGATGTTCATTTTAAACCTTTATTTAAGTTTATAAATGTACATTTGTATTTTTGAATGACTTTCACCCAGTGTCCACAGAATCCATATCTCCTGGAATTGAATGAGTAGATGATTGTGAACTACATTTGGATTCTGGAAACTTAACCTAGGTCCTTGGCAAAAGCAGGCCATGCCCTTGTCATCAGCCATCTCTTTTGTCTCTAAGAATAATTCTTTAATATTTTTCATGACAGTGCCTAGAAAATAAAACATGATTCTATCTCCAATAAATGAGACTTGCTGATATAACTCTCTTGCAATTGTCCAGAACAAATTGTCTTAACACTGAATAAATTAAGAGATTTAGAATGGATTTAGAACATGGCATAAGAATGTCTATCTTTTGTTCATATTGCATTGCAGAGTTCAGATTTCCTTCATGAAGATGAAAGAGACTATAGTGCCCAGGCAAGAGAAATTGTTGGTTTCTTGATGTTCTATATGCTGTGTAGGCCAGGCATAATTTTGATGATCAAAATTGTAATGGATAAAACATTTCTATGAAAAACATGGGGTCTGAATTCCAGAATGTAATCATAAAATATAGCAACATATTTTACACACATTCGATATAATTTCTGTACTGGAAGCTGGACTTTTCTGTAGATATCCATGGCAATATTCAAATAGATTAGTACTTCCAACCATGTGTCTCTTTTATGGAATGCTTAGGGAGTCAATGAAAAAAACAAAACTTATATACTTAAATATTTCAATGTTAAAGTGTTGTAGGGAACAGTAAGTAATTATCAAAAACTAAATGTGCAAAGGACCTGTTTCAAACAATAAGTCTTGCAGGTACCATTTACCATCCAGTGCTTAGTCATTCAACAGATTTGCAAGTCACATGACAATTGTTCATAGAAAAGGGATTTCTAATTTGTTCTTAAAGAAAAAAGTGCCTGGAAATGTAACTACAGCTTGTAATCCTAATACCATCTTCTGTCTCCTGTGGGCTCTCATATATACATATTCCTCCACTCACATGCACACATTTTCTTAGGGGAGTAGGGTTTATTTTAACTAACATTCCAATGTCAGTCTGTGACAGGAAAGACATCAAGTTAGAAACTTCAATGACTTGTCTCATCACATCGAGAGTAAGTGCAGAGGGGAGTGAATGGTTTCTTGCTCACTTGGATTTGAGCTATCCACGCTTTTTTGTTTGTTTGTTTTGAGTTCTCCACTCTTAACAGTGTTCAAGACCCTTGCGTATGGAATGGTGACATCTACACAAGACTGGCTCTTTTCACATCAGTTAGTTAAGGCAACCTCACAGACATGTTCAGATATAGACACTACCACACTGAGACTTTCCTTGGAGATGATTCTATGATCGGCATTTTGGCTTTTTTCCTCAATAACTCCTGTTCATTCCTTTCTTTAAAAAACATGGTAATGGGGCCTTAGCTGGGGAGTGACAGGTCCCAGCTAGATCTGCCTATTGGTGTGGAAACATCCTTTGTCCCCCCAATGCCAGGCCTTGGCTAGAGGTGAGTATGGGACCAATTCAGGTGTACTCTCCCCTACAGGCTTCCACAGTAAGTCCCTGGGTTGGCCCTGGATTTCCCTGCCCCTGTGTCCTGTCCTCATCGAGAGTGCTCTTAGAGTTCTGATATACCCCCACCCACCCCCACCGAAAGCCTGCCCTTCCCTACCCTGTGCCCTACCCTGCCATCTGTCCCAACTCTCTGGTTGAGCACTGGGACAGAGAGTGGAGCCAAAAATCCAGCCCACCTTCAGGGAACTTCCAGGAGCTGCTCTGAGCACACTAGACCTGCCTATCCATGTGGGACCACCTGTAATTTCAACCTGCCTGGTCTCTGACCCCCCCACCACTGGTCCTCTACAGAAGCCCCAGGCCCCTCTCAGAGATCCGCCTATCTCTGCAGGACCACTCTGAGTTCTTGTCAGCAGGATCCTTGACCCACATCACAGAGCCTCTGCTACTGAGGCCTCAGCTGGAGAGTGCCTGGCCCAGGATAGATCTGCCTATAGGCATGAGGAACATCATTAGTCCCAGCTTTGGGATCTTTGACCCCCTGACTCTGGAAAGACCTACTACAGAGGTTGGACCAATCAGAGCTACAGACATCGAACTTCTGACCCACCTAAGCAAAACGGGGAAGTACCATAGAGAAAGGGAGAGACCTCCAAACACCTACTGGAAGAAGCTATGGGAAGACAGCAGACAACAGAAAGACAAGCATGACACCACCAGAATCTAAGGAATCTACACCAACTAGACTGGAACACAACAAAGCAGATGAAACAGAAGTGAATGACTTAAAATTTATTGTCATAAAAATGGTACAGGCCCTCAAAGAAGATGTGAGAAAATCTCTTAAAGAAATAGAAGGAAAAAACAAAACAAAACAAAAAATTGGAAGAAATGACCAAATTTCTTAAAGTAGAGAAAGACAAGAAAAAAAAAAAAAAACCAAAAATCAATTAAACAGGTGAAGGAAACGATTCAATACTTGAACACTGAAATAGAGAAAATAAAGACACACAAACTTAAGGAATGCTGGAAATAGAAAAACTGGGCAAATGATCAGGAAGTACAGACGCAAGCATAACCAACAGAATTCAAGAGATGGAAGAGAGAATCTCAGGAGCAGAAGATAAATAGAGGAAATAGATTCACCGACCAAAGACAATCATAAATGCAACAAATCCTTAACACAAAACATCCAGGAAATGTGGGATACCCTGAAAAGGCCAAACCTAAGTTAATAGGCATAGAGGAAGGTAAGGAAGCCCTGCTCAAAGGTGCCGAAAACATACAACAAAATCATTGAGGAAAACTTTCCAAATTTGAAGAAGGACATGCCCGTGTAAGTGCAAGAAGCACCAAATAGAATGGACCAAAGAAAAAGATACCTGGACATATAATAATCAAAACACCTAACATTTTACAGAATAAAGAAAGAATATTAAGAGGAGCAAAGGAAAAAGGACAGGTAACATCCTATCAAAGGTAGCCCTATCAAAATTTCACCTGACTTCTCCATGGAAACCCTCAAGGCCAGAAGGTTCTGGATAGATGTTCTACAAGTATTAACAGTCCACAGATTCCAGCCCAGGCTACTATACCCAGCAAAACTCTCAATCACTATAGATGGAGAAAACAAGATATTTAATGACAAAGCCAGATTTTCATAATATATATCTACAAATCTAGCCCTGTAGAAAGTTTTGGAAGGAAAACTACAATCCAAGGAAGTTAACTACTCTCACAAAGACATGGACAACAGATAATCCCACTACACCAGAAACCAAGGATAAGGCAGGACAAATACATTCACAATACCACTGCCAACAACAAATCTAAAACAAACAAGCATTAGCAATTAATGGTCCTTAATAACCCTCAACATTAATGGTCTTAACTCACCTATAAAAAGACACAGGCTAACAGAATGGATACGAAGACAGAATCCATCCTTCTGTTGCATAAAAGAAACACATCTAAGCCTCAAAGATAGACATTACCTCAAGGTAAAGGGTTGGGAAAAGATCTTCCAATCAAATGGACCCAAAAATCAAGCAGGTGTGGCTATGCTAATATCTAACAAGTTAGACTTCAAACCAAAATTAATCAAAAGAGATGAAGACAGTCATTTTCTATTCATCACAGGAGAAAGACATCAACAACAAATCTCAATTCTGATCATCTATCCACCAAATACAAAGGCACCCACATTCATAAAAGAAACGCTACTAAAACTCAAATATCACATAAAAACTCACACATTTATAGTGGGAGACTTCAACATACCACTCTCACCACTAGAGAGGACCACCAATCAGAAACTTAACAAAGAAATATAAGAATTAAGAATTAACAGAAATTATGTCTCAACTGGGTTTAACAGATATCTATAGAACATTCCATCCAAACACAAAAGAATATACCTTCTTCTCTGCTCCACATGGAATCTTCTCTAAAATCAACCACATACTAGGTGGCATAACAAACCTCAACAGATACAAGAGAATTGGAATAGTGCCCTGTGTTTTATCAGACCACCATGCTTTAAAATTGGATTCAACAACACAAATCACAGAAACCCCACAAACTTGTGGAAACTGAACAATGTGCAATTGCACCACACCTGGGTCAAAGAAGAAATAATGAAGGAAATTAAGGACTTTATAAAATTCCACGAGAATGAGAACACAATTTACCCAAACTTATGAGACACCTTTAAAGCAGTGTTACAAGGGAATTTCATTGCACTAAGTGCCCATATGAAAAAAACAGAGAATAGTCATGTAAGAGAATTAACAGCACAACTGAAAGCCGTAAAACAAAAAGAATTAAGCTCACCCTGGAGGAACAGATGTCAGGAAATAATCAATTTGAGGACTGAAATCAACATAATACAAACCAGGAAAACAATACAAAAAAATCAGTGCAACAAAGAGTTGATTTTTTAAGAAAATCAACAAGATACTAGTAAAGAGAACATGCTAATTAAGAAAATCAGAAACAAAAAGGGGGACAGAACAACAGACACAGAGGAAACCAGACAATTTTTAGGACATACTTTGAAAACCTTTATTCCACAAAAATTGAAAATTCAAAGAAAATGGACAAATTTAATTACCAAAATTAAATCAAGAACAGAGGAACAACTTAAATAGACTTATAAACCACAATGAAATAGACGCAGTCATCGAAAGCCTTCCAACTAAAAAAGCCCTGGCCAAGAAATTCAAGGAAGAACTAATACCAATACTCCTCAAAGTGTTCCACAAAATAGAAACAGAAGGTGCATTACAATACTCTTTCTACGAGGCCACAATCACCTTGGTAAACAAGGCTCACAAACACAACTTAGAAAGAAAACTACAGACCAATATCCCTGATGAACATCACTGCAAAAATAGTCAATAAAATACTGGCAAACTGAATCCAAGAATAAATCAGAGAAATCATCCACCATGACCAAGTAGGCTTCATCTGTGGGTTGCAGTGATGGTTTAACATATGAAAATCTATCAATGTGATCCACCATATAAACAACCTGAAAAAGAAAAATCACTTGATCATCTCCATAGATGCTGAGAAAGTGTTCAACAAAATTCAACACCCTTTCATGATAAAGGACTTAGAGAGATCAGGGATAACAGGAACATACTAAACATAACAAGAGCAATATACAGCAAACCAACAGCCAACATCAAAATGAATGGAGAGAAGCTTAAAGCGATTCGTCTAAAATCAGGAGCAAGACAAGGCTGCCCTCTCTCGCCATCTCTTTTCAATATTGTATTTGAAGTTCTAGCAAAAGCTATTAGACAACAAAATATCAAGGGGGTCTAAACTGGAAAGGAAGAAGTCAAACTTTCTCTATTTGCAAATGATAGGATAGTTTACATAAGCAACCGAATAAACTCTATCAGGGAACTCCTACAACTGATAAATACTTTCAGCAAACTAGCAGGTACAAGATAAACTCAAAAAAAATCAGTAGCCCTACTTTTTTCAGACTACAAAGAGGCTGAGAAAGAAGTCAGAGAAACATCACCCTTTACAATAGCCACAAACAGCCTAAAGTATCTTGCAGTAACACTTACTAAACATGTGAAAGACCTATAAAATAAGAACTTTGTGTTTTTGAAGTACGAAATGAATGAAATGAAAGAAGATAGCAGAAAATGTAATGATCTTACATGTTCTTGGATAGGTAAGATAAATATAGTAAAAATGGTAATCATGTCAAAAGCAATCTACAGATTCAATGCAATCCCCATTAAAATTCCAGCACAATTCTTCACTGACCTTGAAAGAATAGTAATAATCAACTTCATATGGAAAAGCAAAAGACCCAGGTTAGCCAAATCAACACTGTACAATAAAATAACTTCAGGAGGCATCACCATCCCTAATTTTAAGCTCTACTATAGAGCTATAGTTCTGAAAATAGCCTGGTGTTGGCACAAAAAAAATAGACAGGTAGACCAATGGAATTGAATTGGAAATCCTGATATTAACCCACATACCTATGAACACCTGGTTTTTTGACAAAACAGCTAAAAGAATACAATGGGGGGAGGAAAGCATCCTCAACTAATGGTGCTGGCACAATTGGATGATGGTGTGTAGAAGACTGCAGATAGTCCCATGTCTATTGCCATGTACAAAACTCAAGTTCAAATGGATCAAAGACCTCAACATCAATCCAGCCACACTGAACCTCTTAGAGGATAAGTAGGAGGTACCCTTGAACAAATTAGTATAAGAGATCGCTTCCTGAACATAACTCCAGGAGCACAGACACCGAGAGCAACAATTAATAAAGGGGACCTCCTCAAACTTACAAGCTTCTGTAAGGCAAAGGACACAGTGGACGAGACCAAAAGACAGCCCACAGACTGTGAAAAGATTTTCACCAATCCTACATCTGACAAAGGGCTTATCTCCAAAATATACAAAGAACCCAAGACACTAGTCAACAAAACACCAAATAACCTATGGCTGAAAGACATTTAAGAAAGTGCTCATCATCCTTAGCTATCAGGGAAATACAACTCAAAACAATTTTAAGATACCATCTTACTCCTGTCAGAATGGCAAAAATTAGAAAAACCAATGAAAACTTATGTTGGAGAGGATGAGGAGAAAGGGGAACACTCCTTCAATGCTGGTGGGTGTGCCAACTCGTACAGCCATTTTGGAGATCAGTATGGGGGTTCCTCAAGAAAATTGGAATTAGGTTACCACAGGACCTGGCAATACCCCTCTTAGGCATGTTTACCCAAATGATCCACATCCATGCAACAAAGACATGTGCTCAACTACGTTCATACCAACATTATTTGTAATAGCAAGAACCTAAAGCAATCTATGTGTCCCTCAACTGAAGAATGGATAAGGAAGATGTGGCACATCTACACAATGGAATGCTACTTTGTAGAAAAAAAATAATGGAATTTTATAATTTGCCGGCAAGTGGATGGAACTTGAAGAAACCATCCTGAATGATATAATCCAGTCACAAAAAGAGGAACATGGTATGTACTTGCTCATATATGGATTTTAGACCTAGATCAAAGGATTGCCAGCCTTAATTCACACCACCAGAGGAACTAGGATACAAAGTGTATTCTAAGAGATTCATATAAAGTCCCTCACAGAAGGGGGAAGGGGAAAGTCCCCCAGAGCACATGGGAAGTGGAGGGGCAGTGAATGGAGAGTGAATTAGGAGAAAGCGAAGGGGTGGAGAGGAAAGCATGTGCAACCAGGAAGACTGAGTCAGTGTAGGAATAGATTATAGAAGAGAGAGAGAGAGAGAGAGAGAGAGAGAGAGAGGGACAGAGAGACAGAGAAACAGAGAGACAGAGAGTGAGAGAGAACATAAATGGGGAGCCATTATTTGTTTAAAGAGAAAACTGAACCTAAAGAAAGGTCTAGAGACCTACAGGACTGGTGCCAACTAACAATTTGAGCAGCTGTAGAAAGTCTACCACAAAAAATGCCTTTCCCAGATAGTGAGATCAACTACTAACTTATCCACCACCATTGAGTCCTCATCTAGTACCTGTTGGAAACAGAAGCAAACACCCATAACTAAAAACTGAGTTGAACTAGAATCCAGATGCAGAGGGAGAGGTCATGACCAGGTTCAGAAACACATAGAGACAGCTGACCTGAACAAGGAGGAGCTACGGGTCCCCAGTTTGATAGCTGGGAATCCAGCATGGGACTGACTAAGACTCTCTGAACATGGGTTTCAGCTAGAAGGCCTGAGCAGTCTAAGGGACATCAGACAGTGGAGCCAGGATGTATTCCTGGTGCACAAAAGGACCTTGAGGGCACATCCCAATGGAGGGATACTCCCTTTACCTAGAAACAGGAGAGAAATCCTAGTCCGTACTTCAAATACTTGACAGATTTACATGACCCGACATAGATGGCATTGCCTTACATGTGGAATTGTGGTGGGGGATGGGAGGAGAGGGTGGTCAGGGTGCATGTGAAAGGGGAGAGAGTATAAGAGGGAGTGAGGAATGGAGGGAAAGAGAGGGAACTGGGATTGACATGTAAAATAAAAAAAAAGGAATAATTTTGAAAAAAAAACAAAGAAATGTTGATGGATTATTCTTTTTCTTTTTTTATTTAAATTAGAAACAATCTTATTTTATATATCAATCTCAGGTCCCTCTCCCTCCCATTCTCCCAAGTCTCCCACCAATCCCCCTTCCAATCCCTTTTCTTCTCCATAGAAAGGGTTTGGCCTTTTATGGGGGATCAAAAAAGGCCCCTGGAAATGGAAGATTATTTATACCTAGTGTAAAATTGGACATTGGGAACCCACTCCCAACAGAGGAATACCTTCTCAGTCTAGACACACATACATATATTTTTAAAAGTAAGTATGCTTTTTAAAAGTTAGTAGTAGTCATCTCTCATAATAATTATGTTTAAGAAAGAATAATATACAGTATTTCTGTATCTTTGAAAATTGTTTTTAATATATTAGTAATAGACGTCTATTCACTTGAAATCCTAAAGTTCAGAATCTAGGTTAAATGTGTACAGACCTAAGTCTATGTACTAGTGTACACAAGAGCCAATTATGTGATTATTTGCCATGATCCTATCTCTAAAATTGTTCTGCTATATCTAACAGGAAGCTGAGTGAAATCTCTAAATTGCCTTTTTGTCACATGGAATAAATGCTGTTATGATATAAAGAGCTAAAAGAAGATCCCTAAATGTCTTCCCCCATCCTACTCTTAGACAAAGTAATCAGTTTGAAGAAATATATTATATACTACATCATAAAAGGAATTTTGGAAATATTACCAATGACAGATATGAAGTTTAGAGAGTTGGTAGTGCTATAATATGGGATTTTTTTTTCTTTTCCTTCTTTTTTTTTTTTTTTTTTTTTTTTTTTGCTTATCTGATCCCTTTAACAGCAAAGGGGCCAACAGATGGGAGTGGGAGTAGGTGGATTCAATTAAACTGGTAACCCCCATGTCCCCCAAATCACTTGCTGTGTTAAATGTATTCTTTGCTTGGAACACATCAATACTTCTTGTCAGTGATAGGGCAGGAAGTACAGCAAAGATCATTTCCTATCAATGGGAATCCTATATGTTCACTCTAGTTTCAAGACCGTGTTAATTTTCTTACGTATTGTACTTCATAAAAATTAATTGTGAATTTGAATGTCACACTTGTGTAACATAATGATGATGATTCTTATTAAAACAATTATCAATAAAGATAAATAATTTAGATGACTTATTATCAAAAAAATTAATGTCATGATAAGATATGCATCCTTAAAGGTTCTGAGACTGTTGTAGTAAAACACTTTTAAGAACAAAGCTATCTTAAAGTATACCTTCCAATATGTATGTTGTGAAACATTATCTCCTAATGTACTCCTAATCAACAGAAAGAGAAACAAAATTTGGAAGGCTTTCGGTCTTTACAGTTCCTTGAACTGTTGCTGAAAATATTAACCAAGGGGGGTTATAAGGAAAGACAGTCCCTGAGTGTCACTTCAGGACCCTGCCAGACACTAAATTCTCAGCCAAAAGAGAGAGAGAGAGAGAGAGAGAGAGAGAGAGAGAGAGAGAGAGAGAGAGAGAGAGAGATTTATTACCCAGAAGGGGCAAGTGGTAGGCAGGGCTGCAGAAGAAGACAGCAAGCAGTAGCAGCAGCAGGAATAAGAAAAATAACCACCACCACAACAATGAGTAAGCCACCACCAATTGTTTTCTGCAAGAGTGGGTTTTAAAAAGAAAGAGGGGGAATTTCTGCTAGGGTGAGTTGGTAAATTCTGTTTAGAAGTGCTAGCCAAACAGTGGATTTTGTTCACTGAAACTTGGTGTTTTGTCTCAGGAATAAGTCAGTGGCCAAATAAAGGAATAGACTTTTTAATTTAGTTTTAGGAATGTAATCTCATGTTTTTAGCACTGATGATGTGTGTATAAATGACAAAACCCATCAGCATCATGTTTGGCATGTTTGAATCTGTGTTTGTCATAGTCTGCCCTCATATCATATATCATGACCTAACGTTAAATCTTGATGCAACCCAAAATTTCATACATGTCTAGTGATACTTTATCTCAGGGATGGCTTTGATTAAATGAAATCTTTCGGGAGCACAGCTCTGTGGACTGTTGCCTACTGTTTTTCCTACAGGAAAGTTTAACAAACTATGAGGATTCCGGACCAGTGATGAATGGTGTATTTGGTTAGTAAAAGTCATTGAAAGGGAGGAAAAGCAATTAAGCTAAAGAAACATTTATTCATTATGATGGACACTGGGGAGAAGGCTGCCTCCTTCTCCATTCTCCTCAATCTTCTCATTTTTTTTTTTTTTTTGGCTTGTTTTTCATCCTAGTCCACAAGAGGGCAGCCACTGCAAGCGACACTTGTCTTTCAAACTGAAAAGAATGACTTGATTGCTAAGAATGATCTGTGAATGTTGATTAGCTTCTCTCCTTGACTGCCAATGTTTTCTGCCTGGTTTTATTTGCAGTGGTGGTCAATCATGCCTCTTCAATATGGCATCACTCTTCAAGTAGTACCACCACCTGTTTCTGACAATATGAATCTAGCAGACACTAAAACTGAAAGAGAAGAGCGATTTTTATTTAGAATTCAAAACTATTCCTAATACAGATATTTTCCTGTTTACACATCTGTAATTTATCTTACAGTCTGAAGACATTCAATATGGCTTATCTATCCATTTTTATTTCACACTGTGTATTGCTTACTAACATCAAGGGATGGATTTACTGGCAAAGGATGACTAGCAGGGGTGAATGATAGTTGCCTTTCAAGAGTTTTGCCTTATCCCTCATGGCTCAGAAGCAGTCATTCAAATAAAATGTCAGAATAAGATATCCAAGACTCACATGAGCTTATAATTCCAAGAAAACAGCATTTACCAAGAATTCAGTATATTGTAGCATCTATACTTGGCCCCTATGTGATTTGTAAACATGTCTACTAAGGGGAGAATATAGACGTAGGAAATGGTAGGCAGTAGGTTCAGAGTCTCCCATTTTGAAGAATATGTATCTATTTCCATAGAATTTCAGGTTTGTTAGATTTAAAGTTCCAAATATTAAGAAAGATATTTTTTTCATGAGGGGACACAAAAAGTTCCACTCAATCATAAATTGTAGTTTTAATAATTATAATTTATTAGACTCTTACAAAAACAATGAAGTTAGTATTTGGGAGGACATATCCCTTACCATCACACAGCTTCATCCATTCCACCACAGTGCTATCATGAAAAAATACCTCTACAAATCTGTCAGGTGACTGGAGTGGTCTTCTGAGTTGAATTTTACAGTAATAACAGAAAGGGAGTATCTGAAATGAAGTTAGTTGTTCTTGGTAACAAATGGTGCCATCTCTCTGGGGGAAAAATAGCTTTTGGTGATCCAAATACCAAAGTAACCTAGAAAAAAATTCAATTGAGAGCAGCAGATGTGAGACATTTAAACCTGGAGTAAAGCAACAGGATCATAGATGTCAATTAAACCATAAACTAAAATCATTAAGAAAGTAGATTTTCACTAAGCTTTTGTTCATTTATCATGGAGAGAATATAGCTGACTCAGTCAAGAAGTTTACTTGGTTACAGAATGATCTTACTAGAAACTATCAGTGAATTTTATAGTTTCAAAGTAGGAAGTGAATTTTTCTGCACCATTACAAATTTGCTCAGCCTAACAATATTCAATCTCATGTCTCATCACACTATCATAGTTTTGTGTAACAATGCTTAGTCTCTTTCACTTTTCGTTTCTTGCTCAGAATTGTGTACAGTTTCAGAATACTTCATGTTCATGGAATCTTGATTTTCACTCATATATATATATATATATATATATATATATATATATGTGTGTGTGTGTGTGTGTGTGTGTGTGTGTGTGTGTGTCTGTGTGTGTGTGTGTGTGTGTGTGTGTGTGTGTGTGTGTAGGCTTCCTATATAGAAGAAGTAATGCAACATCTTATCATGTGATTTCTGACCATTATGCAAAGTAGACAATCAATTATTTGTCCCAGAAGAGATGTGAATTATGTCAATTCTCTTTTCTTTCTCAATATGATCCTTTCTTAAAATTGGCAAATAGAAGTACATGGTCATACATGCCATAGGGACCAATAGATAAGTCATTTTTCCATTCTTATCCTACATAAATTGCTTTGAATTGATATTAACTATACTTCTTGTTGTTTCCATAGTATTTAATGATCATTTTTACTTGGTTTTATAGAATTTAATAACATATACAATGTTAGTTAAATGTTTATTACTGTAACAAAACACACAATAAAAGCAACTTAAGGGACAGTTTGTTTTGGGTTATAGTTTGAGGATGCATGATATGCTATCATGGGAGGATATTTATGGTGTAAGTAGCATGATGTAGATAATTATATCACATCTTTAGCCAGGAAGAGTTCCTAGTGCTCCAAATGCTTTCTCTTTTTTATTCAGTCCTAGACTCCAATAACACGAGGCAGTCCCACCCATATCTAAAGCACGTCTTCCATTCTTGGTTAATCTCTTTAAGAACACAGATAAAACCAGAGGTATGTTTCCATGGTGATTTCATAACATTGGCTATCAAAATTAAACACCATAGTTATGTTCCTTGGTTTTCTTTAATTGTGTGTTTTAAAATGGATATTATTTTTTATTAGTACTTGTGTTTATTAGTGTTTGTGAGTGCCTAAAATATCAGAAGAGATCTTTGGATTTTACTGGATGGAAAATGTGAGTAGCTTAGATGTAAGATGCTTAGATGTAAGAATGAGAATGGAGAACACTCAATTTCTAAGTCATCTCTCCAGCTTTCCCATGTCTCCTAGTCTTAGTATTCAAAGTTACAATTTCAAATCAATTATTAATATGGGAAAAAAGACATGAAGGCTATAACTAAGACTCTGCCCTAGGGAAGATAGAACCTAGTCCAACTTATTTTCCAGTAGGTACTGAGATGTGTCCTGACTAGTGATTGTTGCACAGAAATTCTCATAATTCAGTGATTTAAAGCAGCCATCAATCTTTTCTCTGTGTCTATAAAATCAGAGGGTCAAGTCAAGAGACCTGAGAAGCTCAGCTTTCTACTTAGGTTTCTGTATTAAACAGAATGGCTCTGCTCCAGGGATTTGTCAATGTCTTTTCATGTGAGCCAAACTAGCTTCTGGTTTGATTGTTTGTTCCAGTGGCAGATGTACAAGAAGGTATTTAGAAACACATAAATATTCTCAAAGCTTAAGCCAATAGCTGGTACTCTGTGTCTTCTATACATATATACCTTGTCAAAGCTATTAATATACTTAGAACCCAAATCAAAGGGAGGGAAGAGAGACATTCTTTACACATGGTATATTTCTAACATGATGGTATATCTAAGGAGCAGTGAAAAACTGAGGCTAATCAACCTATCACTAGATTATAAATGAAATACTGTGTATTGTCTACAAAAGAAAAGCATACAAAGTATTGCATGTAATGATGTCGTTAGGCTAATAGTTAAATATTCTTCAAAGAAAACTGATTAAACTAATGTTGTCAGTGTCTGGCCAACATTGAAAGTCAAGGCAATGGTTTGTATATCTCATAAATTGCAGACAAGAATGGAAAAGGCAGAACAGTTGTTTAAGCCACTAATCTGTTAGTGAATATCCAGATTGTAGAGTTTGTATGTTCTGACCTCTTCATTGTGACTAGGAAAGATGATATAGCCATAATTATTATGCAAGGGAAATTGCTCAGTCTTCAGGGTTAAAAAGATTAGAAGAAGAACAGCATTAATGAAATACATTTATTTTCACTGGGGCCTAAGCAATTTACCCTGCAATTTAGAAGGAGCACAATGGGCTTCGTGTTAAATAATATTTCTAAAATAGTGAGACTCTTGCAGAGCAATTGGCACTCATTAAAATTCAGCGTTGGGAGCAGCAGGTGGCAAACAGTTCCATGGAACGATTTTCCAGTGTTTCCAGAGCTGAAGCAAAACAATTCATGTAGGAAGAGTCTCGGTCTTACTCCCTGTTGAAAGAGATAGTGCATGTAACAATTCTTCTTTCTTTACATGTATGTATTCAAGGGACCTGAACTGAATTATTACAATAGCTTTCTAAAATCTACATTTCCCTACCATGTAGTTGAAGGAGAATATATTCATTTCACTCACTGTTTTGCCTTTGAATAGAAATACATTTCATGGTAAAATGCTGTTGCTTTATTTGTATATGGGTTGGTGAAAATGTGATTATACCTATGTAGAATAAAGTGAAAAAATTACTTGGGGCAAAAGACCATGGAAATTGTTACTATTCATCCATTTTTTTTTTGTGATTTTACCTAACAAAGAATAAACATGGTGTGTATAGTGTACTTCTGTTGATATTTTAATTCTATTTCCTCTTTAGCCAACATAGGAAAGAAAAGTATAAACGGAAATATTATAAGAAATGGTTCTTGAAAACATTTGATATAAAGCAAAGTACCAGTGGAAAGATGAGACAAATATTTAGATTCATACCACTTCGTGCACATAAAACTCTCTTTAAAAAGAAAGGGCTTAATGTACACTTAATTGTTAAAAATCAGGCCATTTACAGCTTAAAACGTGTAGATAAAATTTTTCATTATGCTTTAAAAAGTAGGAATAAACTTTAAAAAGCCTTTATTTTTGTCTTATATTGGTGCAGCAGTAAATGTAGTCAGGCTTCCAGATTAAAGTCAGGTTACAGATATTGGAGTCAAATACACCTAGAATCATATGTTTACCTTTTATATCTGTGTGATGTTGGTAAACTAGAAGATATTTTTTTCTAAACCTCATTTGCCAGTAAAGAAAAGTTAATATATCTACCTCAGAAGGTTATAGTAACAACCAAACGAGATTTCAGAATTCATGTATGATGTGTAAGACTTAGGAAATTATAGAAAACCCCTGATATTTTGGTAATATTTTATTTATAATGGGTAGAAGAAATGTCCAATAAAATGGATTCCAAGCATGGGTTATTTAAAGTAGTTTCACTCAGGAATCATAATATCTGAAATAAAGATCAGCCATAAAGCATCAAAACAAATAAACAGATGGCACATTATTAAGGTGATATACTATGTATCTTCAAAGCACTTATTAGCAAGAAGTTACTTTGATTACTCATGATTTTCAAATGTTTCAAGTATGTATGTCCAACCTGATTTCCACAGGCTACATGTGACCTTATGGGGCCCAGAATGACTATAAACAAAGTCCAATACAAATTCATAATCTTCCTTAAAGCATTCTGATGAGTTTTTATTCACACTCATTCTTATAACTTAATTGCACAGAACTTCAAAATAAAATTTATAGGTGACAACATTGTCCTGCTATAATCTAAAATGTTTGGACATCTCTGTAAGAGGTTTACTAGTCCATTGTAGGTTGTTTTCCACAAGACAAACTTATAAAAGCAATAAATTACAAATTGCTGGATACGGAAGAGGTTGAGGTGTTGGGAAGCCTGAGGTTAATGATACTGGTGACTAGTTAATCAGAATGCCTCTTGTTTGACAACTGAGAAGCCTTGGTTACCCCACAGTATGTTAGGAAGGAGAGAAGCACTGCTTGGCCATCCTTACCCCTCTCTCAAAACCTGTGAGAAATAAATCAGTCATCATTTAATTTATAAAAAGAGAACTTCATTAGGTCATACCTTCCATGAAATAAAGTGTACCCACTTGTACACTTGACAAGATTTGTCAAATTCATATATCCCTGTCACCACTGCCACAATCTAAAACAGGTCTTTTCATTAACCTAAATGATCCCACTTGCCCACACATAATTAATCTCCCACCTTGGTCCCATGCAACTAATCTTTCACTCTTTTCTATCTGCACAGAACAGCTTTATTTATCCTTGAATATTTTCTCCTACAATGATATTTTTGGAACTCATCCAAGTCACATGAGTTAATTTTTTTATTTCTAACATGTACTACATTCATTAATATGCCACAGTACGTTTATCTTTTTACCTGTGTGTGGATTTTAGTGTTGTTCTTGTTTGGTTCTTCTCCGAAAAAAATATTCTGTAAATAATCTCTTAGGATTCTCGTGTGCATGCATTCTTTTATTTGTATGAGGTAGTATGCAAGTGGAAAATTTTTTGCAATAGAATTTATGATGATATTTTTCATTAGTATTTATTTGACATTTGGGACTTGTTTGTGCTGTGGCTTATTTGTGGTCAGAAGATTTCCTGGTTTGTCTTCTGTTGCTGTGATAAACACTTTCACCAAAAGCACCTTGTGGGGAGGAGGGTATTTTAGTTTTCAGGTAACAGATCATTGCAAAAAGGAAGGGCAAGATCTCATGGCAGGAACTTGGAGGCAGGAACTGAAGCAGACACTTTGGAGGTAGTATTCCTATGAGCTTGTTCCTTGTGGTTTGCTCAATTTCATTTCTTATACTATTCGAGATCACATCTTCTCACCACCCACAGTGTTCTAGGCCCTCCCATCAGAAATCCTGTATCTGGAGTACAGCTGGGTTTAAGCACCTCAACTTATATCCTCTGAATTGAACTCGGGTCCTCTGGAGGAAGAGCATGTGTTCTTAACCTTTGAGACATCTCTATAGTTCCCTTTTATTAATAATTGGTATGTAGTGTAATCACATGATTATAATATCATTGTTGATTGAACAAAGTTGTGGTTCCATATTACCATTCTCAGCAGTCTAAGTGGTTCCTCTAGTATTTTAGGTATTTTGGCTCAGGCTGAAAAGCATTTCAGAACTTACTGCAGAAATGAAGTTGGAAATATTTATTGTACACATTTTAATGTACGCATAAGCACAGGGTTGAGAAAAATAATGGCCCTCAGAAGCAAGTAAGCTATAGCCATGATTGGAATGTGAGTTTCCTTCCAAACTGGAAGTAGGTGGGTAAGTAAGATGAAACTGTGATGTAATCAAGGGTAGGTATTTCAGCTCAAGGGGAAGATTTTAATTTTCTGAGGATTATTCATACATAGCCCATTGGTAGCACTCATGTATGTCGTCAACAGTTGCTGAGAACTCCTCCATACACACATCCCTTTTCTCTCATTTGATAAGCAATATAACCGAGGTTTCTGTAGAAAAGTTGTAGTTTGGTGGAATAACCACAGACCACTAGGATATCAAAAGTAGAGTTCTTAATCATTTTTTGTTAATGATGTTACTGATTAAAAATCATATAAAATTGCAGATTTAGACTGGGAAAGGTTAAAGGACTTAAGACATTTTTAAATATGTTACAATTCTTGCATCTTTGATGAGGAGGCATTCAACCTTTTCCTAAGCAATAAGATTCCTTCTCAGGCTTTTCATCCTTTATTTTTAAGACTAATAATTTTCAAAGAACTTTTTTTAAATACTTATTTTTCTTTTTCTTGTATGTATGTCTGGTGTTCACAGAGTACAAAGAAGGGTTTGTCCCTGAACTAAACATACCAGATGATGTGTATCACCAATTGGGTGCTGGAAATTGAACCTGAGTCATCTGTACGAATAGTCTGTATTCTTAACTACAGAGACATCTCTCCAGGCTCAAATTGAATAATTTTGGTAAATATCTTTTATGTATGCCTGAATATCTCCCAGATATTTCAGTAAATATCATAGTTTTGTTCATTTTTAACTTATTATCTTTTATTATCTTTAATTATTATCTTATTACTGAGTCTTAAACGTCATTTTGTTACGTATCTCAAAGGCTGGTCCCTATCTTAGTTACTTTTCTACTTCGGTGATAGACACCATGACCAGGGAAACTTATAAAAGAATTCATTCAATTTGGCTTACCACTTCTGAAGCTTAGAGTCCATGATGGCACAGTAAAGCGGCAGGGACAAGTGGGAGCTTATATCTTGAACTGCAAACAGGAGACAAATTGACACTGGAAAAGCCATTTTTGACATCTCAAAGATTTCCCTCAGTGTCATACCTCCTTGAGTAAGACCACTCATCCTCATCTGTCTAAACATGTTTACCATCTGAAGACAGAGTGTTCAAATGTAAGAACATATGAGAGTCATTATTATTGAAACTACCATGGTCATTTTTATTTTTCACATAGTTCAAATTTCTATGTTTTGTTTCAGGTTTTTGTGGATGAGATATTCAAGTCAGTTGTAAAAATATTTATTTTCCTCCAGCACTATAAAAGTTTTGTTTTTAATTTCAAGTTACTTGCTGAATGTATGGTGTTATGTAAATGTTTACTCCTTTTGCATGAATGTGCATGAGTTCAAATATCGCTTCTTAGATTACAATACTTTGGTGATTGACTTCACTTTTCACTTTTTTTTTTCCAATATCAACTGACTACATATGTTAGGATCAGTTTAATGAAATTGAAATATGTTTTTTTTTAATGGTAAGTGCAAAAGAAGGAGTACAAACTGGCTACTGAGATTTTCAAATGTGTAATCCAGTTTTGACAATGACAAGAAGTACTTATGTGGAATGTGGGGACAAAAGATCAATCAAGCTGGATTCAAACAAGGATCAGAACCTATACATTGGAGTAATAAATATAGACAGTATTTTTCATGATATAGTGTAATAACAAGGGTCTTGGAAATGGAGCAGAAGAGGTATTGTGATATCAAAAACATGAGTAATTTCAAAGACTTGGCATTAAAAAGCAGATCTCTGCACTAAAAGCAATGAGGGGAAGAAAAGAGGGAGATTTGTAATTCTAAAAGACAGAATAATGGTTTGAATAGCCTTGCACAAATTTAGAAGATAGTATGGCTGTCAAGGCCTCACCTGAGGACAACACTCTTCACCCTGAGGAGCACTAGGGAAGGCTGTAACTGCAGAGTGGCTGATGCATGCTGAGATACAGTGATAGGAAAGGAATAAAATGCCTTTACCCTCATTTCTTAGTAATGTATAAAGGAAGACAGTCAACTCTTTTTGGAGCACAGGGAGTTGGAATGTTGGACACTGGAGTAAAGGGATATGCCTCACATCAAATGAGTTCCACCTCTTGAGAAAATCCAGTTCGCTACTAGATGACTGATTATCTCATACACAAATGATAGTTTAAATTTTGTTTTCATGTCTACAAAGTTAAAGTTAAAATTTACACATTATGTTAAGACACATATTGTTATAAAGGTGTTCATCAAATTGGTCCTACCATCAATTGGAAGAAAGATTATGTGTGTAAAGAGTCCCATTATATAGTACAACATGATGATAGGTGCCTATAATCCCAACTCTTGTGGGGGGGGGGTAAGGCGGGGAACACAGTTAGAGGTTAGTCTGGAATGAATTATCAAACCATGCCCCAATATAAACAACAACAATGTAACCAACAACAACCAAAGAATACCACCTTCCCAATGAAACTCTTATATAAAATTTATCACCCTGTCTAAACTAAGTCTGCACCAAGGACAAATGACCTGCTGGGTGGATATAGTCACAGAGAAATACACTCCATGGGCATCAAAAAATCCAGTTATACATACCTTGCTTATGCTATAAATCAAAGTAAGATCAAAAGTTATCTTCTGATTTAACTCCATTTGTTTTGTAGCTTAGTTTTCCATTTTTTCAAACTATCAAATACCAAAGATATACTTTCTTTGTGCCAGAAAATAGTCTTGTGTTCTAGGCATATTTGTATGTCTTAGCATCTCTATGTACATGCATGTGCTTTGTATGTGTCTTAGTTTTTATTTTTCAAAGAGTCTTCAAAAACCATTCCAGAACTCAGACATATTACAAAAGTTTAGTCAGAGGGCTCTGTGTGCAACACAAAGAACATTTATTTATTTAATTATCTTTAAACAGAGCTGATACACAAACACAGGCAAACTCCTTTACCCTGGAGAATGGAAACATACTGTTTATGAGAAAGGCTATTTATCTGGTCTATTTGACTCTATTTTATGTAATTTGTTATCTTTAAGAAGCCTAATGCACATATTTAATTTAGAAGGATTTTAGGGATAGACCTTTGATTTTATTTCTTCGTTCTCTTTACTCTAACTAGCACCAGGAGCTGTTGGCATGCTTTAGAAAGCTTATGTTTGAACACAGTCTAAATCGGTGCAGACACTTGACAGGCTTAATCTTTGCTTGCAAATGACAATGCAGTGAAAGCAGAGAAAGAAAGAAGAAGAAAAAAAAGACTACTTCGTTTCCTGTTGGACACCTACTAAGTACTTAGTCTGACCCAGTTTTCAATAAGAACGATTTTCTGATGACCCGACAGGAGTGACTATATCTAGTCAAAGAATAAGAGGGGGGAGTGAATTTAATCTTTCTTGCCACTGGAATGGCAGCTGCTCCTAGCTTCCTAAGTCTGTGAAGGATGAGGAAGACAGAACTGGCTTTCTGTGTGGAGAGAATTTTCCCTTTGAATATTCTAAACGTGAGCTTTGCACATGTGCTTCAAGAACTAATTGTCTAGGTTCCGTCAGGAATGCAGCAGGAGAGGAGCGTATTTCATGCTTAAGACCAGAGAGGAGCCACGCAATACTCAGTGGATAAAAGGCTTGCAGTCCCAGCTGGGAAAAAGAGTCCCATTATCTCCCAGCTGCATAGACATTCCATACGGCTTGGTTCTGCCTGGATGCACAGCATGCCTGGCTGAGGGCTCCAGACAGAGTTCTGCAGAAAAATTGGAAAGATCCCGAGACATTTCCCTGGTAAGATCGGTAAGTACAGAATTGCGCTGTCTGCTGCAATGAGAATTTTGCTGGGCAAGCTGCAGCTTTTCTTGCTTTCTATCCCTTTGTATTAGTATAACAGGTAAAAGCTGGGGTTGTGTGTGTGTGTGTGTGTGTGTGTGTGTGTGTGTGTGTGTGTGTGTGTGTGTGTGTGTGTGTGTGTGTGTGTGTGTGTGTGGCGGTGGTGGTGGGGGGAGTGGCTGTTTCATTGATGCTGTGTTTTTATGATGCTGTTGGTTTAAAAACATTTACTCCCTGTGAGAGAAAAATGTATTGGGTCTGTATTGGGAGATGTAAGATCTAACCAGGCAAAGTGAGACTACAGGTACATTTTTCAGTGTTTCACTAGTCTTTGCTGCAGTAAAACTAACGGGCAAAACTGGATGACAGTGCTAATTCTGGTACTTTCCGATGGCTACACGCCCTTTCTTTAACGGCAAATTGATCAGAAGATGTGACTGATTTTTTTTTTCTCTAAGGGCTGAGGGGTGGGGTTTGCAATATCCACAGATGATTTAAAGGAACGGTTATAAAACTTTCGTGGAAGAGGGTTTCTCACAATAGTAGAAACACAAGTGTGGAGGTTAAATGGGTGCAGCAAATTTCTTCTGGCAGTTTGGTTGCACCCTGTTTATAGATATTTGCTTGTAGAATCACACTTCCTCCCCATGTACACCTAAGCCCTTATGATAAGGATCTTGGAATACTTCATGAAAGTTTCAAAAGTTGATGACTGGGAGCAAACTTTGCAGAGTTCTACGATTAGCCACTATATATGGTCCTACTGTTAAGGTGAGAGTGTAACATCCAGGGTTTGGGGGAGATTGGGATTCATAGTTTTTGAAACTTACTTAAGTTTAAATCATCAGCATCCTGACTCTGTCCTCTGAGGAGCATTCACAGAATAGCAAACAGAAGTTATACTGAGGAAGAAAACAGGAGGAGCAGTGACATAATACAGAATCATCTTGAAAATAAAGGATACATAATTTTCTATAGTGACAGTTTTTCAAAGATAGCTATAAACCAAGGAACCATATGTTGGTTATTAAATCTTTTGTTCTAAGCAATTTTCATTTGTCTGATGGATTTGTTTATCATTTTAAAAGCTATTATTATTGAAATACGTTGACAATTTATGTCCACTGCAATATACAATGAAATAATATATTTGAACATTGTTTTTCTAGCCTCCCAACATGTGTAAATACATACATTTTCACAAAACAAACATATGCCCAAAAATGCTGGCACAATTTGTATAGCAAACAGAAATACAGAGTCATTTCATTTTTGATGCTTCATGGAATTTTTTAGCATAATCATGGCTATGCAGTATAAAGATTTTCAATCAAGAAACTTTTATATAAGGGGCTTATATGAGGTCATATAAATGCATAAGTCATCAGTTCTTCAGTTCTTAACAAGAAGCCCATCACTTAAAATCAAACGTGCTTCTTTATTTCTATTGAGCATTTATAATGAACCATCATAATTTTATTTTCAAGATATGTGTATAACTTTCTTTAATGAAACTGAATTCACTTAGCAGATTATCACCTAATTTCTTCTGAGTCATCCATTCCCATTTCATACAAAATGAATTATGTTTTTGAAGACTGTATAAAATATATTAAGTTGACTGTAGGCTTCTAGTCTTTATATGAGTTAAAATAGTATAAATGAATTATACCTTTTGATTTTCCTTACATAAGGAAGGGAACTATATAATATTTACTTATACTGACATGTAAAGTAGAATATGGTAACATATGATTCAATCCTTTGTAAAAATAACCACACAAAATGTGAAAGCTTGAAAGAAACATTCCATCATCTAAAAATAACAAAGGTGGCATTTCCTTGTAGCTAAAATTCTCATAATAAGATGAGATGGGGAGAAAGGTACTTTACAGAGAGGGGTTTCTTATTATATAACTTTCCTAATAAGAATAAGCAGTACTTAGTGTGATGATATCATCAATAATTAACAAATATCCTTGCAGAAGAGTTATATCTTACTGTATAAAACAAAAAGAAGGTAAAATGATGAGTTGCCAAAATTCTGTTATGTATTTGTTTTCAGTAAAAAGTACTAGTTTCAGAAAAATAACTCTATACTTATGGACAAACCTATGAAAAATGATTTGGTTTCATTTTAGTACCCATTTAAATGTTAACCAATTCTCAAAATGCACATCATTGTCAACAGAATCTCTATTGGAGCTCTTCTCAGATCCTTGCTTTTTGTCATGTTTGGAGAAAGAATTAAAAAATAAAATAAAATAAAAGGATACTGTAGAAGAAAGTTAGGGTTTATTAGCAAGTATAGAAGGTACTTTCAGTGGATGATTAGGAGCAGTGGCTAAGTAGATTACTGGGAAGGGAGAATGGCCAGAGACAATTTGTGCACATTTATATTTTAGATAATTTTTATCTTATGCCTAAAATCTATAGAACAGACAAGTTTCTTAAAATGCTTATTCTTATTTAGATAATCGACAGACCTATTTGCACTGAATCTTGTGGCATGTGTGTGGGGAGATAGTATGTAAAGCCACTTGTTATACAGTAGTCTTCTAAGGTCAAGGGCCTCTGAACCAGGCTTAGACTTTGACCAATTAAGGACATTATTGGAAGTTTAGATGCCACTTGTCTTCTCATAGACAGATGGCCCAGATCCTGTGCCTCTGAGAATTAGAAACCTGAAATTCCAGATCTGTTTTTATGAGTTGTTGATTATAAGGGAGTAGTCCATTGTTAATGTCCTTATATCTTCTAATGTCTAACCATTGACCTAAATTTTTCTGTTCAACATTTGAGGCTCTGGGATCATATAGAAGGTTGATCTATTTATCATCCCAGGTAAGTTCCTGCCAAGCAGGGTGTAGATCAGTTTAAAGGCTCTACTTAAGCTGATTCTCAAGCCTTGTAGGAACATGGGACATTCTGAAGGTGAATTCCTTGCAAAAGAGATAAAATTTGAAGAAAAGATAAGCATACATGATTGAGATTAATCATAACAGCACTGTTATCCTATTATTATTTCTGAAGGTTTTGATAGTAATGTAACACACACACACACACACACACACACACACTGATAACCATTTCAGAGATTTATATTATTGACATTATGGTATTTACCATACCTTCATTTTAGATCCATTTCAAATTTGATAAAACTAACACTTTCCCACTCAACATTCACACCTTGGCTCTGGCTCATCTTTGTTTCTTAGATCAGAGTATCCCACATTTTGAAAATGTGTAAGGTGACAGTCACAGGTTAACTGTTTGTTACGTGTTCTATCACTATTTTACTTTATGTAGTCATCATGTTACCATGTTAGAATCAGTCATATTTTCATAAAGGCACACATATTTGTAAGAACTGCTTTGGACATCTCATATGTAAAGATGTTACTCAGAAGTTGTAGCTATTGTTGTGTATGATTTGCATTTCTCAGATGAATGTTTTCATGATTCTTCATTTTTCATATTTTTTGTTAAAATATTTCTGTAGTTGGTCAGACTAAAGCAACAGTTGCTTGCAAATATTTTAAGAATTTTTTTACTGAAAGGAGCATAATTATATTTTATACATAAAGTTCAAGGAAACAATGCAGATGATCTGAAATGCTACTGTGTGAAATCAAGTATATCATGGTCAAATTAAATTACCACTCATTTGTTAAATGTAATTAATTAATTAATATAAAAACCATGCAATTGTTTTTCATGTAATTTATTAATTGCTAATTTAGCTAATTACTATTAATTGCTAATAATAGCATTTTAGCTATTACAATCTGTAAGTAAGTTATTTAGGAAATTTAGGTAATGCACCTGAGCAAAACCGAGAAATCAATATCAGAGATTTTATCATCTTAATTGGTAATATTCATAGTCCAATCTGTTCTTCATCTTTATTAACATTTTAGTATCGTAAGACATTTCAAATAAAACTAAAAGTTTTAAATCCTTTCCATATGATATGTTTTGTACTACAAGAAGGTGAATACCTGAGTATCACTCCTAGGAAATGATTCTTATTCTTTGGGAAATGAGCCATCTATTCAAACCCCATATCTGAATTTTTGTTGGATATTCAAATGAGATTTATTGCAGCAAGTTTGCCTTCCTGACACTGGAGAACATGGAAAAACTAATACTTATAATTTTCTTTTATTCTTCCTTTTTTTTTTCTTCTGGATTACCACTTGTGTCCATGTTAGATCTTAATTGTTTATATTTCATATCTATAAAATTATTCAATTTTTTAAAACTTTGCACTTTGTTTTATTATATCAAGTGATTTGTTATGGTAGGATACTTTATATTCTAATATTCATCTCTGAAATAATTTTATTTTCATCTACAGATTTTGTTGTCTTTATCACTTGACATGTTCCTTTGGCTGCTGAATTTCTGTTTTAAATTATGTACAGAAATGTTATGTGTAAGGATATTAAAACTATGTCAGAATAATTTCTAACCAGGTCCTGAAACTTTAACTACTATTCTTTAGTTTTATGTTTTTCTTTTTTTTTATTTATTTGGTTTTTAAAATTATTTATTTATTTATTTTATATGACCAAGTCCATTTAAATGAAAACAAACATTTATAGAAAATACTTGAGAATTTGGGCTTCGTTCTTTCCAAACTACTTCCTGCTGGTTTTATGTTTTTCAATTTCACTTGCTTTTGGTTGTTTTCCCCTTCCATCTTTTTGTTTCAAAATGTATCCATGAGAGATAAATAGAAAAACCTTTTTCTTTGGGCCCTCCTTGAAACCTAGCTTCCCTGAGTCTTTGGATTGTAGAACTCTTATACTGTACTTTACAGTCAATATCCATTTAAGAATGATGTTTTTCTTTCTGGGTCTGGGTTACCTCATTCAAGATAATTTTTTTTTGTTCTATCCATTTGCCTTCAAATTTCCTGATGTCATTGACTTGAACAGCTGAGTAGTAGTCCCTTGTGTAAATGTATCACTTTTTGTTTATCCATTCTTTGGTTGAGGGGCCTCTAGGTTGTTTCTATGTTCTGCCTATTACAAATAAAGCTGTTATAATCATAAAAAAAGAAAAATAGAAAAACCATAGGGATTATTTAGGGTGTTATGATTACTCTTAGAGTATATGACAATCCCAGGAATGAGCCCTAAGTTATCAGGCCTAATAGCTAAAGTAAAAGGGATTTCAGGGTTCCAACATATCCTGTAGGTGTCCCAAATAATACAGATATATCGCTTCATAACTAATGACAATAAAGTACCACGTAGGTGGTAATGATACCTAAAGTAAAAGGAATTTCAGAGTGTAAACATACACTTTAGGTTTTCCACATGAAATAGATACTTACATTTATAGTTAATGACAATAATAGTGAGAAATACCATATATATGCTAGTGCAGAAAGCATACAGAAACTTCTCTCAAATTTTGATGTAAAATGCTGCAAGAAAAATAAATTTGATGAGATTTTAAAATGAATTTAAGTATTTCCTACAGTTTCTTTAAATACTGTTATTTTGTTCAATGAATTCGACTTTTTTGCAAAGCATTAAGACATTGGGTATTTGCAATACAATCCCTAGATATTTAGAACTTAATATAATTTTATACCCACAATATACACTTGCTGAATTTGTCATCTGTTCCTCTTGAGGTGTGCGTATTCTCCCATTTTTTCAGTTGAATCAGTGACCTAAGCTAAAATATTTTAAGTCAATAGTTTCCATGAAGGAAACTTGTAGAAAATCTTTCCTTCTTTCAATATTCTCTCCTGCCATTTCCCCAGCCAGCAGGTTGTTACATGGAATATTATTTTAAAATAATAGAGAAAATTCTAACAATGACAAAAATAAATAAACTCTTACTTGGCAAGTTTTCTCTAATTCTCACAAAAAGTATTTATTTTTAGTGTTTGGAAACAATGAAATTTGTTTCAGGTTGCGTGTTTGGCAAAGCGCCCACATGTATTGTCTCTGGGGTCAGAAAGTCTTCACTGTTTTTGATTGTATCCTTCCAACACCATAACTATGGTTTTTTTCTTCCTTCTTTGTTTCTGTAGAACAAGACATGAATAAAAACATCTTTATTTTGTGAAATTTCAGTACAAACCTTTCATTTTTGAAGGAATCCTTAGATGAGATTTTTGTTGCGAAATTGTGATCTTTCTGATTTACATCAACAGAAGCTATTGTACCTGAAATTGAGGTGTGTGTGTGTGTGTGTGTGTGTGTGTGTGTGTGTGTGTGTGTATGTATTGATAGGATATGTCAGTATGTCTCTAACTTCATCACTTGGGCAAGTGGACTGTAGTTTCTAGGTCAGTCTTAACTTCATAGCAAAATTCTGGATCCTTAGTGTTTAGATTTCAGGTGCCACTTGTATCTGTCACAACACAGCAATGGCCTCTGCATCTCAGTTTCTCCATTTATACTAGAGATAATAACCATATCAACTTCACAGTATTATGAAGAGAATTAAATGGCTTACTTTGTGAAACTATCTTGGAAGAGAGCCCAGCAATTAATAAGCTTTCTATGTGTTCATTGGTTCATTATACTTATATTATTACTACTATAATATTTGTCTATTAGCTTTAGAATTAATTGAGTAAAAATAATATGCAATGAACAGAATGAAAATTGTAATCATCATCTTATCAATTGTATTGGGTATTTAGTATAAAATTAAATTTGGTGTGTAAATCACCAAACTAGAACTGAAAATGGTGCTTATGAGAAAAGTATGGAAAAACTCAGAGACTCCAGTGTATGGATGCATGCAGGTTAAAAATAGCTCTATTCTATATACAAATGGTATTTGGACCTGAACCAAGAGAGTTTGTTTAATTTTCTGGTCATACAAAACAGAGCATAGAGTCTTCTGCATTGTATTCTCTTTGTCATCCATTTCCAATATGTTTTATTTTAAAATAACAATCCCTTGTTGTTGTTTGAATGTGAAATATTCCTTAATGGCTCATATTTGTGTACATGGTCCCCAGCAGAAGACTCCATTTTGAGGAGTTGTGGAACATTTAAGGAGGTGCCACACAGCTGATAGATGTAAATATCTGTGTTCTGGTTGGAAGGCTAGTATCCTAACCACATCTAGCTCTCTCAAACGTGATCAACAAATTTCCTGCCATATCTATATGTCCTGACTTTCTCTGTATTAGGGAAATTAGCTCTCTGAGTGTGTTAGTCTGATGGGAGATGTCATTGTGTTAATGTGTTTCTCGTATGTATTGGAAAGCAAGATAGGCTGGAATAGGAGAAAAGGAGATTTCAGTGAGATGTATGAGAAGATTCAAGATGCAGGGATTTGAGAAGACCAGACCCTGTCTCTGGTAAGATAATACCACGTGGAAACACTTAGATTGATATAAATGGGTTAATATTTATGACAGAGAGCTAGTCAATAAGAAACACTAGTAACAGGCCAATAGCTTTATATCTAATACAGCACCTCTGTGTGTTATTTGGGGCTGATGAGGATCTGGACCAGGCTGGCAGAAAAACTGCTCATAACAGTTAGACAAATAAGTTTGTCCTCAAATTGGTTTTGGTCATTATTTTATTGCATTAGCATAAATGTGACCAGTATATATCCACAAAATAACTCATACATCTGAAAGCAATAATGAATTTAAAATTATAACAGATTTCTTAAAAAAAACCATAGGTCCTGTTTATCCAGTTCCATTTTTATGCACATTCACATATTTATATTTTTAATGGTACACTTTATTGAAATATTTCCTTGTGGTCACTATTATAAATTGTGGCTTCTATTGTAGATTCAATGTGTTTAATACAGTGTATGTTCACTCTATGTTTTAAATTTTGCATGTTTTCTGAATTTTCACAATGTGGTTTTGTTTGTTACATGTTTTTAGATTTCTTGGCAGTAATGAGCATCTATACATATAGTTTGGGGTTTTTGTTTGTTTGTTTGTTTCCAGCATGGAAATTTAAATAGTCATGTGAGTGTCAGACTTGTGAATTGCAATTCCCAAAAATCAGATTTAGTAAGTGCTAAGTTCAAGTATATGTGTAGTTCTCCTTTACTCATAAAATACAAAAACAATATTATAATAGTATCAGAGTAACCATAAATTCCTATAGTCCTTCTTGCAACCTTCATATTCTAAATTGTAGTCATATATTTTGATCATGCATATGTATATAGTACAAGTATATAGTACAAGACTGTGTCAAAATGTTAAATGAATGGAGTAATAATAAAGTTACATATATAACCTACCAAACTCATTGTACATTGAACAACTAAGACCAATTCTTATTGCAGATCTTGGTTTATTTGTGAATGTGTTCCCATTATTGTCTATTTTCTTACTGGCGTTTACTCATGGTTTAACATTGGCATATTCAATGGATACCTCTGTACAGGATGAAAATTCCCTTAAGAATATCAATACTGTAATGTTTCAAATCCTTCCCTTTTGGTATGTGTATTCTTACAAACATTGTCGTTTAGTTGGTGAACTGAATATAGCTGCATCTATAATTACTGTGAATAAAATTTGATTGATATCTACCTCTTGTTTCATAAACTATTTAGTGAGTTCTTGACAAAATCCTGATCTGCCCTAGTGATCCTTGTTTCTGCCTGTCCACTGCATCCCTACTCTGGGGATGCCTGATCTATATATTTCCCAGGGATCAAAACTCATGTCTTCACATATGTGCTATATACCATATCCATTGAACCACCACTCTAGTTCCCATTACAGCAATTTTTATTTATTTTCTATCTTTCACAACTTTAAAAAATATGTATCTATTGTCTTATATCTATGTTAGTAATGATGATAAATAAATGAACATAATAAGCTTAGTATTTTCTAATGAAGAATAAATATAATACTATATCTGTTCTCTTTACAGATGGTATGATGGCTTACGTTTTCTCCACCTAAGGATTCTAAGTATCCAAATTCTAGCCATTTATTTTTAAACATCCTTTAAAATGTTTGGTAACTATTTATTTAAATATATTGCTTGGTTTTCTGAATTTTTTATTCATCATTTCCTTTGGTTACTATTGTGATTCTCCTGAATTTGTTCTTATGTAACAATGAATATTTGAGAGTAGTTCTAAAAGCAGGGCTGAGATCCCTTGGAATTTAGGCACAGGAAATTTTCTTATTCACATCCTAAAACTGTACTACAGTTCATTGAAGAACCCTATGTATATCAATGTTCTTATCTGAATGTGTTGTTGGAATTCTAATCCATGATCTTTGAGGATAATTAATACCATTGTTAATCAGCATTTTGTGGGTAAGTTTTAGGAAATTGTAGTTCTGATTTGTTCAGGTTTTAAAACATAGGTTTAAAACATAGAATTACAAATCATTATGTGTATATTCTGTGTAGATTCTATAACCTCCCAAATCTGTTTTTCTTCTTACTTCAGCTGTTGAAATTGCTTAGCTACTGTGCATTTCATTCAGTCTTGCTGCATGAAAACACTTTATTCTTTCAGGAATATTTCTTCAGTATTCTCTTCATCTATTCTTGTATCTTATGTTTCTCTACAAACTCTTGATGACTTCCTTTCTATGAAGTTGCATCTTCCCATTTTTATTTTATAATTTTAGCTTTCAAAATGAAAATACCTCAATTTTCCTGTGTTTTTTAAAATATTTTCCCAGTGTTTTCTGACTCTTGCCTTCTCATTTTAGAGCTGTCTTTTAATTGTTGTTCTATTTTTAGGCTTTAGGAGAAAATCCCTCCATTGTTTATGTCTGCCAGCTCTCTATCAAGGTTCATTATTTTCCTCTTTCCTGGAGATTTCCTCTATGACAAATTCATCTCCAGTAAAAATTTTCTACTAGAGACTATTTGACTGAGTCCTGCATGTCTCTGTGACTCACTTCACTTTTGCTTAGAGGTAAACAGTATAATTTTCTTCTCTTGTTTTTTTTTTTATCCATATATTTTAACCTAAAATTGTCTGCAGTCCTTCAAATATCTTACTATAGAGACAGAATTAGTCTGAACCTTAGAAACAAAGTTAGGGGATTCATTTGTTTTTCAGGTAAGTATACCTAAACATTCATATCTAATCCAATGTCGTCTCCTCTTTGGTTATTTTAACTTCATCAACTTCAGACCTTTAAAGAATCTGTGGTACTTATGCTTCATCTACATGTGCCTCCAGTGGAAAATGTGTCCTTTTGCAGGATACCAGACACTTACCCATGCTTTACTGTACTAGTATGTTGCCTAGAATTTTCCTTGTATGATTTCCTTCTATGAAGCCATCAAACTTTATAATTTTCTGGTATTAGTTCTTTAAATGACATTCCAATTGTCTCACATGTTTCTGATGGTGAGTTTTTGGTTTGCTTGGTGGTTCATTGAAGAGGAAGGACAATGTTTATGACAATACTTAGAATAATTTGTTTATATAGAGGCTATGAGGCCCCCACCCACACCCTGCAGTAATTAAGAGTGATTTCCCCCTCTTCTTTGGTATAGTGTGTGTGTGTTGCATGCTTTATGTATATGTGCACACCTACACATCCATTCACCTGCCCTTATGTTCATTGAGTCTTGGGTGGGGTGGGTAGAAGTCAACATTGAGTGATTTCTCTACATTTCTCCACCTTAGAATTTGAAACATGAATTCTCAATGCACCTACAACTTCAGATTATCTAGGCTGACTGGCTAATGAGCTCTGGACAGCCCCTTGTCTCTTCCTTCTTTTATCACTGTGTTTAAACAGAAACAACATCATGCTTGGCTCTTTGGTGGGTATTAGAATTCCCAGCTCAGGAGTTCAACTGAATCATGTAATCAGCACCTAATTATTTTTTCTTTCTTTCTTTTTATTTTAAATTTGTAAATAATTATTTTTACTAATATTTTTTAGTTTTAAAGACATTAAGTCTTTAAAACAAAATCTAATAAGACATGGCAAAAGGCATTGGTTTTCATGTCTCTATTAGTTATATAAATACCATAAAATTATTTAGTACAAAATTTGTCATCTAATGAACTAATATTTTAAATCACATTAACGAATTTAGTTGGGGAAATTAGATAGATGTTATTCATTTATATATTTGGGGCTACCACTGCATTAATTATTTAAATCTAAAGGTATATTTTTCCATAACATATGTAACTAGTTACTTTGAAATATTATTAGCACAGTCGTTTCCATGTTGTAATCCAATCTGTGAACAAACAGGACACTTTTGCTTTAAATTCCCTCTTATGACTAACAATGAGACAATCAGATGAAATTTTTTTTTATTTATTTATTGTGTAGACAGTATTCTCTCTGCATGTGTCCTGCAGGCCAAAACAGGGTACCTGATTTCATTGCATATGGTTGTAAGCCACCATGTTACCCAAATTTGAACTCAGGATCTCTCGAAGAGCAGCTAGTGATCTTAACCTCTGAGCCATCTCTCACCCTAGAAGACATTTTTAATGCTTAAAAGAAAACTAATCTTCTATTCAGAAGTGAGATAAAAGACACCTACTGAATCCATTAGAAACTTCCACCCATGTATATAAGATGCTCATATAAATGTTTTCAGAAGAATTTAGGCATTTTCAATTCAAAGATGTTTGCATATATATTTCAAAGTTAATGTTCTTTTTCACATGTGTCTGTCTATACAATTATTGAATAAGATATTCTACATATAATGACCTACAAGTACTTCATAAAATTTAGGAAATTATAGATTTCTTGGAATAGAACTCTAAGAAAAACAAAGGAGCAAAAGCCAAGCCCATTGTTTTTTTCTCTAACTTAGGGGAGAATGATGAAACTTAATATACTATGGATCATTTACATTTGTCCCTTTGTTCATTTCCTTTGTGATTTTGGGGGGAGAATTCACAGCTTTTCATAACATCAAGGATTATTTCACAGTTTTGTGACACAAATTTCTTTCAAAGTTATAATATATTTATCTTTCAACACTTACAATGTGAAATATTACATGACATTTTAATCTCTCTTAGTCTTGGTTTCTAGAGGTACATCACAGAGTCTGGAGCACTTGTCCTGATTTCCAAACCTTCCTCGGGCTCAATGAAAAGAGAATGAATATACTTCCCCAAATATATTCATATTACTTTAAGTGATATACAATTACTACTTATCCTCTTATAGAAACTAAAGAAAATTTTGACCTTCTGTGTTCACTAAGTCATAAATTCAATATTAAAATGTCTCAAATTTATAAAAGATATTTTGAATATTTCATCTTTTTAGCTCCATCATCTAGTGTGGAGCCTGTGGTGAATGCTCAATAAATGCTTGCATAATGAATGAGGTTTCCAATGTAGTAGTAAATCATAATTTTAAATATGTCTGAGCTTACTCAGTGTCATCTAAATCTATGTATGCAAAAATAACAAGCTGGAATGATAGTTTATGTTGAATTTAAGTTTATTTCTCTCCTTTGACCACCACAGTGATCCATTTTGTAAGGAAATAATCAACAAAATATTTCACTTCTAATTGCATTTTAGAAATAATTCTTAGTGTCTCTGTGTGTGTGTGTGTGTGTGTGTGTGTGTGTGTGTGTGTGTGTGTGTCTTGCTAAGTTTTCAGGAATATACTATACTAGAATACATTGACAGTGAATATAAACAAGTGGTTCTAGATATGTGGATTTCAACCACTTTGGGAGGTTAAAAGATCCTTTCACAGCAGTATCCTAAGATATTTATATTATAATTCATAAAAAATTACAGTGGTGCAGTAAAAATCAAAACATTTTTATGTTTTGGATCACCACACATGAGTATTAAAGAGTTACAGCATTAGAATGGTTGAGATTCACTGATTTAGAGAATTCAGTGTAAATGACTTTAGATTAAGAAATAATTTTTACACCAGATAAAGATCAAATATATTTAAATGTGTGAACTTCTCTACTCTCAATACCCCTCAAAATGTGAAATGCATAGTTTGGGGACAAGATCTTCAGAGAAAGAAAGGATTTGTATTTACTTTATTTAACTTGAATTTAAGTATTGAAACACTTTGGGTTTATATATGATGCTATTTTAATTCAAAATAAAATATGTATTCAGATGTTTAACTTTTGTAAACAGAGCTTTAGGAATGAAATTTTTATTTGACTTATACCCAAATATATTCATAGCTTTTCTGGCACACTTGGTATTTAAATTTTTTTTAAAAGAAGTCATAAAAGAAATATGTTTTACTTATAGTTTAGAATAATGGCATTTATTAGTCATTGTATACTAATATATTGTTCATCTTGCTATTAATATTTTTAAAATTTATTTATTTTCCTTATTTTACATATCGATCCCAGTTCCTCTTCACCCCTCCCTCCCTCTCCTTCACCTTCCAATGCCCCCCACCACCACCCTCCCATCCCATTCATATATGGATTTTAGACATAGAGCAAAGGATCACCACCCAATAATTCACACTGCAAGAGAAACTAGGATACAAGGAGGATTCTAAGAGATTCATACAAGGTCCCTCACAGAAGGGGAAAGGAACAAGAGCTCCTGAGCATATTGGGAGTGGGGGGGGGCAGTGAGTGGGAAGGGGACTAGGAGAAGGAGAAGGAGAGAAGAAAGCACATGGGATTAGGAAGATTGAGTCAGTGGAAGAATATATGAGAGAAAGGGAGATAGATAGAGAGATAGATAGATAGAGAGATACCATAAAAAAAAGGGAGCCATTATAGGTTTCAAGAGAAAACTGACTCTAGAGAAATGTCCAGAGAACTACAAAACTGACTCCAACTAACAATTTGAGCAACAGTAGAAAGGATACCATAAATGCCCTTCCCTGATAATGAGATTAGTGACTAAGTTATTGAACACCATAGAGTCCTCATCTAGTAGTTGATGGAAACAGAAGCGAACACTGACAACTAAACATTGAACCGAAATGGAATCCAAATGTAGAGAGGGAGGACAAGACCAGGCTACAGAAACCCATAGAGACAGCTATGGGTCCCCAGGAGGAGCTAATGGGCCCCCCAGACTGGTAGCTGGGAATCCAGCATTGGACCGACTCAGACGCCCTGTGCATGGGTCTCGGTTAGAAGGCCTGAACAGTCTAAGTGACCTCAGACAGTAGAACCAGGATGAATCCTGAGTGCACAAAAGGACTTTGGGAGCATGTTCCCCAGGGAGGGATACTCCCGTACCATAGAGGCAGGAGGGCCTGCTATTAATATTTTTAAAAGATTCTGATATATATATCTCCCATAAGATTATATTCAGCCATGGCCTCAGAAGTTCATCCTTGATTGGCCTCATCATTTTTGGGACTGTGGTTATATAGCATATCATGTCCAGAAACATGTAGCTCAGGGAGCTACCCACTTCATGGTAGCTAGGAAGCAAAGAGAAAAGAAAATAAGTAGCCAAGATCTTAATATTATCTACAAGGACAAAGCTTCATAATCGCTTTCTTCCCTAAGATGCAGATGCAACTCACTAAAGCTTCCACCTCTCACTGTTTCTGTGGAAGGTAGAAAACCAACTCGTGAAGTTTTGAAGGAAACTTACTCAAACCACCACACCACAGCTACAGTTCCTACAGGAAATAACTGTCTCTATATTTTAGAAGTTTGGTCTACAAGTTTTATTTATTTATTTATTTTTTCTAGACATAGCCGATACAACATCCAGTCTCTAGGACATGATGGTTTCCTAAATTATTCAGTTTTAATAATAATAGTATTTCAATATTTCTATCTTGAGATGGTGTTTTATTAAAGTATTAACCTGTCAGATCCCCACTGAGATTGGTAATTCACAAGTATGCTCAACCAACAGACTCTGGCTCCTCTGAACACCAGCCTTTCTGCCAAGAACTGGTACCACTACCTTTCTCTTCCTTTGATAGGGAAATTTTTTAATGAAAATAAAAGGTAGAAATGACTTACATCCATTCTCATCCCAAAAGAGATTAGTAGCTTCTAATTTTGGTCTCTTTGACTCTAGGCCCTAATCTAAAAGTAAATAGCTATAAAGTTCTTGGAACAGAAGAACAGAAGAAGGGCTCATGTAAGAAAGTAGTCATACCAGCTGAAAGTTTGACCTGTGATATATAATGAGGATTTCATGGAGATACTGGGCCTTTTTTGATAGAATTACCAAAGATTATATTGTGAGTCGAAAAAAAATCATCAAATTTGAAAAAAAAAATATGTTTGTGTTAATAATCAGATTTTAGAATGCTTTGCTCCATAGCATAATATAATTAAAAACCAATGATATTCTCATTTTAGGGAATCTAAATTGCCATGGAATAGCCCAGTGTCCTTTTCAGTAAATTCTAGATTCCCTCATTTATATACCTCATGGAGAGAAATACAAAGTCATATGGAACAGTCCCGCCCATGAAAGTCTATGTGGTTAAGTTTCTGCTTATTGTTTTTTTATTTTTTTTATTTTTTTTGCATCATTGAGATAGCATCTCTGTACCCAGACCTAGCAGACCTGTAGACCGTGTTGGTCTCAAACTCACAGTGAATTGTCTGCCTCTGCCTCCTGCATATTGGGATTAATGATAAAAGCCACCAGGCTAGCTGGACTTAGAATTCATTAAATAGGTAAAATTCTAAATCCTATTAAGAAAATAAATGTGAAATAATTTGTAAAGTCCTTTCTATTTGAAAGGATGTTATATGTGAAGAATTACCAGGACTTTGTACACAAACTTACATTTAAGACTTATGTGATGATTTGGGCTTTTGAGGGAAATACGAGTAAAGCAGGTTCCCAGCTACCCATATATTCAGAATCAAAAATACAAATGATTCCCTTTTCTTCTTGAAAGCCTTTAAAATTTCTTTTCAGTACACCGTGTACTTGCCTATTAGTTTTACATCAAATATAAATATTGTGGTTAAAAGTCTATCCAGTGAAATTCCTAATTCCCTTCATATATTTTTAGTATGCTTGAGATTAGCCAGAATGATTCACATATTCAAATGTAAACAAAAAGAAATATATACAATGTACTACAGAACTACACCTATTTTATAATTATGATATAGTAAGTAGGAATGCAACTTATCACATGAGGATTTTTCTACATTGTAACATATTTGATTTGTTGACATGCACTCTTCTAGTCAATAATTATAATCAAAATTTTAAAGTATTGAGTACATTGGGTACTATAACAAGATTTTCCAGAGATTAAAAAAAAAAAAAAACCACCAACATATTGGAAGGTTTTTTGGTTTTGTTTTGTTTATTTTTTGAGACAGGGTTTCTCTGCATTGCTTTAGAGCCTGTTCTTGTAACTAGCTCCGTTGACCTAGGCTGGTCTCAAACTCAAACGAGTGCAGGGATTAAAGGCTGTGCCACCACTGCTGGGCAGTATTTGAAGGTTTTCTAAAATGAGTTGAATCACATGGTTATATGGGCTAAAAATTCAGGAGTGTTTTCTGCAAGCTGGAGAACTAGCCACCAACTCATGCTCTGAAAGTTTGAGAAACAGGTAACACATGGCATGAATTCCATTCCAAAGGAAAAACAGGCCTGAAGTAAGAAGTCAGACAAGAATGGAACAAATTCTACTTTCCTCTTAATCTTTTTCTATACAGACTTTTTTTTTTTATTATTTCATTTCACATACCAACCACAGTTCCTCCTCTCCATTCCCTTCCCTCCAACTGAGTCTGCCATCATCTCCTCCCAAAGGGTAAAGCTTCTCATGGGGAGTCAACAAAGCCTGGTGCATTAAGCATGGACAGGACCAGTTCCTTCCTCCCTTCATTAAAAATGAGCATGGTATTCCACCATAGGGAATGGGCTCCAGAAAGTGAGCTCATGCACCAGGGATAGACCCTGGTCCCACTTCCTGTGGCCCCCCAGATAGTCTAAGCTACACAACTATTTCTCACATGCAGAGAGCCTACATTAGTCCCATGGAGGCTCCACAGCTGTTGGTTTGGAGTTCATGTGTTTCCACAAGTTTGGTTCAGCTGTTTTTGTAGATTTCCCCTTCATGATCTTGACTACCCTTGCTCATATATTCCCTCCTCCTCTGTTCCACTGGATCCCTAGAACTGGACTTCCTCTTGCCCTGTAACTGATGGAACCAGGTTCAGAAATCTATTCAGATTTTTGATGGATTTCATTATTGTTAACTGCATTAGGTAGGGTAATCTCTACAAGTTCAAATGGTGATTTCACTATAAAATAATCAGAAGCATAGTTAGATCATAAACCATGTATGCTTCATCTGAGCAACATGTCGTCCAATGTATTTGATATAAAATGACCTTCAATAATATTAGCAAATAGCTAAACTTAGTAGAGCATATTAAAAAAAAAAAAGAACCTTCCCTCAAAGAAGTCAGAGAGACACTTATATAATAGGTGATATTGTTTTTATTCATAATTATGGAGTGCCTATTTTCCTAAAAGCTCTGCAATTCACTGGAGAACTAAATTTTAAATTAAGTTAACTCTATATAGCTTGTGACACGATGGCATATTGACTCAGCAAACTGAAGAACACTAATTTGCAGTTGTCATTTGGCCCATGTCAAAATTGCCACTTTTTATTTTATGTTTTGTGAAAAGGCACTAAGACAACGTTCCCTGCTTAAAATTAAATTGGCCTTTAAATGTGTCATTAATCATATTTTAGGCTGCAAAAGATCAACACGAAATTGGCCCAGAAGTTTAATGTTTCCAGGGTGATGGAAGTGAGCATTTTAGGAATATTTAACCAGGCTCCAGATGTGTTGGTTAATTTCTGAAGATATTTGTTCTTCTACCTTGTGGCTTTCATGTTAGAAGCTAATGTGTATAATCACCATTATTTTAGAGCAGTGGCCCAAAAGACAGATAGATATATAACAGAGCTAAGGCCTAGCCAGTAAAGAATCACATGAGATGGCTGTTCAATGAATAGAGTTTGAGAGTCTTTTGAAGCAAATAAGATAACATTTAAGTCAAGAGATTAAAAAACAAGTCACTTAAACTTATTTGTATAGGTTAATCTCCTCCCAATATCTCCTCCCAATATTGTTAATATTCAGCATGTCTGAACATTATACAAAATATTATTCTGAACAAAATTATCTATTAGAAATGACATTCCTTTCTTAAATTTCTATCTAATAATTTGTGAATTTATTTGAGGTGGAAAAATTTCTTAGAGTAAGTCTTAATAGTTATAGAATAGATATAAATCTATTAATCATGATAGTAACATCTATGAGTTAAATTTAAAATTGTATATCACAACTGGTACTGTTTCTTAATGTTTAGTGTAAAAGGTATTTGTATTTAAGAGGTGGATTAGCCTCTGCAAGCAACACTTGTTTGTAAGTCTGCACTGATAATTCTGAATTAAATAACAAAATTTGAACATCAAAGTAGAATATGTGTGGTGCTTAATCTTCGTTGATAATTTGTCGAGATTTAGAATCATCATGGAAGCACAGCATTGGGTAGGTCTCTGAGGGGCTTGACCAAAGGTCCGCCTAAGCAAGGAAGACATTCACTGACAGTAAGTGTCCTGGACAGAAAACAAAGGGGATAGCAAGCCCTCTACCAGCATTTCTGTCTCTCTGTCTAATCAATGCAGTTATAATATGACCAACTTCTTTTTTTTTCCTTTTTTTATTTAATTTTATATAACAAAGTCCAATTAAATGAAAACAAACATTTATACACAATATTTGGGAATTAGGGCGTCGTTCTTTCCAAACTACTTCCTGCTGGTAAGGGGCGCTGAATATGACCAACTTCTTTGCATTCCTGCTATCATGCCTTCTTCCCCACCATGATGAATTATACACTCAAACATTAAAATTCAATAAACTCTCCCTTTCTTAATTTTTATTCTTCACATGTTTTACTAGCACAAGAAACATAACTATTACAAATAGAAAATTGCATAGAAATTCTCTAATTTTTAAATTTCTGAAATGCTTAAAATAATAACTTAATATTATGAGAGTGACACATAGGATTTAAATATATGAAACTTTTCTTTGACTTATTCCTTATACAGACTTTTTTTTTTTTGCAAAATTAAGAAAACAGAGTATTTCAACATTTCAACTTTAAAATGGCATCAAGCCTACTTCAATTACTTATGAAGGGGCCTCAATGGAAATTGTTCATTATTTCCAACCCTAAATAATTAATTAATACTTATTAATACTGTTAAATGTGAGCTTTTTTATTTTTATCCATTTTCATGCACATGTGTGGAAATATGCTTGTGTGTATGTAGTCTGTTCATACATGTGTGTGGTGAAGTAAGCGTACGCAAACAGATATAACATGAAGATAGCAGTACCCCTTCTCTATCCCATTCTACATTATTTTTTTCACACAGAGGCTCTCACTGCACTTGAAATTTACCCTGCTCTGGAAACACCCCCTAGGATAGCTAGCCAGTATCCATTATCAGCCTTCCTGTCTCACCTACCACAGTGATGTGTGTCCTGTGTCTGAAAGGATATCTTGCTGAAAATGTGAACTTGGGTCTTTATGATTCTCCAGAAAGTATTATCACCAGCTCATATATTTCTGCAGCCTGGAAGCAATTTCTTATTTTATTCCAATTTTTAAAAAATGGATAGTAGATATGTAAACTAAACCTCAAAAGATTTTATGGTAAGAAGACTATTTATATCAGAAACTGAAGGAACTCAGATATTAGATTTTCATCTGATTGTCACTGAAAGCCTGAATTTCTAGAGAAATAGGTATTTGCGAAGAAAAACAGCAGGGACTCACATGCATTTCCAAAGCCAGTCCCAATGACTGGCTTCCTTACTCACTATTGGAGCAAAAATATCTTTTCTGTAAGAGGCATGGGAAATTTTAGAGTTAAATAATATACTATTTTGGAGAAAGACAACCCCTTGTTTGTTTGTTTTTTTTTTCCTTTTTGCTTTTTCTATCAATTTAGTAGATATACCTTACAAAAAGTATAAGAAACAAATGCAATTGTAACTTTATTAAAGTATCTAAAGGACAATTTTAAATTGTCCAAAAACTAATGGAAGATAGTACCTAGCACAACTTTCTAATCCCAGATTGAGAGTAAGTTCATCTTGTAGCAATAAGATTTGATTTCTAGTAGAGATACTAGATTTTCTTTTGCTGCTGGTTTGTAAAAAGAGGATAGTAATTTTAGTCTGTATTCTCAAATATCCTTATTTAGAATTCATAATTTGTTTTACATTATTTCTTCTGAACATGTTTGAAAAGAACTGCTTATATGGCTGGAATGTTATTTTTAGTTATTGTATTTTTACTAATTTTAGTGATGATTGTCTCATAGCTAAATGGACGTGACTTAAGTATCTCCCTCTATTGCTCTGCTCAGTATAATTGCCTTGAGGCAGATTCTCTCACTGAACTATGAATTAGCTTTTCCCCCTAGGCTGCTGAATATCAAGCTCTCAAAATCCACCTGCTTCTGCCCCACCCTCCCAGCACTGGGGTTACATGGATATCCAGGCATGCTTGGCTTTTTAATATACATATCATAAATTCAAACTCAGGTCTTGCTTGGATGATGACTGCTACTACCCACTACTATCCATTTACTACCTATTGTGTTAACTCCTCAGCCCCCATGAATATATACTTATTAATATATATGCATGCATTCCTTTTTCTTATACAATATATCAACTTGTGATTGCAGTGTTAACAAACGTTAAGTAGCTTACTCTGTTCTACTATCAATTATAATTTCTAATTGCTTAATTATTGTTGAATTATCGCCACAAAAGTCTTAATAGCCATGCCTTCTCTTGTAGATAAGTTTTACTCTGCCTATAGATGGAATTTTAAAATCATAATCTGGTGCTGCATGATTAATTTATCAATTTCTATTGTATGTTTGATGATGACACCTATACTAGTATAAATCCCATGACTGATCTTCAAAAAAATATGGGTTTTTTTTTCTGTAAACAAGTCTTATAAAAAGAGCTTGAACAGCCATTTTTTTAAGTAATAATGTCAGAAAGACAAAATTACTTTTTTGATTGAAGGTATGTAAATATCCACACTTATTAAAGATTGACTTTTTAAAAAATGTCCACCTGCATCAAATAAAAGAAAATCCTGTGTTTCCCTCTCTGTTTTCCATTAAAGAAGTCACATAAAGTAGATGTGCTATCATGGAAAAAGTAGACACTTTCTCCATCATTGTCACAAAGCAAAAATTGCTTCTTGATTTAGGAGCACATAAATGTGTAGGGAGGTATGAGTTGCTGGAAGAAATCAATATCATCCATTGTCCCTGAGATGGTGGGCTATGTATATATTCTAACCTTGAAATATTTTGAAAATAGTCATTTTCAAAGAAGGAAAATTTTTAAAAATAGAAATTTCTTTTATAGGTGAAAACTTTGGAAAGCAGTGTCTCTTTCATGTGTTCATTAAGATTTCCCATGAACATTCAGAAGCCCTGAAATTTTCTTGTCATCTTCTTCCCAAAGTCAGTACTTCAGGAGAAAATGATGGGTAGGTTTGACAATGATACAGGCCTCTGCCCAAGCAGACTAGAAAGGCAAGTGCTTTGCAATTTGCTTCACTGAGATTGACCCAGTTCTGATTTCATACCATTTGCCCCTTATTTTGGAAGACACTTGGACACCTTAGGGTGCTCAGAACTGGCCTTCTCATTTTTGTTTCTTGTAAGGAGATTTGGTGCGGGTTGTTGGTTCTTTATTCAGAGAGCCATCCTACATAACTTGTAGAAATTATTCAGTGACTTTCAGTTAGCAATATTGCTAAGAGTATAAATGTATAATAGAATAATATACATGTTATTGAGGCAGTGTTAACCTCTGATGAAGTACTACAAGGTCATTTGGTATCTTGCTCATCCTTGCCAGGGTATAGAGATTAAACTAGTGTTAACAAAGTGCTAGTAAAGAGATCTTGTTCTAGCTGATCATCTGAATTCATGTCCCAGTAACTGGATTTAGTTCACAATGGTTAGTTAACTCAAGCTCAATCTTCTGACCCCCATGGGGCACTAGACATATTTGTATAGCACATATGTGCATGCAGCAAAACATTCAGGCAAAATAAATAAATAAATCTCATAACTTATTAAATCTAAGAATACTAATAACAAAAGAATAGTGATCACTTTATATAGTTGCACACATATTCCTAAATATTAGACATAGACTAATAAATCTAATTAATACCAAGTCCCTAGATGTGTGGACTAATAAATATGCTTCTTTTTCTTCTGATTTTTGTTTGTTTGTTTGTTTTCTTGTTTGTTTTTTCTTATTAATATTATAAATAATTAAGATTCCTGTTGTTTTCTTGCAAGAACGATAAATAAATGGTACAGATATAAATGAGTTGGAGATTGGGTATGGTCTGTGAGGAGTTGGGAAAGAGGAAACAATAATCAAAATTCATTGTATGAAAAAAATATATTTTTAATAAAAACTAACAGAGGGGTCTTACACATAAATAGAGTGATATCCAGAGAGAAACAGATTTCAAAGTCAAACAGCCATCAGATAGGAGAGCCAGAATATACAGGATGCTTACCAGAGTCAACATGTTTGACAGCAAGCAATAGTCTCCATTCCAAAACCTACTTCCAATGAACTTCAGTATTGCCCAGTGGTGAGTGTCTCAGCAGGATGTAATTAAATGACCCAGCACAGCAGAGATACACAGTATCTGTCATTTGCTGAGGAACTGCTAGTGTGAAGTGGTTTCATTTCAGTATCACCTTTCACCACATCCATTTTTAAATCCTATTTTGAAGCTTCCAGAAGATAGTATGATTAAAAACACACAACAAATTAATGTAGTGATAGCCAGTGCACAAGACATGATACTCAATGAACAAGACATGAGGCTAAAAAACTACATTCCAGGCTTGAGAAGTTGTTCCATGAAAGAAGAAAAAATCTACTTGTAGGAAATGCAGGCAGTTAGTTAGGAATTTTAAAAGTAAGTCCCTATTAATAAAATATATATGGCATTTTACAAATGTACATACATGTGTGTAAAATCTACTATATAAACAACGCATATAGGTTTTGAAATATCTATGTTGTTAGAAAATAGTTCGTTTGAATAAATTACTTAATATATAAAACTGTTACATATGTATATTAGTTTTGAAATGCCATTCAAAACTTTTAATTCCACTCTGAGTTCAACATAATAACTTAGAAACATCTAAGTCTCATTTGACCTCCCAGGAAAAACTCTATTTGAACTTTAAGGATTAGGTTATCAAACATCATTAAACACTTGTGGTATTTAAAGCGTTCTCCCAAAGTGATCACAATATAATTGAAATGATGGTGATTTAGGTTTATAAAGAGTACTCTGTGTTAGCCAAATGTGAAAGGAATTGGATATTTACATATTCAAAGACCCTAGCATTAAGAGATTGGGAAGGGATTTTATTAAACATATTATCTACCTTGCAACAACATAGATAGAACTGGAGTTCTTTTTGTACATGTTATAAACATATACATAGAGGAAAAAAATCCCCTCTGAAAATAACTGCAAAGTTCTAAATCCATCACTTGGCTGTCAGAGGCAGAAGGGATCAGAAGTCTAAGGTCAGGTTCAGCTACATAATGAGCCTGGGCTATGTTAGATTTTGCATCAAAAATAAAAATATACTTTTGGGTAAATTAAAAGAAGGAACATTGGAAAAGAAAGATAATATGAAATAATATAATAGCTTTAATGTTTAAAGAGGATATGGACTTTCAGAATAATAAACATAGGATCTAATTACTTTGGATTAACTGGTAACCACATTCATTCACAAATATTGATATTCAAATTAACTTCATCTTCCTGAAAAATCTGCTGAACTTCTATATCCTCATGCTGAATAAATGAGAGCCATGTGTATATTTTTTTCCAGAATCATGACTTATTCAGTTCATGGTCCAATTATTGGTTTAGAAGATTAGTAAATACGAAATTATCATATGAAAAATGTGAACCTGGGAGTAATTAATGCAATAAAATAGATTGCTCCATATGTGAACAAATATATTGTAAACTGTAGGCAAAGGGCTTGATTTCTGAAGAAAGATAAAGACATCCCAAATAAAGAACTATTAAATTAAGTTGTAACTGCAAACTCAGTTAATCTCCTTGAGATGATTAAATCTGTATTTTACCGTCTATCTACAGAAATGACTCATACTTGCATATTGCTGTGGAAACTACCTTGGGTCTTCTATGTAACCATGGAAAACATTCTGGTATTAAAGGGAAATCTCTCTTTAGTTGCAAACTGTAACAAGTTTCACATTGTAGTTCACAAATGTTTGTATGTAGTGGCATTATCCCACTGCAACCTAAATTCTCTTATCCACTCATCAAGCTATGAATATCTGAGATCTTTTCACATCAGCATGGTAAGGTTAGACATCTAAAACAGGCCTATCTACTTTATTATAAAATTCAAAGTATAAGGAGAAATTAAAGACATCTTCAGGAAGTAGATGGCTACAGTAAAGATAAC